>NC_135141.1:19520982-20784567 GCF_051014445.1 Colletes latitarsis | reverse complement strand
TAGGGGTAGTTCCGCGAGTTATTCGTTTCTTTTTATGAAAGCAACAGTGTACTTTTATATGTATATTTATTGGAGAAGTAAAGTGGAGTTTGTGCAAATGTAGACTTTGAAATAGAAAGCAATGTATTTTCGATTAATCATAACCACGTGTGTCTTTTATTTTTCAATTCGAGTTGGTCGTCGATTCTTTTTTTGTAGGGGTAGTTTTATAAGAAATTCGTTTCTTTCGGTCAATCAAAGCAATAAAGTACTTTTATATGTATATTTATTGGATTAGTAAAATGGAGTTTGTGCAAATGTAGACTTTGAATTAGAAAGCAACGTGTAATGGCTTTTTCTAGGATTTTAAGCAAGCACAATAATTACAAGGAAAGACTAGTCATTTCTGTTAAACCTACCACGTAACTTCTTTTCGATTAATCATCACCACGTGCGTCTTTTATTTTTCAATTCAAGTCGTCGATTCTCTTTTTCTGAGGGGTAGTTTCGCGAGGAATACGTTTCTTTCGTTAATCAAAGCAATAGAGTACTTTTATATATTTATTGGACTAGTAAAATGGAATTTGTGCAAATATATACTTTGAAATAGAAAGTATTAAGGAAATTTTCTAGTGTCAAACGCGCTTTTTAGGCTTTCTTGGGGAATTTTTTGTGAATAAATCATAACACCTTCTGCAGTTAAATTTACAAGGTTGATTTATACATATTTCAGTGAAATTTAAACATTTTTTTAGTTAAAAAAAAAGTTCAAATTGATGGCACTGCATACTCTCAAACGTAGTCATCGTCGCTTTAAAAAAAGGTTGTCTCATGGTGTCCATGATTCCAGCCATTCTATTCGTTTGAAATAAAAGAACGTTAAAAATTGTAAATTAGTACGAATTTGTCTATAGCCAGTTGCGAAATAAAAGAGAAAAGTCGATGATTTAAAAAATGACAACACTCTGAACTTAGATTAACAATTGTTTCATGTTTCTTTTTAACTTCGGGGGCCTTAAAAAGTGTAAAAAATAAAAATTTTGAATTGATTTTGGTATGAATGTATTTGAATGTGTTTTGTTACATCGTGGACATAATTTTGGAAAACGTAGTTTCGAGAAAAACGCGTTTAAAGTTTGGTATCCCTATAACAATGACTTAGCAAAAAAAAAAATTGATTTTTTCAACGGTTCACGCTAGGAGATTCCCTTAAGCAAGGGAAGGAAGACCCCAGTCATCCAACGCATTACGCCTATCAGAAATAATCGCCAATTCCATAAATACTGTAAAAAGGATAATGAATACTTTGTAAGCAGCAAATTAGTTAGTTTAAACGCGTGCTTTGGTGCAAGTATTAATGATAGCGTTACAGTATTTTTCGTACATCGGGATGCGAATTCTCATAGGTTTCAGCGATGATTATCTACCGGGTTTCTCGAGACCTCGCCGCGAGGTTAAGCTAATTATCCGACGAGAGTCTGGTTCTTTTACATAATTGCCACGTCGACGAGAATTTTAGGCCCTACGAACGCGGTCGGAGGGTTGCGTCTTACGCTTGATGTTCCCTTGCGTATTGTTGGGTTGTGCCCCGTGGCAGCGTGTATGAATATAGACACGTTTGGCCGAGCATACGCCGTGTACGTTATGCGTACTTATTCATAACGTGTGCCGACTCCGAACCCGGCATCGACTTTATTATCGTGAAGCAAGAACACCGAGGGGATACTAAGCGTAATGGCCGACGAGGTACCTTATACCAACCTAGAAGAACCCCTTTCCTAGCTCGAGATATTCGCTTCTTCTTCGAACCTATAGCCCCCCTTCCACCCCCCATTCACGGTTAACGACCCAAATGATGATGATTTGCTATTTTCTAAGGTTTCTTTTTCACCGATGGTTAAAGAAGCAGGCAATTGTGCCTCGTAAATTGCGTTACACCGCGAACACACACGCGTTTCCACGGCAGTGCGCGATATAGCTTATTTAAAATTCCCAGCCCGGCTTTGATCCGCGCTTATTCGCCGCGTGGCTGATTAATGACGGTTTATATACCGGTGAAAAATTTGTCGATGATAATAAATGGAAAATGGAGATCGCGACGTCGATTGATTTTCGCCGGGGTTTCGATGAAAGCGAACGGTAACGAGCGTCGACGCAACGGATCACCGATTTATGATCGATAATATTATTCTATCGTGCGCGTTTGCACCCGATGCGGTTGAAATCACGCGAACGTGACTGGAAGTCTTTATCGCTCGAAGATAACGATATCTTTTGTCGCTTCTTCGAATTAGATTTATCGAGTAATCATGTCGTGCACCAGCACGGAAATTTGCATTCGTGTTGCATTAACGAATAGAAAGTACAAACAGGTGGTTCGATCACCTGCGTGACGAAAACAGCTTCAAATAAAGCGGACAAGTTTCTAATATATTTTACTGAACATTGCAATTAGCGATCGAGTTATTTTAATTATGATTTAACATTAATCTTTTACAAGTATTAGAGAAAGTGTTATTTCTTTCCCACAAACTTTGTATACAGGGTGTACGGCCACCATTAGGAAAGATTTTAATGGGAAATTTTAGAGGTCAAAATAAGACGAAAATCAAGAATACCAATTTGTTGATCGAGAGATCGACAGGGGGTAGGTGCCTAAATTTTTCGATGAAAAACAAAAATTTCAAATCATTGTAAAAAAATTATTTTTAGTTGTAGGGGTCAATTACAAACATTTTTAGTGAATAGACATACCCCCGAAATCCTACGCATTTTCGAAAAAAAAATTCCTTACCAAAATATAATTTCAGGCCCAGAAATCTCTGCCCGAATTTTCATGCGAATCTTTAAAACGTCATAACTTCTGCACGAATTGGACGATTTTAATGTTTAAAAAAGCAAACTACGCGCATTTTAATGTAGAATATGTATAAATTGTAAAAATATTCGAAAAGTTGGTCCTTGACCCCGCAAAATGAGAAAAACCCCATAAAAATGGTTCAATTTTCAAGCAGCCATAACTCTTACAATTGTGAATATATTTCAATGAAACTTTTTTCTGAAGTAGAGCTCATGGGTACCTACAAAAAAGTATTACACAACTTTCGTATAGGGCGTCAAACAAAATTACTAAAAATGAAAAAGAAATTTTTAAGAAAAATCGACAGGGGGTAGGTGCCTAAATTTTTCGGCGAAAAAAAACAATTTCAAATCGTTTTGGAAAAATTATTTTCAGTTGCGAGGGTCGATTACAATAATTTTTGGTCAATACACATACCCCCGAAATCCTACGCATTTTCGAGAAAAAAATTCCTTACCAAAAATATAATTTCAGGCCCAGAAATCTCTGCCCGAATTTTCATGCGAATCTTTAAAACGTCATAACTTCTGAACGGATTGGACGATTTTAATGTTTAAAAAAGCAAACTACGCGTATTTTAATGTAGAATATGTATAAATTGTAAAAATATTCGAAAAGTTGGTCCTTGACCCCGCGAAATGAGAAAAACCCCATAAAAATGGTTCAATTTTCAAGCAGCCATAACTCTTACAATTGTGAATATATTTCAATGAAACTTTTGTCTGAAGTAGAGCTCATGGGTACCTACAAAAAAGTGTTAGACAACTTTTCTGTAGGGCGTCAAACAAAATTACTAAAAATCAAAAACGAATTTGTAAGAAAAATCGGCAGGGGGTAGCTGCCGAAATTTTTCGACAAAATTAAAAAATGTCAAATCGTTTAAAAAAAATTATTTTTAGTTGCATCGGTCAATAACAAACATTTTTGGTGAGTAGACATACCCCCGAAATCCTACGCACTTTCGAGAAAAAAATTCTTTACCGGAAATATACTGTGTGGCCAGAAATGTTTCCTCGAAATTTCATGTGTACAAATTGGTATTCTTGATTTTCGTCGTATTTTGGCTTCTAGAATCTCCCATTAAAGTTTTTCCTATGGGTGGCTGAACATCCTATATATTTTCAACTATCGATCATCGTCAGAATGATTATCGTGTATTTATTTGTACCAAAGAAATTAAAATGATAGATGGTTGAAGAAATGTAATAAATTTGTATTCATTCTTTTATAGAAACCCAGGGTAAATTTGTAAAAAGCCAGTCGAGTAAATTTTTTACAATTTTTATTAAAAATTAAAAATCATTTTGAACCACTTTCGGTAGTTCTAATGTTAACGATACAGTTTCGAAAAAAGTACACGAAAGTTTCTTTAATAATCCCGCATTGCTTTCTTCATCGTAATATATATATACAGCATTTATTTACACCAAAAAGATAACCGATCCATTAAGCTCAGACTCGTCAGGTTATCAATTAATGCTCACCGTGAAAGTATTCGCGCGCACAGAGAGTTCGCGAGTATTGCTTACGTAATTACGTTGAATTTATGCGCGACAATTTCCGAACATGATAAGTGAAATGCGTTATCGCTCTCGGTAAATTGCATCACGATCATCGCCGCGAAAGGACGAGACAATTGATGGACTAAATCTGTTGAAAATAAATAATTTGACGCGTACACGGTTACGGGCAAGACACCGGACGATGCGAAATCGCCGCGCTGTGTTTTAATTACGCTTCATAAATCAACTCTCGCGCGCGCGCTGCTCTCTGTATCTTCATCGGAAATTAGCTTCACAGTGGATTATTTAACCGACTCGAGATGCAAACTTTCACTACGTTAACGGGACACATTTCGTACCGAAATCTATTCTTAGACGTTCATGGGCTGGTGCTGGTTTTGCCACATTAAATACTTTATCTGGTATTCTAATTTCTCACCTGTCTGGCGAACAAATGCGACCGGTCTCTTGAGCAACTTACGGCTATTAGTCACATTTTTCTACAGCTGAATTATCGCGCACAAGATTCATAACGAATGTATACTTGGTGATTTTTCAAAATTTTCTGATCGTAAATAATACAAAATTATTCGTTATTTTATGTCCAGATTAATATTTTTTTTATTATTTTTTTTTATAAAGAATTAAAAGTTCTATTGTACTAGACTTTTAGAGACACGAAGAGGGATCCTTATACTATACGAAAATATTTTTTTAGCCTATTTTTTATTATCCTTTATTAAATGGTAGTTAAATCTTTTAATCCTATTCCACGATATTAATCATAGTACAAACGAAACATTTTCTTGAAGCTGGTTGGTTTTCACTGGCACTGAACTTGTTTTAAAGAAGAAATATGGGCAATTTTAAAGACGACAGCATTTTGAAAAAATTCTTTTTGAATGTTGTTACACGAGAATCTCTCCTTAAAGTAAATTCTGAACGTTGTTTCGTGTTTACACGAATAACAAGGTACGATAGGAAGAAGAAACATTGAGAGACACTGGCAAGCGTTGGTATTTAATAGGTAGGGCGGCATGGGGGCTGTTATGCAGGCAGTCTCCCCTAGTTTCCGGTGTCGATGATGCACTTCTAGCTGCGGTTCCTTTCTAGCCTCCACGCACGTATTTGAATCACACGCGCGAGTCTCCCGTTTTCTCTCTTCCCCGTACAGCCGAAAAGCAACGTCCTTTCCTGTCGTCGTACGGAAACGTGACGGAGATAAGCTGCGACGATATTTGACAATAGTGGTATTACGAATGTACCCACATATCGTCTTTTGTATTTGCCTCTTCGAGTTCCCAAGAAGTTCCTCCCGGATGTAGGAGAGATCTGACGCCGGGACGCCGACATCGTCTGTGCAAAATTAAACAAATGTTAAAAACACGGTACGTCCGCCTGGGTTCTCGGAACAATTGCAGAAAGTACCAAAAAGAGTGGAGAAATTAATTTAAAATTTTTACGGAGCCATTAGCAATCAAATGTTCCCTCCATTTTATAAAAGTTTTCTTTTCGCGATTGAAAAACTTTTATGTGGTACCTAGTGTCAGGAGAAACGTGGATTTCACTTTTGTCGATAATTTACAGTAATTTAGTTTTCTCATTACTTGTTGAGAATAAAATGTAACACAATTTTTTAGAATTTAACAAAATTTTGAGGTACAAATTTTATCGAGCTTGTAACGTTTCGCCTGTTCGCGTGGACAGGTTCGAAGAGGGGCGTGGAAAAATTCATGGATCCGATTGGGAGTGTGGGAGGACGAGAATTGTGGCAAACGGAGGAACACGAGGAGTCTGTCTGGTGGATGGAACGAGAAGGGCCTTCGCGCGGAGGACAGTAGCGCGATCTCGAAGAGATAAGGTTCGCGAAGATGAAACCGGATAACCCACCTTCCCTTTTACAAAGATCTTCTCACCATGAGAGCAAACGAATTTCAGGCAAGGGTGCACCCATTGTACTGCAGGGCATATCCTGGTTGAGATACATTACCTGGCATACCTTCGTCCTGACGATAAGGTTAAAGTGCAGGGCCAGAGATCTGGAATGGCGCTCGCTTCAAAATTGTCGTCGGGTTCGTCGATCGTTAATTTCTCCATCGATGCTCCGTTGCTTCGCAACTTTCTTAATGCAAAATAATCTTCTATATCCACTGTGAGACTTTGGGATTATTAAAGGGCAAAAATTGAAGATCATAGTAATTTAAATAGGAACATATACATTGCAATAGACGTTGTTACTTACAGGTACTTGTCTATAAAGAAATATACTCAAGAATAAGTCAATGGTACTTAAATGTTTAATACAAAATAATTTTTTAAATGCATTATGAGACTTCGGGATTATTAAACGACGAAAATTGAAAGTCATATTAATTGAAATAGGAACATATACATTGCAATAGACGTTGTTACTAATAGGAACTTGTTTATAGAAAAATATACTCAAGAATAAGTCAATGGAACATAAATGCTTAATAAAATAATTTTCTACATGCATTGTAAGATTTTGAGATTGTTAAAGGGCGAAAATTGAAAATCATATTAATTCAAACAGGAATATATATTTTGCAATAGACGTCGTTATTAACAGGACCCTGTTAAGAGAAATACACTCGAGAATAAGTCAATGGAACATACATAAATGCTTAACGTAACCAAGCTCGAAACTGGATGCTTACGCGTACAATAATTTCTATAAAGAACATCTCGATAAAGATTCTTTGGTTACGTGACACGATTATAAACAAGTAAACGTATAGCTTTGAGCTTTGAATTCAGGACTACGATCACTTAAATTACATTGTTAATTACATTGTCTCGATATGCGCGCTCGAAGAATAGCTTAAAGGTACTTGGAAGTTTATCGAATCTGTTTGACCAGAGCCGAAGATAAGAGGCTCTTCCGCGGCACTCGAACACGTAAGATTTCCCTTTTACGCGGTACTTTGCCATGTCATTTCATTACCATTTCATTCGATCCTAAGTAGTCGACCGCTTAAACTCATTTGCATTAAGAAATGCGCTGAGTTACTCGTATCACCGAATGAGGAATAATCTGCAATCGAGATCGTATAATCCGCTGACGAAGGACGTCGAATCATTTATAACCCATTTTTTATTAAAATTGCTCAATATTGTCCTGTGCTTCTTAACGCAACTTTTGCAACGTTGCATAGTCCATCGAAATTATCGAAACTTTGTATTTAGCTATGAATCGATGATTAATAGTATTAGCACCATTCGATCAGTTAGGGAACTTTATGGTATGTGCATTTGCTTCTGCGGTTTCGAGAGATCTCGATGCCTTCGCGCGCTTCGATAATTTATGAACCGTTTTGTTTATATCCGGGATCTCACGATGCCCCGGTTAACGAAATTTATGCGGAATCTTGTTCGCTTATCGTTCGTACATACGGTTTCTAACAGTCGGGGAGGAAAACACGTTCGTTCGCGTTGCTTTCGGAACAAAACGCTATCGTTGCGCACGTAATCTCAGGACACAGTCGAAGTTGAGGTTACGCTTGCATAATAGCACGTCGGTGGATCGTAACGAACGAAATGGTCAGAGCCATGTCATCCTCTCTACGGTTCATGTCACTTCTGTACGTGATGAGACTTCTAACTAGACGATGCTCGATGAACTGTGTCCAGCGTGTCGAGTGTTCCAAAACTTGCCTCTCTTTTCGGTGTTCAGCACTACGATAACTTGCATTTATCCTAAATTCGTCATTGTTAAATTTTTGGATCCTTTTCTAATTATGGAATTTAAAAAATAAGTAGAAAGTATACTTAGAAGGAAGACAATTTTATGTATTTACTGTATTTTTATTTTCTTCATTATCAATATTAATTTTTTGAAGAAAATATTGACTTGCAAGCTTTACTTATTAAAAAGAAAATTTCTGATATTTATTAAATTTTTATTTTCTTCATGTATGCTGGCTTCACATGTTAGCCCAGTATTGTGGAATTTAAAAAGTGGGAGGAAATAAGCAGAAAGTATATTTAGTAGGAAGACAATTTTATGTATTTATTACACTTTTATTTTCGTAATTATCAATATGAATTTTCCAAATAAAATATTGACCTGCAAGCTTCACTTGTTAGTCTCAGTATTATAACATTTTTAAAATGTGAAAAAGTAAGCAGAAAGCATATTTAAAAGGAAGACAATTTTATATATTTATTACATTTTTATTTTCTCAATAGTAGCTTCACGTACACCATTACATAAATGAAGAATGTTGCAAAATTTTCCAGGTATATTTATCGACTACAATATATAGTTTATCCATTCTCTTCGACTCAATTATTAGAATGAAAGGCAGATTGAAGATGTTTTTCCAGATAAATATGAAATTAGTTTTCTTCTCAATAATCGTCCGAGATGAATGCACCTGGCTTGGCACAGAACCTGTGTACTTCGAGCTTCGCGTAACTGTACTTTCATTCTAAAGATCGTCGAAGATACTTTTAACGCTCCACCGATTCTCAATTGCGAATACTATTCTTGCACCACAGACCATAAGTTACGGGCGTTTATTAAACAGTTGTTCTCGTGCTAACCGGTGATTTGTAAATGAATATACTATTTAAGCGCAGTTATTTAACTTCGTATCAATTATGGGAAGTAAAAAGGAAAGCAGGAAGAAATAATTTCGAGGCATGTTCGATTAACGAGACGCGTAATGAAAATCCAGAAGAGTTTTCTGGAATTTAATGAAACATTCCAGAAATCGTTCGTTTTAATGTGTAATAAACGTTACATAAATTACTGTTCTCGACTGAGAAAAGATTACACGCTTCGGGACAACTATTTTTAAGATTTATAGATTTATGCTAAATTATTCGCGATACGTTACCAAAACTATTCGAAACAACTTTTACTTTCGAGATATAGAATTGATCCCAAAATACGTATCTAAAGTTTTTTAATATTTTCAGAGAATATTTTAGAAAATCAAAAATCTTCCGATATCTTCGATCGCGTCAGTGTTCTTAGAATCAAAAATCATTGAATATTCGAACGTTTCAGTCACAATACGGGTTTATGACACATTGCTTCGAGACATCGTTACAAGCTTTTTTTCTGTTTTGCCCAACGGTATTTGCATGCTCGGCTCGAGATGCCATTAATCTTCCGCTTCAACGGAAAATTACTCGGTTCATAATTTTCAATTCTAATAAACGCAAATTGTCGGCCTCACGCGACTCGATAGAAATTAAATTGTAGTCGTTGAGCGGCATTTATTCTTACAGGTCGTGATTTTCCAGGAAAATTAATTCCTCTGTTTAAACATTGACAGTAACGTGGAAATCGAATCGTCAGCGTTCTTCGTCGCAGCCTAGTTCCGTTCGATATTAATTCAACGAGCGATGTTTTGCGTGATTAGTAACTGTAAAACATGCGCCACGATGCGGTCAAACAAAAACGACACAGCTGGCGATGATAATTTTTTAACGTCGATTCCTTTTCTATCTCCGGAGTATCGTAATGACCTCCTTTCTTGGCGATTTGAATGCCGGCACGTACGATACTTACCGTCGTGTCGCCGTGGACAGAAGCAAAGCATAGACGATCGCCATTTGTAACTTTTTACTTTGTATTGTTTCTTGTTTTAACGTCGTCGATATTTAGATAACGTTACGACTGACATTGGGAAAAATGGTACATTGACTTGTACAAATATAGAGGTATTGACAATTTATATCGATTCTGGTTTATTAATTCGTATAGATTGCTGTTCATAAGCCACAGGGACATTTTGCTCGTCCATCTCGGAAAATGCAAATTAACCCTTTACAGTCCAAGAATTCGTTTTAATAGAAGTAACTGGATTTTGGAGCAATTTTGTGATGCCATTTTAAAGAATATTAAAATTGTCCTTTTTCTCGAAGAAATTTGCAAATGTTTGTAATTTTAAATCTCTTCATTTTTATACATAAACCTTAAATCGAGTTGTGGTAGATATTATGTGGCGCCATTGAAGTGCAAAGGGTTAAGGTAGAGATACAATTTTCTTATATTTAGTTATTTTAAATTACTGCTTTACTATAAATTTTATAATACTGGTATAAAATTAACACTAAAACCACCAATAATCATAGTGTATTTATTTATATCAAAGAAATTAAAATAATAGATGCGTGAAAAGATGTATAATGCAATTGAAATAAGTGTTTATTTATTTTCTTATAGATTATGGTAAATTTTCAAAAATTCAGTCGAGTACATTTTTTACAAGTTTTATTCGTAATTACGAATAGGTCATTTTGACTGCTTTGGTAGTAGTAGCCTGAAAATAAATAAGTAAAATTGTAGGAGGAAGCCAATTTTGAAGATAAACGCATTTAAAATCGAAAACGGACTCGTGGACAATATTACAAAAAGATTGGATTACAAAAGATTTAATTTTTAATGAAATAAATACTAAAAAACAATTGTTTGTAGAATTCTATTATTGATGCACTCGAAAATTTTGAATTGTGTGCCAACATTTTGGTAAAATCAATGAAATACAATATGAGTTACGTTTCCTTTATACCCAGACTGCAGATATTTGTGCATTCATGGAAGGTTTAAATTTTCAAAAAACTATAGAATGCACTCAAAAATATAAAAAATACATAAGATACAAATTATTATATTTAGTGGTTGAGACAACCCTCTACAAAGCTCACATTTTATTAATTCTATTAGTAAAAATAAGAATTTTCACAAAAGTCTACAGTCTATTTATAACGCGAATAAGTAAGTGTTAGTTTTATTTTACGTTTGTTAAATGTCTGGTGACTTATGGAGGATATGTAAAATTTAAGGGTTGGAGATGTTTTGTACATTTTTAAAAGCCACTATCCACGAGTACTGTAATTAATATTCGAAATTTAATAATTATTGGCTAGTTATCGAGACAAGTCAATGTCATTGACTCAGTTAGTACATCGTTAGTCCTCCACCCCTCTGTGTAATCTAGTGCAAGGTGATGGTGTTTGGAAAAGGGCCTCGACCGTCGGCAGATGTTCCATTCACCCTGCCGCCCGCAATGTAGGCCCCTCGCAGGGCTATACAAAGTTACCGGTATACCTACGGCATCGTCACATGCGAAGGATTCATCGATAGTATCGAAGAGAGCAGCTGCATTTTTCCGTCGATCGTTCCTCAAGTTCCTTTCCTCCTTTATATGGGACTCGTTGAGATCTTCTTTAAAAATTTTCATTCGAAAAAAAACTGTCAAAAATAACCAAATGCGTGCAACTGCTTTAATTTTTCAAGTTATTCACATTTTATTGCTCGATTCTTTATTTATATTTTTAACACTAGGTTTACGGGCACTCGTTGAACATATTTTTATTGCAATTCTCTGTGTTGCAGCTTTTCTTTTAATACAACATAAATTGCTAAGAAATAATATTTATGAGTTCTGTAACATTAAATTGACGCGTTCCATAAATAGAAGGGATAGCATTTCTTCAGCAGTTCGAATTCATTGCTCGGTTGAAAAAAATACAAATTTAATGGCAATGCGAGACGCTATTCAGCGTTTAGAAGAGTTAGAAAGATCCCCGCGTAAATCGCGTTTGAAAATGTCGGTTTTTACTCGCGGAGGATCAGAGAGTCCCCCGGTATTGGGGGCCCCTAAAAACAGTATGGACGGCTAACGAACAGCCATAAATCGCGCAATAGGACCAGGGGTACGAGCCACTTAGGCGAATATCCGTAATGCCCATTATAATACAATAGGGTCCCGGGTCCGCTGTCTCTTTCTCTTTTTCTGTTGGCTCCTCTCAATTCCCAAAAACAATGGCGACGCGGGCCTCTCCGTCCCACCAACGGTCCCCGAACGTGTGTCGTTCGATCGTTTGAGGTTCTCGGGCTGCCGAACCGGGACCTGGGGGACCCTAAAGCACCAACGAGAGGAGTCAAAACAAAAGCCAGATATACGACCTCGTGACTCGGTCCTGCATACCTGGCCCCGTGGGCCTTTCTCGAGGCTCTGCGTCCACCGGTTGCCCGTGGGTCAACTTTCCGGGACTTTTTTAACGCCGTGAGTCGCGAACAATGAAAATTGGATAATTCTGATTTACGAGCGTCCACTTCTTCTTCTTTGGTCTCCGACCATCGCGTCGATGCACTGTTGAGACACTCGGTTACGCGTACGCGCGTGAACGTAATAGGATTACCTGGACAGTCAGCGAGTCTTTAGTATTTCTTTCTTATTATATTTTTTAACTCGCGGATCGCTAAGTCGACTTATAGTAGGTGTTTAATACGGCATTTTAGACGTCTATAAAATAATGATTAACCCTTTGCGGTACCGGTTAGGCGTTCACGCGATACCCCATGACTGGGTCCAAGCAAACCCATGAATTTGTGTATATAAACATTTTGAATTACAATTTTATTATTATTATTTTATCGTGCATTTTAGAAATTTCTAATTAAGTGTCAAACAGTCGAGGCAGGCCTTCAGCTCTGGGTCAGAAAAGACCCGTGGTACCGCGAGGGTTTATATTTTCTGTATTCGTTTGATGTTTTGGTGCTTTATTAGAGTTGAAATTTAAAATTTCTCGACTCGTTTGAAATTCGTACCTGTAGTTTACAAGGAGGATCGGTTATTTTGGTCGTGAGTCGGCTGAATCGCATGCTAGCAACATCGTGTATGTACAGAATTCAGGAAAGGGGGCGCAAGCGGACATGCGTGTGCAGGAATGCAAGAAACAAGTTGAGTTCATGCGTCACCGTCGTAATTTTACCAAAGACTCGCTGGAATTTTCTATGCGCTTCGAACAATCGAGCTTATGTATAAATATATCATTTTTTTTATTGGAACTTGGAGTACTGATCAAAGATAGAAGTGTTAGAAGAATTAGAGACATAACTTTGTGAGATAAAATAAAAAACGAAAAAATAGAAGTCACACATTTTCAATTGTAGTAAAAACAAAATGACGATGTCAATTTATCAAGATATAAATTTACCTCTTTTTGTGTTTACTTCTTAGAGTATCATCCTCTTATTTCAGTTTTCGTTTGTGGGATAAAATAAAAAACTGACGAAGTAACTGAATTGAAAGTAGTATGATCAGACATTTTCAATCGCAGCAAAGAAAAAGAATAATGTCAAGTTATCAAATTAATTTTATAAATTTACCTCTTCTCTCATTTAGTTCTTAGAGTATCCTTTCTCGTTTTTTGTGTTTGCTGCACTTTGTCTGGTCGTTTTCGCGTGCATCCAGCAACTTTGTCCGCCGAGGACGATGAGGTAGGACAAGCGGTCGACAATGCCGTAGGAAAAAAATAGAAAAAGGTCGTTCGTGGTCTTTGGTCGAGGCATCGAAGGCAGACGTCCGGACCAGTTAGGTATTGAGTGTCGAAGCAGGTATCGAATACCGGGGGAGAGAGGATACGTCCACACGAGTCGCGACCAAGATTCCTCGTGGATGCGCAATGTCGTGAAGACTATCTTTTTGAAGGGTCGTAGAACTTTTTCCGACAACGTGCACACACTGTGGTCAGAGTTTTTAATCTGGTGAAACACACGCCTGGCTTACGTTACAGGATTCTTAAGCGATACCCAACGCTGCCTCGAGCTTGAAACTGTTCACCATTCCAAGGCTTCGATATCCTGGAAGGATAATTTAAAACATTTTACTCCGAACAAAAGTTCCATCTACAGAGATGATATCGACCAGAAAATTATTATACGGATACAATAAATTTCTGTATCGATGATTTTGAATTTTATATTCTCCAAAATATTTATCGAACTCCCAAGAATAGAATTAAACTATTATTGGAAGGATAATTTCAAACTGTTTACTGTGAACAAAAATTCCACCTACAAAAATGATATCGACCAGAAAATTATTATACGGATACAATAAATTTCTGTATCGGTGATTTTGAATTTTATATTCTCCAAAATATTTATCGAACTCCCAAGAATAGAATTAATTATTATACGGATACAATAAATTTCTGTATCAGTGATTTTTAATTTTATATTCCTCAAAATATTTATTGCACTCCAAAGAATAGAATTATATTACTACTTCGGTACGGAACAAAAAGTATACAATTTTATATATAATACATATTTTTATTAATAGAATTAATGAAATGGGAGCTTTATAGAGGATTGTCTCAACCCCTAAATGCAATAATTCATATCTTACGTATTTCTTATATTTTTGCATATTAAGTATATTCCGTAGCTACTTGAGAATTCAAATTTCCTATAAATACATAAACATCCGCAGTCTACTTATGAATGTTCAATTCCTGTAAAAATAAACCGTTTTTAATAGAAATTACTAGTATCTAGTATATTAATATATGAAACAAATTTTTTTGAAAATTGTTTCGAAAAGTCAGTGTTCTAATTATTGACTCTATCTCACAAACAGTTTGAAATCTTTAACTTAGATCTATACAGGGTGTTCGACCACCCCTGGGAAAAATTTTAATGGGAGATTCTAGAGGTCAAAATAAGACGAAAATCAAGAATATTAATTTGATGATGGAGGCTTCGTTAAAAAGTTATTAACGTTTAAAGTTCCACTCGTACTGAATTTTTTTTATAGAAAGTGAGCAGGATTTCGGGGGTAGGTCTAATGACCAAAAATAATTGTAATTGACCCTCGCAACAGAAAATAATTTTTTTAGAACGATTTGAAATTTTTTTTTTTCGCCGAAAAATTTAGGCACCTACCCCCTGTCGATTTTTCTTAAAAATTCCTTTTTCATTTTTAGTAATTTTGTTTGACGCCCTACAGAAAAGTTGTGTAATACTTTTTTGTAGGTACCCATGAGCTCTACTTCAGAAAAAAGTTTCATTGAAATATATTCACAATTGTAAGAGTTATGGCTGTTTGAAAATTGGACCATTTTTAGGGGGTTTTTCTCATTTTACGGGGACAGGCACCAACTTTTCGAATATTTTTGCGATTTGTACATATTCTCTATCAAAATACGCGTAGCTTGCTTTTTTAAACATTAAAATCGTCCAATCCGTTCAGAAGTTATGACGTTTTAAAGATTCGCATGAAAATTCAGGCAGAGATTTCTGGGCCTGAAATTATATTTTTGGTAAGGAATTTTTTTCTCGAAAATGCGTAGGATTTCGGGGGTATGTGTAATGACCAAAAATTATTGTAATCGACCCTCGCAACTGAAAATAATTTTTCCAAAACGATTTGAAATTTGTTTTCCGTCGAAAAATTTCACTTTCTCGAATTTTTTCTTCGAAAGTACGTAAAATTTCGATGGTATATCTATTCACCAAAAATGTTTGTTATTGACTCCCGCAACTAAAAATAATTTTTTTAGAACGATTTGAAATTTTTTTTTTCGTCGAAAAATTTAGGCACCTACTCCCTGTAAATTTTTCTTCAAAATCCGTTTTTCATTTTTAATAAATTTGTTTCACGCTGTACGGAAATATTGTCTAATACTTTTTGGTAGGTACCCATAAGCACTACTTCAGAAAAAATTTCAATTAAATATATTCACTATTGTAGAAATTATGGCCTTTTGAAAATTGGACCATTTTTATGTAGTTTTTCTCATTTTATGATGTTAAAGAACAACTTTGTCATTATTGTTATAATGTCTACATATTCCTCATTAAAATACGCGTTATTTGCCTTTTTAAACATTAAAATCGTCCAATCCGTTCAGAAGTTATGACGTTTTAAAGATACACATGAAATTTCAGGGAATCATTTCCGGCCAGAAATGATATTTTTGGCAAGGAATTTTTTTCTCGAAAGTGGTTAGGATTTCGAGGGTATGCCTATTGACCAGAAATGCTTGCAATTGTCCTCTGTAACTAAATATAATTTTTTTAGTATGATTTGAAACTTTTTAATTTTGTCTAAAAATTTTAGTACCTACTCGAATTTTTTTCTCGAAAGTGGGTAGGATTTCTGGGGTATGTGTATTCACCAAAAATGATTGTAATTGACCCCCGCATCCAAGAATAATTTTTTCAGAATGATTTGAAATTTTCGAATTTAATTGCTAATAACTTTTTAACGAAGCCTCCATCAACAAATTGATACACTTGATTTTCGTCTTATTTTGACCTCTAAAATCTCGTATTAAAATTTTTCCCAGGGGTGGCCGAACACCCTGTATATATTTGCATTTGAGACAACGTCTACGTATGACAAATGTTTCGTTTACGCATCTTTAAACCAACGATTGTAATTTAATTATCAATTTTGTTTAACGAAGCTCCCGTAACGATTATGCGTGTTACGTGCTAATTCGTACGACTACGTGGTCATTTTCCTGTCACTGAGTGTTCGCAATTATATACGGAAGACAAGTTTATTTTCAATAAAGCGACGCTTTCGATTTGTACCGACGTTTCGTATAGCGTTGCGCGGCTCACGGGTCTCGAGTGTGGTTCCTCGACGGACAGGGGGATAATATATTGGAGTTATGCTAATTTTATGTTCGCTGGCGGCAAAAAGATCAACAGACCTCACCCATATACGTTTTTGCGTTGACGGGGAGGCTAGGGCCTTGCCAGCTTCTCGCCGCGGAAAACGGGCGAACGGAAGACCGGTCGAACTTGCGAATATTATGCACCAAACCTGGAATTCCGGAATAATGAAACGCAACGGGCGCGTCTTGAGATAATAGGGAGAAAAACGTGTTTGTGGAAGCCAGAAGCGGAATGCGAATTCTTTTATCGCCTATTGTCCGGGGTCTGCCCGTTTCGTGCAAAGGTTCAGGCAACACGCATGAAAAATTCACGGACAAAATGGAAGCTCGGAGCCCGTACAACGTCAAAAATAGAAAGATTAAACCGTCGGAGTAATTTAAATTTCATTTCATTGTAGTCGTGATATTTTTTAACCTTTCGAACCGCGTATTATGGACGAAAGTTATCGATTTGAAACGTTCATCGCGTACGTATTAAAACGCGCTCTTAATTTTACGGGTTCATGATTTATGGTAGAATAATTCAACATATAGCTCGCGACGCGATAATTGAAACGCGCGTGCATGAATTCGTTAATTATACTAGCGGACGTACGCGGCGCAAGAAAGATCGAAAGAGTTAACGAACCGATAAAAAAATATACCCGTGACCGGTTCATAAATCGTAATCACGTTGGCTGCCAGTGGAATTCACGACAATTTAACAAACGGTTCAAGGTTCGAGACGAATAGTCGTGCAACGGGGAAGGGCCGTCGCGTTCGTCTCGACCTATCGACTCGGTTAAAAAACGCGCAGAAGTCGAACCGAAAGATTCGCGAACGAGGGGGGGGGGGGGGGGGGGGGACGGAATCGAACGTGTAAAACATCGGAGAACTTGACATTAACGTTATTCTATAGATCATAGTCAATGACATTTAAAAATGAAAGCGAATTCATTTTGCAAATTATTATGAAGCGTCCCGGCGTGGCGCCGATTGCGAAGGATAGCAGAAAGTTCGCGCTGACGTGCTTTGCTGGGGAGTGATAAATTTCACGGACACGGATCCTTTCTCGCTATTTCATTTATCACTTCGTCGGAAAAAAGGAACCCAAGCACGACATTCCGCGACGCGGCGAGTTTATATCAATTACAAGGCGTCCCTACCGTTATTTAATTTACAAGCCGCTGACTGGAGAAGCACGCCTCTCTAATTTGTTCCCCGATCGAATCTATTTTTCGATTTTATTTATTCCCAAGGAATTTAGCGAGCTTTCGAAAGGATTTTTAATAGGCACCAGAAAAATTTGCCTGTTTCCCCGAGGTCGAACCTATATTTAAAGCAGTTTCAAGTATCAAGTATCGAGGCGTGTACCGACGAGGGCGAGAGAAACAAAGAAGTCGAGTACAGAAACGTAAAAGAAAAGAATGTAATCGTCGGGGAAGTTTACGACTGCGCTCGTCAAAGTAAACACCAGAGTCCAGGACTACCGCGCGCGCGCGGCAACTCGGTGCACGTAACGAAGGAAAAGGTAAATTCGCGCGGCGCAGGTACACTTGTGTACAAGTACACAATGGAATGTTTCGCATTGTACGTGTTACGCGGTTGCAACGCTGCCACGGGAGATAGCTCGGTACGCGCTCGTGAACTCGTACGCTTCTGGCGGGCCGTAAAAGTTCCACCGACCGAGCAAACACTACACGCGTCTTCGACTTAATACGATCTGCACTTCGGTCTGCTTCTGCGAGGTCGAGTTATCGAGCAGATACGGAGCACTTTGCAGCGAACGCTGGATTCCTTCGAAATCGCTGAAAATGATAAAGTAGTCGAAATCTCAATAGTTTAGATGTGAAAACAGTATCGGAAAATGTTTAGAATTCAATGGAAAAATGTTGCGATTAAAATGGTCTTCTACAGTATCAGTTTTCGATGTGCAGAATAGTTTAGAGAAATCAAGAGATAGAAGGACAGTTCAGGAAATGTTTAGAATCCCGTTGACTTTCCTGTTTCGTAATGATACAAAAATCATCTCCAATAACGATGTACAGTGCTGGACATAAGTTATGGTTGAGGGGGTACAAATGTTTATAACTACTAAACAAATTGATTTAAAGGAAAAACTTGTTGACCTATTTATTATCTATTCTAGTTTATTACATAACAGATATACAGGGTGTTCGGCCACACCTGGGAAAAAATTTTATTAATGGGAGATTCTAGAAGCCAAAATAAGACGAAAATCAAGAATACCAATTTGTTAATTGTGGCATCGTTAAAAAGTTATTAACAATTAAATTCAAAAATTTCAAATCGTTCTGGAAAAATTATTTTCAGTTTCGGGGATCAATTACAATCATTTTTGGTGAATAGGCATATCCCCGAAATCCTACTCACTTTCTAGAAAAAAATTCGAGAAGGTGTGAAATTTTTCGAAGGAAAAAAAAATTTCAAATCGTTTTGGAAAAATTATTTTCAGTTGCGAGGGTCGATTACAATAATATTTGGTCATTACACATACCCCCGAAATCCTACGCATTTTCGAGAAAAAAATTCCTTATCGAAAATATAATTTCTGGCCCAGAAATCTCTGCCTGAATTTTCATGCGAATCTTTAAAACGTCATAACTTCTGAACGGATTGGACGATTTTAATGTTTAAAAAAGCAAACGACGCGTATTTTGGTGTAGAATATGTAGAAATTCTAACAATAATGAAAAAGTTGTTCTTTAACCCCGTAAAATGAGAAAAACCCCATAAAAATGGTTGAATTTACAAACAGCCATAACTCCTACAATAGCGAATATATTTCAATGAAACTTTTTTCTGAAGTAGAGCTCATGGGTACCTACAAAAAAGTATTAGACAACTTTTCTGTAGGACGTCAAACAAAATTACTAAAAATGAAAAAGTAATTTTTAAGAAAAATCGACAGGGGGTAGGTGCCCAAATTTTTCGACGAAAAAAAAAATTTTCAAAACATTCTAAAAAAATTATTTTCTGTTGCGGGGGTTAATTACAATAATTTTTGGTCCTGACACATACCCCCGAAATGCTCCCCACTTTCAAGAAAAAAATTCGAGTAGGTATTGAAATTTTTAGACGAAATTAAAAAATTTCAAATCATGCTAAAAAAATTATATTTTATTACGGAGGTCAATTACAAGCATTTTTGGTCAATAGACATACCCTCGAAATCGTAACCATTTTCGAGAAAAAAAATCTTTACCGAAAATCTAATACCAGGCCAGAATTGCTTCCCTGAAATTTCATGCGAATCTTTGAAATGTCATAACTTCTGAACGGATTGAAGGATTTTAATGTTTAAAAAAGCAAACAACGCGTATTTTAGTGAGGAATATGTAGAAGTTGCAAAAATATTGGAAAAGTTGCTTCTTGACCCCGTAAAATGTGAAAAACCCCATAAAAATGGATCGATTTTCAAATAGCCATAACTCCTACAATAGTGAATATATTTCAATGAAACTTTTTTCTGAAGTAGAGCTCATGGGTACCTACAAAAAAGTATTAGACAACTTTTCTGTAGGACGTCAAACAAAATTACTAAAAATGAAAAAGTAATTTTTACGAAAAATCGACAGGGGGTAGGTGCCTAAATTTTTCGACGAAAAAAAAATTTTTCTAATCGTTCTAAAAAAATTATTTTCGATTGCGGGGGTCAATTACAATCATTTTTGGTGAATAGACATACCCCAGAAATCGTGCCCATTTTCGAGAAAAAAATTCCGTACGGAGGGAACTTTAAACGTTAATAACTTTTTAATAAAGCCTCCATCAACAAATTGGTATTCTTGATTTTCGTCTTATTTTGGCCTCTAGAATCTCCCATTAAAATTTCTCCCAGGGTTGGCCGAACACCGTGTATGTCAAAGTATGTAAGTGTGTGTAAAACATACAGGAATAAGCAAAATATACTCAAAATATGTTCAAACAATTTTATTATTTAAATATAATAATAATCAGTTACAATTTAAATTACCATCGCTTTACACACGTCCATATAAAAATTATTTTTTTATTATTACTATTTGTTTGATCATATTCTGTTTGTGAAGATTCGTCTGTTATTATCGTGTTGAGCCTTGTTTCCGTGCCTACTGGTATTTAAATGTTGTATTAACTGTGATTTTTTTATCACAGTGAATTTCGTTGTCACATATTTAACACTTAACAATTTCTCCATGCAAAACATTTTTCCGCTATCGAAGAGATCCAATTTTATACTTTTAACTGATTAATTCTATTCGTAGCATCATATTCACTGTCGCCATTGATGATTCACTATAGGGAAACACGAGATGTGTAAATGGACATGCCATTTCTGCCATGACTATCGTATACAAACGTTGAATTAATATACTAAAATAGATATTTGGAAGCCTGTATAAGATTTAATTTTATGAAAGAATTTTCAATATATTTTAAGGACCTCCAGTGACGAAACAAATTTCTGTTTAGAGTTCACTCTTTTATCCATTTCCTAGAACCATACGCATTAGTATAAACATCCGCAGTCTAGATATTACAAATAAAATATTGAGAATCCTAAAGTATCGAGTTTTCGATGCCCGAAAGAAAAATCGTATTACCATCACAACAGAGGTCGTCGAACCGCAGAAAAGTTTCTTGTACGAGTTTGTTCTATCCACGCTTAGAGCAATAGCCTCCTGGTCGAGTTCCTAGAATCACCGTGTGTGCATTACAGGCAAACATCGTGCGCCGTATGGTCTGTTTCCTTTCGCAAAAGCGAAATTCTGATACGTGAAAGTGTCGTGTCGCGGTAATACGATGAATCGGTCGCGCGCAGGAAATTACCCGGCGATCGTCGGTTCTCCAGTTTCATAAGAAGTTGCGCTCGTTTGCGCCATATTTGGCCGAAGAGACACCACGTTTTCCAACCCGTCTTAGATCGTTGCGTCGACGATAAGCGCGCACGGACGCCGGCCCATGCTAAAACGGGAGAAAATTGTTGCCTGGCTGATCCACAAAACTTTCAAACGAGTTTTTCCTACCCGGTTTACGCGAAGCTATCCAGCCGATTTCGAAACTCGTCGCGCGAGAATCGCGTTATTGTGAATTATGAGCGCGTCCATTACGAAGGATCATTTTTATTCTGTCTCTGTTCAACGTTCCGCCGCGTCCTTCTTGGGAATATCCGTATGGGTAAGTAACAGGGAAAAAGCATGAATGTGTGCGCGTTCGTATACGATGGGTGACCGTTCGATAGCATCCTTCAGGTGGCACATTTACGCTGGTATTTATGTACGTCTATGCGCTATAACATTTATCATGCGGCGGTGACTGCAGAGCTCCTCATTCACAACTTTCATTCAGTCAGGGGAATCGTTCGTTCTCGAGACGCGTTATTGTGCATTGTTACATGAAATACTATGTCTGTTCTATGCTGTCTACACGCAGTACCACGGGGTAGTTTATTCGCTATTCTCGAAGGACAAGGGCATTCAAATTCGACGTCTATTTACTTTAACGACAAATGTTAAACGATCTGCCGCGTCACGGCTAATCGGTATTTATTGATCCTCCGCTACCGAGTTTCTTTCTCAAATAAAAATGTAACACTTGGTATGGAACACTTATTTTAAATCACTCTATTCATAGGTAAATCGTAAATAGAAGTAACCAGAGAGAACTATTTCGTTCCGTAATCTTAATTCTTATTAGCAAGGAGCAATCGTTGTTGTCTAAATTTTGTTCGTTAAAATAACGAAGGTTATCCGTCCAAGGTTAATAAATCCTTTGCCTCGCATAGCCAACATTCTCGGATAGTGTAACAAGAAGTAACTTTTAAAGCTTCCAGGAGGTAATGAAATATCGAAGCGAACTTCAAGCGAGATACCGTATCACGCCGTGTGCTGCGAACAAGTTTCCGACTCGGGGCAACGTGCACGTGGAAACCTGTTGCGTCGATTCGCTCCCATAGCTCGGCTAGAGTCCTGATTCGGGGCAAAAACGTGCAATGCTCGCACGGGCATTCGGTTAATTTAACAAAACAGCATGCTCGATAAAGCAGAAATGAACAAGACGCTCGTGGAATACTCGACTTGGCCAAGGAAGCCCCGCATGTAACCAACTGTTCGAATATTCTATAAACACTCCATGCAAACAAACTCCACCTACTTCAATACTCGAACAAAAACTAAATCGAACATGTCGAATAAAAATTTTCACTCGAGGCTTCGTTCTCGAGAAAATCAACTACGAAAATTCATGGGGCACGCGTGCAGTATGGCATACGATGGACAGGCGCGCCACGCAGAGCACATCTTCAAATTCAATTATCTCGAAAACGAAGCATCGTACGACAAAATTGTATTCTACGTTTTCGACTTATTTTTTCGCGTAGAATCAAGAAACGAATAAATAGAAGATTTACTGCGTGCATCTAGTGTTATATAATCAAAGATATTCATGAGAATTTGTATAGGGGGCAAAAGACGATCGTTAATAACGAAGCGTTCCGATATTCGGGTACAGAAAAATTCGACGGCAAGTCCCAGGCCCGGCTGTGTGTGGCGAAACACGCAGGAACGTCCATGAGAATTATTTCGTCGGCCCCGGGAGCATTCCGTGAACGATCCTCGCGTAGTCCTTCCTGTCCACGACGAAATTCTATATGGTGGTCGGGGATTATCCACCCGCTGCGAAAACGACGACATGAGGGGTTTGTTGGCGGGCATCGGCCCAGTGGGCGGTATTTTTACCGCGCGGTGACTCGCGCGTTTCTGGTGCGCGCGTCCACCTTCGCGATTCCCCCGGAGCACGCACACACGCGTCCACGACAAATCACACGCACGCACGCGCACGATCGTGCACGCACGGCTGTCGCGGCAGGACCTGAATTCACGTAATTGTGATTAATGGGCCCACTAATGCGAGTCGGTCGCCTTCAATCGCGTCGCCGGTGACGTCGAACGATTTCGGATCGGGTTCCACGCGATTCCAAAATACACATACAGGGTAGGTCGTATTGTAAAAGTGTTTCAAACGATGTTGAGCGGTTTCGAGGGGGGCATGTTTTGAATCATACGTTTTTTATTATTTTGATATACATTACACGATATTTTCTGCATCGATATGAGAGATCGTAACATCAGTGATTTTGAATTTTATATCGACGGCTATACGACACTAATATGTATCGCCGATTCAATTTTCTGTTCCCGATCATGGAAAAGCAACGCTTACAAAAATCTTACGTGCTCCTTAGACAGGGCAGGCTATCGTATAATTACCATCTAGATTTACATCGTTATTATTGATTGTATCGAAAAATGTTTCAGATAAAGTTAAATTGGTTTCAAGGTTAACACATTTTGATGGTATCAATTTTTCTGTAGGTGAACTTCTAGAGAACATACGAAGGTCGTTGACATTTTTTTAAATGAAATCATATACTTTTGATTACATCAGTCGATGCACTTTGATATTCTTTACAAAAAAGTACTAATCCATTTATGTTAAAAAATCATTAGTTTAGGAGATATTTTAATTTTAATATTGTTAGTTATCATCGTGCACTATTTGGCTCAATTTTAGCTGAAGCCAAGTTAAATAATTTTTTAACAAAGTACCTAATTTGTATGAAATTTAGGTACTTTTATCAACGCTAAATGAAGAGTGTATCAGCTAAAAAAAAATGTGTTTATAATACACTGCGCCGCGTCATTCTACGCCCAATGTCCGCCTAGCCATAATACGTAGCGCACCAAAGCAATAAAGAGTCGGGTAGCGGTTGATCGACGCTCGAAAAAAATTATTAGACGTGTTATTACGGGACGGCAAATTATTTATACCCCTCTCGATAGCATGATTCGTTACACGTCCGATAGAATGTAAAGTATACGTAATAATTTGGATGGTGCATGCTTGTTGAGAAACTTCGACACGTGCTTATTTTAGTCAGACCAAGGATCATAGATTTCTGACCTGTAAGTGTAGTATTTTTAAAGCTGTGATCGTAATATAATGTTTTAAGAATAAAATTTTAGCACGAGATTTTTTTAGACGTGGAATTAAGACTCATCAATGCTTATTAACGCATGAAAATTTCTGTTTAATGTTTCGAAAAGTCTTTGAAAAATACCCCGAGCAATGATATTGGTTTCGACTCGAATAAACACGTGTTCAAATGGTACGTCTCGACGGTAGAGTGATGCCGGTAAAAATTTGTTCGCGAGGATCGCGATTACTTTTCGTTCTATCGTATCGCGCGAGGCGAACGTGGCCGACGTCCTTACCTCTTCCCGATCGTGCTGTCAAGATCGCGGAGGCCCCCAGACAAGAGGATCGTCTCCCACACACCCGGTGAAATTTACGTGTCTACCGACGGCAGTCCAACCGATTGACGCGTTCGATAAGTGCGAACGACGATTTGTTTTCTTGCCGTTGACGCGTCGAAAGCCACGTGGTAGGCGTTCGAATTGTCGCGGTGTATATCAAAGCTACCTTTATCGCGAGACTTGCCGGATAAAATTTATCTTTCGCCGAGAAAATACAAATACCGTGTCGAGATAATGCATTCTTCTGCACGCAAACAATCCTAATACGAAAATTTGAATTGTTAGCAAACGTTAAATCGAGAACGCGGGAAAGCGGTTCATTTTCCAGTCGATCGAATAATAAAACGCGTCGTTAATTCTTGGTTACCGAGACGTTTGAAAATTGCCGCACGCGGAATGTAGGCTTCCATGAAATAACGGAACCGAATCCTATCGTCGATTTCTTTTCGTTCGACACGGTTCCCCGGCGGGACCCTTTTCTCACGAGGGGGCAACGCACGTCCGCAGAAATCTGCGTGGGAGTACATCCTGAGCGCGGCACGCCGCGACTTAGGCACGTCCAGCTTTCAGAGAATAAAATCGCGGGTCGGGCACGTAATCTTCCGTATTCTGCGTCTGCACAGAGAGGGCGAGGGATAAGCAATCGTAGTTGCAATGCCAAAGCGCGCGATGCTTATTTGCATCGTAACGGGGACAGTTTCGCGTCAAGCGTTGGGTTACTTCGCCGGCGTTGTAATCGCGCTTTCCAAATCCCAGTTACACGGGATATCCGAACGCGGAAATGCACACGGTAACAGAATTTTTCAGACAGCTCTCGAACGCCAAACGAGAAATCGAGAAACCCTTTTCGCATGCTTTGTCGGTCCGCGCGATCCTTCGACTGGTTTTACGCGTATTTACCATAATGAACGAGTCCGATTAGCTGTGGATGGTGGAAGAGCAATCGAAACGCAGGAAATGATATTCGATCGCGAAAGAATATCGAATGTACGAGCAATATCGTGTTTTATGTTTGCGTTATCTACGGCTTGTTTAAAAAGTGTTTATACATTTACACGGTGGGAAGATTTAGGAGAATAACTTATCGTTCGTTCGAGATAGCGTAATAAAGAAAATGAGAGGTTGAAAATGTAGTGTGTGTCCGCGAGAAATTGGCTAGTGCAAGGAATGCTGGTCTGATTGGTTCTTCACTCTAGTTCAGAGTTTAGCGAGTCGATGGTTTCATTGGTCGATACGATAGGTGGAGCGAGTGTAGTCAACTTCTCATAGTGCATAATATTTAACGCGTTCGTGGACAGTACAAATTTTAAAGAGCTGCAAAAATGGACAGGTGATTTATTCTTTAGCCATTCCATTAAAGTGCATAATAATAAAATAAATAAAATAAAAATTATATAAAATCGAATGCACGATAATGTGACTTATAAATTCGAATATTATAGTATTGATATCATTTTGCATCACTAAGAAAATAAATTACATTTTTACGAAGGAATACATTTAATCCATTACTGTAATTAAAAATACTACAAAATAATAAGAACACAATTGAAATAATTTGAACAAATTGTTGACGATAGCTAGAGTGCCCGAGGAAAGTATGAAGACGCGTTAAAATTGTTAATGGCTGTCGTATGCTCGCTAGAGCCAATAGAGATAAATAATTGGCAAGTTAGTATCAATAACGATTACGGGTACGGATCGCAGGATCTTTCCACGGGGCAGTAATCGTAGCAATATTATGACGACTGGGAAATCGCTGGCGCGAAATCCGCGTTATCGGTTACGCGATGGAGGATTAGCAAGGAAGTGGCTCTCCTAATGCTGAAGTACGACCGAGGCAAACAGCGTGGCGTACACACCACGGCGCTTGTAACCGTTCTCGGTGCTCTGATTTGTTAGGAGCGATACACCAGGGTCGGCAGCGAGCCTTAATGGGTTATCATTTATCGCGTTCCATATTTCGCGTTGCTCAGCCGTCGACTGATCATCGCTAATTTATTGGAGGCGAGGTGATGGAGCACCTGCGTGCTCGGGTTAAACGTGCCTTGATTCTTAGAACATTGGCCACGTTAGCTGCATCCTCGGCTGTTAAATAAGAGTAAATAACGCGTGGGGATGTTTTAAGTTTCTTTTTTTTTTGTTTTTTATTCGTCGATGGTTTCTTACCATCGCGAACGCAGCGGTGGCTGAAGACACCGCAATGATATTAGACACTGTTGCTAGTCTAGCTTCTTAGAGAAGCATCACGATGATAGATCTGCGTGTAACGAGCAACGAATTAACGACAAGATTTTAAATTTACAACATGCCCGTTAATTTACGATCGCTTTGCGGCCAGGATGAGAATAATTTAACGGCGCGACAAAAATGGCGTCTGTTGCGCGTGTGCTCGTCGCTGGAGTATTTGAAAATTATAATGCGGTGGCGTATTAACTCATACATCTGCTCTATCAGGCCGATTAAGCGTGGAATAATTTTGCGAGATTACTGGATAACGGATCGATGATTTATCATCGTTTCGAGTAAGCGTTACCAATGGCTGTCCACTTCGATCTGCCAATCAGAATGGTATAAATTAGTTAACGTTACTTTAGTCTACTTCGCGGCCATCGCATCTGTTATAAATTCATTCATCTTTATTAAACCGATCGCATAAATGACTTTGTACTTATCATGGTTCTTAGGATACCCGAGAAACACATTTTCTGCTTTCCAATTGCACAAAATTTATTTACACGGAAATTGTGCAGTCCCAAGAACTCGTGAATAAACGACGTGTTTGAACTGGATTCGTTTAATCTGTTTTCCATTTCAAGTCCTCGGATTATGAATGAAGTCCACCGTTGATCATTGAGCGAACACGTCCGTACAACCTTGACGGATTTTCTTGTCAGTTTCATTCATCCGCGTGGAACACAGTGACTCGACTCAGCCCCGATAATATCAATGACGCAAAAGTTCAAACGTTCGTCGCGAGGCGAATCTCGTTTCGCGGGGAACGCGAGGCAGGTTAAGCTAGTTACGAGAACTAGTCCGAGAGACTTTTCTCTTTCAGTATCGCGTATCCGTTCCGGGAACGCTTACTAATTGCAATTCCGAGCGACATCGCGGCTTCCACGGTCGAAAACTCGATTCCACTGACGTTGCGTTATCGCATCGCGTTGACCGTGCGTTTCTGATACATATTTTATAACTAAGGCCCATAATATTCGTGCTTAACTACGTGGTTACGCACGTTACGTAATCCAATGTTTTCTACGATCGCGTTCCTTCGTCTTATTAACGCGTTTATTTTTAATTGGAAAAATGTGTTTTTCTCAAAGGCGGGTGATATTTTATTTCAATTTAAAAAAATGGTCTCAGTAGATAAATGGATTTTTATTAGAGAAAAGGGTAGTAATAAATACGTGAGAGGTGATATAAAACTATTTACTTTGCAGCAAGATGTGAAATGTAAGAAAAATAGGGATTACTGTTGCTAGATGAAGACATTCAACATCAGAATGTTCTTTTTTTTTTTAAATATTATAGGATGCGATTCTCTTGAATTATAGTTAAATTCACCTGTATTCGTACACTGTAGTGGTATAAGTTTGAATAAATTAAAAGTAATAGTTGTGAGCGGTTGTGGCACGTTGGATACATTGACTCTCATTCGATTACCGAAGTGCAGCTGCATTGGGCGCGGTCACTACTAGGATGGGTTTACCACTTGAGAAAGAAAACACGTATTCTTGATTTTATAATTAGTGTTTATATCATTAATAAATACTTCTCTACCGGTTTTATAATTTGGGGTATTAATTGCACGTTTATATTAACAAAACAAATGAAAAAATACTTTGTTTAACTAGAGAAACAACACAGTGTAATAAAAACAATGTTTGGTACAAATAAATGGGAAAAAATTTATAGGAAACCAGAACTATGTAAGTAAATAGTAACAATAAAATACTTCGTAAATAAGAAGCAGCAAAGTTGTAATAAACAACATTTGGTAAAAAGAAATTATGAAAAAATTCATAAGAAACAAGAATCACCGCCTAGTGTATGAATACAAGTGGGATGATTAACTGTGTATGATTAGAATTTGGATGAAAAAACGGAGTTATTGAAATAGTTAGAACTATTGACACAAATCGATACAAGAACTGTTGTGTATCAAAAAAGAATTTGTCGAATCAACGTATAACTTTATCAGTCATCGAATACCGAAGGTATTCTAAAATGCTTAGTCACGGAGTAGAGTAAAAGTGGTTGTGTTGCACTTGTCGGGGGTGGCTAATCTCGCGCGTGAAAAATTCTTTCTCGAGGAAGGGTCGGTTCATACAGCGAAACTGGCAGAGGCAAATCAGTGTAAATCGGAGGTGGTATCGTACCCGGGTGTTTCCGATACGCGCACACGCTGCAACCGATTACGTAATCCGCGAGGTCGTGACTCGCACTACCCGCCTCCATTAATGCATACGCTATACCAGGTGTACGTGCAGTAATGCATCGCGACCGTTGTGCATACGTTTAAACTGGATTTACGAAATGAATCATTCAGAGGTGAAATTAATTAATCGGTTGCGTCGCGAGTATCGTACCGTTGTCGAAGATTCCGTAATACGTCCCGAAGTGAGTTTAGAAGTTGCGCGTGGCCTGTAATCTATTCGAATAGCCGTTTAAATCCGATAACGACTCAAAGAGTCGATATTTAATACGAAGCTTTACGAATGGACAGCAAAGTCGACTAGTTCTGAGAATAGCTTTAAAGGCACGCCCGCATCGCTTCTGATTTATACGTGGGCGGTTCGAGTCGAGTTCGCGAGGTATCGTAAGACTCGCCGCAGCGAGAAATCGTCGCCCACGCTGATTGAGAGTACATCCCTCTTTGTCGAAGTTCATCCTCGAGGAGGGAATAGAAAAGACGCGCGTGTCCAAAGGGGCCAGAAAGAGAGGAAAGTATCGTTCGTGTTGTGCTTCGAGGGAACTTGGAGATAGCACACGCTCCCGCGGCATTGACACCGTCGTTACCTCGAGTACAGCGCACACGAGATTGGATTCTAGATTTCAATTAGCCTCATCCCACTGACAAAGAGTATTTCTCAAACGTTTCTTCGGCTACTTGGAAAAGCCAAGAATACCGCTAATCCAAGATCAGAGATCAACCAGAAAGAAACCACTGTTGGAGAACTTGGACGCAATTTATTTCTCATTTCTTTTCTTTTGTTTATCACGTCGATATTTCCACGAAGTATATTCTGTTAAACGTGTGATTTTATTGCAATCTACTTTCGTAGCTTTCTGATAAATACACACGATCGACAAATTTGCATCTCTAAAAGCAATAGACGCAAAAATTACCGTTCTCAATTTTATTTTATGGGATAAGTCTCTGCATAAGGATTACGATACCTCCTACCGCGATAGAATCGTTAATATTCTCCACGCTTTGCAGCGATTCCAAACACATAACATTTACGCACGATCGTTGATCCACCTGGAGTACGGATTTGCGCGAATCTATGGATCTTTTCACACGTTCGATATCAATAGAGGCGCGTTGCCGCGAGATCCATACACATCACTGTGCAGCAACAGCAGCATAACTACACGCAATTCCGACAACATTCGTGATGGCACGCATCCGCACGCTGGCGATTCGTAACTCTGCACACTGCACGTTTATTATCGCGTTATCGCGCGGCGGTTGCGTTTCGACGCCGCATATTCATTCATGCGAGCCGCGATCATAATCGGTTTGGTCGTTAATGAGTCATTGAATCCGCGCCGTTTTATCTTCGCTACGAGAAACTCACTGACGAGATTAGAAGATCGTACAGTCTTTTCTGACTATCCCAATGATATACACTGATGGGATTACAGGTTCGGGTATTAGGGATTGGCACATTCAAAATGATTTTCTAATTAGAATACGTAAAGAAAAATAACAGCTCGATGATTAATTACCATTTAAAAAAAAAATGTACTATTATAACTACAGTTTTAAAAAAATGCTGTACCATCCAGGGATGCTGGTGGACTCATCTACGGCTGATTCAGCGAGCCTTAGACGCGAGACTACGTGGCGATTAATTCCTATCCATATAAGGGAATTCTAGCTGGTCTAAATACCGAGAAACGGTTTTAAGTCCATTGCCATCTAGATAGCTCTCAGTGTACATATTTAGTATTTCTCAAACGTGAAATAAAAATATTTTTTCTTCAGTTAACTGTGGACTATGAAATGTTACTACGTTCGAAGTAAAAATATTCAGTATATAGTTATTAAAGTAAAAATGAACGACGAAACAAGGATCTCGAAAGACAATTGTACCTTTTAATAATGCACATACGATTCGAGGATGACGCAAGGCTTCAACTCTCTTTGCTTTCGCGACAATTTACACGGGGTGTCCATTATTAGCGCGGGCGCGAATTAATTTCGCGGACGAGCAGGAAGGAAGGCGTAATTCAGCAGCGGCTTTCTACTGGCGTTGTAATTTACACTGGAATTGAAACAATTAAAGCCATTTTTTTTCCACCAGGCGATGCAGATTATTGTGCGAGTGTGGGGTTGTTCGTTTTCAGCCAGAAGGAGGAAATGCTTGAATGGTTACGACACTCTAATAACTGATGTTTCGCTGGATTTTACTGGGGACTTATTTTCAGTACGCTTCCGTACATTGTTGAAATTACCATCATTATACAACAGCGTAGAAACTTTTAGTTGTATATAAATATCGACAACTCAAAACTTCTCGTATCAAACTTATTTATTTCGATACTTGTTCATCAACAAAACATTTGAAACTTGATACTAATTATTGAGGTTTTATTGCAAAATGTATTTATTGCAAACGCATTTTGAAACATTAAAATCGTCCAATCCACTCAGGAGTTATGATTTTTTAAACATACACATGAAATTTTGGGGAATCATTTCTGCCCTAAAATTATATTTTCGGTAAGGAATTTTTTTCTCGAAACTGTGTAGGATTTCGGGAGTATGTGTATTCACCAAAAATGATTGTAATTGACACCTGCAAGTAAAAATAATTTCTTTAGAACGATTTGAAATTTTTAATTTTGTCCATAAATTTGCCCACCTATTCGAATTTTTTTCTCGAAACTGTGTAAGATTTCGAGTGTATGTCTATTCATCAAAAATAATTGTAATTGATCCCCGCAACCGAAAATAATTTTTCCAGATCGATTTGAAATTTTTTTTTTCGTCGAAAAATTTTGGCACCTACCCCCCTGTCGATTTTTCTTAAAAATTCGTTTTTGATTTTTAGTAATTTTGTTTGACGCTCTACAGAAAAGTTGTGTAATACTTTTTTGTAGGTACCCATGAGCTCTACTTCAGAAAAAAGTTTCATTGAAATATATTCACAATTGTAAGAGTTATGGCTGTTTGAAAATTGGACCATTTTTATGGGGTTTTTCTCATTTTGCGGGGTCAAGGACCAACTTTTCGAATATTTTTACGATTTGTACATATTCTACACTAAAATGCGCGTAGTTTGCTTTTTTAAACATTAAAATCCTTCCATCCGTTCGGAAGTTATGACGTTTTAAAGATACGCACGAAATTTTGGAGTGACATTTCTGGCCTGAAATTATATTTTCGGTAAAGAATTTTTTTTTCGAAAGTGGGTAAGATTTCGGGGGTGTATCTATTGACCAAAAATGATTGTAATTAACCCCTGCAGTCGAAAATAATTTTTTCAGAGTGATTTGCAATTTCTTTTTTCGCCATAAAATTTAGGCACCTAGCTCCTGTTGATTTTTCTTGAAAATTCGTTTCTGAATTTTAATAAATTTGTTTGGCGCTGTTCGGAAATGTTGTTTAGTACTTTTTTGTAGGTATCCATGAGCTCTACTTCCAGACTAAATTTCAATGAGATACGTTTACTATTGTAGGAGTTATGGCCGTTTGAAAATTAGGTCACTTTCATGGGGGTTTTCTCACTTTACGGAGTTAAGGAACAACTTTCCGTATATTCTTAGGATTTCTACATATTCTTGACCAAAATACGCGTCGTTTGCCTTTTGAAACATTAAAATCCTCCCATCCGTTCAGAAGTTATGATGTTTTAAACATAAACATGAAATTTCGAAGAAACATTTCTGGCCTCACTGAAATTAATGAATATGTCGTGGGTCCCATCGCTTTTGGATACATTCGTGGTTAAAATTGCTCCGATTTGTAAATGTTTGCTACTGTTGTACGTGGTTAGAAGACATTTGTCGAACGAACACGAGACCTCAGATTAACACTGCTTTGTTACCGACTAGTCTGGACCCACGTAGTCGACGGAAATCCTGAGGAATCGCACTAAAGCCGCTCGTCCTACATAGAAATTACGGCGATGGTACGCGACAGGACGTGCGTGTGCGAGTGTACACGCAACTGCGTCAACGACAGTAAAACGGAGTCGCGAACCGACAGAGGAAACGGAGGATTTGTCACGAAGGCAGTTTGGTTTAACTGATCTCATCCGTCTCGTCGCGGACGTTGCTACGTTCTGGCAGCTGTCTTCGTCGTTGTCTCGACGACAACGGAGTCAGACTTCATTGTGTGCGACGACTCGATTCACCCCCTCGTCTTTTTCAGCGGATTGAATCGTCTCGTCGATCCCAATGGGCCAATGATCCCAGACTTTAATATTTCAACGTTACGCGCGCGGAATCACTCGCTAAAATAAAAACTACCGCCGTCCAGTTCCCGAGCATTTTTAGAAATTTTTTAATTCATTCAGCATCAATTGTTTTTTCTTGCAAATGAATATTATTTCCAGTCTGGACAATCGAAAAGCAGTATTTTTAATTTTTAAGAACCTATATAGCATATACCTTACAAGAGCACTAGAGTTTAATTTTCATGTAGTCGTATTCCAATAGTTGGATATATAAAAATCTTCTCGTTTGTTTAATCGTTCAAGGAGACATTTGCAAACCACGATACCTTTAGTTTTCTGTTAGAAACGTTTGTAACTGAAACTCGTCGAGCCTGCTTGCTCAACAGCGTAGCACAATGCGCGATTCATCGTATGTTAATATTCGCTGTCTACATCTTGAGCATCATAGAACTGTCATTGAATCGTTAAACAGTTCAGATTGTCTTTCTTATACGCGAAGTATAATATAATCTCGCATTAATATTTACGAGCCACGCCGGCACATTAAATCCGCGGCTAATATGTTATTCCTTGTTTTAACTGTGTAGCCTCGCGTATTGCGAAAATTTTAAAGCTTCTAATCGCGTTTTTGCCTACGAATCGTACGACAAACCTCGTGAATTCAAAGTGCACACGCGTGTACGAGTGTCGCGTTGCGTGTAGATGTGTCTAAGTCGAGAAATGTATGCCATTAAGATGACATTTACAAACGTTAGAACGACTTTCTGCGTCCCACGCGACACCATAAAGAGTCCTCGTCGTTACGTCACGTGCTTTATTCTATTAACATCCTTTTTTTTTTTTCGTGCGCCTGCCGTTATTAATTGCAAGCATCACGCGAATCGACATACCCTTGTCTTCCATTAGAAACCGTTACAACATACACTACAATACGCTAATAGATGCAGATTCACCGTGAAGAAAGAATACATTAAAATAGTAATTGTATTAGATGGTTCTGACTTTCGAATATAAATCAAAATACGTGTTATTATATACTGCGCGATAATTATTCAAATAGCAATTTGTCTTGGAAGTTCTGCTATCAAAACGGATGGTCGGTTGCGGTCTAACATTGTTATCGTTCTGTAGAATTTATTACACGCGAATGTAATGGCCTCGCGTTTCGTAATAAATTATATTATCAATCAGATCTCTGCTACATTGCGGTATCTAATAAAATAAAAGAGAGGCCTTGCAACATGTACGATTACGAGATCAAGGGTCACACAACGTGGAGGGTTCAGCTTGGAGTACTCTGATAAAACACAAGTACACCAACCCGGGTCTTGTAGCTTTCCTCTCCTCCAATGTTAAGCAGTTATTTGCTACGTTATTGTATCGTTCCTGGTATGCATGTTTATACGTGCATTAAGCTGCTCCGTACACTTTACAGGATGCACAGATCACATCAACCTAAGTGCACGTTCTACGAATGTGTGATATAACACGAATGTTATTCGAGGATCGACGGTTAATGGATCTTGATGAAAGCGAATACATTAACGGTATAAAATGTACAATTGAATATGAAGTTGGGCGGTGACACGAGTCCCCACTTCGTAGAACAAGAAGCTCTGTAATGTAATATCATATTCTTCTACTTTAATTGTCGAGTTGCTGTGTTAATTCCTCTGGAGGATATTTTCCGGCCTGTGAAAATTTCTGATTCAACTTCAGAGTTGTATATTGTTACCCATTTTGGTTAAAATCCTTATTTGTGACAGATGGAGTACTAGTTTATTTTGTTAATTTTAGAATGATGGAAAAATTGAACTGTTTGTTCTGAAGACCAAGGAGTTTAATTATTCTTAATCATATTAATATTCTGTGGTTTGTGAAAATTATTGATTTAACTTCAGAATTGTATATTGTTATCCACTTTGATTAGAATCATTATTTGCGTCAAATGGAGTACTAGTTTATTTTGTTAATTGTAGAATGATGGAAAAATTGAACTGTTTGTTCCGAAGACCAAGGAGCTTAATTATTTTTAATTATATTAATATTTTCAAAATTCTAAGTTGATGTTTCCCTGTAACAACAGTTTTATAGTCTCTCAGATTAACTAGATCTTCCATTTTCTGAATGATAACATACTAATCCATGTGAGTTGTAGGTATTAAATAAATTGAATAAATTGCCTCCTGTTAGAAATTCTTATAATTTACTGATCTTTAAAATCGGCTATCTAAAAAGAGAAAATAAAGAGAGAAACGATTAATGGCACAAATAATACAGCTACTCAATAGACCTTTATTAAGTTAATAAAATAGCGAAAGATTATAACGGAGGAATGAGGAACGAGGAGCAAAACAAATGGTTTTATATTAGTAAAGGTCTGTTGTTTTTCTCTGTCTTGCACGTGCAAGTGACGCACGTGCAGGCGTTGGACTCGTGTGAAATTATTCAAGGCAGAGTTCCGGCAATGGTCGAGCAGGATGTGCGCGGGTAGTTTCGCCGATCCCCACCTCTGGTTCGGTCGCGTTTACACCCGAAGCGGGTAAGGGTCTCCGATATTTTCACTCCCTTAAAGGTGCCTCCATTTTCTGTCCCTCGTTCTATCCTTATCTCTCCCGTATTCTTTAAGGGGGGATACACGAAAGTTCACTTTGCACGGCGTGTCAAAGGTTCCCCTGCGGATTCACCGTAACCCGCCTCCAGTGTACTCTAACTGGGCTTTAATTGCTGGCACGATAAACGAACCCGTCAGGTTGCACCTCTTCTTTTCAACTGTTTCGCCCACGGAGCGGAAACAGTACGTTTTCAACGAGCCTTCTATCTTGCTATCGAGAGGAGATATTAGTTTAGAGGGAACTGACTTTGCTTCCCTGTTGCTCAGAAGTCGGTCGAAATCGTTACACCAGGCTCTCGATTCGTCATTAGACTACGGATGTTTATGCATTTAGGGGGAAATTGCAGAATGAACTTAATATGCAAAACTATAAAAAATACGTAAGATACGGATTATTGTATTTAGGGAACAACTCTACAATGCTCCCATTTTATTTGCACAAAGATCTGTTCATCATTATCAATGGTGTCTTTGATCGACTGTCTAAAACGAATATTTTAATATAATATACAGGGAGTCCCATTTAAGTTGAGATTGTAAAAAATCTCGAAGGCAAATGATTTAAAGAAAATAAATTGACACACGTCCTTTAGTGCTTCGAGTGGGGAGTCAAATGACACTACTAGTTCTTTAATGCGTGGGCGTTTTCAACAACTTTCGTTTGAAACATTTTGTCGTTTTTTACAATCTCAATTTAAATAGAATATTCTGTATATCTTCCAGGAGTTAAGAAAATGCAAAAACGACGATTGGATAAGAACAATTCAATTTGATAAATGAATTACTATTCTTAAAATTCCCATGAAATTTACTAAAAAATTTTAAACGATTTTTAAAGTAATTATTATATAATTGTGGGCTAAGGGACGCTTGCATCCGATCGCGGAGCAGGTGTTCGGGAGAACTACGACCGAGGTTACCGTTGAATGGTTGCCCGGCAAAAAGCCTTAATTTATCGGTTCACCTGTAATTAATCCGTTACGTTTCTTTTACTGTTTCAGGTTTTGTATCGTGTTCGCCGAGTCCCTGCAAAAACGGAGGAGTGTGCGTGTCATCGCCACGCGGCGAGTTGCATTGCAAGTGAGTGCATACATTCCATCATTCTCATTATTGCAATTACGCGTTGTCGTATCCTGGCCTCTGCCGCTTCACGGCGTAGGCATCGTTTGACGTGCGTGTCACGCGATCGCCGAGCGGACCGGGTTCAGCTGCTCCAAACGTAGTCGTTGTTCGTCGTTGCGACGATCAGAGAGAAGCAAATGACACTGGGTATATCGAAAGGGTTAATGATGGAAGAAGAAAGAAAACGAAGGCGGGAGAAACGGACGCCTCGCCGCCTCCCACGCGAAAAGAACGAGAAACGGAGAAAATACGAGGAAAACTGTGTTCATTCAAAAAAGATCAAAGACACATTTAGGAGCATCTAAATTATTATTTATTTTCTTCAATCGAGTAATAATCGATGCGTTTTCTTAAGGGGGTCTTCTATTGCGAAACGCGTTTTTTTTTCTTTGGTATTTTTTTTATAAAGAAACTATGCAACTTCTAGCATCTACGTCTTTCATATATATTTGTCACCCTTTCAATAATATTTACAAATTTTTAGAACGAGAAATAGCGAAAATTAGTGGCAGTACAGAGCTGGTAGTGGAAGGCCACTTTAATAATGATTTCGTTGCAAGTATCCTTAACGCAAATCGATACAAGAAACGACCCAAGCTTGGAGATAGTAAACATCAATTTTTAGTAAAGAATAGTATAGAAATTTCTAACTTTTCAATGGGAAGTCCTATCACTCGTGGTATACGTGCTAACGCGATAGCTAATTTCGTTGCAAGTATCCCTAACGCAGATTAATACAAGAAACGAGGCACTCTTACAGGTAGTAAACATGAATGCTTTTGCATATACATTTCCAAGACTATATCCTTCACAAAATGCAAAAAGAAATCGAATTATTTGGCGGTTTACGGTAGAAGATCCCCTCAATGTGAATGTCGGTGCACATTCTTCTTGTTTGACCACGTTGTAACGGATTGCACCGGCTCTACGTCCTCGTAATCGATACGTGAGCGCCAAAGGATAATTGGAAAATTAGTCTTCTGCTTTCTTCCAACGGCCGCTGATTCGAATCGCGGTACAACGAGGCCAGGATAAAATCCACAGCGTAATTGTGCTTCGATGCAAAAATGCCACTTCGTCAGTCGGTGGGTTTTTCGAACGGTCTGTTTAAGGACTCGGTATACTTTATCAGGTGCCTTTTGGCTACCATTTTAAGAACATCTTTTCTTCCTCCCCGCGAGTACTGTTAGTTCAATCACCTTATATAACTGTGATACTTTAGTGCAGGGTTTTCCAAACTTTTTTTCTTGTGGAACCCTTAAGAAATTTTTTACGGATTTTTAAACTTTTAAGCAGAGATATTAGCGTTGACATCGGTGTTGACATCTGAGTGATTTTCGAGTACATAGCGTTTCCAATACAAAGTCCGTGACCTAGAATGAAAACACCGATGCTAACATGAACTTCAGTGTCTAGAATACTACCATAGATATTAAATAAAACAAAAATCATGATGTCATTTTATTTATTCGTATAAAACGTTGTAACTATATTAAATGTTGTAATAAATTGCAAAGAAATGTTTTTAATTAAAAAACAACAAGTTCAGTGCGAAGGATGTAATAATAATAATAATAGTTTGTTAATATTTTAATGCGGTTCTATGAAAATATTGCAGCTAATCTTATTTTAATGTTATATCACTACTTGTCTCGCGGAACCCCAAAATTATTTCATGGAACCCACTTTGGGAAACACTGCTTTAGTGCATGTATCGCAGTTATACAGGGTGTTTGGCCATCCCTGGGAAAAATTTGAATAGGGGATGTTTGAGGCCAAAATAAGACGAAAATCAAGAATACCAATTTGTTGCTGGAGGCTTCGTTAAACAGTTATTAACGTTTAAAGTTCCGTCCGTACTGAATTTTTTTCTCGAAAATGCGCAGGATTTCGGGGGTATGTCTATTCATCAAAAATGATTGTAATTGACCCCCGCAACCGAAAATAATTTTTCCAAAACGATTTGAAAATTTTTTTTTCCGACGAAAAATTTCACACGTTTCGAATTTTTTTCTAGAAAGTGGGTAGGATTTCGGGGGTATGTCTATTCACCAAAAATAATTGTAATTGACCCCTGTAACCGAAAATAATTTTTCCAGAACGATTTGAAATTTTTTTTTTTCGTCGAAAATTTTAGGCACCTACCCCCTGTCAATTTTTCTTAAAAATTACTTTTTCATTTTTAGTAATTTTGTTTGACGCCCTACAGAAAAGTTGTCTAACACTTTTTTGTAGGTACCCATGAGCTCTACTTCAGAAAAAAGTTTCATTGAAATATATTCACAATTCTAGGAGTTATGGCTGTTTGAAAATTGGACCATTTTTATGGGGTTTTTCTCATTTTGCAGGATCAAGGACCAACTTTTCGAATATTTTTGCGATTTGTACATATTCTCCATCAAAATACGCGTAGTTTGCTTTTTTAAACATTAAAATCGTCCAATCCGTTCAGGAGTTATGATGTTCTAAAGGTTTGCACGAAATTTTCGGGGTACCTTTCTGGCCATAGATTATATTTTCGTTTAGGAATTTTTTTCTCGAAACTGAGTAGGATTTCGGGGGTATGTCTGTTGACCAAAAATGCTTGCAATTGACCCCTGCAACTAAAAATAATTTTTCCAAGACGATTCGAAAGTCTTTTTTTTCATCCAAAACTTTCAGCACTTACACGAATTTTTTTCTCGAAAGAGGATAGGATTTCGGAAGTATGTGTATTCACCAAAAATGATTATAATTGACCCCCGCAACCGAAAATAATTTTTCCAGAACGATTTGAAATTTTTTAATTTAATTGTTAATAACTTTTTAACGAAGCCTCCATCAACAAATTGGTATTCTTGATTTTCATCTTATTTTGGCCTCAAGAATCCTCTATTAAAATTTTTCCCAGGGGTGGTCGAACACCCTGTATAAGGCGATTTTTTTAACGCGATCGGTGACTTTCGATATTCGAGGTCAGACATCAATAACGATAATTCTAAAAATTTTAGTTTCTCAAGATTCTCCGAAATATTTACCTCTATAACGTTTCGAAAATTCGATTCTACAACTCCTTGGTTCACCCAAAAAGTCCTTCCTAGGGATTTTATTTGTTTTACCAACAGATTACGTTCTAACCACTTTCAACTAGCTATATCACTTTTCCGAATCAATCTTGCACCAGACACAAGGTGCCAATGTAATTATCCAGGGCAGGATCTTAATCATATCATATGGCAATGTCCTTTATACGATTCTGGCAGACCTGACATGATTAACCAGCTGTGCTCTAAAGGCACACGATTGATGCTTTCCTTTTTCGACCACTTATACCTCCTATGATGGTTATATTTAAATTCCTTAAGAAATATGATCTTCATTTGTAAATTTCGTTCTACGTATTGTATAAGTAGCAACTAAGTTCACCGTCTCATGTACTTATTTTTGTAAATTTTTTTTTTCTCTATGTAAACTTGTGCTAATAATCCCGTAGGAGGTTACAGCGTAATAAATAATAAAAAAACGTTTCGAAAATAATCGCACGAAAGAGTTTGCGTTTGGGATCGTCTTGTACGCTCGCGTCTCGCAACTGTTACATTTAAACAATAGACGGAGCTTGACTCGAAGGTAAAAGTAGGTTAACGTAGCGGGATCAGTTTGCCAATAATTGTCTTTTTTCTTTTTTATCGAAGGGGGAATCGATGTGTCTCCGATCGCGATTGACCGCACGATTCGATCGCGCGAAATGACGCTCGGACTCGCATCGATAGAACGTAATACCAACAGAATGGCGTGGGATGGTACGGAATGAGATGGAACGAGATGGGCCGGGATCCGGTAATAGCTGTAATAGTCGCCAGTCGTGACCCAGCGACGCATCTAAATTACCTTTATCTCGAACCCTCGTAGGTTTCACTTTTGTATCAGTCAGCTCGACACCTCCGGTTGATTCACCGTGACCCTCTTCCTTGCCCTGCCCACGGTTATGCAAATGGTGGCGGTTTCGAAAAATTTGGGGAATCGGTAGTACCCGGTGGAAAAACACGTCCCCTCGATCGGAGAAATATCCCAACGTTTCGTCGTCCTTTACGATTATTTACAGCCTTACCACCGTAAACTATACAACCGTGAAAACATCAAACTATACCTTCTTTTTTATTTCTGGAATATCAGTCTTGTTTATGAATTTTTTTTAGCATCGAGTCGTTTTCTACATTTTGATTCGGACCGTTAAAAGTGTATTATCGTTTCCTGCACAGGTGTTGCCTTATTTTGTTTTGCAATGAACGGATGTAAAATGAAAGTCGTCGAACCTTTACAGTTTTCACGATTCTGTCGTTTTACTGAGAAAATAACGCGAACGTTATTGTCATCGTTGTCCAATTTCTCGAAACCTTCCCTCGCTATGGAATAAATTTTCTTGCGAACCAAGCGACTCGAATCGGTTAAAAAATCGTATCGTGTGAACAAGATTCCATATAAGATCATCCGTTGTTCCATTATTAAGCCTGTGCCTCTTGGAAATGGAGTTCCATTGCAACGGTTGGGAAATAATAATAATTGAGATCTGCATTTCTAGTCCGAACAAAAGATATCTTTCGTATAATAGTAGGTTTTCTTCCTGTGTCTGTAAATATCTAATTGTTAGTTGAAACGTCTGATTTTGATGACGCGCGTCGAGAACGATACGGAAATCGACTTTTAAGATATTAGATTTAATTGCTCGTCGGAGATAATGATGCTATGCGTTGGTGACCACTTATATTTACTCTTATTTCATCTCTTTGATCATCCTCTTATCTTTTCAACCACCACCTACGAAGTAGCCTCGCGCGAGGACTAATTCATCTCCTTGCGAATATGAAAAATTCTAATTTCACGTTACAAGCTTCCACGAGGCAATCCCGTGCGCGTATAATTTGATGGATACTAATAACAGTAAGCTGTTAATTTTTCAATGCGCGTGTTAAATCTATAGCTGTCTACGAGGAAATGGACGTTAAAGATTGCTTTTAAGGACATTACGAAAAAAATCCTTCATTGTAGAGACTCCAGTCACGAAAGAGGAATGAAGTGTCAAATGAATTGCCGAGATAATTTATCTATTACGAAGGAAGAAAATAAGGAGATATTTATAAAGATGTCTAAAGATCGGTATAAATCGATTATCTAAACACGGGTCCAAGAACTAAAATTTGATTCGTTCGGGATAGGATAATAAAAATAAAATATTAAATTAAAATTACAACACAGTCAATAACAATAATATTTTATTTTTACGCGAGTGCAGATGATGGATACGCGGATAATGGAGTTTTTCGTTGCACTTAAAAATTCATAGGATCCTGAACGCTCGTAAAGAATATCTGGATAATAGTGGGGTACATATTTCATCGCTCGCCGAAGCCTCCGCATAAAATGACCATAATCCAATACAATAACAAATTTGGCCAGTGCCACTTGACAATATGGTGAGTTAAAGCTGCCGCTAACGGATGAAGGATCCTGCACAATAGACCGGAAATCATCCCCCGTACGATCACGTTCGCGCGCGTACACTTATGTATTTATACGTACCGTAAAAGATACACGAGCGTCCCCGCGGCGTTGCGCACGCATAGATCTACTTGCGACCGTAGAATATGCACTTGCACAGTTACATGTTGCGTGGATGCGCTTACGCGTGCGTTCGAATGCATCGCGCGTGGACAGGTCACGTGTGCCGGCACGTGACCCGTATAGATTTTGTATCCAACCAACTCTCGACAGAGGAAGGGTTCGCTCGTACAGAAAAATAATATTGTTTCTCCATTTCGGTATTTTGCCCTCGTCCTACTATCGATCCGTAGGAACTGTTTTTATCAAAATAATATTGACAAGTAAAATTCTTTAACATTAAAATCTCCAAAATATCTAATACGGTTCTACGTTTTGTAGCTTTTAACCCTTTGCACTTTAAGAGTCTTTATTGACGTGACCAGCAATATCAAATGCAATTTTGTGGCTTCTAAAAATAGAAAAATATACTTTTTCCACAAAAATTTCTACCTGTAATTTTAAGTTTATTCATAGGTTTCCTGAATTTAGATTGTGTTATCATAAATGAAACTTGAATCGAGTGCTTATTATCGCCATAGCGACGCCAGAGGAGTGCAAAGGGTTAATTTTAGTCGAGCTTTACTTTCTCTTGTTTCTAATTGTACAATTCCCAAACTATGCAATAATTCGGATTATAACGATTCTACGCTTTTAATTCTATTCTTTACCTTTCCGTTGCACGACAGTATTGATATTTATATTTGGTGCCGAAAATAATGGGTCTGTTTTTTTTCTATCCGCGGAGTCGGTTACGGAAAGCTTTTGGTGAAAGTGTCGAGAAAGCTTTTTTTCCGTCGTTGTGCAGCTGTGACCATTAACCCCCGGAACTTTTTTCACCCTTGTAGACCTGTATCGCACGCGGAAGGGTTCGTCGGACGGAGCAACATATGCAGGATGATGGATGACGACATGCACGCATCCCCTTCGAGTCACGGGGTGCTATTGTACGGGCGTGCGCGTCTGTATCGTGCACGGTTTGACGGTTCCTTTGAAAAAGTAGCTTAAATCTCGAACGGCTACAGGAGGGTCGCGGTCGTTCGTATGCAAGGACAAGATATTCGGGTCGTGCAAACTCGTATTACAATTATTGTTCGCGGAATGTTTTACCCTTGTCCGGAGGGGTGTGGTCAGCAAGATCACCGTAGACAGGAAACTAATTGTATTTCGTGCCTCTGTGATTTATGTACGTCGCTGTTGGGGGGAAGCATCTCGAAAGAATTTCGTTCGAAATTAAGTATAGGACGCGACAAGACCCAGGAATTAGGTAATTTCCGCGCGTTGCATCTTTAAAAAGATCCGAGTCGTCGAGTTCCTCGTCGCTTTCCCACGAGAAATTAAGGGCTCTCCGATTCTTGTTTGTAAATATAGAAGGAACACAGTTGTCAAGTTCCCTCCACGCCTTCCCACGAGAAATTAAAACAGAATTGCACACTTCTGTCGTATTTCAATGTCACGAATCTTACCGTGGTTCCTTCCATGTGTACATGCAGCGGCTTCTAAGTGCTCGAGCACGCCGCGAATTGATGGGTACCATTAGCAGCAATCATTGCCATCTGTTCCGTCGGGAAATGTTCTACGTTCGTTCTGCGAAGTTATCTGTCCGACGCGCGTTACATCGAATGATTTAGATAGACCATGCCCGCGTACTGCAACTGTATCCTTTATCGTCTCGACTTTGAATTCGCGCGGGAAAAATTCGATCGAACCGCCCGCCCGCCCGCGCGCGCGAGAAATTAGAGATACATTCCGTCGTGGGCGAAGATAAATCGCCGAGTCAGAACGCGCGCGGAGGGCCTTTGTTCCGGCGAGAACGAGGGCCCCGTGGAAACGCGACGCGATCGACGGAGGATGACGAAGGTTGCCGCGTGCTGTCAAAATACCCGTCTTCTTTTTTTTTCGCCGTCCTTTTTCCTCGCAAACGCCCCGCTGCGACGATCGCGCGCTCTAGGGGCATCTCCGTTGCCCGCGTTTGCGCGTGCACGATTTACTCGCGGCTTGTCGCGGGTACACGACGTCAGCTATCGCCGGCGTTCATCGGCTACTGTGTGTACTCGCCGGTTTTTTCCCATTCGCCGCGCATTAATGGTGGAACGATACACATCATCGTGTCTAATTTACTTGCCAATTACCTCGGTCTGTCTATTTCTCCGGTGGAAGTTTAGAATCGTGGCTAAACGCAACGAACAATCGGATCATTGCGACGTACGTACGTGCACGCACCGGGCTATTTCGCCAACGACATCCTCTCCCTATTTGCATTGTCGATCACCCAGATATTGAGCACCCCTGAACGAATAACTAACTTCATGCCCGCGGGGCCTTGGATCGTGCGCAGTCGGCCGTGATCGGCGATTCTCGCCCAGTCGCCTCGCGAGGGAGTGAGAGAGAGACGAGTGGGGCCCAAGAGCGACAGAGGGCGCACGATCCACCGTGAAGAAGAAGCGAGAGAGCACGAGCGGAGAAGGGCTGGGCGAACGGAGCGAAAGAGAAAGAGGGGAGGGGGGACACCGTCTGAACGTGAGCGCGCTTTCCCACGCCTGCCGCGCATGCGCCGAGTATCCTGGCCCCTCGTGGACCCCTCGGCTCCCGCCGCGGGTAATCGGTTCTCTTGCACTTCCACTCCTCTCTCTTTTCAGCCGTACGTCGACGTGATGCCCTCTTCGTCCCTTCTCCGCGCACGTAGCCTCCGTCTCTCGCGTCGGGTTGTTCTCCGACTTTGTTCCTCGTTTCGGTTCGTCTCCCTCTCCCTGTCTTTTACCCTCCCTCCAGACATCCGCATAGATTCAAGTGCGGACGTCTGCCGTTCTTTCTCTCCGCCACGTTCTTTCTCCGTACACCTCGTCCGCGAACAATATTCGTTTCCACCACTTGTCTCCGACGGTGGCCGGGGCTCCCTCCGGCCGCAAACGCTCACCTTCTCCTTCCACTTCTTTCGCCTAGCAATAAGCTGCTCTAATTATCTTCGACCTGTTTGTCAGCGGATGCCGCCGATGCGATGCGACATCGGTCCCGATTGAACGCGCCGCGCCACTTTATGGACGCCACTGGCTTTATCGTTGCTCTTATCGTTGGTGGTCGCGCGAAATTTAGAATTTATTTTAACACTTTACCGATCGGTAGTGGTCGATTACGTAGGCTAATATTTTCTTATACTTATAGAAACGTTAAACGAAACTTTATGAGAGTGCTTACTGCATTGTTTGCTCTCTGTTATTATAGGATAATTAAATCTAACAACATTTTTTATTTTCACGACAATCGATTAATAGACTATACGAACGTTTCCAAGGCTAGAAATTGTTTTTGATAAGGACAGATTTAAAGGAAACGCAGGAGTACGGAAGAGAATAAGAGAGCGGTACGCGCCAATGTTTGCAGAACCTTCGAGGCCCTGCGGAACGTGTTATTTGCGAATACCTACGAGAAGGTTTGACTCGTTCTCGTGAGAAGGCGAGCTTATGGCGATCCGCAACTATTTCCACCGAAGGGTAACGAGAGCCAGAAGAGCTCAATAAACCGATAGGCCTCCGCAGCTTCTCTCGACTCATTCCCTCGTGGCGAATCGCAGAAGCCCCGGAGGCCTTGTTTGGTTTAGCGCAACAAGCAATTAAACGATCACGGCTCGGATTCACGGAAGCATTAGTTCCGCCGGAAGGTACAGCTATTTCGCGGACAATCAGTCATCTGTTTGCGCAGACGGGTTCCGGCTTTACGATGCTTTCATACGATTCGACTCGTCCCGTTTATTGCCTCGGGTCCGTATCGATTCATTTCGATTATTGAATTCAAACATCGGACATATTATGTGCGTACAAAACAAATATACTTTTCTCGTTGTTTGTCATGCTCGTTTCATGTCCCTTCGTACCTAATTTATTAATCTTGTTACGAAGTGATTGATTTTTCCTGTTAACGCAATACCAACGGGAGCATTCTAATTTTACGACAAGCGTGCGTGTTTTTCTAGTAATTTCTCCGATAACACGAGAAAAAAATTCTAACATTATCTACATATAACTCCTGAAAATTTCAATAAAATATAGTAATTACTAAAATACTTATCACATTTTTAGTATACGCGTGTCGAAGGGATTCTATATCATTGAAATCACCCATCGTTAACGTGTTAACGTCTGGAGGTTTTCTCAATCCTTTTTATTTCATATTTTCCTAAAAATAATTTATTAGTTTGAAAACTGACCTCGTCAAAGTACAATTGAAACCTTAGAGTCAGTTTAAAAAAATCCATTTTGTCGTTTTCGTTGTTGAACGCGTGGGTGTTTAGATCGTGGAGCCTAGACGATTCGTTTATTACCAGTTGTTATTTAGTCGACGATAGGTGGTGGTGTCTGGCACAGTGTCGCAAGGAACACGTCCCGTACACGTTACTGTCCCGGTCAGAGACGCGTCTTCTCCTCGTTAGCGGTCCCGGAGAAGACGTCGACGACGTCGTCGACGCTGTGCATAATGAAGGCCCTGCAAACGGAACCGTTGTGCTCTCGCACCGACGTGCTGATTGCCAGTGCGAATATTGTCGTACAGTAATGGGTCTGTTCGAAGAATACTCGTGGACAGTAGAATTGGCGGGCTTCGCGGGGGAAAAAATCATTATTTAGCGCCAATTAGAAACGGACGCCTAACGATTCGAACAGGCGAGAGTAATCCTCCCTTGGATTTTTTCCTTCGATCGTCTTCCTGGACGGTGCAACCTCCGGCTCGATTCGAACGGAGTCGAATAACCGATTCTGTCGGGTCGACCGAAACGTGACTTACTTATCTTGTCCAAAGTCAGCGTATGGATATGGGCGTTAACACTCCGGGAAACACCGCGCATACGAATTACGATATTTTCTTTAGTTTCCACGGTTTGTTTCCTTATGGCTTGGAAAATCCAACTTTCGAGAAGAAAGAAATTTTCTACTGATAAATTCTTTCATACTTTTCCATTAATTTAAATGAATAATTAAAATAGAGGTTTGTAATTTACTTAAATTTTCGATCGGATTCGAATCTGGGTTTTGCGGTAGCCATAGCTAATAGCGTTTAAAGGTTTTTGTTTTATTTCTTTCGCAAAGAATTAAATGTTTCATTGTACTAGACTAGTTTAAATTATACGAAAATATTTTTTTAGTCCATTTAGTATTACCTTTATTAAAGAAATATTTTCGTATAGTTTGAGAGTTTTTCTTTGCGTTCCTAAAACTCTAGCACAATAGAACTTTTAATTCTTAACGAAAAAAGTAAGAAAAACTTTAAAAACTCCTTCCTTAACCAGTTTTGGAATCTTGACAATAATATAACATAGTACGTATGTACCATGGTTCGATTCAAGTTTCGTTTCTGATATCTCAAAATATTTAAGAAATACACGACTAAAATTTAAATTATAGATATTTTTAGGTGTCACATCACAAAATTGCAATTGATAATAAAGACTCTCGGAGTGCAGAGGGATAAATTTCGATATTCCAATGATATAAATTTCTTTTTTAACCGCGTCTCGTATCGCGATCGACATAATATGGGAAAAGATGGGATCGAGCTTGTTCTAGAATCGGAGACACGAACGCACACGGGTAATTAAAATCTCCGGGTTAAACGATTCAGGCATTTAAAGTACCGTTGCACGCGGTGTTTAGCGATATCTTTAGCTCGAACATGATCGCGGTTACGAAGAAAGCATCGTTTACCCTGCGATAAATTTCTTCCCTGTATGCTTGTAGTCACACCCGCTTTCTCTGTTCATCGCTCGGTCCCGCCGGTAGCCGGGTCCCCGGCGTTTTATAAATCTGCACGCCCTACATCTTAAAACGTCCGTTACACGTCTTCGTACACGTGGTCGGCGTGTATTTACAAGCTTTTTACCTTAGGCGTGCAACGTCTTTCCGCGCGGACGCGAACGGTTTTCGAGCGTACACGAACCATTGCACGCACTCGGCGGAAAAGAGAGCGCGGGCGGGAGAAAGATCGGCTCTTAATTACGAGCGGTTCGCGCGTGTGCAGTCGACCCGAACAAGAAAAATAACTAGCACAGTGATTCTTAACCAACGTGCCGTGAAGCAACGCGGAACAGTTCGGCGGAAAAAAATCGATTACAGTTGCTGGTAGCTGTGTTACAGTTTCCGAGGAAGTTCATTTTTTAAACGGAGGCAATATTAATATTAAAACGCGTTCTGTCGGTGGAGAATTTATAGCAATAGAGGATAAGGAGATCTACAGTTATCTTTTCTTTTATCAGGTATAAGTGAAACTTTGGTCCAATTCTGCTTCGATGATTTTTGGTAATTTATTTATTATGTAATTTTGTAGGTTAACAGTAAATTCTTATCGCGTTCCAAAATTGGAAACGAGGAAGTTCATTTTTTAAATCCTCAATGAAAGTAATATTAATATTAATTCGCGTTCTGTAGGAAGAGAATTTGTAGCAATAAAGGATAAAGATATCTACAGTTATTTTTTTTTGATCAGGTTTAAGTGAAACTTTGATCCATTTCTTCTTTAATAATTTTTGCCAATTTATTTGTTATGCAAATTTGTAGGATTCATTTTTTAAATCCTCAATGAAGATAATATCAACCCTTTGCACTCCAATGGCGTTGCTACGGCGACATACATGATATGTATCACAACTAGGTTTAAGATTTATCTGTAGTAATGCAAACGTAATTAACGAAACAAATGAAGAAATTTTAAATTACAAACATTTATAAATTTCTCTGGGGAAGAAGGCAAAATTGCATTTAAATAGCCAGTTACTTTCATTAAAATTAGTTCTTGGAGTGCAAAGGGTTAATATTAAAATGTGTTCTGTTAAAATAGAATTTGTAGCAATAAAGGATGAGATCCACAGTTATTTTATTTTGCCATAAGTGAAACATTTGGTCCAATTCGTCTTCAATAATTTTTGTTATTTATTTTTTACATCATTTTGTAGCTTGCCAGTGAATTCTTATCGCGTACCAAAATTAGAACAGAGGAAATTCATTTTATAAATTCTCAATGAAGATAATATTAATATTAAAATGCGTATTATAAGAAGAGAATTTGTAGCAATAAAGGATAAGGATACCTATAATCATTTTTCTTTTATCAGGTATAAGTGAAACTTTGGTCCAATTCTGCTTCGATAATTTTTGGTAATTTATTTGTTATGTAATTTTGTACCTTGCCTAGTGGATTCTTATCGCGTGACAAAATTCGAACCAAGGAGATTCATTTTTTAAATCTTCAACGAAGATAATATTAATATTAAAACTGGTTCTGTATGAAAAGATTTTGTAACAATAAAGGACAAGGAGATTTACAGTTATCTTTTTTTATCAGGTATGAGTGAAACTTTGTGCCAATTCTTCTTCAATAATTTTTGTTATGTATATTTTTTATATAATTTTATACCTCGCCAGTAAATTCTTATCTCGTGCCAAAATTGGAACGGTGGAAGTTCAGTTTTTACATCGTCAATGAAATTAATATTAAAACGCGTTCTGGCGGAAGAGGGTTTCTAGCAAGGATGATATCCACAGTTACTTTGTTATCATAAGTGAAACTTTGGTCCAATTCTTCTTCAATAATTTTTGCTATTTCTTTTTTGCATAATTTTATTTCTTGCCAATTTTTATCTCGTGCCAAAATTGGAACCGTCAAAGTTCAGTTTTTACATCGTCAATGAAATTAATATTAAAACGCGTTCTGGCGGAAGAGGGTTTCTAGCAAGGATGATATCCACAGTTACTTTGTTATCATAAGTGAAACTTTGGTCCAATTCTTCTTCAATAATTTTTTCTATTTCTTTTTTGCATAATTTTATTTCTTGCCAATTTTTATCTCGTGCCAAAATTGGAACCGTCAAAGTTCAGTTTTTACATCGTCAATGAAATTAATATTAAAACGCGTTCTGGCGGAAGAGCAAGGATGATATCCACAGTTACTTTGTTATCATAAGTGAAACTTTGGTCCAATTCTTCTTCAATAATTTTTTCTATTTCTTTTTTGCATAATTTTATATCTTGCCAATTCTTATCGCATGCCAAAACTGTAACGTTTGCGATTCCGTTCGGCATAACTGTATTTTGAACTGTGTTTCGAGGAGTTAAGAACCACTGAACTAGTGCCTCTCCTTTCCGGCGAGCCACGCGAATTTTATTCCCGTCATCGTTGCACATACACGCACGGGTATTAATGGCTCGCGGCAAGATATACCGATGCGCCGGTATCTCGTTGGATCGGGGCTCCTTAAACACAACGCAATCGAAGATTAAGAAGCCCGAGCACTGTGACTAATCACTCGCTCGACCCGAACGAACGATTAAGGAATACGGGTAAGCAATGTCCCAGCGTGCGCAAAACCGTTTCCGTGCGTATCTCTTCGCGAGCCGTGGACGACGTTAAAAATGCACGATCCGGGGGTTGGTACATTTATTCCCGCAAGGATTTGCATTCTCCGTCGTGCACGAAGCTCTTAGCCGAACGATCGGTTACAAAAAATTAATCAAGGAAACAGTAAATTACGCGTGACTCGTAATGTGGTACACCTTGAGGTACTGGGAAAGTGAAATGGAGTATCTGGTAAATCAGTGATTCGTTAAGTGCGCTTTGTGTGTGAGAAAAGTATGCTAATAAAAGCGGCATACGGTCGGATCGAGGTGTGACGGGAATCGTAATGCGATCCGCGATCGGGTTATTCCTCTAAATCGAAAATTTTGAGCGATGTTGCTTCTGTACGTAGAGCCTGGAAACCAGTTTAGTAACCGGGTCTCGAGGATCGGGACATCGAATCGGTTGCAGGCGACGCTCGACGGGTAATAATTACCGGCGGTCGATAAAGAATGCCGATTTTCTCTGCGAGGACGAGGCCTCTATCGGGCAAACGCGCTCCTCCGGATCCCTGGCTAATCACCACGTGTTTCTTCTTGATGCTCCAGTTAGGTAGTCCGAAAGTCCTTGCGATCCGCAGACACCTGCGATGTAATTGCAGCCTCCCGTGGCTCCTTTCTCTCGTTCACTCTCGATCTCTGAGCCTCCTTTTCTCCGTCGGTAATATCCTGACACCGCCGGCAGGAGGAAGATGCCCTCCGCCCAGCTGCGCGTGTAGATCCAGTAGGGCTCTCGTACCTTATAGCGATGGGTTCAAACACCCTGCAAACTGGTTCCACACCTTGATTTCTACCCTGTATACATCTCGAGAAACAGATGTATCCAAGTAAATTCCACAGTAAACGAGATAGTTTGATTACCGATTATCAAAAACAGTAATACGCCTCCCTTTTATCAGGAAGGTTTCAGGGTATGGAAGAAAATACACATATAATTTAATAAAATGACTTCTTCTATAAATACTTGGAGAGATAAAAACAGAAGGGACGAAGATATGGTCTTTAACGTTAACTCTTTGATTACAAAGAGCGCCTATAGACGTTCAATCGATCGACTGTGTGCGTTGAACGTGTGTGTTGTTCAAGGTTTTCTGCACACGACTTGTGCCTGCGTAAAAATCGACCGTAGTCAAGGGGTTAATCATTGCAGGAATTTTCAGGTCAAATTTTTTGGAATAATCAAGATTCTATTATACAAAAAAAGTTTTTTTATTCGAACCAGCGAATCTTGGATTTTGTAATTGACTGAGATCCGTGGTTACGCGTTGGATTTTATCCCATCCCTACTTATAGCTAGCTTATAGTGGCAAACGCTTCGACAAGGACCTCCGGACTAGGGATCACCGGTTCCTATGTATGCCAACATAGGCGCTCATCGAACTACCACCTTTCCCTGTTCGTGTGCACTGTGTGATGGTGTTCCTCGCGTATGGCACAAGAGCACCGTGTGCCACGGTGGTGTTTAAGACCGAAGGAACGCAGATTATACGGCACTAACGCCTCCAGCTACGGTCTGCATGTTAAGCGTCCTTCTCCCGCACCTCCCATGATTAGGGACGAACCTCCGTGTTCCCTCTTTCTCGTTCTTTTCGATCTTGCCAACAATCCTGATCCTGTATCCTGTTGCTTTTGTCTATTTGATAGCGTGTCTCCCGTTTCCTCTCGTGGCTGGTCACTTCTTCTACCTTTTCTGTTAACCATTATTCTCCTCTACGATATTAGTGATCGTTGCTTATTTTTAATACATATTGAAAGATACAGAAAATATAGGAAATATATATTTTTTAGCAATAATGCAAACAGTAACCCAGACCTAACCAGATAGACCGGAGAGTCCATTTCGTAAAGTAGACATAGAGTAAAATAGTTCCAACCTTTCCAACCTTTAATTATCGTTTTCTGGTTCATTTTCGTAACGATATCGACTTGTGAAATTTTAAATGTTCGCAATGATCGCGTATTGTTCATAAAAGCTCCATTAACGTCTCGGTAGTTGCTTCTTTTTAATACATATGGAAAGATACAGAATATACAGGACGTTATCGAACTAGTGGAGCGGAAAGTGGGTGAATCTGCATGAAAAAATAAGTCAAGAATGTGGAGTGACATTTTTTTTGTAAAAGGTTCCATTTTTAATTAAATCATTTACATATGATCTCACTTATGTTTATGTCTGAAGATGAAGGATACCACCCTGTCATTCGAATTGCTGTTCCGATTGCTTAGTTAAAATTCTAAGGAATAAACGTTGAAATAAAACTACTTTTTGATCGAGAAGATTAGATTTATCCTCTTTCCGCTCGTACAATCAGTTCGATAACACCTTATACAGGAACGATTATGAATATTTTTGAGTAGTAATGCAAATAGTAATTCAGACCTAACCAGATCGAAGAGCCCGTTTTGGAGGAACGCTGGAAGAACCGTAAAATATCTTCCTAAACTAGTGTGGAAGAATTCGTCCGGACTAGACACGGCTATCATTATAGTCTCCGTTCTACGATCCCGTGTAAATACATCTGTGAATACCGTGTTACTCGATAAAACGCATAATGGTCGTCCGGAATGGGTCCCATCGCGTGCCAGGTTTGGGTTAATCGTCTCAAAATAGAAAAATCTCGATTGCACGAATCGTTGAGTGGCCTACCACAGCCATGACGTGTTCGCATAAGTGGCGTGCGGAATCGAATTTCGTCTGCAAACTTCGATCCAACCAGCAATATTTCTGACCTCGAAGTAGCAAAACGATCGATAAAACGATTCAAAAAAGATCCATTAACGCGTTCACTGTCCGGTCTCTCAGCGGCGTATCCAATGGCGTGGTGATATGACCCATATACTGGTCATAGACAGTGAACGTGTTAAATGAAATAAACGATGAAATCGTCTCATAGTATCGATAGTTGCTAGTCCTTGGGTAGTTCGTGAAGCGATTAGTATGCATCCTGGACTCTCGAGGATCGTAGACGAGGAGGGTCCAAGCAGTCCATTTGTTATTCCGCCCCTGGTCGGGACCAGATTTTCTCCAGCTGCATAACTATACATATACACGTAGAATGCAGTCTGTCCTCGAACCGCGTTTTTCTTCTTCTTAACTTCAATTTCTCGTATAAAAAAAAAAGAGCAACACCTAGCCTCGTTCGTACTGCTATTCATTTGCAGCGGTCTCTCGAAGGTACAAATTAATGGACGCGTACCCTGGACGCTGTTTTATTGCACATTGTTTCATTCCGCGTGCATTAAATCATTGATAACGAGCGGCAGAGTCTCACACCATATCTGCGCGGTAATTACACGAGGTTATCATTTTCTTGGCCGTGGACAACGTGGCACTGCCATGTACGGACGAGGTTCGCTGCAAATTAATTTACTCTCGACTCAGCGAGTAACGTTGGAAATGGAACTAGTTCGTATCGGTGGGTCCGGGCAAATTAAACCCAACAATCCCGTATCTGCGATTAAATACTGTCTCTCGATGTTACTCGCGCGTACTTGATGGCGTCGACGAAAAGAAATCGTTAAATTACTTTGAACACCAACCAAAACAGATGCACATCTTCCATCAAAGACCGTTTTACTAGTGTTAAAAATTAAACCGAACAATCCTTCTCTGTGATTAAATATTCTTTCGCGAAATTGATGACTTTGACAAAAAGAAATCACTAAATCATTTCGAACATCAACCAAAATAAATGCACATCTTCACACCGAAGATCGTTCAGTTACTCTCGAAAAAGGAGTATTCGTGCAACACGAGCATTAGAATTGCAAATTTGCATAGCATAACGAAGTTCCGCCAGTTTCATTCATCTTTCGTGACCGACTCGTCCCGTTTTCCTCTTCCTTTTCTCCATCGCGTACAATTGACTCTACGCTGTTTTTTTTTCTGTTTTGCATCTATGTTTCGTCGCCATCTTTCCATAAATCGTATCGTAATAAGTTCCAATCCTAGATGTTTCGTTTTCTTCGCGAACACGAATACGAAACGCGTATCGAGACACATAAGCGTTCAGGAATGTGTCGGTGCATAGACTCTGAAAGGTATCGACTATAGTGCATCGAGATCCGTGGCGTTATGGCGTGTATGGTTGCGAAAGAACCAGGTTTTCGAGACTCTGCGCGGTGTGGTTGCCTCGGGCTCTGTCTCGCATACCTGAAGAAGAACCTGCGGCCCCGCCGTGTTATTAAAGAACCGGAGGGTCTCCTCTTCTTCCTCTTGCTTCTCTTCTTCTCCTACCGTATCGTTCCCGAGACGGTCCAGGTCTCTGTGTGTTTGAACGAGCACCGTAGAGTCCTATATACGAATCTTATTTTTTATCTTTTCAACCTTTAATTATTGTTTTCTGGTTCGTTCCCGTAACGATACCGATGCCTGACCGACTTGCGATATTTTAAACGCTCGCAACCTGCCCGTATCGTTCATGAAAACTCCATTAATGTTTCGCGATTTATTTTTCAACGTGGTTCGTAAACATCGCTGAATTTATGATCGAGCTCTTCGAGGGAGGATTCTCACGTGACAGCGTTAAAATTTAAAGATTTTTTATTTTTTTCAGTAAAGAATTCAAAGTTCCATTGTACTAGACTTTTAAACACACGAAGGGAGACCCTTAAATTATACAAAACTTTTTTTTAATCTAAAACAGGCTATAACATTTTGAAGAAAAATTTTTTTTTTGTGTTGTAGATTAGTACAATGGAAATAAAAAAGAAAACTTCTTATTTTAATACTTTTACACAGAATCCCCCCTCATAAGTGCCTAAAGTACTTTTTAAGTACTAAAATTTGAGCCTGTACAAAGATATACTCGAACATCATTTCACAAATTTGCTATATGCAATTTATTTTTGAACAGGAAAATAAAATTGCAGACTTCGTTAATCGGATCAATGTTTCTGAAGGTTTAAGGTTTATCCGCGGTGCTATTTTGTTAAATTGTTTTGCAATTTATTTCTGGTCAGGATACTGTGTAAAATTGAAAAATTTAATTATACAACATACTGCATATGCATTGATTTTTGTTGGTATTTAACTCATTAACTCTCTTGTATCTTTAGAAAAATATATTCCACCATATTGCTTTCTAATTTATTTCTCGCCACTCGAGTTCATAAATTTACAGAATTAATTAATATTTCCAACAAACATACGTGTACATTGTTTTTTGTTACGCTTTAACGCGTCGTGAGTGCCACACTAATATCCTTGGAATTCGAATCAATAAAAATACACGTACAATCTGGTCGTGGTTATCCGTTTCACTAAGTTGCCTTTTACCCACTATTTTCGAACAAGATAATCGATAAAATTGCAGACTTCGTTAGCATATCTTGCAATGGTTTGATTTCCGTTGCTCTTTAACGCGTTGTCGGACCAGATTCCCGAACTCATGCCACTTTATTAAGATACTTTGCAATTTATTTCAGAACACGATACTATGTACTGCAAAAATTTATTAACCATTCATGCATTGATCCCTCTTGCTCCTTAACAGGTTTTACTAAGTTGCCCATTTCTGAACCGCGTTAATAAAGTTGCAGGATGCATTAATGTTTTACGATTTACATATTTCTGTTACGTTGTAACCAATATCCTCGATGCTTGTTAATAAGATAAGTAATTTATTTCACGTTTCGAAATTAAAAATAAAATTTTCTTTTTTATTTAATAGTGTTTGTGCTAGTGTGCGTAATAATTTCAATGCTTGTAAATAAGATAAGACGTTTATTTCCCATCTAGAAATCAAAAATAAAATATTCTTTTTTTATATAATAGTGTTTGTGTTAGTCTGCGAACGTAATAATTTCGATGCTTGTAAATAAAGTAAGACTTTTATTTCCCGTCTAGAAATCAAAAATAAAATATTCTTTTTTTATTTAATAGTGTTTGTGCTAGTCTGCGTAACAATTTCGATGCTTGTAAATAAGATAAGACTTTTATTTCCCGTTTAGAAATCAAAAATAAAATATTCTTTTTTTAATAGTGTTTGTGCTAGTCTGCGAACGTAATAATTTCGATGCTTGATAAGACGTTTATTTCATGTCTGGAAATCAAAAGTAAAAAATTGTTTTTTTATTTAATAGCGTTTGCGTTGGTCTGCAGACGTAATAATTTCGTGCTGGTGGTCGTGGTCGAATCGATGGAATTTTTTTCGAAAAAAGGTTGTGCATCGCTATTTTCCTTTCTCTATTATAATCGTATCTTGCGAGATCGGGACTGGCAAACGATTGGCATCCGATAGTCGGCCGATTCGTGGCAAGATGCGAAAGCGTAAGCGTTCGATCATTCGATCCGCCGTCTCGGATCGAGACGTTTTCCGTTTCTGCGGTCACGAGCCGATTCCGGGCCATTATCGCGATTAAGCCTCCGGGGCCCCTTGGGACTCTCCGTGCCTTCCACCCCCGGTTCACCATCTCCCATATGCCGCGTTGCTGACGATTATGGTAATGATATGTTTGCGCGTATCGTAACTGGTAACAGTGATACAGATCCGACCGTAGGAATCATCCCATCCCTCGCTGGGCCAAATTTGGCGAAGATTTTGGCGACATTTTTCTATCACTTTTGAGCCAGAAACATCGAAACACAGTCTGAACTGAGAAATACTAAAACATAGTACTGTTGTAATAATATACAATTCCCTATACTTTGTGTTTCATTAATTTTCCCTCAAATTTTAAAATTATTTATTCTCTAAATTTCTGACTTTATGTTACAATTCAAAGCAATATTTTAAATGTATAATGGAATTGTATGGAAAATCCACCCTTTCGTTTGGCGAAGCTATTATACAGGGTGTTCGGCCACCCCTGGGAAAAATTTTAATGGGAGATTCTAGGGGCCAAAATAAGACGAAAATCAAGAATACCAATTTGTTGATGGAGGCTTTGTTAAAAAGTTATTAACGTTTAAAGTTCCGGCCGTACTGAATTTTTTTCTTGAAAGTGGGTAGGATTTCGAGGGTATGTCTATTGACCAAAAATACTGTAAATTGACCTCCGTAATTAACTATAATTTTTTTAGAACGATTTGGAATTTTTTAATTTTGTCGAAAAATTTGTCATCCTTTCTGAATTTTTTTCTCGAAAGTGCGTTGGATTTCGGGGGTACGTCTATTCACCAAAAGTGATTGTATTTGACCCCAAAACTTAGAAATCATTTTTTTAGAACGATTCGAAATTTTTTTTTTCGCCGAGAAATTTAGGCACTACCCCCTGTCGATTTTCCTTAAAAATTCCTTTTTCATTTTTAGTAATTTTGTTTAACGCCCTATAGAAAAGTTGTCTAATATTTTTCTGTAGGTATCCGTGAACTCTACTTCAGAAAAAAGTTTCATTGAAATATATTCACTATTGTAGGAGTTATGACTGTTTGAAAATAGGACCATTTTTATGGGCTTTTTCTCATTTTGCGGTGTCAAGGATCAACTTTTCGAATATTTTAGCAATTTCTACATATTCCTCACTAAAATACGCGTTGTTTGCTTTTTTAAACATTAAAATCCTTCAATCCGTTCAGAAGTTATGACGTTTTAAAGATATGCACGAAATTTTGGAGTAACATTTCTGGCGTGAAATTATATTTTCGGTAAGGAATTTTTTTCTCAAAAATGGTTAGGATTTCGAGGGTATGTCTAATGACCAAAAATGATTGTAATTGACTCCTGCAACCAAAAATAATTTTTTTAGAACGATATGAAACTTTTTAATTTCGTCTAAAAATGTCAGTACCAACTCGAATTTTTTTCTCGAAAGTGGGTAGGATTTCGAAGGTATGTCTAATGACCAAAAATGATTGTAACTGACCCTCACAACCGAAAATAATTTTTCCAGAATGATTCGAAACTTTTCAATTTAATTTTTTAATAACTTTTTAACGAAGCCTCAATCAAGAAATTGATATTCTTGATTTTCGTCTTATTTTAACCTCTAGAATCTCCCATTAAAATTTTTCCCAGGGGTGGCCGAACACACCCTGTATAGTTGATACAAAACTTCTTTGATTTTTTATTAAAATGTAATTCATCGTTTTTCATTAAAAGTTTGACATTTTAAAATTGTTTACCCACTAATAAGCCTGTAGATTATTGTGGGTTCCAAACTTCGAGTTTTGACACAATATCTGTTAATTTCAAAGTATGAATTGTTGATTTTAAAATTTTAAAAATCCCCTGAACCGTCAAGTTTTATTTATTATCTATTAAATTATAAATTTCATCCTCGTCAGTTTCAGAATATCGGAAGAACATATGGGACGACCAAAACTCCAAATACTTGTTAAATTAGGTGGTCCATGTAGGGAATTCTCTAGCAACGAAGGTTGAAATTAACAAGATACGTGTGTTTGGAGTTTACGAACTTCCTCGGTGAATCTCCTCCGAAATCTATCGTTCATTATTGGTAATTGATTTTACGAGTCGCCTGTGCAGGAACGTATTTAGAATTTCAATCACGTATTCACTCTCACTCGTGAGCCTCGTCTTCCGTACGTAGGTGAACTTGCACCGGAAGGAATCCGAGGGATACGGTGAAAAATTCGAAGGAGGGAACGTAGTGCTTTAAAGGGCGCATCTTTTAGAATTTTTAATTACTATGCAAAATCAGGTACCGGGCAGAGTCTGTATTACAATACCTCGTGATTGGTGGTTGGGTATATACTCATCACTATTCATAGGACGAGCACGTCCGGAGCTGCAGGTTCGTTAGAGCCATCCACCCTGTTCCGCATAATGACGTAATTAGCGCGAACCCTTAGTCCGAGGGCTACCTGTATCAACTCACCCTTCTCACGCTTTTGTAATGGCTCTTGCACGAAGTCACCTGAAAAACTAGCGTCGCGTGCACCATTAATCCTCGCGGCGATTAGAGTATCTATCCAGAAGTATCTACACTCGAACCTTTGTCCCTTATTATACGGTGGAATATATCAGTCGCTCTATCAAGCTGTGAATCGTGGTCTCTTCACGCGATATGACGGATTTTGCAGATTATCGTATTTCATGGATTAAGTTGTCCACGACGATCGCTAATTCAGTAGTACGCCTTTTCAAATTTTCCCATCGAATGGCGCTTGTTTCAATTATTAGGAGGCAGAGTAAATTTATTTCTTTGAAACTACTCGCTCATCGGTTGGAAAAATTAATTTTTTTATTAAATATTGTGGAAATATTTAATTTTGAATAAACTGTTAACACACTTCTCTAACATATAGGATTTGAGATGATTTAAATATTTAATTTATTTATATTGTAAAATTATTGGTTTTATATTTGTAAAAAATTACTAAACAATAGAAAATAGATTAAACTTTTCAACAATATTTTATATAATATATTATTTCTTGCGTTAAATTCTAGTAGATTTGTTTAGATCGTGTAGATGTTTGTAAAATTAATTAATTTTTGAAAAAATTTTCCCAAAACATAGAATTTGAGATGGTTTGAATACTCAGTTTATTTATACTGTTAAATTATTGGTTTTATGTTCGTAAAAAAATTACGAAATAGTAGAAGACAGACTAAACTTTTTAAAAATATTTTATATAATATTATAGATCGTATAGATATTTGTAAAATTAATGAATAATTTCATGGTTTTGCTCCGGATTAATATAATATGATTTCAATAATTCCTTCGAGAAACTAAATGCATTTATAACATTTACAGATATCGAAGATGATTGTAATCTAATTTCAGTACGTTTCATAAAAATTACACTATCGTAAAACGGTTATTGGAGTTTTTCGAGCGTGAAAAAGAGGTTAACAAATTGTTTATTTTTTGCAGAGTATTTTTATTTTAGAATGCAACGAACGGAGTTTATCATTCCTCTCACGCGATCGCGGTTTTTTCGCGTTTCCGGTTGTTGCGTTAGATCCTCGCATCAGTGGTTTTGCCAGTTAAGCGAGTTCATAGGTTGAGAGAAACATCTCCGCGCAAGAAGTAATACTATTTATCGTCATTTCTAGGTCTCATCTAGCCTAATCATTCTTGGCGAGTCTATTTGGTTTTGCAATCAAGATACCTGCGCGTCTTGTCGACTTCTATTTCATCGTGCTTAAATCGAAACGAAGTTAATTCACAAATTAATCTAAAACTTTGCTATTCGTAAATAAAATTCAATCCTGACGACTGAGAATTGATTAAAACCCTATTCAAATTACTCGTTTGAGTTCGATACATTATCAGAGTAGAATTCTTCTAAACCTCTTCAAATAAATTTGATAGTTCCAATTGAGATCACGAGAAGAGTTATACATTACAACTTAAAGTAATATTTTAAATATACAGGGTGTTCGGTCACCTCTGGGAAAAATTTTAATGGGAGGTTTTAGAAGCCAAAATAAGACGAAAAACAAAAATATTAATTTCTTGACTGAGGCTACGTTAAAAAGTTATTAAAAAATTAAATTAAAAAATTTCAAATCATTCTGAAAAAATTATTTTTGGTTGCGGGGGTCAATTATAAGCATTTTTGGTGAATAGACATACGCCCAAAATCTTGCGCATTTTCGAGAAAAAAATTCCTTACCGAAAATATAATTTCTGGCCCAAAATGATTCCCTGAAATTTCATGCGTATCTTTAAAACGTCATAACTTCTGAACGGATGGAAGGATTTTAATGTTTAAAAAAGCAAATAACGTGTATTTTAGTGAAGAATATATAGAAATTTTAACAATAATGAAAAAGTTGTTCCTTGAACCCGTAAAGTGAGTAAAACCACATAAAAATGGTACAATTTTCAAACAGCCATAACTCCTACAATAGTGAATATATTTCAATGAAACTTTTTTTTGAAGTAGGGCTCATAGACACCTACAAAAAAGTATTAGACAACTTTTCTGTACAGCGTCAAACAAATTTATTAAAAATGAAAAACGAATTTTTAAGAAAAATCGGCAGGGGGTAGCTGCTGAAATTTTTCGACGAAAAAAAAAATTTTAAATCATTATAAGAAAATTATTTTTGGTTGCAGGGGTCAATTACAATCATTTTTGGTCAATAACCATACCCCCGAAATCTTACCCACTTCGTAGAAAAAAATTCAGAAAGGTTGACAAATTTTTCGACAAAATTAAAAAATTCCAAATCGTTCTAAAAAAATTATAGTTAATTACGGGGGTCAATTTACAGTATTTTTGGTCAATAGACATACCCTCGAAATCCTACCCCCTTTCAAGAAAAAAATTCAGTACGGCCGGAACTTTAAACGTTAATAACTTTTTAACACAGCCTCCATCAACAAATTAGTATTCTTGATTTTCGTCTTATTTTGGCCTCTAGAATCTCCCATTAAAATGTTTCCCAGTGGTGGCTAAACACCCTGTATAATGGAAGTTTATGAAAAACGGTCTCGTTTGACAACTCCTTTTCCTTTGACAAAGCTATTATATATTGTTGATACAAAACATACTTGATTTTTTATTAAAATATAGTTCATCATTTTTGATCAAAACGTTGATATTTTCAAATTGTTGATCCACTCATAAGCCTGAAGATTGTTGTATATCATTTCTTATAAGATTCGGTTTTATTATATGCTAACAAAAATATTCGTGTAATCAAGAATATTTCTATAAGCCAGTATGGATTCCAAACTTTGAGCTTTGACATAGTATCTATTTATTTCAAATTTCTATAAATTGTTGATTTTAACATTTGAGGAATCCCCTGAATCAATAAATTTTGTTTATTTTCTATTAAATTACTATCATCAATTTCGGAATATCGAACGAGTTTATGGTTCGACCCAATATAAACGGTGTTCCAAAACTATTTGAACCTTCGTACGCGACTGGTTCCTTTCTCGTTAGGCGAAACACTCGGCGTTTAATCGCGCTCGATGTCACTTCGCGCATGGTTGCTTCGCAAAACCCATGCTGAAGCCCGATATCTGTTCACCGTAGTCACGATTATTCTTAGCTGCGTGTTCTTATCGATAATCGAGCCACTGGGCGAGCCGGTGAAAGTTTGAGAAACTTGGCCGGACATTAGCTAGACGTTGTTAAATCGCGAATATGTAGAGTGAACTGTCCGTCGAAATGGCACTCTCTGTAAATCCGCGCGATTAACGGGGACGGCCGTGGCCGTTTCGTCGAAAGAGAACGGCGTATCTCTCTCTCGCGGAGTTCCTTTTTGCTTTTGCCGCGCGTGTGGCGATAGAGATTTCAACGCGATATTGAAGGATAACAGGCGACTCGTTCGGGGGCTCTTTGCTGCTTATTTTACGATGTCGTACGTTTCGCGATAAATTCCGGGAACAAACCGTTAGAAGCAGACCCGTAAATCTAACGCTGAATGGGAGCCTGCTACGGTATCTTATAATAATACAGGAAATTAGATTTATGTTTAGAAATTGCCCGTTGCCAGCTGCGAGCGTTTCCAAGGTAGCGTCTTCGAAGCAGCTCTTGTTGGTCGAATGTACATTCTTTCGATAGTCTTCTTTCATGGAAGCCTAAGTGCAACCTCAGAGATACGGTATTAGATATGGTATTTATAGATCAGCCATTTCATTATGAGGAAACATTTCTTTCGTTAAAAAATGTTCGATTGTTTAAAATATGATTTCTATAATCGTACAATCTTGTATTAAAAATTCTCTGCAACCTGTGAGTTTTAAGTGCAACCAGAGAGATACAGTATTAGATATGATATTTATGGATCACCTATTTTATTATGAGAAAATATCTCTTAGTCTTTCGTTAAAAAACTTTCGAAAACACGATTTCTATAATCGTACAATTTTATATTAAACATTCTATTCAATCTAAGAAACACGTTATTAGATATGGTATTTATAGATCCAGTATCCTCTTATAATAAAACATCTCTCAGTGTTTCGTTAAAAAACGTTCAAACTAAAAATTGTAGAAAGCATGATTTCTATAATCACACAATTTTATATTAAAAATTCTGTGCAACCTGGGAGACACAGTATTAGATATGATATTTATGGATTAGCTATTTTATTATAAGAAAACATCTCTTAGTCTTTCGTTAAAAAACGTTCGAAAACACGATTTCTATAAGCGCACAATTTTATATTAAAAATTCTGTCAAACCTGAGGGACACGTTATTAGATATGATATTTATGGATCAGCTATTTTATTATAAGAAAATATAGTCTTTCGTTAAAAAACTTTTGAAAACACGATTTCTATGATCGTCCAATTTTATATTAAACATTCTATTCAACTTAAGAAACACGTTATTAGATATGGTATTTATAGGTCAACTATTTCCTTATAATAAAACATCTCTCAGTCTTTCGTTAAAAAACGTCCAAATTAAAATGGTAGAAATCATGATTTCTATAATCATACAATTTTATATTAAAAATTCTGTGCAACCTGAGAGACACGTTATTAGATATGATATTTATAGATCAAGTATCCTCTTATAATAAAACATCTCTCAGTCTTTCGTTAAAAAACGTTCAAATTAAAAATTGCAGAAAATATGATTTCCATAAGCGTACAATTTTATATTAAAAATTCTGTGCAACCTGTGAGTCCTAAGTACAACCTGAGAGACAGTATTAGATATGATATTTATGGATTAGTTATTTTATTATAAGAAAATATCTCTTAATCTTTCGTTAAAAAACGTTCGAAAACACGATTTCTATAAGCGTACAATTTTATATTAAACATTCTATTCAACCTAAAAAACACGTTATTAGATATGATATTTATAGATCAACTATCCTCTTATAATAAAACATCTCTTAATCTTCCGTTAAAAACGTTTATATTAAAAATGGTAGAAAACATGATTTTTATAATCATCAATTTTATATTAAAAAGTCTGTGCAACCTGAGAGACACGTTATTAGATATGGTAGTTTTAGATCAACTATCCTCTTATAAGAAAACATTTCTTAATCTTCCGTTAAAAACGTTCAAATTAAAAATGGTAGAAAACATGATTTCTATAATCGTACAATTTTATATTAAACATTCTATTCAACCTAAAAAACACGTTATTAGATATGATATTTATAGATCAACTATCCTCTTATAATAAAACATTTCTTAATCTTCCGTTAGAAACGTTCAAATAAAAAATTGTAGAAAACATGATTTCTATAATCGTACAGTTTTATATTAAAAATTCCATGCAACCTGAGTCTTAAATCAAAGTGGATCACGTTTGGTAGCGCGTTTTCTCCGATCGGGGCTCAAAGTGACCGACGTTCGTTAATCTTTCGGGAGCCGCGTGCGTATCTAAGCGCGCTCATTACCGATCTATCAAGCGTCCAGCGTTTGCAACACGAAAATCCGATCGATGAACACAGGGTTCGACCGGAGTCAATTAAACGGTGATCTACTTCTCGAGTTGCGAAAAAGTCGGTCGACCGGGACGATCGGTGGCAGCGATCGTTCTCTTGTGCACTGTCGCGCTATTTCTGGCCTCCGATCACCTTATAAGTAGATTTTTCACGTTTGTCCTTTGGAAAGCGTCTATCAGCTGCCTCTCCGGAATTGTATTCAAAGGTGTCGCATCGTACGAGTCGCGAATCGATTATTAGCTGTGCGAGTAATCCACTATTTTCTTTTGCGCGCGTGGAAAGGCTATTTAAATGGCGCAGGAGCGTCCTTTTGTTGTCTTCGACGCGAAGAGTCGAAGAAAAGTTCATTTTGTGAACTTTCTAGTCACGGTTCCCTTAACAATACCGTTAAAATTTAAGGTTTCCTTGTTTACTTTTTGCCGTAAGGAATTGAAAGTTTTACTGTACTGGACTTTCAAGGACACGACTTTTTAGTCCATTTTTTATTAAATAATAGTTAAGTTTTTTAATCCTATCCATCCATCATAGAGATCAGAACGCAACGAACGAAAAATTTCCTTAAAGCTGAATGGTTTCCACTGATACTGAGTCTATTTTAAACAAAAAATATCGGAAATTTAAAAAACCAAGAAATAATTTCTATACCGAAAAGAATTGTTTTAACGATTAAAAGAATTAACCTGCTATTTAATAAAAGATAATAAAAAATGGACTAAAAAAATATTTTCGTATAGTTTAAGAGTCTTTCTTCGTGTCCCTAAAAATCTAGTACAATGGAGCTTTTAATTCTTCACGAAAAAAATAAAAAGAGAAACTTTGAATTTTCCCTCCTTAAAAAATTCAGTGTTTCAGTGGTTTTGTCAGGACACAGGGATGATAGTGCCATATATGGGCGAGAATAATTAAACGACAGAAGGGTGGAGCCCTTAATAGGTCGCCTTAAATGGTAACACGTGAGAAATGCGCGGATCGTTAAGTCGGTCGAGGGTTGCGATACACGATGGAAAAAGGCGAGGTGGTTTCATTAAAGTGTTATTACGTTCGCGCCTGTGAATAAGGTGCTATTATATGTAATTATACTAACTGGGGAAAATAGAGGGCGTGCAAGGAACGGCGGGGGGAAGTCGGTGTCGAGCCGAAGAGGCAAGAAACGGCTAACGGACGGAATCGGAAGCGAGTGACTCGCAGTTTACATTGCCGACGTCAAATAATTTTCTTAATTAAGCTGGCGAGCAGACATCGCGCTTGGGATCTTTCAGGTTCCTCGTTCCATTACCTCAATCTTGCAGTCGCTGTGTTATTGGGTAGGAAATTGAGGGACTGAGGAGCTGATTGCTTTCGATTCGATGCTCTCGTTTAAAGCTACACACATTTTTTGTCGCTTTATATGTAGTTGCTTAGTCACACACGGTAATTAATCTCGATGCGTCGGAAAAATAGTGGGTTTTATTTCATATTTTTTGTAAAAATTTGTTTACTTTATTTTAAAGTCATACAAGCAATATTTTCGTCTCAATTCGTATGTGTTTATTTATCTTTTCGAAAGCATGGTCCTACTGGATCAAACCACGATCAGGGATAGATGAACAGAATCTATTATTTGTTAAATTTTAACTGTTCAATTGTATAAATCAATATATATTACTCGTTAAATGAAATTTTGTCGACTTTTTGGTAGCATTTTAATTAGAAAATGCGAAAATATAGTTCTACACGATCAAACTATGAACAGAATTTATTATTCGTTAAATAACATTTTTGACTGTTCGATCAAATAAACAGATATATTATTCGAATGAAATTTTGTCCATTTTTGGTGGAATTTCCAAACCATGAACAAAATCTATTATTCGTGAAATAAAATTTTAATTTTTCGATCGAATAAATAGCCATATAATTTGAATAAAATTTTGTCCATTTTTGGTAGAATTTTTTAACTAGAAAATCGTTTATAATTACGACTGATTTCAATTCGGTATTAAATCGAGCATTCCATCTGTGATGCTTCTATTTTACATTTCGAATATTTTACACTAATTTGTGATGATAAAAGTTGCGCTGATAGGAGAATCTGACGTTTAATTCGAGTGTAAAGTTGCGTGGAACGCCATCGCGCCAAAACATCGCAGCCTTACACCAGAATTGTATGTTCTTCTGTTTGCCGAGTCATCTAGCGTGCTCAGTCAACGAGGTCAGAAACACGATGGTGTTGCGATGCTGATGACCTCTAACCATCCTCGTACCTTTCTACCAGCTTCTGGAAAGTCGCGGTCACATGTTCCTCCTCGCCCTGACGTGTTTCTTGCGCGGGAATCTTTGTACGGTTAAGCCTTTTCCCATCTCAATCGCAAATGGATTCTCTTTGAAATACTAAATAGAAACTGTTTTGCCACATTGTATATTCTCCATAAAATACCATGTACAAGATTCTCCTATATCAAATTCACTCGATAAAATATTACAGTCTCGTTTCTTCGTAGAATAGATCGAAGAAGAAAATTTATGAAAAACTAATTTCTAATAGAATTTAATATTACGTTAAATTGAAATATTTCAGCAGAGAATATTATCTTGTTTAATTTGGTGCAATAACAAGAAAAGCTTTGCATCATTTGAATCATTTGAAAATCAAGAAAATATTTTACAAAATTTATTTTGCCACATTGTGTACTCTTCATAAAATATTATATATAAAATTTTCCTATATCTAATTCGCTTGATAAAATATTTCAGTTTCGTTTCTTCGTAGAATAGATCGAAGAAAATTTATTAAAAATTAATTTCTAATAGAATTTAATATTACGTTAAATTGAAATATTTCAGCAGAGAATATTATCTTGTTTAATTTGGTGCAATAACAAAAAAAGCTTTGCATCATTTGAATCATTTGAAAATCAAGAAAATATTTTACAAAATTTATTTTGCCACATTGTGTACTCTTCATAAAATATTATATATAAAATTTTCCTATATCTAATTCGCTTGATAAAATATTTCAGTTTCGTTTCTTCGTAGAATAGATCGAAGAAGAAAATTTATGAAAAACTAATTTCTAATAAAATTTAATATTACGTTAAATTGAAATATTTCAGCAGAGAGTATTATTTTGTTTCATTTGATGTAGCACCATTTGAAAATGAAGAAAATGTTTCACAAAATTTATTTTGCCACATAGTGTGCTTTTTATAAAATACCATGTATAAAATGCTCCTATATTTAATTCTCGTGACAAATATTTTCATTTCTTTCTGGAGAAAATTATCGATTGAAGAAAATTCATTAAAAACTTATTTCTAATGCAATTTAATATTACGTTAAATTGAAATATTTCAGCAGAGAATATTATTTTGTTTCATTTGATGTAGCACCATTTGAAAATCAAGAAAATATTTTACAAACTGTATTTTGCCACATTGTGCTTCATAAAATACTATGTATAAAATTCTCCTATATTTAATTCACGTGATAAAATATTTTAGTTTCGTTTCTTCGTGGAATAGTTGACCGAAGAAGAAGATTGATTAAAAATTTATTTCTGATGCAATTTAATATTGTGTTAAATTGAAACTCGTTCAGTAGAGAATATTAATTTGTTTCGTTCGACGTAGTAGCAAGAAAAGCCCGTGCACCACTGTTTTATTCTATTTTATGACAGAAGGGTCGAAGAATGAAAGAATGCGACGTCAAGTACGCAAGTGCAGGAATAAATTTTGTATCCGTTGATGCTGTGCGCGCAGAAAACGACTATCAGCCGTCCGACTGGCGTTCATTTATCTATACCATTGACAGATACCTGATTAGGCAGGTATCTATCGACAGATTCGATCGATTTACGCCACCGTTGCTACCAAGAACGTATTATAGTGGGTTTTCTGCGTCCTCGATGCTGCGAGCGAAGAGGACAGCCGTATCGTCAACTGGCGTTCCATGCATTAATGCATGAAGATAGTGTATCGACACACCCCGTCTTGTAAGGCACGATATATATGTAGGTGTACAGGCTTATCACACTTGGGTCCTCACTTGTCCAGAGTCTTCTTCCTCTTTGCATACTTGCGTGAAGTGTCCGCGTTAATGTCTCTTTTCTGGCTCGCCCCTCGCTTTAAATTTCAATTAGACGGCGAACTTAATTACTGGCCGACTTTCCTTTGTGGCGAAACAATTTTAACGAAAGCCAACGAAAAATTTATGTCAGTCAAACTAACTCCAAAGCTTATCAGAATTTCAAGAATCTTCATTTATTCTGGCCTCTTCAGAAATACGATTCTCTTAAAATAAAAAGTATGGAAACTAACAGAAACTATTGTAGAACAAAATAAAATATATTAAATGCAGGCCAAAGTGTGAGTATCGATACAGACAAATATCCGCTTCCAATTATAGCGCTTTTCTGTGGATTTTTTGGTCGCTGGGTTAAAGGGAGAAACGCTTGTGGCATTCTCGAATTTTAACGAGACGTGTTTCGCTGGTTCCTCCTGCACTTTGTCGTTGGTCGAGTGTACTGTCCATATTTGACATGTTTCGGGTATGGTCTGTTGGTTATCATTGATATATTTGAGAAACGAACACGGAAAGAAAGGGGGGGGGGGAGGATGAGGGCGAGGGAGTATTCTTTCCGCTCGTGCGCGCTTCGAAAACGTGAGCAAACATTGTAATGGCGATCCGACGTGGCTACCGACTGTTAATGTCTCTTGACCACTTCTTCTTTGGCGAGTGATCTCACTGTCGTCCAACATTGTCCGTGTACATAACCGACATACGGGTCAATGCATCTTTATTAAAAATAAATACCTTCGAAAGTCTCCATCCCTACAAATTCAATATTGAAATGTTTAAAAAATATTTAAATTACCTTTCAAGGAAAGCTAAATGATCATAAAAATTAAATTAGACCCGCGAATAGATTCTAATCCTTTCTTCTTTTGTTTCAGGTAAGTGAATGAAACGAGTGTCTGGTCAGCCATTCGTGTGGATCGATTCTACTTCAGGTCAGACGTGCACTTTTCTGCGTTCCTATATAAATTAATCATAAGATAGGAATTAAATCAAACTCGAATCATTTTTTAAATAATACTTAGAATGTAATGTAATTTGTGTTCTTTTTTAGATTTATCTATCGAGTAAGGTTGTAAAGGAAGCAATTAAACGAGAAATACTGAATCTTTTCATTCCACATGACATGTTTATAGGCATGGATCCATATCTTTCAGCAATTCTAGATGAATCGCAAGTCTCAGAAATAACGTTTCAGGCTTTGCGTTAAGTAGCCAGGAGATATAGCATGATCACGCAAGGGTGCAGAAGCGACCAATTCGCACACGCCCTTGTTAGTTAGCATCGTCGCTCATTTTCTTCGTTATTATCGTGTAGGCGTCAAGGTTGTCGGAATTTCCGCTTATTAAGGGCCTACTGTCGGCATCCGGCGCGCTCGCGCTGAATTCGCGGCACCAATGTGAAACTTGAACTTGAAACATGCCATTGTATGCACTTGCATGCGTTTCCTCGGTCGCCACGATGTCTCTTCAAAGCCATCACTTCCAGCGGGAAGAAAAATATATCTAAATTACAATCCAAAGTATTCGAAGTCGTTCAAATACGTAAATTCACGGTATCTATTTTGAGTAAAAAAATTTCTTCATCGGCACATTGACTGCCACGTTTTTTCACTAACGAACTCACAAAATTAATTCCGAAGGTGTTAAAGAAAATAAGTTCTACGACAAATTGTGAATAGTTTCCAATTGTTCAAAAAAAAAGGAAACAAAGTTTCAGTTTTCTCAGACAATTTAAGGGTATGGCAGTGAACGTGTTAAGTAAGAAGAAATTCGCACGCTTATCGCGCAACTTTCTCATGACCAAGTTCAAAGAAGAAAGACGCGACAAAGTGTGAAAAGATAAACGCAAACAGCTGAAAAATTTTCGGCGAATTCGCTTTTTGTCGAAGATCGACGCTCGTTCGTTGATTCTCTCTGCACCGTTTGTCGTTGCAAGTTATCGGTTTGTTGGGGTGAAAAAAATCGACGATAATTACAGTCACCCATTGGCACTTCACGGTGACTAAATGGCGATCTTTGGCACGTTCTCGTCGTCGGTTTAACATTCGAATCTGCTAGTGGTCTATTCAGTGTGCTGCTGCCAACTGGTTTCTATCACGGTGGCACCAATGGCACGAGCAATTCGTCGCCCGGAGATGGCCAACGAATCCGTAACGAGCTATTGTCTTTGTCGCCGATTGCCCCGGTCGCGACGCCTTCCTGACGGCGTCGCCGTCTGCAAAAAGCACGATTGTAACACCGGCTGGCCAGTACATAATTAATTAAATGGGCGTACATTGGCGGCTGAACGGTAGCCTGGCCTTTAACTGACTATTAATTAGAGTTACACAGCTAGTCGATCCACGGTGCTGGATACTGCTTTCGTTTAGCGTCTCGAGTCGTTCCACGAAAAATCCGCAAACCCTTCCTTTGCATTTCCCGATTCACGAACAAGCTAATCCTCTTAACTCTTACATCGATGTCTAACGAAATCTATACTTCATACGTTCAATTACTTGTGAATATTTATATATACTTGCAGATATGTTGCAATTTACCATCAGCAAAATTGTAACTAAATAAATTGTACGAATAAATTTTTATAGAGTTTCTATTCGTAGTCTATTATTAAAATTCTGGTTATGAGGGATCGAGTTTGTTTGACGTCGTTTGACACTGTTTGACAAAAAATGAAGGATTCAGTTTTAAGATGGAAAAGATACGATTGAGTGAAGAGCATTTTCCCCAAATTTATATTTCATACGTTCAATTACTTGTGAATATTTTTATATACTTGCAGAATGTACCACCAGCAAGACTGAAACTAAATAAATGGTACGAATAAATTTTAACAGAGTTTCTATTCGCAGTCTATTATTAAAAATCGAGTCTTGCTCGTTTCTGGTCATGAGGAATCCAATTTGTGACAAAACGAACAGGTCGAGTCAGTGTTTGACACTATATGACACCGTTTAACAAACAAGAAGAGAATCGAGATAATCTGAGGTTTTTCAATTTTACGATGGACTGAAATCATTTTCCCCAAAATTATCAGGTCTCTATAGTCCCTTCAAGTTTGAGGTCCACCGTGTTCAAACGGAGTACTAAAACTCACGATTTTCTTTGTAACGAAAAGCAGTTTACGTTCGAATTTTCGCTGCTCTCTCGATACGTCGAAACACCGATGGAAACACGGTTGATGCACTCCGGTTGGTATTGTTTATAGTCGAATACACACCGACGCGTCTCCCACCACCGACTTTCCCACGCGTGCTTCGACTCCCTTAGCAGTGTTTTTCTGTCGTCTACGAGCCTGTTGGCAGCGACTTGCCGTCTGGGCCAGTTCGAGACGCTTCACGATTTCCCGAGAAACGCGGCTGCTCCGTGGTTCTTCGAGGGGGGAGGGCGAGTCGCGACGGTCGATCGTCTTTTTCCGCGATGGTTTATCGACATTGAACGTTATCGCGATTAGAAACCGAGGCAAGACGCAGAAGTATGACGATCGAGAATCATAACGGGACTCTTTCCTCGGAACGGTAGTAGTTTTGAGCAGCTGGCTCGCTTCTCCGTTCCTTCCTCGGGCCTTTTTTGCGCGTTTACTTATGCATGCCGCGTATTTCGCGACGCTTTGCAACGCTTTGCGACGCTTTGCTAAGAACCATTCTACAATTTCTGTACCGTTTCCGTCTCCGGGCTCGTCTAGACGAGAATCCTTTTTTGATCCCTCCTGGATGATAGTTGGCACGCTCTCGCTCGTCCCATAGAAACGACGATGCCCGCCATAAAGGCTGCGGGGCACACCTTGTGCCTCTTTCAGGGTCATGGCCAGTCGTGACACAATTTAAATTCTGTTTCTTTAAATTTATGGTCCCCCATGTTACCCCGAGTCGCTTCAATTTCGTTTACAACACCGACGAACGCGTTTCACAATTTATTTTTAGATGACATGTTAGCCTTATATACGGAATATCCGAAAAGGCTCGAATCAAAATTATACTACGTATAAATGGCATCAAATAGATAAACAAAGTTCATGTAAACTTATGCCTGAAAATATCTCGCATAATACGATAGAAACAGATCAACTTTGGGAATGTATTAAAAATCTATTATTTCCAATACAGATGGAATATTTCAAAGATTTCGACTAACTTGATCCACTATTTTGAAGAAACGAAAATTTGCATTCTTGCAGAGGGAAGAATTTTCAAAAATTTCACAACTATCTTTTCAATAAAGAATTTTAAATATTTTTCATCTATTCGAGCCCAGTAAAATGGAGTACAAGTATTTTGAACACACGTAATAAAGTCAGAAAACACGTTAGACTAAAATATTATTTTCCAAGAACGACACAAATTGCTATAATTTGTCCCCCTTTGGTAAACAAGTACGTAAATTTCCTCGTGACGCAAACTCTGTGTATCAAAAATGAAGGCGTGGCCAGGATCGGTCGAAAAATAAAACAAGAACGTTTTAATTAATTTCCTGCAATTTTTGTTGCCCAGTCGAACTTCCACGAAGCTCTCGCGTGGGCTGTCGTTATTTCCCGGTCGACAAGCCGTTTATTAACGTCACTTAGCGAACGTGAACGTGTCAGCGTTAACTGGTAGCCTCGTTCCTCGTTTCGGAGCGGCTAAATCGGAAAATGCTTTCGAACGTCGCCGTCGCGACGAGTAAATTCGACTCGTGAAAGCGACGGACCATCGATCAGCAAGCGTACCAGAAAAGGAAGGTCCGCGTCTTGACCGATCATTAACGATCCCCGGCGATCGTATCTTTAAAATATCCTGTTAATTACGAAATTGCTGACACGACAGCCAACCGTTCGAATCCCTGCCCCGGAGCTGCTCGAAACAACATAATTCGATGAAAGTTGACTTCTGCCCGCTACCGATCTTCCGTCTCCTATTAGAGAGAATAAAAATGCTTTATGCCCGCGCGATAATTGGCCAATCGGCGCTCGAAACGCCCTCCCTTTTAAAAAAAAATCTAACGCGTCGACGGCTCACGCTAGAGAAGAGAAAATTTTCGTGGAAATCGCGCTGAATCGCTAATGGAAGAGAAATTTCTGTCGCGTAGTCTCGTCGCGCGTTGGAAATTCGCGCTCAATTAGCACGGAGGATTACTATTCGGCGGAAATCCTGGTAGGTTACGTTTGTTCGATTCTAAAAGCACGTCTCGTTCGAAGGAAAATTTTAAAAGAAACGGTTTTTAGAAGCGTGTTTATTCGTGACTCGATATATGATCGCCTGGATTAACTCGTTATATGAAAACATAGGCGTATCGTTGGTTTCCAATTGCTAGTGAGCAGTGGTCTGTTTATCTGTGAACATAGGAGCTTCAAAAATTATTTTCTACCTCATCAAAGAGTGTAAATTACAAATTTAACAACTTCGATATAAACTTATATATATATTGTTTTGAATGTTTAGTAAAAAAAGAAAATTTTTTCCACATCTATACGAAACTATTAACGTAATACCGACGAGAAAAGTATTCTCATTTTACGATAAGTGTGTGTTCTTCTAATATTATCCGCATATAACTCTCGAGAATTTTGATAAATTATATTAATTACAGGAATACTTATCACATTTTTAGTACGCACGTGTCGAAGGAATTCTATATCGTTAAAATCACTTGTATAGGAAAGTTTCAATAAAAGTGCCCCGTCGTTAACGTGTTAATTTCTTGCTTATATTTTGAATGCAAATGCCGAATCGCATAACTGATCTACCTTAGGGTTCGGTAATTGTTACGAGGGTCTCTCGAATTCGTGTCACACGGCAGGCAACCTGTTAAGACGGGTCGAAACATCGCGATCCCGAGCGAATTAGTCTTTTTCAGCCCGATGCACGGAACCATTGTTGGCGTTCGGTCGCGGGATTACAGACAAAGGCCGAAACGGCGAAGAGAAGAGGCCAGGCAACAAAAGGAAACCGTAAGACGACAGGAAACGATAAACTGGAACATCCTACCGATAGCATGCTCCGGGTAGCCAGTAGCGTGCAACTCGGCGTTCGGTACGTCGATGAAGGAGAAGTTGCGCAAAAAGTGGAATCCTCTCGAGACGAAGCTAGTAAGTAGCCTTATGTAGGCTGACTCAGGAAGATACCTGGAAAGCACGGTGCAAGAACAGTATACCGACGTGCCAGTCGTAGCCGGTGCGCTGGATGCACTTTGCAGCATCGACGGGAGAACGCCAGACCTGTTCTTTCGAGCAACCTCGGGAATACATTGCTCGAAAAAGTGGATGAAGTAACGAGGCAAAATTACGTCTTGTTATGTCCTCGGGATTCCGTAAGGATCCTGGCGATCGATCGAGCTTTTACGACCCCGACAAAAACTTTCGTAACCTTCGTCGTCCAAGCTACAGAGTTTTCAAAAACATCGCAACGAGACAGAAACCTATACTCGAGAGTCACCATGTGAAATTTAATGTAATAATATCATCAAAATTCACAGAATTTCTGAGCTCAAAGAAATTGCCCAGAATGGGAATTAAAGATTGGAATGATCCATGCACACGAACCGTATTGAGATTATCGTCTTTTGCGTGCCCTGTAATGAGATAAAAACTTATACTCGAGAGTCGCCATGTGAAATTTAATAACATCATCAAAATTCACAAAATGTAAAAAACAATTTTCAGAGCTCAAAAAAGTTACTTTGAGAACGGAAGTCGGTTGGAGTGATCCATGGACACGAACCATGTCGAGATTATCGCGAGCGCCACATGTGGGACCGTATTTATGACTCGGTATTAGCGATGATCGGAGCCCTTCGGCATCTATCTTAAATGTACACATTCGATCAGCATCAACGAACCGGCGGGGTGGGGGGCGGAAGACGCTGGACACACAGTCAAAGGCCACGGGGAAGAGTTACACCCGTGTGTACGTGATTGAACGTGGGTTTGCGATTTACATCGCAATCGGAGTCGTAATCATCGTGAAGCAGCCACGGTTGTACACAGGCTGAAAGAGAGAGTGTAAAAGGGCCATGGGTCCGCAAAGGACAGGGTTTATATGTGGCCACGTACGAGATCGTTAGTAAGGGTGGAACAACGGCTACGTGGACGACGACTTAGAGGAAGAAGACGAGTACCTACCGACGATTTAGCGCGCCTTTGCATCTCCGACTCTCGTTTCCTCCCTCGGATCGTTCGCTCTCGCTTCTGTTCTTCTCGAATCTCTAATACCTACGCGTCCGCATTCATTCGTCTTCTCTGCTCGCATGCGATCGGCTCGTGTGAAGTTCGAACACAAGGATTTCTTCCCTCGCTAAACCGCTCGATGCGTATTGACACCAACGTTTAGCTATTCTTTCGTTTCTCTGGCGATTTATTCGCCTACCGAGCTCGTGGAAATTGGATAAACATAGCTTGGGATGCCGTTGCAGCCGCGACTTTGTCTTCTTATTTCTCTTCATACTAAATCTTTATGGATTTAGAATGTTGAAGATGGTCTTTGGATGAATTGGTTTCGTTTCATGGAGTTGCTCTAATATTTGATCCAGTTGCTAGCTTTCTAAACCGTAACTCGAAGTCGATGTTAAAAGCTCTATTCTTGATAAATGTGCATACTTAGTATTTAAACTTCGTACAGAAAATTTACAAACTAGAGTTGAAATTTTTTAATTTTCATCGGGTGGAAGATAAAACGCCCTTGAAAATGAATTTTGTGTCGTGTCGATACCATAGATAATTCGGGAGAAAATAATTATTTACGAAAATATGCTGGTATAGTAATTATACAAACATCCTGAATACAAATTTAAATTCATTTCCAATTAAATAAACAATTTATAGTCCAGTTTTATCGCATACCAGTTGTATGATCAATTGAAATTGCTAAAACTTTATTAGCTATATAGCGTCAAACATCCTGTATACAAATTTAAATTCATTTCCAATTAAATAAACAATTTATAATCCAGTTTTATCGTATACTAGTCGTACGATCAGTGGGAATTGCTGAAACTTCTTTGGGTATGTAGCGTAAAAGTAAATTTCAAAATAAACATAGAAGATAGCAAAAATTATAGTAGGTGATATGATCATTAGGTAGAGGATGAAATGCCCTTTAAAACGAGCGTTCGAACAAGTCGATAGCTTTATTAGTTCCGGAGATATGACGATTTTAGTTTCGCGTCGATGCGGTGGCTAGTTACGGAGATATAAGGCTCCGAAGCGTTTATTTACGTTTCATTGCGATCAATGAACTCGCGCGCGCGAAAATAGTAAACAGTGCGTAGTAAATTCTTGGAAATACTACGCCGTAACTAGGTCACGAGAGTCACGTACGCGGGGTAGACAAGGAGGTACGACGCGACGCGTCAGACGGAGATAAACATAGTCAAATTAAGAAAAATACCCTTTTACATAAATTACGATATCTCGAAAACGGAAAGTCCAATCGACAAAAACCAAAAACCATTTTAAAGGTGAAGGTTTATCGCTGCTAACAATGGCTCAATAATTAATAAAACACTAATACTTTCGGAACTGCACGCATCTAAACTTCTAGTATTTTTAATACGCGTTAATAGCCTTTTCTAAGGCGGAGAGCGGAATTTAAAAAATTACCTTTTACATAAATTACGATATCTCGAAAACGAGAAGTCGGATCGACATAAACCAAAACCCATTTTAAAGGGGAGGCCTTGTCGCTTCTAACAGTGGCTCAATTATCGATAAAACAGTAGTAGCTTCGAAATTGAACGCGTCTAAAGTTTAACTATTTTTAATACACGTTGTCAAACTGTTCTAAGACAGTGAGTTTCTAAGAGACTGAAGCTTTTCTCCTTTCATCTTTGCTATACATACAGAGTGTTACGTTTAAGTAGGAATGGTGGAATATCTCATAAAGTATTGAAGATATCAAAAAAGTGTTCTTACAAAAGTTGTTTTATTTAAAGGGGCAAATTATGTGGTATAAATAATTTTTATATAGGTGGAGTGGTGGAGGAGATTTCAAGGTCAAGTTAATTTCTTTAAATGGAACCATATATTTTTTATATATCTTCAATACTTCAAGAGATATTCCACCATTCGCACTTAACACCCTTTATATTTCCCATTTACATCGAAAGCTAACCAGAATTTGATACCAAATTTTGTCCGGGTTTTTTACAAAAAAATATAAATAATTCAACCGGTAGCCAACTTCTCGTGAATGTACAGTACATCTGCATTCTCGACTCGCTTGCGAGTACCTCTTGAAACGGTATCGAAGCGAAATGATTCTCTGTATCATCGAGCGCCCAGCGAGCATATCTCGAGGGTCGAAGGTGTCTATGCGTGGCCATTATTTTTGCGCTCGTTAGAGCATGAAAGTGTACGGTGAGCATACGTTTCTGTCAACGGTATCGGCGCGATGCATCACCGGACCGAAACGCGTGACTCCATGAATCCGTCTGCTTTTAAGAAGCCGTTTCCTCCACGCTCGAGGAGTCTCCCGACGTCGAAGCACGTGTAACGAGACTTTACGCGTCATTTGTAAAAAATAGAAACTCGCGAAACGAACGTGAATAATATCACTCGATACAAAGTTGCGTACAACTGCTGTCTCGGTCGTAGCTTATGCAGTAGCTAAAATAAGGAACGGACAGAGTAACGTTACGCGGACCTTGAGTTTGAAATAGAGAACTGCACTTTTGTTGAATATTTATCTGCTAAATAAATACGTCGGAGTTTCGACCTAAGTATGTATTTAATTAATATAGTTTTACATAACGAAAATGCTGTTCTTAGCTTGACGGTTTTCTGTTAACTGAGCTTGAAGCTCAAGAAAAAAAAACGAGACGCTCAGAGGGTGCAATAAACGAGTGTTCTCCTTAGGTAGTACTGACCTTTGCAAGGGAGGGGACTGCACCAATGGATACAAATTTTCCTTAAAAATACATGCATGCTTATTCTCAACAACTTCATTTGGACGAAGGGTTTATGTATGGCTCTAGAGTGGGGTTGCCTTGCCTACGAGGTGGTGATGCGCATGGTGTCAAAGTCTTCTTGGGTGTGACTCAGATGTTTGTGGTGACAAATGCGGGTGGTATCACACACGCGTAGAAGCGCGCTGATTTTCTCAACGACTCGAAGCCCCAGGAAGCGGTCGAACCGTAGGCGACGTAATCCGCGATATTGGCCTACGATGGACCGAACACTCGCGCGTATTTCACGCACGCATGTACCAAACGGCCGCAGAAGAACCGTTCGAACCATTAAGTAGAGTTCTACCGCATGCTTGGTTGGATTCCACGAACATAGAATCCGCTTCTGCCATTATAAGAGGGGACGTACGTTTCACCGCGCTGCCCGGCCGAACGTCTGCGATCCGATCGTGCATTTTTGTCGCTCTAATGACATTAACTAAATTGCGACCGGTCGACGCTCGTCGAGTGCCTGGTTCTTGCGACCCCGGTAGAAATTCTACGACGGGATTATTTCCACGGCGAGCCCGGGCGTTCGTTGTTGCCTCGTTTCATTTTTATCGGTTCGACGATTAGTCGTACCGCGGCCACGCCGGTGCTTTTTACCGATTTTCTTGCCAGGCTACGGGGGAATTATCTTGATATCTTTACTTGCGCGACGGTACTTGTTGTAGCTGTCGCGAGTATCAAATGGCGAGCGGGATTCTTAGACAGGGCGAGCTACCTAAAACAGGCCACCTGGAATAACTCGCTCGTTTGCGATTGTAGGAAGAAATGTGTTGGGTGAAAATTGTTCGATTTCAAGGGGCACACAAAGCGGGGAGAATAATCTTTTTGTGGGTGGGGAGCGTAGAGGTCATACTAAGGTCAAATTTGGTTTTTAAAATGGGACGATATGAATTTCTGTACATATTCTGATAGAGTTTTCCGAGACGAGTTCAGGGATCGATAAGTGCAGGTCGTTCGAGGTCACACAAGGTCAACTGCAATATCTTGTTAATTTATTTGTTGGCATATTTAATGCTGGTAAGTGGTGGAGATGGTAGAATATGGAATAATAAAATATTCATTGATTTTTCTATTTTCTTTTTTTCTCTCTAAGTGTAATTGAAAAAATATGTCGATATATAGTTTCGTATTATTGGAATTTTAGGACTATGGGTTGTATGATTGAAATAAACAGCAATATTTAACTCTATGAATATTTAGTTTTTATTTTTTTTCTGACGCGAAAATATATCTTGGACGTCCAAACTCTGTGTATAATAAGCACCATGAGTTTGTAGAACAGCAAAGAAACTTTAGACACATATATCGTCACTGAAGATGATTTTTCTAACATCACGAGACAGTTAGGAAATTCAATATGTATAATTCAAAATAAAGTAAAGTATTTATTAACCTCGTTTCCCAAACAAAAATTAATTTTAACACCGCAATATATAATACATGATAATTATACTATTATATATTTAATACAAGATATACAGCGTGTTCGGCCACCCCTGGGAAAAATTTTAATGGGGGATTCTAGAGGCCAAAATAAGACGAAAATCAAGAATACCAATTTGTTGATGAAGGCTTCGTTAAACAGTTATTAACGTTTAAAATTCCGACCGTATTGAATTTTTTTCTCGAAAATGCGTAGGATTTCGGGGGTATGTCTATTCACCAAAAATGATTGTAATTCATCCCCGCAACCGAAAATAATTTTTTCAGAATTAATTAAAAATTTTTTTTTTCGTCGAAAAATTTAGGCACCTACCCCCCGTCGATTTTTCTTAAAAATTACTTTTTCATTTTTAGTAATTTTGTTTGACGCCCTACAGAAAAGTTGTCTAATACTTTTTTGTAGGTACCCATGAGCTCTACTTCAGAAAAAAGTTTCATTGAAATATATTCACAATTGTAGGAGTTGTGGCTGTTTGAACATTGGACCATTTTTATGGGGTTTTTCTCATTTTGCGGAGACAAGGACCACCTTTTCGAATATTTTTGCGATTTGTACATATTCTCCACCAAAATACGCGTAGTTTGCTTTTTTAAACATTAAAATCGTCCAATCCGTTCAGAAGTTATGACGTTTTAAAGATTCGAATGAAAATTCGGGCAGACATATCTGGCCAGATATTAGATTTTCGGTAAGGAATTTTTTTCTCGAAAGTGCGTAGGATTTCGGGGGTATGTCTACTCACCAAAAATGTTTGTTATTGACCCATGCAACTAAAAATAATTTTTTTAAAACGATTTGACATTTTTTAATTTTGTCGAAAAATTTAGGCACCTACCCCCCGTCGATTTTTCTTAAAAATTCCTTTTTCATTTTTAGTAATTTTGTTTGACGTCCTACAGAAAAGTTGTTTAATACTTTTTTGTAGGTACCCATGAGCTCTACTTCAGAAAAAAGTTTCATTGAAATATATTCACAATTGTAGGAGTTGTGGCTGTTTGAACATTGGACCATTTTTATGGGGTTTTTCTCATTTTGCGGAGACAAGGACCAACTTTTCGAATATTTTTGCGATTTGTACATATTCTCCACCAAAATACGAGTAGTTTGCTTTTTTAAACATTAAAATCGTCCAATCCGTTCAGAAGTTATGACGTTTTAAAGATATGCACGAAATTTAGGAGTAATATTTCTGGCGTGAAATTATATTTTTGGTAAGGAATTTTTTTCTCGAAAATGGTTAGGATTTCGAGGGTATGTCTAATGACCAAAAATACTTGCAATGGGCCCCTGCAACTAAAAATAATTTTTCCAAGACGATTCGAAAGTTTTTTTTGTCACCCAAAACTTTCAGTACTTACTCGAATTTTTTTCTTGGAAGTGGGTAGGATTTCGGAAGTATGTGTATTCACCAAAAATGATTGTAATTAACCCCCGCAACCAAAAATAATTTTTCCAGAATGATTTGAAATTTTTGAATTTAATTGTTAATAACTTTTTAACGAAGCCTCCAACAACAAATTGATATTCTTAATTTTCGTCTTATTTTGGCCTCTAGAATCCCCCATTAAAATTTTCCCCAGAGGTGGCCAAACACCCTGTATAGGTTAGGCAATTCAACACGTATAATTCAAAATAAAGTAAAGATATTTATTACCCTCGTTTCCCAAACAAGAATTAATTCTAGCACCGTATTGTATAATACATGATAACTATACTATCATTTATTTAATACAAGATATATGTATAAAGGTCGTTGGTTCGAAACATGATTGCACAAATGTACAATCATCGAGTTTGGAAGAGAAACATTTTACGTCAACTGAAATGTCCAACAGTAGGATTTTATTCGGGTTTAGACTAGCAAACGTGATAATTCGAAATTAAGATTGACATTTACGCTGAAATTAACACATGGAACAGGTTTCGGTGGTATTTGGAAGGCGTCAAAGTATTCTCGTCGTAACTTTTTATACGACAATAAAAGTTCCGACGAGAACTCGGAAAAATTCACGTTACTCTTTCGCAAGTTTATTTTTCGTAAAATCACGCCGTGAAGTGAGTACCATATTTTACCCCCCGGGTAATCATCCCAAGACTGTACGTACTCGAATGGGACAAAATAGCGTCCGTTGTTAAAAAACTCGTGAACGATCGCGTGTCGTCGCAAATGCGCTCATAATTGCGTTAGTAGCAGTAAAGGAGAGGAGGATCGTTTCCTGGGGGATGTCATAGTCGTGAAGAAACGCTCGTTTCGTGTGACCTATGACAACGCGGCGAATGCTTGCCACGGGACAGTAACGTTTGACGTTTACGCTCGAGATACGGTGAGCAAACGCACGTTTGATTTACCGTCACGCGAACTCGTTATCCGTACGAATAAACATATAAATACGCGCGTATATCGTGTATCGATGTATACGCGGATACATCGTATTCGCGCCGATACACGTGGGCAGACTGATCCCCGGGACCTTAATGATCAAACATCCTCGCTGGAAATGAATAGCAGGAAGTATCTACTCCGATTCCTAATGCGGCAGAATAGACAGCAACCGTGATTTATACCTTGCGTCGATCTGCAGTTTTAGAGGCAACGTCAATACGAATAAGCGTCAACACGTCGGTGTGCAGTTAATTTAATTTATTTTTATTTTATTTGCAATCTCTCTATTCCGTTATAGTCGTCCTATGTTATATTTTGTATAAATTTTTCTTAATTCGAATAAAATATGTTATTAAAATTGAGGTTGTAAGGTATTCAAATAATAGTAAAAAAAATGTGATAATATTCTTTCATTGCATTTTTATTTTATTTTCAATCTCTCTATTCCGTTATAGTCGTTCTAATAGAATATGTTATTAAAATTGAAGTTATAATGTATTCAAATAATAGTAAAAAAAAATGTGATAATATTCTTTCATAGCATTTTTGCATGATTTTGAATATTATGTGGGGAGGGAAAAGAGAAGTTACTGGTTGGACGAGTGATTTTATATTGCTGTATGTATATAAGATGTGCAAAGAACATTTGACGCATATACACATAAAAATCTGTTTATTCATTGTGAAAAACATTATTCAAATAATTCTACGATTTATTAAACTTTTTAAAATATTTTATTCGAGTCAGTAAATTTTTAATTTAGGACCTTATATTCTTAATTAAAAGACGATAATAATTTTGTCATTGTATGATAGTGGATGAAGAAGTATCGAGCCAAAAGTATCGTTTTCAATTCACCGGGTGTAATAGTTATTCAGTACACTGAATTCTAATCTGTCTTCGTGAAGAATAGAAATACCCAACAGTACGGTGAACAGAACGAAATGGCTCGTAATCCCCGCCATTATCCATGTCGGTGGATTTGCCATCGAATTCCTGGAGTTTAGACCGCGTTATCGCACGTTTCACTCATTTTCCTGTGATATTGTTCGCCGGGAACGCGCCCCATCGATCGAAAAGATCACTGTCATTACGGAAGACCGAAGACTGGCTTGAATAAATGACGCTCGGTGCCCGCGAGTCCGTGGCAAAAGGACCGCAACTCGGAGCCATTTTCCATCGCCCTAGGTGCTCATTTGCCTCAGCGGCGCAACGTCGAATTTAATCCAACGCTATAATCGTATTGGCAGTTGTACGTCGCTAGGCGGTGCACACACACGGGGATTATGTCAGAGTGTCAATAGCTCACGGTCGAAACGATTATCGCCACAGTGTATACGCGGAATTCATGAATTCCGAGAAAACCCGCGATATCGATAAATTCGATCTGCTCGGTTACAATCACTCCGTTGTGCGTTTTACGAGAAACGAGGATGATATGGTGCAGTACCAGGTATGGATAACACGAGAATTATGTTGTGGGGCGTTCTTTACGATCTGAAATCTGACATACACCCTCAATTTTCGCCAAGTATCAGTTCCATGTGAATCTGTTTTACTCGAATGAAAATCTAAACACAAAAGAAAAAATATTTATTTGACATAGGTTAACGAAAAAATAGTTGTTTCAAAAAACAAAAGTAAAAGGTATTATATGAGTTATGTATCAAATTTTATAGATTACAATTTTCTATGAAATTGAATATTGTTTAAATTTCTATAAAATTCAATGGAATTCTAAACAATACAAAAGGATATCGACTGCTCGAAGAATTGATTTGACTTCGACTCTTATCAATTCTACTCTTCCTCTGCATCCTCGACTTCGTTTATTATACGACATTTATATTGGCAAAATCATTCGAGTTTTTATAAAATTTTAGAAATTAAAATCTTTACAAAATTGAATATTATTTAAAGGATATAGCTAAATAAACATGGTAGAAGTGCATCCACAATAAATTCAACTTTGGATATGTCAATAGATAGGCTCTATACAGAAGACTGTTCTTGATGAATATTAACCCACTACTCCTACTATTAGGGTAGTTACAGGGCAAAAGATAATTTACAGTTTAAACTCCATTTTTTTTGTTGTATCCAATAAAAACTTATGAAAAAAATCAGACATTTTATTTAAAAGTGTACATGTTTAATTTAAAATTAAAAAAGTTTAAAAATCTCAATTGAAGTTATCAAATGATCACGTTTATATTTTTATAGTTTTTTGGTCTCGTTATGGTTATTATTAGGCGTACATGTTTCTAAATTTTTTCAGAACTTTTACTCGCTAAACGGAACTTCTTATTAAAAAAGTTTTAAAATGCCAATTTTATATTGAAAACATGAAGTGACCACGTTTATATTTTTACAGTTTTTGGCTCTTGTTATGGTTATCAGTGTGCAATTTTTTTAGATTTTTCCAAATGGTGGAACATAATTGAAAAAATTAAAATTCGATACTTGTTTGGATTATTGTTTTCAATATTCGGTTGACCATCTTTACATTATTACAGTTTTAGAAGATTGTTATGATTAGTAATGTACAATTTTTTTAGTTTTCTTGAGATATTAAGAATTATCACTAGACTGTGGATCTTTACACAAATTCATATTTTTCTTAATAGAATTAAATAAAATGGGAGCTTTATAGAGGGTCATCTCAACCCCTAAATACAATAATTTGTATCTTACGTATTTCCTATATTTTTGCATATTAAGTGCAATTTGAATTAAAATGTCTCCTAAATGCATAAACATCCTCAGTCTAATTATCACAAATATTTATGAATAAATATTGTACATTAAAATTGGTGCGATATTCAAACAAACTTGGCTCTATTCATTTACAATTTCCAAATTTATCAGTACTTCTCCATCCATGTTTATAATATATTGAATATACGACATAATCAAAGATCTAGTTCCACATATTACTTGACACAGTTTTTGTTAGATCCAAGAATGATTCCGGTAGAAAATATTCGAGTCCTAAGTATTCCAAACACGTTAAAAATTATTCGTCCCATCATCGAAGGAGACAACGATACAAAAGGACTTATTCGATATTCGAAAATGAAATTAAACGTTCGAAGGGAGGAGTTCGAAGTTACGTAGCTAATCACGACAAGTACCGCCCCCCGGTGATTACTCATCCGGGTAGCAGGGGTTCCTAGAGTACCGCGACGAGATATATCTTTCGGCGAGGAACGGGGGCCCCGGCTAACTGAAACCGCAGAGACAAAGCACGATCCACCGCGACCGAACGGGAGGATGGGACGGAAAGAATATTAGCGGACAGCTCTGTGAGCGGTGCCATCTTCTTTTTTCCTCCCGGGGGCTTTCTTCTCTTTCGGCTCCCGTCCTTTCGGGCTCTCCTTCAGCTTCGTCATCTTATACTTTTAGTAGGAGAAGAAAGACGGTCGCTAATAGAATCCGCGGTCCTTTATTTACTCGGCCCCCTCCCCTCCTCCCCGTGGCCCTTCTTCTGCTCCACACCAATTTTCGGTCCCCCCTTTTTTTTCTCTTTCTTTCCCCGTCCCTTATCAAGCCTCGATCCTCCCACTATTCAGGATCCACCGCGAACGCACGGGCGCTTTGACCCGTGACAACCTGACGTTCTCGTCTCCGCTTCGCAGAAAATGACAAATTCCTCTCGCGTTCTCCTCTCTCTATTATTATATCAGACGTTTCTTTTTTCTCGTTCTCGTTCGCCGGACGACCGGTTTACGACGGCGCACCGCACGGGGTACCGTAAATTGGAAACACAATACCCATCGCCCGTCGAATCGTTTTGTCATCTTAGCCGATCGTTAAGAGTTTCTACCGTCTTAACGGTCCAATAATCGAGCGCGAGACGGTTTTTGCCCCGACGCGCCGCGGCACCGACCCAGGGGCGTTTATTCCGCTAGAAAAGGAAACGAACGAACGAACCTTCTCGACGTAGCAAGGAGTTAAGCTCGTTGACATCGCACTCGTGAGGTCAGCCAACCAGAGTTCGATTCCCACCGATCTTACTTTCGTAGTTGGCCACTCGCTTGCTCGCTCGCTTGCTTGCCCCGCGGGCTTTTGGTCTCGCTCGCTCGCCAGAGCATCGAGAGTACGCGTCGATGTGCATCGCTACCAGGGGGTCACGTGCCGGGGTCGGCTAGTTGTTTCGCCGCTATTACCGCGTTTATTTGCATATTATATCGTTGCTCTTCGATGCAAATATCGTTTATGCCGTGCCAGTTTTGACAACCGTAGTGAAGCGTCTGTCGGATGACTCGGTGGAAATGATAGCTTCGACGACTGCCTCCACGCGTTAGGGACCTGGCATTAATACGGGTCAGGGATTTGCAAATTGCGACTCTTTAACCAAATTATTGCGGTTGTTGATTCGAATTCAATTTCGTTTCGATCGCGTTAATTAAATTTACATTCTTCGTTACGCAAATGCAAGGTGCTTTTATAACTATACAAGAGTATATGTCCCATATTTTATATTACAAATTCAAGGAATATTTTAAACATATAGAATTTTATGAAAAACAGTAAACTCCTCATTTTGCAACTACCTTTCCTTCCTTTGGTAAAATCATTACATCGTCGATATAAAACTTCAATTTTTTATTAGAATGCAGTTAAACGCTGTTTCTTTAAACGTTGATATTTTCAAATTGTTTATTCACTAATTTGCATAGAGAATCATACATTTTTATACCTTAATATTCTTTCCAAAAAAGTATTAACCTCTTTATGTTAAAAAATTATTAGTTTAAGAGATATTTGAGTTTTAATGTTACTCTTATTTAATTTTGCGTACTTCTTAGATAGGGCGGGCTACTATATACAGGGTGTTCGGTTACGTCTGGGAAAAATTTTAATGGGAGATTTTAGAGACCAAAATAAGACGAAAACAAGAATATCAATTTCTTGATTGAGGCTTCGTTAAAAAGTTATTAAAAAATTAAATTCAAAAATTTCAAATCATTCTGAAAAAATTATTTTTGGTTGCGGGGGTCCATTAGAATCATTTTTGGTGAATACACATACCCCCGAAATCCTACTCATTTTCGAGACAAAAATTCGAGAAGGTACTGCAATTTTTAGACGAAATTAACAAATTTCAAATCATACTAAAAAAATTACATTTAGTTGCAGGGGTCAATTACAAGCATTTTTGGTGAATAGACATATCCCCGAATTCCTAAACACTTTCGAGAAAAAAATTCTTTACAGAAAATCTAATGTGAGGCTCGAAATGGTTCCCTGAAATTTCATGCGAATCTTTAAAATGCTATAACTCCTGAATTGATTGGACGATTCTAATGTTTCAAAAGGCAAACAACGCGTATTTTAGTGAAGAATATGTGGAAATTCCTAAAATATTTGAAAAGTTATTCCTTGACCCCGCAAAATGAGAAAAACCCCATAAAAATGGTCAAATTTTCAAACAGCCATAACTACTACAATAGTGAATATATTTCAATGAAACTTTTTTCTGAAGTAGGGCTCATAGATACTTACCAAAAAGTATTAAACAACATTTACGTACAATGTCAAACAAATTTATTAAAAATAAAAAACGAATTTTTAAGAAAAATCGACAAGGGGGTAAGCTGCCTAAAAAAAAATATTTCAAAACGTTCTGGAAAAATTATTTTCGGTTGCGGGGGTCAATTACAATCATTTTTTATGTATAGATACACCCCCGAAATCCTACGTACTTTCAAGAAAAAAATTCGTGTAGGTGGACAAATTTTATTAATAATTTTTAACAATAATTTTGTTAATTACTTTTTAACGAAGCCTCAATCAACAAATTGGTGTTGTTGATTTTCGTCTTATTTTGGCTTCTAGAATCTCCCATTAAAATTTTTCCCAGGGGTGGCCGAACACCCTGTATATTTCCATCTAGATTTACTACGTTATTATTGCTTGTAGCAAAAAATGTTTCAGACAATGTTTAACTGATTTCGAGGGGGGCACATTTTGACAATACCAGTTATCCGACAGGAAGACGTATAGAGGACATATGAAACTCATTCAAATTTTTTTAAGTGGAATCATATATTTTTTAATTGCATCAGTAGATTCATCTTGATATTCTGTAAAAGAAAGTTTTAACCTATTTATATTAAAAAATCATCATTTTAGGAGATATTCTAATTTTAATTTTATTAATCCCAGAAGGTCATATCTCGAGAATACAAGATGAAATATGATCAACAATGCACCTCGTTTGGGTCAAGATATGGTTCTCAAAAAGTCTACAAAGCGTCAACGTATCTAGAAAATAGCAAAGAGTTCGTCGCGTAATAATCTCGAGGGCATTTAAAAGAATTCCATCGGCCAGTAGGATTCCTTTGTGGATCGTTCGTCGTGGAAGATAATACGCAGTGAAATCACAAGTCGCGCGGCGATAGTTATTGCTTCGATCGTGCACAACACACGCACGCTTTCCATTCAACGTTCCGCAGGAATGTCGTTTGTCATTCTCGTTGCAAATGCAGTCAGAAATCGGAATCTCGAGTGAATCATCGATCGCGATTGAAACGCAAACGTCCGTGAGCTTTCGATGGTTACGCGATCGATCCAATAAATATGGTAGTTCGCCGACAACGGAGGCTTATAAAAAATTTATCGAGCCGTTAATAATGGGCGGTCGTTCGATCGGTGGACAGTAATTAATATTCGCGCGTCCGCGGGGTCAGCGTTGATATTTATCGTGTCCGTGAGTCGAATGCGCGAAATATGCAAGGGTGACTAAGATTGTACAGTTGCAGACAATCTCGGTGACTTTTGCAACGTTCGTTTATTTACCAGTAGGTATGCACGGCATTTATGCGTGGTTAGAACTGATATTAAAAACAGATTTAACGCGTAGAATCATTTCCAATCCTTGGAAACTCTCTCACGCTGGTGGTGCTTTTGTCGGTGTCGTTGCTTCGAATTCATTTGATTTTATTTTTTATTTAATAGAAGAGAAACAATTGATAAAAAATTTAGTATACTCGTATTAAAGCTTTGTCTAAACTATGTTATACTAGACAAAAAATCATTTTTAATACTAGATTTACGGGCATTGATCGCACGTAATTCATACCTTTCATGTTGACGATTACCTTAAAATACGATTTTTCTTTTAATTAGAATATGTATTCATATCATTGCATCAATCAAATTCAACATAAATTGTTAAAAAATAATATTTACGTGTTCTGCAATTTTAAATATGGAATCAGACATCCGTCAAATTGACGGCTTCCGTAAATCTAGTGTTAAAGGATCATTAGTAACAAAAACGATTAAGCTGATCAAGTTAGATGATTCCTGAATAATGTACATATTTTTTTAATAGTTTCTGATGTTTTTGAGACCACACTTGTTGTGATCATACGAGGTCACATGTGAAAATAATGGGTTCTTAGTCTCAATATAGTTAATATAGTCGTCACTATATGCATATCTGTCAATATAACTAGCACCTCTTTTGTTTAGACTATAATTTTTTCATTTATAAACATAGATGGACTGAACCATATTCTGGAGCAACGAAACTCCGTACACTTTCATTTCTAAACGTATTCCTCCCTTGAACGTCAATTTTTCACCTTTCTTGACAGTCAAAATTTCTAGTTCTTCTAAGAAAGTTACTAGAGTTCGTTGACAGTTGTTTGAACGTTGTCCTCAGCAGTATTTTGTATTTTTCTGCTAGATTCTTAGGTATCTGGGAACTGAGGAGGAAATAGAGTCCCACCTTGATCCACATCGATGGGACACAAATCCCCCGGGTATCCGCAGTCGACCCAATGGAGTTTTACATCGGCGTAAACGCGAATAAGCGGCCTCACCGCGTAATCTTCTCGCTGCGGTTTCGCGTTGCGCGGTATTTTCCGTTAAAGCGTGACCGGAGGCCCTCCGTAACGGATGTTCGTATTCAATTTTCAAATAAGAGCCGTTCTTTCAGCGGAAAATTAAGTGGCGCGATGGCAGCCTCTTTTTGCCCCCTCGCCTCGTCCACCCAATCACTTTTCCAACCGGCGCGGGAAAAAACTTAGTTCGGCCTAACGGGAAGCAGCGGTCTGATCTTTCGTCTCGAATGGATGGCGAACCATTAACACTAAATTGCCCCTCGAACGTCGACTTTAACTGAAATTAATTTTAAAGGGGATTAAACGATCTATCGCGATCTATTTTTAAGAAATTCTTAAAAGTACGAAGCTTCAATTTGAAACCAATTGAAAATCTTCGTTTATGAAATTAAAAATTAATTTGTAATATTTAGATTCATACCTGATAAATAGACTATGGCCCTAAACTAAATTGTCCTGCAACGTGGATTTCAACTGAGATTAATTTTAGAGGGGATTAAACGATCTATCGCGATCTATTTTTAAGAAATTCTTAAAAGCACGAAGCTTCGATTTGAGATCAATTGAAAATCCTCGTTTGTGGAATTAAAAATTAATTTTTAATATTTAGATTCGTACCTGATAAATAGATTGGATTTTCATGGAAATTTATGTTTTTATTAATAGAATTAATAATCTCCTAAATATAATAATTCGTATCTTACGTATTTTTTATATTTTTGTAAACCGAATGCATTCTGTAGTTTTTTGAAAATTAAAAATACATAAACATTCGCAGTCTATTAATAAGTTTCAAGCAGTTATTTTCAATGTTCGAATGGAAACGAAGAAAGGAGAAGTAAAAGTGTTCGCGATAGCTCGGATTAGTTGTGTAATTACTTGGTCGTTGTGCTGCATATTGCACCCATCGCCGTATGATTTTCTGCAGTTCCAACCGGGGAACCTTGACGGCAACGGCAATTGATGATTGGCGTGTAGTCATTCACGTATTGCGATACGTCGCCGCCCGTGTCTAGGAGTTCTCCCCGTAGGCTCTCACGTACATTCATAAACGGCCAGCAAATAGTTGCTTTGGATCCTGAGATAGTTGCAGCGCGTTCTCTCGATTTATTACATACAACGATGATCGTCGATCCTTCTATTCAGGCGAATATCTGTGTCTAATTACTGGAGTTTGAGTCTGGAAATCAAAGTTAACAAAAACGAGGTTTCGTCATTTTAGAACCATTTGCAAAATCACTGGCACAAGAGTGTTCAATTTTTTATTTTTTTCATTAAGCATTTGAAACCATAGATATAGGTTTACTGTTTTATAGATAGGGGAAGATAATTTTACAAGCCTCTATGTTGGGTTTGTAAATAAATAAATTGATGCTCATTGGCAATTTGAAATTTAAAGATATGAGAGAGTCGATTAATTAAACTCTGAAATTGAATGGAATTTAAATTTTTAAAATCGTTACCATATTTACATTTACATTTACATTTCGTCTTTAAACAGCCTTCGTTAATTTTAAGAGTTTAAACATAAGGTTTTGCAGATATATTTTTCAAATTATATTCTTCAAAGGGAATGCAAAAAAAAGAAATCGATTTTCTCAAAGGTTCACACTGGAATACCCCTTTCAATATTTTTTATATTCTTGTATATCAAGTTCATTTTGTAGTTTTTGCAAAATTAAAATTCCCCATAAATGCATAAACATCCACTATCTATTAATAAGATTATTAGCTTGCACTTTAGCCAGTGATTTAAAATGTTCCAAAAAATCAGTAAATAAAATTGGAAATATTTCTTACCCTTAAATGGATCTTCAATCTTTATTTACCCAATTGTTATTCAATCTAACCCAAAATATCCCAGGAAAAAATAATTTTTTCTCTAAAAAGTCACGATCCACGTCGTCGAAGATCCACATTCTAGCCAGTAATTTGAAATGTTCGAAAAGATCAGTAAATAGAATTGGAAATATTTCTTACTCTTAAACGGACCCTCAATTTTTATTCACCCCATTCTTATTCAATCTAACCTAAAATATTTCAGCAAAAAATAATTTTTTTCTATAAAAAGTCACGCTGTCGAAGATTCATATTCTCGTTGGTCCCTCGTAGATAACTAATGCGTTTATTTTCGTCGAAAGAAAAAAAGGGTTCATGGACGAGGTTGAGGGGTCGTTTTATGCACGGAACGGTGGCGGCGAAAAAACGAAGAAGGGCGGGGAGAAAAACTCGGGCGACCTGTTTGTCGGGGCGGTCGGTGGTGGTGGAATCGAGTAGACGGAAATGTCATTGCCACGCTCCGACGTAATGGAGGCGAGAGGACGTTTTTTCAGTTGAAAAGAGACAAGGAGGAAGGGCAACGGAGGGAAAAGAAGAGGCCAGCAGCCACATGGCGCTATGCAAACGTCGCGCTCGTAAACCGTCAGCGATACGGCCTGCGTCCTGCTGGCGAGGAGACTTTCTTCCTCTTTTTCCTCTCCTCTTTGCGTCCCTTTCCCTTGAGTTTTTCTCGGTTTGGTAGCTTTCCAGCGACGAACTCTTTCGTGCAAGCAGGAAGAAGACATCTGTGCGTCGATCTCATGGCCACCAGCGGTCCTGAAATTTCGTAATGTTTCGTAAACTCGCAATTATGCAATTACGTCGAACATTAATTTCGCAATTCTGGATATTCCTGTCCCCGTAGTTTATACCTCATAACTTGTTGTTAATACGCAGTAGCGTTCACAGTACTCATTTAGGAGAAAACAAGATGTCTGAAAAATATTAAAACCAGCTTGAACATAATCAATCGACAGCTTGGATAACTCAATCGATAAAGCAGTCGTTCAACGAGAGATCCAGACTCGAATACCGGTTCCAAGTCTTTTTGTGTGCGATATTATTTATTATTCTGGCGTCTTCATTGCTGGAACGAGGAAAGTATATACTTTTGTGCAGGAGAATATTGCTTTGAAGGGAGGTACTGGTAAATGGAGCTGTTAAATGTAACTTATCAGTAGAATTATCGAAGTGGTCAAAATTGATTCGTAATTTCTAATAGGAATTGTAAAAAATTTCACTGGGATTTCTGCAAACCGTGACTTTTTATAAAAGAACGAATAAACATTAGATTACACATTTTTCCAAGTATCTATTCTTTTAATTTCTTTGGTACAAGTAAATACACTATAATTGTCAATACTTCTAGTATTAAATACCAGTGCCAAAATTTAAAAAACCTAAGGATTGCATTTTTAATTGTAAATATTCCATTTCCACTTTAACAGATTAAATTCCAGAAACTATATTAGCAAATAAAAACTTCAAAATTAAAATATGAATGACTGTTCCAACTAATTATCTAAAAAAATTAGAGATAAAGAGATTGAATTTCAAAAACAATATTTACAAATAAAAGCCTCAAAATTACAAAATGAATGACTGTTTTAACTATTTATCTAAGAGAATTAGAGATAAAGAGATTGAATTTCAAAAACAATATTTATAAATAAAAGCTTCAAAATTAAAATATAAATGACTGTTTCAACTAATTATCTAAGAGAATTAGAGATAAAGAGATTGAATTTCAAAAACAATATTTACGAATAAAAGCTTCAAAATTACAAGATGAATGGCTGTTTCATCTATTTATTTAAGAGAATTAAACATTTACAGAATAAATTCTGGTGCGTTTAATTAATTATTTAGAATTAAAGTGTGCTCATCAGGGTTCGTTAGATTTATCGAGAGGAGCGATCGAATTGGAACAATTGGCGCGAAACCGGTGTCTCGTCGCCGATTTACTAGAGGATGGATCGCGTACTCCTCGTCCCGAGGGACCCTGGAGTATCGCTGGCATTTCTTGTTCGTGAATGCCCACACGTGGCCGACAGACTCGTCTCATTGCTGGCCAAGGAGCTAGGTCCGGGCTAATTGGTCCCTCGAAGCCTCTGCGGCTACATTTTCGTCGATCGACCCAGATCGCCCAGCGATTTTTCGATCATTATCCCCACTCGCGGCGATGTCGAGCCTCGAGTCGATCGAATTTTTGCTCCCTCCACTCTGCGACGCCTCATTCGTATAATTCTCCGGATTTTGACCCGCATCCTCGAAGATTAATAGAACCACTTATCGTGAACGCGGGTCGTATAATATCCGGCTAAATTTACTCTTGCAAAAACGAAACAAACCATTATTGTTGCTCTCTGAAAAACGAGCTTCCTTTTTCTTCTCTTATATACTTATCCATAACAACATATAAAGAATCTGGACAGTCAGTATCCCCAAATGTTATTTCAGACATACTTTTCGAATTCATTTCGATCACTGATTTATTCTAAATCAAAATGTATCAAAATGTTTACAATTATGGCGTATTTGTACCAAAGACATTGAAACGATAGATATTTGAATAAACGTAACTCATAGAAAACTAGGGTAAATTTTCAAAAATTCCAGGCGAGTAAATATTTTACAATTCTCATTAGAAACTGGGTCATTTTGGACCCATGAATGGGCCATTTTGACCACTTCGATAATTCTAGTGTTAAAAAGTAAGCTCGATCGATAGTAACTGGTAAGAATTGAGTTCAAACAGATAAATAATACTCCCTTTCAGACCTAGTCAGATATATTAATCTGACGGTGAGAACAAATATGGTGGAAAACCTCGTTTCAAGTGCACAGTATCTGTCAAACGTTACGAAATCCAGAAAAGTGTTCCTAGGATAGCTTAATGGGGGTGTCAAGAGCAAAAACGTGGCGTATCTAAATTTTCACACGAAATTTTTCTCTCACGTTTATGTTGTTAGGTCAAATGTAGTCTGGGCTGCGACGATGTATCCACTAACAGTCGCGTTGCGTTCTCAGAATGTTAAGCTCAACGACGTATCATGAGCCTATTAGCTTATCAATGAGCAACCCCCTTAAGTACGGGGGAGTACGAAAATAAACTATGGACCTTCGTGAGAACTCACCCACCTTTCTCTGCCCCCTTCTTCGTCCCGGTGTTACATACCTTCTCACACTTGAAACACGTTAAAAGCAGACGAGTGATACACATGGCACCAAGGGACGTCACGTCGTCGTCAACGGCAAGGACAGCAGACAAAAACCTACCTCGCACTAAGAATCGCGTGTGTAACGTATGGCACTGTATTTTTAACCCTTTAACAATTTGTCCAACGCACGATGAAGCTAAACTCCCATTTAGTTCAAAGTCACCAATAGATACCTGACGTTATTTTTATTTATTCATTGTGAAATATCTCGATTCATAATTCAAATTATAATTTCTATTATATGAGCAAGGAATGGAAAATAATTTTTATGCTTTATTCGTTATTTGAAGTTTTACTGTATTTTCAACCCTTTAATGATTTATCAAACCCACAGTTAAACTAAATTCCCAATATTTAACTCAAAGTCATCAATAGATTGCTGATGTTATTTTTATTTATTCATTGTGAAATATCTCGATTCATAATTCAAATTATAATTTCTATTATATGAGCAAGGAATGGAAAATAATTTTTATGCTCTATTCGTTATTTGAAATTTTACTGTATTTTCAACCCTTTAATGATTTATCAAACCCACAGTCAAACTAAATTCCCAATATTTAGCTCAAAGTCATTAATAGATTGCTGATGTTATTTTTATTTATTTATTGTGATATATTTCAATTCATAATTCAAATTATAATTTCTATTATATGAGCAAGGAATGGAAAATAATTTTTATACTTTATTCGAAATTTTTATGGAAGAATTTTGTTAATTTCTGATAAAAATACCGAATAAATCTTACTTATAATTTATATAGTTAGTTGATAATTTATTATCTGTTATTTTATCATTTCTTTTCAATTATTCTGATTCTTATTTTACAATTTAGACGTAGAATATTCAAGAGGGAGGACCAAGGAAAAATAAACTGAGGAATATGCGTAACACAATTTAATTTATCGCTTATATTCTGTAAACAATATATATCACTCGGAACAGTGGAGTCCTCCATTGTCCTCAGTCTTTCCCGGATGCATAAAACTATTAAAGGGTTAAGGAACGTCCAATGTTTCTTGTTAAAGCAAACAGTGGATACGTAACGTGTTACAACACGTGTTAGGGGAAGAGAATTTTTTCTGAAATTTCTTCGTGCTGCTTTAAAAACACTTCCTCGATCGTGTCGTAGCTGAGAACATCAATTCAATAGAAACGAGACCCAGTTTATCAATAAATTACTGAATCAATATATGAATATTTAAACATTTTGTCACTTGGAAACCTTAAAAAAAAATCGACTTTTTTTTAAGGCTGATGTCGCGATGTTTCTTTTTAATATTTTCCACGCGACTTGTTGTAGCTTACCAATTCTAAAAAAATCAATTTCAATAGAAACCAAAATGAGCGTGTATCGATAACTCATCGAATCAATATGTAAAAACTTCAAACTTTTATATTTAAAAATCGACTTTTTTCAAAGTCGATGTCGCGATGTTTCTTTTTAATATTTTCCACGCGAGTTGCTACAGCTTTCCAATTTTACGAGCGTTTCCTTTGGCAGCTGCAGAAGAGGGTGGTCGTGGCTGCGGTCGTCCGCAGCGTTGCCGCAAGTCACGCGTTGTGGGGAGGGGGGAGGGGGAACGCTGCTGATTTATTTTTTCCCTCTCGAAACGACAGTCGTCGAATTCGCGTTTCACGATCGACGATCGCGCGAGCCGGCGAGTGTTACGTTTCAAAAACCGCAGAGAGCACGCTGACGCGTCCGTTCCACGCTCATGGGAACACGTTTCGTTCTTCCTTTCCCTCTGTTTGGATTCCAGCCGATCCGCGATCCCCCTGCAAAAATACCGCGGTAAGTCCCCGGGCTGCCATCTTGTCGAAGATGTTCGTGGAAGGCGACATTCTGCGAGTTTACTCCTTTTATGATCGGGACGCTCAACCTCATCCTTGCATCTGTTCTGTAAAATTCGAGCCAGCTTCTTAGGAAACTTATAATTTGGCAATCTTCATATTTCTTACAATAATTGTGAGGATTAGTCTTCTATCTATTACCTTCTTGACGTACGATTTAATTTTAAATAATTTTTCAAACGTATACTATTCAATTTTGTTTAAAATTTGCAATAATTGTGAGGATTAGCCTTCTATGAATTAACCCTTTGATGTACGTTTTAATTTTAAATAATTTTTCAAACGTATACTATTTAATTTTGCTTAGATTTATTCGCAATAATTGTGAGGACTACCCTTCTATGAATTAACCCTTTGACGTACGATTTAATTTTAAATAATTTTTCAAACGTATACTATTCAATTTTGTTTAAAATTGACAATAATTGTGAGGATTAGCCTTCTATGAATTAACCCTTTGACGTACGATTTAATTTTAAATAATTTTTCAAACGTATACTATTCAATTTTGTTTAAAATTCGCAATAATTGTGAGGATTAGCCTTCTATGAATTAACCCTTTGATGTACGATTTAATTTCGAATGTGTAATATTTAATTTTGTTTAAATTTGCAATTGTGCAAGGAATGACCATGAAAAAGAATAGATTTACGAATACCTTGTACATATAAAAATGTGTTGGTTTTAATTGTATAAGACTTGTTGACGAGAAGTCTCATGATTGTGTTTGACATGGAGAATTTGGGGGTTAGCAAGGTGTTAATATTGTAATTAAGATATCCACATCAGAATATTCTTGATTAAAACATTTTAGTACAAGTTCGATTTTCCTATTTATTTCCAAGGGTTCAACAATCATCCCCCCTCCAAACAGACGAATATAAATATACCTCAAAAATTGCACGAAAAGGGATTTTGAGCTCCAGTCTACAATTTTACTGGACATATTTAGAATTCTTGTTGCGAATCGTATAATATTTAGAAACTACCATTTAAATTATATTGTCAAGTAACAAATGATTCAAGAATTTAACGAAAACGTTAGTAAACTGTGGATGCTTATGCATTTATGGGAAATTTTAATTCTCAAAAAACTACAGAATACACTTAATATACGAATATATAAGAAATACTTGAAGTAAGATATGAATTATTATATTTAGAGGACAACCCTCTACAAAGCTCCCTTTTCATTAATTCCATCAATAAAAATCTGAAGTTGCATAAAGATCACAGTCTATTTATTAGTGATTTCGTAACGAAACTTCTATATTATAAAACTGAAAAGTTGTTAATAGAGTTGTTAATTAGAAGTCTCTTTTTCCCAATTACCTTTTTCGATTTATTCGTGAATCGAGAAACGCTGTTTCAGCCCCGAGGGAGGGGCCAATGTCCAGGTGGCACGGTCTAATTAGAAGCTAATGAGAGTTCACTGGCCTCGCAGGTAATCGGATATCCAGGCAAACAAGGGTTTTCCTCCACCTCCGCGTGCTTGTGGACCACAGCCTCCCCCGTGAAAGAGTACAGCCCCCGGGAGCCCGCAGTCATATTATCCACGTGGGAAGCTTCACTCGCTCTTGCCACCTCCTCATTCATAGAGACTCCTTATCCACCTACCTTCCTCAACGGGCTCTCGATTGTCTTTGTTTTGAATACCGAATGGTCATCGATCCTGACAACGAAATTCAATGCTCTTTTCATTCTTGTCGGTCGCGCGACGCGTGCTTAAAGCGTTTCGAATACTCTTCGATCTTTCGTCCGGTGGATTTGTACTCTTACACGATTTTATTTTTTCGAAAATTAACTACGGATCGAAGACTTTCGGTATGGTGAAATTTTCTACAATTACAGAGTGGAAGTTCCAAAGAGGTTAACGAAATTGCAAACGATCGAATTAGATAGGTAGACAATTTTCTATAATTAAATAGCTCCTCTGCAATTCTTCTGTGAATATGGAGAGGCGTGAACACAAAGCAGAAATACCAGAAAAGACCGTCGACCTCTTCAAGGATACAATATAAATATTCATAATGCAAGTGTCCAAGATTGATTATTAAATCCAAGGATATGATTATTCATGCTAACACGCAAAAACGGATGTAATTGAACAATCCTTAAGAATATTTAACGTGTGTTGTACATTAATTATTCTGCTAACTTTTATAAGCGATAATATTTTCTCTCGTACAATTTCTGTTTTCTTTTTCCTTACATACCACTTCTTTTTGTGACAAAGGATTTGTATCGCGAATAAGTGAATAATAATAATGCCAGCCAACCGTGTTAATATTAATCTGAATATTAATTCGAGTCAAAGAAAATAATTCGTCCCTGTCGAGGGTTAAACTGACTGATTTATTCAATCCGATGTTGCTAAATGGTATTAAATTTGTCTTCTCATGAGGAATTTACATGTCTCTTGAAACATCCAGATATGGTTTTTCCATTTAATAGTTCCTAAATAACTTACCCAGAATGTCGACAATTTTTTATTTTTAGATTACATATTTATGTTAAGATAATAATAAATTTACTCAGCAAACGGGAGAAACAACCCTTCAGTGTACAGATAGTATATTTAATCATTGATAAATAAGTAAACGATAACGTTACAGAACTTATAAATATTATTTGTTAGCAATTTACGATGAATTTAATTCGTCTAGTGGCCCCTCTGCACCATTAGTCCCTGAATAATTTATTTAGAATGTCGACCACATTTTATTTTAAGATTATATAGTTATATTAAGATAATACTAACAATCATAATGAATATATTCAGTAAGCGGGGAAAACAACCCTTCAAATATTATTTATTAGCAATTTACGCTGAATTTAATCGACATAACAATACGAATATACATTCAAATTAAAAGAAAAAACTGTCCACAGTAATGATTCTTAAAATGAACCCCCAGACTGTGATTCGTAAATTGAACATGTCCATCTCCTCCCAACTGGGATATCATTGTGTATAAATATCTATTAGTGTTCAATTTCGTTCCCACTGTACGAAAAATGAACATACCAACCCAGAAGCGATGTTCATTTTAAGAATCATCATCGTACACAACGGATTCCAATAAAAACATACGCAACGAGTGTTCGTAAATCTAGCATTAAAGCTTTAATGATCGCTATCAAGTACAATCGCAATTGGAGACAAAATTCCAAGGAATCTCCGTGATTTTCCAATGCAGAAACAAGGCGGGCGTCCATGAATCGACACGATTCAATTACCGAGCGGCGTCATCGATTACTCAATCAAGAACTATCCCCGGATCGCGGGGGCCCCCGGAGTACCTACACGCTGGTCAACGAACGGTCACGATCGAATCGCGACATCTTTCGGCTCTCTCGGATTCTTATCTCGTCCCTTAATTGATCGCGTTCGTTGACCCTTAATTATTCGACGAACCGCCGCGGTGACCCTCGCTGGAGCCCTCCTCCCCTCACGGCGATTCCCTTGCAGCTCCGTGGATGCCTCCTACACCTTGCCAAAGAAGGGGGGGATGTGGACGGGGTCGGTTTTCTGTCGGTGACGTTCCCGATCTTAATGGATGCTAATTCGACGACCGTATTACGGTGCCGTTTCTTAATTAGCGGTCCTCACGAGCGCCGGCTGCGATCAGTGTCCCGAGCTAATTACACGCTTCTAGATCTCTCTCTCTCGAAGGGGAGGGGGAAGGAACGATGCTCCCATCGGTCGCGCGTTCGTAGCTTCCTCGACGCGATGCAACGACGGTTTTCTGGCCGACATCGGCGCGATTCTAGTCGACGCGACGGTGAAACGAGGAGTTTTTCGAAGGACCCGAGCGAGCCTCGGAGAAGAGAGCCAGTCCATTAACATTCGGCGCGGCAAATTACAAGCCGAGACACTAATGGACCCAGTACCGGGCGGTCCAACGTCCATTGATGGTGGGTGGTGATGGCGATGGTAATGGTAGCGGTGGTGGTGGTGGTAGCCCGTGATTCTGACGTTGGTAACCGACCGTCTCTATCATTTTGCGGGACCAACTGGAAGATGAGCTTTCGCGATATCGCGGTCGAGAGGTAGTCCTACGGCGCAAAAATAAGCGACAGAATCCGCCCATTCCGCGCGACAGCCATTTTTTTTTTTCTTTTTTTTAAAGAGGGTGGCTTCTCACCACTCGTCCCTTTCGCAAACTCTGGACTCTGGGTTGCGGTTTAGCGCGGAGACATTCTAGTCAAATTTTAATATAATTACGTATCTTTCTTTTTTTTAAATAAAAATTTATTTCTGTGGCAGAGAATAAGTTTATTTAGTGATGTAGTTTCATCTATTACCTTTTACCATATTTTGAATGTTCAAAGTACACGATTTCAATATTGTATACTTCTTTGTATTGCATTTTTTAGAATGCATAATAATATAATCAGGTTTTTTTTCAGTAAAATAAAAAATAATTTTTCCATGATATGGAGTAATTTTATTTAGTCATGTATTTTTATCTATTACCTCTTGCCATCTTTCGAAAGTTCAAAGCACACATTTCAATATTGTATACTTCTTTGTATTGCATTTTCTAGAATGCATAATAATATAATCAGGATTATTTTTCAGTAAAATAAAAAATAATTTTTCCATGCTACAGAGTAATTTTATTTTAATAAAAATCAGAACTCGAGCTAATTACTTGTATACTATTAATAAAATATTTACATTCCATTAAACAACCTGTATGATTATCAATTAATACATTCAAACGTGAAGAAGGAGATTTATTGGATTCATTAGATTTATTAGTGATGTACTTTCATCTATTATCTTTCGCCATCTTTCGAAAGTTCAAAGGACATGATTTCAATATTGTATACTTCTTTGCATTGCAATTTTTATAGAGCATAGTAATATAATCAGGTTTCTTTTTCGAATAAAATAAATAATTTTTCCATGGTACACAGTAATTAAATTTAGTAATATATTTTCATCTAACCCCTTTTGCCATTTTTCGAAAGTCCAAAGCCAGCTACAAACAAAATAAATAAAAATAAGTTCCACAACAAATTCTGACTAGTTTCCAACTGATCTTGAAACGAAAATATCGTGTTCGCGAATAATTGGAGGGTTTTTGCCCAGCAATCGACGCGTTAAAGATCGAATCTTGAACATTAACACTAGAAAGACTGAAACTTAGTATATACCTATATTGCCCAAAAGCAGTCAAAATGACTGCATTGTGAAAGAATAACTAATGTGTAAAGAAATTTGTTTAAAATTAATTTTTAATATTTTTTATATTATTTACAGTCATACAACAAGTTATTAGTAAGTATTAAAAATAAAAAGAATTTACTTCATTTGGAAAAAAAAATAATTTATGCATTATTATTTGTACATTTTAAGCAAATGAAAGTGGAAATCTTTTTATGTGTACATCTTTCGCAAACATACTTTTGACATTTTTCACATACATTATTTGTTTTGTTATTGTGGCAAAGTCGTACTTGACAAATTTTTCGTTTGTTAGAATATGTTGTATTTGATGATGTTGCAGTTGATCTTTCAGCTCTGTAATCGGTGAAAAACTGTTCTGCTAATTGAAACAAGAACTGTTTTTCTTGTATTTGTATTCCTGTCGTTTCTTTGTAAAGGATCCAAGCATTTATAGCAGCCAAATCTAAAATATTGAAAACTATTTGGAGGGGCCATCTACGAGAACTAGATTTTACTGTATATTTTCTGGCCATTTGATCCGTCATATCAACTCCAAATTTTGTTTTGTTATAAAATTGAATAGAATCCGGTAACATTTTTTTATTACTTTTATCAATTTTCACAATTGATATATATATAATAGTTACAGTATGCTGGGCTGTGGCATCAAGCAGTCAGTGATCCTCCTTCCCCCCTGAACTATGTTATAGCGCGTTGAAGGGGAACGACAATTTATCATGAATTTGTATGTTATCATGTGACGGTAATCAAAAAAAAATATAAACTATTATTCCAATCCACAGCCGATCTGGTCATATAAGAAATTTACTCAATTCAATAATAAAAGTTTTTGATTATTTAAAATTTCCCAAGTAGTCAAAATGACTGCTTTTGGGCAATATAGGTATAACACACACACACATATATATATATAATGAAGGAGGGGGGAGGCAACTACAATTATTAATAAACGCATTTATATGTTGTATAAAAAGTCACAAAATTCTAAGAAACTGTGTCATTATATACATAATTGTTTTTCTAATTGAAATTGAAAAGCAGTCAAAATGACTTCCTTAGGCAATCTAGTGTTAAACGTTAACTGGAAGCTTTGCATACGACCGAACGATGACATTCGTCTAGATTTATCCGTGAACACGTTCCTATGTCTTCGCGAATTTTATTCGTCCGCTAATCCGCCGTTACGTGAATCCGCGCAACGGGAACGAGTTCGGTTACAAGCAAAAAGTCGAACCCGTTCGAGCCGCGCGTCGGAAATTCGCGCTCGTTAACGAGTAAATATGAATATTGAAGCGAGCGCGGGAAAGTTGCTACCCGGTGTTGCAATCGTCCAGACTTTTAACCGCTCGTGGAAACGGATTCGTTCGGTATCCGGGCCGGTTTTCAGAGCCTTCGACTACCAGGGTAGCGCTTCGAATCCCTGTTGACAGTTGTTTACGAGATCATATCTGCGGACAGGTTTCGATTAAGCTCCGCGGCAAAACTAAAATTGCAAAACGGTATTGGCGATCGGGAGGAACTTACTTAATATTCCAGCCGATAAATTGCAACGCCCATAAATTAATTCTCGCGTCGATGGCGATCTTTTCGACTTTGAGTCGATCGGGAGATAAATAAAAGTCTTGTCCAGATAACGATTTTGAGTGGCAAGCGACGTGTACGAGTATACTTGTTATTATTCTACTTGCCACTGGTGGAATATGAAATGTATGAAACGTACTTTTTCGAAGTTTGGGAATTTTTACAGAGACCGCTATAGCACCTTTTGGAAATTAATTTACAAGGTTTATGTATTTGTGTTTGAATAACATTTTAGAATTTTTTGGGTTGAACAAAGTTAAAATTGGCAAGCTTTACTTTAGATTCTAGGATATTTAATGGTCGGTCGAGGAGTATATAGAGTGTTCCTGGGAAAAATTTTAATGGGAGATTTTAGAAGCGAAAATAAGACGAAAATCAAGAATACCAATTTCTTGATTGAGGCTTCCTTAAAAAGAATTTTTTTCTCAAAAGCACGTAGGATTTCGGGAGTGTGTCTGTTCACCAAAAATGATTGTAGTTAACCCCCGCAACCGAAAATAATTTTTCCAAAATGATTTGAATTTTATGTAATCTGTTATGTAATTTTATGAAAATTTATGTAATCCTCCATTAGTTCATTGTCTTTAAATGCTTTAAAGTTGATTTCTACTTACCAATCTGATAAGAATCAACATTACGTAAAATAATTCAGTTGAGATTGAGAGTCCGTTTAAGGGTTAAACACAAATACAAATATATAAATCTAAATATAATAAAAATATAAAGTCTGCGAAAGATACCATAGCAGTCTTTGTAAAAATTCCTCAAACTTAGAAAAAATGCATTTCACGATTGATCTTCTCCCAAAGACTCGAACCCCCTCGAATGTGTTCCAGAATGTAAAATGCAGAATCTCTGATTCAAGTCGATAGTATCCAACTAAGCTTCAAGAGCTCGGCGCGTCGGAGATCGAATCGCGAAGAGGAGTGGCCGCGGATCATTAATCCGCACCGAGTGTAAATGTAGGTCGAAGCACATCGTGTTCCGCGATGAATCTTGCGTAAAGGTTCGCTTTCCGCTGTTCGTGTTCTTTCTCGATCGTTGCGTGGACGACGTTGAGTGATCGATCAGACCGCGCGAGAAGAAAAAAATTAACGTCATTTCACCGAAACGCGGAGCGATCGGTCGGTCGTTAGCGGGAAAAACTCGACGGCGAATCGTCGATATCGGGTTTAAAGGGTCATTCTACCTTGCAAGCAAGGAAAAAAGATATTTTTATGTATTTATTATATATTTAACTATATTTACGAATTTTTGCAATGCATAATATCCATTGATTACGCAGTTTTTGTTGATTAACGAACAACAGCTTTTACGTACAGCGTCCGACTGCGTAAATAATATTTTGCAAACAAGTTAATTAAAGTTAACAAGATAAATTTGGTTATCGAGTGAACTAAGATCTTTTCAAAAAAACGAAAAATGGTACAATGGTAGTTATTTTACAAAAAAGTACTGAATATTTTCATATATTCGGTTGCTTTTATGTTAATAAAGAAAAAATATTGCATATATCGCAGCTATCTTAGTTCGCACGATAGAGAGACTAGTTCTAAAGATACTGTATAAATTTGATGTTGATATCTTAAATAGTTTTCATGTTATCGTCTACACAGTGCCGAAAAATGTAGGTTCGAGAAAAACAGCATTAAAGTTTTACGTCTAGTTGTTATACCTGCGTGTGGTACATTTCAGCAGGCTATAACTTCGTTAGTTTTCTGAATTTCAATTTAATATTTGCTAGATATATTCTCGAGACTACATACTAAAAGAAAACGCAAAAAAATTCGATCTTTTTAATCCCATAAAATAGAAAGGCCCCTTAAAATTTTACGTCCAGTTATACCTGCGCGTGGTAAATTTCAGCAGGCTATAATTTCCTTAGTTTTCCGAATTCCAATTTAATATTTGGTAAACATATTTCCAAGACTACGTATTAAAAGAAAACGCAAAAAAATTCGATTTTTTTAAACCCACAAAGTAGAAAGGCCCCTTAATGCGACCGACGAAGCCGTGTTCCTCTGCCCTAAGAGCCCCCCCAGCGATATAACAGTCGCCTTTTACCCTCTTTCCGTCCATTGGTTTCCTTCTCGTCCCGTCGCGTTCCAACGTTCACGTTTCAGCCTCCTTCGTCGCCGGTCCCCCGGACTTCTTGCCTCGCTGCTTTTTTCCAACCGAGCCACCAAGTAATTCGAGCTCGTGCCGAAAGAAGCCGGGGAATTTGCCGCGGCCGAACGCGCTCGAATTTGATGGTTCCGGTGCCAAATCCGACGACGATCTCGCCGCAGACGTCGTTACCCTTTATTTGCTGTCCACCGCTTCTTTATATCGCTGTTTCTTTCTTCGTTTCGTTCGATCTCCGTCCTTGTCTTTTCCCGCAGTTTTGCGCCGCTTTTTCCTACGCAGAACCCGTCCGTCGTGACTCACGAACGTGCTCCTCGCGGCGAGGGACGCTCCTCGAATCGAAGACGCGTTGATATTTTTGCGAAATTGGGGTGGAAAACAGGAACAACCAATCTTTTTCTGTGGCTTTTTTATCGTGGATGTCGATTTAATGGTGATTCTTTTTTGTCAATTGATAAGTAAAGTCGTTTAGAAAATTATTTCACGTTGAAATACAGTGATGATTCTTAAAATGAACATTGCTTTGGGGTTGGCAAGTTCTTTTTGCCGCGGCTATTTTATTGTGGATGTCGATTTAAGGGTGTTTGTTTTTGTTAATTGATAAGTAAAGTCGTTTAAAAAATCATTTCACGTTGAAATACGGTAATGGTTCTTAAAATGAGCATCGCTTTGGGGTTGGCAAGTTCTTTTTGTCGCAGCTTTTTTATCGTGAATATCGATTTAAGGGTGTTTCTTTTTATCAATTGATAAGTAAAGTCATTTAGAAAATTATTTCACAGTAGTACGGTAATGATTCTTAAAATGACCATTGCTTTGGGGATAACACGTTCATCTTTTGTACTGAGGAGGCAAAATTCGACACCAGAAAATATTTTTACACAACGATACTGTTGTAAGATCACTTTAGATGGGAGGGATAGAGATGGTCAACTTAGGAATCACTACTGGAGTTCATTTTAAGAATCATATCAATCACTAGTGATATCTTTAAGTAGACGACCTTTCTTAAAAGCGACTATGTTTGGAAGTATGCAGTGCTATGAATTTTAACTTTTTCTCGACAAAAATATTTTAAAATGTCACTGAAACGTATATAAACAAAGCTTGTAAATTTGGCTACGAAAGGTGATATAGTTTATTCACAAAAAATTCCCAAAGAAAGTTTAAATAATGCACTTCACATTACAAGATGCCCTTAAATGCGCCTTCATATATCACATTTATTTTTTTTTCTTTTGTGAAACTAGATTTTACCTGTTGCTTTTCTATTATGGATGTCGATTTAAGGATGGTTTTCTAATCAATTGATAAGTAAAGTCTTTTAGAAAATTATTTCACCGTAGTATGGTAATGATTCTTAAAATGAACATCGCTTTAGGGTTGGCACGTTTAAAAATGATGCGAGATGATAAATTCGATTGAATGCATGATACTTTCCAGATTTTTCTGAAATAACAATATCTAAGTTATTGATGGCTTAGACCTTAAATAAAATAATCAATATTGAGATGCTTAAATTTAAATAATTTTGTCTATCTTTCATACAGTGGAGGCTAAGATATTGTAAGATTTAAAAAAGAGAATTGTATTTGGAACAAATGTACAAACAATATAATTATGCAAACGAATTTGAAACACACTGAGCACACAATCTTTTTGCAGAAATTAATAGTATATATTTTTTTCTTGAAATGAGAAATATCTTGCTTTGATTTTCATAATATAGTCCCTGGAATTGAACACGAAAAGACACAATTTTTACTCGAATCATCTCATGTATTAAAAATAAAAGCTTAATATTTCGTCTAATGTCACATAAAATCGACAGAAAGTCTCGCGAAGTGACAAAATATTATAAAATTGTGTCTTAAAAAATTCGATAACGTCAACAATTCTCGCGATTTTCATCCACATTGCACCATAATCAAATATACTTTTATTTCTCGTAGTATTCCATATTCATTTATGCAAATCGTACAATATAATTCGAGGCAAATTCTCCACCACCAATGGTCCCGCCATCGACGGGGGAAATATTAAGAAATAATCAATGTTTTGGACGATCCAGGGGCGTATCTTCAAAATTGTCGTGAATTCGTCGATGCTCGATCGACTTGGAGGATCCATCCTCGCGAGATCCTCAATTTACGATGCTGGCGCTCGTTTTGCTCGCGCTTCGTTTTCCGTTCGTCTGGGACTGGGCGATGTTATTACCGGCTAAGTGGACGATTCGTAATGACACCGGAGGCTGCCATTTTAGTGCTAAGTGACGCGCATTATCGGCAAGGGATGACGGTAGTTCGTTTTATATTTTTTCCCCCGTTCCCTCTTATTTCGAGCCTTTCATCTACACGATCCGATTTTTTTGCGAAACGAGGGGAAACGTCGGTCATTTTATCGAACTTCATCGTTCGATCTTCCGTCAGGAAATTCGATTACGGTACTAGAAATGGTTTTGATGGAAAAAGATAAATGTTTCCAGCATCGAATAAAATATTAGATATTCGATCTGCATCTGGATAGTTTAACGTGTAATATACGGAGCATAATTCAAGAATGCTTGCAATGGCGTCCAGCCCAAACGTAAGATCGATTGCACACGTTTCGATTCGAGAGCGATCGAAAATCGATAAATTTGTTAACCTACATAACCGCGAAAGCTGGTGTATAAACGATAAAATATGATGTATAGTTCCAGGGGAGAAATTAACATAAAAATTCAATAAAGAATGTGCTTGGTCATCCTAGTAGATTCTTTCCAAAGATTGCCTCCATTATTCATCAAAGGAAAGTGTTACAGTACCCATTTCTGGAACATGTATTCTTCAAATGGCCACAAAGTAATAACAAAGTTATTTAAATTTAAACATCTCAACATAGATTATTTTATTTAAGGTCTTGACCATCAATAAGATATTCTTAATTTAGAAAAATCTGTTAAGTATCGTGCATTCGATCGAATTTATCACCTCGCATCATTTTTAATTTCGTACTTTGCGAGATTTACGTTACAATTTCGGTATCGTTCTTCCAAGGACCGACGTACTAGAAATAAAAATAATCTTTTACGACCGATAAATACACGTGGATAATCGGAGCAAAATCGCGAGACTTCTTCCCCGTTTAATTATCGAATATATTCGCGTAAACAGCTTCACCGGCGATATTCGCGCGTATCGAAGACGCGACGAAAGTTATTTAAGGCGAGGCGGCAGTTTAATGTCTGCATTTTGTCCCCCCGGAGTTTCCCGAAGACACTGTCCAGTGTTTTCTGGCCAATTAAACGTCGAACGGTCGGCGGGCGCTTGTTCTTAACGCGTTGCGCAAAGCGCAATTTCAGATGCTCGTTTAGATAGCGCGCGGTAAAATCGCGCAGCCATTCGTCATGTCCCGCAAGAAGAAAGAGACAGAAGGCCCGTGAGGGGTTGGACCCCGTTGGATTTACGAAGCAATTTCGGCGGACGATCCGTTAATTTCCGGACGATACGTCGCGATAACTTCGGGGAAATCACGGTTATCGATCTTTTTTCTGAGGGGGGATGCCTTTGCGCGGGGTTCCGACGCCGGGGACCCCGGAACGAACACGTCTTATTAATTGCCTGCGAACAACGTCCGTTTCTGCACCTCTGCGAACATAATGAACTTTTTACCGGGCCCCGGGGACACCCCGAAAATTCCGCGACCCCGAAGCAACGCGGAAGCAAACCAGGAAGTCGAAGTACGTATCGCTGCTTCGTATCCACGGCGACGCGGACACGAAAAAAGTATTAACTTCGTTTCTGTCGAGCAAAAAAATTTGTAGCTTTTTAATCGTGCAAAGGATGTATAAATATCAGTTCGAACGGTTAATGTAACTGAATTTCACGATCGATGTGCCCTCTTTTAAAAATTGACGTTCCATGTCGTTGCAACTTTTGGAATTTTTTATTTATGTTGAGGTTTTTAATTATAGAGGGTGTTCGACGACCCTCTGGGAAAAATTTTAAGGGGGGATTCTGGAGACCAAAATAAGACGAAGATCAAGAATATTCGAATAACTATAATAGGTAGACTGCGTCGAGATCAAAAAATTTCAAATCATTCTAAAAAAATTATTTTTAGTTACGGGAGGTGATTGTAATCATTTTTTATGAATACATATACCCCAGAAATCCTGCGCACTTTCGAGATAAAAATTCATTACCAAAAATATAATGTATGGCTAGAAATAGTTCTGCGAAAATTCATATCTTTAAAAAATCATAACTTCTCAACGGATTGGAGGATTTTAATGTTTCAAAATGCAAATAACGCGTATTGTGGTCGAGAATATGTAGAAATTCTGAGAATGTTCGAACAATTGTTCTTTAAACCCATAAAGTGAGGAAAGCCCCATAAAAATGGTCCAATTTTCAAACCACCATAATTCCTACAATAGTGAATATATTTCAATGAAATTTATTTCTAAAGTAGAGCTCATGGATACCTACAACAAGGTATTAGGCAAATAAATTTATTACAAATGAAAAACGAAGTTTTAAGAAAAATCGACAGGAGGTAGCTGCTTAAATTTTTCGGCGAAAAAAAAATTATTAATTATTCTAGAAAAATTATTTTCGGATGCGAGAGTTAATTACAATCATTTTTGGTGAATAGACATATCCCCGAATTCCTACACACTTTCGAGAAAAAAATTCCTTATCGAAAATATAATTTTTTCCAGAAATGCTTCCTCGAAAATGCGTATCTTTAAAACATCATAACTTCTGAACGAATTGAAGGATTTTAATGTTTCAAAATGCAAATAACGCGTATTTTAGTGCAGAATATGTAGACATTCTAAGAATAATCGAAAAGTTATTCCTTAACCCTGTAAAATGACAAAAACCCTATAAAAGTCGTTCAATTTTCAAACAGCCATAACTCCTACAATAGTGGATATATTTCAATGAAACTTTTTTCTGAAATAGTGCTTATGGGTACCTACAAATAAGTATTAGATAACTTTTTCGTACGACGACAACCAAATTTATTAAAAATGAAAAACGAATTTTTAAGAAAAATCGACAGGGGGTAGTTGTCTAAATTTTTCGGCGAAATTGAAAAAATTCAAATTATTCTGGAAAAATTATTTTCAGCTATGAGGGTCAATTACAGTCATTTTTGATCAATAGACATACCTCCGAATTCCTAAGTACTTTCGAGAAAAAAATTCAGGGGGTGCCTGAATTTTTCGATGCAAATAAAAAATTGTAAATCATTTTAAAAAAATTATTTTCAATTGCGGGGATCCATTATAATCATTTTTAGTGAATAGACATATCCCCGAAATTCTACGCACTTTCGAGGAAAAAATTCTTTACCAAAAATACAATGTCTGGCCATGAATGATTGATTCCCCTGAAATGTCATGCGTATGTTTAAAAAATCATAACTCATGAACATGTTGGACGATTTTAATGTTTCAAAGTGCAAGCAGCGCGTATTTTAGTGGAGAATATGTAGAAATTCTAACAATATTCAAAAAGTTGTTCCTTGGAATACACACTGGTATTCTTGATTTTAGTCTTATTTTGGCCTCCGGACTTTCTCATTAAAATTTTTCCCAGGGGTGGCGGAACACCCTGTATATGTTTCATTTCTCAGTATTGTGAAATTAACGATATTAACGATGTAAAATCAATCGGTGATCCAGCAGATGACAGTCGATTATCTACTTCGTTTTATTGACTGAGTGAGATTTACGATTACAGTTTGTACTGACAGTTTATTTGTGAGGCGAGCATTTGTCGTTGAAGTATAAATGTTTTGCGACCTTTCGCGTTTCCTATGTTCCACGGATCCGTAATAAGCACCAACGAACGAAAAACTGCGAATATTTCTAAATACTGTTTCGTCTAATTTATCGTGTGAAAGAGAGACGAGAACTAGGAAGAGTGCACGGAAATTGACATGGAACCGGCGCTGAGTTTGCACTCCCACGTAGCCAGATACATGATTCATCGGCGTCGACTTAATTGTCTTATTTCGTCGGGCGAAAGTGGCAAAAATTCTGTCGCGACTCGTCCGGGCTGTCAATCAGAAGGGATTAGGCGTAATTCGTGTTTGAGCGCTGTCTGTATGGACGCACCTGTCGGTGTTTACACAGAATTTCATATTTTACCGTCCAATTAGCACCTGCCTACGAGATATCATAACGCGTTAGACCCTAGAAATGGGTTTGGCCAGCTATGAAAATTGTAAAGGTTTGTTTGGGTTATTAGTTAACGCGTCCAACGTCATCCTGACAGCTGCAGTTTTCCGTCAAAGAAAGTATCACGGTCGGTTGTAAAAGACGATAATTAACTTCGTGCCACCGTTCAACCCTTTAGCTTTTAGGCTTGATTTACGGGAGCCAATTGGACATCGGGATTACGATTCGAGGAAACTCGAGGAGAAAGCGATCGAATTATAGGTGTCGCAAAATTTATATGCTTAAATTTATATTCTTGTACGACAGCACCTTCATTATAATTTTATTTAAAAGACGTTTCATCAAGATCAATGAATTTTATTTTCAGTGTTAAAAGTGTAATATAAAAATTGTGCAATCTAGTGTTCGATCGTGATTTATTTCTGTTGTGTCTTGAAAATGTTTTTTTAAAAAACATTCCATTAAGACCAATGAATTTTATTTTCAGTGTTAAAAGTGTAATATAAAAATTGTACAATCTAGTGTTCGATCGTGATTTATTTCTGTTGTGTTTTGAAAATGTTTTTTTAAAAGACATTCCATTAAGACCAATGAATTTTATTGCCAATGCTAGAAGTATAATATAAAAATTGTCTAATAAAGCGTTCGATCGTGTTTCTTTTTCTGTAGTGTTTTGAACACGTGACGTTCACGAACGCGACGATTACTCTGCATTTTTAAGCGGGTAACGTTGTCGTGTCTAATAAACCTTGGTGAAACTCTAAACGCTGTTCAGTAAGCTGCTTTGTAATTGAAGACCGCCACAATTAACTGGCGTCGCTGGGTGAACTACTTCGTAAAACAAAGTACTCTTCCTTCGCGTGCCTTTGGAACCATTTTACACGAAATTGCATCTATCTCGTAAGAGTTAGAACAATAAAAAGCTTAACAAGGTGCCTGACGTAATGGAGCAGTCATTTTTACGAGAAAAATGAACATTTATGGCTGATAGAGATCTCTCCTCTACGTTCGGTCGTAGTAATACCTAATCTTGTCAGTAAGCGTTGAAAAATAAATTTTATTAGAATTATTCGTTGAACTTTCAAGCACTTCTTTTGATTATTTCTATGGTAGCTGTTGCTGTAAAAATGTACGATTATTTAATAAATCTTTATGCATTTTATCGAGTTAGCTATTACTACTAAAAAGGAGTATCGACAGATTAACTGGAACTGGTGGAACTGGTGGAGTTAAAACAATTAATTCCCAAGTTGAAACGTTAAAGGAAAATAAATTTTAATGAAGTTAGGAAAGTAACTACTAGGACAACTTTTAAGTTGTGCAGCTTACAATGGACTAAAATCAAAGTTTTGGTCTTGTAAACAATTTTAGGCTTCTAGACTGGCAGTCAATGTGTTAATACGATGAAAAAAGATTGAATGACAAACGAAATGAGCGTGCACGGGACCTTCAGACTACCTCATAGTGGTATTAGTTGCTGACAATTTGCATCGAAATGCGAATTGATACGGGGAACTGCAAATGCACCTCATTGGATCTGCAAATACGACCAGCGATGAGGGTGTGCTTGCCTCTGGTTCGGCAGTATCATTGATTCGAAATCTCGATCGAGTGCACGTCGATCGATTTATCAAGCTTCGACCCCCGGGGGATGGGGATACCCATAACTGACAATAACAAACGATGATTGAAATCGCACGACCTGCCTGCGATCGCGATGAGATCCGCATGTAATACGAGCAGAAAATCATCGCAGATTTTCTATCTCTCGTAAATACGATTGCAACGATAATACAATGTCAGGAATTACTATCGAAACGGACTCGATATCCAATAAGCATAATTTAGTAAAAATTACTGAAAGTTTTCAGGAGCCCTTCATTTATTGAACATCAAATTTTTCTGTTTCAAAAATTTATGTTTACTTTGTGTGTATTGTTTTGGCTACGAATAAATTATAGCACACTTTATGGAGGTCTCAGTCACATGCTATAAATATCACATGATATTCAAATAAATTTTAATACCTTGCAAAAATTTCTGCAAGTATTCAGGACCTCTTAATTTATTGAGCATCAAATTTTTCTCTTTCAGAAATTCATGTTTATTTTGGGTACGTTAACACATTTTTTTTTAAGTTACGTGTTCTATGGATACTGGTACAGTGGTACAAATATTTTTTCTTTTACGATAGAAGCTCATATGAACGTCATGTAGAATCAGTTTTATTAAAATGTGGAAGTATCCTGTAATTAAATTTTTGTCTGTTTATAATGTGTAAAAGGTCACGGAAAAATTGCAGTACACTTTGTCGAGGTCTCATTTGCATATTATAAAAATCACACGATATTCAAATGAATATTAATACCTCAAAAAAATTTCTGTCCTCGAAATAGAACGCTGGTTAGGTTCTTAATGGGTTACTGTGAAGTGCCAAGACGGTGTTATAAAAATGTTTCTCCATAGAATTCTTCAGCTATATTAAAGGATTCTCTTGTTCCTATTCTATCATATTTGTTAAATCTTTATGAGTTTACTGCTGTCGTAAATACCTTCTCAAAATATATTGTCCAAATATGGTTACATGATAATGGATCCTTTAATATTCGAAATCCTGTTCAGCGGATGATTCACCGTGCTCGAGACGCTTGTTAACCCTGCGGAGGTCGCGTTTGATCCGATAGGTACAAGCTAAAACTTTTTATGAATACGTTTAAAGGACACAATTTGCCGACAAAGAGTATTACATAATACAATAAATCTCTGTATCAGTGATTTTCAATTTTATATTCCCCAAAAGCATTTATTGAACTCCTAAGAATAGAACTAAATTACTATTTCGTTGGAGTATCTTTTATTTATTTATTTCATTTCATATACAATACATATTTTTGTAGAGCCTTGTAGAAGGTTGTCTCGACCTCTAAATATAATAACTCGTATCTCACTTGAAGTATTTCTTATATTTTAGCACATTAAGTGCATTCTGTTTGGAAAATTTAAATTTCCCATTAATGCATAAATATTCAGTTTAACAATAAGTATCACAAAGAGTTTACAGAGTAAAAGCCAATTAAGATGCTAAAATTATTCACCGAAGACAAATTTATTTACAATGACATATTTCATTCGATCAAATACAAAAATAATTCAGAAATAATACATAAAATTATTCCTTGCTTCATTAAATTAAACACACATGCCCAAAGGATTTCAACGACGAGTAAGAATGTATAGATTCCAGTAAAGGCATCCAACAACTCCATTTATCGATTTAATAAATTTCAAACGGCGTATTTAAGGGTGAAAAAATTAAATTCAATTTAAATGTCGCGCCATTAAAAGCGCGGGAGTCGTTTAACCGGATAAGTCGCGGAACGTCGACATACTTGGATCGTCGTATGCGAGAGAAAACACTGGTTACAGGTTTTTGCGTCGTGTATATCTGCACTTGATCGTTATTTTTGCGCAAAAGTCGGAGGTGGAATCGTTCTAGTATCGACGACTATTCATCGTGTCCGCGGCATAATTCACTGTCGTCCGATCGGGTTCGTCCGCGGATCGACAGCGGCGTATCGGTTCGCGACATTCCGCCGGAGTGTTTACAGACTGATCGAGAGCCCTGGCGACGATCCCGCCGCAAATACAAGTCGTCCTTTCGTTCTTCTTTCGGGGAGATTTTCTTGCTCGCGGCCTGTGTACGATCTATCCTTATAGACTACGCCGCGTCTCGCCACATATAGAAACCCGAACAGGGGAACCTGGGGAGAAGCGCCTCGGTCACGAAGAACACCTGGGTATGTCGTATACGGCCCTTGACGGTTGAAATTAATTATTTGCTGGCGAATGAAACCGCACTCGATCAGGAAGGCATTCGAACGGACTTGAAAATCACTCTGAAAACAATATACCAGTTTATATTATAGAGGTACACTCCTTGTTCCTCGATATAACGTTAAATATCGGTTGAATCAATGTTTTTTTAACAGAGTTGAACATTCTGATTTGTTTAAGTACGATGCATAGGGTGAAAAGTTGCAGAGGTCAGAATCCTTCGAGAATTTCTTAATTTCAATTCTAGGATTTACATTGTTTATCGATGAGGATGAGCTTACAAGGAATATTAGAATTCTTTGAGAATTTTTTAATTTAACCCTTATCACGCCAAGAATTTTACAGAGTGATTTGCATCCAACTTAAAGGTTGACAGCATTACTACCGGTTAGAGTGATAAGGGTTAAATTCTAGCAAATTTTTGGTTCCAATATCTATAAGTTTATTCTTACCTCCATCTTTGATTAAGTGACTAGATACAAATTTTTTATTATAACGTTGTGAACTCTGTTCTTGTCTCTTTCAAAGTATAAAGGAAGTTTGTTATTTAATATACAAACTATCCCAGTGATTATAGTACAGTAAAAGAAGGGGTGATTTATGTGAAAAAGTATATAGAAAATGCATTAGAATACAGTTTGTTTGTACAGTGCTTTGTTTTCGAGAGAAGACTTGAGACATCGATGCAAGTAGAAACGGCAAGTCATGGCCAGACGTGGCGGACATATTGTAACAAAGCCATTGGCGTAGTATAAATATTCAAATTCAATTATCTCGAAAACAAAGCATCGTACAAACAAATTTCATAAACAAATTTTTCACACAAAAATAGTCTCTTCCTAATCATACCATGATTACCAGAAAACATTCTATATAATATTTATAATTAAGGCAATAAATGCATTTACAAAGAAAAACTAATTTGAGAACTTACCAGAAGTTATAATATTCATAAAAATCACATAAATTACATAAAGTTGATTAAAATTATACACATTGCATAAAATTTATCAAAGATTCTTGAATTCCTTACTGAAAAACGTGTAACTCTGTTCTAGAGTATCGTTTCTTCATCAAGGGGGATGTTATAATGTTTTTGTCTCATTCAAAGTGTATAGGAAGTTTGTTGTTCAATATACAGGATATCCCAGTGATATACATCGAAATTGTAGAATAAAATTTCTTGGTGCAGTACTTTGTTTTCGAAAGAAGACTTGAGACATCGATATAAGTAGAAACAGTAAAAAAGCCATTGGCGTAGCATGAATATTCAAATTCAATTATCTCGAGAACAAAGCACCGTACACACAAATTTCATAAACAAATTTTTCACACAAAAATAGTCTCTTCCTAATCATACCATGATTACCAGAAAACATTCTATATAACATTTATAATTAAGGCAATAAATGCATTTACAAAGAAAAACTAATTTGAGAACTTACCAGAAGTTATAATATTCATAAAAATCACATAAATTACATAAAGTTGATTAAAATTATACACATTGCATAACATTTATTACAGATTCTTGAATTCCTTACTGAAAAACGCGCAACTCTGTTCTAGAGTATCGTTTCTTCATCGAGGGGGAAGTTATGTTTTTGTCTCATTCAAAGTGTATAGGAAGTTTGTTGTTTAATATACAGGATATCTCAGTGATATACATCGAAAATGTAGAATAAAATTTCTTGGTGCAGTACTTTGTTTTCGAGAGAAGACTTGAGACATCGATATAAGTAGAAACAGTAAAAACGTCATTGGCGTAGCATGAATATTCAAATTCAATTATCTTGAGAACAAAGCATCGTACACACAAATTTCATAAACAAATTTTTCATACAAAAATAGCCTCTTTCTAAAAAACATTAGGTATAATATTTATAATTAAGGTAATAAATTACTCACAAAGAAAAACTAACTTGAGAACTTGCCAGAAGTTACAATGCTCATAAAGATCGTATAAATTATATAAAATTTACTAAAATTATACACATTGCATAAAATTTATCAAAGATTCTTGAATTCCTTACTGAAAAACGTGTAACTCTGCTCTAGAGTATCGTTTCTTCATCGAGGGGGAAGTTATGTTTTTGTCTCATTCAAAGTGTATAGGAAGTTTGTTGTTTAATATACAGGATATCTCAGTGATATACATCGAAAATGTAGAATAAAATTTCTTGGTGCAGTACTTTGTTTTCGAGAGAAGACTTGAGACATCGATATAAGTAGAAACAGTAAAAACGTCATTGGCGTAGCATGAATATTCAAATTCAATTATCTTGAGAACAAAGCATCGTACACACAAATTTCATAAACAAATTTTTCATACAAAAATAGCCTCTTTCTAAAAAACATTAGGTATAATATTTATAATTAAGGTAATAAATTACTCACAAAGAAAAACTAACTTGAGAACTTGCCAGAAGTTACAATGCTCATAAAGATCGTATAAATTATATAAAATTTACTAAAATTATACACATTGCATAAAATTTATCAAAGATTCTTGAATTCCTTACTGAAAAACGTGTAACTCTGTTCTAGAGTATCGTTTCTTCATCGAGGGGGAAGTTATAATGTTTTTGTCTCATTCAAAGCGTATAAGAAGTTTGTTGTTTAATATACAGGATATCCCAGTGACATACATCGAAAATGTAGAATAAAATTTCTTGGTACAGTACTTTGTTTTCGAAAGAAAACTTGAGACATCGATATAAGTAGAAACAGTAAAAAAGTCATTGGCGTAGCATGAATATTCAAATTCAATTATCTCGAAAACAAAGCATTGTACAAATAAATTTCATATACAAATTTTTCACACAAAAATAGCCTTTTTCTAAAAAACATTGTGTATAATATTTATAATTAAGGTAATAAATTACTCACAAAGAAAAACTAACTTGAGAACTTACCAGAAGTTACAATGCTCGTAAAGATCATATAAATTATATAAAATTTACTAAAATTATACACATTGCATAACATTTATCAAAGATTCTTGAATTCCTTACTGAAAAACGTGTAACTCTGTTCTGGAGTATCGTTTCGAGGGGGAGGTTCCGTTTGGAGGCGTCTAAGTTTCGATTTCAGCAACGATAAGATGAAATTTAAGAAACACGCGTATTCAACGGTGGTAGATTGCGATTGATACGCGTTATGCGCACGCACGTCGAGCGAAATAAATCTTGCAGTGTGTCGTGGGGCCGCCTCGAGGTTGCCCATTACCGGAGAGAATGGTCAACCATAAAGTGCCTTCGTTTCTTCTTCTTTTAAACAACGTTGCTCCCCAACAGGCAACAAAGCAGAATGATGATGCTACTGGACGGAACGTTACTGCCCGTGAAGTCTCTGATTGATACATGCTGCGCGTACACACCACTCTTTGATGCAATCATATTCGCGTGCGGATGAACACACGCGAAGCAACAGTAGCGTAGACATCTGCAACAGTGGTACGTTGGTGGTCCCCGGGTTTACAACGCTGGATAGAAATGCAGTCTCGAGTGCTCGATTCAATTCGATCGAAAATGGGGTTGAGTTCGAAGGGTAGATGAAATCGTTGTTTGACGATCAGGAATGGGTACAAAACACCACAGAAAGCTGAGTTCAATGAGGTACAAAGTACTGTCACGGCTGAAACGACGTTTGTTCGGTAGATTTAGTCGAATTGCGTGCATTTTAAAAATACAAAAATTTTTAGTTGCAAAGAAATAATTAAGATTCGTTGATGTTGTGAAAAATTATTTTATGGGGTTGCAAAAGTTCTTGGGGAAATAAAAATTAATTTTTTGCAATGCTAAGGAATTATGGAGAATCTTAAGTTGACAGATTTGCATAATTTAGTATTTATTGTATTACGTAATTATCTTCTTTTTTGTATTAGATCTGCCTATATATCATAGAAGGGGGAAAAACAATAAATATAATACACGTTATACATAAATAATTTTAGTTGATTGCAATGGAAGTTTACTACATATTTGTACAGTATAAATTTTATCTATTTTTCACTCATATTTCTAACTTTTATCTTACGTTTTATGATATAAATTTGTACACGTATCATTGTTTATGTTTCCTATCTCATAAAATTGTAACGCCTATTACATTTTTACTGACACTGTATCATTTTCTACATATTTATTATTTTTCTACTATACTAAATCAAATTGTATCGAGTTTTTCTCCGCGTTCGAATTTATACTACAGCTGGTGGAAAACGACGAACGAAAAGGAACGCTTGAAACGTATATTCGCTAAATCATAGGACGCGTGTCCCACATTTGTCAATAAAATTACTGTCCGGTTTCATAGAGCAACGCGTACGCGATAGTATAATTACAGTGTACTTGACATGGTATCATGGCGAGATAACTACGTTCGTACCGGTTAGAGGAGCACATAAACATTCATGTTTATCCTACGCTTCGTAATAGAGAATTTTATAATTCGTACAGTATTAAAATATTCCAACAGCCATCTTCAATAAATAAAATTAATTTTTTAAAACATTCTTATACATCTTGCTGCGCTAATTTGTAACGTGTAACTGTACCTCTTTTTTTAAAATAGAATTACATAATCTTTCTTACGGAAATCGATTCGCGTATCACAAGTTTTAATATATAATCCCAAACTAAATAATCCACAAGATAGTTCAACTTGGATCATTTTCTTATCTTTACAACCTTATTGGCGTTTAGTATCATAAGTCTAAGAAAGATCTAGTAAACTGATGTCACCTTTATGCGCGGAATGACCCAAGAAAATGCAAGAAAAATAACGCAATTTTATTTTTAGAAAAACCGTACAAAACAAAGCCACTCAATTCTACATCTTCTCCATCTTCGATAGCTTTAAAGAAAACATCTTGCGCGTAACTGAATATTTATTTTTAAACGCGGGTACCATCAATCAATCGCAAACGTGGCGTAGATAGGAGCAAAAAACGACGAGCATTAATTCGAATAAAAATCTGGTCGGACAAGATGCCTGAAGCTTGTTATTCGTTGACAAAACTTGAACGATTCCGCGAAACCGTTAGGGACGCGTAAGCGGTGTTTCATAAACGACCGGTGCCTTGGCTAAAGTAATACATCCCGTAGGAGGTACACGCGCGTGTAACGTTGGTACACGCGACAATCGGTGGCACCACGGTGTGTTCGTTACGTCCCTGCGGTGCTTAGAAGGGAATATTCACAGATAGAAGTCAATAAATCCAACCGATGGTGCTCAACGTGCTCTCAGGCCGTGCCGGTAGTCCAGAAGAAACTCGCTGCCGGCAAATAATGGCCGTGGAATCGTCGCTTCCGTTTATAGAGATACCGGCTGCAGCTTTCTAAGCACTCGCATACGCGATATCCACGCCGAGAAGAAGCCGCGGCGAGGCTGCCGTGGAACTAACTCGGGGAACCAGCTGTGTTGCCCTCCAACAATGGACGCCGATGGCGTTCTACTCTTTTACCAGCTGGATTTTTATTCGTACCGCGAACTCGATGGAACCTGGATTTTATGTAGAGTTCCGTTGCTCGGGCTCGAGCAGAGAAAGATAAGTGACGGCGATGAAATGTTGCAATTAAGTCCACTGTTTTACCTGTAAACGCGACCATTCTGTATTCTCAAAATCTGTGGGTTGTGGAGTAGATGGAAAAGGAAAGGAGAGGGGAGAATTTCGTCTTGGATTGAAATTGGGGATATTGGGTAGTCGGTCGAGCGCTTGCGAGAGAAACTGTCCCTCTAGTGGCAAGTACGGGAGGCAATGGACCCCACAGGACCACGAGGAGAAAGGAAATTCGGAATTCGTAATGCAAGAACTATTGCTACGTCGATCTTCGAATTGCTTCCTGTTGGTGATATGTTATCAGTTTCTGTCAAACAGAAATCAACTATCAGTCACGCAACTTCGCTATATTACGCTTATCGTAGTTGCAATTTTCAGTTTAATCTGTTTGAGTACCGATCTGTAGTGTTTAAAAAGTATTTTAATAACGTGTGATTTTTAAGATATACAGTTGGAACTGAAATGCACTGTACAATATTTTTTAAAAACATTTCTACAGTATATTAAAAATACAAAATAATATTCTCAGATTTCCTATTAAAATGGGGCTTGTAGAATCTTACTTTCCCATTTAAAAAAACATCCCCTAAAACAATACAAGATATCAATTTAATGCTTATTGGGTTAGTAGATTGCAACTTAGGGGCTGATTTCGCGGTCAATAGCTGGCTAATCGATTATCACGATAAAAAGAGGAACTTAGCATAAAAACGCCGTTGGTCTTGATATGCAAATTCCTATGAGTCATCTCAGCGCGAACGTATTTTACCTCGTTTGAATAACTCACGACCTGCGCGATCGTACATGAATTCCATGTCGCGCAAGAAACTCTAATTCCGTCACATTCTAAAGTCGAGGTGAACGAGTCGTTCCACTTAGCAAACGGATCCAATTTGTCGCGCGTCGCTCGGGAAATTATCGCGGGAATATTCGAATCGGCGGCGCGCGCACGCGCCCGGAAAGAATTCGAAAAAAAATTTTACCCAGGCGTTTCTAAAGGCTACGAACAACAAATCCTTGTTTCGGCCGCGTAAAACATGAATCGCCTCTTAATGAGACTCCGGTTTCTCGTTTCTTCCGCGCATCGACCGCTTCCAAGGGCGATCGATCAGAGACTACAATGCAACTCAGACCGCCATTAGGACCCGTTAGCTATTCTTTATAATGGCCCGGCAGGATCTAGCTTCACCTTTTCGGTGGACGGTTACAACAGTCACTGACCCCCGTAGAAATCTCTCGGAGAGCACTGCGGTTTTCTTTCAAATTGGTCTCGCGACTTTTACAGAATTTATAGGACGCCGACGAGCAGGTAGTTCGCCTTACGCGGACGGAAGCGAGCGATTAAACGAAACAATAAAAGAAAACTTTAATTAAAGACCCGCGAGAGAACGGTTCGAAGCATGTAATTCTCGGGGGCAGAATGTTTCTTCGAATGTTTCTTCCAGCAACGAAATTTACTGTACGTTCTTTTTCTTTTTTAATATATTGACATTTTCAAATTTATTACTCATTGAAACGTGTTAGAACGTGTGAAATATATTAGACAGAGTTTAAAACTCGCGGTATTGGCGCCATAGTCCTATTGGTCATGCGCGAACCAATCGCGTGTTTCTTCCTGCGCGACCTGTGCGCGTTCTTTTGTTAACGTGTCTCTGAAAACTATGCAGAGATGCCAGAGTCAGCACCCGGTGCCCTACTCACACTTACCAGATCACGCGTACGTGAGCTCGTAGAGTTTCGGAAAGTCGACAAAGGCAAACTGACACATGCCCTTTTTCTCGATTATTCCGAAGCTGCCCGAAGTAATTTCGGACCGCCTCGTGGGAGGAGAGAGAGAGAAAGGCTCACATTTGCCTTCTCGATCTTGAACAACTGAAATCCGACCTCACGTCAACGGCATACGATTCGGAATCTCGATTGCCCAGGTATTTTTACTTGCCTTTCCTAGAGTTCATTACTGAACTCTGCAAATTACTCCTGGTTTCTATTTGCCTTTGATGACCTCTGATGACCAGTGCTGACAAAAGTACAGAACTCCCGACAACTTTTCACACCATACAGCGACTGTTACTGACTGCTCCTGATTACTGCTTGCCTCTGCTGGACTCTGCTGACCATCGCTTATATTTCTGACAACTTATAACGATTACTACTGACTTCTGCTAACCTCTGTTGGTCTTTGCTGATCTCTGTCAGCGTGTGCTTGTCTCTGCTGAACTTTCCTGGCCTCTGCCGAACGCTACTGACCACTGCAGGTATTTCTGATAATGTATAACGATTAATACTTACTACTGCATGCCCCTACAAGTCTCTGCTTGCCTTTGCAGGTTTCTGCTTGCCTGTGCATGCCTTTGCTGGCCTCTGCTGAACACTGCTAACCACCCCTGATGCTTCTGACATCGTATAACAATTACTACATGCTATTGTTCGCCCCTGCTGATCTCTGTTTGCCACTGCATGCCTCTGCTCGTCTCTGCTGACCGCTGCTGACCACCTCTGATGCTTCTGACAACATATAACGCTTACTACTTGCTACTATTCGCCCCTGGTGATCTCTGCTTGCCACTGCTGGCCTCTGCTGACCACCGTCAGAAATTCCAGGAGTGGTCAGCAGCGGTCAGCAGAGGCCAGTGGAGACCTGTTGACGGGAGGTCGGATATTAGTTGTTCAAGAGCGAGAAGGCAAATGTGAGCCTTTCTCTCTCGACTCCACGAGCTCACGTACGCGTGATCTGACATAGTGTGAGAGAGCACCTTCGGTGCCTTTCTGGCATCTCTGAAACCATGTGCTTTGTACGCACGTCGCGTTGTAGTGTGATTGCAAATTAATGTATATTTCTGCCTGAGAATACAATTTCAATACTCTTACATATTCGTGGAGCCGTGGGAGTGTTTATTTCAAATCGATCCATCGCTCTAAAAAGATAAGTAATAATCGTAATACAGCCACAGAGGATTGTCTCAAAGAACTCGGGAGTGAATTAGATTAACTCGAGATCAGAGATCCTGTAAGTTATATTTTAATATATCACAGAATATCTTTAATATTATATCTTAAACTAAACCATTTGTAATGTTCTTAATTATGTGTAAAATAGTATACTACGTATAAACCAGAATTTACTGTGGCATGAGGGCGATTCTCACCTAACCTCTTTCAGAACAAATTGCTCATCTTAAGAGGAGCTATTGTATATTAATTTTAATGTTTATTTCATTTGTAATGTTCTTAATTATGTGTAAAATAGTATAATACGTATAAACCAGAATTTACTGTGGCATGAGAGTGATTCTCACCTAACCTCTTTCAGAACTAATTGCTCAACCCAAGAGACTGTACATTAATTTTAAGGTTTGTTTCCTTCGGATTTGAATTTATTAATAAATTAGAGACTTGTTGTCTAACATAAACGATCGTTTCTGAAATCTCAGAATCATTCTCTGGAAACGAATCGAGATTACGGACATCCGTAAGCTTGTCCGAGAGTTTTCAGTACGACGCGAATTTTATTTACAGTGGCGGACATATACTTACGAACACTTGTTAAGATTAGATTCTGTTAGTAATAAAACATAGGAAAGGCATAAATTAATTAGTACTACGTTTTCTTAATGAGATACATATATATTTAAAAAATACATGAAAACTATTAATTAACTTAAATTTTAAACAAGATAACAATAATTAGTCTTTCTTGCGTTTCGTCTTACGGACATACAGGTGGTTCGGCCATCCCTGGGGAAAATTTTAATGGGAGATTCTAGAGACCAAAATAAGACGAAGATTAAGAATATAAATTTCTCGACGGAGGCTTCGTTAAAACGTTATTAAAAAATTAAATTAAAAAATTTCAAATCGTTCTGGAAAAATTATTTTCGGTTGCGGGGGTCAATTACAATAATTTTTAGTGAATGAACCTACCCCCGAAATCTTACCCATTTTCTAGAAAAAAATTCAGTTCGGACGGAACTTTAAACGTTAATAACTCTTTAACGAAGCCTCCATCAACAAATTAGTATTTTTGATTTTCTTCTTATTTTGGCCTCATAGAATCTCCCATTAAAATTTTTCCCAGGGTTGGCAGAACACGCTGTATATACTCAAAATAAAATATTTTCAACCACAATATTGAATTAAAAATAAGTCGAATTGAAACTCGAATCGATCCACCGAGAAACGTAAAGTCGAATCCAGTGTTCGATACAGTTCGCGTCGGTGTTAACGCGATGTTCGGTTTTGTTCCAGTTGTACGTCCAAGTACGTGGGCGAGTACTGCCAGCATCTGAACCCCTGTCACACGGGGGCACGTTGTCAGAACGGTGGTTCCTGTTGGGTGAAAGAGGGCATCGGGGGTGGGACGCCGTCGTTCACCTGTTCCTGCCCCGTCGGATTTACCGCGAGCCTCTGCGAGATACCGATCGACAACGCGTGCGACTCATCGCCTTGTCTGAACGATGCCACTTGCATTCTCAAGTCGCTTCGCGAATACGCTTGCACCTGCGCCACCGGATATACAGGTAAGGATTTAATAATTTCGCTCGTTAAAATCTCGACGACGGTTGACAAAGTGTCCGGTAGGCGAGATAAAAATTACCGACGGACCGAAACGAGCGGTTTCCATGTGTTCCTTCGATGAAGACGCCCAAGTCCGATTGAGCAATAAAGCGAGAGAATTTACCGCGGAATAAAAAGTCGCATGCATAATTAAACGAGCCGCGCTGATCCGACGCGATACTTTCGTCCGATTTTGTACTCGTGTATTCGATAAAATATCACCCGACAATGGGAAATCGCGAGATACTTTACAAGAATTTAATCGCACGGAATTAATATAAAAATTATTTTACCACTCAAGGCGAATGTCTCGATTATATTCGAACGCTACGGAATCCGCAGTGTCGCTAGGATGGACGTAATTAAATAAATGAGAGGCTCACGCGAGTCTGTGCACGCGATCGAATCCCTGAATGGATAATGCTCGTTAGTCATCGGAACGACAAATCCCATCGATTCGCGTGGGTCGTGTGGCAAGGTTACGCGATATGCGGAATGATAAAACGCAGTGTGGTAATCGCGGTATTGGCATTGTTTCGTTAGAACGAAGACTGGCTTTAATAATTCCATGGCTGACAATAATCGCGCGATCTCGCATTATCGAGAGCGTTAAAAATATAGTGAGGCTGAATCGCATAGGCGCCGACTCTACGTCGATCGATTAGAGGGATAATCGCTGCGATCGGCGAGCTCAAAGGGAACGGATCTGGGACAGTTCGAATAATTTATTATTCATATTTTCTTCGAGTATAATTTTCGAAACAAAAATGCGCAGGCTCGAGGATCGAATTGATATAATTTATCTGTGAATTTTTAACTTTTAAATCATTTCTGTTTCAAATTCATTCTTTGCATTAACATTTTACTAAAAATTCAGTTATTATCTGTTCGAATAAAAAATATATTTTCTATTACGATATAGAAGTTTGAAATATGGGTAAATATAGAAACTAAGTTAAAATTTTTGTACAATTGTTTTGTTTCGTTATCTATAGCAAAAAAGTGAAAATACAGTACAGAACTTTAGAATGCAGTGGTATTTGATTCTCGAAGTTGAAATCGTCGCGAATTGTTGGCTCAGAAAGTTCGTTCCTTTCGAACCAAAAATGTTCAGGCCCAAGTATCAAATTGATATAATTTATCTGTGAGTTTTTAACTTTTAAATCATTTCTGTTTCAAATTTATTCTTTGCATTAACCTTTCGCTAAAAATTCAGTTATTATTTGTTCGAATAAAAATTATATTTTCAAATACGATTTAGAAGTTTGAAATATGGGTAAATATAGAAAGCAAGTTATAATTTTCGTACAATTGTTTTATTTCGTTAACTATAGCAAAAACGTAAAAATACAGTACAGAACTTTAGAGTGCAGTGGTATTTGATTTGCGAAGTTGTAGTTGGCTCAGAAAGTTCGTTCGTTTCGAACCAAAAATGTTCAGACCCAAGTATCAAATTGATATAATTTATCTGTGAGTTTTTAACTTGTAAATCATTTCTGTTTCAAATTCATTCTTCGCATTAACATTTTACTAAAAATTCAGTTATTATCTGTTCGAATAAAAAATATATTTTCAATTACGATATAGAAGTTTGAAATATGGGTAAATATAGAAAGTAAGTTATAATTTTTGTACAATTGTTTTATTTCGTTATCTATAGCAAAACAGTAAAAATATAGTACAGAACTTTAGAGTGCAGTGGTATTTGATTCTCGAAGTTGAAATCGTCGCGAATTGTTGGCTCAGAAAGTTTGTTCGTTTCGAACCAAAAATGTTCAGGCCCAAGTATCAAATTGATATAATTTATCTATGAGTTTTTAACTTGTAAATCATTTCTGTTTCAAATTCATTCTTTGCATTAACATTTCGCTAAAAATTCAGTTATTATTTGTTTGAATAAAAAATATATTTTCAATTACGATATAGAAGTTGGAAATATGAGTAAATATAGAAAGTAAGTTAAAATTTTTGAACAATTGTTTTATTTCGTTATCTATAGCAAAAAAGTAAAAATACAGTACAGAACTTTAGAATGCAGTGGTATTTGATTCTCGAAGTTGAAATCGTCGCGGGTTGTAGTGGGCTCAGAAAGTTCGTTCGAGCGAATTTTTTCGAGTCGCGGAAGTCGCGAACGAATGCGAACGAGCGGTTTTTATGGGTCGCGTTTGTGCGAGGGCACGTGCTTCGTTGACAAATAAATCTAAGGGCAACAGGAATTTAGTGGCAAATGAAGAGGAGGAAAGAAAGGGAAGGCGGAGAAACAGTGAAGTTTGTGGTGCTGGATAATTGGCGGAGAGCAATGCGGCATTTCGCTGTGGCGGTACCTTTGGCCCAGTGGTTCTCATATTCGAGCCATTCTTTTTACTGCTTTCTAAACTCGCATCAGATCGTTTCGTCTTGGCGAATTTTTGTTAAAATGAACTTTCATGTATTTCATTCTTGGCTAAGAAGACAAATAAATAGTAATGAAACAAATTTTAAAGATGGCGCATAGTTGCTCCCAAGACACGCGTTACTGAATTTATAAATAAAAATAGAGCTTTCGAAGTAATATCTTTTTTGTCAAATAATAAATATCGAATTAGAAAAATCTGTGCTTTTGATAAGTAAATAAAACAACAACAATTCATCAACGGTAATATTCTGAAAATTTAAGTCTTTGTAGCGTCAACAATTTTGTAGCGATTTTAAAAATGTTGACAAAATGGTGGTTGCATCGAGATATCCGAGCACCACTGGCGCGTAGCGGGTGCTCTGTGCAGATCGAGGAGCAAAGACATCTTAGATCCGAGGGAGCGAGCAACGACTCTGGTAATTAGTTCCACTAATCAGTGACCCCGGGAGGAGGGGGAGCCTGATAGTTTAGGTAGACAGGACGACTTGGTCAGTGTTACCGCCATCTTAAACGATATCTCCCCTCGCGAGGGAGCACAACCGAGCACGAAATACCAAGCAGATTCATCCTTGTCTTCGCGGTGATCTCTATCGACGAGATTCGTAAGAATCGCAAAACACTCGTGCCAGTCTCGTATCCATCCCCCTGTGCTAGACGCTCGTTAACCGCAATTAAGGGGATGTGTACTCCCCAGCGAAGAGTCGCGTTTATACTCAAACGCGTGTCAAGATTTTATGAATGCGTTTATCATTGACAAAAATATGCTGAATATCGCTGATAAAATTTCTATCGAAAATTCCTCTTAGCCGCGAATCAAAGTGTAGTTTTTAAAACTAGTACATTTTTTCGTATATTGTAATATTTAAGGGTTTAAGTTTAAATAACTTACGAGTAAAACTAGTTGACGGTTATGGCACGTTGGAGACATCGGCTCTCGGTGTGATCAGCAAAGTGCAACTGCATCGGGCTGCGTGCAGACTAGGATGGGTTACCGCTCTAGGAAAAAAACACCCACATACTTATTAGTTTGTATATACTGCTTATACTATTATATATCACTCTATCGGTTTCGTATTTAGGTATTACTTAGGTTAATATTTAAAACAAAAAAAAAGTACTTTCTAAATGAAAATAACACAGTGTTGTTAATAATCAACATTTGGTAAAAATAAATGGGAAAGAGTTCATAAAAAAAGGAACCTACTTCGTAAACAAAAAAAATAGCACAGTTGCAGTAAATAATTGGTAAAAATAAGTGGAAAAAATATTCATAAAAAACAAAATTATATTAAATAAAATGGTAGGTAGTATCGTTCCCATTTACAGTAAATTGCCCAATTACAGTGTACGAATACGAGTGGTAATTGTGTAGCAATGGTGAAAATGTTGATTGTTCGGGTCGTTTGAAGAAAACGATTTTCAAGGGGTTCGATTTATAGGGTCTCCGCGGTCGATCGAGTTCGGCGATCGATACACGGGGTCCCTTCGTTTTCGCCGTTAAAGTGTAAGACACTCGTCACACGTTGTTCTGTTCTGTTTGCGTTTCAGGCGAGCACTGCGAGCGACAAGACCACTGCGCCGCGTCGCCGTGTCGAAACGGGGCCGAATGTCGATCGCTCGAGGACAGCTACAAGTGCACGTGCGCACCCGGCTTTACGGGGCCGAATTGCGCGGAGGACATCGACGAATGCGACAGGAACCCGTGCAGGCACGGCTCCTGCAAGAACATTCACGGATCTTACAAGTAAGTCGAACGACATCGTTAACGGTCCCTCCCAGCATTTTACATATATCTCCTTTAAACGTAAATTGCGCTCTCGCGTCGGTCTCGAAGTTTGCCGATAAAACAAGCCGCGACTCAATTTCGCGCGACGATTTCACTGGGATTCCAGCGATGGGATCGAGCACAATGTTCCCCCGTTTCGAGTAAATCTAAAGCGATACGCTTACAGCTAATATCGCCGTGTTAAAATCCGTGTATTTTTTAATACACTGGCGTCGGTGTTGGTCGAAAATTATCTCGAATAAAATTAATTTATATAACGCGTAAAAGGTGCTCGTTCCCATCGCTATTGCGTTTACTCTCCCGTCTACGTCGAATCTTCGTCGATCTCCCGTGAGATGCGTATCGTTACCGTTTTGTAGTTAGCATAAATTTTTATCACCGACAGGGACGATCGTAATCTCGGCGAGCATACTCGCTGGGGAGGAGAAACTTCGAAACCGCGCGCGGAGGACAGCGAATCCTGAAGTTTGCGCGAAGTATGGCGATATTACGCGTAATTATACGCTACATACGTGACCCGTATTTTGTTATTAATCTTGTAACTCTAAATTTCGTTGAAACTTGAAATTTACTCGCGATCCTTTCGGAGGATCGGCCATTTTTGAAGATGAACGTCTTTCTGATAGCCGCAACAGATACTTACGAAATTGTTTATGCCGAAGGGGGGAAATTACATTGCAGCGTACGGACGTTCGAAGTAATGTTATACATTTTCGGAAATACGAAGTAAATTTCAAAGATTAAGCATCGCGCGGAAATTACGGTTTATTAGCGACGTTGAAAAGTAGGGATGAAACTAGGCGCGGATACGAATCACTGGGAAACATATTTTTATTTATACTATAATTGTATTGTGTTAATTACTGAAACAGGAACGATTCTATTTGTGGGGAATAGAATCAATCCGGGGGTGTTTATATTTGGTTCAACAGGCAGGAAATATGAACAGAGAGGTCACTTCGGGGCGCTTTTTAGTGGCCCCTGAGAAGGGCCCTCGCATGATGCATGAAATCCAATCGAGATGATTTAAACGCAAGTTACACATACTGCAAGAAATAATACAATCACATATTTCACAAATTTTTGCAATTGGACCCATTATATTGTCATTAACTGAATCATCTATAATTGAGCCGTTCATTTTGAAAGTGGCGTAAGTCCATTGTTCGAATCAAGATATTTAAAAATAGGGGTAACAGATGACATAGTAGAATAATGTTTTTGAGTTTCTAAGGGTGTCAAATTTATCATTACAATTAGCATAATTAACATTATTTAAGAAATAATATGTTTTTGATGCCTATGATTAGACTTACGCCACTTTCAAAATTAATGAAATGACGTTTTCAAAAGTAAATTTCCCTTGAAATAAAAATAAATGTATACACTTTTATGTTATAAAATCAAAAAAATATTCAACTTTAATTCTTTGTTAAATAATTTTTACGTTAAAATTAATATTGTTTTATTAATTATTATTCAGTCCTCTCCAGTTTGAGTATAAGGGAGGGATTTAAAATAACTATGGTGTGCAGGTGGTATATAATGTAATAAATCCATAAGTCCTCGTATTTTAGTTTTCTGAGTGGTCTCGTTTTTTTGTATAGTGATGCCAACTTGATATTATTAAAGTTTTTCGGTCTTCTCTGTTGTAAATCCAATTTTTTGAATGGTACATCCTCGTTTGTTGTCGTTTTGTAAAATAACTCATATGGATCGCTTCTCAGAAATCTTATCCGACATATTTTAAACCAATTTACTCTATCACCGTCAGTATTTTTTAGCCTTTCAAAAGTCGCGTTTTCTAGAAGCTTAGTTGAAAGGAACTCCTCACGTTTCATTTCATTTAGAATGAACTTATTCTTCCGACACTTTTTCATGACTTCGTAAAATTCCTGAGGGACAAACAATAACTTTGCTACTTTGATAACACTATGCAACAAAATAAAAAAGCTGGGATAAAATTTTAGTGCATATTTTCCATATCCATTTGAAACTCTCACAATGGGACTTACTTTCAAAATAAACTTTTTCATCGCTTCATTAACCAGCAAATTTGCGTGTTAGAAAATTTTAATGATTTTAAATATATTAATAATAAGTTGCTTTAGAATGAAAAGATCATGTTTAAGGTAGCTAACTCGATTTTTTTGGAAAATAGACTTACGCCACTTTCAAAATAAACGGCTCAATTAATTTAAATTCTCAGAGTTCGAACACAGAATCAACATAAATTGATAGGAATAAATAGATAAATTAAATATTGAAACATAGTTTTCCATACCTTAATTTGTAGTTTCACTCCTTATTTAGATTATAATGTAATAATTTTAACGATATTTAGTAATATAATATTAACACTAGGTTTACGGGCACTCGTTGCGCACATTACTATTGTAATTCGCTCTGTTAACAGTTACATTAAAATGTAATTTTTCTTTTAATTAGAGTGTATATTCATATCATTACATCAATTAAATCCAACGTAAATTGCTAACAAATAATATTTATGAGTTCTGTAACGTTAGGTTTAGAATCTTAATGCGTCAAATTGACGTATTCCGTAAACGTAGTGTTAATATCGAGAATGAGTACTTTTCGTTCGAAAAATTATCTTCTTTCCTACTTAGAGATGTGGCCATCACGTTTGGGGCCCGGTGCAGCTGTTTATATTTCCTGCCAGTTCTCGTTGAACCGGGTACAGAGTTTAGACGTCGTTTCTTTCGCGACTACGGAGAGTCACTTTGTACTCGGCGGGATTCGTAAAAAGCGAAAAGTCAAGACACGCCGGCGTCGACCTCTCGAAATATCGTCGCGGATGAGCAAGCGTGGCGATGAGGGCTTAAGAGAACCCGCGGTAGTGTCGTTCGTCTTTGCCGCAATTACCGATTGAGCACGGACGCTGGTACGCGGAGCGCATAACGACTCCGAACAACGAGAATTCATCGAGTCGATCCCACGGACCATTATGGATTTGCCCCGTAATTCGACGTTGCGTCGCTTCAAAAATCATTTCTGTCTCGCCCCGAGGCCCCTGCGCGTCCTTTTCCACCAATCTCGGGGAGCTTTCGGTCTCGATGTTTCGAAAACCAGGGGACAGGTGAGTCGCAGAAAGTGAAAACGCGAAAGGGAATATACGTTCTCGGGTGGTAAACAGTACCTTCGTAATCGCTTTGGCCGAATTTTGTCAACCTTCTTCTCGTACACTTTCTTAATCTTCGTTTCATTATACAGGGTGTTCGGCCACCCCTGGGAAAAAGTTTAATGAAGGATTCTAGAGGCCAAAATAAGACGAAAATCAAGAATACCAATTTGTTGATGGAGGCTTCGTTAAAAAGTTATTAAGAATTAAATTTAAAAATTTCAAATCGTTCTGGAAAAAATTATTTTCGGTTGGGGGGGTCAATTACAATCATTTTTGGTGAATACACATACTTTCGAAATCCTACCCACTTTCGAGAAAAAAATTCGAGTAAATGCTGAAAGTTTTCGGTGAGAAAAAAGACTTTCCAATCGCTTTGGAAAAATTATTTTTAGTTGCAGGGGTCAATTGCAAGTATTTTTGGTCATTAAACATACCCTAGAAATCCTAACCATTTTCGAGAAAAAAATTCCTTACCGAAAATATAATTTCTGACCAGAATGTCTGCCCGAATTTTCATGCGAATCTTTAAAACGTCATAACTTCTGAACAGATTGGACGATTTTAATGTTTAAAAAAACAAACTACGCGTATTTTGGTGGAGAATATGTACAAATCGCAAAAATATTCGAAAAGTTGGTCCTTGACCCCGCAAAATGAGAAAAACCCCATAAAAATGGTCCAATTTTCAAACAGCCATAACTCCTACAATAGTGAATATATTTGAATGAAACTTTTTTCTGAAGTAGTGCTTATGGGTACCTACAAAAAAGTATTAGACAACTTTTCTGTAGAGCGTCAAACAAAATTACTAAAAATGAAAAAGGAATATTTAAGAAAAATCGACAGGGGGTAGGTGCCTAAATTTTACGATGAAAAAAAAAAATTTCAAATCGTTCTAAAAAAAATACTTTTGGTTGCAGGAGTCAATTACAATTATTTTTTGTGAATACACATACTTCCGAAATCGTACCCACTTTCGAGAAAAAAATTCGAGTAAGTGCTGAAAGTTTTGGGTGAAAAAAAAAGACTTTTGAATCGTCTTGGAAAAATTATTTTTAGTTGCAGGGGTCAATTGCAAGTATTTTTGGTCATTAGACATACCCTCGAAATCCTAACCATTATCGAGAAAAAAATTCCTTACCGAAAATATAATTTCTGACCAGAATGTCTCCCCGAATTTTCATGCGAATCTTTAAAACGCCATAACTTCTGAACAGATTGGACGATTTTAATGTTTAAAAAAGCAAACTACGCGTATTTTGTTGGAGAATACGTACAAATCGCAAAAAAATTCGAAAAGTTGATCATTGACCCCGCAAACTGAGAAAAACCTAATAAAAATGGCCAAATTTTCAAACAGCCATAACTCCTACAATAGTGAATATATTTCAATGAAACTTTTTTCTGAAGTAGAGCTCATGAGTACCTACAAAAAAGTATTACACAACTTTTTTGTAGGACGCCAAACAAAATTACTAAAAATCAAAAACGAATTTTTCAGAATATTCGACAGGGGGTAGGTGCCTAAATTTTACGATGAAAAAAAAAAATTTCAAATCGTTCTAAAAAAAATACTTTTGGTTGCAGGGGTCAATTACAATTATTTTTTGTGAATACACATACTTCCGAAATCGTACCCACTTTCGAGAAAAAAATTCGAGAAGGTGCCTAAATTTTTCGACGAAAAAAAAAATTTTTAATTAATTCTGAAAAAATTATTTTCGGTTGCGGTGGTCAATTACAATAATTTTTGGTGAATAGACATACCCCCGAAATCCTACCCACTTTCTACAAAAAAATTCGAGAAGGTGCTTAAATTTTTCGACGGAAAAAAGAAAATTTCGAATCGTTTTAGAAAAATTATTTTCGGTTGTGGGGGTCACTTATAATCATTTTTGGTGAATAGACATATCCCCGAAATTCAATACGGGCGGAACTTTAAACGTTAATAACTTTTTAATAAAGCCTCCATCAACAAATTGGTATTCTTGATTTTCGTCTTATTTTGGCCTCTAGAATCTCTCATTAAACTTTTTCCCCGAGGTGGCCGAACACCCTGTATAAAAACAAGCTTTGATTGGATTTACAGACGTTTGAAAGAACTTAAAAACGCTCTATTTTATTGTGCATTTCTTAACACTAAATTTACGGGCATTGATCGCACATATATTTATTGATACCTTTCACATTGACGATTACCTTAAAATACGAATTTTCTTTTAATTAGAATATGTATTCATGCCATTGCATCGAACAAATTCAACGTAAGTTGTTAAAAAATAATATTTACGCGTTCTGCAATTTTAAATATGGAATCTGACATCCGTCAAATTGACGGCTTCTGTAAATCTAATGTTAATTCAGATACTATATTGCCTGCATTGCTATTATTAGTGTAGCTTCTGAGACATTTCTACATCGGATAAGCAGTCTTTTATAATTATTTGTAAACAAATAAATAAACTTCACATTAACGCTAGTTTTACTCATAAATATTATTTGATAGCAGTTTATGTTGAATTTCATTGATGTAATGATATGAATATGTACCCTAATTAAAAGGAAAACTGCATTTCAATGTAACTGTCAACCTAGTGTTAAGAGTAGCTAATATAAATAAATTAAAAGCTGGCAATAATTTTCTTTTGGCGAAAATATATTTAAGAATGTCTGACCGATGGACGAGAAGTCCCCTCTCTAAAATTCAGTACTCAAGTCGAATTCTATAAAGCATGTGGTTGTTCGAATCGATAATAAAAAAAAACACAGCCTCGGATCTCACAAAGACTATCGAGCGACGAAGGGTCGTTCTTAGGGGCACGTGGTGGAGGGAGCAGGGACAAGGGGGGCAGATTTCGAGGATGGAGGATCTCTTTGTAGAAAAAAAAAAAAAAATGGGAAGAGGGAAAAGGAAAAATGATGGAGGGGTATCCGCGGAAAAGAAACGAGCTCGCCAAAAACTGGTTCCAGCGGGGGACTTAAGGCCCGAGCGGCGCGGAGAACATAAATCCGCGCTTTGTTGAGATCGAGTCGAGATTAATCGGGGCCCGAGTCGAGCTGACTGCACGAGAGCAGATAATGTCGCTGGGTCCTACATTATATTGAATTATATCGGCTCGACGCCGCTGGATGTAAGTGTAAGCGTACACGGCGCGACCAGTCGTTTTGTTTCCATCGTCAGGAGCCGCGAGAAAGCTTTGTCGGACGAAATCGTCCCCTCGAACGATGCCCGACATCTTCATTTTTCTATCTTTCGCCGTCTCCTGTAGACTGATCCCTGCCTAGATAATAATTTCTCGAGCCACGAATAACGGGGGTACGATATTTTACACGTTAGTCGTCGAATCTCAGTGGGAAGGATAGCTGTGTCTCGTCTTAAAACGCTTCAAAAAACAGAATTGTATTAACGCGATAAACGAAAGGTAAAAATAAGAGGAAATTCGTGAGGACTAAACGTTGACCTCGTTGGAAAGATGTGGGACAATTAAAAATACGATACGAAAGAATAGAAGGTGCCTTTGCTATTTTTAAGTCGAGCTACTATACGAAAATCTATGCAATTTGTAAAAAAGTTTACGTACTTTGATCTGTGAAGGATTTTAGAATCTGTAGAATAAACAAACGTTGAACATGTTTCTCTATTTCACTCGTTCTCAGTATTTTTCACTTTTGTCTGCAATGAGATCAATTTACCAGTACCTCTGTGATGCTTCTTTGCTGCGGTTAGGAACTCGTGAGAATTGTAGGAGGACAGAAAAGGAAAGGAGGGGGGCGCGTTTCGTCCAGGCCTGCTGGTGGACTCGTCAGTAAGGCTTTCTAGCAGGCCCTGTCTTAGACGACTGGGATATTGGGAAGTCGTTCGAGGAATGTATATACATACCAACCGAGAGATTAACCATCCAAATTAATAACGACACCATTTTCGATGCGGCAAACTTGGACCGTGATGGACAATACTTTCCATGTTTCTTATTTTCCGGGCCTGCCGTTCCTACTATACAGAGATGATTTGTTGGCTAGGCACCTACAAACTAAACGGGGCAAGGGCAAGGAGAGAAGGTCTTCGCGCTGACGTCACGCTGCATAGTAGTAGGGTGTCCATAACCACGAAAGATACATTTTTGTCCTATTCACGGCTAGTATTTTGAGCGTATGGTTTACGCCAATGCCTCTCAGTCTTGTCCTATCCTACTTTGTCCCTATACGTTTTGTTCACGTCCTTTGCCACGCGATGGAATTGTAGTTGTGAGCGGCTGAGCCAATAATGACAATGCGTGTGAGAGCAGGCGTCGCTATTACGCTACGGCCAATCAGCGTGCCTAGCCATCAAGTCATCTCTGTATAGTAGCTAGACCCTTGCTATCGGTTTCAACAGGCAGAGTCAAACAGCGCAACAATAGGACCACTTTTATGACTTACCACTAAAACCGAGACGTCTCCGCTGAAAATTGGTAAATTTCTAAGCGGTATATCTTGAAAACTAATAAAAATCGGGTGAATAAATTGCAGCTTCATAAATTGGTCTTGAAAAGCACTATCGCATGACACAAAAAAAAAATATAGTTCCATTTAAAAAACGAAACTTCACCATCATATTTTTTAAATTAATAACATAAACAAAATTTTCGTTTACGCCAAAATAGAGATCCCATTTTATACTGCAATTTACATATAATCAATTTTTTCGTATCATAAATAGTTATTGAAATATCGCGATAGTCACACTTTAGCGTGGACACCTTGTATACAGGGTATTCGGCCACCCCAGGGAAAAATTTTAATGAGAGATTCTAGAGACCAATATAAGCCGAAAATCAAGAATATCAATTTCTTGACTGAGGCTTTGTTAAAAAGTTATTAACAATTAAATTAAAAAATTTCAAATCGTCCTGAAAAAATTATTTTTAGTTGGAGGGGTCAATTACAATCATTTTTGGTGAATAGATATACCCCCGAATTCCTACGCACTTTTGAGAAAAAAATTCTAGTAGGTGGACAAATTTTTCGACAAAATTAAAAAATTTCAAATCGTTCTGGAAAAATTATTTTCGGTTGCGGAGGTCAATTACAATCATTTTTGGTCAACGGACATAACCCCGAAATCCTGCTCAGTTTCGAGAAAAAAATTCCTTACCGAAAATATAATTTCTGGCCAGAAATGTCAGCCCGAATTTTTATTCGAATCTTTAAATCGTCATAACTTCTGAACGGATTGGACGATTTTAATGTTTAAAAAAGCAAACTACGCGTATTTTGATGGAGAGTATGTACAAATCGCAAAAATATTCGAAAAGTTGGTCCTTGACCCCGCAAAATGAGAAGAACCCCATAAAAATGGTCCAATTTTCAAACAGCCCTAACTCCTACGATAGAGAATATATTTCAATGAAACTTTTTTCTGAGGTAGAGTTCATGGGTGCCTACAAAAAAGTATTAGACAACTTTTCTGTCGGGCGTCAAATAAAGTTATCAAAATTGAAAAACTAATTTTTAAGAAAAATCGACAGGGGGTAGGTGCCTAAATTTTTTGGCGAAAAAAAAAATTTCAAATCGTTCTGGAAAAATTATTTTCGATTGCGGGGGTCAATTAGAATCACTTTTGGTCATTAGACATACCGTCGAAATTCTACCTACTTTCGAGAAAAAAATTCGAGTAAGTGCTGAAAGTTTTGGGTGAAAAAAAAAATTTCAAATCGTTTTGGAAAAATTATTGTCGGTTGCGGGGGTCAATTACAATCATTTTTAGTGAATAGACATACCCCCGAAATCCTGTGCATTTTCGAGAAAAAAATTTATTTACGGGCGGAACTTTAAACGTTAATAACTTTTTAACGAAGCCTCCATCAACAAATTGGTATTCTTGATTTTCGTCTGATTTTGGCCTCCCGAATCCCCCATTAAAATTTTTCCCAGGGGGTCGGTCGAGCACTTGTGAGAGCGAACGTTAACGAGGGAACGCTGTATATTCACTAAACCACTCAAATTCGACATGTATTGCTAACAAATAATATTCATGAGCTATCTAACGTTAAATTTAGAATCTGAAACCCCCAAAATTGTCACGTTCCTTAAACCTAGTGTTAAATAACAACACAGATCTAAATATCAACTTCCACTAAAAAAAAATCAAAGTAAAGTTTCAATACTGATCGCCCAGAAGGAATGCAAAGTCGTGAAAGAATTATTCTCGCCAAAAATTCCGCCATTGCCGTTTGGACCCAATAAACGAGATTTCTGGCGAGGAATTCGATCGCAACGGAGGCGATATCGGGCTGGATCTCGCGTCCCGTGATCGCAGAAGCGCGCCAGGATCGAATCGCCGCGATATTTTTACCGAGGGACGCGGGATAAAAAGAAACGGACGTTATTGGCGGCTCCGGGAGCCTTAATTGAACGGTATCTGGTTAACGCGGACGAAGTAAACTCGTATTCGGTTAGGAATAATCGCGCTTTAGTCGGCTAATAAATATTGCCGAAGGGTTAATCGTAGCCGCTACCCAATAATTCCCTTTAACGCTGTAAATCCGCCTTCTGCCTTTGGAACCTGCAACCTTTTTCCGTCGGGTTGCATAGTTAACGCGTGTGTGCATCGACGTACGCGCTCCCCACTCTGGGTCCCCCGCCATTAAAGGCCCCCGTAGGTACCTAGAAGCGTATATACCTTTCTTCACCTGTCTCGGTACCTGGCTGCGCAACTACGCCAAGACTGGAGGGTTCTTTCTTCCCTACGAACCTTCGCCTCTCCACCGATCTTCGTTACGCCGCCCGAGAAGTAATAATGTTCAATTGGGTCTAATAAAGACTTTGACGCGGCGTGGCTGACCGCCAGGTGGTGCTCAGGGTACTATGTTATTAAATAGTTACGTCGAATCGGTGGCTACGAGCGTGGCCGTGACGAGGACAGAGGGACAATTAATCGAATCTTCGGTACGAAATATTCCACGTCCGTAAATGGAACCGATAATAGCTTCATTTTTTTGTATAGTAATACCTTTTTTAATTGGTGGATTTGGAAATTGATTTATTTCCTTTAGCAATTGGGGTCCTACATTGTGTTCTCTTTTTACAAAGGAACCCCTTTGCACAAATGTTCATTAGGCCTACATTAAGAATTCACTGGTAATTCGTGCCACTTTTTTACTTTAACTCCTTGACAGCTGTCATCGTGTCATCATCCATTCAGTTACATTTGTCGGGGTTCAAATTTTATCTCGTGTGATAGTTACGATACCCCAACATTTATAATTCCTTTGTTATAATATTCCCAGCACCAGTTGCCTTCAAAACTAGCTAAATTGTTCATTGTTTTTGAATAGATTAATCAGAAACTTCGATTCCCATAAATTGAAAAATAATTCTGAAGTAGTAGAAGTATAATAGTTTCTCAGTAGCCAATTACATGGAAATTCTGGGAACCACGATTCTCTTCGAGTGCAAATATAAATTTATTCTGTTCCGGTTTTCTAATATCCTGAGTCCTTTTTTTTTGTTCGCGAACGGCTATCACGGTCCACACGAACACGCGCGCGCGAGAAGTGCACACGCTGTGTGCGCGTGTTCGGGACAGGATGTGATTTATGAAATGATCTCCCTGAAGTAGAATTTAATTGAGCGGAGGCGAGGCAAAAGGAAGACTCGGTGTTCCTCGCCCCTGCGATGGATCCTCAGCGGATCTTGATAAAGAGTGGCCTCCGCAGCAATTTTGGACCTCGCCGCGATTGACCCCGGAGGGTCAAATTCTTCGTGGCTTCTAGCCGTGAAACTCGCACCCTGATATTCGCAGAATTCCAGAGTGTGTCCACACCTGTTCGCCGTGTTCTCGTAACCGGGGTACGGCTTCGATGCCTAAAATTCCTCTTATTGGTTTCTTCTACATCGATAATGCTTCTTTCTGGAATTCTTCAACTTTGTGTCCGTGTAAAATTTGTTTGAATATAACAGGATGTTCGGCCACCTCTGGGAAAAATTTTAATGGATGATTCTAGAGGTCAAAATAAGACGAAAATCAAGAATACCAATTTGTTGATGGAGGCTTCGTTAAAAAGTTATTAACGTTTAAAGTTCCGCCTGTAGAACAATAATTTGCAAACAGCTGTGTGCAAGCGATAGTAGTTTTCACCTCAGACGAGCAATACGAGTAGACCTTACACCTTATGGACTTTCATGGCCTAATCTGATTGCCATATCGACTGGAAAATTTTTCGACGAAATTGGAAAGTTTCAAATCACTCTGGAAAAATTATTTTCCTTTGCAGGGGTCAATTACAATCATTTTTGGTCAATAAATATATCCTTAAAATCCTAACCATTTTCGAGAAAAAAACTCCTTGGCGAAAATGTAATTTCAGGTCAGAAATGTTGCTCCAAAATTTCTGGCGTATCTTTCAAATATCATAACTTCTGAACGGATTGGAGGATTTTAATGTTTCAAACGGCAAATAACGTGTATTTTGGCGAAGAATATGTAGAAATTCCAACGATATTAAAAAAGTTGTTCCTTGACCCAATAAACTGAGAGAAACTCCATAGAAATGGTCCAATTATCAAACATCCATAACTCCTGCAATAGTGAATATATTTCAATGAAACTTCTTTCTGAAGTAGAGCTCATGGGTATCTACAAAAAAGTATTAGACAACTCTTCTGTAGAACGTCAAACAAAATTACTAAAAATCAAAAACGAATTTTTACGAAAAGTCGACAGGAGAGATAGGTGCCTACATTTGTCGGCGAAAAAACAAATTTGAAATTGTTCTGAAAAAATTATTTTCGGTTCCGGGGGTTAATTATAATCATTTTTGATGAATACACATATCCTCGAAATCCTACGCAGTTTCGAGAAAAAAATTGAGGAAGATGGACAAATTTTTCGGCAAAGTTTGAAAATTTTAAGTCCATCTAAAAAATTATTTTTAGTTGTGGGGGTCAATTGCAATCATTTTTGGTGAATACATATACCGCCGAAATCCTATGCACTTTTGAGAAAAAAAATTCTTTACTGTAAATATAGTGTGAGGCCAGAGATCTGTGACTATACAGGGTGTTCGGTCACCCCTGGGAAAAATTTTAATGGGGGATTCTAGAGGCCAAAATAAGACGAAAATCAAGAATACCAATTTGTTGATGAAGGCTTCGTTAAACAGTTATTAACGTTTAAAATTCCGACCGTACTGAATTTTTTTCTCGCAAATGTGCAAGATTTCGAGGATATGTCTATTCACCAAAAATGATTATAATTGACCTCCGCAACCGAAAATAATTTTTCCAAAATGATTCGAAATTTTTTAATTTTGTCGAACAATTTCACACCTCAAATTTTTTTCTCGAAACTGGGTAGGATTTCGGGGGTATATCTATTCATAAAAAAATGATTATAATCGACCCTTGCAATCGGAAATAATTTTTTTAGAACGATTTGAAAATTTTTTTTTTTCTCGAAAAATTTAGGCATCTACCCCCCGTCGATTTTTCTTAAAAATTCCTTTTTCATGTTTAGTAATTTTGTTTGACGCCCTACAGAAAAGTTGTCTAATACTTTTCTGTAGGTACCCATGAGCTCTACTTCAGAAAAAAGTTTCATTGAAATATATTCACAATTGTAGGAGTTACGGCTGTTTGAAAATTAGACCATTTTTCTGGGGTTTTTCTCATTTTGCGAGGTCAAGGACCAACTTTTCGAATATTTTTGCAATTTGTACATATTCTCCACCAAAATACGCGTAGTTTGCTTTTTTAAACATTAAAATCGTCCAATCCGTTCAGGAATTATGATGTTTTAAAGGTTTGCATGAAATTTCCGGGGTACCTTTCTGTCCATAGATTATATTTTCGTTTAGGAATTTTTTTCTCGAAACTGAGTAAGATTTCGGGGGTATGTCTGTTGACCAAAAATGCTTGCAATTGACCCCTGCAACTAAAAATAATTTTTCCAAGACGATTCGAAAGTCTTTTTTTTCACCCAAAACTTTCAGCACTTACTCGAATATTTTTCTCGAAAGTGTATAGGATTTCGGGGGTATGCGTAGTCACCAAAAATGATTGTAATTGACCTCTGCAACTGAAAATAATTTTTCCAAAACGATTTGAAATATTTTTTTGCCGTTGAAAAATTTCACACTTTCTCGAATTTTTTTCTAGAAAGTGGGTAGGATTTTGGGGGTATTTCTATTCACCAAAAATGATTGTTATTGACCCCCGCAACCGAAAATAATTTTTTTAGATTTAATCAAAAATTTTTTTTTTCGCCCAAAAATTTAGGCACCTACACCCTGTCGATTTTTCTTAAAAATTAGTTTTTCAATTTTGATAATTTTATTTGACGCCCGACAGAAAAGTTGTCTAATACTTTTCTGTAGGTACCCATGAGCTCTACTTCAGAAAAAAGTTTCATTGAAATATATTCACAATTGTAGGAGTTACGGCTGTTTGAAAATTGGACCATTTTTCTGAGGTTTTTCTCATTTTGCGAAGTCAAGGACCAACTTTTCGAATATTTTTGCGATTTGTACATATTCTCCATCAAAATACGCGTAGTTTGCTTTTTTAAACATTAAAATCGTCCAATCCGTTCAGGAGTTATGATGTTTTAAAGGTTTGCACGAAATTTCCGGGGTACATTTCTGGCCATAGATTATATTTTCGGTAAGGAATTTTTTTCTCGAAAATTGTTAGGATTTTGAGGGTATGTCTGTTGACCAAAAATGCTTGGAATTGACCCCTGCAACTAAAAATAATTTTTCCAAGACGATTCGAAAGTCTTTTTTTTCACCCAAAACTTTCAACACTTACTCGAATATTTTTCTCGAAAGTGGATAGGATTTCGGGGGTATGCGTATTCACCAAAAATGATTGTAATTGATCTCCGCAACCGAAAATAATTTTTCCAGAACGATTTGAAATTTTTCAATTTAGTTGTTAGTAACTTTTTAACGAAGCCTCCATCAACAAATTGGTATTCTTGATTTTCGTCTTATTTTGGCCTCTAGAATCACCCATTAAAATTTTTCTCAGTGGTGGCCATATACACCCTGTATATGGTGACTCGCCCTGTTTAAGAGGCGCGCGAGATTTTTCGAGCGTCGGTTTGCCGGTGCTCAGGAGCAGAAAATTGAATCGACGATACGCGTCAACGCTATCAAGATCTGTTGCGCAGCCCGTCGTTAACCTTGAAAGCCCGAGCAGAAGAAAGTAATCTAGCGAAGACCATCGGTGTTCTCACAACCTTGTTCCGCGGCTGTCGCGCGTCTCTCACAATATTATATTCATACGCGTCGAGAGGTGTGCTCGGAAACGCGTCACGTAGACCCGTCCGTTTCACGGACGAGCTTGTCCGTAGATCGTAGAAACGCTCGACTTTGAAGTCGTTTCCACGCAACGAGGGAAGCCTAGACGAGGTCAACCGGGTCGGGCGAAGCGGTCGCGAAGCCTGGTCCGTTTCTTCCCGTGGATCGAGGGAAGAAAAAAGGGTAGGATAGAGTGAGAGAGGGAGAGAGAGAGGAGGGAAGAATAAAGATCTCGTGCAATTCGAAGAACCCGTTTCTATGGCACCGAGTGACCGATAACTACGTGCCGTGAATGCTCAGCGCAGGATTTTCAAATTTTCGCTGGACGACGCGAGTGGTCTAGCGACGACAGGATACTCCGGGTACCATTAAGGATACCTTCGTTTATGCGACGAGCATACAGAAAGCGAGACTAGTTTCTCGCGTCGGATGCTGATACGCATCGGGACCTCGAACCTTTGAATTATCGTTGGATATTCGGTGGATGAACACGGTTTACGTGGCTGGAATAGCGGGCCCTTGTGGGAGAATTAGGGATGCTTGGGACGTCGAGCATAGGGCTGGGGAATAATTGGTGAATGTTTCAACACCTTGACGAATATTGCGTGGCCGTTCGAATTCGAAGGATTTTGATAAACAAAAGCTACAGAGTTCTTAATAGTTTGAATCTCCAGCGTCGGTTCCAGCGTTGATTATACGGGTTTGAAATGTGAAAATAATAGCTATAAATTTATTGCCAGGTACGTGGAAATTAGTAGGTAGCATTGATATATGCTGCGGCGTGGCTGAGTATACCGAGTAGTTAGATCACCAGACATTTCCTGTGCCCGGGAGGCATAGTTTAACATATTCATGGATTTAGCTGTACCGAATGACATAAAATTCACATTTAAAAGCGGTTCGATTTGTCACAGTCTGCTTCCTATATGAAACACACGACTTTGCAGAGTCGAGATATCGAAGCTTACAAAGTGCTCACCTGTAGCCAAAGTATCACTAATATCAACAGAACTGACGAATACGTGTGTGTAAATATTTTCGAAGAAATCTATTTTCGAAACCGTGTGAATGCAAAAAAGGCTGGCGCACAAAAATAGAACCTCTTTTTCTGGGATCTTGTAAAAACAGCGTACCGGTACCAGGAGGATTATCTAATACGCCCGAGAGTTCTTTTCTTCTCGTTTCATGACTAATTGCGAAAGTACTTCAACGCGATACAGTACTGGTTCTCTTTTACATTACGACTGGGAAACCGTTATTCAACCTCGGTCATTTTTTTGCGTACAGCTACTCTGTTATTTATGTGCAATTATCTATAGCTCAGATACAATGTATAATTTATGTAGATCACAATCGACCCTCTCGTTAGAGATCAAGCTAATAGACGTACGCAGCATTCGTTCTTTAATTTTCCAAGGCGACACGCTACTCGAAATTGAGGAAGATATCCTTGAAAGAAATTCAGATTCTGCAATTATCCATTTTCATAGAAACTAGTAACAAAATAATATTATCATGGTGAAAACGCAATTTGTTTATCGTTTCAAATTTTCTAGTTAATTTAATATTTAATCTAACATTTATCGTGGTATTTATTTTTGCAGCCTCGTCGAAATTTATCAGTCCTATTCACGTTTATTTTTCTAATATTTTCTCTTGAGAATTAATTCTTATAAGTCCTTAGTGAAAAGTACCATCACTCATATATTGTTCTAAGAAATTAATTACTCTTGCTTATAGTCGTGAACTATGATGGTGATTCGCTGTAAGTGAAAAAAATTGTTTTCGAAACTGGTATAAGTTTATTTTTCCATGCATCGAAGTATTTAAGGTTGTGAATTAAAAGTAATAATTGTTAACGGTTGTGGCATGTTGGAAGCACCAGCTCTCGTGTGATCAGCGAAGTGCAGCTGCATTAGGTTGCGTGCAGTACAGGATGGGTTACCGCTTAAGAAATTTATTAATTTGTATACACTGTTTATGTAATTATATCACTTTAACAGTTTCATAATTAGGAATTGCTTAGTTTAGTATTTGAGACCAAAAAGAAAGTAGTTTGTAAATAAAAATAACACAATATATAATAAATAACATATGATACAAATAAAGGGAGAAAGAATCCATAAAAAAGAAAACCACGGTAAACAGAAAAAACACAAAACTACTTCGTAAACAAAAATGGCACAGTTACGATAAACAATTGGTAAAAATAACTAAAAAAAATATTCATAAAAAACAAAATTACGGTAAATAGGAGTAACATATAAAACTACTTCGTAAACAGAAGAAATAATAAACAACATTTGATAAAAGTTGTGAGAAAAGAGAGTGAGAAGTAAAACTGTAAACGTACCAAGAGAACTAGAAACAGAATGATCAATTCTGCGAATAAACTGGCATGTTCGCGTCGCAACGAAACTGTCGCGGACCAGAGTCCTCGCGTGGCCCCATGACAAGTCGTTCCGTAGAAACTTTTTAACAAGAATTCGAGGCATCAGCGTGTCGGATTAATCCTCGAGACGCGCTGTTAGAATCCCAGAGGACAGTGTCCGATAGGAGGATCGCCGGTGCGTCAAGCGCGGTTGACATCCTCGCGGCTCGCAATTCCGCGGCAAGATCTGGCCGCGGGATTAAGATTCAGAACGATTGTCACGCGATTTAGCTCGATATAAACTGGGCCCTGAAGGTAGTTGCGAGGATGACGTCCGAATGGATTACGAGCTGCTCGCATACACGCGACGCGTGCATGTCGGAGGATGTGTGTCCGCCGTTTGTTACACTGAAACCCGCCCTCGTTCGGGGATAACACGCGACGCACGGTCGACTGGCAACAGGGATCCATAGATCTGGTCGGATGTGGTCGCGTAAGTCGGTGGAATTCGAAGACCAAACGGCGACAAACTGGGATTAATCCACACGTGGATGTCTCCGTTGTTAGATCGTTACCCAGATTGGCGGATTATTAATCACCATCTGTTCTACAAAGTCGGGGATAAAAAGTCTAAAAAATTCATCTTTCGATAAAATTTTCAACGAAATTTCATCACCGATTCGTGGACGATTGTTAGTAAAGATCTGTTCCTAGAACGAAACGCGAGACTGGGTTTACGGATTCCTCTTTTCGCGATCTCATGGAGCGCGTTTGCTTCGTCATACTCGGAATAAACACGATTCACGTGTATCGACAGGGTTAAATCGAATGCGTGAGAGACAGTGATGATTAATGGTGCGAAACCACGTCGATCGGGATCGAGCTGTCAAGGTTGAATTCCGTTACACTACTTCGAAGAATCGACAATGTAAATGAGCCTCCCATTCGTTGCTCCACATTTTCACGGACAGGATCGAGGGAAGCCCGTAAGTTTCGCGCGATCCGGCAATACGGTTCAAACTTGGCTTTCGACGCTGTCGCTAAAAGGAATAATTGATGGCTTAATGCTATCGTTGGCCAACGACTGTTTAATTATCGTTGCGTCACGTCGGTCGCGCGTCTGCTATTTATAATCCCACGGAACACCGTAGGCGTCGGGATGATAATCGCTCGATCGTTTGAACCGGCAACAAGGTCTACCAGGTTTTTCAGCCGCTCGTGGATCATTGATATATCACGTCATTCGCGCGAATTCCGTGGACGATCGAAATGTTCTTCAAAACGGGGTTTTCAGGAGCAAAATTATCGCTAATATTTACACAAAAATCACATGGTGGATGCAAACCTATTTTGGATCTTCTTATGACGACAGTCTACTCATCAATCATAAGTAATAATAACAAATCATATATGGATCTCAGAATTTCATAAATAGAATGATTATTTATACTAACTCCATATATGCAAAAACAGATATAATTGAATAGTCTTTAAGAAGTAAATATTATCGATGTAGAAAGTGTTGTATAATGTGTATTCAATCCACAATATCGAAGAGAACATTAAAATTAAAATATTTCCCAAACTGATAATTTTTTACCATAAATAAGTTAATACATTTTTCTCAAGAATATCAAAATGCATCAACCAATGCAATAAAAAGTACATGCTCCCATGTAAAAAAACGTCTTAGTCTAGAACTATCACGTGTAGTGTACATTAATTGTTTTGTTAACTTTTATAAACGATAATATTTTCTCTAAGGATTTTTCTCGGGAATAAATAAATAATAATAAATTCCAATCTTTTATTCTAGTACAAGGAAAATACAAATAAATTTGAATACAAATTTTTCTATTATATTCCACTAATTTTTTGGACCTTTTTTTAACAACTTGTACGTATAATGCAACTTGCAAAGGAGGCTTCAAAGGCGATAATATTTTTTTCCTAAGAATTTTTCCCGCGAATAAATAATAATAAATACTAATCTTCCATCGAACTACAAGGAAAATACGAATAAATTTAAACACAAATTTTTGTAGTATATTTTACCAATATCTTAGACGTTTTTTTATCAATTTGTATGTATAATGCAACTTGCACAGGCTTCAGAATGAATTAAACTCGTAGGTTGAGGACTCTAATTCGGAAGGAACGGGGTGTACGGTCAGGCATCCCTTTCCTCGTTCACGTGAGAACGAAATTTTCGCGAACAACAGCGCGTCCAACGGGGAAGTTGATCGTCGAGAATCGTCTGACATAACGATTATCGAGTCCAACCAATTCAGGCAATTACGACGGTGGGAAAGCGCCCTGTGCTGGTGTTCCATTAGCCGCGTTAATCCGGCGTTATACTCCTTACTTTACTCGCTGTGCATCCGTTTACGTCATGGCTCCCGGACAGACAACACCCGACGCGGAATTAATTGTTGCTCGAGTGCACGATTAAAGCTGCAAATTGGGAATTCTGCCACGGTCGAAAAACTGCGACAGGAGGAGCATCAGCGCGAGAAACTCTCAAATTACAACTACGGTTGGACCAATAACTGAGACGTTCTCCTGCAATATTTAACCAGCTATTGTTGCGATCGTTTAGATAGTGTAAACTGAGTTTGCGTTGTTTTTTATTTATCTATTGAGCATTTGAAACCGTACATACAGGTTGTAAAAATCTAAAGAGATATTATTATTTGGCTTCTTCTTTAGCTTGCATTGGAATTGTTGGTTTCACAGTCTGAATTGGATGTGATGCAATTGTGTCTTCAGTGCATTCGAGCAAGAATTTTACTTTGGCCAAATAGCAAATTGTAACTAGTTTTAAGGAAGACGAGTATACTCGTCGTAACACAGTTGCCATTTCTTAATTGGTTAAATGATATGCGTAATGCTTGGATTTAGGATAGTCTATTCGACAGATAAGTCTTTGTTTGTATTGTTTTTTATTTATCTATTGAGCATTTGAAACCGTACATACAGGTTGTAAAAATCTAAAGAGATATTATTATTTGGCTTCTTCTTTAGCTTGCATTGGAATTGTTGGTTTTACAGTCTGAATTGGATGTGATGCAATTGTGTCTTCAGTGCATTCCAGCAAGAATTTTACTTTGGCCAAATAGCAAATTGTAACTAGCTTTAAGGAAGACGAGTATACTCGTCGTAACACAGTTGCCATTTCTTAATTGGTTAAATGATATGCGTAATGCTTGGATTTAGGATAGTCTATTCGACAGATAAGTCTTTGTTTGTGTTGTTTTTTATTTAACTATTGAGTATTTGAAACCATACATACAGGTTGTAAAAATTTAAAGAGATATTATTACTTGGCTTCTTCTTTAGCTTGTATTGGAATTGTTGGTTTTGCAGTCTGAATTGGATGTGATCCAATTGTGTCTTCAATGCATTCCAGCAAGAATTTTACTTTGGCCAAATAGCAAATTGTAACTAGCTTTAAGGAAGACGAGTATACTCGTCGTAACACAGTTGCCATTTCTTAATTGGTTAAATGATATGCGTAATGCTTGGATTTAGGATAGTCTATTCGACAGATAAGTCTTTGTTTGTGTTGTTTTTTATTTAACTATTGAGTATTTGAAACCATACATACAGGTTGTAAAAATTTAAAGAGATATTATTACTTGGCTTCTTCTTTAGCTTGTATTGGAATTGTTGGTTTTGCAGTCTGAATTGGATGTGATCCAATTGTGTCTTCAATGCATTCCAGCAAGAATTTTACTTTGGCCAAATAGCAAATTGTAACTAGCTTTAAGGAAGACGAGTATACTCGTCGTAACACAGTTGTCATTTCTTAATTGGTTAAATGATATGCGTAATGCTTGGATTTAGGATAGTCTATTCGACAGATAAGTCTTTGTTTGCGTTGTTTTTTATTTATCTATTCAGTATTTGAAACCGTACATACAGGTTGTAAAAATCTAAAAAGATATTATTATTTGGCTTCTTCTTTAGCTTGCATTGGAATTGTTAGTTTTGCAGTCTGAATTGGATGTGATCCAATTGTGTCTTAAATGCATTCCAGCAAGAATTTTACTTTGGTCAAATAGCAAATTGTAACTAGCTTTAAGGAAGACGAGTATACTCGTCGTAACACAGTTGTCATTTCTTAATTGGTTAAATGATATGCGTAATGCTTGGATTTAGGATAGTCTGTTCGTGCACAGATAAGTCTTTGTTTTGTATGAAATATATGAGATTTTTTTCCAACGAATAACGGATGATTTATATTTTTTTTTGTTACGCGACATTTTGATCCAGATAAGAATTTTGCCCGTCTTTTCCGCGGAATGGACTCGGTTTTTGTTTCGCGGTATGCATAAAAGCGTAACGGAGTCTCTGATGTATAATCAATGAGATGATCTAGATGGTCGTTTAAAACAATGTTACGTAGCAGTCCCGCGCGAAAGGCAAATGATAATGCGCGGGAACCGGAATATCCTTGCGACATCCGCCGGTGTTTATCATAACGCGTGGATCATTTTCCTGCAATTTTCATCGACGTTAACCGTCGGCTTGCGCAACGTAATCGATTCCATAGGCGATATACAATTCAAAAACAGGCTTTTCCCCTTTCAAAGTTGATTAATGTTCTTTGGAAACCTACAACAATTATTTGTAATAATTTACTGTAAATAAAATGGCAGAATAATCTCCATTGGAGGTTGAAGCTGCGTTAAAATGAAAAAAAAGTTGCACAGAAAGCTTTGGAGTCGATTAACCACTTTAATCAATTGTTACCGTCTCGATCATGTGAAGTCTTCAGAACGAGAAGTAACAATTTTAAATGAAAAATACTTGTTGTAAAACGATAACAAGATCAAATATTGTAAACTGGAAACTGGACTCGATCGTATAAAAAAAAGAAAAAAACTTATTACGTGAATAAGTAACGTTGTACAAAACACAGATTAATTTAAAAAAAGGAGAATACTAGACAAAATCAGTTTGTTTTTAAAGATAAATGTATAGAAGAATTACCATGGTTGGTCGTACCATTCTATCAAAATGATGAATCTGAAAAAATCCTATTTTAAAAAGACTTATTACGTGAATAAGTCACGTTGGACAAAACACAGATTAATTTAAACAAAGAAGAATACTAGACAAAGACAAGTTATTTTACAAAATAAATGTATACAAGAATTATTCATTAGTCGTACTATTCTATTAAAATTATGAATCCAAAAGAATCCTATTTTAAAAAGACACATTACGTGAATAAGTAACGTTGGACAGAGCACAAGTTTAAAAAAAGAAGAATACTAGACAAAAAGAATTTATTTTAAAAAATAAATGTATACAAGAATTACTAGTTAGTCGTGCCATTCTATTAAAATTCTGTATCTAAAGGAATCCTATTTTAAAATTCCGACAAACACGTTTTACCGGACATATTTGAGAATTTCGACATGAAGTTGCGTCACGCGTAAATCATCCCGCGCAAAAGTAAGAAACAAAGTTCCAAAAAGGAACGAGCATCGCGTACTTGAATTATCGTTACGTTTTATACGAGATCGGATAATTGGTGTCCCGGGAGAGTGGTATTTTTGTTTTCTCCAATCGACCAGGAACGTCGTTTCGCCGCCTAATGTAAAATTCCACCGTAATACCGGAGGGTACACGTCACGAAGCCGTAATCGAGCAATGCGTATCAATAGCTGAGGACGGGAAGGTTATTATTAACCGGTAGTGTACTTAATATTCCGCGCGAGAATGTTTTCATCGTGGAACATAATAGCCTCGTAAAGACGATCGAGAACGAGCGTTTCGAGGCCTGACTTTTCTCCCTCCGATGATCGACCATCGTTCCAATTTCTGGATCAATTAAATCGACGAATAATATTTAAGTATACTCGTCAATTTTGTTCGTATCCTACTCACGACTAAATTTTGGGGGGTTTCAGCTAGCTAGTCTCTCGATTTTTCGAGCTGTTTCGTCCTGGATCGATCCTCTCCTCTGGTCGACGAAACAAGCGACTTTTTCTGGCGGCGGTCCTTTTCTATCGTTCTCGAAGGACCCCTTGAAAAATGGACGACGATTGTTCTTCTGGTCCCCGTGTTCCTCTTCCCCTTCGTGGAAGACGATCGTTCTTCCACGGTGGCTTTTATTCCGCTCGGGCCGCGGACCGACGCTGCACGAAATAGCTGGACGTCGAAACGAATGGCGAAATTATGCCGCGGCCAATCGTACGCCCGGTTCTGTCCCGGTCGCGGCGTAAAAACCGTCTCCGGACTAGATACGCGCCGTGGGGAGATCCCGTGGATCGCGTCCCCGTCGATCGTTTTGCTCCACGTTTCTTCCGTCCTTCGAGGACGAGAATAAAAGGGAGCAGAGACTCGCCGCGTCGCGCTCGATGATAACGAGTCCCCGAGTTCCGATCGACGATCGTGACAAACTGCGATCGATTCGTCCTCGTGGACCCGGTCCCATTAGTTTCGTGACCGGGGCCCGTCTTTTTTGGATTTGTCGCGCGTGCCATCGGCTCCTTTCTTATCGGCGGTTTTGCACGTACGATTGCGCGTTGCCCCGAAATGACTTCATTTCTACGTCGCGTACGCCATCACTGAGGCTTCTATCCTTGAAAAAGTTGGAATAATAAATTTATAAATAGTATTTTTAGTCGTGAAACGATTACACGATGAAAAGGTATCCAATTCTTTGCACTCTTAACGCTCATAATTATTAGATTTGTACGGAATATCGGCCATATTGGATTTGGTGAAATTCCTGTTGAAGGATGTTATTTTTAGTAGACCCTGATGAGTTGTTAATACGAAACGGAGCCAAAATTTCAATATTCAAATTTTTTTCAGAAGATATAAATTAATACCATGTCAGTCATTTGCAAACAAAATTGGCACGACTCAAAAGTTGTAAATTCGATAAAAGGAGCAAAAGAAACAATTTCACGATATTATTGGATTGTTGCATAAAAGACGAATTTTTAATGCATTCACTGTCCGGTCTCTCAACGTCGTATCCAATAGCATAGTGATATAACCCATATGTGAGTCATAGACAGTGAACTTGTTAAGGGATACCTTCAACGTCCTCAAAGGGCAAAGCAACCCTGAAGCATCCAAAAATAGGTGGATTTTGGAATTATTTTCCATAGGCAATTTACTAAACTACATCTTCAAATTTTTTTAGAAGATATAAATTAATAACCATGTTAGTCATTTGCAAAAAAATTTACATGACTCAAAAATTGCAAATTTTATAAAACAAGCAAAAAAAACATGTTTAAGGTTTGGCTATCATTCAGGGAATTTAAAATAATTGTCTGTAGCGGTTGTATCGAAAAATAATTTAGCAACTCAACGAAATAAAATTTATAATAATAAAATGTATTTGGTAAATGAGAAGAAACTCTTTAGCGTAGAGATAGTATTTTTAGTCATGAAACGATTATATGATAAAAAAATATCCAATATTAACGTTCACAATTACTAGATTTATTTTATTATTATGTCGACCATATTACATGCAGAGAAATTCCTATTGAAGAAGGACTTTCTGCTTGACACTGTCGAAGTTAACACGAAACAAAGCCAAAATTTCAGAGCATTCTTGTAAAATATTTAACAATATAGAATCCCGTAAGAGAAAATCGTTCCCGCGTTTAGTTTTCTTTTTACGTACTCGAGACGCGGTAATTTCGATGCTTGGAACACGTTCGGTGTCGGCGAAGGCTTTCGAACACTGAGGTCTTAATTGCCAGTAGAATTTTAATGTCCATCGCCTGCCTAATTAATTAGGCGACCGAAAAGTAGTTGCTGTAAAAGAAGAAGCACGATCTGCAATCTATAGAGGCAACTCTTTGCACTCGATAATTATTTCAACACATTGTTCGCACCGACTCTATTATTAAAAATAGAACTTTCCGGAACAAGGTTATTATTATAATTTTTGCCGTGGAAAGAAAAAACGCTATTTATAACCGTATCAATTTAGTAATCATATTTTATTCAATTCGAGTGAAAACAGTTATATCAATATTTTCCAAACTGAGACTAATACGGCGCCATTTTTCTTTTGAAGTTGAGATATCGTACGATCCAAGAAAGTCGCAAAATACAAATTCTTAATCTAGAAAGATACAAGTAACCTAATAATCGCTTCTACTAAATCTTCCAATATATTTTGAATCAAGTAATTTTAAAACCGCTACGTTAAACTGTTTTCGTGTTTACGCGTATCAAAGCAACGGTTCTACGTTTGCGTTTCGCCGACGGCGCGAAATGTCCAATAAAATCTGGTCGAATAATATACGGGGCGTGTTTTCTGCTGTGATATTTGGCGGTAAATTTCCGAATTTGTCGAAACACGAGGGACGAGCGGAGTACGGGGCCTCAAGTCCCGGGCGATGATTCGTTTTGGACTTTTATCGTGAGCCACGGGGAAGCGCGTGTTCAACGCCAAGAGCATCGCATGCGTCGACCGTTCGAAAGTCGGGTTCCCAACTGGTTCCCGGATCACTTCTGACATATTTTCTTCTCCACGGACTGCCGAGCTGAAACTTCCTCGTGTCGTGGGCCGCCGTCCGAGGCATCCAATATGAATCATATAACGGAGACACATAAACATCAACGTGCCTAACCCTTCGGCGTGCTCGACTGGCCGGGAATCAAATGGCTTTGGGACCGCGTGCTTTATACCCGGTACGTGTCTTCTCGATACCTGCAGAGTCGACGGACAACCTTCGAGACAATGGTCGTATTCGTAACGAAAACACCCACCGCGATATTATTAGGTCGTTGCGTACAAGACGAATTTTTAAACGAAACTGTCAACGTCCTCGAAAGGTGACCCTGAAGCGCCCAAAAATAAACGGATTTTGGAATTATTTTCCATAGGCAATTTACCAAACGAAATATTCAAATTTTAAAAGATAAATGATCGTGTCACTCATTTACAAAAAAAAATGACACGACTCAAAAGTAGCAAATTTGATAAAAGATGCAAAAGAAACTTAATTTAAGTATTCGTCATACGAGACGAATTTTTAACGCATTCAATTCCATACTGCTGTGACCCGTATGTAGATCATAGACAGTGAACGTATTAAGGGAAACATTCAAAGTTCTTAAAGGATAATGCAACCTTGTAGTATTAAAAAATAAATGGATTTTAGAATTATTTTCCATAGACAATTTACTAAACTAAATGTTCAATTTTTTTTTTTAAATTTAAACTAATGACCATGTTTTTCATTTACAAAAAAAGTGACACAACTCAAAACTTGCAAAAGAAGCAAAAGAAACTTAATTTAAGGTTTGACTATTACATCCATCATGATATTATTAGATCGTTGCATACGAGACGAATTTTTAACGCATTCAATTCCATACTGCTGTGACCCGTATGTAGATCATAGACAGTGAACGTATTAAGGGAAACATTCAAAGTCCTTAAAGGACAATGCAACCCTGTAGTATTAAAAAATAAATGGATTTTAGAATTATTTTCCATAGACAATTTACTAAACTAAATGTTCAATTTTTTTTTTAAATTTAAACTAATGACCATGTTTTTTATTTACAAAAAAAGTGACACAACTCAAAACTTGCAAAAGAAGCAAAAGAAACTTAATTTAAGGTTTGACTATTACATCCATCATGATATTATTAGATCGTTGCATACGAGACGAATTTTTAACGCATTCAATAGCATACTGCTGTGACCCGTATATAGATCATAGACAGTGAACGTATTAAGGGAAACATTCAAAGTTCTTAAAGGACAATGCAACCTTGTAGTATTAAAAAATAAATGGATTTTAGAATTATTTTCCATAGACAATTTACTAAACTAAATGTTCAATTTTTTTTTTAAATTTAAACTAATGACCATGTTTTTTATTTACAAAAAAAGTGACACAACTCAAAACTTGCAAAAGAAGCAAAAGAAACTTAATTTAAGGTTTGACTATTACATCCATCATGATATTATTAGATCGTTGCATACGAGACGAATTTTTAACGCATTCAATAGCATACTGCTGTGACCCGTATATAGATCATAGACAGTGAACGTATTAAGGGAAACATTCAAAGTTCTTAAAGGACAATGCAACCTTGTAGTATTAAAAAATAAATGGATTTTAGAATTATTTTCCATAGACAATTTACTAAACTAAATGTTCAATTTTTTTTTTTAAATTTAAACTAATGACCATGTTTTTCATTTACAAAAAAAGTGACACAACTCAAAACTTGCAAAAGAAGCAAAAGAAACTTAATTTAAGGTTTGACTACTACATCTATCACGATATTATTAGATCGTTGCATACGAGACGAATTTTTAACGCATTCAATTCTATACTGCTGTGACCCGTATGCGGATCATAGACAGTAAACGTATTAAGGGAAACATTCAAAGTCCTTAAAGGACAATGCAACCCTGTAGCATTAAAAAATAAATGGATTTTAGAATTATTTTCCATAGACAATTTACTAAACTAAATGTTCAATTTTTTTTTTAAATTTAAACTAATGACCATGTTTTTCATTTACAAAAAAAGTGACACAACTCAAAACTTGCAAAAGAAGCAAAAGAAACTTAATTTAAGGTTTGACTATTACATCCATCATGATATTATTAGATCGTTGCATACGAGACGAATTTTTAACGCATTCAATAGCATACTGCTGTGACCCGTATGTGAATCATAGACAGTAAACGTATTAACGTAAACTTTCAACGCTCTCAAAGGGCGACGCAAACCTGAAGCGTCCAAAAATATGCAGAGTTTAGAATTATTCTCCACAGACAATTTATTAAACTAAATGTTCAAATTTATTTTAGAAGATATAAACCAATGACCATGTTACTTATTTACAAAAAAAGTGACACGACTCAAAAGTAGCAAATTTGATAAAAAAAACATAATTTAAGGTTTGACTATTACATCCATCATGATATTATTAGATCGTTGCATACGAGACGAATTTTTAACGCATTCAATAGCATACTGCTGTGACCCGTATGTGGATCATAGACAGTGAACGTATTAAGGGAAACATTCAAAATCCTTAAAGGGCAATGCAACCCTGAAGCGTCCAAAAATATGCAAACTTTAGAATTACTCTCCACAGACAATTTATTAAACTAAACGTTCAAATTTATTTTCGAAAATATAAACTCATTTACAAAAAAAGTGGCACAACTCAAAACTTGCAAAAGAAACATAATTTAAGGTTTGCCTATCACTCGGAGAATTTAAAAGAATTACCCGCAGCACTTGTAACAAAAAATAATTTATCAACTCCACGAAATGGCAATATCCAACGTCTCCATACGCGACTTAATGAAATCGTCTCCCGTTTCAACCGCAGCAATTCGGTTTTACGACCACACGAGGCTTGCGAAACCCTGGTTTTCGATTTAAATATTCCGAGGAAGTGTACGTGTGCCACGCCTTTTACCGAACGGAGCTAGAAATTTATTCGTGGCGTATTGTTCGCTCCGACGGCGCTGTTTTCCATAAAGTAAGTGGAGCGAATTTCGCGTTCTCGCTGGACCATTCAGGCCGCGATAATCTACGTGCGATCGGAGACTCTCGAGAAATCGAATGTATCGAAAATCATTCGTGGCCGTCGATGCGGAATAATGGATTAGACGGGGGAGAATTTGTTAAGCGTGGGTCGGGTCAGGGTGCTCGAGGGTCGTCGCCCGGTTTGGTCAAAGTGTCCTGCGGGGAAGGGAGGGCCCGGATCATCCCCTCGCACTCGGAAAACCCTAATCGTCGGGTCTGCAAGATGCCCGCGAGCGGTGCCCGTTCGACACAACGCGTGTAAACAAGTGAAAATTAAATGTAAAAATTGCCCACCTCCGGTTTGTTGTCCGATCCTCCTAAGCGGCCCGGTCAACACCGATTTAATCGAAATCTTCGTGCTTCTGGCACGCTTGCGCCTCTGGTTTGTTTGCTCGACGCATAAATATTCATACGAAGGGATTAGCGAGATTTCTCGAGCTTCGAGCGACTCCCACGTACGCAATCGATACGTCAAGATGGGACTACAATTATGAGACGCCGGTTTACCATATCTAGAAACGTTACTCAAACATTTACAAAGTATCGTCGTTCAGCGTAAAACAGAGATCTCTTCGCGTATGCTTTTCCGCATCGTCGGTAACGATGCACAATTAGCGTGTGTCGCGACAAAAATGTAGGAGACGCGTAACAAATTTCGTCTCCCCCGGCGTATACATGCAAGAAATATCGTGTAACTATCGAATTAGCAAAATTCTTGCATACTATCGACGAAGGCGGAGGGATAGGGGCAGAGACCCGAGATGCACGCAATGATTCCGCATCGTTTCTACGACCTAGGGTCCTAGGTGGTAGCTGAAACGAGAGAATCTTATGCGACTTACGCGGGCGAGAACGGGACGACGCGATACGTAGTCGAAGACTAACGATGGGTGACGGAACGAGCCGAGGGGCCTATGGTTAACAAGCGCGAGCGAGAAAGGGACGGATGAGGTTAGGGGACGCGACGAAAAGGGACGGGAAACGAAGTCGCGGCAGCCCAACGGGGGGGAATCGACTGTGACGCTGGCGGAGAGGGTCACTGTTGACGGTGGCGCCCTCTGAACGGCTCAGGCTAGAAGGTAAGGTTAGTCTGTCGCCAGTCGTCCGAGGACGATACACGTTCTGTTCGCGTCTCTGCCGATTACCCTTTCGGTCCACCACCGACCGTGGAAAATACGCGCGAAAAACAGGTGGCAACGCGAGGTGACATTCTGCAGTGGTTTCGACGGTGTTTCGAAAGCGACTGCGGCGAACTTTACGCGTTGAGTAGTTTCGTATTTTCGGTTTCGCGTGGTTTTCGCGGCGGCGTGGCCCGGAGAAGACACCGGCAAGCGTGGCGTTACGTGGGTTTCGATAATCGTGCATCGTGTTTCGACGTTGTCGTGTGCTTCGTTGTAACGGCGGGAGAACAAGTCGCCGCGAGGAAACGCGTGTCGTACGAATAAGGTTAGATTCGGTGCGATGCGTTCGAAAATTCGCACCTTGACAGAAGCTCGATGGTGAGGCTGAGATTTGGCAACGTCTGGTGCCCCTCCGGTCAACCGTCATGGGTAGCTCGTCGGCGATTCGACGTAACACAGGATAGAGGCAATTTGAGCGAATTTAAGAGAGTTTAAAGCACGCTCGGCGTATTGTCACCCGGAACGGATCGACGTTGGAACGATCGCGGACGGATTCTGGTTACGTGCGCTGCGGACGATTCCTGGCGTCGAAGCGAAAACCCACGGCGTCGCGACGAAAAGCGACGCGAACGAGCGTGAGAAAAGAGCGCGGGTACGTTCCTCTCCGCGGGCGAGGGACGGCTTGGAGATATACACTTACGCTGGTTCGCTCGACCGTCATGCTCTCTGTGTTCCGTGAACGCTGTTTGCTTTTCTCCCCCGAACGTTGACGTATAGTTTATTTTGTTGCACGCTTCGCATAGTTTATTTGACTATCACGATCCTCTCGCGACAGTGTCCTCGCTCGATGGTCCGCGATACTCGATAATACGTTTTCGCGTCGGAAGTTTTTCGAGGACCGTGGAACGGTTGGAACGATTATGCACGAAGCGATCGCGCGGAACGTTATGGACCGACGATCGTTCCAATTTTTAACGGCACATTAATTTCAATTAATCCCGCGCGTTCAACGTTTCCCCCTCGACGCGTCGCGCGAAACGTGGAATACGAGAGAACTTTTAAGATGGTTACGTCGAGGATGTCGTACGCGTCGCAGGAAGGAAAACGCCATACGCCCGTGACACCGTCGTGCCGGTGATAAATCTACGGATTCGGGCTGAAAAAGGCCAGCGTCCGCCAGAGGCCGCCATTTCTCGTCGTGCGGTTATTTTTTTTTTTATACTCGTTGCATCAACGACTAATTCAGTTTTGTGATACCGAAAACCAGTGCAATTTGCCCAGCTTGTGAACTTGTGAATTTATTCCCATGTACCGTGTGAACGTCAGTGTGAGGTGTAACGTGGTTTTTGTTTTATTTCGCTCGTGATCGTTAACGGTAAAATAGAAGGCAGTCGGTTTGATAGTTGTGATTCTCGAAAATGGAGTAAACACTCGGCGAGTTCCTGTCAAAATATGAGGAGAGCGTTCTTCCGTGACCCGAGGGAATCGATTTCGTGCGAAAATGTATCTCACGCGTGTGTTCTTGTTACTTCTGCTGGCAGCGAGCTTGAGGTGCGTTTTATTCACAATTAACATAAATACGTTTGCAAGAGTTTACCATAAATCCTTACGGTTCGATCTTAATTACTATGTGGCGGATACGAACACGATTCTCGGTTGGATGAAAAACGAAGCAAAATTACGATCTGAATTACACGTTCAATTTGCGTTTCACTTTGGGAGTATAACAGTTGGAACGATTCGATGAACATTTTTAACATTTTTATTCATCTATAATATTATTCGCATAACACGTTCGGTTCGTCCCGTGGTCGCAATCGATGACTGCATTTTTATTCTGAATCGTTTTCGTGTTCTGATTGTCTCTGATCGTTTTGTCCTCGCCGAATTAATTTTTCTGTTGGATTATTAATGATCCTATTAACAGCGCTTGCATCTTGTGTTTAATCGGCGTTAATTATCGCCCGAGGCCTTTACGTGGCGCACGTAAATTATTTAGTCCAATTACCTTAGATCCCATTACAAGAATTTGTAATTACGCGAAGTCTACGTGTCGTAACATTTTTCTTTTTTTTTTTTTTTTTTTTGCGATATATTTATTTTTTTACGAGTACATTTGTTCCTTTTAAACTTCCTGCAATCACGGCACTTTATTGCGATACTTCGTACAGGCCATATTATTTCTTTCTGTTTAGCTCTTTTTCCTGTGTTTTGTACTTTCTGTTGCATTCTTTCATGTTGGCTCATTATAATAAGCGTTCTAGAATCTTCAGTTCTGCGCAGAAAAATTTATATAATCAACTTAAACGTTTCGACTTAATTTTTAAACCTTTCAAATCGTCTTTTTTCAGTCGTGGTTTTGCATCGATAGCAATTATTATAAAAAATAATACTGTGTGTTATTGAGCGTAGAGTTTATTTAGAATTAAAATACAGAAATAAATTAAATTAGGTACGTACAAAGTGGGCAAGTATTATTTATTTGTCAAAATAGTTTGACAATTCAATCTTCTTTCAAGAATAATAATTCTAACGTTGGAAAATATTTCAGAATTTCGACTTAATTTTTAAACATTTCAAATTGTCTTTTTCAGTCGTGGTTTTGCATCGATAGAAATTATTATAAAAAATAATACTGTGTGTTATTGAGCGTAGAGTTTATTTAGAATTGAAATACAGAAATAAATTAAATTAGGTACGTACAGAATGGACAAGGATTATTTATTTGTCAAAATAGTTTGACAATTCAATCTACTTTCAAGAGTAATAATTTTAATGTTGGAAAATACTTCAGAATTTCGACTTAATCTTGAAACCTTCTTTCAAATCGTCCTTTTTTCAGTCGTGGTTTTGCATCGATAGAAATTATTATAAAAAATAATACTGTGTGTTATTGAGCGTAGAGTTTATTTAGAATTGAAATACAGAAATAAATTAAATTAGGTACGTACAGAATGGACAAGGATTATTTATTTGTCAAAATAGTTTGACAATTCAATCTACTTTCAAGAGTAATAATTTTAATGTTGGAAAATACTTCAGAATTTCGACTTAATCTTGAAACCTTCTTTCAAATCGTCCTTTTTTCAGTCGTGGTTTTGCATCGATAGAAATTATTATAAAAAATAATACTGTGTGTTATTGAGCGTAGAGTTTATTTAGAATTAAAATACAGTAATAAATTAAATTAGGTACGTACAAAGTGGACAAGGATTATTTATTTGTCAAAATAGTTGGAAAATACTTCAGAATTTCGTATGAATTTGACACAGAAATTTATGAGAAACTATAATTTAAATAATGCAAACCATTTAAAAAATTGAGTTAACATGTAATTTCAAAGCATTATATTTAGAATCGCGTCTTCTGAAATAAATAACTTGATTGTTTTCGTGGAAAAACTCGTTTAAATTATTGTAAACGAATTACTAATTAATATTACACGAATGGTAGTTGAATTAATGTTCATCTTTATAAATATTTGCCCTCTTTTTTTACAGTTTAATTACTTTTTTTGTTTAACTGGAGATTCTAGAACGTTGTTTCTCTCTGTTAATGTCATGAATTTTGCGAATAAGTCATTAAACGTGTTTCTGGATAAAGAGTCGCGTAAATTTGGAAATGTTGTTTGCGGAGCGACATTTTCGACGCGTGATATTGCGTTTGCTCAAAACCATAACCTTTCTACTGATATACGGATATCGGTATTCCCGTGTTTCGTACATTTGCCCTATCGTTGGATCAATATGCATAAATATGCGAATAAAAAGTGTCATATTAGCAGCAAAAAAGCGACGGTGTGCAAGAAACCGGTATTATAAATATTGATCGTTTCGATGGATAACGTGGTTCACTGGTCTCCCGTTGCCTTGATGACAGTCAACGAACTGGAGGACTGTGAGAAATTGATCGAAATGCTTCATGTTTCCCATTGTCCGTCCGTTATGTGGATGCTCTTGATTTCCAGCGATCTAGGAACATAGACAGCCATCTTGTACCGTTCGGTTGCAACGGGAGTGACATAAATCGAAATTTTTTTAAATCAAAAGAACGCATATCCTATTTATACAACTCTATTTATTTACATTTTGGTGGACTTATCAAACTTTATCCACGAGACTTTAAAAAATGGGTAAATTAAAAATTCTCATTTTTATAGATAATGAATGTTTCCATTCTCACCACTTCTCTCGCGGTCGAGCTAATTTATTACCGACGATTTTATTTTAACGAAAGAACTTGTTCGTTGAATAATAATATCAGCTATTAATTATCAAGGACTCCGAGCCGTACATTCTCGAAATACTCGAAACCATAATGCATAAATTCTTGAACGAGCTTCAACATCGCATACCATTCGAATTTTTTTTTTCAGATTCTTCCATGTTTAACATTTCTTTTGACAATCACGATAAATATTTCATAGACTTTTTTAGAACAATAGTTCTCTTTATTGAAAATTCAGAAGGATAACCTGGTTTTTATTTTCTTTACACCTTCATATTTCCTACTTTATACTTAAACTCGGTTATTCTCAATTTTGCGTTGAATAGTATTTCCAAGAGTGATATCTTGCAGAGTATCAATAATTGAATGGTCAAAACGATTGACATGTACAACCAATGGAGATATTCCGTATTGCTCGTTCCCGCTATAAAATAAACCATCTTTCCATCGAGAAATCGTGTAGGGAGCGAGAAATAATCGTTAATAATTCTACTTGCTTACACTTTCGTTGTTACCAAAAAAGTGGTTGGCTCCATTATTTTTATAAACGAAGTCGCGAAAGTCCACAGACGGCGCTGTGTAATTAGCGCTCGAAAGCAATCGGATCGTGCAAGATACCGCAAACGTTAACTAATAATTTATCGCCTCCGTCGATCGCAATTTCATCACACCGCTTAATCGATCGGCCTCCTATCTGCTCGCTTATAACCGACAATTTTAACGAGTCGTTTCCTTTGCAGATGCATGTGCACGAGCGGATACACTGGCCAGAATTGCGAGAACGCGTATATTCCCTGCGACCCATCGCCATGTAAAAACGGAGGCACGTGTCGTCAGATGAGCAATCTGGAGTACGAATGCAAGTGTCCCGAAGGTAAGTGTCTCCAATTCTTATTTCTCTTAATTCTCTGCTGGCTGGGAGAACCTTACAGGCGTTAATAATATGGAACGTCCAAGTTTTTACGCACCAATTATTCGAAATAAACCGAAAATAACGGAATAATTGCTCAACAAAAGCATATGTAACCCCTTTCAGCAAAACTTTCTAATATTACACGTCGTTAGGGGCACTGAAATTGCGTTGAAGTAGTGTTCGATCCTTTTTCAATTGTTGGAAAAAATGATTTCCGTAAAAACACGTTTACAATTAAATGTAATAGAATTTTGGTGATTCTTGTAATTCTTCTTTGCACTTTGGTAACTAGATTCATTGATAATTCTCTCAATAAATACTACCTAAAATATCCCCTCGAATTATATCGACTCAATTTTGTTAGGTCGAACAAATCTAAAAATTGAATGATTCCCAGCGCGTCTCGTCCGACCATTTCCCACAAAATTCAGCGACGAGCGTCTCGAGCCTCCCCCGCGATCATTATCGTCCCCTAGCGTTTTCGCGTAATTCTCACGGAATTGAAAAGATCGACGCGTCTCCTTGAACTGGTTTTTCGCGAGCCGGAATGCGACGATTCGTCAGTTTGGCGTTGGATAGCGGAGGAACCTTTTCGAAGGAGCCGCGTTCCACGTTCCACTCTGTTTACCCGGTGTAAGAAAGTCTTGGCGGGGCCCGTTGCGTAACCTTGTCCCAGCAATGGACACTGGCTCGAAAGAGGGACGAAAGAAGGGAAGACAAAAGGAACGTACGCGGGGCACTGATTAGTCGGTGCAACAGGTACGACTTAAGCGCAAGGGTGGTGGCCATTTACGTGCGTGTGTGCACGGTGGATGGTTAATGTAAAGCCTAGGGTCAGCCTAGCGTGGCCTCCTCGCTCGTCGGATCACAATGCGTGGTCCTGTCGGTTCCCAGGCGGACCACAACCATGGCGACCCCACCTTCTTTTGCTTCTTCCGCGCCCTCCCCTACCGTCTTTTACGCCGCTGTGCCTTCAGTCGCGCGCCTTTTCCCGTTAAAGAAGCCCCCCGACGTTTTCCACCTTCTTGCTTCTGCTCTCACCGATGAACGTCCGTCGACGGGACTCTCTGACAGCCTACCATTTGCACCGCGTTCGACTCCGCCGGCTCCTAACACAACCATTTTATAGTTCGATGAGAACTACGGACGTCTCGGCGAGTTGTACGAACGCAATTATGCTTTTGCTCGGAATAGTGATGAATGTGAGCAGTAGCTACCATTTTCTCGATAGGTTGCCGTTTTAACAGTCTACGGAATTCAATTTAGATGGGGTTTGATTTATTCGAGTGGGGCCTGTTTGGGACCTTTCCACTATGAGGGAATTCTGTCTTCTTATCGACTAATATATTTCATAGTCTTATACATTTTTTATACGGCTTTGTCTTATCGTTAAAGTAGTTACCCTAATGGCGACCGTTGGGCCTTTTTAGACCTATATTTTACATTTTGCAATATTCTTATGTTTAGACTTCCAGCCTATAATAATATACAATATCTGTTTCACACATTTTAACATTCTACGAAATTCAATTTAAATGGTTTTCTAGTTATTCGGGACTGTTTGGGACTGTCTGGGGCCTTTCCACTGTGAAAATACTGTGTCTCTCTATCGACTAACATTATCTACAATTTCATTTAAATGATTTTCGAATTACTCTGGTTGGGACTGTTTGAGGCTCTTCCACTGTGGAAGTACTGTATCCTATCGACTAAGACTATCTAAAATTTGATTTAAATGGTTCTCAAGTAATTCGAGTTGGGCCTGTTTGAGGACTTTCCACTGTTGGAGGTGTCTTTCTATCGACTAAGATTATCTAAAATATATTAGTCGGTAGAAAGACAGTACCTCCACAGTGGAAAGGCCCAAAACAGTTCCAACTCAAATAACATGAAAACAATTTAAATTAAATTTTGTTTTTAGTTCGATGAGAACTATGGACGTTTGAGTGAATTGCAAGTGTCTACCATTTTGTCGATGTGTTAGCCATTTCATCAGTCTACAAAATTAGATGGCCTTAAGGTTATTCGAGTTGTGCCTGTTTGGGACCTTTTACTGACTAATATATTTTTGATAGTCTCATACATATTTTATACAATTTTATCTTATCGTTAAAATAGTTACCCCAATGGCGGTCGCTGGGCCTTTTCGGGCCCATATCTTACATATTGCAATACTTATATATTTAGCCAGATTTCCACTGTGAAATTTTACTATAGTATATATAATATTTTATTATAGAATATTACTATAGTAATGTAGAGTATTTGTTTCACCCACTTGTTAGAAGACACAATAATTTTAATTTTGTCCCAAATATTCCCAAATTTTATTAAAATATCAATGAAATATAAACCAGTCTCAGAGTGCATAACAAACACCAGAATCATTAACGTTTTAGATAATAGAAGAAAAGACCGAATTTAAAAAAAAAGTTATCTGGGTCAAGAAAGACCCATCAACCGCCATGTAATTCTATTGTATAAAAACTGTATTACTCGATAGAATGACACAGACTTTTTAACATCGCGGAGCCAAATAATTTAACTCGAATTCCGTAGATCGATAAAATGGCTACCCCTCCTCATCGAGCAAGTCGTACACTATTTAGAAAATGGCACACCCGCCCGCGTACCCAGAATTTCACTCGCTCTCCGTACGAATTTATGAGCATCCGTTGCAGCCCGTTGGAAGGGCACAGCTCGCGTTTCTTTCCGGTCTTCCTCGAGGCGATTTTCGTTTAACGAGGCCGCCATCGGATCGTTCGCAATTATACCTCGTTCCCGCTCGAGGCGACGCTTTCTTCCAAGCAACGGACACACGCAACGAACGGCCACGGAACGCGTTCTTTCCGCGTCGTTCCTCGTTCCGCGACACTCCAATAAGCGGTGAAAATGAAAACTCATAAAAGGCGTGTCTCGTTCACGTGCCCCTAATGGCCGAGCGCCGGAGCGTTCGAGTTGTTCCTTATAGAGACGGACCCCGGGGACGAGGCCATAACTATTCCGGAATCTCAACGTCACCCGGGGAACCGTCGAGTTTTCCCCGGACTCGTCCCCGCCCGGAGTTTATCCATCGATTGCTCGATGTTATTGCCATCACCGATGGTTTCTTTTCTCTCGAGATCCACTCTCGAATGCTCGGGATAGTTATTCTGGATCGTCGAAATTTATTCGTCCACGATGCCGTAATTTCCACGAGGACGCTCGCGTTGCTTGTTTTTCCGCGATAAGAAATACCTCGGACATTAAAAACTCTTAGACTCGTAGACTCCCGGGTGTGCAGTGACGTTTAGGATTATTAGAAATAGGCGATGGAATGAAAATAAAACAGTTCGAATACTTTTTAAACTAAATTTTGTCTTTATTTGGAACACTTGGAAGGGCACGTCTGCTCAATTTGGAAGAAAGGTCAGTGACGAAGTACCCACAGATCCAATCGGTTCTATTCATTGTTTAAATAAACCAGGGAAGGTTCACAGTCAGCCAGATCAAAAATTTTTTTTTTAAACGAGATTGTCAAAAAATCTTGAAAAAGAAAGTATATTTTTCGAGCATCAAACGTACATATGAAAATGTTAAACTTTAACAGTTCGATATAGCTATAATTTATAATTAATTCGACCAATTCTTTCATTTTTAAGGTCAGTAGATATTTGAAAGGTAATACCAATTGTTTAAAAATCGATATGTGAAAGTTAATTTTTGGTGAAACGTCTGTGCGATTGCACCCTCTTGACTTGTGCCTCGAAAAATGAAACGCAACGTCGATGGTTTTTGTAAATGAAAACTTTCTCTTTTCGAAAGACACAAACCAACAAGAATGAAATAATATTAAGGTGGATAATCCTTCGCGAAGTCCAGAAGTACTCATTACCCATGTGCTCGAAGAAAATACGAACGCTTAAAAAACTATCATGTCGTACATCTTTATATACCGCGGAGGCGCGTTAAAGTTTCTCGGGAACGTTGAAGCCCGTAAAATAGAAATTTACAAGCACGTTTCCTCGGGACCGAACGTTGGAAATGATTTGCTGGCGTAGTTAGTCACGATGGTCCGATTTGCAACACCACCAGCCTCCCCGGAGCGCTTCGTCTTCCAGCTGCACCCTTCTTTCCACCTCTTGTTTTTCCCCTCCCTTTGATTTTCTTCTTTCCACCGATCGTCGGGGGCCCAGGTTCGACGTTCGTTCGAGGCGTTTTTTGCGTTCGCGGCTTTCCGCGAAAGGAGAACCCTTTCAGCCGGTCTCTCGGGCTCTCAGAGGACGAGATTGTAACTATCTCCAGCGACCCGCGGGACTCTGGAGGCTCTCTGGCCTCGCTTCCAGTCGATTTGGTCGCGTACCTACTACTACCTAGTCGTAATGGTTCAATTTGCAGCATCCCGGGTTCTCGACTCCTTCATCCGGCGCGTTCCTCCTCTGCTCCGTGGCGAGCACGAGCCAACTCGACTCCACCTGTCTCCCTTTTTCTCTCTCTACCGTTTCTCTCGCGTGAACCTCCCCCTCTCTCCGTCGTTTTCTGTCTTGTGCAACACAAGCGATCGTCGTCCCTTCGCCGAGGACGACCTCGGCCAGCAACAGATTTCCCTCGTCGACGATCCGATCACGCCTCCTCCATTCCATTCCGCTAATTAGAAACTGCTCTATCGAGCGCCGGTTAAACGATTAACCGCACGCCCGTAGATTAATCGGACGCGCGAGAGAGATGCCGGATTAAAGGGTGAAAAGAAAGGGTCACACGTTCGTTACGTTTCCACGAACCACCTTCTGTTTCTTGCGTTACACGGTCCGCGGTAAACGTGGCTCAGACTATTTTTTTTGTAGAAAATCTTATTATAAGATTTGTGCAAAGGTTGTATACTTTCATTTCTGGATATGTGGAATGAACTACGTTGAACAATTCACAGAGGTTTCCAGTGTTTCCTGTAATAAGATCAATTTAGTAGTATTTCCCTCGATAACGTTCCCAGCCAGCGAATGTCAACAAGGGATCACTGTATTAGAATCTGTAGAATGAACAAACGTTAAACATTTAAGAGTATTTTCCATTTTTTTCTGTAATAAGTTCAATTTAGTAATACTTCCTTCGATAACGTTCCCAGTCAACGAACGTTAACGAGGGATCACTGTATTAGAATCTGTAGAATGAACAAACGTTAAACATTTAAGAGTATTTTCCATTTTTTTTTGTAATAAGTTCAATTTAGTAGTACCTCTCTCGATAACGTTCCCAGCCAGTAAACGTTAACCAGGGATCACTGTATTAGAATCAGTAAAATGAACAAACGTTAAACATTTAAGAGTATTTTCCATTTTTTTCTGTAATAAGATCAATTTAATAGTACTTACTATATTAGAATCCGTACAATGAGCAAACTTTGAACATTTCTTCAGTATTTTCCAGTTTTTCTCGTAATAAGATCAATTTAATAGTACATCCCTCAATAACATTCCCAGCCAGCGAACGTTAAAGGGAACACTGTATTTAGAACCTATTATTACGGTTTCAAGCAAATACCCAATATAGAATTATTTATCCTATGTTAGTATCGTTCGTAGTAGAATATAGTAAAAGTTAAAACCATAAACAATTGTTTCAATAGGTGTTTTTTATTTGTAATAAGATCAACTTAATAGTACCTCCCTCGATAACGTTTCCAATTAGCGAACGTTAACTAGGGATCACTGTTTTAGAATCAATAGAATTAACAAACATTAAACATTTCTTCAGTATTTTCAAGTTTTTCCTGTAATAAGATCAATTTAATAGTACCTCCCTCGATAATGTTCCCAGCCAGCGAACATTAACCAGGGATCACTGTATTAGAGTCTGTACAATGAATAAACGTTAAACATTTCTTCAGTATTTTCAATTTCTTCTTGTAATAAAATCAATTTAATAGTACTTACTGTATTAGAATCTATACATTGAATAAACGTTAAACATTTCTTTAGTATTTTCCAGTTTTTCCTGTAATAAGATCAATTTAATAGTACATCCCTCAATAACATTCCCAGCCAGCGAACGTTAAAGGGAACACTATATTTAGAACCTATTATTACGGTTTCAAGCAAATACTCAGTATAAAATTATTTACCTTATGTTAGTACCGTTCATAGTAGAATATAGTAAAAGTTAAAACCATAAACAATTGTTTCAATAGGTGTTTTTTATTTGTAATAAGATCAATTTAATAGTATCTCCCTCGATAATGTTCCCAGCCAGCGAACGTTAACCAGGGATCAATGTAGTAGAGTCTGTACAATGAATAAACGTTAAACATTTCTTCAGTATTTTCAATTTCTTCCTGTAATAAGATCAATTTAGTAGTATTTCCCTCGATAACGTTCCCAGTCATGAACGTTAACGAGGGATTACTGTATTAGAATCTGTACAATGAGCAAACATTGAACATTTAACAGTATTTTCCATTTTTTTCTGTAATAAGATCAATTTAGTAGTACCTCCCTCGATAACGTTCCCAGTCAACGAACGTTAACGAGGGATCACTGTATTAGAATCTGTAGAATGAACAAACGTTAAACATTTAAGAGTATTTTCCATTTTTTTCTGTAATAAGTTCAATTTAGTAGTACCTCTCTCAATAACGTTCCCAGCCAGTAAACGTTAACCAGGGATCACTGTATTAGAATCAGTAGAATGAACAAACGTTAAACATTTAAGAGTATTTTCCATTTTTTTCTGTAATAAGATCAATTTAATAGTACTTACTGTATTAGAATCCGTACAATGAGCAAACTTTGAACATTTCTTCAGTATTTTCCAGTTTTTCTCGTAATAAGATCAATTTAATAGTACATCCCTCAATAACATTCCCAGCCAGCGAACGTTAAAGGGAACACTGTATTTAGAACCTATTATTACGGTTTCAAGCAAATACTCAGTATAAAATTATTTACCTTATGTTAGTATCGTTCGTAGTAGAATATAGTAAAAGTTAAAACTATAAACAATTGTTTCAATAGGTGTCTTTTATTTGTAATGAGGGCAATTTAATAGTATCTCCCTCGATAACTGTTGGAAATAAAGCGCCATTTGTTTCTGCGCCACCTAGAGTTAATCTGACTTACCTTTTTTTCGTAACCGTGTCTTTTGTCTGTAACAAAGTGCTGATTAAATGTTTTGCTCATTTGCATCCCCAAAATTCCCACAATAACGTTCCCAGCCAGCGAACGTTAACGACGGATCACTGTATTAGAATCTGTACAATGAACAAACATTGAACATTTATCAGTATTTTCCACTTTTTCCTATAATAAGATCAATTTAGTAATACTTCCCTCGATAACGTTCCAAGTCAGTGAATATTAACGGGGGAACATTGTATTTGAAACCTATTATTACGGTTTCAAGCAAATACCCAGTATCAAATTGTTTACCTTATGCCAGTGTCGTTCATCGTAGAATACAACAAAAGTTAAACCCATAAATAATCGTTTTAATATATGTCTTTCGCTTGTAATAAGATCAATTTAGTAGTACCCCCTGTATTTGAAACCAATTATTACTGTTTCATACAAATCCCCTGTTTCGAAATTCTATTGTATCCCAGTATCGATCATCGCGGATTGTAACAAAGAATCAGACCCCTTAAACAATTTTTCCAATATATGGAACATCTCACTCAGCACTTCATGAAGAGGAATTGAACCATTCACAACGTTTCATAAATTCATTTTGAAATAGAATTCTCTTACATTACCAATATATTATCATTGCGTACTAAAAGTGTTAATACAGGAGAGTGAAAAATCCAATGTAATTTTCCCTCTCGGCATCGCCTTTAAATCGCTCGCCGCGACGACAAAAACGACGCGAATCTTGATACCGTGCGCTCGAGCGATTAAACCGTTTTTTTTTCGAATTCCTCGATTTTATGGAGTCGTATGGGAAGTCGTTCGAAGTGCTCGAAGGTTAGATACGCGGGCCCAGGGACTATCCAGCGTCGTGCATCTTGGCTTGTTCGCGATGGAAGCGCGCGATCGGGCTCAATTAAAACGGTTCGATTGGCCGGGATCGATTTTATTGCGATCTGGCGTCGGGGAAGATCGTAGGTACACACGCACACGGTTCGAGCTTCTTTGTCGCGGAAAACGCGAGGTTCCCCCGTGTTGCTCGTCCGAGTGGCGAAACACGTCGGGGAAGAGCGAACCGGACGGTTGAACGCGCTCGAGCTGATTTATGCCAAACGCTCGGGCATAAAGTGCCTCGGCGAGGAGGATCGCGCGGGGCCGGAGCAACAGCCGCGCAAGTTGGGGACACACGTTCGGGAACCCCCCTTTCCTCCACGTTGCTGTTACGCAAACTGCTTTTACACGCGCGACGAGGGGTTGTCGAGGAAATAGCTCAGGGTCGGACGATTTTTTTCGCCATGCAATCCTGTCGCCTTTGGTAAACTTCCAAAACGGAGTCGGAGTGAAATTTTATTCGGGAAATACACAAATATTGTGATAAAAATTTTAGATATTACTGGTGTTCATGTTGATTATCTTTCACTCATATAGATGTCGATTTTAGTTAACTCCTTGACGTTTTTATTCCAAATAATTTTTTGACCGTATAGTATTTTATTTTGTTTAAATTTGGTCGTACAAGCGATGCATCTTGAATGTAGAAATGTGTTGATTTTAATATAGAATACTTGATGATGAGTCAGGCTTTCTTTAATTAACACTTTGATGGCCACAAGTTTCGAAAATGAAGAATGTTGGAAGAGCAAAGAAATATACAGGGTGTTCAGTCACCCATGGGAAAAATTTGAATGGGAGATTCTAGGGGCCAAAATAAGTCGAATTTAAGAATATCAATTTCTTGATTGAGGCTTCGTTAAAAAGTTATTAAAAAATTAAATTAAATTTTAAATCATTCTGAAAAAATTATATTTAGTTGCAGGGGTCAATTACAAGCATTTTTGGTGAATAGACATACCCCTGAAATCCTACGCACTTTCGAGAAAAAAATTCTTTACCGAAAATATAATTTCTGGCCAGGAATGCTTCGCCGAAATTTCATGCAAATCTTTAAAATGTCATAACTTCTGAACGGATTGGACGATTTAAATGAATAAAAAGCCAAACAACGCGTATTTTGATGGAGAATATGTAGAAATTGCAAAAATATTCGAAAAGTTGATGCTTGACACCGCAAAATGAGAAAAACCCCATAAAAATACTTCAATTTACAAACAGCCATAATTCTTACAATAGTGAATATATTTGAATGAAACTTTTTTCTGAAGTAGAGCTCATGGGTACCTACAAAAAAGTACTAAACAAAATTTCCGTAGGATGTCAAACAAATTTATTAAAAATGAAAAACGAATTTTTAAGAAAAATCGACAGGGGGTAGGTGCCTAAATGTTTTGGCAAAAAAAAAAAATTTCAAATCGTTCTGGAAAAATTATTTTCGGTTGCGGGGGTCAATTACAATCATTTTTGGTGAAGAGATATACCCCCGAAATCCTACGCACTTTCGAGAAAAAAATTCCTTACTGAAAATATAATTTCTAGTCAGAACTGTCTGCCCGATTTTTCATGCGAATCTTTAAAACGTCATAACTTCTGAACGGATTGGACGATTTTAATGTTTAAAAAAGCAAACTACGCGTATTTTGGTGGAGAATATGTAGAAATTGCAAAAATATTCGAAAAGTTGGTCCTTGAGCCCGCAAAATGAGAAAAACCCCACAAAAATGGTCCAATTTTCAAACAGCCATAACTCTTACAATTGTGAATATATTTCAATGAAACTTTTTTCTGAAATAGAGCTCATGGGTACCTACAAAAAAGTATTAGACAACTTTTCTGTAAGGCGTCAAACAAATTTATTAAAAATGAAAAACGAATTTTTAAGAGAAATCGACAGGGGGTAGGTGCCTAAATTTTTGGGCGAAATAGAAAAGTTTCAAATCATTCTAAAAAAATTATTTTCGATTGCACGAGTCAATTATAATCATTTTTGGTCAATAGACATACCCTTAAAATCCTACCCACTTTCGAGAAAAAAATTCGAGTAGGTGGATACATTTTTCAACAAAATTAAAAAGTTTGATATCATTTTGGAAAAATTATTTTTGGTTCAGGGGTCAATTACAATCATTTTTGGTCAATAGACATACTACCGAAATCTTGCGCATTTTCGAGAAAAAAATTCAGTACAGTCGGAACTTTAAACGTTAATAACTTTTTAACAAAGCCTCCATCAACAAATTAGTATTCTTGATTTTCGTCTTATTTTGGCTCCTAGAATCTCTCATTAAAATTTTTCCCAGGGTTGGCCGAACACCCTATATACTATTATATTTTTATATTTATTATAACGCAGAGTGTGACCGAGAATATATTTTATGGACGTCAGGTGGATGTCGCCGACTTAGTAAATATTATCGTGATTACCAAACAGCGAATGTTCATGCACTTATGGGAAATTTTAATTTTAAAAAAACCACACAATTTACTTAACATGCAAAAATATAAGAAATACGAAGCTTTCATTTCATTAATAAAAATAAGAAATATGCAAATATTCCACGCAATTAACTCTACTTTACCAACAGAGAAAATAAAAGATCATTCTAACCAAATCCCAGAACCCGTTTAAAGAGTCTCTAGAGACCAGAAAACGCTAGAAATAACGGAAACAAGGCCCCTCTGACCGTAGCACGATAAACAACAACGTAACAAAATCCTCTATCGCCATTACCTGCAACGGTACACGAATTTTATTACCGTCCACGGCCCACGCGTCGATAATTCGCGTCTTTCGCGCGGGACCAATCGAAACGACATCCCCTTCCCCCCGCCGTGAGGCGATTTATCGACACCTCCGCGTTACATTGTTCTCCCTTAAGAGCCCGAGGAGCGTTTAATTAAAATTGTGCTTCTTCCTTCGGCGGCGTTTTCCATCGGTATTCCTCGCCGCGAGATCTCTCGACTCATCTTCGCCGGGGTCCGGTCACCGCGTCGAATAATTAATAGCCAGGAACATCTGGACACAAAGGAAGCGCGTCCGACGACGTCTAACAAGTGTCCTCGCGGCGTACCCTCTATTCTCGCGCATTGTCAAGGATCGTCTAACTCTATTCCGTGGGCCCCGGTGTACCGCGGGGCTCCGTTCCCCGACACTTTGCGCGCCTGCTGGCTGGTTCTTCCTGCTCCCTCGTCCGCGTCGTAGGTGGCTGACAAACGCAGGCGCCCACGGATAGAGGTGGGAACACGAACGCCGCGTGGCACATCGGTGTCGTAATCTACTTTTCCGTGGCTAGAAACAAAGCTCGCGCTCGAACGGCCGTTACGACGCAGGTGTATAGGGATTGAAATTGAAATTTTGCGTGGTCGAGGGCACTTTGTTCGCCTCACCTTCGCGTTCCTTCTGTCTTCTGCGGCAGAGCGGATGCACGGCCTCGGCGATGAAATTATCGTGGAATTTAATTGGGCGGCCTGTGATGAATACGGATGGAATCCGCGTAGCGTGGTGGCTTAACGATTCAGACGATAAGGAGGATATGTCGTTGGCTGTGAATACTCTCCTCTCGATGCTTGAATAGATTGCAATTTTTTTTATTAAATTCAATGCGCTGAGCGCTGGGTAAAAATTGTGGAACTTTATGGGAGAACTTTGAGTTTAGACGATTGTAAATTGAAAATTGGCTTTAATATTTATTGTCGTAGGCTTGGTAAAATCTTATTCAAATTTATTTAATTTGACCCTTTGCACTCGTATTTATATTTGGAAAGGTTATCAATCTTTTATTTATTTATTTTGTATATACACACACATTTAAGCAGAAACTAAATGTTTTGTAACAAGGGATGATTGTAAATTGAAAATTTGCTATATTACTTATTTTTGTAGGCTTGGTAAAATCTTATCCAAATTTATTTAATTTAATCCTTTGCACTCGTATTTATATTTGAATAGGTTATCAATCTTTTATTTATTTATTTTGTATATACACACATTTAAGCAGAAACTAAAAGTTTTGTAACAAGGGTTCCTAGAATGAAATACGAATGTAAATATATGTAAAACAATAAAACGTAGCAACGGTAAAACGTACAATATTTCGAGTGCAAAGGATTAAAATATCAACTTGAGAATGAATTGTTTGAGTCCTATAGTGGAAAAGTCCTGCCCATACGTGAATGACCTGGCAGTCGAAGTTTAGTTTTCTTTCTGGCATTTATGTTTGAATAAAAAAAAGAGTGAGAAATAATGTCCACGCTTCTTGCAAGATAAATGTCTATTATAATTGCAAAAGTATTCTGTTATATATTTTACTTTCTAACACGTGGAATGTTGCTTGTAAGGACCGCCATATTAGTTATATTTTATTCTCGAGCCCACCAGATGGCGGCTCACTCGTGAATCGCTATATACAAATGTATTTTTCTAACTAGTGTAATTTAAATTATACCTAAACTATGGCTAGAAGGGAACGTTTGACGAAAGCTGGGGAGCTAAGAGTGAGCGTTTAAGAGCGGAATTGTTTAAAGAAATCAGAAGCCCTGTTTAATGAAACAGAAGGATAGAAGAGAGTCGCAGGAGCTTCCGAGGGACACGTATCACCACGATTCACTCGCACTGGCTCGAGACAGTGACAGATACCGGTCGTTGTTGTCCGTGGCTGCTTGCAGCCAAGGGTATCGGTATACTGGTGGCATTTCGTTCTCATAAAAGCTGGCGTGGGCACGATAAATGAGTCCGAGCCACGGAACTACGCAAGCTAGAGCTTCCAGCTTGAAAGTCTCGTGTCTGTTATTCGAGTCTCCGTACCCGACTTCGTAAACGTAATAGAACTATTTCCCGTGGGAGGGTATCAAATTTCGGAGTAATCCGTGCCTTTCCAGAGGCGCTTCGGTCTCTTATAAAACGATACCCTTGCAATAATTGCATCGAAACGCGTTTTACACGAAAAACAAATTTTTAAATTGGGCCAACAAGCACCAAAACAAAGATGGTCGTTCCCATTAACTGCTATGTTTACAAATTTAATATTAGAGAACTCGTAAATATTGTTAGCTATTTTATCAGTTATTTATCCATAATATTTTATGTATTGTTATGGTTAACAGACAACCTTTTGTGTAGCAATTCAAGCAAAACCTAATGCATAGTTGTATCAGTACTCTGCCATATTTAAATTAAAATATCTTCTAAAGCAAAGATTTTTCAGCTATTTTTAAGCTATTTTATCAGTTATTTGTTCATAATATTTTATGTATTGTTATGGTTAACAGACAACCTTTTGTGTAGCAATTTAAGCAAAACGTAATGCATAGTTGTATCAGTACTACGCCATATTTAAATTAAAATATCTTCTGAAGCAAAGACTTTTCGGTATAACTAGCTTTATAGAGAATTGTAAGTTCAATTAGCGTATCCAAATATATGACTCCGTCGTCGACATACAATGATATTATGGAATAATGACCACCTCGAAATCATTCAAGTTTCATCCGAACCTTTCTTTGATACCATCAGTAATTTCGAAAATATTCAACGTCCACCATCTATATCACGTTCACTGCCAGTCTAAAACGGTAAAACTGTTTACGAGACCGAAACTTTAACTATAGACAATTGTAAATTACACAACATAAAAATTGTCGTAGTAGTTACTTTTGTAATCTCGCTAAAATTTATGAAGCCTATTCAAATTTATTTTCTTTAACATTTTAACTTGAGAATTAATTGTTTTAGTTCCACTATTAAAAGTTCTGACATTCATATGGATGACGACGTGGCAGTCAAAGTGATATCCTAACTAACACTAGAACTACCTAAGTAATCAAAATGACCCATTCGTAATTTCTACAATAAAAATTGTAAAAAATTTCCTCGACTAGATTCTTCGCAAGTTACCCTAGTTTTTTACTAGAACTACCTAAGTAATCAAAATGACCCATTCGTAATTTCTACAATAAAAATTGTAAAAAATTTCCTCGACTAGATTCTTCGCAAGTTACCCTAGTTTTTTACTAGAACTACCTAAGTAATCAAAATGACCCATTCGTAATTTCTACAATAAAAATTGTAAAAAATTTCCTCGACTAGATTCTTCGCAATTTACCCTAGTTTTTGTTACAAGAGAATGAATAAACATTTATTTCCAATAATATACCATAATTACCAATAGTTCTAGTGTTAAAACAAAACCTTTTAATGTAAATGCCAATACGAATAATTGCACTAAAAATACGTGAAACGTCCGTAAATCCGTCGTTAATCCGTGCGATACAGTATCGTTTAGGGTTAAATTGCCAACGACTTTCGAGTACTTAAGTCCTCTTCGTTAAAAGTTCCCCCGGTCGCGGGGGACTTCCACGAATGGACATCCAATTACCATTTAATCGAGACCACGCTTTCGGCGTGTCACCGTGTTCTCGAATATCCCAATGGGTTGCGTGCAACCTGCAAAAAGAGAGCCCGGCTTTCCCACGATTTCGACGAATCGCACAGATGCAACTACGAACCCTTTTTTCGTATTTGGGGTCGCGGGGTATTGCTCCGTCGCGTTTTACCCGTCTCTCCGGGGAATTGGACGAAAATCGGGGCGACCCGATGCATAATGCAAAGTCGCGGACCGCTCGTAAAGCATAAGCGGCTCCATTATGTCCGGGAAGGTGAGTCGTGACAGGGCTGGTATCCTCGAGTGGCACTCGCCGAGGCCTCTCTCGGAAGTCTCCCCGAAGTCCCACTCTCCGCTGCCCGCCGCGGGATAAAACGAGGAGTATCGTTGGTCCCTTTTGTCCGGATCTCCAGAGAGGAATGATAAATCCACACCCACGCGGTGTAAACCGAGCTCTGGACATCGCGCGAGTAGCCGTGGAGCAACAGCCAGAGGAGGAGGATCGACCGCGCCCGAGCCGTACACCTTCGCGTTTGCGTGTGTGCGTCGACTCGGGGGATATAAATCTGGATTAATTTAATGCATCCGTTGAATCTCAATAACGATCGGCGGCGGGTGTGACCGTACTCGCGCGCAGGGACTGCCAAAAACCAATCTTTACCCACTCGATTTTCGTTACGCTGCTGTGCAAGCTTTTGGGTGGGAAAAGTCTCAAATTTTATTTATTTGCGGGTTAGAACTTTTTTGGGATACGTAAAAACGAAAATATTATCATATAAAAGAATTTCACAGATCCTCTCAATTTTCTTTATATAGCTGTACAAATTTTTACTTGAGAAAAGTCTCAAATTTAATTTATACACTCTCTCAATTTTTGTTATACAGCTATACGAATTTTCACTTGAGAAAAATCTAAAATTTTATTTATTTGCGGGGTATAAGTGTTTTGGGATTCATAAAAACAAAAATATTACAATATAAAAGAATTTTACACATCCTCTCAATTTTCTTTATACAGTTGTACAAATTTTTACTTGAGAAAAGTCAAATTTTATTTATGTGGGGTTTAGAATTTTTTTGGGATGCATAAAAACGAAAATATTACCATATAAAAGAATTTCACAGATCTTCTCAATTTTCTTTATACAGTTGTACAAATTTTTACTTGAGAAAAGTCAAATTTTATTTATTTGGGGTTTAAAATTTTTTTGGGATACATAACAATGTAAATATTACGACATAAAATAATTTTATATTCCCTCACAATTTTCGTTATACAGCTATACAAATTTTCACTTGAGAAAAGTCTAAAATTTTATTTATTTATTTATTTATATGTTAGAATTCCTTTTGTACACAAATGATGCATAGAAACAAAAATATTACGATATAAAAAAGTATAAAAAATATATCTATAGAAAAATCTTATAAACTATACATTTTACCTTACTTTTCGATATTAATTGTAGTTATAGTTAGCCATCATTCCACCCCTAGATTATCCTAACGGTGATTATAATCATCCACTAAAGTTTCTCATATATTATTCAACACCTTTTTAGATTTGTTTATTTTTACAGTTATTTATTTTGAAGTCCTCATACAAGGGTGCCTGGTATCGAAAAGGGGGCGATTTTACACGAAAAAATAAATCAAAAATCAATAATGAAATTTTTTAATTTGTCAGATTATAAGTCTCCGGATATTTTGTTCGTCCATCTTGGAAATTGCAAACTAAGCATACAATTTTCCAACCCAATTTCATTGTCTTGCTTCCTTACATTTAGTCATTTTAAATTACTACTTTAATATAAATTTTATAACGCTCGTATGAAATCAAAATAAGTAAAATTGCACGAGGAAGCAAATTTTGAAAATAAATACGTTTAAAATTGCTGAACGACTCTTAGATAATATTATAGAAAGTTTGGAATAGTATCGATAAAAGAAAAGTTTAAAAATTGTAAAACGAAAATTTTAAATCGTTATCTAATATTTAAGTAAATTCGTAACACACAACAGTTACTTTTCCTTTATAACGTAATGAATAAATAAGTGTTCGATGACTCATGGACGGAAGTGCGCGTCTGTCCATCATCCAAGTGGTACTCTGTTGCATACATACAAAATGAACTTTTTTGTTCTCCAATAAAATATGTCAAATAGAAACGCTTCTTCGAAAGACAGTAATAACTTTCGTCTAGAATCGTGCAAAAAGCGTCCATCTTAGAGAGTGTTCTTGCAATATATTAGACGTGCAGCCAGAGTTCCATAGTTTTTCTACAGTTCAGTACCCACTTACTGTGAGAAATATTTCTGCGAGTTTCGTCGGTGATAAGCATGAATGTTGCCCAGTACATCACGTTAAACGGTGTCGTCAATCTTTAGCGATCTTCCATAACGATGATCGCCATCAGGCGTCTACGTTTCTAGATTTAGCAAAGCGTCTTACAACCGCACGCACGTGTACGGGATCAAGACACAGCACGATGGTTCTTCCGTCCTGACAGTCGCGTTATCTCCGTTTATGAGCTCTTGAAAAACATAATGCTGTTTACAATCGTATTTACTGTTTCCGAACCGTCAGCGAGAATTCTTCGATAATGGAATTTTAATCTCGGAATAGTCAAATAAATTTACACAACGAATAGAAAACAAGGGCTTAAGGGCTTAAGGGCACGCGAGGGCTTCTTTTTATTAAAAATTTGAAACCATGCATATAAGTTTATGTACTTTACAACGGTGAGAACAAACAGCTTAGTGCAATGAAGTTTTTATATTCGAAGGAGTCGAAGTTCTCCGTGGCGTCGACTCTCGAGGTGTCGAGTTCGATCCCCCGCAATTTAGAAAAAAATTCTTTGAGGAAAAAACAATTTTAAGTCTTCATGGTTCATCTAAATCTAAATTGGTAAGGGAAATCTAAAACTATCGAAGATTATGATTAATAATTGATCTTAGAAAACCTTTGATTATCTATAATGTAGAAATTACTTGTAAATTAGATATAGTAGAATAATCTCCATTGGGAGATTTGAAACTGCGTTAAAATTGAACTTGTGTGAAAGTGATATGATAAACGATAAATATGGGGTAGAAATAAACTTTGTGCGTTTCGTGGATCGTGTAACGTAAATGTCAGTTTCCAAACCCGAAAGTTGAAAATTATGGAGTCTACGAGAGAGAGGAGTTCGTTTGACTTTGCTGGCAACGATTCGCCGCCAATGATGAAACATTCGGTCGAATCAAGCAGATGCAAAGGATTCCCTCGACGAAACAATGGGCCCGGATCGATACAATGGGGGTGGAGGCGGGGAGGGGGAGGGGGGTCGATCTCCATAGAAAAGGGGACCACACCCCGTAGAAGGAGACCGCATTCGTTTTAGCGGTGTGGAAGTCGTTCCAGGGACCCACAAAGACCGTATAGAGTCATTGACTCGCTCGTAAAGCCGTGTGCCAGTACCTTATTCTTGTTTTTCGTCCTCTTCTGCCTCTTCTTCGTCTTCAGGAGGCGCAGCCCCACCCTCTCCACTTTCTTCGTCTGCTCTTTTTCCATCGGTTCTTATTCCCCGCTTTCGATACCATCTACGAACTCGCCAACCCTCTCGTACTCTTCATATTTTACCATTACCATATCAGGTTCTCCTCGATTCTTCTTTGGCCGCCTCTCTTTCTCTCGCGGTCTATCCGGTTCCTTATTAAATATAGTTACGTAGATACGCTCACGTACCCGTAGCCACGCACCTTTGATCGCTGCTCCGATCATTTCTATGCGTTCTCGACTCCCCCCTTTCCACCCCCAGCGAGTACGACTCCCGGAGCTCGATTATCTTCCTAGAGAGTCGATATCGACGAGATAGAATCGTCTGAAAAGGCGGGGTTTTCGAACGGAGGAAATCGAAACGCTCTCGCGTTGGGACGAGGCTAGATTGTATTCCATTCGCAATGTTTGCTCGATGGAACAAACTTTTATTTATTTCACCCGTGAAATGTAATTTCAATTCGTAATCCTTATTTTTATTATTCGATGGATACCTTATATTTTACGTAAATGGAAATCGATCGTTCTGCATTTTTACTCCAAATTGTCAATATGTAAATGCATAATATTCGGTATGATTTAAAAGAGATTTATATTCTGCTGAAATAGAATTTCAAAACACAAATTGATTAACTTCGAAATAATTATCGATGTTGTATCTACATTGTTTTTTATTCATTCGAAATTTCCGTCCAGATAAGAATTTCGCCTCCGCTCGTGCACGCTGACAGGAAGAACGATAGTTCTTCTGTCTCTCGCGACCCCTCGGAGGTCGTCGACATTCTTGACGACGAAAAACCAGTCTTGCTAATAAGTGTACTGTTTTTAATTATTTTTTACGCGACTCACATAAACGGGACGGGTATTCTCCGCCTCGAATACCGTTTTTACTTTTCTTCCGCGTTCCGAATCATTCGAAATATTTCTTTACTTCGAGCGGTTCCGGTTGCAAGAATCGGTGACTCGAATTGGTGCAATAAGCGAGGTACTATAGCGCGTACTATTAAACTCCGGGCACTTCTAAACGTTAGGACGTTGAATCACGATAAAAATGTTTACAGAGGCGTTCTTGAATTCTCACCAGGAGTTGTGCTCTTCCTTCTCGGAGAGTCGCGAAACTCCGCGCGAGGTATGCTTGTTCCCCGGCGTTGTGGAATATGCATACGCAATAAGGAGATGCACGCGTACGTAGTTAGGCTTGCACGGTGTGTGCGTGAACGTCGAACGCGTAAAAGTTCAGTAAACCCCGTGGTGGTGTGGCAGGGATACGAGCGTTGTTTCCCCGAGGTCATCCCGGTAGAAGTCGCTTGACCTTTGACTCCAGGCGCCTCCGTGTTCCCATAAAGGTGGCCACAGGGTTACTTTATGCCCCGCCTAGCGTGTGTGCTCACCCTCGATGTATCGCGTGTATCTCATCGTTCGGTCCTGGAGAAGTGGCCTGGAATTTTTCACGATTTTTTTCTCATCTTCCTTCCCCTGAACTTGACGAAAATCACGAAATTTATTTTCCTCAAACAAGTAAAAAGTGTACAAATTCGTATAGTTCATTCGTACGTACAGGTATTAATATAGTTCACTTTTTAGATGAAAACATTGTTTACAAATTATTTTGTTCCGATTTAAATGGGGAAAAAGCTTGCAAGACGAAATCAGATTTTAATTTTTATAATAACAGAAACAATTTTGACTAGGATTGAAAGTTTATTTTCGTGTAAGATACTGAAGTTCTAGTTTCTATAATAACAGAAATAATTTTGACTAGGATTGCAAGTTTATTTTTATGTAAGATACTAAAGTTTAAGTTTTTATAATAACAGAAACAATTTTGACTAGGATTGCAAGTTTATTTTTATGTAAGATACTAAAGTTTAAGTTTTTATAATAATAGAAACAATTTTGACTAGGATTGCAAGTTTATTTTCGTGTAAGATTAAAGTTCTAGTTTCTATAGTAACAGAAACAATTTTGACTAGGATTACAAGTTTATTTTCACGGTAAGATACTAAAGAAAGAATAAAAATACTTATGAAATATTCGACCAGTCTGAACGTAATATTGAAACAGAAAGTACGTTTTACTGAAGTATCTTTAGTGGTATCCAGCTAAGAGTTCAGTCACTTGAACTGACATCGAATTGTTAGGCGAATCGAACTGTAGACACATTGATAGCGAATCGTTCGAGGTGAAACGTCAGAAGGGAGGTATAAAGAGGAAGAACAGGCAGAGCAGAAGACGTCGATGCACCTGTGACCATAAACTTGTCCATGTGGCATTGCACGGCGAAAGAACGAAAGACTTTGCCTTGCCTTTCGCGTGTTGCCCTTGATTGTTACAATAAAACTCTTCCCCTTTGCTGGGTTTCATTCCGCGTAGCTTCGGGTTGCGTCACCAGTTTCTTCCCTTTTCGAGCGTTGGACCCTCGATACGCATCTTTGCATCGTTGCGCTCGTAACGAACGATTTCTAGAAATTATTTTATTAGAGTAATCATCGTTTACAAATTCTCGAGACACGTTCGAATTTTCGTTTAACAAGGGAATTTTATTTAGCATAGGTCAGTTCATTTTTAGTGATATCATAAGTGAGATTTGTTTTAAATAGTTACTATTTCAAAATACCATTTTGAAATCTCTTTGGTTCCTCATGAAAGTTGCTGTTTTACAAAAGTGTGCCCTTTGTTCCTAAGATTTTGATTCAGTTTTCATTTTTGAAATGGTATCATAAGTGAAATTTGTTTCAAATAATTACTATTTCAAAACACCGTTATGGAACCTCTTTGGTATTTCATATAAGTTGCTATTTTATAAAAATGCATCCTTATTTTCTAAGGTTTGAGTCGATTAGAAGCGTATGTATGATGAATTTGTTGTATTCAGTCACCCCTATCCTTATTTGTACACTATAATAGTGGTTCGCTATAAATGAAAAAAGACTTGTTTCTTGTAATATAAACCATTAATTATATGTTGATATGTCTAAGAGTTTATATTCAAATAAATTAAAAGTATAACTTGTTAGTGGTCGTGGCACGTTGGAAGCACCAGATCCCGTATGATCAGCAAAGTGCAGCTGCATTAGGTCGCGTGCAGTACAGGATGGGTTACCGCATGAGAAAAAAAACACGAATTCATTAACTTGTATACACTGTTTATATTATTATATCACCCTATCGGTTTTGTAATTAGGTATTATTTAGTTTAATGTTTAAGACCAAAGAAAAAGGTACTTTATAAATAGAAATAACAGTATAATAAACAACATATGGTAAAAATAAATGGGAAAGAATCCATAAAAAAAAAACTACAGTAAATAGAAGAAACACAAAAAACTACTTCGTAAACAAAAATAGCACAGTTTCCATAAACAATTGGCAAAAATAAGTGGAAAAAATACCCATAAAAAAAACAAAATTACGGTAAATAGAAGAAATCGCCTAATAAACAACATCTGATAAAAATAAGAAAGTACGAATACGAGTGAGAATAACAAGTAAAAACAATCTGTATACAGGGGTGTTCGGCCACCCCTGAGAAACATTTTAATGGGAGATTCTAGAGACCAAAATAAGACAAAAATGAAGAATACCAATTTGTTGATGAAGGCTTTGTTAAACAGTTATTTACGTTTAAAGTTCCGACAGTACTGAATTTTTTTCTCGCAAATGTGCAAGATTTCGGGGGTATGTCTATTGACCAAAAACGATTGTAATTGACCCCCGCAACCAAAAATAATTTTTTCAGAATTAATTAAAAATTTTTTTTTTCCTCGAAAAATTTAGGCACCTACCCCCCCCTGTCGATTTTTCTTAAAAATTCCTTTTTCATTTTTAGTAATTTTGTTTGACGCCCTACAGAAAAGTTGTCTAATACTTTTTTGTAGGTACCCATGAGCTCTACTTCAGAAAAAAGTTTCATTGAAATATATTCACAATTGTAGGTGTTGTGGCTGTTTGAAAATTGAAGCATTTTTATGGGGTTTTTCTCATTTTGCGGGCTCAAGGACCAACTTTTCGAATATTTTTGCGATTTGTACATATTGTCCACCAAAATACGCGTAGTTTGCTTTTTTAAACATTAAAATCGTCCAATCCATTCAGAAGTTATGACGTTTTAAAGATTCGCATGAAAATTCAGGCAGACATTCCTGGCCAGAAATTATATTTTCGGTAAGGAATTTTTTTCTCGAAACTGAGTAGGATTTCGGGGGTATGTCTGTTGACCAAAAATGCTTGCAATTGTCCCTTGCAACTAAAAATAATTTTTCCAAGACGATTCGAAAGTCTTTTTTTTTCACCCAAAACTTTCAGCACTTACTCGAAGTTTTTTCTCGAAAGTGAGTAAGATTTCGGAAGTATGTGTATTCACCAAAAATGATTGTAATTGACCCCCGCAACCGAAAATAATTTTTTCAAAACGATTTGGAATTTTTGAATTTAATTGTTAATACATTTTTAAAGAAGCCTCCATCAACAAATTGATATTCTTGATTTTCGTCTTATTTTGGCCTCTAGAAGCCTCTATTAAAATTTTTCCCAGGGGTGGCCGAACACCCTGTATGTACCGAGAAAACAAGAAACTAGATCAATCCTGTGAATAATGGGTATGTTCGTGTTCGTTGATTTATATATACTATTTGTATTATTAATTCTGTATCGGTTTGTAATTGGGCATTAAATGCATGTTAATATTAAATAAGAAAAATTACTTTGTAAATAAATGGAAATATTTAATAAGGAATAAATTATAGCGAATTACCATAATAGTGTAAGAATACGAGTGGGGAATAAAATAGCTTGTGCCTACAAAATAAATTCCCTTTAAAAATGAATAAAATGTTCCAGTAAAATAGCATCGAGAATTTATGAATCATTAAATTATACGTCCGCCTAGAAATGCAATATCCGTCGAATAAATTAATTAATATATTATCTTTCGAAATTGGAAATTTCCAGTGATTTTCAGAACCGATAAATCAGATTCTTTCCCATTACGAGTTCAATCAAGCAAAGATTCGCACGGATTTAATATTTAGAAGGGACGGGAAGAAACGGGGAAAGATCGCGTGTTTCTGGTGCCTGAAAAGAAGTATAACGCGGTCAGGTTCGATTTTATTTCCTCGAGATTTGATTGCGCCGGAGTTAAGTATCGCCCGATTGGTCGTAAAAAATTAATGCAAGTTTAATGAATCTGTCCGCCAGTTCCGTAGAGATTTACGGCAAACGTTATCCGCGAGTATTGCCTCTAATTAGCGAGCATTCGGCCAGAGAGCGTTCCTTTTCGAAGAAAGATCGTACCGTGGCGGAATGAAGGATCATTTCCGTTGGTGCCGTGGCCTTCCCAGTTGTATTAATCGTAAAACGACCATAAAGCCCCCCCTTACAAAGGGGAAGCGCAGTTTTCTTTCGCTCGGTCCGCTATGCATCCCGAGCGTTGCAACGCTGAAAAGACTCGACTCCGCCATTAAGCACCGTATCGCAACGGGGACGATCTTTCTTCGTCCTGTGCTTCCAGAAATTATGCTCGAAACAGGAACTTGAGTCAGTTTCGTTGGAGCCGCCGTCTCGTTCCGTCTTCCTTCTCGCGATTATCGGCCCTCGTCATCGTGGTACGCGATAAGTCTCATCGCGACGACAATTCCGCCTTCCACGAAAAACGGGAGAATTCCACGATTCGCGCGATTGTGCAAGAATTCAGTCGTTCCACGGTCGTAAAGGTGTCCTTGTTAAAAGTTCGCGATTTTTCGCGGGTTTACGATACGCTCGCGATTATTAGGTCATTTTATAAGCCTCCGCGAGTTTCGGTTAATAGGACTTTAATAACAGCCCCGTAAATCCGTCTCGCCTTGAACCGTGTAATTATTTTTTAGTTTCTCGTATTAATTCTCTTTGCTTTCTATTTTTTACTCGATGCTCCGTTTCTTGTTGCGTGCAATAAAGATGCTTTATTGTTATTAATATTATTGTACTGCGCGAGCATTGGACTCGATCTGTCGGTTCAAGCTGCGAGATTTATAGTCCTGTGCGGGATGCATGAATTTTTAATTGAAAATTTTTATTAGCCTATGTGGGCCCTTTGGTAGCAATTATTCCGTAGCTGGGCGTTCGTAAAAATAAATTTCAGGTCTTCCCGAGCTGTCGGTATATAAAAAGCCTTCAAATAGATATTTATCCCCACTTTTGTATAATGTTATTTTGGTAGCATTTATTGCGTAGCTGGCGTTCGTAAAAATAAATTTTAGTTCTCGATTTATCGCTATATATAAAAAGGCTCCAAATAAAAATTTATCCCCACTTTTGAATGTCATGAAATAGCGTACTAGAGTGAAATGTTTCAGGAATAATCAGCCTTTAGAATCGGTGGCCATCGTGTTCAGAAAAATTCCTAAAATTACCGGTAGATGCCCAGCGACATGATTTGAGGGAACGACGCTGTGGAACAAAGGTTCGTCCCCTCGTGCCAGATCCATTTCTATGAACACGGGCGTCGTTAGCATCCGCGCGGTCGCAAAAAGCTTTCGACCACGGTCCCCGATGCAGCTCGTCGTCCCTTTTTCGCGTAATTTCATTATTTCGCGATGCACGAGATAGGGGTCGTTAGCTGGACAGTAAGAGTATAAGCGGGAAAAAGGAGGATGCGGAGGAGGAAGAGGAATCCGAGCCTCTCGGGGCAGATACCGCGAGCCAACGAGGCCAACCGGGGAGGAAGTCGCGAGAGTCGCAAAGATTAGAGGAACATGTGCACGAGCGCATCTCGAATGATCCGCCGTTTCGATATCCTCCTCCAAACGTGACCGCCTTACGCCCCCGCGTTCCTTCTTTTTCTGCCAAACTGTCCCCCGTGAAAATTAATTAGATCGAGAGTTGACCGTCTAAAATTTCTGTGGCGAGACTTGTATTCTTACGATTTTTTAATTTTTGGGCGGAAAAGAGAAATTTATTTTTGGGGGCATTCAAATGTTACATTTCTCCTGTCTAACAACGTAGAAATCCTACAAATCTAATATCTAATATTGTATGAATTATTCTAAATTTATTCTCTCTCTAGAAATTTATTTTGGAGGCATTCAGATGAAAAATTCCTGTTTTAAAAATGTTATATTTCTCCTACCTAACAACGTAGAAATCCTAAAAATCTAGTATCTAATATTGTATAAATTATTCTAAATTTATTCTCTCTCCAGAAATTTATTTTGGAGGCATTCAGATGAAAAATTCCTGTTTTAAAAATGTTATATTTCTTCTGTCTAACAATGTAGAAATCCTAAAAATCTAGTATCTAATATTGTACGAATTATTCTAAATTTATTCTCTCTCTAGGAATTTATTTTGGGGGCATTCAGATGAAAAATTCCTGTTTTTAAAATGTTATATTTCTCCTGCCTAACAACGTAGAAATCCTAAAAATCTATTATCTAATGTTGTATAAATTATTCTAAATTTATTCTCTCTCTAGAAATTTATTTTGAGGGCATTCAGATGAAAAATTCCTGTTTTGTAAATGTTATATTTGCCCTATTTAACAATGTAAGAATCCTAAAAATCTAATATCTAATATTGTATAAATTATTTCAATATTTCTAAATGTTTCTTTTTTTCTTCTTTCGTTAAAAATAATATGAGAAATTAATTTAAGTCCAGGTAAAATTTAAATATTCGTATTCCTATTTGGATTTATTAAATTCAATATAATTATAATGTGCATGTACTGTTAGCATGAAAGAAATATTTATTTATTTATTTACTGGGCAAAAACCATTGATCTGTAAAAATTAGTTCATTAGTACTTAATATTACATAAATTATTCAAATATTTCTTTTTTTCCCTTTTTTGTTAAAAATAATATGAGAAATTAATGTAAGTCCAGGTAAAATTAAAATATTCGTATTCCTATTTGGATTTATTAAATTCAATATAATTATAATGTGCATGTAGTATTAGCATGAAAGAAATATTTATTTATTTATTTATTTACTGAGGGGGAAAAATCCATTTACTTATAAAAATTAGTTCATCAGGCATAAATTAGAAAATTATAAAACGTTGATTAATCTGACCTGGAAATTTCTAAAAAAATACATTGAAAAAATTAGACAAATGCAGAGTATTTATTAGCAACAGTGCTAATGTGAGTAATAGTGTTTGAATTATGAAAACTAGAAGCGTAGAGCTTTGGGAATAAAAGTGCAAGTCTGAAGGATCTTAAAGGAGCATAAAAATGTACACTTGACAGAAACTGCCTAGAATCAATTATTGAATTAATAATTTTGAATAAGAACGAGAAAATTATACTGATATCTAAAAAAAAATGTTTGGAGCATCTAGAGAAAAAATTCAATTTAGATTAAAATTTATATAATGAAATTCAGTATAATAGTAATGTGTATGTACTCTTAGGACAAAAGCTGCCTAGAATAGTCCATTAATAATTTTGAACATGAACGAGCAAATTATATGGATATTTAGAAATAAAAATTTGTTTGGAGCATCCAGATAGAAAATTCAATTTAGATTAAGTCGAAATTCAATATAATAGTGATGTGTATGTGTCCTTACGGTAAAAGCTGCATAGAATAGTCTCATATAGATACAATACGAATAATTATATTGACATCTAAAAAAAAAAAAATTGTTTGGAGCATCCAGAGAAAAAATTCAATTTAGATTAAAAATTATACAATGAAATTCAGTATAATAGTAATGTGTATGTACTCTTAGGACAAAGGCTGCCTAGAATAGTCCATTAATAATTTTGAACAAGAACAAGAAAATTATATTGATACCTAAAAAAAATATTTGTTTGCAGCATCCAGACAAAAAATTCAATTTAAATTAAATCGAAATTCAATATAATAATAACTTGTACGTGCTGTTAGGGTAAAAGAAATGGTTGTACCTTTGTTGGAACGTTTTCTCGAGATCAGTTATGGATTCCAAGAGTCGGTGAAATAGCTGGACGGTTGCGAAACGAGCATGTTCGCGCGACGCGTACTCTTCCTCGTAAGGGAAATCGCTGGCAAGTCGGGTTAAAACCTTATCCGACGTATTATCAGCCGGCATTTGAAAGCGGGAATTCGCTGGTATTCCGCGGGGAAGGCAAAACCGCGGCTAAACCGAACAGCAGCGATCACACATTATGCAGTCGCGACTGTTAATCGCCGGGTTGTTCACGTGCAGAAGATCTCCGTCGAGGGGTTTAACAAATCGTCCCGGCTGAAGCGCGTGATTCATCCGCGCGTGTGTCTGCCGGAATGCCCGGAGAAATCATAACTCTCTTTAATTGCGTCCGTGTAACGTCAGCTTGTTACGAATTCGCGTTATTGCATTCGATTCTAATATATCCTGGTTGGCTGGTGTTCCTTTTAAATATTCGACGTTCTTCCCTTCGTCTGATTCAGTGTTTACGGAAGAACGATGAATGCAAATTTTACGAACGGGGATGAGATTAAGCCTGATTCGTGAAAAAATCATTTTAGAAACTCGTATTTTTAGGTAGCAACTCGACGATAAGGCTTTCGATTTATTAGTGTTGTTATCGTATTGTTATCGTTGTCTTTCGTCTGATTTAGGAGTTGTGCAAGACTATTTGAATACAAATTACATTAGATCATGAAATTAACATCAATTGTAAAAGAAATTCCTTTCAAGAATATCAATTTATTAATATTATTTTTATTTTATGGAAAATAGTTTCCTAATGATTGTCTTTCGCCCCATTCGGTGTTTAAGAACGTTGGATATAAATTACAGAAGGGGATGAAATTAATCTTCATTCTAAAGAAATTAATGTTATTTAGAAATTTAAATTTTTTGCAAGGAACTCGACTATGAGAGTTTCAATTTATTAAAATTATTTTTACTTTGTAGAAAATAGTTTTCTAAAGGTTGTTTTTCGCCCCATTCAGTGTATAAGAACGTTGAATACAAATTACAAAAGGGGATGAAATATATCCCAAATAAAGAAATTAACATTGTTTAGAAATTTGAATTTTTTGCAAGGAACTCACCTATAAGAGTTTCAGTTTATTAAAATTATTTTTACTTTGTGGAAAATAGTTTTCTAAAGGTTGTCTTTCCCTTAATTTAATATATATCCAAGAACATTTGAAATACAAATTACCAGAAGGGGATGAAATAAAGCCCAAATAAAAAAATTAACATTCTTTAATAATTCGAATTATTTTGCAATTCGACGATGAGAGTTTGAATTTATTAACGTTATTTTTGCCTCGAGAGATTTAATTTTAGTTTTGTAAGGGCAAGGTATTCCCACTGGTAGATGGATGTTTTTCTCAGCAATCTTCGTCATACGTCTCGCGCACAGAAGTGATTACACGCTTTTAATGTATCCAATTACAGAGTCGATGTCGGAACAGATGATAATCGCGGGTTGATGCATCGCGACAGTTTATCGCGTCCGAATCACGCGCTATCATTTCTTACGCAATCCGCGGCTAAACGCATTCCGCCGACGACTGCTTCCTGCTCGTAAATTCGATCTAACGACGACGTTCTTTCCGTCGCAGTTTGGCGAAACTGTATTCCGTTAACTGATAACCGATACAAACCGACATACGACAATTTATTCGCGACAAATATTCATTTTTATTCTGTCGTTCAATATTCGATTTTAAATATAACTGTTCTATGCTTTCAAGAAATTAAAAATCAATTTCATAAAATAACAGTATCCTTCTAAAATTAAAAAGAAATTGCAAGGCACTATAAGCAAAAAGATATTACAAATACCTGGGAAATAAACAATATATAAAATAATTTTCTTTCGGTGTAAAATAAATGAGAACATGGCAATTTATTCCCGACAAATTTTCATTTTCATTCCGTTGTTTAAAATTCAATTTCAAATGTAACTGTCTATACTTTTAAGAAATTAAAAATCAATTTCATAAAATAACAGTATCCTTGCTTTTGCTCTTTTGAAATTAAAAAGAAATTGCAAAACTTTATAGGTGTAAAACTATTACAAATATCTGGGAAACAAACAATGTAGGCAAGAATTTTTTCCCCCAGGCAAAGTAAATAAAAACATAACAATTTATTCCTGAGAAATTTTTATTTTTATTCTTATTTAACGTTCAAAATTTGTATTTAGATAAAACTGTCTCTGCTGTCAGAAATTAAAAAGAAATTTCAAAGCACTGTAAGTAAAAAGATATTATATATATCTGGGAAACGAACAATATATACAAGAATTTTTATTTCTGACAAATTTTCATTTTTATTCATAGTTCAAAATTTGTATTTAACTAAAACTGCCGTTTGTCTGCTTTCAGAAAAAATCAAATTCATAAGATAAAAATATCCTTGCTTTTACTCTCTTAAAATAAAAACGAAAATGCAGAGGACTATAAACAAGAAAATATTACAAACATCAAGCAGTAAGCAAACAATATAATAAAGATTCTCTTCCCATGCAGAATAAATAAAAACACAAGCAATTTATTTCCAACTTTTCATTTTTATTCGTCCTTCCAGAAATTAAAAGTCAAAATATCCCAACTTTTGCTCTTCAAAAATAAAAATAAAAAATACTGCAGAGCATTGCAAATAAAAAAATATTCTAAATATCGAGTAGTAAGCAAACAATAAAGGAATTTTTTCCCCTCAATGGAAAATGAACGAAAACCCCCAGGAAGATCGATAGACTAGTTTCGATCTACAGCTGTATATGGTCGATGAAATTATCTCTACGATTAGATTTCATCCCGATTAGAAATGGCGTTTGAGGGGTGGAGGGGGCGATCGGGATCTCGATCGACGGTTTATCATCGTTTATCGCGGTTAATTGAACGATCGCCGCGTGTCTTCCGTGAATGTTAATCGTCATCGACCTGCACTCTCGGCCTGGTGGATTAGATCGCGCCAACGAGCGATTTCCTGCCGTCTAGAGAGGAGTCTTGCGTCTAATCGCGCCTTGGTCACGGTCGTCGACTCGTTAAGGTCGACTATGCTTGGCGGGACGCGAAAGAAAGAACCGTGTCGTTGAATGGGGACGAGGAGAGAGAATTTTGGTTGAATAGACCTCGAGGTCTTTGCTTCGACCATTGCTATTACGTACTTCTGTCTTTGGTCTCCTTTGTCGGCTAGCGTGACTCCACTTTTCTACTTGTCCTCAAAATTGTATTTTTGTTCCTCTCTGTATACAGGGTGTTCGGCCACTCCTGGGAAAAATTTCAATGGAATACACTAGAGGCCAAAATAAGACGAAAATCAAGAATATCAATTTTTTGATTGAGGCTTCGTTAAAAAGTTATTAACAATTAAATTCAAAAATTTCAAATCGTTCTGGAAAAATTATTTTCGGTTGCAGGGGTCAATTACAATCATTTTTGGTCATTACATATACCCCCGAAATCCTACGCACTTTCGAGAAAAAAATTCCTTACCGAAAAGCTAATTAGGTGCTCGAATTTTTCGACGAAAAAAAAAAATTTCAAATCGTTTTGGAAAAATTATTTTTGGTTGCGGGGGTCAATTACAATCATTTTTGGTGAATAGACATACCCCTGAAATCTTGCGCATTTTCGAGAAAAAAATTCAGTACGGGTGGAACTTTAAACGTTAATAATTTTTTAACGAGGGCTCAATCAAGAAATTAATGTTCTTGATTTTCATCTTATTTTGACCTCTAGAATCTCCCATTAAAATTTTTCCCAGGTTTAGCTGAACACCCTATATAAACGTAAGGCAAAAATATACGTGCTCCCTATAAGGCGACTTGTGAACTGAATTAGTCCTTGTAATTAATGTCTAGGAAGACGAACCGTAATTGCAGGGGAATCTTATTAGTATCAAAATCTATTTGAATGTATCAATATTATAGAATTTTCTTCATTTTTTAAATTTAATTTGCAACGAATACCAAAATTCAGAAAACTACCCTTATTGTATACGATCTTAATATTAAAGTTTTGCAATTTTCTTAAATGTGAGAATAATCTTATACGGGAGAAAAATTGTTTAATTTCACGCTTTGCTTAGAATCAATAGATTTCAATTCCCTGTGGATTGTTAGAAAATCGTATCGAGAGGTTCGCGTTTAATTTCACCATTATTCTTTGGAAACATCGAGAGGCCTGAGAACCGTACGAAACGAGGGTGAGAATATTAATGCTGATGTTTTCGTCGCTTTTATCACGTTCTTAATGAACAGGTAGTTTCGTCCAATATTTGATTAATTAGTAATGGCTGCCCCGTGTGAATTGAGTCTTTGAGAACAGTTCAGACGCGTCTATCGCAACAGATGTGGGAAGAGGATTCTTGTAATTGGCGAGTGCAGCTCGTTCGATGCTGGCGTTAATTGGTGGATCGCGAACGGGTGAAAATTGCCAGCGATAATTACGAACCTGGGGGGAAAAATAGGGCTCGCACAATAGTATTTCCAATTCCATTCGTGGAGGGAAAGTGCGTTCGATGCTTCTTCGTAATGTAATACAATCTTTAAAAAAATGATTCTACATGTAAAAAAGTAAATTTAGAAATGCTGAGTGAAAGTGTTTTGCACAGAATCTAGTTTCCTGGATTTATTTTGAAAATATTTAGATACTAGAAAAATATACTGAATTTCTATGGACACTATCGATACTAGAACTATCAATAATTATGGTGTATTTATTTGTACCAACAAAATTGAAACGATACTTGAAGAAATATAATGCAATTTTCAAAAATCCAGTTGTGGAAATTTTTTACAATTTTTATTAGAAATTAGGAATGGGTCATTTCGATGGTTTGGTAGTTCTAGTTAACATGGTTCATGCTTTTCTGGGTGAAAAGTTTCCTTTCATTTCTTCTAGTTTGAAGAGTCATAAAAGTACTGGTATGAATTAATTTCGTGTGAGAAAGGGTGATGGGAACGAGCGTTTGCTAAATATATAATTCAGCGAACAAACGGAAGCGAGGATAGATGGTTCGACTAATTAACGAAATCGTTAATGGGGCTCGATTTAAAGAATAGGCATTGTCGATTGCGTGGTCTCGCGAGCGCGCTTTCGCACGACCGTCTTTAGTCGATTAATAAACAGAGAACGAATTCCCGTCGAGCAAAAAGCAGAAGAAAACTGGATCAATTCGCAGCGGGTTTACCAAATTATGGTGATAATATTCACCTCACGATCGATGCAAATTATTTTCCTAACGAAGCGAGCGCATCCGCTGTTGTCGACATCGGGGCAACAAATTGAAATTCAATTAAGGACCTGCTACTAGCGATGGGAACAACACCGTAGCAATACTATTTGGATCTAATAAGACTGCATTTTATATAAAATTTTCCATGTAAATGTTCATAACTTTAATTATAATTCAAAGTCGAGCATAATTTAGTTATTTATCATTTCTTTCATATTTATTTTCATATACATTTTCCACTCAACATATGAAAATTTGTTTCATTTTTCAGTTTTTTATCCTTTCTCTTATACTTCTCTTGATCCATAAATTTTCCACACAAAATTTGTAAAAAATTCAAATAAAAAGGACACATTATTTGAAGTAAGTAAACAAGGTTTTCGATCATTTTTCTTATATTTATTTTGATCCATCAATTTTCCACGCAGCTTGTAAGAAATTCAAATAAAAAAGACACACAACTATTTAAATTAAGTAAACAAGGTTTTTGATAATTTCTCTTATACTTATTTTGATCCATAAATTTTCGACAGAGCTCAAGAAAAATTCAAATAAAAGAGAAATACGATCATTTGAATTAAATAAATTTTACAAAATAAATACCAATTTTTCAAATAGTTTAAAAATATATTAAAACTAGATTTACAGAAGCCATCAATATGCTAGATATCAGATTCCATATTTAACCCATAAGTGAACTCTCAACCTAAATTATTTTACTTAACGTTCATTCTTATCAAATTGGTAAATGGAAATCAACTTTCCTTTAAAGCATTCAAAAAACAGTGAACTAATGGAGGATCACATAAGTTTTCAAATACTTATATTCATATATACTAAACAATTATTATTTTAAACTTACAAAGGGCCCTAATAATTCACTTAAGGGTTAAAGTTACAGAACGTCGTAAATATTATTCGTTAGCCACTCATGTCGAGCCTAATCAATACAATGCCACGATTAATACATTCTAACTAGCAGAAAGATCGTACAAGAACATAATATAAGAAATAGTTCTGCTCGAAAGGGGCCGCGTGTTTGAGAACCACTGGTACACACCATTACGTTTCCAGCACGTTGGAAGCAAGAAACCAGATCCACCGGTGGTTCGCCAGGAATGTCTACAAGCTTGTATTCTTACAGCACCCTGCAGCGAAGGGTGAATTGCTCGAGTATCGTCGATACCTAATCGTATCGGTCCCATCGCTAGGCCGGGAATACCAACGCGAGGTGACGCATCAATTATAGTCGAAGTGGGGTTCCCAGTTCCCGCGAAATTCCCTCCCCGGAACGTATTTCACGCGGGGGCCCCTTAACGATATTCCTGGTCGTCTAGGGACTCCCGGTGGCTCGTCGTCGACTTATTTTTTTCCCCCGTTGGTTTCATAGAGACCCGTAGGCGGCGAGTAACGAAACGAAGAAGGGATACGAAGACCCGGAATATTCCCCTATCTTGGGTTTCAGGGTCAGAATCGTGTTCCAATTAGATGCCACGACCAGACTCCGAGCATTTTTCACCTGTGCTTTGGGTCCCTCCGCCTCCGTCCTCCCCGTCGTTGCTGGTCCGCAACCCCTCCAACCCGGGTCTCCCCCTAAGTCCGGAGTTCTGGGCCTTCTAATAGGGGCCCGCGGGGGCCGTGCAGACTTATAAAACGAGATACGTGTCGTATACACGTTATATAATGCATCGAAGCAAATACGTGAGCGTGCATTTTAGCGGTAGCCACGGTCATTAGAAGCCCGTGCCCCCGGGGGCCGTGGAACTGCGGACTCGACCCTCGCGATAGCCCGTAGGAATCGAAAATAAAAAGACTCGTGCCGTAATTAGCCCGGTAATATTAATTTCACAGCGCTTATCGCGATCTGCGGGCGTCTCGATCCAGTGGAGGCATGCGAGAATTTTCGCGAGACGAGGCTCGCCATTAGCGGGGTGGAATAGACGCCATTGAGATTTTCATTCGTTTTTAATAACGATTCTCTTGGAGAAATCTCAAAGTAATTATGGGCCACATTATAGTTTAGTTTTATTCGACTTTTATTGGGGACTCTTCAAATCTTTTTTATTGGTCTATTTGGGACGTTTTAAATCACTGGTTGGGGGTGCAAACTAATAAAACAAAGAGCAGATTGTGGGTAAGAAATATTTACAATCTTTTTGCCGAGGTTTTACTCGCATTGGAATTGTTAGAAATCCTACATGTAAACGTATTTTACTCATCAGTGGACTTTTACTAGTTTTAATAATAAGTTTCAATTTTTACTTGTTCTAATAACTATTTTTAACTCTTTTGTCAACATTTTACTCGCATTGGAATTGTTAGAAATCCTAAATGTAAACGTATTTAACTCACCAAGGGACTTTTACTAGCTTTAATAATACTTTTATTTAGAATAATTTTGTCGTTACTCTATATTCAACAATTTAAATCATATTTCCCTTGCAAAGAGTTCAGTTAATCGACTTTCTGATAGCCTTTTCAATTGCCAATAAGCATCAATATTTACAAACCCAATATAGAGGCTTGTAAAATTATTTTCTCCCTTCTTAAAGAACACAAATAACAAATTTAAGGATATTTTTCTTCATCACTTGCAAAGTACATCACCAACCCTGTAAATTACAAATTTAAGTATACCTTCAGTAGTTTGTATTACAATGAAGTCATCATTCTTTCTATTTTATTTTTTTTAGCCTGCTAAAGTTAAGAACAAGAAAAAAATCGATATTTCAACTTCAAAATATTGCCATTTCTTTGATTATCAATTTTTTCAGACAAACAGAACGGCTGGAATCATGAGAGCCATTAGAACACTTTTTCGTTACACGATTTCGTACGAGGCTCTGTACTGCCACTAATTCTGATTATTTCTCGTTGTAAAAATTTGTGAATATTACCGAAAGAACAACAAATATATATGCGAAACGCCGATGCAAGATGTTGCATAGTTTCTTTATGAAAAAATACCAAAGAGAACATAAACAAAAACCCGTTTTACGGTAGAAGACCCCTCTTAAGGAGGTATTGCTGTCTAGACTGTCAATTTCACGGCCCTTTTTGTGATTTTTTTTTTAATGATAGATAGGCTGTTTTGTACTGAAACTTTGTAAATATATTTATTCATCTTATAAGCATGTACAATATTTTTTTCATGGAAAAATATTAAAAATCGTGGGAATTATAACTTCTTATTTAATGGCTCTTTTGGAAAAGGTGCTCCAATGGCTTTCAGGATTCCAGATAATTTAAAACAGAGGGGGTTAAAGTAAATAAAGAAATGGCAACGTTTCAAGTTTCGAATTTCTATTTATTAATCGTTCTTTTGGCTTTAGCGTATCAAAAAAAATAGTAAAACTCAATATTTTTTTAAATCTCTAGTTCCAGCTATAAAGGCGTGTCTGCTGAATATTCTCTCCAAATTTGAAGTCAATCGGTTTGCTAGATCTTGAAATATCACGTAAGCCAGTTTAAATGCGTTTTTTTAAACAAGAAGTTATAACTCTCGCAATTTTTAATATTTTTTGATGAAAAAAATACTATACATACCTATAAGACAAATAAATATATCTGCAAAATGTCACCACAAAACAACCTACCTGTCGTTAAAAAAAAAAATCACAAAAAAGGCCGAAGAAATGACAGCCTAGACAGCAATACGCTCTTAAGGGTTAAGAAAAATCTATTCACATGTTTTCGTAAAAGTCCATAGATTCGATCCAAGAGCGAACGAATGTCCCTGCTCTGGGAACAACCGTTAAGATCGCGGAGAAAAAGGAGACGACGATACAGAAGAGAGGGGAATGCCACGGAGTCCGCGAAGTTAGAAGAAGAATAGCCTCGTTAGCACCTCGGTCGATCGGTATGCAGATGCGAGTCGGTAGAACGCGCTTATTAATTTTAATCGAGCAGGTACGAACGAACGATTCCAAGGGAGGGCAGAGAGAACAGCAGAGCGTCGGTAAAATCGCGAGAGAGAAGGGGGGGATGGCCGTGAAAGCTTCCAATTTCCGAGTCGAGTCGACGAGACAGATGGAATTTCTCAGTTGCAGTAACGGTGCTTTCTAACCCACGCACATATTGGATAGCAGGATGCGAACGAGGCGGAGCATCCGCGCGTACGCGCAATAGGGAGTACGCGACCAATGCTTCGTCTGCTTCTACAGAGAGTATCATAACACGTGGGAGCCGCTTCTACGGTCCAACCGGTGGACAGAGAGACAATGAAGAAAGTTTATACGGACGTGCGTTCTATTTTACCTCGGTTCCCAAGTCGTAACTTTGTGGATCGAGTGTGTACGAGGGTCTTAATTGCGTTGACTTTGGCGGTCTTATATAGGATGTTTCGCGCAATGTGGCTCCTGGGTCAAAAATGGAATTCTACAGGGGGAAATAATGACAGATGTTCGCGTAAACATGTGATCTATTTGATGTTGTTTTTGAATTACAGCGAATTTCTTTTCGAACATCTGTTTACGTTCGTAATAGGTGTTCAAAATGGTCGTCTCGTGGGTGGAGATAATAACAACAAAAGTTCGTATAAACATGGGCCCTCTATTTGACTTCGTTTTCAAGTTATAGCAAGTTTCTTCTCGAACACATTTTGTACTTGTTTATATTCACAAAAGGTGTTCAAAATGACCATGCATGTAAACGTAAGCCTGAAGGCGTTCTATTTATAATAATAACCTCATACTTAAGATTTATATCCATTTGTTAACTATGCAAGACAAACTTCCCATTTTCGTAGATGATATATACATATATGTATGTCAATAATCCAACACCCCATTCAATCTTGTATTTACAGAATTAGAATACAAGATTGAACTCCCCAGATACTAGGCTCTGGTTCATAAACAGTTGAGTAGAATTAATTCAGCAATCCTAATCCCCATCTTCACAGAACTCACTATAACTTGAAAATAGAATCATATGGGACACGTGTTTACACGCGCTTTTATCATTGTTTTCTCGAATAGAATCCATCTCTAAAATGTGTCCCACATGCTACAGAACATCCTACGTAATAATAATTCTTATTGTACACAAGCCAGAAAAGAAAAAAGAAGTAATAACTATCCACTGACAATTTCATAAGAATGAAAAGTGTGAAAGTAAAAGCAAGATTGAAACCAAACGCAGTTTATTCACATTTATCACCGCAAGAATCTATCGACTACCCAGTAACAAAGAATATTTGTTTTACTTTGTGTTACGAAATTTTCGGGGCCGCCATTTTGATCGCTTCGCGGTTAAGATAAGCGCATGCGCGTCGCTGTAGAAAAATGGCGTACTGGAGAACGAAGCTACGCAGGGTACGCGCGAGTTCCCTAAAAAGTTTTCTTATCTAAAACAAAAGAATTAAATTGTTTTAAACTCAAAAGGCATATAAAAATATAATTGCACAATACACACTGTTAGAAAGACTCAAAGCACTACATTCGTTTTGTAAATATACTCAGCGCCGTCTCACGAGGCAGAAAGCAACGCGACAACGCGCGCCCAATTCGAAAAATAGAAATCACGATTGAAATTCCAAGTTTTTTCCCGGATCCCACGCGTTATGATAGAGCCTGTATAAATAAGAGCGGACGAGCGCCGATCTGATTTATTCGCCGTGCAGGGGACAGGGGCAACCACTTCCGAGATGCAGATATCTCTCTAGCAACGGCGTGAGCAACCATCGAGGCGAAGATGCAACAAGACGAGAGGAGGTGGAAGAGGGGGAGGAGGAAGAAAGGTAGTTACCCGGTAAGAGGTTACCCACGGCGGAGGTGGACGCTACGCCGCGGCGGTTAAGAGCGATTTAAGAGGCGATTCCTATCTTCCTTAATTACCGTACGTTTTTTCGTAGTCCCGTCGTCCCGAGGGAAGCGAACAGAGACGGTACGAGCGGAAAGCCTGACCGAAGGGTTACCCGCGCGTATATGGGCTTCCTCGTGCGGCCTTTCTGTTTCTCGATTTGCGATCCGCGGTTTGGTTTACAAGTCCGCGGAATGGCGCGTTCGACTACCTTTCTCGCCGTACCAACCTGCCCCCTCGTGTTTTGGCCCTTGTAATTGGATCACCCCACCGTGGATCGTGTGCAAAACTATCCCCGACTTTGCGTCGAACGGTAATGTTTGGGATTTGAAACGCGTGTAATCAATTGGAGTCCGTAAAATGGAGGTCTTAAATCGATTGGTGTCTGTAAAATGGAGGTCTCGTATTTTGGTCTTTGCAATTGGATCACCCCTTCGTGGACTCTATGTGTAACACTGTTCTCGACTTTGCGTCGAATGGTAACGTTTGGGATTTGAAACGCGTCCAATCAATTGGAGTCCGTAAAATGGAGGTCTTAAATCGATTGGAGTCTGTAAAATGGAGGTCTCGTGTTTTGGTCTTTGCAATTGGATCACCCCTACGTGGACTCTGTGTGTAACACTGTCCTCGACTTTGCGTCGAACGGTAACGTTTGGGATTTGAAACGCGTCTAATCGATTGGAGTCTGTAAAATGAAGGCCCTTAAAGTATCTTAGACTTGAAAGTGATGATCTGATCGATTAAGTTCTTAGGGGGCGCATAAAGAGAAGGGTTTGAAAGGGGGAAAAGGGTTCTCTTTCATTTCTTCCTCGATGATGATGGAATTATAGAAATCTTTAACCGGTTTGTTTTGATTATTTTCCACTGCTACCGAATTATGTCCGCGAGACGGACCAAAAGAAAATATCCGTGCCCACGCGATCCTCCTAGCAAAAGGTACGCCGGTATCTCAGCGAGAATCGCCTGACCAGACGTTCTGGTATCTATTTATTCGTTTCGACGTAGCGTACCGTGCATACGTAATATCCGAGATTTCTTATTTGCATATTCAGCGTGATAACCCGCCGGTGGACGAGCTTTCATGTTAATCGCTTCCTCGATCCATTCGATCTGAATTTACTGTACTCGAACCGGGTATTTCCGGAGGAGACTTGTTCGAGTCGAAACGGAATTGAATTCAAAGTATACGTTTTATGAAAAATGTTTCTATACACTATTTCGTGAACCATTAGATTCGACATTCTCAAATTGACAACATTTCTAATTTAGCAGAAAACAAACAAAATTTGTCAAGCCAAAGGATTTTCAAAATTTAAAATATACTGTCAATTCAAGGTATTCTCGAAATTTCAAATATACTATCATTATCAAAATCGATACTAGTGAACAAAAGTATGCAACTCTATTTTTAAAAGAAGTGCAATTATATTGTTGCACTTATGAAAAAGAGGAAACATTATTGTACAATTCAGCTTCTTCTTCTAGAGTTTATTCTATCGTTTATCAAATACGAAATTCATCTTTCAAATGAATATGGAATAAAAACGAATTAACACTGTGAAACGATGTACATTATAAAACGAAACTAACGTTTATTTATTTATTAATATGTATTCATTACATTGTAAAGTAAATGTAATTCATATCGTATGTGATGAATTTTATTAAAATTTATAGAAATATGAAACAAATACAGAATATTCCACATTTTGATCGACTTTTTAACGTTGTCAGCGTATTCTTTGGGTCTAAATAAGACAAATATGTTATATGAATACAGGTCGTTCAGAACTTCATTCAGAAGTTATAATAGAAATATGAAACAAATTAGTAACTTGAGGTTATTGCAATACAACATAGTAATAAATCAACAGTATTTACACACAGCTTGTATACAACAATTTTCAGGCTTATTAGTCGATAAACAATTTTAAAAAGTCAACGTTTTAAGGAATAGCGTTTGAACTACATTTTAATAAAAATTCGAAACAAATTTTGTGGCGATACGACTTTGAAAAAGAGATTTACTATTTTTCATAAAATTTCATATATTTAAAATATCGTTTCAAATTACAAAATACTGCGATACAACATAATAATAAATCAACAATGTTTACATTCACCTTGTATACAACAATCTTCAAGCTTATTAATGGATAAAATATTTGAACAAGTCAACGTTTGAACTATATTTCAATAAAAACTCGGAACAAATTTTGTGACGATACGACTTCGAAAAAGAGATTTACTATTTTTCATAAAATATCGTTTCAAATTATAAAATACTGCAATACAACATAGTAATAAATGAACAGTATTTACATTCACCTTGTATGCAACAATCTTCAGGCTTATTAATGGATAAAATATTCGAACAAGTCAACGTTTGAGCTATATTTCAATAATAACTCGGAACAAATTTTGTGACGATACGATTTTGTATAAGAGATTTACTATTTTTCATAAAGTTTCATATATTTAAACATCGTATCAAATTGTGCAACAAATCTCGACAAGAACATACATAAAAGGACCCAATGAAACGTTGAAAACACTAAATTTCCCGCTGAATCGCATCAAATCCTACAGCCATCCAATTTCCTCGCATAATACAAGATGGCGGCCGACGACTACGGTTTCAGGGACTTTTTCTTCGCGCTGGGGCCGAAGAAAGGAACAATCGCGAGACGCGCGGGTCGACTAAACGCCATTGTGTCGCTTAAATGTACCTTCGATTACCGTTAATGACCCGTTTATCCGATGAAAATTCACTTGGCTTTTCAATGGTGAATTTCTGAACGCGTTCCGCGTACAAAGAAATCCTCCTCGCGTTGCAGAGACACGCGTAGCGCGAGCATCACCGGGGCCCCGGGAGAGGAGCACGAGGCGGCATTAATCACGTCCGTCTGACAGCGGGAACCACGGCGTATAATGCGTTGCATAGATTTATTTATCATGCGCGAACGCGTAAGTCACTCGTAAATGCCCACGGGCGGCGCCATTAAGGCCCTTTGTAGGTGGGACCATCGCGCACCACCCATTACAACCCTTTTCTTTTTACCTTCCCTATTCTTTAATCGGCTCGAGGAACGAAACGAACTTCCTTAAATGTCTCGTCTCGACTCCTTGGGGAACAAAACGCCAAAGACAAAGGGACCACGGAACATTTTACGACGCCTCGGTTTCTCTATGACAGCACGCACGCGCTTGAAATTTTATTTAACGTCGTTGGGAATTATTCGCCGTGGATTTAAATCATCCTGCGTGGGCGTGGGAGCTCGTTAGCGGGTCCGATGTTTGAACTTAACGGGACACGATAACAGCCGATCGACGACGATAACGTAAAAGTTTTCGAAACATCTCAACGCGGCAATAACGGGTTGGAAAGTGTTCGAGTCGTTAAATTGATGTGGAAATTTTAGAAATTGTCAGTGGAGTTTAGGAACATCCAAATGTACGTAATCTGTCCAATTTAGGGTTTTATGGGCATTTTTACTGTACGATTCTAAGCTTGGAACGAGCGTGAGTGTTTCTTTCTTGCATCTAAATTGCCTAGATTTTCTTTTAATCTGTGATAAATGTCTTTAGCGTTAATACGAGCTTACGTCTTATAACGTAAATACGAAACCTTTTTGTCTTGGCACGGCAGAATCCATTAATCGTCCTTCCGGAAGATATTATTTCTATTTCGTATTTCTGTTTTGCACCGACAAATCGGGTAACTTGAAATAGATTGCTTACTTGCCGCGCTTTTTCGATTATTCCGTTTTTCAGGTTGACTGGCCTCTGTGTTGATCTCCGGGAGCCCAGTAACGATGATCATTTAGTCTCTCAGACGTTGATAAATAGTGGTAAAGAAAATTCTGTTGGTCGCTTCTTAGACACTGATAAATAGCGTTAAAGAACTTTTACATGCCATGGTATGGACCCTGGATTGTATTCTTTAAGGAAGCTTGTATTTCGATAATGTTTTAATTCCCTTCTTCTAGTTCTTTCAAGTCGTCCATTTTGAACGTTCCGCTTTCGCTCTTTACTTGCCATGACTAAGTGAATCTCGTTGATCGTTAAAGTTTCTGGTCTCAAAAAATTAAATATCTCGAGAGATTTTTGATCTTTCAAACGTGAAATATTGATATCTTTTTATTCAAACTAATTCGAGGAATCGATACTAGTGAACGAGAGCATGCAATTCTATTTTTAAACGAAGTGCAATTGCATCGTTGCACTTATGAAGGAACATAAACACTATTGTAGAATTCAACTTTCAAGAGTTTATTCTATAGTTTAATAAATTTGAAATTCAATTTTCAAATGGATATGAAATAAAAACGAATGTATATTTTCCAACTAAAAATGCATGAATTTTTACTAAGAAGCTAACAAAATTAATTCTGAAGATCAGATGTTAAAGAAAATAAATCTACATAGGACTCTTGAATTTTAACAAGCTTGTATAAATAAGTACTGTGACAAATTATGGGTATGCTAGTCTAAAAACAAAGTTTTGTTTTCGTGGATAATTTGAAAGGTTTGGCGTCTAATAGTCAACACATTAAGCAGGACAAAATTCTCATACTTAATGTATAATCAAAATAGTTGAAAATATGTTTAAAAAAAAATGATGAGTATGCTAGTTTCTAATAGTCTAAAAACAAAGTTTCGTTTTCATGATGACAACGTTTCAATTTGAGGGGTTTGGTGTCTAACAGTCAACTCATTAAATAAGAAGGAATTCACATACTTAACCTATAACTAAAATAGATAGAAATAAGTTCTATAAAAAATTGTGAATATGCTAGTTTCCAATGGTCTAAAAACAAAATTTCGTTTTCGTGAATAATTTCAAAAGTTTAGTGTCTAATAATCAACATATTAAGTAGAAAAAAATCTCCTACTTAACGTATAATCAAAATAGATAAAAATAATTCTGTAACAAATTGTGGATATATTATTCTAAAGACAAAGTTTTATTTTCATAGATAATTTGAGGGGTTTGGTGTCTAACAGTCAACTCATTAAACAAAAAGAAATTCACATACTTAACTTTTAACCAAAATACATAAAAATAAGTTCTATGAAAAATTGTGACTAGTTTGCAATGGTCTAAAAACGAAATCTCGTTTTCGTGAACAATTTGCGAGGTTTGGCGTCTAATGGTTAACTTATCAAGTAAGGGAAAAGTCCCATATTTATCGTATAACTGAAGTAAATAAAAATAAGTTCGACGACCAATTGTTGCCAGTTTGCAATGGTCTGAAAACACAGTTTCGTTTCGATGAACGATTTCGGAGGATTGGTGTCCGATAGTCTCGCGACTCGTCGCGACAAGCGAACGCCATTAAAGTTTCTCGAATCCGGGGTTGTTCCGTCGCGTCAAACGTTCGCTGGATCAAAGGTACCGTGGATCGGTAAAAAGCGTTGGCGCGAGGCCCTTGGAGTTTCGATATTCGAACGAGACAAATCCACGCCTACCTCGAGACCTTCGCGCTCCTTATTAAGGGCGGACTCCGGGTCCCCGACCACGTGCCTCGAAACACCGCAGGGAAAAACGAGAAGCACGAGGGGTCCCACCAGGTTGCTACATCGGTTTTCTCTGTGTGCTTCTTGCCCCGCGGCTGCAGGCTGCAGGGATACGCCGTGCGTGTGTAAGAGCTCGAGCGTACCCGAAGGGGCGCGGCGGTTCTATGCAAATTTATGCGGGTCGAAGTCTCTGCATCTCCCTGGAGAAGGCGCAGACGACGACAACCCACTTGGATATTGGGTTATCGGATACACGAGTGTCCTCGGCCGGTTCCCTACACAGTAAATCCTCCGTGCAAGCGTGCTACGTCCGAAAGTGGAACTCGGTACGCGCGATCCGCGTGCAACAGCCATTGTTGAAATTCAAATCGAGGGGAAAATAGACCGGTACAGCGGTCTAACGTGACCACCGTCTACCTACGTTCCTCCGCTCCTGTTCGACAATACTGTTCCAGTCTTAGGCTCACGACTAACGGACGACTGGTGAAAAGAATTATCATTTAATAACGGACATACAATTTTGAATTGTTGCATAAATTAGCTGAAAATATAACGAGATAAAAGGGAGGGAATATAGGAATTGTAGAGGGTTGCACTTAGCATGTGTATTTGGATTCTTCAATCTCTGTTCTGCACGTTCATTCGTACTCACAAAATATTATTACTATTCTTTTATTCAATCTTGTTCTATTTGATCTTGTTTTTGAATTATAGCGAATTTCTTCTTGAACATCATTGTATCTGTTTACGTTTCAATAGGTGTTCATCATGGTCTTCTCGTGGGCCCATATACGAGACAATAATAAGAAAAGTTCGTATAAATATGGGTTTTTAAGTTATAGCAAGTTTCTTCTTGATTGCATTATTTACATTCATAATAGGTGTTCAAATTGACTTCCTTGTGTATAAATCCGCAGAATACGGGTTCTAGGTCAGAAATGGGATTCTGTACGAAATAATAATAACAAAAGTTCGTATAAGTATGGGTCCTATTTGACTCCATTTTCAAGTTATAGCAAGTTTCTTCTTGATTGCATTGTTTACATTCATAATAGGTGTTCAAAATGACTTCCTTGTATATAAATCCGTAGAATACGGGTTCTAGGTCAGAAATGAGATTCTGTACGAAATAATAATAACAAAAGTTCGTATAAGTATGGGTCCTATTTGACTCCATTTTCAAGTTATAGCAAATTTCTTCTTGATTGCATTGTTTACATTCATAATAGGTGTTCAAAATGACTTCCTTGTATATAAATCCGTAGAATACGGGTTCTAGGTCAGAAATGAGATTCTGTACGAAATAATAATAACAAAAGTTCGTATAAGTATGGGTCCTATTTGACTCCATTTTCAAGTTATAGCAAATTTCTTCTTGATTGCATTGTTTACATTCATAATAGGTGTTCAAAATGACTTCCTTGTATATAAATCCGTAGAATACGGGTTCTAGGTCAGAAATGAGATTCTGTACGAAATAATAATAACAAAAGTTCGTATAAGTATGGGTCCTATTTGACTCCATTTTCAAGTTATAGCAAATTTCTTCTTGATTGCATTGTTTACATTCATAATAGGTGTTCAAAATGACTTCCTTGTATATAAATCCGTAGAATACGGGTTCTAGGTCAGAAATGAGATTCTGTACGAAATAATAATAACAAAAGTTCGTATAAGTATGGGTCCCATTTGACTCCATTTTCAAATTACAGCAAATTTCTTCTTAAACACATTTTGTACCTGTTTACATTCACAATACGTGTTCAAAATGACCATGCAGGTCAACGTAAGCCTGAAGGCGTTCTCACGTCCATTCATACTCAAAATATTACGTCAATTCATACAAAATATTATTACTATTCTTTTAGTACAAAAAGAAGTAATATGTGAATAAAAACAAAATAAAGATTATACAGGGTGTTCGGCTACCACCAGCAAAAATTGTATTAGGAGATTCTAGAGGTTAAAATAAGACGAAAATCAAAAACAGCAATTTGATGATTGAGGCTTCGTTAAAACGTTTAAAAATTCCATAACGAACGAAAATTTTTCGGTGAAAAAAAAAACTTCAAATCGTTCTGGAAAAAATATTTTTAGCTGCGGGAGTCAATTACAACCATTTTTTATGAATAGACATAACCCCGAATTCCTACGCACTTTCGAGAAAAAAATTCGGGAGGTGCCTAGATTTTTCGACGAAAATAAAAATTGTTAAATCATTCTAAAAAAATTATTTTCGGTTGCGGGGCCCATTATAATCAGTTTTGATAAATGGACCTAACCCCGAAATCTTACTCAGTTTCGAGAAAAAAATTCCTTATCGTAAATATAATTTCAGGCCAGAAATGTCTCTCCGAAATTTCAGGCGTATCTTTAAAACATCATAACTTCTGAACGGATTGAAGGATTTTAATGTTTCAAAAAGCAAACAACGCGTATTTTGATGTAGAATATTTAGAAATTTTAAAAATATTGGAAAAGTTGTTCCTTGACTTCGTAAAGTTAGAAAAACCCCACAAAAATGGCCGAATTTTCAAACGGTCATAACTCCTACAATAGTTAATGGATCTCATTGAAATTTAGCATGGAAGTAGAGCTTATAGACACCTACAAAAAAGTATTAGACAACATTTTCGTACAGCGTCAAACAAATTTACTAAAAATGTAAAACGAATTTTTAAGAAAAATCGACAGGGGGTAGCTACTGAAATTTTTCGACGAAAAAAAAAATTTCAAATCGTTCTGGAAAAATTATTTTTGGTTCTGGCGGTCAATTACTATCATTTTTGGTCAATAGACATACCCCCGAATTCCTACGCACTTCCGAGAAAAAAATTCGGGAGGTGCCTAGATTTTTCGACGAAAATAAAAATTGTTAAATCGTTCAAAAAGAATTATTTTCAATTGCGGGGATCCACTACAATCATTGTTGATAAATACACATACCCCGAAATTCTATATACTTGCGAGAAAAAAAATTCTTTACCGAAAATATACTGTGTGGCCGAATATGTTTCTATAACTTTTTAACGAAGCCTCAATCAACAAATTAATATCCATGATTTTCGTCTTATTTCGACCTCTAGAATCTCCCATTAAAATTTCCCCTAGGGGTGGCCGAACATCCCGTATAAAGAAAGTATGCAGAGCCCTCCGTGGCTGAAACGCTTGTCTCCGATTCTCGAGGTCTCAAGTTCAATCCCAGGACTTAGAAAACATGTTCAACGATCAAAATAAACAATTTTATTTGTACAATTTTGAAATCTATACATTCTATGGTGACTTATAAAACAAAATATAGTGAATATTTAGTAACATTATCCAGTGTTCCTGTCGAATTGACTTTGTACCGTGTTTTCACTCACAATAGCCAATATCTGCGATGGTAGGGGTCTCCGGAACTGCAACCAGGAGTGAGGGATGATGTAAACACTGTTCTTCTCGCGGAAGAATAATAGTGCTCGTTCGTTATTCCTCGGACTCGATAACCTATTCGCGTATTGGGTGTTCCTGTAGGAGGGGGAGATCATTACGGGAACGCGTAAGAAAAAGGCCATTACGCGAAACGGTAATGCTCCCGTCATCATAATTTCAATAAATCCGGTAACGCAGCCACCGTGGCCAGCAATTCTGTTTTTTCGCCTTTGTCGGCTCCTTCGTACGATTCACTCCGAACGAATCACCTAGCGCAAATACGTTGCACGGTTTGACGGTGCATATCGAACAGGAGCGAGAGGAGGTGGGAAGGAGGCGCTCCGGGGCGAACGGGGGGAGGGAAGAAAAATCGACGCAGACAATTTCCGGTCGATTCGACACACCTTTTCCCTCCCCGTATCGCTGAGGGGCGGCGGGGGGTTCCGAGGAGGCTCTTCTCGTAGCCTCGGAGAACGCACATACGGCCTAAGGTTGGTTTACCTTAGAACAAAGTGGTTTTTGTTCGGTCCCCGGAGCAACTTGTGCAAGTCACGGGGGTTTTGTTGGCGTCGTCCGCGAGACGGAGAAAGAGACGACGAAGCGGCAACAAGAGCAAAGGCGCGCCACGCGTTGGAGGTGAACCGTCCTCTCGTTCCTTCTTCGCCGCCTTTCCTCCTCCTTTGGCTCTCTCAGACCTTCCTTCTACGCGTCCTGCATGACCTTCGCGTGTGCACGCGTGATCCAGCCTCGAGAAGGGACGCGATTTCGCATTCTAACGCGTTGTCACCGGATCGGAAATTCAGACGAGCTCGCTCTGGATACCCTTCCGCCATTTTTGAAGTTTTCTCGATTTCGAATTTTACTTACACGGAACACTGGCTAAGCGACCACTTCCTGTTTTTCAGTTTCACGGTTCAGGGTGCTCGTTTGAAAACTTTAGATCTAATTGTCTCAAAAGTTATTCGGTTTCAAGGGTGTACACGCGATTTTATTTACTTTTTATTTGTTGAATGCATAAAAGGGAGCAAACTCTTGTACGAAACATTTGTCTATCAAAATTTATCTTACAATGACATTTAATGAAATAAAAAATTCGTCAATGTTCGGATAGTTTCCAGGACTAGACTTTTTTTTTATGAGGACCTTTAAAAACCTGTAATATTCAAAACAAGACACTTGAATGCAAAAATATTCAAAAGTGAATTACACAACAAATTGTATTACTGCTTAGCACAAAATGGAGAATTTTTATGTGTTCAAATCCTGTTATGAACACAGTTATGAAGCACTGATTTTTTTTTGTACTATCAAAATTTTACTGTTTGTGAATTTTAATTTATTCAGTTTCCAGAGTATTATAACACGATCGAAAAATGTCCTGGGTCCATTTATATAATTATCCATTTTAAAGTTATATCATATTAATACAAATGTCTTGTGTCGCGTTAAAAACTAGTAGTAAGCGTAATGGTCCCTCTGAATATTAATGTCCGCGAAGGGGATGGCCCCCTCGGCAGCCGGGAACGTGTTAATTTGCAGTACTATCGCTTCATTACGAGATAAACATCTCGTATTTACAGTTTCACTCGCCACCCTACGTAAATTTCGGATTAAGTTCGTGCACCTTCGAAGTGACCGTGATTTTTGTTTTTTTTTTTTTCGACGGTGTACACGTTCGATCGAGTTCCTGAACTTCTTTGGCCGGCTCCTTTATCAGCGCATCGGATTTCGTATCTGCAATCGGGAGCCTCCCATGTAATTGCTCCCTCGTGTACGTCCCCGCGGGACTCCGGCTTTTTGCTCGTTCCCCGAAGAGTCCCGAGCAACATGCAAATCGATAAGAAACAGATCGAGATCAGTGGTCATCCATAAGCGTCCGATCCTTTCTTAGGACGGGGATTATAGTTAGGACAGGGAGGTAGAGGGGAACTTCTTCTCTTCGAATCTTCGAAATCTCGGTATCGCAGCACGTGTGTACACACGTTTTTAAAGATGCTTATCCGAGAGCAGGGACTTCAGCGAGAGAAGTCAGCCTCTGGGGAGGGACCGAGCCTTGTATGGGGATTTAATTAAGCATTGTGTGATAGAAACGTGACACTGCGGGCCTTTATCTCTTCCGTGGCATCTAACCTCGCGTCAATCGACCGTCGTGGATGCAGAGACGACAGGAACCGAAGTCGATACTGAGATATCGATCACTGATATTATTCGTCACTGTAAACGCCGCCATATTGTACCAAGATCTCAATATAATTTCAGTAAATTTCAAATTCATTGAACCAAATCAGGAAGACTTGTTAATTATATGTAACCCTTCTTATAATTCTTCTGGTGTACCTCAGGGTTTTTGTTCATAGTTTGCATTAATAATTTGTACTCTGTTCTTCAATTTTCAAAATACTACTTGTCCAACGGCTTCAAATTCCTTCATTCCATACATGATCTCAACGATCATTCGGTAGAACGTCTGGAATGTAGAGCTGTGGCATCGAAAGAATGGTCTTATGTAAGGCACGAAATATAAACGTGAGGTCTCGAGATGAACTAGAAGCAGAGATTCGTTGACCATACCATAAACCATACTATTTGCAATTCTTATTGATTTATTTTGTTGTACTGTGTGAAGGTTATTGAAATAAGTACCGAAGCAAATTTTAAGTTATATAGTTCACGATGGTCTTGCAGAATATTTTGATCTGACAGTGATCATGTTGAAGCTACCTCGTGCAATCGATTTTCAAAATTGCCTGGAGAGGTAGAAAATGGCGGTCTAAAATCAGATCATTGAGACGTTGAGGAAAATAAAAGATAAGATTTGTGTATTATAGCAAGATTACAAAAAACAAATATCGAAACAAATTGTAGGTTCTTCTGTAGTCTACAGTGGTCTAAAATCAAATCACTCAGATGTTGAGGATAATAAACTTGGATAGGATTTGTGAATTTTAGCAAGGTTACAAAAAATAATTGCTGAAACAAATTTTAGGTTATGCAATTTCTCATAGTCTAAAATTAAATCATTCAAATATTGAAGGAAACAAACTTGGATAGGATTTGTAAATTTTTGCAAGGTTACAAAAAATAATTGCTGAAACAAATTTTAGGTTATGCAATTTCTCATAGTCTAAAATTAAATCATTCAAATATTGAAGAAAATAAACTTGGATAGGATTTGTAAATTTTTGCAAGATTATAAAAAATAAGTACTGAAACAAAATTATAAATGAATTGAAACGGTCAAAAATCAAGTCAATGAGGCGTCGAGGGAAATAAACTTGAATATGATTTGTGAATTTGAGCAATGTGACAAAAAATAAATACCAAAACAGATCGTAGGTTATGTAGAGTGGTATAAAATTAAATCATTGAGACATCGAGGGAAACAAATTTAGATTACGAAAAATAAATACCGAAAGAAATTTTAGGGTAGCTTCCAATGATCTACAAAAGTGTCAGTCTTGCAGAATATTATACAATTTTTGTAATCTTATTAATTTCACGAAGTGAACGTACTTCGAACGACTTTCGAAATTGTTTAGAAACGTAGAAAATGGCGTCGAGTGGAGCTCGATCGAGGCGTCGTTCTTTGTGTCCGTTTCGTGGGCCTGGTACCTCGGACTGTCACAGAGTTTCCGTGGCGCGAGCAAATAAAATCCAATCATGACGATCGAATTTGCTCAGCCGCGGCTGGAGCTGTCGTTCGGCGCACGAAACGAATCTAAAGAGAAGGTGGACGTAAAGGGGGGGTCGGGGGGAAGGAAGGTAGATGCACGAAGCGGAGGGTCCCACCCACTAGTGGCCCTCCACTTGGAGTTCAGGACTCGTGACCACCTCGGGCTGATATGTCGAACCGAAACCCTTCGTTTCTTCTCCGGCTCACATCCCTCTCACTCGGTCTCTCCTTCCATCTCTGGGTTCTCGTTCTCCCTTTCTCCCTGTCTTTCTCTCTCTTTCTCTCTCCACCCACCGATCATCCACGGGAACCGTGGTCCCCTCGTGCTCCTTCTTCCTCTGGCTCGCCGTCCTGTGTGGCTCTCACGAATACTCTTCCCATGATTTACTCGCGCGCCACGAAAGAGAGAACTATCTTTTTGCCGTGCTCGCTCTTTCTTCTCTATCTCGTTGGCGGAATCTTCGCGGTTTCGAATAGGAGACCTCTCTAGTCCACCTAGAAGAAACAGACCCGATGCTTTTCGGCGATACGAATTGAATAATTGCTCCTCCGTCCGCTTGGAAAGAGTTGCAAATCCTTTTTCTCAGTCAAGAAAACGATGCATCTTTTGAAAGAAATTTTAGATTTTCCTAGCAATCTTCGAAGAAGTTGATGTTTTCTTTAGAGAAGCCTAGTGATTGTGAAATAGATAAATTCTTGAGGTAGCTTTTATATCATCTATTTATGCTTTATAAACTTTGTTAACTCGTGACAATTTTGTACGTAAAAATAAGATTTTGAAATATTCTTTAGTCACTTTATTTTATTCTTCGTCTCCCGTAGCAAAATTGTACACAAACCTTCAAGAGCAAACAAATGGAAAATTGTCCTTAAATTTATAATTCATGCAACAATCAAGGTAACCAATCCAACGAGGAGCACCACTTACACGGTATATCTCCGCCACTATCAGTTACTTCCGACTCCAACTTCGCTCATTGCTAAGTGACCACCCCCTCCACTCGACGGCGCAATGCAACGAACGAGGCTCTCACGCAATCATCGAGGTTGCAACAATGGAGACTCTACTGCAAGCGAAATCGCGAATCTATTTAGGAATTAGGATCTCGAAACTCCAAACAAACCCCCATTTTCGGAACTCGTGAGCTCGACGAAAATCCTCTAATTGATTCTTTTTTTTATATTCGTCCATCGTGTTTTCGATTTATTAATTAATCACTCGCGTCACAATGAGTCGATCATCCCGACCAGAAGGCAATTTGTCGATCTGTCGTCTCTCTGACGGGCATCTCGAACGCGAAAAAAAAAGATCGCAAGTTTCGACGCTCCTTATTCCTCGTCCAAAGATAGCAAGGCAACCACTTACGACAATTAACCGAGGAGATCATCGTGTGTCGGTGCGTAGACGTACCTTGGGAACCCCGTTGTCCATCAAAAAAACTGACAGTCGTCAATTATCTCGCCATCGTTTTTTACCTGCCGTCTCTGAGTTTCTCTCGCTCCGTCAGAATTGTTTCCTTGAGTCTCCTTTAAAAGCCTTCCTAGTCTGGAGATCGAATTTTTCTGTTCTCACAATTTTTTTAAAGATATTATTAATGCATTGTCTTGGAAACATTCAAGTGGAATTCGAACATTGACAAACCAAACTGTTAATTTATGTTAACACATTAACAACGGGGCATGTTTATTAAAACTTTCCTATATGATGATGTATTTGAACCAAAAATAAGCTCTTAAATTAACTACTGTGATGTGATCGACTGTCAGATAAACACTAATAAATGTATATTACAGTGTGTAGAATAAATGTAAAAATGCACCACTGTCATAAATGATACAATTATCAGAGATATTACTAGAAAAACGCACGCTTGTCGTAAAACGAGAATTCTCGTTTCCCGTCGGTAATGTGTTGAGTAATTTAGATTATTTAAGAACAAAGTTTCATACGTTCTATTATGTGTAAATGGTTGACAGAACTGGTCCTTTGCAACACTTAAAAAAATATAATAGAAGAGTATATAAAGTTGCCATTTTATTGAAGAATATTATAAACTTATATCTCGTATGAGATCTATTGTAGAAGACTGAGAAAATACAAAATGGTTGACACTGTTCCTCTGAAACATTTAAAGAAATATAATAGAGAAGTATGTAAAATTGCCATATTATTGAAGAATAAAATAATTTTAAATGTTTTATATGATCTATTGTGCAAGATTGAGAAAATACAAAATGGTTGACACAAGTGTTTCTCCATAACCCCTAAAAAAATATAATAGAGGAGTATATATTATAAAATTGCCATTTCATTGAAAAATAAAATAATTTTAAATATTTTGTATGATCTATTGTGCAAGACTGAGAAAATACAAAATGGTTGACACAACTATTCCTCTGTAATCCTTAAAAAAATATAATAGAAGAGTATATAAAGTTGCCATTTTATTGAAGAATACAATAATTTTAAATGTTTTGAATGATCTATTGTGCAAGACTGAGAAAATGCAAATGTTCCTCTGAAACATTTAAAGAAATATAATAGAGGAGTATGTAAAATTGCCATTTTGTTGAAGAATAAAATAATTTCAAATGTTTTATGTGATCCATTAGTCAAGACTGAGAAAGTACAAAATGGTTGACAAACTGTCGTTTAAAAAGATCTAATGGAAGAGTAAAGTCGCCATTTTTGGGCACCGTCCTTTCACCGGGTCGCGACGTTAATGAAAGCTCAAAGTCGTCCGTTCCACGGTCGAGAGACGTAGTCGGTGCAATTAAGAGGTTAAGGTTATCTACCTACGTGCAATATTTACGGTACCGGTACGATGTCAGCTCCGGGGCTAATAGACGAGGAAACGTTCCTCTCGCTTTCTGGCGTCCTTTGTTTTTCTCGTCTTCGGTCTTCCCTCGGTACGACCCACACGCGAAGAGATAAAGTGGAGGATGATCGACGCAGTAAATAAGGTATAGAATACGCATATGTAAATCACGAAGGGCGCACCCACGCCCCCTTGCTCGTCGGAGCGGTTCTCCGTCCTCCTCTTCTCCCTTTCTCTGTTTTTCACCCCGTGTTCCGTGTCTGGTTTCGTCCTCTTCCCTCTCTCGGTTACGTTCATTCTCCATAAACCTCTTGAGAGTCCCACTGGTCGAACGAGGAGGAAAAAAAGGGCGGTCGAAAGAAGAAGAGGAGAGGTGCGTGCATGAAGGTGGCTCCGGGGCCCTACACACAATGCCCTAAGCTCCGCGTTCGTGTGCTCGGAGTGCACTTCAACTTCTTCGCGAGGCTTCTCAACGCCGAGATAAAGCAACCGTGATACCGTGCACTCCTCTTTCTCCCGCTCGTTCACCTCCACCCTCGTCACTTCAACCTTACGTACGTGGGCCCCCGGGCCCCCTTATCCTTTTTTTTCCTCGTCTACGGCCCCCATCCCCCCTTGCGACGCAAGAATTTCGCGGGAATGTTAATTGCATCGTTTTGTATCGATGCAGCCACCGGGGATATTGATACTCGCGATAGAATTTTCTGCCCGGAATATCGTTTAATTACGAACACGCGTTGAGGTGTTATTGAACCAGCATAATCGATAAGTGGACAAGCTGCTTGCAAACTCGCGTCTTGGGTCGGGCACAGGAGTTTACGGAACTATTTTTGGCTTTGTATTTTTATATGAATCATTTGTAAACCAAACGTTACGAAACTTATAAATATTATTTTGAGAATAATTAAAAGAAAAACTGCATTTTAATGTAACTGTCAGCAACAGCGAATTGCAATAAAAATATGTAAAACGAGTGTTCCGTAAACCTAGGGTTAAATTATGGTCACGTTCTATAGAATTTGAAATGAGTATTGGAATTGAAGGATGCAAATTGACGTTGGTCTACAAATAAATCGATCCTGACAGGAGAGTTGTAATAAATGGCAGCACTCGAGATAAATTTTTAACGAACGTGTATTTTGAAAACTAACAATGGTTGGCGCGAGTGAATGGTCGGTCGAGTGGTATTTCAAGTTGGAAGTAAGAGTACAGTGATTGGACAAGATAAAGCGGTCGAACGATATAGCTCAGATACTCTGCTTGTGAGGCACATTTACAAGGCAATTTATTTGGATAGTTAAATTGTTATTAAATGGTTTTATATTCGTAAAAATGTTGCTAAATAATAGGAAATATTTATTTTGCATTAAATATTGTAAGTAGTTCATAATTCGCGGGTCGAGTAGTTGTAGGGCCCACCGCGGAGCGTCGCTGCTTTATATTCTGGGGCATGAAGAACATGCTGTGGTTTTTAATCCACTTTTTTCTGTATGTATGTTTTTTAGTAGCCTCTTGCTACAGCAACTATATGAAATAATATGTAAGACTGCAAACTTCACAATATTTTTAATGCTTTCGAGCAATTTTAGTCAATAATAAAGTAACTGCTCCAATAAATATTGTCGTTGAAAGGCTATTACATTTTTTTAGTAATTGAACATCTTTGGAAATACTTTTGAGGTGTACTGTATGTAATTCTAAGGGTTTTAGAAGTTGGATAGGGTGTGATAGGATGAGATGAGGTTTAGGTAGTTCTTAGAGAGTGAAGCTAGGGGAGTCTACGACAAAGGGTTCGTAAGACACGGTTGACAGTGTTTACAGAAACTACTGACGCAGGCTTTGTGAGGTGGGAAGTCACGCACAAGTCAGGTGGATGTTTCTCAATATATTTTTACCAAATTTTGAATCCAGTCTACCCCCTTTTACACCGTGGTTATTCCCTCGCAACTTTCATAGAAATACAAGTAATACCTGTATAACATAAAATTGCTCTATCAAAATATTAATATATTTACCTGCAACTTGTAGGTTTCCCTCTTGTAATAGACTATAATTCTGAAAATTCGTTTAAAGTAGGGACCCAAAGAAGCATTCCTACATCTGAAATCACTGTTGCCCTTGTTTTACATAATTCCCCAGATTCCTCCGAGTCACGAAAGCATCGACACAAGTCCCAGCGATATATGGCTCCTAAACCCCAGGTCCCCATAATTCCAACCGAACCAATGAAAACCCACGAAGCAGAAGTCAAAACACGGGCTCTGGCTTAATCGTGCTGCTTAATCTCCTAGATCGTGGCCGTCAGGCTGGCCCACGAGACGCTCGATCTTCGTAATTAATTTAAGAAATGCCCCCGCGGTGGATGACTGTAAAACGGGGTGCAGCGTAACGCGGGGTCGGTGGAAATTTATGCTCCCCCCGGGGAAATCCCATGAAAAATTCGGCGGTGGGCGTGCTGGGCCCAGGGAGCTCCGTATAAACGATCTTCTCTCGGTTTCTCTCGATTTTTGGACGGTCGAGCATGTCGCGTACGGGTTCGTCGGCGGCCTACGCGCGCGGCCCCCAGATCAGAGGGAGAGAAAAAGCGAACGAAAGGAGGATCACGGAGAAAGAACGAGAAAGGGAGAGCCGGGCAAATCGTAAATAAGAAGGCGATTGTCCTTTTAAGCGGCATGGGGCCTCGCGCTGAACACGGGTGGGGGCAGCCCTTCGAGAAAGGGGCCCCCACTGATTGTCCCTAAAGAATGGTAGCCGCATGACGGTCCCATTGTTCGAGTGCCGGGTACCTGTATACTCGTAACACGTGCGCCTGTGTGCGTTACAGCCACGTACGAGGATCCAAGGGGTTTTAGGTGTATCTGCGTATATCGTTCCACAAAGTTCCTTTTCCTTTTCCTCTGTCGCGTCCTCGGTTCCCTTTGGGGTCTCTCTCTCTTTCTCTGGAGACTCTCTGCTTTTTCTCGCGATCTCTACGACGACGCAGAAGAGCGAGGGCCTAGGTAGGACCAGACGATTGGCACGCGAAACAACCTGTTGATTGTCTTATACCTGTTGCGCCCGGAGGTCGCTCGTTTTACCCGCGATCCTCGCATACTATCGCGGAACTTTCCCTCCGAGGGAATATTTCAGATGGTTTTTACCTGCCCGAGCCGGATATCTTACACGTTTAACGCAATACCGAGCCGAGTAGGCGAAATTTATTTCAACAACACCTCGTTAAACCCCTCCACTTCGCGGTCCGTGACGTTTTTAATGTTTTTAAACTTAGTCGAACATTTAACTTTTCTACAGTTTCCTTCTCCAATGCAGTATTCGTACGCTGGAATTGGTGAATCATTATTAATTTATGAGAAACTACTTCTTTTTTTTGTGAATTATTTTTATTTATTTATTTCTATTCATTTGGAAAGTAGTTTTTTTTTTTAATATTAACTGACATGTAAGGTCCCCCAATCATAGAATCGATAGAGAAGTATTTATTTAATAATATAAAGATAGATACGTATTTTTTTTCCTCGAGCGGTCACTCATTCTGTACTGCACGTGACCAAATGATGCTGCACTTCGCTGATCAGTTGAGAATCATTGTCTCCAACGTGTCACTATTCTTGGCTAGTATTATTTTTAATTTCTTCTTATTTAAATTAAATATCTCCATGTATAGTTAATGGACTCATATTACAAGAAACAAGTTCCTTTTCATCTATAGTGAACCACCATTATAGCGTACGAATACGAATAGGGGTAACTGAATATAACAAATTCATCATACGTATGTTTCTAACAGAATTAAAATCTTAGAAAATAAGGGTGCATTTTTGTAAAACAGCAACTTATATAAGAAACTAAAGGTTTCAGAGTGGTGTTCTGAGATAGTAATTATTTGAAATAAATTTCACTTATGATACCATTTGAAAAATTAAAAATAAATCAAAATCTTAGGAACTAGGGATGCACTTTCGTAAAATAGCAATTTGTACGAAAAACCAAAGAGATTTCGGAGTACTGTTTCAAAATAATAATTATTTAGCCTAGTTATAAAACAAACTATGCTAAGTAAAATTTTGTGTAGTGAATCACCATTATACCCCCAGACGCCCATGTACGAATTACAAATTCAGAACGATGAGCCCTAAAACGTTTGAAAATATAGGTCTACCCGGGATGTGACTGCTGAATCGGTGTTACAAGGGATTAATAGTGCTCGAACGGAGCCAAGGGCTCCCGGAGTCATCGTGAAATGACTGTAATCTCATTCCTGAACCAATAACGAATTCCCATGCAGCGCGAATCCGTCGGCGAATTTGATTTGACAGAGGCTGAAGCCACCTGTTGAATGCTCGCACACCTGTTGCTTTAAGGTTTCGCGTTCCCTCACCGACGCCGACGCTTTTCTTGGCTTCGTTCTCTTTCGATCTAATTACAGACCTGTAGATTTGACGTGTAATTTAGCCCCTTTGCACGGTCGCGTTTTACCGTGGAACAACGCCGCGCCACCGGTTTCCAAAGATGGCGTGCTACAAAGTAACCCTCCCGAGCTACTTGTTGATTGTTTTGCAGGGTACCTGTTGCACAAAGATCCCGTGTGCTTCTTTCGTTACACGCACACCCTTCTCACAAAGAGGATTCCAATCTTTCCTGACGCCGCCGCCGCGAACGGTACGCCGGGATTATGAATGAATAAAGGACGATTGAATATTCTATTCCGACGACCACCCTCGTTTCCGTCGTAATCACCGTGTTTACTTCTACCGTCTTCTGGAATCATTACGGTTTCTCAGTTCCTATTCCACGTTCGCGGTGTATTTCATTCGAGATTACGTTATTTAATAATATTTACTTAAACTATTTCGTTCATTAATACATTATCGAATAGCATTTTATAAACTGGTGGGATGGTGCAGGGCAATATTTAGGACTTGATATTGATTCCAATTAATTTTGTAGTTCAGTAACTACATTTTTAGTGGATTAGTAGTATATTCAAAATATTGCATTTTTTGAAATGGTGAGATGGTATAGGTCAATATTGAGCACTTGATATCAATTACAATTAATTTTGTATTTTAGCAACTACATTTTTAGTGAATTATAATATATATTAAACATACTGGATTTCCTAAATTGGTGAGATGATGTAAGTATTTTAGTTACTACATTTTTATTCGATTAATAGAATACACAGTGTTCAGCCACATCTGGGAAAAATTTTGATGGGAGATTCTGGAAGCCAAAATAAGACGAAAATTAAGAATACTAATTTGTTTATTGAGGCTTCGTTACAAAGTTATTAATGTTTAAAGTTCCATACCGACCGAAAAATTTTCGGCGAAAAAAAAAATTTCAAATCGTTCTGGAAAAAATATTTTTAGCTGTGGGAGTCAGTTACAGTCATTTTTAATGAATAGACATAATCCCGAAATCCTGCTCAGTTTCAAGAAAAAAATTCACCGAAAATATAATTTCAAGCCAGAAATGTCTGCTTGAAATTTCATGCGTATATTTAAAACATCATAACTTCTGAACGGATTGGACGATTTTAATGTTCAAAAAGCCAAACGCCGCGTATTTTAGTGTAGAATATGTAGCAATCATAAAAATATTCGAAAGGTTGTTCCTTGACCTCATAAAGTTAGAAAAACCCCATAAAAATGGTCGAATTTTCAAACGGCCATAACTTTTAGAATAGTAAATGGATCTCATTGAAATTTAGTATGGAAGTAGAGCTCATGGATACCTACAAAAAAGTATTAGACAACATTTTCGTACAGCGTCAAACAAAGTTATTAAAAATATAAAACGAATTTTTAAGAAAAATCGACGGGGGGTAGGTGCCTAAATTTTTCGTCGAAATTAAAAAATTTCAAATCCATCTAAAAAAATTATTTTCAGTTGCAGGAGTCAATTGCAATTATTTTTGGTGAATAGACACATCCCCGAAATCCTACGCACTTTCGAGGCAAAAATTCGTGTGAATGGACAAATTTTATTAATAATTCTTACCAATAATTTTGTTAATAACTTTTCAACGAAGCCTCAATCAACAAATTGACGGCCATTAAATGCTCCTTAATATTAAATAAAAAAACAAAAGAAAAGTACTTCGTAAAAATAACACAGTTATGTAATGAACAATATTCGGTCAAAATAGAAATGGAAAAAGTTCATAAAGTTACCTTAAATTTATAGTGAATTACCATTACAGTATACGAATACGAGTAAAAACTATAAACCTGTAGAACAGATCAACCGTGTCCTCCACATACAAGCCCAAAGGTCCCTACGAAAATTTTGATCGTAGATTGCACAGATTCAGCTGCTCAAATATTTACACGTCCAGCAACTAGAAATAATTTCATACGTCCCCATAACTTCACGGAACAAGTGGTATAGTATTTCAAGCTCGATTTTCCAAACAAACCGTTTCTGTTTGCACTCGAAATTTATAATACGACCGAGAGACGTTAACGAGACCATCGAGGACTCCGGAGAGTACGTCGCCTACGGTCGCCTGGAGTTTATTTATAGAAGACTCACTTTGGTCCATTGAAGGAGTGCCCCGTCTGGAGAATCTCTCATCCCCGTGATTCGTTCTCGAGCTGTTATGATACCCAGCTGCGTAGCGCGGGGCCTTTTCGCGTCCCCGAAAACGGTCCTCCTGTTGCTCTCGAGGTCCCCGAAAAGACATCCCCGGCGATGTTCCGTGCCCGTAACGTCGTTCCGTTCCCAAGGATATCCTCAAATTAGACACTTCGGGAGCGTGTTCCGTCTCTGCATTATTCATGACTCCTCAACGGGGCTCGCATAAATTTTCTCCTCGGAGTTTGAAACCCTCCCGTGAGAGCTCGCGGAGAATCCTCGAACCGTGGCGCGTCTCTCGGATCCGCTGCTTCCTATTTAATGAAGATATTAAACGAACGCCCCGGAAATCGTCGATCCTCGGAAAAGCGTTGGATCCGGTTTGGGTAACGATAGGGTTGCTCGTAACCCGAAAACGTCCCCCAATCGCGATCTGGGGTCCAAGGAGAGCGCATTAAGGCCCCGGGGCGCCCGGATCTCTTCTGTCCTCGTTCGTTTCGTTCCTCTGATCCGTTTGGGCCCGTCATTAACCGGGGGACCCTCCTCTTGGTGAAGCCATTACCCATTCAAATTACGCTTATCGGTGGGTCCTTTCTCGAGTACGTGCACCTTTTAAGGCCCCGAGAAAATGGACGACGATTGGGGCGAATGGGCGAGGGAGAATAAAAGATATAAAAAAAAAAGGGTCAAACGTAGGTATTAAGACTCAACCGGTGTACAAATCACGCGGTGTGCATCGCCGTGCATTATTGCTGTCCGGCTTGTGTTGCTCGTGGACAACAAGGACTACCAGATAACGCCCCGGTTTCTGCTCTCTCGCCTTCGTTGTCCCGGTCGCCTCTATCCCCGATTCTGTCTCTTATGAATTATTTGCCTCTCACGGGGCCTCTATCTTCGGCTGCCTTCGAGCAAAGTGCTCCTCGACCGCTCCCCCGAACGTCCGGTCCTCCTTTCGACGCGTACACGTGTGCCCCGGAGATACCATCGACGCCTGGAAGAGGCTGTCGAAGCGAATCGAGACGATTCTCTAACCCCCGTGAAAATCGGGACACGTGGTTGGGTGGGTTAGGTGGATCGAAAGCCGAAAACACGAGATAGGATCGGTAGACACGTGATTTTAGAATCTACTAGCAATTATAAACAGACAAAACTATGTACGAATTAAGATAAAAATTGTATAAAATATTAAATTGGTTTTGGTACTTGTTAGGCAACCATATGATTTTTTGTTATATTCCAGATATATGTCTTTTTTCTATTTTAGTTTGATAAATTGATCTCTAAAATATGTTCAACACGAGTAACAACTAACAGGGATCAATGGTTGTGTTCAGATTACCATGTGGCTAGGTCTGGATTATGTCTGGGTTAGATTAGTAAAATGAATAATTTTGATACTTGGGGTACAGAAAATATTAATATTATGGAATAAATTAATGCTAAATTATAATATTGTAAATTATATTAGTGGATAAAGAGTAGAGCGAGATGGCTAAAATTCTTGAAGAAGGGAGTAGGTTATTTAAATTTCTGTACTCAGTTAATATTTTAAGAATTTAGAAAATATATTTCACTGTTAATACAACCAGCATTCGTCTATTTATTTTTCTAGAACTTTACAGATCATTCAGTTTCAAGTAATTCTTACGCCACTGGGTTAGATCTGGGTTAGGTTTTGAATTTTGTTAAGAATTTGATATTTTAAAAATTTAGAAAATATGCTTGACTGTTAATACAACTAGCATTCATCTATTTATTTTTCTACAATTTGACAGTGCATTTAGTTTCAAGTAATTCTTACGCCATTGGGTTAGATCTGGGTTAGGTTTTGAATTTTTTTAAGAATTTGATATTTTAAAAAATTTAGAAAATATGCTTGACTGTTAATACAACTAGTATTCATCTATTTATTTTTCTACAATTTGACAGTGCATTTAGTTTCAAGTAATTCTTACGCCATTGGGTTAGATCTGGGTTAGGTTTTGAATTTTTTTAAGAATTTGATATTTTAAACAATTAGAAAATATGTTTGACTGTTAATACAACTAGCATTCATCTATTTATTTTTCTACAATTTGACAGTGCATTTAGTTTCAAGTAATTCTTACGCTACTGAGTTAGATCTGGGTTAGGTTTTGATATTTTAAGAATTTAGAAAATATCTTTGGCTGTTAATACAACTAGCATTCACCTATTTATGCTTTTAAAAGACAATGCATTCAATTTAAAATAATTATTCCTCCATCGAGATGCAAAGTACCATTGTCTAAATCGATACTAACATTATCTCAAAGGCACACAGTCTCAACCATATGAATCATCGACTCTGGTTCGTAAAAATTGTCAAGTATTGACTATATGCTGTTCTAGTATTACCATCGCAACGATCCAACGCAGAGTTGTCTCTCCCCCAGTGCCATAACTAAATCGTTTTTATGGAAGTCGATGGAAACCAGGACTCCGAGGAAACTAGCGCGACCATTTTATCGGGACGATGCACTCGTTGGGAATTGTTATGGCATACGGGTCTCTAAGGGCTCTCTAATCATTACCCTCTTAGCTGTTTGGGAATTCTAACAAGCGAGCAAAAGCATTTTAAGGCCTAGCATCGGTTCGTTAGAGGTCTAACGAGGGGCGAATCGCATTGCAATAATTACTCCTTACATGGGCATGAATGTGCACCGCTTGTCCCGGCTCAAGATGGATGGCGATCGACGTCCATTTGTAAAGTAGCGCTAATCCGCTAATAAGCTGGACGCTGTATCGCGATTGTTTTCCACGTTTCGCTGACTCCATTCCTTCTATCGGTTACGCGAGCAACTTGTCCGTATTAATCGATGAATTTCATATACACTCTTACGTAAATAACGCCAAAGTCTTTAAACGTTCAGAACTTAAAGTCTTCGAAAAATCAACCTTTAAGGGTCGAGAATAAAATAAAAATCACCATGATGACTTTGGAAGTTTTAATATTCATGAAAATATCTGTTCCTGCGGGTAATTTAAATCACTGGTTACGTTTATTTCGAGAAACAGAATCGAGTTAAATTTTTTAATTAAATTAGATATAGCAATTTTTGTGACACTCTAATTCCTCCACGAAACGATCACCGATTCGCCTAAGCATTCGACAAGTGTCGTATTCGTCGAATTCGTCTGGGCCCAGTGACAGGTGCATCCGCGGTGCACGACCACGTGGCCCGAATAATTATAACGTTCCGCCAACAGCGCACTTATGGCGACGGACAAATAATTTTTCCGTGGGCACCCCCGTGGCGTGCTCGTGGCCACCCGGTGCCAGCCATGCTTTTTGGTGGGGAGGCACGGGCCGCGCTAACCTTCCTCCTCGCTTGGTGGGTCCCTCGATGGGCCCCAGCGTCTCTCAACCGGGGCTCCATCCGTCGAACTTCCGAAATTCCGGAGCAAGGACGCCATATGGTGAAACGAAACGCGCTGCTTCCGCGTGCTGCGTTTTATTTTCTTCGTGAAAGGACCGCCTTTCTCTCCTGCAGGAAGAGAACGCTCCCATTTTGTGAGTCCCATTTCTCTTACAACCATCACACTTAGTTTAGTCTCACAAAGAACTCTTATTTTCATTCTTCGATTGCTTAATATAGTAATAAAAGCAGCGAGTGGAGACGAAAGTTTAACGTTTGGGGCCTATAGCGAGGTAGAAGCGTCCACGAATATTATCAATCAATATTTTCTTTATTTAATTAGTAGTTTTGTAAAATTAACCTCTTCAGGACCAAATTATTTTGTTCGTAATAAACAAAAATGCGAATTGACATTCACCCACAACGTCCATCAATTTACCTATGAATATTCATAACTCTAGTGGTTACTATTACGATGTAATATTCAAAATAACTTAAGTACTAAATGTATACATATCAGTTAGTATCCCTGAAGAGATTAAAAAGGAAATATCTGACTTTGTACTCCACAAAGTTTTATTCTAACTATTGTAGCAACATATATTACCAATACAATACGCCATATAGTCGCCATCGTACATTTCATTATTGTACATATATTTACATCCAGGGACTCTTGTTACAATGTTTTCTTTTAGAGTCTGCTTAAATGTGCGTGTGTATATATAAAATAATATAAATAAATACGAGTGCAAAGAGTTAATAATTAGCAGTAAGTTGTCTATAATGGTTAGATCCTTAAGAGGGCTGGGTGATCGCAGAAGGGAAACGATTTCGCCAAAGCTGGTCCCATCGTCGGATTTTCTCGCGACGCCCCTAATTATGGGTGTTTTTGCGCACACGGTGAAACGCTGTTGGAGCGTGAAAGCAGGAAGTCGGGTTCCCCGGGGGCCAGGGCGCCACCGATTGAGCGCCGCTGGCCCCGACACAGTCGGCGGCATGAGAATTTTCCCACAGTCCCCACCACATGGCCTGCGGCCGACGCACACCCGCTCCAGCGACGTTGCCACACCTCTGCCCGGCTGAGAGGCACTGTGTGTTGCCCCGTCGAGCGAGAGAGAGAAGGACAGAGGGGTAGAGAAAACGAGAGAGCGCCCCGTGGTCGTGGGGGGGAGAAGGGCGAGCCGCGCGGAGATAGATCTGAGAAAGGAAGGAGTGAATGAGGGAATAGTGGGAGTCCGGGGTGGGGGTGGATCAGTGACAGAGGGAAAGAGAAAAGGTGAGGCCGAGAGAGAGACGGATCGCGTACGATTGGGAGAGCGGTGCACGACGAACGAACAGAGACAGAGTCTACGAGATGCTTGGAGAAAGGTGAAAGAGGACAGACGTGTACCGCGGGGCAACGAGATCGAGAGAGACGATGGATCCTTTGCGCAATTAGGAAAAGGCTCTGAGTTCGTAGAGCTCCGGAACGAGACGATCGAGAATTTTCGTCCAACCGGAGAGAAACGTTGGATCTCGACTGTTTTTTTTTGAAATTTCATCGTTTCCCTAGGCGAACAATGGCGTCACGTTACGCGTTACGGATCGGAAGGACGCTTCCTAGTTTGGAGGAAACAGAACGATATCCTCGTGGTAAGGAAGCCACAGCGCTGCAACCGGGGTCAAAGGGTTTCCATAGCGTTTTTTTCAACGTGAGAACCGCCGACGCGTGTCTTTTCCCTTTTTCCCTAGGCGTGCGCGGGTCGTGGCTCCCCTGGAAGCAGGTCGAAACCCGGGTGGATTCTGTCGAAACGTTCCACAGACGGGTCTGCCAGCGATTGGGGCGGTCCACGTAGCTCCGATCTCTTATTTTTTCTCTTTTCCCCGTTGGTTCGAAACTCTCTTGGTTCCTCGAGAAGGTGAATGAAATCATTCCAAGTACCCTGAACCGCCGACTAATTGCCAGCGCTTTACAGGATTCTCGAAATTCCAGTTCGAGTGCCCGACCTTGCTCGGCGCGCTCGCGGTATCCTCTTCAGCTACGAAAAGGATACCCTCGAACGGTCGTTTCCCATCATTACACGGCCAGACTCGAAATAACGATAAATATACTATGGTTTTTTGTCGGCCGCCACGTCCATTAGGCGGAACTTACGGAACCGTGAACATAATTGACCGGTATCTAGCCCCGCGGTCTTTGAACTACGACGCTAAGCGCGCACCTAGCGCAAGGTGACGCGCCATTTTGTTAACGATCGACGTCTGAACGTTGTCGCGTGTCGAAGGACTCGTTAACGCTAAAAACTGGGCCTCCAGACGCAGCTTCCTGCCGGGTCTGGGGAATTTCAGCCCTCTGCAACAGTGGCTCTCAATGCTAGATTTAGGGAAGCAGGCATTTTAATAGGTCTCAGATTCCGTATTTAATCTTTATTTTTAAAGAGAAGTATTTCGATAAAAAAATGTTTGGAAATGTAGGGTTAACCATTGGCAATCTTTTGGAGCTTGTGGACATTTTAAGCAATACCTAACCTAACTAAACCAAACCTAAAATAACATTTGAACTGAATACCCATTGCAATCACAAAATAAAGCATTAAGTTTAATAACTTGTGGACACTTTCTAAGCAATACATTACCTAACCTAACCAAATCAAACCTGAAAGAACATTTTAACCCAATACTCATTGCAATCAAAGAATAAAGCATTAAGTTTCGCAACACTTAATGGTAGCACGTGGTAACATAACTTCAACTCCCTTAGATTCAATATTTAATGTCATAAAACTCGTAAATATCATTTGTTAGAAATTTATGTTATGATTCAAAACCTGTATCTTAATTTTTAAAAGGAGGTATTTCACTACAAAATGTCTAGAAATCTAGTGTTCATTATTGACAGTCTTTTAGGGTTTGTGACCATTTCAAGCTATACCTAACCTAACCTAACCAAATCAAAGCAAAAAGAACATTTTAACCCAATGCTCATTGCAATCAAAGAATAAAGCATTAAGTTTCGCAACACTTATTGGTAGCACGTGGTAACATAACCTCAACTCCCTTAGATTCAATATTTAATGTCAAAACTCGTAAATATCATTTGTTAGAAATTTATGTTATGATTCAAAACCTGTATCTTAATTTTTAAAAGGAGGTATTTCACTACAAAATGTCTAGAAATCTAGTGTTCATTATTGACAGTCTTTTAGGGTTTGTGACCATTTCAAGCAATACCTAACCTAACCTAACCAAATCAAACCAAAAAGAACATTTTAACCCAATGCTCATTGCAATCAAAGAATAAAGCATTAAGTTTCGCAACACTTAATGGTAGCACGTGGTAACATAACCTCAACTCCCTTAGATTCAATATTTAATGTCATAAAATTCGTAAATATCATTTGTTAGAAATTTATGTTATGATTAAAAACTTGTATCTTAATTTTTAGAAGGAGGTATTTCAATACAAAATGTCTAGAAATCTAGTGTTAATCATTGACAGTCTTTTGGAGCTTGTGACCATTTTAAGCAATACCTAACCTAACCTAACCAAATCAAACCAAAAAGAACATTTTAACCCAATGCTCATTGCAATCAAAGAATAAAGCATTAAGTTTCGCAACACTTAATGGTAGCACGTGGTAACATAACCTCAACTCCCTTAGTTTCAATATTTAATGCCATGAAACTCGTAAATATCATTTGTTAGAAATTTATGTTATGATTCAAAACCTGTATCTTAATTTTTTAAAGGAGGTATTTCAATACAAAATGTCTAGAAATCTAGTGTTAATCATTGACAGTCTTTTGGAGCTTGTGACCATTTCAAGTAATACCTAACCTAAGCTAACCAAATCAAACCAAAAAGAACATTTTAACCCAATGCTCATTGTAATCAAAGAATAAAGCATTAAGTTTCGCAACACTTAATGGTAGCACGTGGTAACATAACCTCAACTCCCTTAGTTTCAATATTTAATGCCATGAAACTCGTAAATATCATTTGTTAGAAATTTATGTTATGATTCAAAACCTGTATCTTAATTTTTTAAAGGAGGTATTTCAATACAAAATGTCTAGAAATCTAGTGTTAATCATTGACAGTCTTTTGGAGCTTGTGACCATTTCAAGCAATACCTAACCTAACCTAACCAAATCAAACCAAAAAGAACATTTTAACCCAATGCTCATTGTAATCAAAGAATAAAGCATTAAATTTTTACAACATTTATACCCACGTGGTAACATAACCTAACACGTACTCTCGTGCCCTAACTCAAACCTAACCTCACATCTCTCTAACTAGTCGTCAGTTGTACCAACAAAAATCTGAAATCCCCGTTGCTCGCGACTCATGACAAAAATTCCTCGAAATATATTCGGTTTCGAACACTCGAATAACTCGATAAGAGTTAATTTCTGAACATTGTACAGTCTTCTCCTAGCCTTCTCGGAGAAAGAAGGGTGGGCGGGGGCGATATTCGAGCGGTGTTCGAGTCGCCGAAAAAGAGCAGAGGGAGAAAAGGGAACAGAGCCGGGGCAGAATTTATACCGGTGTTCCGCTCGTTACGGCCCTGCATCTGTAACGAAGTAACGGATACGTATCCTTCGTCGAATAGGGCCCCGCGCACGCACCCAGACACCCACCAGAAACCCGGCACAGATTCACACGCACACGGCTCTGCGGAACGTTCGTATCTGGGGTGAGGCTCATGAACAATTGCAATTATGGGCCTTCGTCCAAGTTGATTTATAAGTGGTGGAGCCCGTTCCCTACTTGTCCATCGCACCCACACGGGCTTCCAGCTCGCGTAATCTCCGTCCGTTCGTGGCTTGATATTTCTTTTTTCCTTTTATTCGTACTCGCGAATCATCGCGGTCGATCTGCTACTTTTCTATTAGCGGTCTACGCGCGGGCCCCGGGGCCCCATTATGCCCGCTCCGCCGTTTGGAACACGATACACAGGCCCTGCCTCGAGGGTTTGGCAGAATTCCGGGAAGAAGAGGGTCGTCCCTTATGGAAATAAGCTCTCGTCATTAGTGGGGGAGACCGGGATCCTTTTTAAACACTTGCAGCCTCACGAAGGGTGCGATCCGTATTTATATGCATACTTGTGCTCAGGGATTTTTCTTTCATGGCCTAAAGGGTCCGTTCGTGGCTTTTACAGGCCTCAGTCGTGGGAGGGGCACTACTGTGATGAATATTGAAATTTTCATATTTGTCTTTGCACGTATTTTCTCGATCAAAATGGGTGTACGTTTTGGCTATGCGTTAATGCACGTTAGGGTTGTTATCGATGACTAGGTCATCAATTATAGAAGCTGAGGACTCGATTTATTATTAGTCACGATATCTATATTCTTTGGTATTTCACGGTTATTTAATTTCAAAAACTAAATAATTGCGAAAGACCCAAATTATTAATAATGAATTATATTAAACAGTTCAAGAATTAAAATACACTATTAAAATTTTAAAAATTACCACATAATAAAAAAAGTTTATTTGTTATTAAATATTGTGGTTGGAAATATTTAGTTTCGAATAGATTTTCTATTATAAATTAAAAAGACTCTAGAATTTATTTATTTATTTGAGGGATAAACACCCTTTACGAAGAAGTGAAAAAATACAAGTACAATTACATACATTGAGTAGATCATTGTCCACTTCTGGTTCTACCTTTTTAGATCGACTAATTTTCTCATCGACACTTCGCGTGGTCACTTTATTAGTTACACGATGGTTATATTTCATCGACAGAGGGTTGACAGTTTTTTTTTTGGACGCTCTTTGTTGGAAGCACGATGCAAAAAGGGAGGAACGAGGCGATGAATGGACGCGAGTATGAACACGGAACGGATCATCCTGCAAATACGTGGATGTTTCAGGGTAACTCGAAGGGTTCCTTTTGTCCTGGCTGGTATCGATATTAACGACAATCGATTCGGCACGGAACCGTGGCGGCGTAGGTTCCTCGCCTCCGCGTTTCTTGTTCCCCGTTCCTACCGTTGAACACGAATAGCCTGAGTTTTTCTTCCATCGCCTGGAATTTTCTTTCTTGCGGAATAGGTGGAACGAAAATTAAGCGCCGGTCAATATTCCATCGACTCCATTTTGTCTCAGCATCCTTGCAAAGTATTCCAGGTTAAGTTCAATTTTGCAATTCGAGGTTTGATTTTACGGACGCCATTTTGCATTTCGAGTCTTATGAATATAGGGAACAGATATCGAACCTGGAATTGTTTCAGTCATTTCCAACCGTAAGAAAATTATTACACTATTTTTTCCAGAATTTCTAGAATATTAATTCTAATGATAGTTTCATGAAAAATAATTAGTTGACAATGTTCTTTTTTTTTTAAGTATTTTATTTGTATATTTGGATCATTAGATATTATTGTTGTCTTTAGTGTGATTTATACACAAGTTATATATATGGGTAATGATTTATATAAATTTTGATTTAATTCTATGGAACAATGAACTTAAATAATATTAATATTAAATAACCAATGGATTTAAAAAAGAAGAAACGTACAAAAGTACTTGCATAAAACGTAAATTTATATTATCTCATAAATTTATATTTCTTAAAATACGTACTTTATAGTGTTTTCTTCTGCAACCGAGGACTATAAAATGTAATGGCCGAAACTTATAAATAAAATGCATGGGAAAATCTTTTGTAGAACATTCTTTCTACATTTTTACGCAATCTATTTATACTTTATCGTTACATATATTAACGTATATGGCCCCACGTGTGCTTAATAAAGACGTTTAATAATAATAAAACAGTGGCCGTGTAAATTCATGGGCGGAGAAGTATCATAATCTCGATTTTACGATGTAAAAATCTCACGGTAGCGTGTAGGGTCCCAGTAATCCGGTAACTCAAGAAGGGAAACCTCCTTGAAAGATTCCAGTTTCGAATCTCTGCTAAAATTCGGTCGCGAAGCCCCGATGGTACCCTCTGTTGCGCATGAAATCGATTTCAATAAAAAAAATTTAGCATTTTACATGGTCCATAAGCCCCCTGATAAATGCACAAATAAAATTTAAAACAATTTAGAAATTCATACAATTCTTAAAGTACTATAATCTTATTTTAATAACGAAAAATTGGCATTTTGCACAGTCCATAAATCCTATTACAAGTGCACAAATAAAATATAAAAACTTATTATTCATATAATTTTTTAAATCTCAAAGAATTTTAAAACCCAATGTACGAGAAAATATAAATATTCAAAAAGCAATATCACATTGGTGCTCTAAAATTTTGTCTATTTAATTTTAAAACAGGAATTGTATTTACCAAAGTGTTTAAATTTTCTTATAAGGTAAACATTGATGAGAATCGATTTTAATAAAAAAGATTTGGCATTTTACACGTTGCATAAGTCCCATAAGAAATGCACAGATAAAATATAAAAATTTAGAAATTCCTACAAGTTTTAAAATTCAGTTTGAAGAATTTTAAATCCCAGAAAATGTAAATATTCAAAAAACGACGCCGTATTAGTGCTTTAAAATTGTCTATTTAATTTTAAAATAGGAATTGTATTTACCACTGTTTAAATTTTATTACCAGGTAAAAATTGATGAGAATCGATTTTAATAAAAAAAATTTTGGCATTTTACACGTTGCATAAGTCCCATAAGAAATGCACAGATAAAATATAAAAATTTAGAAATTCCTACAATTTTTAAAATTCAGTTCGAAGAATTTTAAATCCCAGAAAATGTAAATATTCAAAAAACAACGCCGTATTAGTGCTTTAAAATTTTGTCTATTTAATTTTAAAATAGGAATTGTATTTTCCAAAGTGTTTCAATTTTATTACCAGGTAAAAATTGATGAGAATCGATTTTAATAAAAAAAATTTAGCATTTTACACGTTACATAAGTCCCATAAGAAATGCACAGATAAAATATAAAAATTTAGAAATTCCTACAATTTTTAAAATTCAGTTCGAAGAATTTTAAATCCCAGAAAATGTAAATATTCAAAAAACGACGCCGTATTAGTGCTTTAAAATTTTGTCTATTTAATTGTAAGATAGGAATTTTATTTACCACTGTTTAAATTTTGTTTGCTGTAAAAATTAATAAGAAACGTATTTCCTATCGAAGACCCCGCTGGAAACATGTTCGCGTGGAATTTACGATTCGCCTATGGTGAATCGAGGATCGTGATCCCTTTTGTCGTATATTTATATTAAAACGCCGAACACGTTAGTTAAGATTCGACTGTAAAATTATTTCTGAGAACCGGGCGCAGAATACCCGGCGTTATGTTCCCCGGTCGGATAATGGCGCACGCGAAACGGCCGATTTACTTTTGCATCGCTTTAATATTAATGTTACCCGCCCCTCTTTGTTGGGGCCCCGGTATAATAACGTCGTGGCCGTGGTTTATACATACGTATAGGGCTTCGGGAACTTTTTCATTCCGGAACGAAACTCTAGCTCACGTCAGCGACGTGTGTACGCCTCGCGAACCAGTGCAGATGCATAGGAAGTTTAGTTAACCGCTCTATCGAGCATAAATTATGCGCGCCATTAGAGTTGGTAACTATGGTTCGCGGGCCAGGTATGCATCGCTGGTCGAGCAACTGATACCGATAGATAAGAGCGGAAGGAAAGTGGACGCGTGTGTATGTGTTTTGCTATCCACTAAACAGAGAAAGACGTCTTCTTCCATCGACTGCGAAATATCACCCGGATTTCCTTGTTCGCTTTTGTTCCAAGAGCAATCTCGAATGTAAATTACGGATGCAAAGCCGAAGAGACCCAAGAGAAGTCATTTCGAGTCTAAATAATAGGGAATTACTTGAATTAAGAGAATTAAGGGAATTAAGAGAGATTCATCAGAGCTTTACATTTCTTTTTTAACACTTTTTAAATACATATAATTCAAAAATTATAATTGAGATTCTTTCGAAGCCTTATTTCTCAAACACAATATAAACTATTACTGAAATTTTCTTATAAGTGTTATCATTTTATATGGATGATTCCAAAGACTGTTTCTTTTATTTTAACCAAAATCTTGCCTAACCCAGACCCAAGTGAAATCATTTCGAATCTAAATAATAGGGAATTACTTGACTGTTTTAATTTTATTTTATCGTATTACAGAATAGAATTTTCCCTGTATCAAATGACGAGTAAAATTTAAAGTGTTTACTTTGCTAAATAATAGGAAACTACATTGTATTCCAGAATAAAATTTTCCCTCTATCGAACGACGAGTAAAACCGATGTACCAGCCGTAGATTTTAAGTGTTTGCTTTGCTCCCGCCGCCATTGGTCAGCAAAAAGAACGCCCCGCGAGGCAAGAAGAGTTTTCAGGCTGCTAATAATTCATTGTCACGCTACATCGACCATTGTCGTTCTCCTAGTAGCTCGGTTCTTTCCTATGCAGACGTTTTTCCTCGAGGTCTCGAGGTGTCACGATAGTTTTCGTTTTAATTAAAGGGTATCGCGTTCTTGCATCGAGAAATTTCTCTCGAGTGCAAACTTGTTCGGTTTAACGGTTAGGATTTTGTTCCGCCGTGCACAGTGCTCGATCATCTATGTTTTGTCGATCCATTTGCTTACCAATTTGGGTTCCATTCCCACACTCGATTTTCCAGTGAAAGATTCATCTCAGAGCTTTACATTCCTTTTTTAACTCTTTTTAAATACATATAATTCAAAAATTATAATTGAGATTTTTTCAAATTTTCAAATACAATATAAACCATTAATGAAATTTCCTTACAAATGTTATCATTTTGCATGGATGATTCCAAAGACTGTTTTTCTTATTTTAATCAAAACCTTGCAACTTTTATGATCGTAGCTATACAAGATCTTTCGTGCCCCTGCATAGAAATTGGAATTCATTTCCATATGTTTTGTATTGTACTAATTAACATATTACCTTGTCTTCTTCGTGTTCTCCCACATACAGAGTGTTCGGCCACCCCTGGGAAAAATTGTAATGGGAGATTCTAGAGGCCAAAATAGGACGAAAATCAAGAATACAAATTTCTTGATGGAGGCTTCGTTAAAAAGTTATTAACGTTTAATGTTCCGCCAGTACTGATTTTTTTCTCGAAAATGCGCAGAATTTCGGGGGTACGTCTATTGACCAAAAATGATTGTAATTGACCCCCGCAACCGAAAATAGTTTTTCCAAGACGATTTGAAATTTTTTAATTTTGTCGACAAATTTGTCCACCTACTGAAATTTTTTTCTCGATTGTGGGTAGGATTTCAGGGGTATGTGTAATGACCAAAAATGATTGTAATCGACCCCTGCAACGGAAAATAATTTTTTCAGAAAGATTTGAAATTGTTTAATTTAATTTTGTAATAATTTAACGAAGCCTCAGTCAAGAAATTGATATTCTTGATTTTCCTCTTATTTTGGCTTCCAGAATCTCCCATTAAAATTGTTCCCAGGGGTGGCTGAACACCCTGTATATTCTAACAGTGTACTTATAGTAGTTCTACCAAAATTCGTTTCTAATTTCGTCAATAAAATTGAACTGACTCCGCGAGGCAACTTGGAACGATTTCAGCGAAGAATATCAATGATGGGGATCGGCTTTTACTCAGAGGTCGTTCGGTACATTGAGCTATCGTTTTCACGGTTATCAAGGTCTATCTCTTTATCTCTAGCGTTTCAGTCGAGTATCCTTTTGCCTCTCCCTCCTTCGATCCAGCCATAAACTCGTGGAACAATAAAACCTCGTGTATCTGTAGATTCGCTTTAATATAACAATTCCTTTTTTTTTCTTCTTCGAAGAGTATACAAGACCTACACGGCAACATAGCAGAGTAATGACTTCTCTTTATGACCGCAACGATCACCGATATAATCAGGGTGGTAAGAGATATTGTACAGTTCTTGCACATACGTGTTTCTACCTCCATGATTCTCTGTTTGTCTTTCAATCTTTCCACCTTGATAAAAGGCTGTGTCTAAACAATGTTGTACGATCGGGTCGTAAAGCGATACGTGCTGGACCATAAACTGCTTTCGACGAGCTGCGAACGTTAACTTTCGCAATGGAATGGTCCACGACGATTTTAAAATGCTAAAAGATTTAATAAACGTGTCCGCGTAAATATGAATCGAATGCATTTCCAAGAGAAAACATAAAATTGAATGCAACTTGCCATTTCGCGAATTTTTTTTATTTAAAATTACATGTATACTGTGCCTTTGGTAATAATAATACGTCAGAAATTACTTTTCACTGTAAGAAGTAAGTGCAAAAAATGGAATAAAAGTATCTCAATTTATAATTCTTCGATTTTATTTTGACTGCACTCCATTTGCTTGTTTTCATATTTCCTTTTGAATTTGATAAATGCAATACATTATTAATTCCACGTGTAGTATCGATGCAATGTTTATTTTCAATTATTGCATTTTCGAGTCGAGTATTTTGCCTCTGAATACCGGTCTATATTCCGAGGGAGCAAATAATCGACAATTTCGAGATTGAACTCATCCAATTTAAAAAAAATTTACGAATATTTTATATTTTTTGAATTTGACAAATGCAATACATTATTAACTCCACGTGTAGTATCGATGCAATGTTTATTTTTAATTATTGCATTTTCAAGTCGAGTATTTCGCCTCTGAATACTGATCTATATTCTAAGGGAGCAAATAATCGACAATTAGGAGATTGAACTCATCCAATTTAAAAAAAATTTACGAATATTTTATATTTTTTGAATTTGACAAATGCAATACATTATTAACTCCACTTGTAGTATCGATGCAATGTTTATTTTTAATCATTGCATTTTCGGGTCGAGTATTTCGCCTCTGAATACTGATCTATATTCTAAGGGAGCAAATAATCGACAATTAGGAGATTGAACTTATCCAATTTAAAAAAAATTTACGAATATTTTATATTTTTTGAATTTGACAAATGCAATACATTATTAACTCCACTTGTAGTATCTATGCAATGTTTATTTTTAATCATTGCATTTTCGGGTCGAGTATTTTGCTTCTGAATACCGGTCTATATTTTGAGGGAGCAAATAATCGACAATTTCGAAATTGAACTCATCCAATTTAAAAAAAATTTACGAATATTTTATATTTTATGAATTTGACAAATGCAATACATTATTAACTCCACGTGTAGTATCGATGCAATGTTTATTTTCAATTATTGCATTTTCGAGTCGAGTATTTCGCCTCTGAATACTGGTCTATATTCTGAGGGAGCAAATAATCGACAATTAGGAGATTGAACTCATCGAATTTAAAAAAAAAGTTTACGAATAATTGGTTTTACTTTTATTGCTGCTATAAAATTCTTTTAACAGTGTGTATTTTGAATGTTTCAGGATTTCGAGGCGAACAGTGCGAGGAAAACATCGACGACTGTCCAGGGAATCTCTGCCAAAATGGCGCGACCTGCATGGACAGGGTGAACGAGTACTCTTGCCTCTGTCCACCGTCGTACACCGGTACGCAGTGCGAGCTGGATGTGGACGAGTGCTCCGTGCGTCCTTCGTTGTGTCACAACGGTGCCACGTGCACGAATTCTCCAGGCAGCTACTCGTGCATTTGCGTGAATGGCTGGACCGGGCCCGACTGCAGCGTCAACATCGACGATTGCGCAGGTGCAGCTTGTTTCAACGGCGCTACCTGCATTGACCGTGTTGGCAGCTTCTACTGTCAGTGCACTTACGGAAAAACAGGTAAAAACTTGGATATTGTAGAATTTAATCACGTATCCGACGATCATTCATATCAGCATCACATGTGTATTGTTGGTTTGTGAAATTACAATTTCACTTGTTTAGAATGCTCTAAATATGTTTCATAAAAATTAACGACAATTGGGAATTATTATTTAATGCGACTATCGAAAATGACCCATTTGTAATTTGTAATAAAATTTTATTATTTGTAATAAAATTGTTATTTACTGGATTTTTGCTAGAAAAATATTTACTCGACTGGATTTTTTGTAGTAAAAATTGTAAAATATTTAATTGTTATTAACTGGATTTTTGCTAGAAAAATATTTACTCGACTGGAGTTTTGCAAAACCGTGGTTTTCTATTCGAGGCTGAATAAACATTCATTTTCATCGCATCATGCATTTCTTCAAGTATCTATCAAAATTTAATTCTTTTGGTACAAATAAATACACCGTAATTGTCAGTAGCTCATTAATTTTTGTCAATATTACAAATCAACACACACAATTTTACATTGCAAATATTAGACAGAAATATATTCTGCAGATTTGTTGCACGTGCACGAAATGAAACAGGCCCCCAACAAACATACACAAAATTGTCAAAATATACTGCAACAAATCAACACACAATTTTACTGTGCAAATATTAGACAGAAATATATTCTGCAGATTTGTTGCACGTGCACAAAATAAAACAGGCCCCCAATAAACACGCACAAAATTATTAAAATATACTCATTTGCTTTCACATATAAATTAAAAGAAAAAAAAAATAGAAACAAGATTTTGAAAGAATACATTGCTTTCTATAATTAATTATATTAGCTCACCGAAATTTTTTTTTTTGCTGGACCCACTTGTGAAAAAGATTCATCGCTGCTTCGCTGCGATAAATAAGACCAGAGCAGAAGAAATACTTAACAAATTGCACCCAATGAATACATTGCAATTACAGAATAATTACCGTGCGATCACCGATGTAATCGTAATCGTAAATCATTAAGCCTCATAATTGCCGTGCAATTAGAACGCAATCACTTAGCAGAAGTTATCGCGTGGTCGGATTACATTTTGCCTAACATCGCAGACGATAATACCGCGGTATTTATTTTTTGACCTCGTCGACTATGCTTCCTTTTGCGCGGCGAAACGAGAACCCGAGCTAAGCCCGGTATGACGAGGCGAACGCGTTTTCTGCGAATCGCGGCGATTAGCGGAGAGCCGACTACGGTCGATAACAAGGCCGCGGGGTTGGAAATCGTGTCGTCATTATGCATCGCGAGTGCATCGGCAGCCGGGGCATCTGCACGTGCAACAATATGACGCGGACGCAGAAAGGGACCCTCGGAATCCCGGGATTCCGGAGGCCCCTGGCTGCCTAGCCTTACCGAGCGACGACCTTGAGGACTGAAAACGAGTTTCTGTCCTTACTTTCCTACCCGAGGCCGAGGAAGACGGTTTTCAGATCGATCGTTCCGACAACGATCGCCAAATACAGGCATCCTTCTTCTCTCCCCGACATTATTGCGATTCCACCGGATAGCCCCGGCCGAACTACTTTTTCCGCGGCAGCTAAAGATCTCCGGGAAACGTCGAATCAGCGGTTCCCAATCGGGGACCTATGGCCCACCGACTCCACGGGGCCTCGAAATCCCGATTTTTTGCCGAAATTTCGATCTCCAGTTTGATAAAATTGATATTTGGAATATTGAAGATATCATTGTGTAGATAAATGTGTAGAAATAGTTGCATTTTTTGATATTATGTTCCTTTGTAGGTGAGAACTAGGTGGTATCGGAAATATTTGCGGAAATTTCGATCTTAAAGTTGGTGAAATTAATATTTGGAAGATCACAAATATCATTGAGTAAATAAATGTATGGAAATAGTTGTATTTTTCATATTTGTTTTGGCACTATATTCCTTTCTAGGCGATGACTAGATGTTCATGTATCTAGGGTGAATTTTAATTCTCAAAAAAGCATAGAATATACTTGATATGCAAAAATTTAAAAAATAGTTGAAGTAAGATACGAATTATTATATTTTGGGGTTCGGACGACGCTCTGCAAAGCTCCCATTTCACTAATTTTATTAATACAAGTATGAATTTGCATAAAGATCCGCAGTCCAGTGATAACTTTTGTAGAAATCTTTTCATTTCTTTCCGAATTGAAGGAGTAAGTAGTGTGTGTCAGCGAGAAGTTGGCAAGTGAAAGGAATGCGGGTCTGATTGGTTCCCCACTCTAGTTTCCACGATCCCATTGACTGAAACGACGAGAGTGGGGATGGGCGGAGCAAACAAAGCATTCTCCTTTTCCCTCTGCTGCCCTCGCTAGCCAACTTCTCACAAATGCATAGTATATGGTTTCCTTAACCCCTTTATACTTTTAAAAACATCTGTTTAATTTGACAAATTCTCAGAAACGTAGGATGCAATGTAATTAACAGAAACCACACTATTATGTAGCTTAGAAACAAATCCAATAAAGAAATAATATGGTTAATATGGAGTGATTAAAAGTAAATTTGTTTTCATTCAAGTATATGAAATTTTATAAGTCTCTGATACAAACTCATTTTCAAGATTCTTTTGTACATCATTGGTTTCTTTCTCAGCACTTTGTTACATAGGACATTTAACTATGAAAATTAAAACAATTAATTCTCAAGTCGAAATGTTAAAGAAAATAAATTTGAATAGATCTCATCAATTTTAATGAAGTTACGAAAATAAATACTCAAACAAATTCTAAAATCGAAGTTTTCTTAAAGTGCTTTGTTATTTTATTTACCACATTTGGTATACAACAATTCAGACTCGAACAATCTTCACTTTACAAATACACTTTACTTGATACTTAACATTAAATTATTGCGATTCGATAACAAGATCCAGTTTTGTTAAAGTGCTTTGTTATTTTAATTTCCACATTTTGTATACAACAATTCAGACTCGAATAATCTTCACTTTACAAATACACTTTACTTGATACTTAACATTAAATTATAGCGATTCGATAAGAGAATCCGATTCTAATATCCACGATTCCCAGACTATGATCCAAGTTAAAATGGCGTTTACCTTTCGTAGAGAACGTTAATGATCTACAAATTTCCTAGACGATCTCTGCAGAGCGTCGATAAGGTACGGTGTTAATTCGATTTACGATATGGTTGTTTCAGAACAGTTTTAACGACGCGTAGAGGTTAACGGATTTACAATATGTACGTACGCATAAACGATGGCATCTGGAAGTCCGTGTTAAAGCCCGGAGGCTCCATTTCTTGCGCGTACGGACGCACTTACAGTTAGTCGCGGGTGCAATCGTTGCATCTGCGTTGCACTTTACTCTGGTTTATATATGAACATCCTAGACGCACGTGTCTCGTTATCGAGATCCGTATATGAAACTACCAGTGTCAGCAATCAACAAAGGATAGACCTTTTATAACTCTGAATCATCTACGTTCCAAACATGATACGTCAATTTCTGTATAATTTCGTATTTTTACCGGAGATTTTATTCTCTTCAAATCAATAATAACAATTTTTCCAGCTTTTGTATTGGCGTAAAAAAATACTTGGTTTATATAATTAACCCTTACGTGGACTCTGAATCTCAACTGAAGTATTTTGCTTATGATTCTTTTAAAGCATTTAACTTTAAACCTAACGTGATCGGTCAAATGACCGTTTTTAAAATTTCGTTTAGAATTTCTAACGCACAATATTATTTTAGCGCCATTTAACTTCACGACTTTTCTTATAGTATACGAACAATGAATTTTACAATATTCACTTCTATCCATATTGTTTGTTTTTTGAGAAAAATATGTAGTCTATCTTGTCTGTCGCAATGATATATATTTTTTTGTAAAAAACTGGACAAAATTTGGTACCAAATTCTGGTTAACATTCGATAAGTAGGAAATATATGTATAGCAAAGACGAAAAGAGAGAATCTTCAGTTTCCACTGTCTTAGAACACGTATTAAAAATAGTTAAACTTTAGATGCGTGCAGTTCCGAAACCATTAGTGTCTTATTAATTATTGAGCCATTGTTAGAAGCGGCAAAGCCTCCCTTTTAAAATGGTTTTTGGTTTCTGTCGATCGGACTTTCCGTTTTCGAGATATCAAAATTTATGTAAAAGGTAATTTTTTAAATTCCACCCTCGTCTTAGAAAAGTCGATCAACGCGTATTAAAAATACTAAAACTTTAAATGCTTGCAGTTCCGAAACTATTAGTGTTTTAATAATTATCGAGGCGTTGTTAGCGGCGGCAAACCTTCCTCTTTAAAACGGTTTTTGGTTTTTGTCGATCGGACTTTCCGTTTTCGAGATATCAAAATTTATGTAAAAGACAATTTTTTAAATTCCGCTCTCCGCCTTAGAAAAGTCGATCAACGCGTATTAAAAATACTAAAACTTTAAATGCTTGCAGTTCCGAAACTATTAGTGTTTTAATAATTATCGAGGCGTTGTTAGCGGCGGCAAACCTTCCTCTTTAAAACGGTTTTTGGTTTTTGTCGATCGGACTTTCCGTTTTCGAGATATCAAAATTTATGTAAAAGGTAATTTTTTAAATTCCACTCTCCGCCTTAGAGAAGGCTATTAACGCGTATTAAAAATACTAGAAGTTTAGATGCGTGCAGTTCCGAAAGTATTAGTGTTTTATTAATTATTGAGACATTGTTAGAAGCGGCAAAGCTTCCTCTTTAAAATGGTTTTTGGTTTTTGTCGATACGACCTTCCGTTTTCGAGATATCGTAATTTATGTAAAAGGGTATTTTTCTTAATTTGACTATGTCTGTCTCCGTCTGACGCGTCGCGTCGTACCTCCTTGTCTACCCCGCGTACGTGACTGTCGTGACCTAGTTCCGGCGTAGTATTTCCAAGAATTTACTACGCACTGTTTACTATTTTCGCGCGCGCGAGTTCATTGATCGCAATGATACCTCGTATCTCCGAAACTAGCCACCGCATCGACGCGAAACTAAAATCGTCATATCTCCGGAACTAATAAAGCTATCGACTTGTTCGAACGCTCGTTTTAAAGGGCATTTCATCCTCTACCTAATGATCATATCACCTACTATAATTTTTGCTATCTTCTATGTTTATTTTGAAATTTACTTTTACGCTACGTACCCAAAGAAGTTTCAGCAATTCCTACTGATCGTACGACTAGTGTATGATATAACTGGACCATAAATTGTTTATTTAATTAAAGATGAATTTAAATTTGTATACAGGGTATTTGCATAATTACTATGTCATATTTTCGTAAATACTTATTTCCTCCGGAATTAACTATGGTATTGACTCGACACAAAATTCATTTTTAAGGGCATTTTATCTTCCATCCGATGAAAATTAAAAAATTTTTTAACATGAAAGAGAAGAATATCTTACGAATAAACATCAAACAGATAGATATGATGCAAAAATTAGAAATACGTTGCCTCGTAAAGGAGAAAAAGAAAGACTGGTCATTTGGTCGATCATGGTAGGAATGGGTATACATAATACAAAAATATTGAACTAATGGGGGATTGCATAAATTATCAAAAAATTACATTGACATACATGAAAAAATTATTAATTTAAACTTGCAGAGTGGTCCCAATAATTCACTCAAAAATTAACAGAAATTGGGTGTCATTTTTATTTCGAACAAAAAGAAACTTTGATATTAGAATGTCAAATTATGCACTATAAATACTTTACTTAATAAAAGTGACAACTATTTCCTAGGGATCAATATTATTAGAGTTCCAACATATCCTCTCTGCAAGACCAGTTTTAAAAAAGTTGTTAAAAATTTTTCCCCCTACAAAAGTACCATCTTTTTAAAGAAAGAGTACAAGTTAGAACGAAATGAAATTTGTGACAGTGGATGGACAAGTTTCAATTTCTATAACCTATATTATAATACAAAAATATTTAATTGGTATAATCAAAAGTAATTGGGTGCCATTTTAATACTTCAACTAAGTACATAGCGTAATAAAAGCTGCAACTATTTCCAAGGAATTAATATTATTAGAGTTCTAAGATATCTACTCTACAAACCAGTTTCAAAAAAGTTAAAAATTGTCAAATACAAATAGATAAATAAAATAAAATAAAAATAAAATATTAGAGTTCTAAAATATTCTCACAAGACCAATTTTAAAAAAGTTAACAAATTTTCCCCTCTCATAAAGATACCGCAAATTTTTAAAGAAAGAGTACAAATTCGAACGAAATAACACCGATCTTTGCCAATCCCCCGACGAAATGAAACTCATGGCAGCGAAGGGATAAGCTCCAACGCGCATCATCGTCGTTCCAAGCAATTCCAATCGGAATTCCTTGAATTTCCATCGCGTGGTACGCTGCACGGAGCAATTAGATCGACTTATCGTATACGTTCGCGAGAGTTTCCAGTAATTTACCGAACGCGAACCGCGGATCGACGAACGTTAGACGCTCTGGGGGATTTGTCACCGTTCTCCTACGGCGTCTCTCGGCTCTTCTGCGATCCTCGAGCGTAACTTTTCTGGCCAGGTTACGCGAACCGAGCGGATACAAGCCTTAATGATGTCCATCTTTGGCGGTCGCCGCCGTGTTTGGCGCTCGACGATCGACACTTTTGTCCTAGAAACGCACGCAACCCGCGGCATTAACAGAGAGGCCCCTTCAAAATGGCGGCAGACGCGGTTGGATTTTGCGCGTGGATTTTTCGTTCGACCGTAACACGATCGTAAGATAAATCGCTGGGTCTGTTCGTTGCAGGGCTCCTGTGCCATTTAGACGACGCCTGCACCTCGAACCCCTGTCACGAGGGTGCGATCTGTGACACCAGCCCCATCAACGGATCCTTCACTTGCTCCTGCGCGACGGGTTACAAGGGGGTGGATTGCTCAGAGGACATCGACGAGTGCGAGCAGGGTGAGTGTATATCCTTTCATTTTATGATTTTACTTTTATTGTGTAAGCATTTGATTTTTAAAATGAGCTTATCGAGGGACAAATTATTTTTATTTGCTCCAACAGGTATTTATTTTTTATAGTAAAATATGTTTTACCATTTTAAATGATTTTAAATTCATCGTCGAATTATTTTTATTTACTTCAAACTGTCGATTCAGGCTTACGTATATTTTTTTGTAGTAATTGTATTACGTGTATTATTTTTCGTAGTAAAATATTTTTTACTATTTTTAGGAATATAAAATTAGTCGTCAAATTATTTTAATTCAATCCAACAGGTCGACTGAGACTTACGTGAATTTTTTTATTGTAGTTAAATATTTTTTACCATTATTTATAATTTAAAATTGATCATCAAATTATTTTTATTCACTCTAACGGGTCGACCAAGACTCACGTGTATTTTTATATTTTCTCTATTTAAAAACTACTAAAATGATATCAATTGTTAACATGATAAATACTTGCATATACAAACGAAATTGGAAATAATTGCAAATTCGTTCCACTTTAAATAATGTTACCACGAATTCAAATTTCAATAATGATACATTAAAATGATATATGAACGTGGATATACTGTTCATAATATTACATGTGGCTGATATACTAACCAGCTGAACAATATACAGGGTGTTCAGCCACCCCTGGAAAAAATTTTAATGGGAGATTTTAGAGGCGAAAATAAGGCGAAAATCAAGAATATCAATTTTTTGACTGAGGCTTCATTAAAAAGTTATTAACGAATTAAATTAAAAAATTTCAAATAGTTCTGGAAAAATTATTTTTGGTTGGAGGGGTCAATTATAAGCATTTTTGGTGAATAGACATATCCCTGAATTCCTACCCACTTTCGAGAAAAAAATTCGGATAGGTGCTGAAATTTTTTGGCAAAAAAAAATTTTCAAATTGTTCTGAAAAAAATTATTTTCGGTTGCAAGAGTCGATTACAATCATTTTTGGTCATTACACATACCCCCGAAATCCCACGCATTTTCGAGAAAAAAATTCCTTACCGAAAATCTAATTTCAGGCCAGAAATCGTTCCCCGAAATTTCATGCGTATCTTTAAAACACCATAACTCCTGAACGGATTGGACGATTTTAATGTTTAAAAAAGCAAACAACGCGTATTTTAGTGTAGAATATATAGAAATTTTAACAATAATGAAAAAGTTGTCCTTTGACCCCGTAAAATCAGAAAAACCACATAAAAATGGTCCAATTTTCAAATAACCGTAACTCCTATAATAGTGAACGTATCTCATTGAAATTTTTTTCTGAAGTAGAGCTCATGGATACCTATAAAAAAGTATTAAACAACTTTTCTGTACAGCGTCAACCAAATTTATTAAAAATGAAAAACGATTGTTTAAGAAAAATCGACAGGGGGTAGTGCCTGAATTTTTTGACGAAAAAAAAATTTTTCAAATCGTTCTAAAAAAATTATTTTCAGTTGCGAGGGTCAATTACAATAATTTTTGGTGAATACACCTACCCCCGAAATGCTACCCACTTTCTAGAAAAAAATTCAGTACGAGCGAAACTTTAAACGTTAATAACCTTTTAACGAAATCTCCATCAACAAATTAATATTCTTGATTTTAGTCTTATTTTGACCTCTAAAATCTCCCATTAAAATTTTTCCCAGGAGTGTCCGAACACCCTGTATATTGAGAGGCCTGAAAGTGATGTTTTTTTACATTAAATTCAAAGGAATAAATTTTTAACAATTTTTTATTTCTAATCAATGATGTAATCACCCCCGTTATCAACAACCTTTTGCCATCTAATGTGCAAATTTTCAAGATTGTTGGTAACAAGGACAATTACATAATTGATTCTAAATTTCTAAATTTGATTCTAAACTTGTTAAAAAATTTATTTGTTTAAATTTGATGTAAAAAGACATTACTTTCCGGTTGCCCATATATATATGTATTTCTTTTTGTTTTATCCTCTTCTCTCACATTATAACGAGAACTGTCCGATTTCACATCATGTAATTTTTGCTCACATATTTACTCATATTAATATTCAGATAATATTTGTTATTAGCAAAGTGTGGTTTCATATTCTTAATTGGTCTGATTTAAATTTAATACACCTCATAACAAATTAAAATTTGAATCGTTTTAATAGTTTTGAAATACAGAAAAATTCTAAATAAATAAGAAGCAACATATAATTTTGCAAAAGTTTCTCTCAGACAGAAAATATCACGTACATCGATCCAACGAATTATTAATTTAACGAGATGGTTTAGTTTAAGCTCATTTCATTTAGTTTAAGCTAATCTCGCTTTCGAAACGAAATCAATGCCACCGCCTCACGGAGCCTCATCGAGCATAGTTATTAATGATTCGCTCGATCTAAAAAAAACCCCCCGATGATGATTTCGCGCATGAGCGAGCCCAGAAGTGTATCTCGAGGAACGTATCTGATAGATTTTATCGCATCGCGTTCCTACGCGAAAATACTTCGGTGGAATAATAAATGATCGTCGTACGATGTTTTGTGCTTGATAGGGAATTTAAGCAACTCGAGTAGAATCGGTCGAAGCGATCAATCAAGGCAAATTCAGTCCTTTAATGTTTGCTATCTCAAAATTTTTAACAGTGCAATAGTCTCAAAAAACTGTCACTAGAATCAATATAATAAATCAGAGAAATATATGCATATACAGTTAGCAGAACAAAACAATTCCTAAATTACTTTGTTCACAATTTATTACTATTATTAGCCCTTCGTTATTAATGTTTATGAATAAGAAATTTTAATTTTTAAATTTATATATTAGCAAATCCTTTTTAAATGACGAATCTTAACTTTCTGAATAAAAGTGCTCGAAAAGATATGCTTAAAAGTGCCATAAATTACGTCCTATTAGAGATACTTAAGTAACTTTACAAAGACATCTTTGAGCCATCGAGGACGCTGTATTTTGTCTCCTTTGTCGGTGACGTTTCGTCATCGGGCTCCAGGGATTTTAAATTAGGTATCGATGAGATCAAACGATGGCCTCGTCGGTCGCGTAGGGTCAATACGTCGTTTAACGATTTTTATCTAGTCGTGCAAAGGTTTTACACGGCTCTTTTCACGTCGTGTACGCGTTAATATCGTTCAGATCGCGTGGGCGGTTCCGTACAACGAGCCAGACGATAAAAAGGCGAACCATAAATATTCGTGACTCGTTAAATTCGTCGAATTTCTATACAAAAATTTGAATTAAGAACCGCGTTACTCATAATTCAACGCGTACAATGTCTCGTTAAGTCCGACGCGCGGCCGCCATTGTACGTCGAATCGAAATAAATCATTGAACGTTGCGAAAGAAACGCCAATTTCGACGAATATATATCGCGTCACTGATTTGTTTCGATTCTTGTTGAACTTATTGGATTCGAATTGTGAGAAAACAAATTTTTACTTCTCGAAATTTTGCACGTATATAAAATTTAGAAATATTAAAATTACTGGGGATATCAACCCCTTGGGATGCAGAATTTTAATTCTGGTTTAGGTATTAATCATATTTTTCTTTTTTGCAAACTCAAGACAAATTTTAAATGTAAATCAGAATTATTACAATATAATTAAAAGGATAAAGAGCAAAGAATTTAATTTCCAAACATTAGAATAATAAATAAAATTGATTAGTTCACTGTACCAATAAACTTTTTCTCATTCACGATTTAAAATTGCAAAAACATTCACAACGAAAGTGATTATTATTTAATCGTTCTGAATTCCTAAAGGAAAGAAAATGAACTTTCACCTACAGAGAACAGTAAATCGATAAGAAATTCGTTGATTTTCTAAACTGAATAACGGCAGAGATGTACGATCGATACGAGAGATCGAGAACAGTCGATAATTATCAGATTAATGTCCATGATCGTGCGAGAAAGCCCCCACCGTTCGGGCAAATTGAAATCCCACACGTGGTAGACTGCCGACCGGGAATCGATCGATTACGATCGATTAATTCGGTCCCTGGATGCACTTCATTCATCCTGCGTGCTTCGATATCCGAGTTTGTTGCCTCCCTTCCCGTTGCAGTTGTCGCCGATCGTGATTGATCCATCATGAACGGGAAATCCTTGATCGTTGCGTTATAGCAATCTTATCTGGATACGTCTGACTGCAAAGTGTCGATTGCTTTCGATCGATTTTGTGGGACTGTTACACTGTCGTTACATTTTCATTACGCTTCGTTCGATGCAAAACGTTATCCGGAGCTTATTACAGAATTATTTAAATTGGAAATGAATTTATAGAAATTGAAGAACATTTAGAGTTCATTAAAATTTTCTATACAGTTATTCGTATTCGTATTTGTATACTATAATGGTGATTCATTTCACAAAATAAAAAAGGAAACTTGTTTCTTATAATATACATTCATTAATTATATGTGGAGATATTTGAGGGTTTAAATAAGAATAAATTAAAAGTAATTATTATGAGCGGTGGTGGCACCGTTGGAAACGTCGGTTCCCGTTTGGTCACTGAGGTGTAGCTGCATTTGAGCACGGTCACTACTGGGTTGGTGACCGCTAGGAAAAAGAAAACACGTATTATTGATATTTATATATAATATTTAATTAACTACATAATTTAATTGCATTTACGTACTTTAAATATACGTCAATATTAAATAGAAAGACAACAATAATCACCTTATAAATAAAAATAACACAGTGTAATAAACAACGTTTAGTAAAAAAAATAAATTAAAAGAATTCACGAAGAAATAAGTTTTCATTTATAGTGAATTACCATTATAGTGTACGAATACGAGTAGGAAAATGACTAGTTCGATGCTTGAAAATATTAATAAACTTCGAGTCTTTACAACAAATAGTTGTGTCCTCCTGCAATTAGAATATTATTACACAATTAACTCACTACGAATCCCCAGAACTCAGTACGCAAATTTGTAAAAAGAATTGCTACTTACGGTAAATATCAATTCTGAAAAATTCAAATAATTTGCAACTTGAAAAAGAAAATTTACAATTTCCTTTAATAACGTATGCAATTAAAATAACCCGTGGTTGATTCATAAAAAAAAAGCTGTTCGAACGTAACGATAAATATTAGTTCAAAAAAATTAAAATAATTTGCAACTTCAGAATTTCCAATTACCTTCGATAGCGTTATATAATTAAAATAACCAGTTGACGTTGGAAAAGTAAGTTTGAATCAGCTCGGAGAGCCAGAGTAAATATTTGATCGTGCACGAAGACGGCTGTAAGCTGCAGAAGTATGTAGGATTTTTCAATAATGGGGCAGGAAGAACTGGAAGCGAGGGGAGGGGGCAGTTCTTTTGAAACATTTCACATCACCCGTCCGCGATCTCGTTCTCGGGAGCATTCCACGCGAACACCTGTAGGGTGCACTGCACTTTAATAAGTATCCTTCGCCTTTTTCTTATTTCCGTTTCGTATCTCCGGGGCGAACTTGTCATTCGTAGGCCCTCCCCCCTCCGCCGTTCCTTTGAGAATGAGTCGCCCTGATGCGCAGCTTACGATCGAAGGGTTCCGCGCGATGCATCGAGCTCTACCGCCGGAACACCGACGATTATTAATAATTCCTCCGAGATAATTAATGGTCCGGCTGGGAATTTATGTTTCGAACTGTACGTTACACGTTGTTATCGATCGATCGACAGTTGTCTCTGAAAGCAATTTCGTCGGATCCCTTTGAACCAGTCCGTCAAAATCGTATTACGAATTTCTTCCGGATCCAAAACCATTTTTCAATTCGAAATATAACAGAGAAAATATTTGATTTTTTATTTCTCATTCGCATGGGTTTCTGGAGTCTGGAAAAATATCATTTCAGAGAGACTTTCACCGATGAAATTATTTAATGAAACGTTGTAGGAATTTATCGTAGTAAAGTTGTGCAAAGTATATTAAATATGAATTATGCAACTGCCACAATATGACACGCGATATCCTCGATCAGGATCTTTATATTAGGTTTCCGTTGGTCTTAGCACATCCTCCAGAGTTGCATTCCATGGGTCCCGGACCGGTTTCAGAACGATTTTATATAAGAGCAATTTGTTTTCGATCGAAAGCTTTGATCGACGATCCAGAAGCCCCGAGTACATATTTCCGAAACCTCTCTTTCATAAGCCTTTTATCGATGTTTAAGTCAGGGGTATCCGATCTTATCTGATCGTGGATCACATTCGTTGTTCGAAAGTACTGTTGGGCAAATAGTCGTGAAATCGAAATGCGCTAATTGGATTTCGTTAGACTTCATCTAGTTGTTCTTGCAAGTGGTCGAAAGGATTTTTATTACAGCTGTTCGATCAATATAAATTCCTCTATTGTCACATTAACTATTACAGGTGTGTATATAAAAAATAAATTATTCTAATCTAACATACTGAGGTTCCATCATCTTGTAGTAAATTCTTCTTTATACGTAATTTTTCTTTAATCAAAATATAAAATAAAATTCGTTAAATTTTTCATCAGATTGATAATCATTTACTAACATTTACGTATCCAAGGATGACTGATACAATTTTTTTTTAGAATTGCAATCATTCTAATTTAATTCAGACCTGTGAGGGATGCAAATATTCATATTCGAGTAATTTTATTAATAAACGATACAAGAAACGAAGCCATAAAGAAGTAGATTCTTTACACAGAATTTTTCTTTAATCAACAATAATCGACCAAAAGTATTTTTCATCAAATTGATAATCATTTACATATCCAAAGATGACTGATATAATTTTTTTTTAGAATTGCAATCATTCTAATTTAATTCAGACCTGTGAGGGATGCAAATATTCATATTCGAGTAATTTTATTAATAAACAATACAAGAAACGAAGCCATAAAGAAGTAGATTTTTTACACAGAATTTTTCTTTAATTAACAATAATCGATCAAACGTATTTTTCATCAGATTGATAATCATTTACATATCCAAAGATGACTGATATAATTTTTTTTTAGAATTGCAATCATTCTAATTTAATCCAAACCTGTGAGGGATGCAAATATTAATTCTCCAAAACTTTTGTTAATAAACGACACAAGCAATGAAGCCACAAAGAAGTAGATTCTTTACACAGAATTTTTCTTTAATCAACAATAATCGATCAAACGTATTTTTCATCAGATTGATAATCATTTACATATCCAAAGATGACTGATATAATTTTTCCTTACAATTCAACCCGCCCTAATTTAATCCAGCGAAGGATGCAAATATCCATTCCCCATCAGTTTTATTAATACATTTCGCAAGAAACTAAGTCATAATAATAAAGTTTCCATTCACAGCCTCTCAGATGAAAAGATAAATAAATTCAATTTATGGCGTTCGATCGTAAACGTCGGAAGAGTTCGATGCGCCAAGTATTTTTCGAACAATCGTCCCAGCCTCGAAACGGTAGAAATTCATCGTTCGTTCCGCGTACGTTCGCGAGGTAATGGGTTTGCAATTAACCGGTGGACAGGCCAGTAGTCGCGGTTTAATTAATAGTACGGTAGAGAATCAAGCTCAGCATGGGGGCCCACACACCTCGACGATTTTCCACGCGTGTAGCTTCCTCGGTTTATCTGGTTGCATTATCAGCCGGAATCCGATTTATGATACTACGGAACGTCAATCCGCGTTGCCGCCATCGTTGACACGGAAATAAGCGCGGAGTGGCTGCGGCCGTGCTCGGTCACCTGTGAAACAGGAAAAATGGTAAACGGTCGTGGGTAACTAGAGATCAGCGATTCACCGTTACACGCAAAAGGAAATCGATCGTGACGAAACGGAAAAACAACATCGAGCGCTTTTTCTTACTTAATCCAACGCCTTAATTTCACCTCGCTTCTTGCGTTCAACGAAATTGAATAGACTTGGCCGTGTTTTGTATCGCGGAGAAATTTCCATCTTTCGAACGGGTTGCGTAAGATATATAAAAGAAATTTTATGGGGAGCATAATTTCCTTCGACAGTGTTGTATTCGTAATTGTTCACTTCCGGATTGTGTAGCTGCAGCTATCGTCGATTTTACGACGGTTAAATGTAGACTTCAGAGGTGAATTTAACTGTGGAAAAATAACATGAAAAATTCAATTCAAATATTTTATATATTTAAATTGAACCAGGGATAATTCATTATCGAATAAAGATATTTGCTACGATAAAAAAATTGCTTTCGATTTATATATCGAAAAAATAATGTCATGACTTCTCGTACGAAATCGAAAGAAAATAAGAGCAAAGAGTTTCCTTTGACATTGTTGTATTTGTAATTTTTTACTTCCGGATTGTGTAGCTTAAGCTATCGTCGATTTTACGATGGTTAAATGTAGACTTCAGAGGTGAATTTAACTGTGGAAAAATAACATGAAAAATTCAATTTAAACATTTTATATATTTAAACTGAACCTGGGATAATTCATTATCGAACAAAGATATTTGCTACGATAAAAAAATTGCTTTCGATTTATATATCGAAAGAATAATATCAAGACTTCTCGTAAGAAATCGAAAGATAAGAGCAAAGAGTTTCCCTTGACATTGATGTATTTGTAATTTTTTACTTCCGAGTTGTGTAGCTTAAGCTATCGTCGATTTTACGATGGTTAAATGTAGACTTCAGAGGTGAATGTAACTGTGGAAAAATAACATGAAAAATTCAATTCAAATATTTTATATATTTAAATTGAACCAGGGATAATTCATTATCGAATAAAGATATTTGCTACGATAAAAAAATTGCTTTCGATTTATATATCGAAAGAATAATATCAAGACTTCTCGTAAGAAATCGAAAGATAAGAGCAAAGAGTTTCCTTTGACATTGTTGTATTTGTAATTTTTTACTTCCGGATTGTGAAGCTGCAGCTATCGTCGATTTTACGACGGTTAAATGTAGACTTCAGAGGTGAATTTAGCTGTGCAAAATAATATGAAAAATACAACTTGGCCATTTGATAGATCTCTCTAGAGATAATTCATTATCGAAGATATCTGATACGATAAAAGAACTACTTTCGATTTATATATCGAAAAAATAATATCAAGACTTCTTGAAAGAAATCGAAAGATAAGAGTAAAGAGTTTCCTTCGACAGTGTTGTATTTGTAACTTTTTACTTCCGAGTTGTGTAGTTGCAGCTATCGTCGATTTTACGACGGTTAAATGTAGACTTCAGAGGTGAATTTAACTGTGCAAGAATAATATGAAAAATACAACTTGACCATTTGATAGATCTCTCTAGAGATAATTCATTATCGAAGATATCTGATACGATAAAAGAACTACTTTCGATTTGTATATCGAAAAAATAATATCAAGACTTCTTGAAAGAAATCTATAAGAAATCAGAATCTTTCACTTCCGGATAGTGTAGCTGAAGCTATCTAACTGTGTAATATGGACTTCGGAAGTGAATTTATCTGTGCAAAAATAATATAAAAAATTCTGTTTAAACATTTTATATATTTGTCTAGGAATAACACAATATAAGAATTGCTTTCTGTTTATAAAACAGAGCATCTGCTGGACCGCCAATTGATTACACATACAGGGTGTTCGGCCATCCTTGGGAAAAATTTTAATAGGAGATTCTAGAGGCCAAAATAAGATGAAAATCAAGAATACCAATTTGTTGATGGAGACTTTGTTAAAAAGTTATTAACAATTAAATTAAAAAATTTAAAATCGTTCTGGAAAAATTATTTTCGGCTTCGGGGGTCAATTACAATCATTTTTTCTGAATAGACACACCCCCGAAATCCTGTGCATTTTCGAGAAAAAAATTCAGTACGTTTGGAACTTTAGACGTTAATAACTTTTCAACGAAGCCTCTAGAATCCCCCATTAAAATTTCTCCCAGGGATTGCCGAACACCCTGTATGAGCCTATAACGTAACGTAACACGTTTCGTACAGTCAGTTAGTTTACACATTACTCGTTAAAAATAAAACACATGTAATTAAACAATCGTAAAGCCTCAACACTTTCGATTTATATACCAAAAAGAACTAACATCTCTCAAGAAATCGCCTGAAAAGTTGATACAAAAAATGCGAATAAAATCGAATTTAACGAGGGTAAGAACAAACGGTGGTAGATTAGCCTACATACACGGTTAAATTAGTGTCCCTGTAACGACCCGTCGTCATCAGTTACTTGGCGCTGCTTGGGCCGGTTTTAGAAATCAAAGCCAACGAAGGCGCAGAAGAAGCACCTGAAAATGCATTCAAGTAAATCCCTTTCATACGCTGGGCTCCGATAATAAATACTCGCCGCCAGCCGTAGGCACCGGTTAATACATTTCGTTCCAGACAAAGACACTTCATTAATAATCGGAAACGCTTCTTTTGTATCCAGCGCGCTCCGGTTCGTTTCTGTCTCCCTCTGTTTCGTTACTGACGCAAGATGGCCGTCCCCGAGGAGACTTCTCTCGCATTAGCGATCGTGTTTCCCCGGCGCGTTAATCAACCCGCAGCCACGGAATTAATTGGATTTCGGGGGTGAGCGTTAACAATATCTCGTTTACGCCGCGCGTACCCGGGGGCGCCATTAGAGCAACCGTGTGCTTACCGCGATTCATTTTCTGTATTTCATTAGACGCGTGAAACGGCCTTGGTAATTTAGCAAACATTCAGCAGCATTACGTCCGATCTAGCTATAAATCTACCGAACCCTCCGGTTTTCCTTTTTCCAATAATTAATAACGTTCGCGACAAGACAGCCGGAGAAAAAGCGAAAAGAAAAAGAAATTCAATTATACGTTTCTCGATTTTTATTCTATTTATAGAGCTCCGCTGTTCTATTCAATTAAATCCATAGCAATCGAGCGAAAGTACAAATTTTTCTTTTCCCTGTGTATTAATCTCTGTCGACCTGGGGCCCTTGTAAAAGAACATGGCGATAATCTTATATCATCCCGCGGGACGAAATGTGTAACAACCCGGAGGACATTACTGTATTTCCTGGGGAGATTAACGGGGCTACCGTGAACGATCTTTGGTGATAGTTCGTCGGGAGAAAGCGACGTGGAGGCTACGGGGAACGACTGGCCCTGCACCAGATTTCGGCCGTTAAAGTTTTTTACGGTCGCATAATGAATTAAGGATCTCAGTTTTTCTGAGCGTGTGGGCCCCCATTCGAGAACCCGTTCCTTTCGCTGGGTAGAACGAACCCTGTGTGTCATGCTTCGAACCCGAGGTTTGTAATTAGGAAGACATTACTCAAAGAGGGCCCAGAACGATTCCTCGCGCGCCCCTTCTCTTCGTCTCGCTGGCTCGCTCGGGGGCGTGATGGTACCTGATTCCTGCACACCGTGGACTAAATTATCGCTAGATTGCCACGTACTGGCTTTCGTGGCTGTTCCTAGTCGTTCGAAAGTGAGAAAGAGTTATTTAGACACGAATGTCTGGGTTTAAGTTCGATCTGTGGTCGTGGATAGTTCATTTATTGTTTTCTTTCAAGTCTGTTCCAATCTTTTCGTACAGTATCATAAATATTACCAACCCGTCTGTATTTAAATATTTTGACAGATACTTTTTAATATTTTCGATATAATTCATAATGGTGGAAACGTAATAAATTATTAAGTTTTTGTACGTAAGATTTAAAATAAAATTAGTTCTGTTTAAGTTTGGTATATTTATGAAACACAGGTTGAACAGTATTTCTGTCATTTGAATTATTAATTAATATAAACTAATGGAACTGCTTCTAAATATTTATATTCATAGTACTATTGTGGCTTAATTTATTTCGAGAAGATCAAATTCCTTGCATTTTAAGGGGTTGGTATATTTATGATACTACTTATACTCCTAACCTAGAGCCATAATTTAACCAAAACGTTGAATAACGCACATTTTTATTTCTATACACCCAAAGAGAACTCTTATTCACATTTAACTGCTTTAAAAATTGAATAAATAACTCAAGGAACATTCAAATCTCTCTTCAACGAAGTGAAAGAAAAGAAATACCGTGGCCCATCGTAATAATAATATTTCACAGCGAATCACCGGCGACACCGCGCACGGAAGCCAATTTTTTACGAGGTCCCAGTTACCCGCGAGTCCGTCGAGGCGGTTTTTGCACGGTCACGATCCATCAAGGGGCCGATTTTCCAGCAACCCCCTTTCCCAGTCCCCTTTTCGTTTAAAGTTTTAATACCGTCGGGTGATTAGTCGAAGCTCACGCCCTCCTCATCTCATTTATCCCGGCCTTTTGTTTCTCTTTGAGGGGGCCTTTCGGTGGTACAAGTCATTAAATCCAGAGGAACGTCCACTTTCTTCCTGCTCATCTTCCTTGGACGATTGCCTCCGGGGGCCCCCTCAGATCCTCTGCTCCGATAAACGCGACAGCCTTGCTCCCGCTCCGTGCATTGAAATCTCCGAAGATTAGCTCCGCCGATGAGCCCAGCGGTCATAATTATTGGGGGGGGGGGGGGGATCGATGACGCGTTAGGGACGCTTCCGAGGAATCGTTTGGAAATCTGGATAGTAATTCTACGCAATTTTTTCGAGTCTCATTTTAAGAAAAGCACATACACACCCTCTTCTTGCACTGAAAATAGCGATCGTTACGGTTTATGGCTCGTTTTTCTACAGTAAAAGATTAATGATTGCAAAAAATTTCGCTGTAAAATGTTTTAATTCAAAACCTTGGACAAAAAATGAAAAATAGTCTCTTCTGTTGATAAAAACAGAATTTGTAGACGTGTTTTACAACCCATATAATCAGACAAATAAATAAGATAACCAGAAGGTTAATTGACATTTGTAATTGCTTTTTTATTGTATAAATGATAATTTGTTGTTCGTAATGGAACCTGCTGCAAGAACTATGTATTTCGATTATCGTTTTTTTCCTATATTTTCATTTTTCTAACGATATACTAAATATATTAAGAAGAATAATTTTACTAAAATACTCCCGAAACCTTCTCACTAATTTTTATATTATGTAAAATATCCAACATAAAATCTATTCTGCGGTTGTGTATAAAATGTATACTATATAATAAATTAAATAACTTCACTGGAATTCACGAACTCTATATAAATTTATTTATTTTAGAATTTCAACTTGAGAAATTTTTAATTTTCCTTAACGTAACGACCGCGGCTAAATTTGTTGCACGCGTCTAATTTGTAGCCACGAACGGATCCATCGCGATAAAGACGAGTCGACGAGATCCCGATCGATGTCTCAAGCAGAAGGGGGCAAAACATCTGTCGATTTAAGCCTCCTTCCAGACCCGGTGACGTTAATTGCAATTTTATTCCGCACGATGAAAATTTCGTTCTTGCGTTTCGTCGTCGGTCGCCTGTTTTTCAACCGCGATTCCCACAAAGGAAAACCATCATTGGACGGGATCAGCTAATTTCAGGGGACCAAACGTAATTTATTCGGAGATCTCTTCCCGAGAGGGACGCCTGTCCCCGATATAAGGTCGTCTTTCTTGCAATTCGTTCGGAGGAGGTCGACGAATACGCGAAAAAGAAGTCCTCATCCCCGTGGCTTTCCCTCCCCCTCTGGTCTCTCTCTCTCCCTCTCTCGTGTACCTTATAAATATTTACGTTGGATTCCTGAAAACGTCGGTCCATTTGCAGCGAAGGACCACCGCAAACCGGGTCGTGCCGCGACCGCCCGTCCGGTGTTGAATTACATCGTCCGCCATCTTTGTGGGTCCTGAAATTCCAAGACGCGCGAAGGTGACACCGTCGAGACGTCATAATTCGTGGCAAGCGGGGTGAAAGTGCCTCGCGTGTCGTAAAAGTTGCTGTTATTGTTATTTTTTAACCAACTGCTCCGGTTACAGCGACCATTTCGGTTCTCCAAGATGGCGGGAGGTTTGCATTTTTAACCCCTTGCCTGGCAATTTACTTTCTAGCAAGCTTACTTCTTCAAATGATTTATTAGTCAGGCTACTGTAGGGGCAATTATTGTAAATTGAATTAATATTGTGCAATTTTTATTAAAGTTTCGAATTTATTCCCAAATATGGTAGATAAACATTTTAAATATTTTGGGCAGGTGTAGATCTCCAAAGTTTAGTTTGTATAAATTATAAGAGAGCCGCTCGTCATTTTCAAGCATATTTACTTCTTCAGGTTATTCATTAGTCACACTACTGTAGGAGCAATTATTGTAAATTGAATTAATATTGTGCAATTTTTATTAAAGTTTCGAATTTATTTCCAGATATGGTAGATAAACATTTTAAATATTTTGGGCAGGTGTAGCTTGTCAAAGTTTAGTTTTGCAGAAATTATATGAGAACAACTAGTCATTTTCAGTCGAGAGATTAATTGGATTACATGGGAACGATATTGGAGACGATTATTTTCTGTTTTAATTATTTTTAAGATCGATGGTATTGTGTATATTTTAAGCTGGCTGCATGTGTTTGCATAAAATTATTTTTGAAGCAGTCGCTGTATAAAACTGACTGACCAGAAAGTTTTATTTATTATATAGTGTATTTTATGCACAAACACAAAAAAAATTGTCCTTAATACTTGGACTGCCACCTCCATATAAGTAACAGGCTATTTTCCTGTGGAATTAAATAAATTCTCAAGTTGCAATGTTAAAGGAAATAAATTTGGATAGTATACATGAATTTCAGTCAGGTTATTTAATTTATTATATAGCATATTGTATGCACAACTACTGTATAAATTTTCTTTAATACTTAGACTGCCACCTCCATGTAAGTGACAGATTATTTTACTATGGAATTAAATAAATTTTTAAGTTGAAATATTAAAGGAATTATATTTGGATAGTATACATAAATTTCAGTTAGGTTATTTAATTTATTACGCAGTATATTTTATACAAAATGTTAAAATAAATTTTCTTTAATTCTTGGACTGCCACCTCCATATAAGTAACAGGCTATTTTCCTGTGGAATTAAATAAATTCTCAAGTTGCAATGTTAAAGGAAATAAATTTGGATAGTATACATGAATTTCAGTGAGGTTATTTAATTTATTATATAGTATATTGTATGCACAACTATTAAATTTTTCTTGAATATTTAGACTACCACCTCCATATAAGTGGCAGGACATTCCTCAAGTTAAAATGTAAAATGAAATAAATTTGGATAAAGTTCATGAATTTCAACGAGCTGAAAAAAACAAAAACTAAGATTATTACAACTGTGTCCAGGCCAGTGAAAAAATAGTAAATAGAATATAAATATTTTTGTCTTCTTATCTGTGCAGTTACATATGGAAATAGTATTATGAAATAAGTATTTCATTAAAATAATATTTCATCAAATAGTAATATCTCACATTATAGTATTTAGAATAAATATATTCCTACTAACTAAGTATTGCAAATAAGAGGTTTCTGTCTTTTAACTTTTCATAATGATACTTTCATCGATAACATAAGACGTCTGCATTCAAAAATATTAGCAAGAAATATTCGAAAAGAAAATAGCAAATAACAACTGCAAAATACGTTTACGTTTAAAATGTCTACGTCTCATTTTCAGTTCACTATTTCCAATATTCAAATCCTAGTGTAAATAGCAAATAATATTTTCTCACGATTCAAACATTCAATGAAACATTTCGATGTTTATTATTTTATATCAATATTAAAATTTCCCCCAGCCCTGAAACAGTCTAGAATCGAAGTTTTAATCGGTTCGAGGCGTCGAAAGGATTGACCCCGATCGAGTTCTCGTTTTTTCTCGAACGTAACGGGCTTCGTGTGAGTCCCGCTCATTGCGTGCCAGTGCAAACAACGCGGTAACGCGTAACGAAATCCCTCTACCTTCGCGGTCGAGCCTCCCCCGGTGCTTCAAACCCCGGCTTCCTCGCCTTCTTCTTCGTTTTCGTGGCGAAGTTGACTCGGGCTGGATCTCCTCGGAGGCACCGGAGGTCTCCGTTCGCTACCTGCCCGCTAAACAAAGACCCATTGTTACACCGAAATTTGGCAACGTTGCCCCGACAATGGTAAACCGATACGAGCAAAGGCAGTTCGTATACCTGGCCTGGACACGTCGGCATACCTGCACCGCCTTGGAAATCCAGGATACGCGGTGGATACTGTCCACGAGGCGCAAGTGTGTCCCTGTTTGTTGGAAATCATCTTCGAGATGGTTCCTTGAGTCTCTATCGATGATTCGAGTCTCATTGTCAACGAGTATTTCATTATTCTCTGATTCGATCTTCTTCTACCTGGATACCTGCAATCTTAAGTTCGAGATTCTTCGCTGCATTTCTAGCAAATTATTCATTTATCTCTGTTAACTCTAGAAATATTGGCAATTGTGGTATATGTTAGGAAACAGTCGACGCGGCTTAAAAACACCCATGAAGAAGAAGAAGAAGGGAGGATTTATAATCCGTGCCGCGTAATTCTATCGAGTGAAGCAATTTCATTAGTAACCAAAATGTTTTCTTGTCTACCGTAACGATGATAAGTGATCATCTGTTATTATTGATTCTTCCTAGTTAACACGATTTGTATTACGTGTAATTTGTGTTAATATATAGGGTGTTCGGCCACCCCTGGAAAAAATTTTAATGGGAGATTCTAGAGGCCAAAATAAGACGAAAATCAAGAATAACAATTTGTTGATGGTGGCTTCGTTAAGAAGTTATTAACGTTTAAAGTTCCGCCAATAATAAATTTTTTTCTCGAAAGTGGGTAAGATTTCGGGAGTATGTCTATTCACCAAAAATGATTATAATTGACCTCCGCAACCGAAAATAATTTTTCCAGAACGATTTAAAACTTTTCAATTTCGCCGAAAAATTTAGGCACCTACCCCCTGTCGATTTTCCTTAAAAATCCGTTTTTCATTTGTAACAAATTTGTTTGATGTTGTATGGAAATATTGTCTAATACTTTTCTGTAGATACGCATGAACCCTACTTCAGGAAAAAATTTCATTGAAATATATTCACTATTATAGGAGTTATGGCTGTTTGAAAATTGGACCATTTTTATGAGGTTTTTCTAACATTACGGGACCAAGGAACAACCTTTCGAATATTTTTATAATTGCTACATATTCTATACTAAAATACGCGTCGTTTGGCTTTTTGAACATTAAAATCGTCCAATCCGTTCAGAAGTTATGGTGTTTTAAAGATTCGCATGAAATTTCCAGGAAGCATTTTTAGCCTGAAATTATATTTTCAGTAAGGAATTTTTTTCTCAAAAATGGTTAGGATTTCGAGGGTATGTCTATTGACCAAAAATGTTTCTAATTGTCCCCTGCAATTAAAAATAATTTTTTTAAAACGATTTGAAATTTTTTAATTTTGTCAAAAAATTTCACACCTTCTCGAATTTTTTTCTCGAAGGAGGGTAGGATTTCGGAGATATGTGTATTCATAAAAAATGATTGTAATTGGCCCCCGCAATCGAATATAATTTTTCCAGAACGATTTGAAATTTTTTAATTTAATTGTTAATAACTTTTTAATGAAGCCTCCATCAACGAATTGGTATTCTTGATTTTCATCTTATTTTAGCCTCTAGAATCTCCCATTCAAATTTTTCCCAGTGGTAGTCGAACACCCTATATATTATCGCTTTAACTCTAAAAGTATAGATATTTGAGGAAATATATAATGCAGTGGAAATAAATGTTTATTCATATTTTTGAAAAATTGAAAATTGAACAGTCAGAAAAACGTAGAATTTGTATTTAAACAAAAATAAAAATTTTACTGTTGGATAAAGTAAACAGTCGATGCTTCAATTTTAATTTCATCTTTAAAGGAAGACTTTATTTAGAAGGTATGAAATAAGTTCTTTCCCTTTCTCATAATCCAAGTTTTTAATTTGAAATTTAGTTATTCTGTTCTTATTAAATGAACCTAGCGGTAAATAAACCCACTCGTTTTTCAAAGAATTAATTTTTGTTATTATTTGGAGGGACTGGATTCTCAAATTTGTTTAAGAATTTCCTCTCCTCCTCAGACACTCTTTATCTATACTCGAGCTCTGCTAAGTCCTGCTCGACGCAATTTGCAATTCAGAAACCGATATGCTTCCTCCTGAAACTCACTTTTATGACTCGAGGACTCTCAGGCCCCTTTAGCGAGATTCCCCAATTGAAACACGAGCAAGAAGAGCAAAACTGAGAGAGAAAGAGAGAAAGTGAGACTTACGGTGTCGTCGATGATGCAGAACAGGACGTTGCTCGGGGTAATAAGATTTTGCCGGAAGTGGAGGCTTAGGAAGCGGCCTCGCCAGGCCTCGTATCTGGCGAGCTCCGGTGGCAGCGGCACACAAACGAATCTAATTAAACGCTAAATTGTTATTTTAAGTTTAATAACGACCGTAATGACCTCACGCTCCAGCCCCGTGGTCTGTTATTATCTAGATTGCATATTTTCCGGTAGATTAAGTTCCGCGAGAGCTGCTCGCAAGAAGTGGAGGCATCGCTCTCCTCCACCGACTACCGGCCGAACGAAACTCGCAAACTGCGCCCCCAGAGGGAATACGATTGATCGATTATCCGCGATATTATATACGCGGACGCGTAATGCACCTACGATATTACGGAACCGACGCGGTATGGCCACCGGGGCAATGGCGGACTGAATATTCCGCGTCAGGTTGGTGGTCGAAGCTCTGAAAATAATTCTAGTCCACCATATATTTCAGTAAAGCGACCAAATGCTAATTATTTACTCGATTTTTCTCTGGCTAAATGAATAATAGATTATTTGTTAAGTTTATTCTATGGAACAGTAAAATTATTATTTTTATTTGAATAGAAAATTTATGCTTCTTTGATTGGTCAATTTTTTGTCACTGATCTTCCTAAATATAGCAGAAATCTATATTTTTATTTAGCGATTATTTTTCATCAGACTTTATTCTAAAACGATGTTTAATAGAATATAAATTTTGTCAAATTCTCTGCTTCGAAATTGCGTTATTGAAATTTGTATCCAAATACAAATTCTGTCCGTCCTGACTAGGCAACTTTTTAAAACTGAAAATCAATATTATTATTCATTGACACTTTTCTATCAAGACTTTTTTTCTCGAAAGTGCGTAGGATTTTGGGGGTATGTCTGTTCACCAAAAATAATTGTAATTGATCTCTGCAACTAAAAATAATTTTTTTAAATCGATTTAAAATTTTTTAATTTCACCGAAAAATTTGTCCACTTTCCTGAATTTTTTTCTCAAAACTGCTAGGATTTCGGGGTTATGTGTATTCACCAAAAATGATTGTAATTGACCTGCGCAACTAAAAATAATTTTTTTAGAACGATTTGAAATTTTTTTTTTCGTCAAAAAATGTAAGCACCCTACCTCCTGTCGATTTTTTTAAAAAATCCGTTTTTCATTTTTAATAAATTTGTTTGATATTGCACGGAAATATTGTCTAATACTTTTTTGTAGGTACACATGAACCCTATTTCACAAAAAAGTTTCATTGAAATATAGTCACTATTGTAGGAGTTATGGTCATTTGAAAATTGGACCAGTTTTATGGGGGTTTTCTCATTTTTCGGTGTCAAGAATCAATTTTTCGAATATTTTTACGATTTCTACATATTCTCCATTAAAATACGCGTTATTTGCCTTTTTAAACATTAGAATCCTCCAATCCGTTCAGAAGTTATGATGTTTTAAAGATACGCATGAAATTTCAGAGCAGCATTTCTAACCCCCAGATTATGTTTTCGGTAATGAATTTTTTTCTCGAAAATGCATAGGATTTTGGGTGCATGTCTGTTCACCAAAAATGATTGTAATTGACCCCCGCAACTAAAAATAATTTTCTTAGATCGATTTGAAATTTTTTAATTTCGTTGAAAAATTTCGGCACCTACTTGAATTTTTTTCTCGAAAATGCGTAAGATTTCGGGGGTATATCTATTCACCAAAAATGATCGTAATCGATCCCCGCGGCCAAAAAAAATTTTTTCAGAATAATTTTTCACAGTTGCTCTGGATAGTCGGTGTCTTCTGTCCCCAAAGCGTCGTCCTTGAGATCCTCAGGCGACCGATTCGTCATCTGTTCGTCCTCGGCGCTCGATTGCGAACACGACGGAGCAATGCGTTTCTTGCTCGCCCCTGGCTGCTCCGTAACACACGTACAACCCCTCCCCAGCCTTCTGCGGCCTTTTCTCCCTAGGTTCTTTCTGCGCCTCCTTCCGCAGCGGTCAAACGTCGCGCGCGGCGACAGCAATTACCCGGGGGTCGGAAAAACCGTCGGCGAATTACACGAGGCCGGTATGCGAGCGTGCCACGGCCAGAAGCGGACGCCACTTTATAAACGGCCGCTGTCGTTGCCTTTAGAAAAGTTCATAAATATCGCGGGGTAATTGTACGCGTTGTCCTGGGAACGGTTGTAACGAACCCGCAGCCTGTCACTTTCGCGTCTCGCTCTTCCCGCGAGCTTCTGTTCGCTTGTTCTATGGGATCACATTGAATGTTAAGTGACGCGATCGTTGCTGGCTGCAACAGGATTTCAAGTCCTGCGGGGGTTGGGCTTTGAGTCGGGATTGAGTGCTCCTAATGCCTCGCTATTTGTCCTCGTGGAGCATACTCGAGCTGAAGTTCTCTGTACAGCACTTGGGACACGTCGTACTAATTTTATTAATTTGATGGAAAAGTCAAGTCACATAGAAAATTTACTATAGTGGAATCGGAACCACCTGCAAAAATTTCAGGATTTTGTCAGGACCATTTTGTGAATGGAAGTGTGAACTGTAAATATCAGGAATTAATGAAAACATTCATTCCATATTTTAGAATATCACAGATTCAAATTACTTCTATTCGTGCACTGTAATGGCGATTCATTATAAATGAAACTAAACTTCATCTCACTATATTCCAAAGCAAAATAATATTGCAGTTGCTGCTACAGTAATTTTATTCTTTAAGAATCTCCAGAACATGGTTTCGTATTTAAACAAAACTAGTTAGCAGATTGCACGTCGTAAGAAGGTTACGAGTTACCCAGAGGATGAGGCAAGTTGAAAAGATTTAAGGCTTCTAACGGATTGCTACTTATCCCTTTAGAGGAGTCCGTTCTTGGCTCGATGAGGTGTAGTACGTTCTAAACACTTCGACGCTTGCATTTAGTGGGCGTGTAAAGAGGTGCTTGTATTATATTTGTCGACCAACGTTCTTCCTTCGTCAAAACATCGGTTAGGTTTGAATATTTCGACTGAATTCTATGATTTTAAAGCTGATAAATTTTCTTGCTTTCAACAGCTCGTTAAAGTTCCTCAAAACCTTAATGTCAACAAATATTCCCATATAGAAGTCACCTTACCAAATTGTATGATTTCTACAAGATGCAAGATTCAAGATTTCTGCAATATATATATCAAATATTAAATATCGATACATGTACGTTACAGAATTTTGTAACCAATTTTTTTCTTCTGTATTCTCGAATTTAAAACATTTTGAAATATCGAGAATCGTAAGAAGAAAGGGTGTGGTGTAAAATTTCGACCAGCGGAGCGCAGTACTTCCCTTTCGTTGTATTCAGTAATAACCGAGAAAGTAAAACGTAATACAGAACTGGTCGATCCGATCGACGGTAAACGTAGTACCATACAATTCTCAAGATTCATCCGTTCATTAACACGCACTTTCTCCCATCAGCGTTGGAGAACGCCGGCCCAAGTCTGATTAAGGTAATCACCGACTAATTTCCATAAAAGCGCATCGTACACCCAACTTTCCTCGCGCACGCAACGAGAATGTTCGATTCTCGCTGAAAAACTCGATTCTGAATCGAAACGACCGTTTACGTAATCGCTGAAAGGATAATTCGAAATCTTTACGTGAAAAGAAGAAATTAAATAAACCATTTATTCGATGACTGTGAGTTTAAAAATAATCAATCTTCATTTTTTTAATTCCATATTAAAAATATAATAATTCTAATATGGTTTTGTTATAAAGGTTTTATGTTCCTCATCGCGTGCAAAGATGCGTGTGATTTGTTAAGTTTTGTTATCCAAAAAAGCTAGCACAGGCGGCCATCTTTGTACTTTGCGTTGCAGTGCGCATGTGCTGCATTTGTTCTTAGCCACGCGCATTATCTTCATCTTTTTGTCTCTTCATAATATCTTTAATTAAATGGAAATATACAAAACGTTATTAAAACGTCTTCCTACTACTTTAATTACATAAAGATTTACAAAATGTTATTAACAGGTTTTGTTATTCGAAAGCCAGGCGGGCGGCCATCTTTGTACTTTACGTTGCAGTGCGCATGCGCTGCATTTGTTAGCCGCTCGCTTGCACGCGTTAATAAAATTCTTGTATTCTTGTTATCTTCATCTTTTCGTCTCTTCTTTCTACTTTTAATTAAATAAAGATTTAATTTAATTTAATTTCTTACGAGACTGAAACTTCGATTTTAGAAAATTGTAAACTATAGAACTTAAAATTTGTCTCAATAATTCTCTCCAAAATTCATGGAATCCTATTAAAATTAATTTCCTTTCACATTTCAACTCGAGAATGAATTTTTCTAGTTCCATATTGAAAAATCCTGTCACACCATAAATTGTTGTCTCGTGTTATACGAAATCTTGTAAAACTACCAATCGAATGAAACTTGTCGATGAACGTGTGGGATCGAAATCGACATTTCAGGGAAGCCACTCTCAATGAAACGTTCGTTTCGCGAATGTCGATAGACCGACAGTAATAATCGTATTGTAATTAGAGCGAAATCGCACAGCACCGAGAAAATAGAACAGTCCAAACGACCAAGAGAGCAGGCTGGAGAATGGTACTCTTGGAATCCGTGGCCAGCAGCTTCCTTCTTATGGTCGTCGTCCGTGCCTCCTCTGCGTGCTTCTTCTCCCTTCTTTCCCTAATGGCGACGCCGCGAAAAACCTACAACGAGTTGGCCAATTAAGGCGCACTACCGTGTATTTGTCGTGCGTCCCACGGGGGATGCACCTGCGTGCTGGACTTTGATTCTTGCACGGCTATTAATTATTATGCGCCACGCGTTCGCGGTAGTTTTAATTATCCCGGCCCCGTCGCGGCCAAGTTTCGCCCGCGCGAACAATCCCTTGGCTTCACGAGGGCCCTGTACATCGTACCGTACTTTGTTTCCTTATTGATCGGTTCTCCGTAGAGGGAACTTTCCACAGGAAAAGGCGTTTCCGTGGATCGACTTTCACTTAAAAACCAGAGATTACGAGAGCCGCGATCTGGGTCGAAAGAATTTTACCCGATACGGTAGGCGATGATTTCGGAGTTTACGAGAAAGATTGCCTGTTAACATTTTTAACACAGTTAGGGGGGGAGAAAATGGAAATTTTGACCCGAAAATGTTCGTGGTTGTCGAACGTATTACCTGAATATCTTAAGCTTGTCCCGTTCGAATATATCAGATACGATAATTTCCCTTTCGTGCTCGCTTTCACTTCCTATAACGTGCCAAACTCTGTAAACTATTTGAGCGTAAAATTTTTAAGATTATTATTTTAAGATCCAAGGTTGAGTTCTGAATTTGTTTAATCTCGCAGCAGATTCTTATCGAAATAAACTGGCGAACCGTAAGCTACGTTGAACTGCTCGTACGTAAATAACCGTGTCGTTGAAACGTTTGACATCGTGTCTTCATTCAATTACGCGATTATAGCAAGATTACGAAAACGATTAGCTTCTATTTCAACCATCGTAAACTCAAATGTGCAAGCTGTCGCGCACCTGCTGCGCCGTGAAAACTATTAATTTGCATAATTTTCTATTTCAAACGCGCGATGATATTCGCCTCGAACATTAACCATATGTTTTCCATCTATTATTTCGAAATAATTCAGCAGCAGAAGTTTACCGTGCGTTGAACTCGCACTTAAACCACTTCCGTACCTCCATTTGTACATAACGAACATTATTCCAGCTTTTTTAATATCATCCAGACCATATGCAATAAGATTGCAATAAACAAGTCGTTCAAATTGGTTTCAGGACTATCTCCATAATTATTTTAATTAAATTACACCAAACTTGATCATAGTGCGTTAATTTTGAATAATGGCCCACAATAGTGCCTATACATATACCATTCATTGCGAATTACATGGATTACTTTGAACTCACTTTTGTCGATAAAACAGTCGACTGTTAAATTATAGATTAGTCTGTGCTGTAATGTAACAGGTTTTATACAGTTAATTAGTTTTCTAAAACATGTATGATCAAATAAACACATTGTGCAGTAAAACCTTAACGGTAAAAAAAATTGTAAAATTCCAAGTCCTTGCAAATAAGCTCATTTTCATTTCAAGTGTCTCTAACATTAAAAGCCACGTTTATCGCGGTTCTTCTGGTTTTCTAATAGTATAAAATTGTTTCTAGGATCTCCCTGCGAGCACGACGGCATCTGCGTGAACACGCCCGGCTCGTTCGCCTGCAACTGCACGCAAGGATTCACAGGACCAAGATGCGAGACGAACGTGAACGAATGCGAGTCCCATCCCTGTCAGAACGACGGCTCCTGCCTGGACGATCCCGGAACGTTCCGATGCGTCTGCATGCCTGGTAAGCGAAGATTTTTCGTTTCTTCTTCTCTTCACTCGCAGCTTCTTCCCTTTGTGGAGGTGCCATCGAGACCAGATCTCGAAAAAAACATTGCCCATCGCAAGCCACCGCAAAGGGGAACGGGTAATTCCCGATGGGTTCGCGTGACCATAAGTGAACCACACCTGAATGCACGTTGGTTACTTTCACAATAGCAATTGGCCAAACTGCTCCATTTACGCGCGCAGATATAGCACCCTCATTGAGCGTTTTCGCGCGCCTATTCATTGCCTCCAGCATGTGCTACGAGTGGAAAACTCGCGGTCGAAACGAAAACCGGATTCCAGCGGTGAAATTTTTTCTATTTTTGAGCGTACATCTGCCCTCCTGGACGCGTGAACATAGCAAAGTTTCACATTCGAAACGAAACAGTCCGCGGAAAGAGATGTTAAATTATTTTAGTGAGGAGGATTCGAAAATTAGAAATTGCAAATTGTGGAATAATTTGATTGCGATGGAGGGTAGTGGTGAAATATATGATGGTCGTTTCATACTAAAAAAAATTAATTTTGTATATTATTTATGAAGGGGTGAGAAGACTGTTCACTATGTAACTAGAAAAGATACGAAGTGAATTATACTTAACATTTTGACTGCCACCCTTGTAGGAGTGAGTTAATTTTCAAAATTAGATGTTAATACTTTGACTGTCAGATCAACCATACACGAATGAACATTTACCATTTAAAGAGTAATTTTCAAAAGTAATGGTAAAGTAGTTTACCACTGAAATATTAATTCTTAAGTTGAGATTTTCGTGAGTTGAGAATTCGTGAATCTTGGCGAGGTTGCAAAAATGAATACTGACAAATTTTAGGTCTAGGACAAAATGGTTTAAAATCAAAATTATAGTCTTGCAGAAGTGACTCTCAAGTTGCAGTGTTAAAGGAAATCAATTTTAATAGTGTTCATGAATTCTAACGAAGTTACAGAAATAAGTACTGAGACAAAATTTAAGTTATGTAGTTGATAGTGGTCTAAAATCAAAATAGTGGTTTTGCATAATTAAATTTCAGGTTGCAATGATAAAGAAAATCAATTTTAATAAGATTCATGAATTTTAGTGAGGTTGCAAAAATAAATACTGAGACAAATTTTAGGTAATATAGTTAACATTATCTAAAATTACAAATTTGATTTTGTAGAAAATCATACGAATTTAATTTGACAGTCAATCTATTAATGAAAGTGAAAACTATTGACTCTATGAACGTAGATGTTTATCCTATATTTGCAAGAGTACATGTACTTTCCTAGTACTATTGAAAGACGAGAAGATGGCTCCTATAAACGATTCATCAGAATCTTTCCACTTGTTAGGTTCTTTGTTATTATTGAGTAACTCGATCACGAATCAGGATCGAGCCAAGAATCTAAACAGTGGAGAGTATTAAGAAGATTGTCGACTCCCTGTGCCCTTTGCATTGTTTAGTTTATGTATATCATGCCAACATCTCATCTTCCAATAGTAAACCCTGCCTCAGATGCAACTCCCAAGTAGAAACTGTCTCCTACAAGTCTCCTTTAAATCAAGCTCACCTGCCATTTGATGGTTTACCAATCAATATTTGAACAATCTCAATTCAGATCTAACATTAAGAATACAATAAAAGAAACAATTTTAGAGCCCTACAGTTGACTCCTTTTTCAAAATAAAAAATCTCGTACAGGTCTAACTAGGCATTAATATCACCAGATTGGAATTCTCAGAAGCAGGTGTTTGTAGTTGCACCAGAATTTATTTACGGTTCAACCTAATAAATTTCGCCATTTTCAATTAGCGAAAGAAGTTTCCCTTTTATCGCGTACGATTTTCGTGGAAAATCTATTCGCTCGAACGAGGCACGCTCCGCCAGCGGCAGAAATCAAGATTCACCGTGCGCGATAGGACGCGGCTAGCGGGCTCCGGTAACTCCTGGTTGGTCCTCCGGTGTCGCCTGTAAATTCTTCCGAGATGACAGGGCCACGGTTTGCATTATCTGATGCTGCGGGCCGCGGAAGGATGCCGGCCAGTAACTCGTTTACTCTTTTAACGCGGCTGGTGCGCGCCTCGGCCACGCGTAAGTCAACCTTAATTGTTCGAAGCCACGTAAGACCCGTCTTCCTGCCTAGCCGTGCCATTTAAGGGTCTGGCATAGAGAGCCCCGTCGAGATCCTGCCGATCGATAATCGATATAATCGACAGAGAGTGACCTGTACGCTCGATATCGCCGGCAATCGCGTAAACGCCTCCGAAGCAGAGGGAGATTCTTCGGGGCGAACACTCGCGATAGCGTTTGGGGACAATGGCGGAAGGAATCGACCATTCAGGGGTGAATCACCTTAAATAACACTCGATTCGACTATTCTATCCTAACGCAAAATGGCACCAAAGATTTCTGGAAGACTGAGTTCTGCATTTCAACGCATGCAACAATTCTTAACCTTCTTCAGTCTATAGTTTTTTACTCGTCAGAAGGAATCAAGACCATCCACTTTGAGCTACACAAGGTAGATCACCTTAACCCTTAAGTGGACTCTCAATCTTAACTGAATTATTTTATTTAATTTTGATTTTTGCATTTGAAAAATAATGACATAATGAAGGATTACATTAATTTTCAAGTAGTTTTTTATTAAACAATTAGTAGTTTGACCTTGTGGAGGGCCCCAATAATTCACTCAATATTTTATTTAAATTAATGTTGCATCAAAGTTTTCCGGAAGTTCAGCATTTCACCGTATGCAACAATTCTTAACCCTCTTCAGTCTATAGTTTTCTACTCATCACTCAAGATGGATCACTTTAACCCTTAAGTGGACTCTCAATCTCAACTGAATTATTTTATTTAATTTTGATTTTTGCATTTGAAAAATAATGACATAATGGAGGATTACATTAATTTCCAAATAGTTTCGTTGGCATATATTAAACAGTTAGTAGTTTGAACTTGTGGAGGACCCCAATAATTCACTCAAGGGTTGAATAACACTCGATTTGACTATTTTATTTAAATTAATGTCGCACCAAAGTCTTCTGGAAGTCGAAGTTTAGCATTTCAACGTATGCAACAATTCTTGATCCTTTTCAGCCTTTACCTTTCTACTCATCAGTTCTATACTTTCACTGGCACTTACTGTTTTCTTCTTTTATCGATAATATATGTAGAACTCGAACAAATTGCCTTTCGATGCCAATTGCTGTGGTCGATCTTATCTCTCGCTGAATAGAGCGACTGCCAACCTTTTCGATACTATTTATTAATACGTCTTTTTACTAGTCCCACATTCGTACTCTAATATATCATTCTAGACTTGGGAGAGATTTTCAACGCTCTCGATCCCCAATCAGCCTGTTCCTTTCTAATGGTCGCTACTATTTCTGTATCGGTTACTTTCTTTTAAAATAGTGCAATATGCAGAGCATCGAACGATTTTAAACATATCTCTACTTCTATTATTGCTCCATCCTTCAATCGATCATTAATGAAACTTGCAACACTTGTAATTTCCCATCCACATTCATTTCAATCCTCAAGTATTAGGGATTTTAATAACAGTTTGTATCAACAGATAGAAATGTAATTGTTTACAACCCCTTTACAATTTTTCAAAGACATCATCAACATACTAAGGTTTGTGTTTGGAAATTTTATTTCTCAAAAAAAAAAAAAATATAAGAAACACTTAAGATACGAATTATGATATTTAGGGGTCGATACAACCCTCTACAAAGCTCTCATTTTATTAATTCTATTAACACGTTCCGCATTAAATAAATATATCTGCGTGTGCCATTTATGGTACACGTGGCCTGAAGTTCAAGTTTAACGTGTACCATAAATGGTGCACGGAACGTGTTACTGAAAATGTGAATTTGCACAAAGATGCAGTCTAGTGACGACTTCAAGTGTGTTTATAATTGCTGTCCTCTGCTTTTCCATAAACAATGTATGCACTCAGTCGTCGAACAAATCCGGAGCTTTCGCGGGGTACCAATTGGCTGCTATCGATCTCATATCTCCGGGCTCGTAGCATAAAGAGTCCGGCGAGTTCGTGGCGTTCTTTGCAACAAATAGAGCGTTAAGATGAACGCAAAGCCGGGGCTCGAAAACGGCGGCCATCGATTACGGGGCCGCTCGAACGCTATTTTGCCGTCTCTTTATTCCCCCATTCCCTCTGCCCGTTTCTCCATCTTCTCTCCAAGAGAGCTTCTCGATTTATGGCGCCGATTTACAATTCGCGCGACCTTTGCCGCGATGCGGAGGCTCTCCGTCGTCCTCGTCTTCGAGCGTCGTTGTTACGCCTCGATGTGCACGCTATTTAACGAATCCCCAAAGGGACAATAAATCGGGGCAAGACCTGGCGACGAAAGATATCGCCCAATTAAGAAAACACGCTTCATATCCGTGACCACGCGTCTCTCAATTCTTTCGAAAATATTTCCGCAAATATTTTCTTTGCCAAGTTCGTCGACACGCTAGAATCACGGCGGATTAGTCAGTATTTTGTCTATTTTATGGTAATTTTCTGTTTTAACGGAAGTGATATTGCAGGGGGAAAGAAAAAGAGAGCGCATATAGTATAGAAATTATAAGAATTAAGAATTGTTGCAAGTCGTTCGGTCACTTGTGATAGAGAAGAGTTGCGCGTAGCCCTCTAGCGGCGTGTTCGGGAAACGTCGTCATAATATGAACCCTATACACTCCAAAGAATTATCTAGCTACTTGAACGCAATTTTCCAATACGATATTAAAAGTATCCTTAAGGCCTTCCCCAGAGAAATTCACAAATGTTCGTAATTTTAAATATCTTCATCTATTTCATTAATACAGTTACTATATACCATTAGGATGCAAAGGGTTAATAAAAATAATTTCGTTTGACTCTTCCAGTCTCGATGCAAATTTTCTAAATACAAAAATTATCAAACCGATATCGTAAAATTCTTATTTCCTCGATAACGAGCGGAACACGAGACGAAACGTGTAAATTGAATTCGAATTAAAAAGAATCGACGGGAAAGGCATGAAAACCAGGCGCTCTCGAGGCGTTAAAGGACCCCGGCGTGCCGGACGTGAAAAAAGTGAATCGATCTACCAGGGGCCGGGACAGGGGAGCAGAAATTACTTTTCGAAAATTCCATTTGCGTATTGCGATCCGCGGCGGTGCTTTGGCCGACCGCGACCGATTAATTCGCGTCCGGCACTTCTCGAATTTAATCTCCTCTCGTGTTACCCGGCGAATCCCCCCCACCCTCTGCCTCTGGCGTCGTTGATTTCCGCCAGACGAATTTCTCGGGGAAGACGGACAAGGTCCAACCGGTTTACGGTGGAACGCGCGGGAAAGAGGGACGAGCAGGATTAAATTATTGTCACCGTCGATGCTCCTCGGCGTCTCGTTTTATTTTCCTCGTTCACTTCCTGGCCCGATATCTTCGTCAGAAACTTCGCAAACGATTGCTCGATCACGCCCAACTTCTTCTTAATTAGAATTTCAAATTTTTTAATTCGATTTATATTCAAATTTCGAACGGGAATAAAAAGTACGACGTTTACTGTTGGATGAAGATACAAATTTCAATTATAGGGTGAAATATTTCGCGACAAATGACAATTTATGCGATCGATGAACGTCGTTGGAAATAAGTTGCCTCCGGGTTTGTGTCCGGTCTGATTTTTATTCCAAAGAAATTTCTCATCGATGAGGTTGCAATACTTTGACTGTCGCGTGCGCCGTATATGGGTCGCTGGATTTTTCATTCAATGTCGCGTGAGCTTTATATGATGAACCGGACTTTCCACCATGGAACTAGAAAAATTAATTATCAAGTTGAGACGTTGAAGAAAATAAATTTGGATAGGATCCAGCAGTAAATCTATTTAAAAAAAATTAATCTAGGGCTCTAGAATTTTAACGAAACTGTAAAAGTAAATTCCGTAACAAATTCTGGTTAGGATTTGACAATTACAACGGTTTGGTGTCTGACAATCGACGCGTGAAAACGAACCTCCTACTTTCGACGCCTGTCTGCCATTTCAGCGTCGCGTAAGAATAATATTGAATAGTTTGTGCACTCGGTACGCAACGCTCGTCCATCCTCGTCCTTTGGCCGGGATACTTTCACGGATCCATTGTGCCGGTTGGCGCGCAATTGAAAAAAGAACATCCCCGAGGCAGCCCAGCGTCTTTCATCGGATCGAGCGTTGAACGGGCGATTTGTTGGGGCAAAAAACGGCGATCTCATTACCCCTCCCCCCTCTCATCGCAGAATTTCGTGCAACAGCAATTACAAAGGGCCTGTATATACGCGAGACGGGTGGATGCAGCTCGCGCGAGTCTACGGGCTGCACCTACCCCGGTCTGCGAAATCCTGAATGCTCGAGTATCCTCTTTCCTCGAACCTCTTAGCGCTATTTAGCGGATCCTTTTACGGGACAGCAGGTCCCGACAAGAAAGGAAAGCGCGGCAAACGGGCCGACGACGGGCCCTCGAAAACAAGGGGACGAAAAAGAGACGAGAGGAAGAGGGAAAGAGGAGCCTAGAGAGCGCGAGAAGAGGAGGAGAAGAACGGAGGTGGAGTACCAAAATGGCGGGTCGACTGGTCCAGGGACAAGATAAGCCCTTTGTGCCCGTACGGGGGCCTCTGGGCCAACGGATCCCCTCGTTTCGGTCTCATATTTCGCGAATCCCGCTATCATATTTTACTCCGCTGCCCCCACCCCCCCTTATTCCCCTCTGTTGACCGTCTTCGTACCTCTTTGGTACCCCTTCGAACGCTTTCGGGCCTGTCTCTCATTTTTTGCTCGCTCACTTTTTGGTACCCTTCGTTCTACCTCGATCCCCCCCTCGTCTTCAGCGTCGTTCCTTCGACGATTGTTCGGTTCTCTATTCGATTCCAATACGCGCGGCGAATACGAATATCGGTCCCCGCCATTGTGTCGAGGGAATCTTTGTTTACTCATAACTGTACCGGTTTCGCGACACGTAGTCGATTTTAATTATGTATAGCGCAGTTTAAATGTTTTGCATAGGAAACACGAGAGGAATATTAACTGTTAACGTCAAGGACACCAAATGTCTTGGATGCGAGTTAATAATTTTATAGATATAAACAATTGCCTCCGAAGCAGAAATCTAATATTATATTAACCCTTTGCACTCGTATTTATATTTGATAAGGCTGCCAATCAACTCCGAATGAGAACCCATTACAATTTAACCGATTTAGTAGAAAATATTAGAAAAATGCAAAAATTTAATCTGCGTCTCACCCCCTCTTGAACAGTGATCTTGGGAACAAAACCAATTAGCCATGACAAAAGAGGAAAAATCTTTTATTTTTTATTTATATATGCACACGCATTTAAGCAGAAATTAAAAGAAAACACTGTAAAAAGGGTCCCTAGAATTTCATGTATATATATGTAAATATATGTATAATAATGCAAAATTATATCAGCTCTGAATTTGAGATTTTTCCTCAATGTAGAAATTAACGAAAATTGTATAAAATGATGAAACAAGCGAACCAGTTATTTTTACTGGAGTTGATTTACCAAACTGAAGGTACAAATATTATAAAGGTGATGCATAGACTGTGGACCTTGACGCAAATTCCATATTTTTATTAATAAAATTAATGAAATGAGAGCTTCGTACAGTCTCAACCCCTAAATACAATCTAAAAATCATTTCTTTTAATTTCTTTCTGCTTCAAGATTTTATACCAATTTTAAAACTACTTTGTATGCTCCAAATTTAAACTACTTCTATTGCAATAATGAAAAAATTGACACATGTGCTCGATCTTGGCAAAGTCAATGACAGAAAAGACTGCAGTTTTGAATGTCTGGAAAATTTAAGAGTTTTAATTTTAAAGTCTTCTATGTTCTTCACAATTTTCCATATTTTAATCAACAATCTGACTCCTCTTTCTTTGCGCCAAAATATTAATGATTCGCGTCGCGGCAACCCAGTTTCGTTATCAAGTATATATTCTCAATTGAAAAGAGAATCGCTTCGATTGTATCGAGTCCGCGACAAGCAAATCCATTTTTAACGCGACAGAGGTCTTCGTGACGCGCGGTTAATAAGCATTCGATGCAATCTGCGGGCGCACAGTTGCTCCGCGCTCCCGATTTATTAATCTTCATTTTTCAACTCCGCAACACGGAACACACCGTACCGAGCATTCAGAAGGCCCAGGAAGAGTTGCGTTATCAGATCGGTCGGCAGAAAACGCAACAGCATTGTAATTGGCATCGTCCGTCAATGACAGGGGAACCGCAACCACTCCTATTTTCGTTGCAACGTAACGCACAACACACGCTATATCGCTTCCGCAAAAGAACGTTCCTAATCTACTCTTTTTATCTCTTATTTGAACACGAAATTCTTATCCAAATGACAGATAAACAATTTTTCGTAAGTTAACTTCAGCTTTGTACGGACTTCAATATGGTGCCTTTTTATGCGTTCATCACTAGACTGCGAACTGTTCATGTATTTAGAGGGAAATTCTAATTTTTAAAAGCTATACAATGCACTTGATATACAAGAATATGAGAACAAGGATATAACGACCCTAAACTACTCTTTTATCTCGTATTTGAACACGAAATTCTTATCCAGATGACAGATAAACAATTTTTCGTAAATTAACTTTAGCTTCGTACGAAACTTCAATATGGTGTCTTTTTATGCGTTCATCGCTAGACTGCGAACTGTTCATGTATTTAGAGGGAAATTCTAATTTTTAAAAGCTATACAATGCACTTGATATACAAGAATATAAAAACATGAATATAACGACCCTAAACTACTCTTTTATCTCTTATTTGAACACGAAATTCTTATCCAAATGACAGATAAACAATTTTTCGTAAGTAACTTCAGCTTCGTGCGGACTTCAATATGGTGCCTTTTTATGCGTTCATCGCTAAACTGTGGATTGTTCATGTATTTAGAGGAAAATTCTAATTTCTAAAAGCTATACAATGCACTTGATATACAAGAATATAAAAACATGAATATAACGACCCTAAATTACTCTTTTATCTCTTATTTGAACACGAAATTCTTATCCAGATGACAGATAAACAGTTTTTCGTAAGTTAACTTCAGCTTCATACGGACTTCAACATTTAAAAGCTATCCATTGCACTTGATATATACAGAAATATAAGAAATATGTTCTCACGTACTTGAGTGATTGAATATTTCGTTACAAGATGAAGAAGGTTGATTTTCACTGTGGGATTCTGTCACCAAATTGTTCGTTATTATAGTAAATATTCGGTCTGAGGACGTGCTCTCCGCGGAGTGTATAATTTCGCCAAAGTATACGGCGGCTACCTGACCACGATGATGATATAAAGGTGGCGTCATGCGAAAGGTGCCATAGATCGTCCCCGATCAGCACCCCGACAAAAGGCAAAACAATGTTATCTGCGACGCCATCTTCCCAGGTACACGTCCAGGTGTTCGCACGGAATGGAAATTCTAGAGTGACCGTCCCTTCCTGAATTGCCGCTAAAATAGTTGATATATCAAATTACGCCCGGGACGTTGTTGAATATTAAAACAAAACTCTTTCGATAGCCCGTACACGATACGCATGCAAATCGAGCTGTATCTAATTACCATCGGAAATAATTTTTTACAAAATAATTCTTTCAAAGGTGGTCAATGCAATTATAATTTATTTTTCATACAATGTTTATTTCTGTCAACTTGCGACTCCAGAATGTTTGGCCACTCTTTTTTTCTTATTTACTTACTTATTTATGAAATTCATTAGTGCACAATGAAGAAGTGTACACAAACTGACGAGTTTTCATTATAATTTGTATATTTTTGCTCGTCAGTTTGTATACTCTCCTTCATTGTGCACTATATAATAGTAAATAAGATTGATGATGTAGAAAAGTCGTGTACAGTAATTATTGACTGTTATAGATATACAATTTTCTGTAAAGGATAAATGATAAAGAATTTCTCGAAATTAATGTAGAATTATCGAACTAGGAATTAGACCATTTAAAATTTTGAATAAGGAAACGAAATCTGCTATATTTTTGTAATTATTGAGTGTTTTGAGACTCAAGCTTAAAATTAGATAGGTTAAAAGATGCGATTATTTATTATTAACACAGAACATAAAGCTTCACAATAATTTAAAAAAAGAAAACAGAGTTTCAAATGATATACAATATGTATTATATAATCGGTAGACAAATATTGTGAGTAATATATAAAATGCAGTCATGGACCAATATATTAACAGCTATTTTTGACAATTCCATAACAATCCAAAAAAAGAAAACAAAAGCTTTCAAAAAGATAGCCAAATTTTGTGAATAATATATAAAAAAAACTCATGGACCAACCCAATAAAACTACAAACATGATCACCCTTTAACTTCTGATATAAAATTAGAATTCGTAAACTTCCTTAATTTTTAAAAATTTTATTTTGCAATTAAAACTTCTGGAAAAATTCAGAAATGTGCACGGCTTCGAGTAGAGTATCCATAATTTTTTCATAAATTTTCACAAAGCTTTCGAATAATATACGTAATATACAGGGTGTTGGGCCACCCCTGGGAAAAATTTTAATGGGGGATTCTAGAGGCCAAAATAAGACGAAAATCAAGAATACCAATTTGTTAATGAAGGCTTCGTTAAACAGTTATTAACATTTAAAGTTTCGACTATACTGAATTTTTTTTCTCGAAAATGCACAAGATTTCGGTGGTATGTCTATTGACCGAAAATGATTGTAATTGACTCCCACAACCGAAAATAATTTTTCCAAAACGATCTGAAATTTTTTTTTTTCCGTCGAAAAATTTCACACCTTCTCGAATTTTTTTCTAAAAAGTGGGTAGGATTTCGGGAGTATGTTTATTCGCCAAAAATGATTGCAATTGAGCCCCGGAACCGAAAATAATTTTTTTAGAATTAATTAAAAATTTTTTTTTTCTTCGAAAAATTTAAGCACCTACCCCCTTGTAGATTTTTCTTCAAAATTCCTTTTTCATTTTTAGTAATTTTGTTTGACGCCCTACAGAAAAGTTGTCTAATACTTTTTTGTAGGTACCCATCAGCTCTACTTCAGAAAAAAGTTTCATTGAAATATATTCACAATTGTAGGAGTTACGATTGTTTGAATATTGGACCATTTTTATGGGGTTTTTCTCATTTTGCGGGGTCAAGGACCAACTTTTCGAATATTTTTGCGGTTTGTACATATTCTCCACCAAAATACGCGTAGTTTGCTTTTTTAAACATCAAAATCGTCCAGTCCGTTCAGAAGTTATGGCGTTTTAAAGATTCGCATGAAAATTCGGGCAGACATTTCTGGCCAGAAATTATATTTTCGGTAAAGAATTTTTTTCTCGAAACTGAGTAGGATTTCGGGGGTATGTCTGTTGACCAAAAATGATTGTAATTGACCCCTGCAACCAAAAATAATTTTTCCAGAATGATTTGATACTTTTCATTTTCGTCGAAAAATTTAGGCACCTACCCCCTGTCGATTTTTCTTAAAAATTCCTTTTTCATTTTTAGTAATTTTGCTTGACGCCCTACAGAAAAGTTGTCTAATACTTTTTTGTAGGTACCCATCAGCTCTACTTCAGAAAAAAGTTTCATTGAAATATATTCACAATTGTAGGAGTTATGGCTGTTTGAAAATTGGACCATTTTTATGGGGTTTTTCTCATTTTGCGGGGTCAAGGACCAACTTTTCGAATATTTTTGCGATTTGTACATATTCTCCACCAAAATACGCGTAGTTTGCTTTTTTAAACATCAAAATCGTCCAATCCGTTCAGAAGTTATGGCGTTTTAAAGATTCGCATGAAAATTCGGGCAGACATTTCTGGCCAGAAATTATATTTTCGGTAAGGAATTTTTTTCTCGAAACTGAGTAGGATTTCGGGGGTATGTCTGTTGACCAAAAATGCTTGCAATTGACCCCTGCAACTAGAAATAATTTTTCCAAGACGATTCAAAAGTCTTTTTTTCCACCCAAAACTTTCAGCACTTACTCGAATTTTTTTCTCGAAAATGCGCAAGATTTCGGTGGTATGTCTATTGACCGAAAATGATTGTAATTGACTCCCGCAACCGACAATAATTTTTCCAAAACGATTTGAAATTTTTTAATTTACTTTTGTTAACTTTTTAACGAAGCCTCCATCAACAAATTGGTATTCTTGATTTCCGTCTTATTTTGGCCTCTAGAATCCTCTATTAAAATTTTTCCCAGGGGTCGCCGAACACCCTGTATAATCTGCACAAAAATATTGCGAGTTAGATATGAAATGAACTCACGGACCAACCGAATATATTAATTGCTATTTTCGACGACGATGGCTGGTGTAATAGTTGCGTTAGAAGAGAAGATATCTCAATATCCTCGACTGGATTTAACCAGCAACGCTCGGCTATTGCTGGTTGCAACGTTGGCGCGCGATATACAAACACAAACGGAACGCACACGAGCGACACACGATGCTCTCGGAAGGAGTAGGGCCCCGTGTCTTCGGGGCCCATCGGAACACGCGCGGTATGATACATTACTGAAGATGTAGATTGCTCCTAGCATAATCCAACAGCCTTGCATTGTCCACGTCGGGACAATGGCTGGCGTATTCTGTTATCTCGCAGCCCTTATTCGACCTCCCTCTCGTCTCCTCCCTTCTTTTCTTCGGGGTCCGTGAACGAGACGCTCCCCGTTTCTTGCTCTCCGCTTCTGTACGCGGCTAGATATTGTGCGTAGTAAATCTTCGTAGAAGAATCAGCATAGTTACCGGTACAATTGCGCCGATTGCACACTGTCCGCGTTTCGCCCTTTGTGTTATCTCAATACAATTTTTACAGGGCCTCTAAAGCGTCGGGAGTTTCCTCGATAAGGCTGACCATTTATGTTGAAAATGACTTATTGCGATTCTCGACTTAGATTGCGGGTATTATTAAACGCTTCTCGATGCACGTCTTGTTACCTTCGATTTAATTTACGGATTACTCGAGGTGTCTTTGGGCGAGTTTATTCACTGGGACACAGCCATTTTGTTTTATATTTTCTACTGTTTTTTTTTAATCCTTTGTGTTATATTAACAGTGTCTGTGTGCTTCGAATATTAATTAATTTTCTTTACTTCATGATTTTTATTTAAAATAATTGAAATTTTCTGTCAGATAAGAGTATACATATTTTCGTTAAAATTCAGTTGATAGAGACTGCAGTAAAGTTTCATACTATACTATTTCATGATTTTTATTTAAAATAATTGAAATTTCCTGTAAGATAAGAGTATACATATTTTCGTTAAAATTCAGTTGATAGGGACTGCAGTAAAATTTCATACTATACTATTTCATGATTTTTATTTAAAATAATTAAAGCTCCCTGCCAGATAAGTGTACACGTTTCTTCGTTAAAATTCAGTTGGCTCGAGTAAAATTTCATTTGTATTTTTCTTTTGCCTGTATTTAATTTTCCATTTTTTAAAAATTAAATTGCATTTCTAGAATGTAATTTTTCCCAAGCTATGGAGCCTGAAAAATTGGCCAATTTTGTATTACATATTTCGAGACACGTCTAGAACGACATTTCGTATCGCTATAAAAGAGCACAGTGTGTACGAGCAATATTCACAAGTGTTGGAATATCGCAGTGGCCATTTATCCTAAATAATGAACGCTGCCAGTAACATCGAAGTCGCCTCGCGATTCGTAATTTCAGAGTACATGGATGCACGGTTATCCTTGTCAGGCTGATGTATCGCGTACGTGCCGCGGGATCGCGTATCGGCGTCAGTTTTATATCGTGCGAATAATTTATCAGAACAATACCGATATTATTCTCATCAGTCAAGAAACGCTCGGTTCCAATTGACATATCCTTTCCTGTCCGTGGCCGCTGGCACGATTGTGTCCCGGGTACCCCCGATCCCTTCTTTCCCTCTTATAAATTATGCTTTTGTTTCTTCATCGAACCGCCGGTGAACCGATCGGTACGGACAAAGACGATGCGCTGTCGAAGGCGGAGAAGGGTGAGGCGACTGTCAAGAATGACGGCACCCTCCGGAGAGAGGAGACGCGAGCATTTATTGTTCGCGATTCGAACGGGGCCCCATCGTCGATTTCGCGACTCGATCGTCTCTTTTCCCCCCTCCCTTCCGCGCTCCTTCGATGTTCTGCATTCCGTTACTCCGATCGCGGCCGAAATATCCGTCTCTCCAAACTTTATTCACTGTTGACCTTCCTGCAACACATATTCGTGCATTCAAAGGATCAACCCCTATACAGGGTATTCAGCCACCCCTGGGAAAAATTTTAATAGGAGATTCTAGAAATTAAAAAAATTCAAATCATTCTGAAAAAATTATTTTCGATTTTGGAGGTCAATTATAATCATTTTTGGTAAAATCACATAACCACGAAATCTTATCCACTTTCGAGAACAAAATTCAAATAGGTGGACAAATTTCTCGACAAAAAAAAAAATTTTCAAATCGTTCCAAAAAAATTATTTTTGGTTGCAGGGATCGATTACAATCATTTTTAGTTATTATACATACTCCCGAAATTCTACGCATTTTCGAGAAAAAAATTCTTTAGTGAATATCTAATGTGAGGCCAGAAATGCTTCCCTGAAATTTTATGCGAATCTTTAAATTGTCATAACTCCTGAACGTATTGGACGATTTTAATGTTTCAAAATGCAAACAACGCGTATTTTGGTGAAGGATATATGGAAATTCCAAAAATATTTGAAAAATTATTCCTTGATTCCACAAAATGAGAAAAACCCCATAAAAATGGTCCAATTTTCAAATAATCATAACTCCTACAATAGTGAACGTATCTCATTGAAATTTTTTTCTGAAGTAGAGCTCATGGATACCTCTAAAAAAGTATTAAATAACTTTTCTGTACAGTGTCAACCAAATTTATTAAAAATGAAAAACAAATTTTTAAGAAAAATCGACAGGGGGTAGCTGCTGAAATTTTTCGGAAGAAAAAAAGAATTTCAAATCGTTCTAAAAAAATTATTTTTAACTGAGGGGGTCAATTACAATCATTTTTTATCAATAGACATACCCTCGAAATCCTGCGTATTTTCGTGAAAAAAATTCAGTAAGAGCGGAACTTTAAAGGTTAATAACTTTTTAAAGAAGCCTCCATCAACAAATTGGTATTCTTGATTTTCGTCCTATTTTGGCCTCTAGAATCTTCCATTACAATTTTTCCCAGGGGTGGCCGAACACTGTATAGTTTATTTTGAGCTGTCTCAAAATTCGTATTACTTATATGTTATTTAAAATATTCTATAAACTTTCCTTTGGAGGTTCGGAAAAAATGTAATTCGTCTTGTTTGTTCCACAAACTCTTTCCACGTTTTTGATGAAGATATTCAAATTTCCGTGATTTTTCATTTAAATATTGTTATAGGTAACTTTTTCTAAAGCAATGTCTGGGGGAGTGACTGATTTTCAAGATAGGGAATTATACATAGAACGCATCGAAATATATTGTTGTTTATTAAATTACAATTAGATTTCACATTTCTCAAAACACAAGAAACCATAATATTTTTCTCAAGAAGCTACTGTTACTTTCATATGTGGTGGAGAAACTTGTTTTTTTCCCCTCCCATTTTTATTTTGACCAAATGTCGTGTATATAGCTATGTAATTTAATATTCACACAAAGTAGTTTTATTTTATTGTTTTATTGAATATTAACATGCACTTAATGCCCAATTACAAAACCGATAAAGAGCTTTGATAATAATATGAGCACAGTAATAGAAATCAACAGTACGTGTGTTTTTTTCTCTCCAAGCGATAACCCATCATGTTCTGCACGCGGCTCAATGATGCTGCACTTCACTAATCACACGAGAATCGATGTCTCCGACATTAACAAGTATCACTTTTAATTTATTCATACATAAACCCTCGAATATCTCAATCTACAACAAAAATGGACTTATAACAGTTTCAAAGACAACTCAAATCATAAGAAAACCCAATTCACAATATATGAATACAAGTGAGAGTAACTGTAATTATTCGTAGCTAATAATGAACCATAACCAAATGGAGGTTTTGTCGTAGTCCTGCTCGTTGCAAGAGTACTTCGACTTGAACGTGGACGTTGCTAGAATAAAAAATTCAATTCACCGTAAAAGTTCCATAAACGGGCAACGAAAACCGCGTGGTCAGGAGAGAGAGATGAGGCCTCCCGCGGGACACTTACATAAATACGAAGCGGTACGTAAAGCGTCGACGGACCAGCGAGATTCTATCTGCGTTTACCCAACACGCCCGCTAAGTCTTCCAGAGGACTTTATCCACCTTGATCTGAGCTCGCGGGTCTCTCTTTCTGGCTGTCGTTATCCGCCCCTGTCCCACTCTCTTGGTCGCTGGACGAACGGGCTCTAGAAAGGCGGCATCTAAATTGGTTCAGATCACCATCCGCTGATTACGTCCGCCTAGACCGATGGGGGGAAAAAGAGAAACTCCCGAAAAAGTCACTGGAGTTCGGATTTTTCCGTCTTCGATGGCAGAGTCGAAGAATATGATCTCTCGAATTTAGTGCTGCTTGAATCCTGGCTGGAAAGTTCAGGTGATCCTCCTTTCTTTAATTATAGTATCGTGCGAACGCTCACGTCGTGGCATTTGTAATTATTTTGTAGCTAGTGTCTGAGATCAGAAGGGGCAATAAGTGGATGTCAAGGTTTTCTTGTTTATTTAATCAATTTAATCGGGAGGAATTAATTTAAAGAACTTATGGATGGAATAGAAAATCACAATAGTGAGAGAACATTTGTGCTTTGTTCAAACATCGTAAAACCTTGTCAAACACGTACAAAATTGTAGGAGTCATACACTATAATTTATAGTCGTATAACCAACCTTCTATATTTCACAATTATCGTTCAAACGGTGGTATAAAACAGTCTATGTAATCGTCGTACTTCTTCAAACAGTATCAAATGAAAACAAGATAAATGTATGTTTTACAAAATATTGCAATTCAATATTTCTACAAGTTGGCCTCCACTCGAATTCACTAAAAATTGATTTCCATAACTTCTGTTCAAAGTCTGTTTCTGTTTGTCCATGCCTCTAATTACTTCTTTCAAACAACATCAAACGAATACCATACGAAACAACTCGATTTTGGAAAACATTTCCGTTCAATATATTCTACAAGTTGGCCTCCACACACGACTTTACTAAAAATTGATTTCCACAACTTTAGTTGTAGGTTTGTCTACGTTTGCCTCTGTTTGAAGGAAACTTCTTTTCTTACGCTCGATGCAGCGATTGATTTGGTCGTAAGTTGTTGGCGCTTGGGGCATTTTATGGCGCCAAGGGCCCCGGACGAGTTCCCGTCCTTATTCGCGATCGTTAACTCATTCGTTACCGGTGGAAACGAATCTATTAAAACTGCAAAGCGACAGATCCCTGGACCGGAGACTGTCGGAAAACACGGCCAAGCGGCGAAACAATGAGTTCCGCGAACCGGGCGGGAAAAAATGAACGCCGTGGAAGACCACCTTTAGCGCTGCTCGCTAACAAGCTGCGTTGTCGCACAGCGAGAGGCCACGAGCCTTCCTCTAACGCGCCTTCTTTTTCGCGGCATCAGTCACTGCTGAAAACGTCCCGAGGACCTCGTCAACGTTATAGGGAGGAACGAGTCCTCCGCGGACCCGTTTTTACGCGGAGCTCTCGCGAGCGCGTTTTCATGTTGGCGTATCGCGCTCGCCACCGGTGATATATGGCCGCGGAGAGACGAACGACCGCACCACGCCTTCTGGCCAACGTGTTTCTCTCATCTTGACTGTAAGGCCCTGTCGCCATTGTCCTTTATCTCGTCTGGACCGAGAAGATGTTGCAAACGATGGCAAATTCGACGCCTACGGCCTTTCAACACTCGAGATTCGCGAATTACCTTCTCAAAATCTGTAGGAAATCAGTAAAATTAAGTTTTTTTTACATTCCAAGTATAGACAATTATTAGTTAGGAATTGTAATATTCTTGTAAGTGGATCACCTTTTCGTAACTATTAAACATTTTTAATTTCATGTGACTTTGAAAGCATTATTGAAATTGAAACATTTTGGGCCCATTTTAGGCCCTTCGAGACAGTTGTCTTTTATAGTCTGTTTTATAAATTAGAATTGTACTGTGACTTCGTGATTTTATGTAACTTCAAAAGCATTATTGAAATTGAAACATTCTGGGCCCATTTTGGACCCTAAAACACAGTTGCTTTTTATAGTCTGTTATAAATTAGAATTGTTCTGTGACTTCGTAATTTCATATGACTTCGAAAGCATTATTGAAATTGAAACATTCTAGGCCCATTTTAGATCCTAAGACAGTTACTTTTTATAGTATGTTATAAATTACAATTGTTCTGTAACTTCGTGATTTCATATGACTTCGAAAGCATTATTGAAATTGAAATATTTCAGGCCCATTTTAGGCCCTAAGAGACAGTTGACTTTTATAACCTGTTTTATAAATTACAATTATCCTGGTTCAGAATTTTTAACAGATTTTTCTTCATTGCCAATTAAAAAGGACTGCTAATAATTGCATAGAATCTCACCCAGTGAAAGAATTTCGAAATTGTTCTTATTCTTCATAAAGTTTCTCGTGGTATCTCGTAAATTTTTATAGAAAGCTGAGATCTAGATATCTTATTGCACACAGTTCGATAACGCGTGAATGTCGGATCTGGCTTGCGTGCGGAGGTGGGGATCTGAATTGCATACTTCGGTCGAGAGAGAGTTGCGACTGCAGGGGCGTGGGTGTCCTTACACCACGAGTATTACTATCCTTGATAAGAGCTGTTCTCGATTGTTCTATTCTTCGATCTTTCTCAATATAAACCTCGAGAACTGTATCATGTATAAATTTATTTTCCCAATAGAAATTTGTTTCAATTCCTCGCCTCCTGGTTCACGAACGATTCAATTCCTGTATAATTTTACAAAAAGTACACTGTTCCTAAACTTCTCACATTCGTTATTCTTCCATTTTACGATCCCCGCTCATTGTGAAATAATTCCTGCTTATTTCTGTCGCAATAAAATTATCAACGCTCGTTCCACCCGGTGGACAAAAGCTCGCCTGATTTCCATGGGTCTTTCTTGCGTCGTTCGTCGGTCCGTTGTCGTGGAAATAGCCAATTTAAAGTTACAACGGGATCGGGCACGCGCGCAGCAACCGCGAGGCCGCATACGAATGCACCTTCGGAACGCGTCGGTGCCATTCTCCGCGAAGGTGGTTAGTTTCCTTCAGCTCGCTTTCAACCTGGGTCGCCATCGATGACCCTTTCTCACCTCGGCAGAGAAGTCGCGGCCGTAAAGTACGGCCTGCAGGCAAATCCAGAACGAATCGAAAGTGCTTTCGAGAATTTCTTCCGTTCCGTTCGTCTGTTTGCATTTGGAGCGTCGTCGTGCACCGCGAAAGGCACACCTTTGACTGGGTTTTTCGCGGTCACTCGGTTCTTTGGAGCACAAAGGATAGTAAAACATCCGTTATACGAGCGTTCGATTGCTCTATTATTTGTACAGAGTCATAAAAATGACAATTTTTGGATATTTTTAAAAATATTAATTTCTTGTGAACGTCAGAAAACGATATTCCTCATTGGAAGGAATTAATATATTATCGAAGAATATCTTCATAATATTTTAATAATTGTGATTGTATAAATATAATAAATCGATAAGAATTAGAAATAATACACAAAGGATAGTAAAACATCCGTTATACGAGCGTTCGATTGCTCTATTATTTGTACAGAGTCATAAAAATGACAATTTTTGGATATTTTTAAAAATATTAATTTCTTGTGAACGTCAGAAAACGATATTCCTCATTGGAAGGAATTAATATATTATCGAAGAATATCTTCATAATATTTTAATAATTGTGATTGTATAAATATAATAAATCGATAAGAATTAGAAATAGTATGGGTTATAATATGGTCAACACTTCTGAATTGGTGAATTTGAAGAAAGAAGAAATGCTGGGCGACCTTAAGACCTCACATTTATGATTCGTGCCTTACGTAAGACCCTTTTTCGTTACCACTGCTCTACATTTCGTAGAATATACTCGACGACTGCTACTTATGAAAGCTCCTAATACATTATCAAAGAGTATCTTTACAATACTTTAATAATAATAATTGTACGTGTAACCTCATTAGAGTGTAAATCAGTAAGAATTACAAATACTATGGTTCATAATATGGTCAACAAGTTTGCTTCTAGTCGACCTCGAGATGACACGTTTATAATTCGTGCCTTACATAAGACCATTCTTTCGTTGCCACAGCTCTACATTCCAGAGGTCCTACCGAATGATCGTTGAGATCTTGTATGGAACGGAAGAATTTGAAGTGGTGGAGAAGTAATACTTGGATAATTGAAGAACAGAGGGAAAATTATTAATGAAAAGGGTGGAGAAAAACCTTGAGGTACACCAGAATAATAATAAGTCCGACTCTGGTTTCTGGGTTCTCCGTTCGATTGAGAACAGTGGAGAATTATGTAACGAAACGGCCGTCCTCTCGCGGCGGAAAAGGTTAACGCATTTACTAGGAGGAGACGCCCTTAAGCCGGATTCGCACGATAGCAAAGGCGAAGGTACAACGAGGCCGGACACATTGTCCTGTCGCGGTACGTTATTTATCTCGAACTGTCGCCGGGTTTCTACGCCCATCGTTGCACTGGAGAGCATGCGCCGGGCTCCGAGGACCGAAGGAAAAGAATAAGAGAAGGTAAAAGTTATGAAGCTGAGGAAAGAGCGAAAGGAGTCTCGGGATAGCTCGCCTTTTAGATCCGCAGTTCGTGTATCGAGGCGGGTTTACACGAGCCTATCGGCTCCTATTGTGAAGCAAATCGCTGCTCTCGATACGGAACTGGCGACCAGTCTCTCGTTCGTACCACGTGGCTAAGTATCGACGACCATACTTGCCTTTCCACCCTTTTCAATCTCACTTTTCCATACTCTTGAAAAATATATTTCGTGGAAAGAAACATTCTTCAGGTTAGGCAAGTTCAACTTTGAACGTATCAACGGATGGGCCTTCAAGAGAAACTTTGTTTGGTCTAATATTAATTTGCTTGCCTTATTATTAGGATAATTGCAGGGAAAAATGTAATTCACATAATTATGTTTAGTGAGAAAGAAACATTCTTTAGATTCGACAAATTCAACTGTGAACGAATCAATGGATAGGCCCTTAAATGAAAATTTGTTTTTTCTAATATTAATTCCCTACCCTTACTATTAGGATGATTGCAGGGAAAAATGTAATTCACATAATTATGTTTAGTGGGGAACAAACATTCTTTAGATTTGACAAATTCAATTTTGAACGTATCAATGGTTGACCCATCAAAAAAAATTTGTTTGGTCTAATATTAATTCGCTACCTTTAATGTTGGGGTAGTTACAAGACAAAATATAATTTATAGTTTAAGTAGCCCCATTTCTTTCATTGTATCGAATAAAAAGAATCTGTAAAACTATAAACGTGATCTTTCGATGACTTCAATATAAAATTACAATATTTAAACTTTCCTAATTGTTCAAAATTCTATTTTGCGACCAAAAATTCTGAAAAACTTAAGAAATGTATATTCCCTCATGTAGAATATCTATGATTTCTTTCATAAAGTTTCACTCAATACAATAAAAGAATCGGACCTTAAACTTGCAAATTACATTTTACCCTATGACTACCCTACTAGCAAGGGTAGCAAGTTAATATTTAGCAGAATTAATTGTCTTTCTATGACCTATCTATCGATACTTCCAAAATTGAATTTTTAAATGCGATTAAAAGGTGCTTCGTCGCTAAAAAGTTAGCCAACCCCTGTCTCAGTAAAGAAACATCGGCAGGAAAATAAATAATCTAAACACAGGTAAGAAAGGTGGAATCGAATATCCCCCACATTCTTCAGGACTCTGTCCAAGTCCTTCGAGGATCGTCCAAGCCTGGCTGTACCGTTACCCCTCGTCCAATGTGCGCGACGTAAAAGGCTGAGGACAATCCCAGATCCTCGAGGACGATAGGCGGATGACGAGCGAAGCCCGGTAGAAGAAACCATTTGACGAATAGACAAGTCGATATAAACACGAACGTATATACCGAGTGAGTTCTGCTACCATCCAGAAGGAGATAAGCCGTCGCCATCGACAAACGTCGTTCCTTTTCGCCCTCTTCTTCTTCTTTCTCCATTTCGGTTCTCGTTTCTTCTCCGTATTCTTTTTCCCCCCCTTCGAGGATCCCCCTTGCCTTTTAGTAACCCCCCTGTCGCTGGACAGACTTACCGAAGAATTCGATCTCGAAAGAGGATGTTCACGGTGTTCGATTTAAGTCGACGGAAGTCGACGAAGACTCGACACCGATAAAACGTCCGCCACGGTCCTCTACCCCCTGGGTACCATTTTGTTGCTCGATTTTCGCCTGCAACGTATTTATAATTCAATCCTCTTATCCGACGCGATTCGATGACACCGACAAGCTGCCACGGGGGAACTTGAAATCTCAATTTGATTTACAGCACCGCCAATAAAGGCGCGAGAGACGGCCACGCCGGGACTGTTGTCGAGTCGTTTATGTTAATAGCGTCTTCGTCGAATATTTTTAAACAATTTGTAGCCGGCATCGATCTCGGGGAATCGTTCGCTTGACTGATCTCGTTAGCTCGAAGTCTGTGTAACGTATTCAGGCGGTTATCTTGTAAAATCCGTTTCTCATCTTTGGGTACTACATACCTTTGGAAAAGTTCTTTTTTATTGCGTTAAAAGATATGCACGATGTCGTGTATCGAGTGTGTTTTGGTTCGTAAGATAGTTCGGAAGTCGATAGCGTCGCCATTTTGGGGAACATTGGATACTACATAACCTACAATTTGTTTTGGTACTTATTTCTGTAACTTTGTTGAGATTCATCAATTTTATACAAGTTTATTTCCTTCAACATCTGAATGATTTGATGTTAGACTGTTGGAAACTACGTAATCTAAAATTTGTGTACTTGTTTCTGTAGTCTTACGCAGTAAAGGAAAATAAATCAATAAGAATTGGAAATAGTATGGTTTGTAACATGGTTAACAAATATTTGCTTTTAGTCGACCTCTAGACCTCACATTTATAATTCGTGCCTTACATAAAACCATTCTTTCGTTGTCACAGCTCTACATTTCTGAAGAATTTGAAGTCGTGGACAAGTAGTACTTGGAAAATTGAAGAACAGAGGACAAATTATTAATGAAAAGTCAATTTAGTCAATCTAAAAAGAACCAACGTCATGAAATTATGAAATGACCTAATATTCAGAGTCTTCGTAGGAGCTTAGGTTCGTATTGGGTCAGCCATCGTGAAACATGTGTCTGAGCAAAAACTACTCGACACTGATCACATTCTCCTCACTCGTCGTACCACTCTTCCTAACCCAAGACTTATTTTTCTTTCTTCTTGCAATATGTCCTACTTACCAGAAGATTAATTATAATTACAATTTTAGTTTTATGTCAATTATTTCGAATAAACTTCAAAAACTACAATCGAGTGCTTATTATCGAAATCGATCGTAAATTCTACTAATTATCCAGTATATTTTAATACTCTTTTTTTATCAACCACATCTGAATGGCCTAATTTCAGATACATATTTAACTCCCAATATTATTATTCCTCTTAATGACAGATCTAAAAAATACTGAAAAAAAATTCGATCTCATCTTACAAATTATGAACGAAAATAAAAATATTAAAGTTTCGATGGCTGTTAAATATTTGTTAACGAATAAAGAGATTGAAAATCAGATAATAGGCTCTTTTGATAAATGATGCATGGTCGAAACCACAAGTTGCAATCTACTGGATGTAATTTGTACGAAATACTGATGAATTATAAGTTTTTACGATTATGTCCGAATTTTTTTGCGATGCCATGATACACCAGACGTAAGACGATCGGTGATTGATCTCGAACTAAAATGATCGCGCTTGTAATGATTCGTGAAAAACATTCTGTGGCTTAAATTTTCGAAACACATGTTTATGCACTGTTCAAAAATAATTAATGGCTGACTCACCGGAATTGGCTTTATGGCTTATTATCCATCACTTTGAAGCCCTCGCGTATTATATAAATTAAATATACAGTAAAAGTATTATTATAGTAAATACATAGCGCTTATTTCGTTCGCGATACTCGGGTTTTGGGTCTTCAATTATCCAGAAACGGTATCTCTTAATTGCCCCGAACAGTACATAAACTTCTTCTGCTTGGCTCAGTACGTAAAGCAACGTCGATAAATTTCGTGCATCCTTTTTCTTGCGAAGCGTATACAGGCAGATCCACGTTTATTTACCGTTCAGGTTGGTCTCTTTATAAGAATTCGACGCATTAAATGGTGTCCCGTAATTGTGCAAAAAAACAGTAGCTTCAAAATTTTCTCGATTAATATATACATATATACGATACTTTTTCAGTCTGTTCGTTTATTAAATATCAATTTATTCTCGTTACATTTTTTATGGCTTAAAATTATATGGCTCATGAGATAGCCATTTACGATTTTCAAAATATTAAAACATTTTTCTACTCGGTACTTAGAAATTTTTCATAACAGTTTTAATAGGGTAGACTGTTGAATTTGGAACTTATTGACAAGCTGGACTAATTAGAAACTGCCTATTATACTTCTTATATTACACATGTGTATTAACAAAAAATTAGAATGAGGTTCGCCGATATACAGGGTGTTCGGCCAGCCCTGGGAAAAACTTTAATGGGGGATTCTAGAGGCCAAAATAAGACGAAAATCAAGAATACCAATTTGTTGATGAAGGCTTCGTTAAACAGTTATTAACGTTTAAAGTTTCGACTGTACTGAATTTTTTTTCTCGAAAATATGCAAGATTTCGGTGGTATGTCTATTGACCGAAAATGATTGTAATTGACCCCCGCAGCCGACAATAATTTTTTCAAAACGATTTGAAATTTTTTTTCCCCGTCGAAAAATTTGGGCACCTACCCCCTGTCGATTTTTCTTAAAAATTCCTTTTTGATTTTTAGTAATTTTGTTTGACGCCCTACAGAAAAGTTGTCTAATACTTTTTTGTAGGTACCCATCAGCTCTACTTCAGAAAAAAGTTTCATTGAAATATATTCACAATTGTAGGAATTATGGCTGCTTGAAAATTGAATCATTTTTATGGGGTTTTTCTCATTTTGCGGGGTCAAGGACCAACTTTTCGAATATTTTTGCGATTTGTACATATTCTCCACCAAAATACGCGTAGTTTGTTTTTTTAAACATTAAAATCGTCCAATCCGTTCAAAAGTTATGGCGTTTTAAAGATTCGCATGAAAATTCGGGCAGACATTTCTGGCCAGAAATTATATTTTCGGTAAGGAATTTTTTTCTCGAAACTGAGTAGGATTTCGGGGGTATGTCTGTTGACCAAAAATGATTGCAATTGACCCCTGCAACTAAAAATAATTTTTCCAAGATGATTCGAAAGTCTTTTTTTTCACCCAAAACTTTCAGCTCTTACTCGAATTTTTTTCTCGAAAATGCGCAAGATTTCGGTGGTATGTCTATTAACCAAAAATGATTGTAATTGACCCCCGCAGCCGAAAATAATTTTTCCAAAACGATTTGAAATTTTTGAATTTAATTGTTAATAACTTTTTAACGAAGCCTCCATCAACAAATTGGTATTCTTGATTTTCGTCTTATTTTGGCTTCTAGAATCCTCTATTAGAATTTTTAACATTAGCTTTACTCTACATAGTACACATTTACCCAATTAAATAACGAGCTATCGCCATTATAATTAGAGTTCTTACTTCTCGTCTAATAAATCGTAACAAAACTTTTCGTGTAACTTTTTTCAAATTATCACGCATATATATTCTTTTTTATTTTAAGGAGAATTACCACACATATATATTCTTTTTTATTTTAAGAAAGCTCGAGCGGGAAGATGCACTGGACGATCGACAATTTTCTTTCCTCGTCGTTCATTAAATTCGCGAAAGGACCCGCGCAAAAACGATCGAGGCACCTCTCGATCTTCTCCTCGATCGATCAGAGAGCCGTGTCAGGCGGAGGCGCTGTCGTTATCGCGCCGAGGAAATTAATTTGAGCGCCGAAACAAGCCGCCGCTTTATTGGCGGGAGTTAATTGCCACGAGGCGAAGTTCGAGGCCTCGTCTTCGCGCATCCTTCCCGCGTTCCCTGTATCGTTTTCCATTAAAGGCGCGTGCAAAAGGCGCGTTTGTATTTCGCCGGTAGGCTTAATTAAAAAGTAAACGCCGCGGAAGTTTTCTGCCCACTTTTTTCTCGCCCCACCGTCGACCTTCGAGACGTTTCAGCGATAAAGTTCCGGAGAATATTTTTGTTCGACTTTATTTGTATTTAATTTGCCCAAGGAAAACGAAAAACTAAAAGCAACGATTGTTTTTTGACGCGTGGAAAATTTTGTGAGGACGATTGTAGACCTTAAACCAACCTTAAATCGTCGTTAACCCCTTAACACTCATATTTTTCGGGTTAACCAAGAATGATCAGTTTTCTTTGTTGGATTTGTTTCTAAAAATGCGGTTTTTGTTACTTACAATGTTGTATCCAACGTATAATTTGAAAGAAAACAAATATTATCATCCCTTAAATCATTGGATTAAACAAATATCGTTTTTCAAAGCAGTCAGACCCGGGCATGAATGTTAAGAGGTTAAAGAGATGTACAAGTGTATAGTGTATCGAAATCAGTTCAACGATAAAGTTTTGGAGAATATTTTTCTTCGACTTTATTTGTATTTAATTTGACCAAGGAAAATGAAAAACTAAAAGCAACGATTGTTTTTTGACGCGTGGAAAATTTTATGAGGATGATTGTAGACCTTGAATCAACCTTAAATCGTCGTCAAAGAGATGCACAAGTGTATAGTGTATCGAAATCAGTCCAACGAGTCAGAAAAACACGAAAATTTCTCGATTTGGAAGGGAGTTCCGGTTTCTTCGATCGCTCAGTGCGATCATCTGTCATCATTGGGAGCTAAACGCTCCTCGAATCGATTTCCTCCACGACTGCCGATCAATTTCACCGTTCGTTTCATTCGATTTGTCGACTAAACTCCCTTTTTCCCTCCTGGTAACATCCAATCCCTTCGAAAGAGCACTAATGGCGGACCTCGAGTAACGAGAGCAAATGTAGGACGAGAACGGAAGGTGCAAGGATCGTGTAACTCTTCCCCTTGGCGGCAGAACATGCTTTGTTAACCGTAGAACAATAATAGAATCTAGAGGAAATCGAAACACTTCGATCCATCCTGCTTCAAAAGAACAAGTCTGGTGTTTGAAACTTTTTGGAGATCATCGAGTGGATCATTGAGAAATTTTAGCTTAAATAACAATTGTATAGTCTTTCGAAAGGGTTGAAAATTTCGATAATTTTTTTTTTGTAAGGATTGACTCAAAAAATTTACTGATCCTGAAGGACACTGTCTAAATTATACATCTAGGTTTTAAATTACAGTGTGCTTACGGAAGGATTAAAATTGCTATCGAATTATTTTCCCAAGATTATCTATTAATTTTTTTAGATAGTTTCGATATTCAAACTACTGAATACGAATCAATTAATTTTATTTCAGCAAAAATTGCGACTGTTAGATTCATTTCTGTGCAAATGGAAATTGTATTGAATATAGAGAGAGCAAAAATGGATTCTCGTTGGGCGTGAATGGTTGACGTTCGATCAAAAGGCGTCGATAGAATTCGGTTAATTTGCACGGTATTAATGGGGAACAAATTATGCGTGGGCTCCGGGAGTCCATGGTGCATGTCGTGTACGACTGATCGATGATATCATGGTATTTATTATTCATTACCGTTAAGTCAGTCGCTGTTCAGCCGCCATGCAATTAAAGTGATTAATGTATCGTTTAATTGTAGAATTTGACAAGAGGCTTGATACGGCGCCATTGCAAAAATCGACAGGTTATCATTATTCGCCATATTCGAAGCTATACCGAATCCGTATTAATTATGGGAAGATTTATCGCTTCGAATTACCATAGTTGCAACGGATTCCATCCCCAGCAACGACGTTTTCAAAATTTATGCTACCCTTCCCTTATGGTTTGTGCAAATATTGATGCAAGTATTTTTTAATGCACGTTTCAATCAGACTTCGCGATCAATTTTGAACGTGAAATCATTTTGGGTACCCATGGTTTTTTTAGCCTTTCCAATTTCAACTTTGTTTTTTATTTAAACTTTACAAGCGTAACACGAATTTCAAATTGATTGTTCTTTGGTTCATCTCCCTATATCATATTTTAAATACCAACATCGATTACTTATTAGTCTTTCTATTAGTTTCTCTAGCCTTCTCAGTTTCAACTTTGTTCCCCATTTAAAGGAGTCCTCTACTGTAAATTGCATTTTTTAAATGTTTTTCTTGATATTTTTTTATAAAGAACCTATGCAACTTGATGCATCAACGTTTTTCATATATATTTGTCACTCTTTCAATGATATTTATAAATTTTTACAACGAGAAATAGTCAAAATTAGTGGTAGTACAGAGCAGGTAGTAGGAGACCACCTTAATGGTGGTTTCGTTGCATGTATCCCTAATACAGATCTTCGAGATAGTAAATATCAATTTTTAGTCAAGAAAAGTACGTGAATTTCTAGCTTTTTAATGAGAAGTTGCATCACTCGTGAATAACGTAATAAATAGATGATTTCGTTGCATGTATCCCTAATGCAGATTGGTGCAAGAAACGAGGCAACTTCACAAGTAGTAAACATCAAATTTTGAGTAAAAAAACGTTTATAAAAGGAGGTCCTATCACTCGTGGCTAACACGATAAATGGATGACTTCGTTGCATGTATCCCTAACGCAGATCAATGCAAGAAACGAGGCACTCTTATAAATAGTAAACATCAATGCTTTTGCACACATATTTCCAAGACTATATCCTTTAAGAAAAAGCACAAAAAAATACAATATTTTGGCATTTTACAGTAGAAGACTCCCTTAAAGTTTGCGAGCGTAACACGAGTTTCAAATCCACAAATAAACCCATTGTTCGTCCCACATCGTCGAAAAGTCACAGAATCTTTTATAATAAGAATCCTTTCTTGGTTCACCTCGTTACATCTCCACACTATTTACTTACCGTATTCCCCAGACACTGGCAATCTGTTTCCCTTAGTATCGTTTGGCAGGGGCCATGCAGTATGCAACGCATGCAGCGTGTATACGCGAGCGGTGTCGCTTTGTCGAGGTCGATTGCGATCAACAGGGATTCGATCATGTAGATCCCGATGGATCCCGATCGTATACACGCACGTGCACCAGGGTTCGCCTAGGAGTCGCATAATGCCGTGAATCCATGAATCTCTGAAAGCTTCTCATTGTGGACCCGCTGGAACGCGCGCATATATGTTTATTCGATATGTTTGATCCGAGGGATCGATCGTCGAATTTAAATTTAAAAGGGGGGGACGGCGGAGTTCGCGGATGGCGAAATTTTACGGACGTTTGCAGCTTCTAAATTTGTCCTCGTGTCTCCTGGAAAAATTACGTTTCGAAAGTATTGCTCGAGAAAAGCAAATTGCGTCTTGAGGGGGGAAACGCGAAACGTGAATCGAGATCCGTGTAATCGTTCGATCGAACACGCCTCGCAAATTTGTTTGATAAAAAATTACGGCGAGACGTCTGTTCCTCGATTAATAAAATGTTCGAGCAGCCAGTTTACGATTTACAATAAATCAACGCTTAATTTTATGGGGGACCATTAAACGTCGAAACTGTTGTTGCGCAAACATTTTTGTCGCACTCGCGACCCAAGGAAAGCGACAAAGCAAAATGTTAGTTGATTTTATTGAAATAATAGACCGAATCTTGATCGATAAATTTGCATCGTTTACGAGTCGAGTCTGAGAACGTTGTACTATTACTTAATAGCAACGTCGTTAATGTCACTGGATTGATTTCGTAATTCTCGAACACTGTCGCGTAGATTTATAATTGTCTTCGAATAAAAGCAGCTGTAATAAGAATGCAGATACGGAAACTGACTGAATAATAGATTTCAAACGTAAAATCGACTTTTAAAGTATAGAATGATGATGTAACTATAAACCGAGGGTTTCAAAATTTTTATTATTACTCGAGTCGTGTCGTTTCGAATGATCGTGATATCTCGATAATTTTGCGCGCGTGTAAAACATGGAATTTAAAGCGATCTTCCGTCGATGTGATTTTATAGCGAGCGTTATTCCCTTCATTGTGAAGTTCTCAGAAATGAATTTAATAACGTCGATAAAACGCACTCGAGGCGGTAACGGTCGAGACGGGAAGACGTAAAATGTACCGACGTGGTTTTCATTTTGATGGTCGTCCGATGACTTCGCGCGAGAGAGTCCATTTTGCAACGGAAACGAGTAAAACCGTAATTACCGGGCTGACGGCTTTAACGCGGTCCGTCGAACGTCACCCGTGAAATCGACTGGCCGAAAAACTCAGCTCGTTAGCTGCCCCTCGAGTCGGGATCGGGAAAAAGGGGAGGCTTGATCGTTGCTCTCGTTCTGACTCTGGATATGGTCTTGGCAAATAAGACGGGCAAGAAACGAGGTACGAGTTCGAAAAAAGACGGGAGAATTAGCTAAAGTCGAACGTTACAGAAAACGAGAATCGAAAAGGGACGGGGGACGATGACGAGGACCGAGATGCGTCCATTTCGTATCTCGTTTTCTTCCTTTAAGGACTCGTTAAGATTTCTCGTAAATTTTGATACGATATGAAATGTGTGGACTTATTATACGATTTATTCTATGATGCTGCGTACATCGAAACTCACAGTCAGTATGATGTTGCTACTTTTCTTATTGGGCATTCCAATCGAAGATATGGTATCATCCTGTTTGGAATTTAAAATAAAGTAATATAGATGAGATTGCATGATTTGTATACCATTTTTGTTTCTTCTATCGTATACACTCTCATTCATAAGTCACTGGATACTTAACGAACTTAAAATAAAAACGAATTAATACTGTGAAAAGCGATGTAAATTATAAAATGAAACTAATACTTACTCTTTCATTATGTTATAAAGGAAACATAACTCATATTGTATGGCATCCTTCAAATTAATGGTAGAATTCTATCAACAGTTATTTTTCAATATTTTTGTCATCGATACCATCTTCGAAACATGCTACCTTGTACAATTTTACTTACTGCATATTTGCCTTAATTTCATACGGGTTATTAAATTTATAATAAAGTTAAACCGACTAAATGTAAGAAAGCGAGATAATAAAGTCGCTTCAGAAAATTGAATATGTACCCTAATTTGCATTTTCCAACACGGAGGAACAAAATTTCCAGCGAATTATGGACGGCAGGAGCTTCGAGACTGTCGACACATCGTAGCTTACCGCGCATTGAAATCACCAGACTCAGAAATTGTATTCATTAAGTTTACGGGTCTTATTATGACCAGTATTATCGACTTAAACTTTTTACTGTAAAATTTACGATGCACTGTCTTGAGGATATAGAAATTTACGACATTTTCCATTAAAGATCGACGAAGATAAAAATTGTTTTCTGGTAATACACAATAACTTTATTTCACAGAATAAAATAATAGAAATTGTACGAGTAACCTCAATATGCATACAATACTAGAGAAAAGTAAATCTATAAGAATTAGAAATGATATGCTTCATAATATGGACAAGTCATTGTATTTAGATGACCTCGTGATCTCACATTTATAATTCGTGTCTTACAATTAGATAACCATTCTTTTGTTATCACTGCTCTACATTCAAGAGGTCCTATCGAAGTTTATAACGATGAGATCTTTTATGGGACGAAAGAATCTGAACTCGTCGATAAGTAGTATTTGTTTCATAGAATAAAATTCCCCCATTAATTTATCGTGGCCCAAGTGGCATATGGACGATATAGTATATTTATATTATAACAAAATCACCCAAGTGACCCTCACAGTACTCTTTACGTTCCTCTTAAATTGTCTGATGGATATATAAAAATACAAATGCATTTCCTACCCTGGTAGGAAGGACCTAATACATTATCGAAGAGTATCTTTACAATGTTTTAATAATAATAATTGCACAAATAACCTCAGTATTCATACAATACTAGAGAAATAAGAATTAGAAATAGTATAGTTCATAATATAGTCAACGAGTCTTTGGTTCTACTCGTAACCTCACATTTATGATTCGTGCCTTACATAAGACTATTCTTTCGTTATCACTGCTCTACATTCAAGATATTCTATCGAAGTTTAAAACAATGAGATCTTTTATGGAACGAAAGAATTTAAAGTTGTAGACAAGTAGTATTCATTTCTTAGAATAAAATTTATTTAAAATTGAACAAATAAATTTATTAAAATTCATCGTAATACCAGTGACTTATGGACGATATAGTGCACGTGTATTATAACGAAGTCACCGAAGGGGCCCTTACTGCACTCCGCACGATCCTCTTAAATTTTCTGGAGGGTAAATAAAAATACAAATGCGTCTCCTGGCGGTCACAATCGATCCGTAACATATTCGGCGCACAAGACTAGGGGACCCGCAGCAATATTAAAATATACGTTATTCAAATTTCTCGGGAGCCGGGTCCCTCCGCCCGAAAGAAACGAGCAAGAGACCAGATAAGAGCTCGCCGAAGAAGAAGACGAAGATTCCTCGCGGGGTGGTTGAGGAGGAAGCGGTCAATTTGGTCGGTCGCGACGATGTCGAGCGTATTTAAAATGCAAATGGCAGCGCGACGCGGCGGTGGGTTCTTCCCGGTTTCTCCTTCGAAAAGCCGATCGTGGATGTGCCCCACGTAATGTTCAGCTTCTTCATTCCCGGCGTGGTTCGCTGGCAGTCGGCCGTTCCGACTCGAAATTCGCGGTAAGTGCGGTTCCCGGCTAAAAGCCCATGAGACAAGCATCGGAACCGTTCTTCTCGTCGCGAGGCATCTTATTGAGAACGCGCATAAGCGATTCCGGCGCGATCGGGAATGTCGTTTAAATGGCGGGCCTCTCTCGGTCTCGCAAGGGCCGAACGAGGAGGTGGCTCAGGACCAAAAAAGGGCGCCGCCCGCGACGGAACCGCATCGAAATCGGCCACCGCGCTACACGCCATTTACTAATATACTCAACTGACTGTTAATAATGCATGAGGGCCCGCCCTGATCTCCCGATCGCCGTTTACGAAACAAAAATAGTCAGGGACTCTCGACGTTGTTGCTGCGTCATCCGTTCGATGGCTCGAATTATATAGATGGGGAACACACGGAATGATAGATAGTCTTTTAACTTGGTGCAGAAATTAATAGAAATATAGTATAGTTGTCCTACGTGATCATTGGAGAACTTTGGTTTCGTAGTTTGACTGTCGAGTGGGTCGTATATGGGTTACTGGATTTTCCATCCAGTAGTTTGACTGTCGCGTGATCCATATGTGAGTTACTGGATTATTCATTCGATAGTTTGACTGTCACGTGAGCCATATGTGAGTCACAGGGCTATCCACTATGAAACTAGAAAAATTAATTCTCAAGTTGAGACGTCGAGGGAAATAAATTTGGACAGGACACGCGAATTTTAGCAAGGTTATTTTACAAATTTCTTTCAGTACTTATCTTTGTAACATTGCTAAAATTCACAAGTCCTATACAAATTTATATTCCACGACGTCTCAACTTGCGAATTAAATTTCTTTTATATTTGAATTTTGCTAATATCGTGTTTATTAACACGTTCACTGTTCAAAACAGTATAATATTCTGCAAGACTAAAATTCGTTTCAGTACTTACTTTTCCCCTCGACATTTCAACTAAACTTGCTCTAAAATCAAAATTCTAGTCTTGCAGAAAATTGTACAACTTTCATTTGTCACTGAACGTGTTAAATGGAGCATTCAATAATTCAATCCGTCCAGAAGTTACGATTTTTTAAAGATACGCATGAAATTTCGGGGAAATATTTCTAGCCACACAGTATATTTTCGGTAAAGAATTTTTTTCTTGAAAATACGTAAGATTTCGGAGATATGTCTATTCACCAAGAATGACTGTAACTGAACCCTGCAACCAAAAATAATTTTTTCAGAATGGTTTGAAGCTTTGCAACTTTCAGGGTAACAGACAGTTATGATCAGACATTATATTTTCAGTATTGAATTTTTATCTCGAAAGTGCGTAGGATTTCGAGGGAATGTCTATTCACCAAAAATGATTATAATTGACCCCCACAACCGAAAATAATTTTTCCAGCACGATTTGAAACTTTTCAATTTCGCCGAAAAATTTAGGCACCTACCCCCTGTCGATTTTTCTTAAAAATTCCTTTTTCATTTTTAGTAATTTTGTTTGACGCCCTACAGAAAAGTTGTCTAATACTTTTTTGTAGGTACCCATGAGCTCTACTTCAGAAAAAAGTTTCATTGAAATATATTCACAATTGTAGGAGTTATGGCTGTTTGAAAATTGGACCATTTTTATGGGGTTTTTCTAATTTTGCGGAGTCAAGGATCAACTTTTCGAATATTTTTGCGATTTGTACATATTCTCCACCAAAATACGCGTAGTTTGCTTTTTTAAACATCAAAATCGTCCAATCCGTTCAGAAGTTATGACGTTTTAAAGATTCGCATGAAAATTCGGGCAGACATTTCTGACCAGAAATTAGATTTTCGGTAAGGAATTTTTTTCTCGAAACTGAGTAGGATTTCGGGGGTATATGTATTCATCAAAAATGATTGTTATTGACTCCCGCAACTAAAAATAATTTTTTTAGAACGATTTGAAATTTTTTAATTTCGTCCAAAAAGTCCACCTACTCGAATTTTTTTCTCAACTACGCGTAGGATTTCGAGGGTATGTCTATTCACCAAAAATGATTGTAATTGACCCCTGCAAGCAAAAATAATTTTATCAGAATAATTTAAAATTTTTTAATTTAATTTTGTTAATTAAAAGAAATCAAGAAATTGATATTCTTGATATTCGTATTATTTTGGCACCTAGAATCTCTCATTAAAATTTTCCCCGAGGGTAGCCGAACACCATGTACAGTACTTCAAAAATATCTGTATAAATTTCCATAAATATCGAAGTTCAAAGAAACCCGAAAATTTGTCGTTCGTCAGTTTGCCCACGTTACTAGGTATTCTCCCGACAACGAAACGTTCGTTAAAAAGGATTTTTACGAACGTCGAATGTAAACAGCCGCCATTACCCGTAAACGCGACGTCTCAACTCGTTCTACGACCGACCGTCGGCTGGTTCCCAGAGGAATAATCGTTTCGATTCTTCAGGAATTTGTACGGGAAGTCGGGCACGTAGCCGAATTAAGACAATTCGTTGATTTCTTGCGTGGCGGGAGCCTCGGGTCGGGGAATCATTATCGAGTCCCCTCGATTTGGTAAGGTTGTGCATGCATTCTGCGGCACGCACGCGCAAGAAAGGCCGGTTCGTTATTTCTCCGTGAAAAAGGACTACGTGACAAGATCCTGGCGAAATAAGAAGGGATTGGGTCTCCGTGTTCCGCGAACACGGACCACTTCCGGGTTTCGAAGGTTTCTAAAAATTCCCGGCTGGAAAAAACTTATTAATAACTCACTTTGCGTAAAAGCGTCGGGCAGCCTTGGCTCGTCGCGAGAATCGTTCGGTTTTTGTCCGATTCCTTTTACATTGCGACGATTCGCCGCGCTCGGAACAGCAAAGAAATCGACGAACCTTAGACAAAGCACCGTAGATCGAGACGCGATAGTTGTTCGAGCGTTGAAAATCGCGAAGACTTTCGATGCAACAACGTTCGTCTCTGGGTTCGTTTAACCCCTCGACGTGCGATTTAATTCCAAATAATTGTTCAAACGTATACTATTTAATTTTAAATCTGTTCGTACAAGGAGTGGCCACGAAAAAGAGTAGATTTGTTTTACGAATACCTCGTGAATGTAAAAATATGTTAATTTTAATATATACCTTACATCAAGAACTTGTAACGAGTCAGACTCATAGGGTTGAGGTATTATTGGAAATGGGAAAGAATGAAACAACGAACATCATGTTTCCAAGAAGTTTAGTTCTTTGCAGTCTAAGAATTCATTTCAATAGAAATAAGTGACTACTCGAGTACAATTTTCTGACGCCATTTCAAGGAATATTAAAAGTGTCCTTGTTCCTCAGAGAAAGTTATAAATGTTTGTAATTTAAAATTTCTTCGTTTGTTTTGTTAATTTGTGTTACTGTACGTAAACCTTAAATCGTTGTGGTGTATAGTATATTGGAGTGCAAAGGGTTAAAATAGTAAAAAAAGCTTAAAATTTGAGATAAGTTTAGACAGTTTTTGTTTAAAAACTCATATTATAAAACAAGCATTTCTGCATCCAACAGTCTGAAAATTTATAAATAGTATAAATACGCTGATTTAATCCAGTACAAGTCCACAAATATCTTAATAACGAGTGCTCTGAAAATTTATAACAGTCGTAAATATTGCACACCATTCCACGAGATAAAGCCTCTCTCGTATACCCTATTCAGCATCGTATTTACAATTAACGCTTGAACTGCATTTCTGCGCAATCTCCATGCATCTAAAAATAAAGAAACACTACAGATACCCAGCACTTTCTTTTTTTTTAACGATCAATTTTCTTTTATGTTTCAGGTAAGTCCGATTTCTCTGTTTAAATTCAGCTAACGAGAAACCTGCGGAGCGTGACATTTGGCACAGAAAATGAATCCCGTAAGTCAGTCATCGAATTGTCAGATTTTAGGAGTACTCAAACTTAGAAAAACTGTTTCATTTGCTAAATTATTGCTCTATCGTCGATGATATTTCAAGAAACAGAGACTTCAATGCCTTGCAGAACTCTTTAAGTGTCATTTTCAACATACTTTAGTGCAGAATTATTTGCAACAAGTTTAGCAAATGTATTTGTTTACTAATTGTTCTGCCCACAAAGTTTTCCACAAGAATTTATTTTCTAAAATTATAGCCTCTATTCATATTACCCAACATTTGGAAAAATCTAAAAATCAACTTAACGTTAGAATTACCAAAGCAGTCAAAGTAACCTATTAATAATAATTATTAAAACTTGGAAATTGATTTTACAATTATCTCGTGAATGGAAAAATGTGTTCATTTTAATACTAGAAGTACCAAAGCAGTCAAAAAGTAATTTTCTATAATATAATAAACACTTATTTCCATTGCAATAATACAATTACACATTTCTCCACGTATCTGTCGTTTTAATTTCTTTTGTACAAATAAATACACTATAACTGTCGGTAGTTCTAGTGTTAAACGTGATGAATCTATTATAGAATATACAATAAGACCACGAAGAATAGCAATCTTTATTATTCCCATAAACTCTAGAAATTGAAAATCTTCCATATCATAATAAAATAGAATAACAAGAGTCCAGAAAATTAATTTTCAATTTCGCGGATATGAAATCGATCGCAGAAATCGATTTTCCGCGGTATCGATCTCGAGGAAGTCGAAACCGTGAGCCAAGATGGCGGCTAATTCGATTTCCCCGGTTCGCCAGGGCGCTGGCCGTTTCGTTTTCGAAAAGCGGAAGCACCTGCGCGCCCCGGTTCACAATAGCGGGCGCTGGGCGCCGCTAAATCATCCCTTTATTTCCTGGAAGTATAAATCATCCAAGATTCACGGCGCGAGGCCAAGTATCGGGGCTCGATCGGTTCCCTGGCGCGCGGACGAACAACGATATTCGATTTCCTTTGCAGATCGTTCCCTCGCGAGTCCCCCTAGCCTTCGTCTTACTCCGCCTCGGTTTTTTTTGCGATCCTGTTCGTCCTTCGGCGGCCGCGACCGTCTCATCTGCGGCGAAACAGTTTTCTCGATGACTACCCCCCTCGACAGACGATTCGGTTTTACGATTTTTTTATCGACGCCTCCCCGACACCGGTTTTATCGCGTTTAGTGGCGAACGATTCACTTTGGCGACCCGATTATTTCCACCAGCGATCCTCCATTGCCCTTTATTTCCAAGAAAAAAAAAAATGAATTCACGTTCAATATATTGCAAGACTCGGACAGGGATCGATTTTAACAGTATAGAAATCGAATGCAATTGTCGAACGATGAAAACCAGTCCTCGATCTTGACAGAAACATGTTAAAGTAGAATTTTCACGTTTTCATTCGAAATTCGAATCTTCTTCGATGGTATTATTAGAGAAATTTTGACAAAGAAAATACTGTTATTATTAATGGATGTAAAATAAATTTATTTGTAAATTTAGTAAAAGTTTTGTTGGAGTACAGTTCTGTACTTCATGTTTAATATAAATTTGCTTGCTGAAGTAGAGTTTCAATTATAAAGGGAATTTTAGTAAATTGCATGAATTATTTTTCTGTAGTTTTACTGTTTTTAAAACTTGGATCAGTCTAATAGGAATGTTTTATTGGGTGTCGTGCATTTAATAAACAAGTGAGGTATAATGTTTCTTAACATAAATTTGTTTCTTGAAGAATGTAGAGTTCCAATATAAAGTTACAATTACGAAAGAAATTTTAATAAATTGCAGAATGTATTTCCTGTAGTTTTAGTATTTTCGAAACTTGGACCAATGTAACAGGAATGTTTTATTGGGTGTCGTGCATTAGTAAACGAGTGAGGTATAATACTTTTTTGCATAAATTTGCTTCTTGAAGAATGTCAAATTTCAATATAGAATTACAAATTATAAAAAGATTTTTAATAAATTGCAGAATGTATTTCCTGTAGTTTTACTGTTTTTGAAACTTAGATCAATATAACAGGAATGTTTTATTGGGTGTCGTGCATTAGCGAACGAGTGAGGTATAATGTTTCAGTCGCCGTTAGCCAGCAAATCAATTAGGCAGATTTTTACGACAGTAAGATGCAACAAAAACCCGTATATATAAATACCAAGGCTTTAACGTATCGATCCCTGACGAGAACCCTCTCCAGAATATTAATTTTATGGAGTCTACTGTAAAAAGAAGAATTGCACAAATGGAGACATTGAATACCATTGATTCCTCGGTGAAACAAAAAATCAGCGAACGATAGAATCCACTCGTATTATTTTCACGAAAAACATCAGGTATACGAGAGTCTCTTTCTGAAAGTGATTAAATAAGTCGAATTAAAAATAGAAACAGACATCGGTCTTTGATATTCTCCGGCATTCGAAGGTCTCTGGGTCCTTCGAACGTAATTTTCGGTTTTCCAATTCCGTATTGGGGAAACGAGTTCCTTTTTTAAGCGCATGTTGCGTAAAGAGTCGTCGGTTTCGCGCAATAAAGTCGCAGATTTCGCCGCGAAAACGTAAAAAATCGCACGTTTCGCGCGATATCCTGGTGGACACCTGCTGTCCAGCACCGCATCCTGATACTAATCCTTGCGTAATACGAACGCTTGGCCCGAGGCCGCGATGGTTTATGGACGCCATAAAATTGCCTTTAAGCCGACGACTTTAATGGTTCACGACTTTTGCCTATGCAGATTTCGTGGCCGATAATCCTCTGCCCCGGTGCTCCGACCTCTCGATCGAGAGTATCCTTTCGGTAGGCGGCCAGGAGGATACCCTTTCCACGAACTGTCCGCTTCCTCCTCGAACGAGGATCTCGCCGATGTCACGATTAAATTAATATACCGACTAATTCCCAAGGGGGTGGTTTATACGCGACTGTCTCTGCAGATTCGATTTCATTGTTGCAGCCATTGTCGTTTCACTGTCTTCGATCCTCGACTCTACAAAGGAGCAAATAGGTTACTCTGTTACGACGAACATTTGCAGATTACAGTCACGGAGTTGGGCAAAATTTTATTCGAACGACAGATGAAATAATTTATTCGAGAAATTCAATTTTTATGCGAGGTGGAATATTTCATTCCATATGGAAAATTATACTTCCTCGAAAACGTGGAAAATGAAGTTGAAAAATGAGGCAGAAGGTACGGAATAATTAAAAATGCTGTGCAAAATAGATTAATAATTGCTGATGAACTACCAAAATGGTTTATACGCGATTGTCTCTGCAAATGCGATTTCATTGTTGCAGCCATTGTCGTTTCACTGTCTTCAATCCTCGACTCCACAAAGGAGCAAATAGGTTACTCTGTTACGACGAACATTTGCAGATTACAGTCACGGAGTTGGGCAAAATTTTATTCGAACGACAGATGAAATAATTTATTCGAGAAATTCAATTTTTATGCAAGATGGAATATTTCATTCCATATGGAAAATTATATTTCCTCGAAAACGTGGAAAATAAAGTTGAAAAATGAGGCAGAAGGCACGGAATTATTAAAAATGCTATGCAAAATAGATTAATCATTGCTGGTGAACTACCAAAGTGGTCAAACTGGCCCATTCGTAATTTCTAATAACAATTGTAAAAAATTGTCGGTCTTTAATGGAAAATGTAGATTTCTACATCTCCGAGGCAATGCATCGTAAATTGTGCAGTAAAAATTTTAAATCGATAATACAAGCCATAATAAGGCTGTAAATTTAATGAATTCAATCTCTGGACTCTGGTGATTTCAATGCGTGATAAAGCACGATGCGTATTCACGGCAGTTTCAAACCAATGTTTGGAATGCATTTTTCGCGTAAAGTGAGCCATTTATTCTCGTGTAACACATTCTGTTTTTTATGTTTACATGTTTAAATGTCAAAGATTTCTCTCTATTTCGCCCAGTTTCGATGTTTTTCACTTTTTTTTGTAATAAGATCAATTTACTAGTACCTTCCTCGATAACGTTCCAAGTCACCGAACGTTAAGGAGGGATCACTGTATTTATCTTGATTATTCTGTATAAACAAAACGATATTTATATCACTGTATCAGATATCGAAAACCTTTAAAAATTACTAAAAATTAGCAAACAATGCCTTGTTACTTGATTTTCGAAACCACGTCTGAATGCAAGAATTTATTAAAGTAATTTATTCGAGCAATTCAATTTTTATGTATTCTTCTATAATTTAAATCTTTTAACTCCGTTCTTAATTGCTCCAAATAATAAATTTATATTGAGATATTTCGAATAGTTTGACTGCCACTGAATTAATATAAATGATAAATGTTTCTAGCAGATTTAATAAATTCTGATATAATTACAGATTTTTAAACATACTGCTAATAAAATAAATTATTTGAACAGTATAAGAAGATGCACAGAACGAAGTTATTCGATTTGAAACCTGTTTCTCTGTATATTATAACTTTGAAGACATCGAGAATTGGAATTCAGTGATGAATCGATACGATATGTGAGAGATGGTTGTTTCGAAAATGATTCCTTTGGTCGATGACGTCGTTACGAAAGTTCGTGTTGGTACAATTTTCTTCGAGACTTAACGAGCAGCCCTCTGAAGCTTTGGAGGGCCAGAGAACTCGACGCGAGAAAGATCAGGTAGACATTCCTGTCCTATCTTTTCCCGGTAGCCTGATATAGATAGAACTTCATGGAAACGAGCGTCGAGACGTCCTATTATTCGCCTCGTACGATCGGGGGACGTCATTGTCAGCCACTCTCGAGCAGGCAACGTCCACGAGCCAGAATTGTGCAAAATTTTATTCGAAATAGATAATCGATAAAGTCAATAAACTCAAATTTATCGATGTTCGTTGCGACACATTTCAAAATAATTACTTTCTAAATAAATAAATCTCTACAATTCATTTTTATTTCAAACTCTACATCTGTACTCCTCTTGGCAGCTTAAATGAAATCATCCAATCGGAGAAGGGGCAGTTTATAAATTATTATTATCGAGAAGCAAAAGACGCGTCGCGTTTTTGGAGCGACTACCGAGAAAAAACTCTGGTTGGGAAGCGGGTTAATAACAGGACGTAACGAAAGTAAAAGGAAATTCGAATAATTGCATCTGCTTCCGACAGTTTCACAAAATTACGAGGACGCGTTGATTTAAAAGGTTCTCGAAGATGCCTAATTACATCCTTAAAGCAACAGAAGTGCATTATACTTAGCCGCGTTACACATTATCCTCTGCACCTGTTCCCCTGGTACGTTTCTCCTCGGTGTATTAAATCACTTGGATCGCCGTGAAACTCGTGTCGTAGGGCAAGATTCCTCCACTAATTTCTAAAACACAGATTTTTGCAAGTTCTCTGCATTTCAAAATTATTTGACATTCAACTAATTCAAAGATAGAAATAATTGTGAGTAACGTGCCTCAGAATATTTATTTCAATTTATACATACGATGAACTGATAATAATTTTTGTGAATCAATGGATTTTCTGACCGTAAGTAAATAAAAAAATTTCTTAAAATTAAACATCAAGTATCCAAAGTAAAGATCGTAGTGCAGAATTATGTCTTAGAGTTTTTATTTCAATTTATACGCACCAAAATAACAATTTTGTGTCAGTAAATAAACAAGTAAATAACTAAAAAATTTGTTAAAATTGAAGCTCGAGTATCCAAAGTAAAAATGAAAGTGCAGAATTGTTTAAACCCTCGCCGCGACGCGTTCAGAAAAATCTAAATAAATACGACTGGAAGAAATTTATCGATCGATGATCCAAACCGGACAGAAAAAAGTTTTTTTACGTTTGTCGCAAAAAAATCATCGAGGAAGCGTGTTTTTGCCGTGTCCTTCGCGTTACGTGGAGAAACGTAATCGGCGTCGATTCATCTTTCGCCCGATCTTGCTTGCTCGATCGAGCATGATCGACGGCCGGAGATAAAGACGTGAAATCGCGTTTCGACGCGCGAACTTTTTACCAATTACGATTTCGACGCGCCAGCGCCGCGAAACCTGTGCAAACATTTCGCTATTGGTTTTGCAAAAAGTATGTGTGTTTTTACTTGTTCCTCTCTTGCGATGGAGAATCGATCGATTATCGAAATTTAATAATTCGTACGATTATACGGAATCTTCGTCTTAGACTCACAAGGAACCTTCGCGAACGGTCCGGCTTCGATTTTGATGAAACTTCGTACACTTATAAAGCAGCCAAAAATAATCGACACGTATTTTTTTTTAGCTGCGGTAACTCGAGTTTAAGGGGTGAAACCACCCCTTGAAGTTTTGGCTCGAGACGATTATCTCGAAAACGAAAAGACACACGAAAAAATTGTTAATGGGCGATGTTAATGGTTTCTTATGTACAATAACATGGTATTAAAAAATTTAACAAAATATAATTTGTTTATAACAACAAAAAATTTATTAACTTAATTTTTCATCTTATTGAAATTTTCATAATGACAAAAAATGACGAGCATTTTATTCCAAATCCATTGGTATGTAACATTTTAAAATTGCCTCTTACAGTTTTGCAGATTTTGATGATTTACATCTTGCGCGTACATCCACTATGGTAGTAGCCGTTCTAACTTTGATTTTAATGAAGCACTGTAGACTTGCACTAAATTATGCAATATAATTTTAAACTTAAATTTTTAATTTTAAACCGAAAATAATTTTTCCAGAACGATTTGAAATTTTTTAATTTTGTCGAAAAATTTCACACTTTCTTGAATTTTTTTCTCCAAAGTGGATAGGAATTTGAAGATATGTCTATTCACCAAAAATGGTTGTAATTGCCCCCCGCAACCGAAAATAATTTTTCCTTTATAAGTGTACGAAGTTTTATCAAAATCGAAGCCGGACTGTTCGCGAAGGTTTCTTGTCGGAGTAACTTCCTTTTAGTAGGAGTGGAATCTTCAAAGTAAGCAATTATCTATCTAGAGAGGAGCTTTGTTTCTATGAAGATCGAGGAGATGCCTTAACGATCCTCGGCTCGAAATGCAAAGAATCTCCGGTTCGTTTGTAGCCAAGAGGTCTCGTTGTTTACCGTGCATTAAAGGTGGAACTTGATCTCGGGACGATCTTAATTTGCCTCCGCCCGGATCGAAGATTATGCGGCCCGCTAACTGTATCGGAACATGTACTCGTTAGAATTTAAGCTTATCTCGATGCCACTCGACGCGTGTACCCGCCATTCCTACCAACTGAATCATAACGAACCCGGGAGGATCTCGATCTCGTTCCAATTCTATCGATACGACGGAACAAATATGCGATTACGGAACCTCTGCGTTCCGAGTGCTCCCCCAACAATAATCGAACGTTGACTCCATAATGGCAAGCGTTTGGGAACCTTTTAACCCCACGGAATTTTTATCGTCGACGCTATTCTCTCCACTTTACTATCTCCGTTTACATATCTCTGTGAAAGACTATATAAATCGAACGTATGGGAGGTACGCAAAGTTTTCATCGTTTTTACGAGAGATTTCTATATTAATAATCGAGAAAATATTTTCCACGAGCTCCTAGCATTTTTTTATTTAAAATTTTGCGAACAGAAATCTATTTCCAGTCATTTTTATCAATTCTGAAATATGTAGAAATCTTTGTTCCAAGCGTTTGAAGAAGAATTTTGGTATACCGAGTGAAGGATAAATTTATTTGCCGGGTGTAAATTTTCAAAATAAGGTCGAGGGCAATTAACGAATAACCGAAAAAGATAAACGAAGGTTTCTCGTCGGTGTATCGTGTCACGAGGCCCAGAGTACGGCGCGACGAACATGCCGGAGGCACACGTCGACACGGCACGCTGTAAGTTTGTTCTGACACGAGCAAAACACGATAGATAACGAACGGTCCACCGAACAGACGTCTCTTTACGGAGCCACGAGTGCAGACTTTTAATGAGCCACCACGGCAGCCGGCCACACCGCGCATAAACGCTATTCTGCGTTGATAGGATCTCGTGAGCCGAGAAAGCATCGCGGCCATTGTCGCCAGATACGTCGGGAACGACACGTGGGGCTACGTTGGAAGATCTGTTGGAGACCAAGTTGCATTTTAAACGAACCACAATGTAGAAATGGACAGATTGTTAAGCCTCAAACGTACAAATTAACTTTTTTAACTCTTTGCACTCCGAATTATATTTCAATTTTGTCACCAGCAGCTCTCAACGCTTTTAAGTGTTTCATTTAAATATAAAAGTAGGGCAGTTTAAACAAATACAGGAGCAAACAAATTCAATTAAATATCTGTTTTATTTACACTGTTGTATTTTGTAATTTTCAAGTGTACGATATCATATTGGTTTGAACTTGAAGAAATGTCGAATGGGGCTCGACATAGGAGTGCAAAGGGTTAATATGGGATCCATGTTGGTCCCTCTTTAACATTCGCTAGTTTTTCCCTTGGTAACGTTCGCGAAATCATTCTCATCAATCCGTGACACTGCATCGATTAGATGAACGTTGCAATCTTGGTGATTAAATGTTTATACATAAGACTAACTGTACTTGCTCGAAAATATGGAAAATAAAGTTCAGAAATAAAGGACAAAATTAAAAATTCTATGCAGAATAGATTAATGGTAGCTGGTGAATGTCTTAACATTAGAACTACCAAAGTGATCAAAATGACCCATTTGTAATTTCTAATAATAATTGCAAAAAATTGTCGATCTTTAATGGAAAATGTAGATTTCTGCATCTCCGAGGCAATGCATCGTAAATTGTGTAGTTAAAATTTTAAATCGATAATACGAATCATAATAAGGCTGTAAATTTAATGAATTCGATCTCTGGTGATTTCAATGCATGATAATCTCGTACTGGACTCTAGTGATTTCAATGCGTGATAAAGCACGGTGTGTATTCACGACAGTTTCAAATCAATATTTGGAATGCATTTTTCGCGTAAAGTGAACCATTTATTCTCGCGTAACAGATTTTATTTTATATTTACCAAAACAATATTAAATTAAATCTAATTGGAACCAAGTATTTTTCATTCTTCGTTTAACATTAGAACTACCAAACCAATCAAAATGACCCATTTTACAGCGAGGGCTCGCTGCATTTATCTTGATTATTCCGTGCAAACAAAACGATATTTGAATTTGTCAGTGTATCAGGTATCGAACACACCTATTTTATAAAACATTTAACAGTTACTAAAAATTTGGTAGTAAGCAATGTCCTGTTACTTAATATTCTAAACCACGTCTGAGGGTTCAAACGTGGCGTACGAAAAGAAGAGTGCAAGAATCGCTTAGGAATGTGAGAGTTGCTTATTAAACAAATAATTTTTTCCAACTCGAACGGTGAATGGGATGCGAGTTCGAACGGATTTGCGTTTCGAAGCTGTGCACTTTGGATCGTCCTGACATTGTCCGCCGCGTTATCTGGCTTCTCAAGCAAGAAAGTACCCAGCGACGACCAACGACCCGCCGCGATATCGCGTTTCAACTCCGGTGGCCTTAATCTACCTACCAAAGTATCGTCCCCGAATCATTCGTAAACGTCGTAATCGCATTATGGCATCCGAGACCATTTTCTCTCTGTCCGTCCCCTCTGACCGTCGCTGCATTCTCCCGTTTCGACTCTCTTTACTCGCGTTTCACTCCCTCGATATGATTTTCGCGGAAGGCGCCAGGATGTCTGTGCCTCAGCTTCCCCGCCTCCCGGGTATCGCGTTCCAGAAACATTCTTTCAGCGCTGCGGTTTCGTTGCTCCGACGCAATTCACGTCTTCCCTTTTTAAACGTCCTGTTTCGTACTAACTATTCAAAAATATGAAATGTTCCATTATTTTTATTTGTACTGGACAACTAGATACGCGTGACACGAGTTGGGAAAACCTAACGCAGTCTAACTTATGTCTCAGGGCGACGTACAGTAATGATTCTTAAAATGAACCCTAGACATGGTTCGTATATTGAACATTTCTATCCATCCCGACCGGAGGTGTCCTTGGAGTACAGTGAAAGACGGAATTTCGCGTACAATAATGATTTTTTAAGGAACAACAGATGTGATTCGTAGATTGAATGTTTCCATTTCTTCTAACTGGGGGCCATTGTTTCCTAATATTTTTTAACGTCTCACTAACATATAGTAGTCGAGTTGGGAAAATATGTAATATACAGTAGTGATTCTTAAAATATACTCCAGACGTGATTCTTAAGTTGAACGTTTCTATACTTACCTCCCAACTAGGGCTTGATTTCCTAATCTTTTTCGACGCCTCAAAGACATTGACACCCTCTAACATAACAGTCTACTGGGGAAAATTTGTAATATATAATAATGATTCTTAAAATGAGCCTCAGTCATGATTCTCAAGTCGAACGTTTCTATTCCTCCCAATTGAGGAGTCAGTGCTTCCAATATTTTTCGACGTTTCCAAAATTTTCATATTCACTAACATATAATAGTGTAAAAACAGTAATGATTCTTAAAACGACCTTCAAACATGATTTGTAAGTTGAACGACTCTATTCCTCCCAATGGAGGGTCAGTATTTCCCAATCTTTTTCGACTCCACCAAAATTATAACACCCACTAACATATAATGGTATAAAAACAGTAATGATTTTTAAAATGAGCCTCAGACGTGATTCGTAAGTCGAACGTTTCTATTCCTCCCAATCGTGAATCAGTATTTCCAATATTTTTCAACGTCTCAAAGACTTTACACCCTCTAACATATCAATCAAATTGAGAAAATTGGTAATATATAATAATATTTCTTAAAATGAACCCCCAGACGTGATTCGTAAATTGAACATTTCTATCCATCCCTCTTAAAGGAATCATCCTCGAAGTTAGTGAAGCTTGAAAGAATACGTTTGAAACTCCATACGAGTGACGTTCATTTTACGAATCAGTGTTGTAGTCCTTCATCAGGGGATCGAATTCGACCCAGTGGGAGCTGCCCCGCGAGAAAATTAATTTTTCGAATAAATAAGAGTGACCGGGGTGCGAGGGAGAGAGATGCCAGGACACGATACCGCGGCGAAGGAAGAGTCGAAGATCTTTATCCTTCTCTGGCAACGCGAAGTCAAGGGAGAAACCGGTATATAATCGAGCAGTCACCTATGCACCGGTTTCTGCGGGGACGAGGCGCAGTAATGCAGCGTGGTAAGAAAGGTACGTGACCCGCGCGAAAAAAAGGTGGTGCCAAGGCGAGGGGGGACCCGAGGCCCCGAGGGAGAAAAAGGGCGCTTTTGTCGGCACGTAGCAGCGTTAAACTTTTATCTCTCGCTTCATCCGACTTCACTTCCGCGCGCTCGACTATATCGCGGCGCTACGCAGATCGCAATCGTATTAGGCTGTTTGTTCTTGCCCGTCGCCCTGCACGATTAATTAAAAAACGACGGGCCCCGGTACAGGTACAGCGGTACCCTCGCTAACGTTCGCTGCTTTGTCCCTCGGTATTGTTCGCGGAACCATCGCCAAGTTCCTAGAACTGCGTTATCTATAATTCTTCATCAGTAATGACGCAACTGCGAACCACCGAAAGAATAACAATCTTTATGTTTTTCAATTTGTGACTATAAAATTATTTTAATCGCGTTACTGAGATTTAATATAAACAAACGTTGGACGCTCGCTCTCAGTGCTTTTCACTTTTGTCTGTAATGAGATCAATTTAATAGTGCCTTTAGATTACTGTATTTTGGACGCGTTAAACACGAAGCTCGTTTAACGATAGTTAGATTATCAAAACATAACCAAGAACAGATTGTAGATAGATTTCACAGAACTTTAAGCAAAAGATATACACTAGAATACACCCTTAACGAAAACCTTGACCGTCCATTATGCTCGAAATATACTAATATTATTATGAACAAAGCAGTCTGTTTTCCAGTTGATTATTCAAATAAATAGACACTTTATTGTCCGATTCCACACCCCCTCGAGTGGTCGAGATGCCCGTTCGCGGCGAGGAGACGATGAACTCGGCACCCGGGGTCCGTGTTCTACGGCTATCGATCCACGGATCGACGATGATCTCGCCACAAGCACGGAGATCTCGACACCCGTCAAAACCCCATAAACGATCCGACTCCGTATCGCCGCTAAGCCGGAATTCAAGCTAACCGTAACGATACGATCTTGCGAATCCGTGCGAATGCCAGGATACTGGCAAGAGTCGCCGCTCTGAAAAAGGAGGATATGAACGATGAAAGACACGAAGGAGGAAATACGCGCCGGCGAACCAACGAGATCAGGGACCAAAAGAGTTTCGTGCTGACCGCGTTCGCGCGTGCTCCGGAGTTACGGACACTCTGTAGCCAGTTCCTTTGACTCCCTTTATTCAGTCGATCGATCGATCCTTTACGATCTTCTCGAGACTGTCCGCCAGCGTAAGCACAGTAATTCGATGATTCGAGAGCAACTAACTTTTTGTCATGACTTTTCTATCGTGAATGACAATTGAAGTCTTTGTTTTGATTCATCGATGAGTGAGGTCGTCTAGAAAATTATTTCATGTAAAACCGTACAGTATCTGGGACGATAATGATTCTTAAAATGGACGTCGCTCCGGAGTTGACACGATCATATTTCGTATAGCAGAAGCGAAATTCGACAGCAGATGTTTATACATCCTCAGATGAGAAAGATAGAAATGCTCTAGTAGTCAGGTGTCCATTTTAAGAATCATTATTTCATATTACCAATTTTTCCCAACTTGATTGCTATGTAAGAGAATGTAAAGATTGAGGAATACTGAAGTTCAGTTGGGAGGAATAGACATGTTCAATTTACGAATCACGTCCGAGGTTCATTTTAAGAATCATTACTGTACGTAAATTTTCACTCTTCACTCTTCCAAGGGGGGTCCCTCCGGCTTTAACAGATAAAAATGTTCAATTTACGAATCATTACTGTACACGAATAATGCAACAGAATACAGAACGCAGTCTTTTGTAGAGCAATGTAGTCTAACCGAAGAATCAAATTTTCACCATAGAATCGCACAAAGTCCCTTGATTCTTTATTTGAACACACGGACAAGATCTTAGAATAACAGATAACGAACGAAAACCTTTTATATGTATATTTTCGATACAAGGAACAGTATTATTACGTTACGTGTTACTGTTACTCGTTTAAACAGTCATCGAGAATTTCAGATCCCGACGTAATGCATTCCAGTTTCGGTGGAAAGATGCACCGACCGGATTTCGAAAGTCGAAGTTCACGGAAATTAGGCGGTCTACGAGGGTTCCGCGAACCGGGCACGGTTTCAACGGTAATCGAACTAATTTGATATTCCTTGCGCCGCTCAAAGACGCATCACGATGCTGGAAGTACCGTTCGACGAGAAAATCTTTAACGACGTGTAATGAGAATAATCACGGGGTTTGGTCGGTTTATCTTTAAGCCTTCCCGAAACTCGAGCCTCGAAGCTTTCGGGAATCTCGCGAACTGTGGATTCTGGTACCGTCTCGGTCAGTGTTTTTCGTGCCGAACGGTGATTTATTCGCTACCGGTCCCAGGGAGTGCGGCCCCATGGGAGTGATGGGAACTTTATTTCCTGTGCAATGGATGCAAAAAAGAGCTCTGCTCAGGCCCCCAATCGGAAATGGTTTGCTACCAAATGGCGTATCTAATATTTAAAAAAAAGTTACAAATGGTGTCATTAATGTACTATCAAAAGAAATGTTCAGTGTTGTTAAAAGAACTGATTCGTGAGACGAGTATAATATCTATTAATATTTTTGATCGAATCAGAAATTTTTATTAAGGGTGAAAGAAATTGGGATTTTTAGTATATTAAAACAAACAATTACGTGGACGTAATAAAATATTGGGACTTTGAATGCATTAAAAATGTGTCTGTGTTATGAAAGTAAAAATTGGGACTTCGAAGGCGTTAAAAATGTGACTGAGATTCCAATAAATCTCTGGAGCATGGACGATGATAGTCTATCTGCAGAAAGTCCTTCGGTTGGTGCATTTGCGGGCGAAGGATTCGAGCGAAACGAGAAACGCGTGAAGAACGAATGCGTCACAGGCGATATGGAAGGAATAACTAATGGAAGGAGAAGAAGGGACCGAAGGATGGAGCGTGCTTTTCAGCTCGTGATGTCCTGAGGCTACCGCAGACTCGCTTGGATAGCCCCGGACGCTAAACACGCCCATACCGGTCACCGGCGAAGCTCTACCCAACAGAATTATTCGTTGAATTTATTTACTCCCTCGTGACCCCGAGAAAACTAGCTATGAAGGGCCGCCAGTTACCCGGGAACCGGTCGAACGTATCGACCACGCTCGAAATTGATACCACGCTCGCGGGGAAACGTGGATTTTCGTGATGAACGCGATCCCGCAATATTTCTTGCCGATCCGTCGACGTATTCTCGAGATTCCAGCCCCCCGAGGGCCAACCATAAGTCCGCACGAACCATTAGAAGCCAAATTTATATACTACTTTTTACTCAAAATTCAAGCTTATTATCTGTAAGATTGCCTCGTTTCATGAAATCGATCTGTGTTAGGGATACTTGCAATGAAATCATCTATTTATTACGTTACCTATGAGTGATCTATTTATTAGAAAGGTAGAAATTTGTATACTTTATTTTACTCAAAATTGATGATTAATACCTGTAAAAATGATCTGTTTCTTGCATCGATCTACATTAGGAATATTTGCAACAAAATCATCTGTTTATTATGTTATTCATGTATGATAGGGTTTTCTATTAAAAAGCGTGCAATTTCTATACTTTCTTTTACTGAAAATTGACATTTAATTCCTGTAAACATGCTATATTTCTTGTATCGGTTCGCGTTATGGATACATGCAACGAAATCACCTATTTATTACGTTATCTATGTGTGATAGGGCTCTCCATTAAAAAGCTAGAAATTTCTATACTTCCTTTTACTTACAATAGACGTTTAGTATCTGTAAAAGTACCCTGTCTCTTGTATCGGTTCGCGTTAGGGATACATGCAACGAAATCACCTATTTATCGCGTTACCCATGGATGACAGGACTTCTCATTAAGAAACTAAAAATTTACATATTTTTCTTTACTAAGAGTTGATATTTACTATCTGTAAAAATGATCTGTTTCTTGTATCGATCTGCATTAGGAATACTTGCAACAAAATCATCTGTTTATTATGTTATTCATGTGTGATAGGGTTTTCTATTAAAAAGCTTGAAATTTCTATACTTTCTTTTACTAAAAATTGACATTTTATTCCTGTAAACATGCTATGTTTCTTGTATCGGTTCGCGTTATGGATACATGCAACGAAATCACCTATTTATAACGTTACCTATGTGTGATAGGGCTCTCCATTAAAAAGCTAAAAATTTCTATACTTTCTTTTACTTACAATAGACGTTTAGTATCTGTAAAAGTACCCTGTCTCTTGTATCGGTTCGCGTTAGGGATACATGCAACGAAATCACCTATTTATCGCGTTACCCATGGATGACAGGACTTCTCATTAGAAAGCTAGAAATTCACATACTTTTCTATACTAAAAATTGATGTTTACCACCTATAAAAATGCTTCGCTTCTTAAACCAATCTGCGTTAGGGATACATGCAACTAAATCACCCATCAATCGTGTTATTCACGAGTAATAGGACCCCTTAAAAATTAAAAAGCTAGAAATTTTCCTTTTTAAGGTGATACATCTCCGACTTTTTCTGAAAAGAAACAGTATTAAAAATCGTCTGAGTTCGTCGTAACTATGTTCGACGTATCGCGAAGGGTTGTCGACGTAGCAAGTTGATATTCGACGCCCGGAACCGACATTTTACAAATTGTCGATTGCGCCGTGGCGTTATCGGTGCCCCTCGTCCGGGTGGTTAACAAAAAGGAGAAACGCAATCGACGGGACGTTGAGAAAAAGATAGAAAAGGAAGGGTAGAGGATCGACGAGTCGGCATGCAAATATTCGGGTACCAATTAAAGTTATGAAGTCGAATCTCGGCCAACCGGGAAGAGGCAGTCGCTGGTGGCTCGTTAAAATTATTGAACATTCGTCGCAAAGGGACCCGGCCTTTTTTCCCTGCCACCGAGGAATCCGGAGGAGGATCGTCGTCCTATCGCGATCACTTCGTTTCCTTTTTGGTCGTCTTAATACGGTACAGCACAAGGTGGACAGAGAACGAGGCAGAAGGGAACCGAATGGCTCGACGGAATTTACCGTAAGCGTGTTTTCTCCGGGCAGAAATTATTGTTCCGTGCCCTCTATGATCTTCGTTTACGCGCTGAACGGGTATCGAGTGCTCGTTAAGCGCGAAAAGATTCATCTTCGCGGGACTACCGAGCCGTGGAGGCGCGAAGACGCGTTAATTAGGTTTATGGGCGCGTTAAAGCGCTACTTTGTGGAAGGCAGTAAACACGAGGAGCGTACGGTGTGTATCGGAATTTATTTTCGTTAATGAAGTTATTCCGATGTAACTCTTTTCTTCTCGTTTCGCCCATTTTCTGGCTCGGTTCGTTTTTAATAATTCGCTTGGAATTATCAAACTCTTTTGGCGCAACATCTGCTCGGTTCTGATCCGAAGGTCGACGAGAAAATTTATTCGTATCGATTGTGTCAGATTTTTTACTCAGGGATGGGTAAATAGAGTTAAATTAATTAATTTTTAATTCATCTAGAAATTTATATATATTCTTTTTTACTCGAAATTGAGGTTTACTACCTGTGAAAGTGCCTCGTTTCTTGGATCGATCTGCGTTAGGGATACTTGCAACGAAATCATTAGCTATCGCGTTACCCACGAGTGATAAGACTCGTCATTGAAAAGCTAAAAATTTCTGTACTATTCTTAACTGAAAGTTGGTGTTTACTATCTTCAAAAATGCCTCGTTTCTTGTATGGATCTGCGTTAGGGATACTTGCAACGAAATCACCACTGAGGTGGTCTTCTACTTCTTGCTCTGTACTACCACTAATTTTGACTATTTCTCGTTGTAAAAATTTGTAAATATCATTGAAAGAGCAACAAATATATCTGAAAGACGTCAATGCAAGAAGTTGCATAATTTCTTTATAAAAAAAAATACAAAAATACACGTTTTACAGTAAGAGACCCTCTTGAATATAAAACAAAGTTGAAAAGTTCTCATTCAAAAGCTACAAATATTAATTGTTAAGATGATACATTTTAAAGTGAGTACATAAATAACAAACTCAACGCTAGATTTACAAAACACGTCGATTTTAATTTAAAATTCCATGTTCAAACTTATAGAACGCACAAATATTATTATCAACTTACTCTGAATTAAATTACTATAATAATACAAATATACCAGCCTAATTGAAAGAAATACACCATTTTAATGCAATTATCAACGCGATCAGTTCCAATAAAAATATGTGAGATCAATTTCCGTGAACCTAGCATTGATATCGCTGTAAAGGATCTCCCCAGCCGTCTTCTAAAAGCTTTTATGATACAAAAGCAAATCTCGTCGGTCGTTTTGCCATACATAGGGGCTTCGCAGACTCATCTAGTTTCCCTAACAATTCGTTCTTTTTTTTTTCGTTACACACAATTCCCTTAATCACCGATTATTCAGTTACACGCACGCGTTTCCTACTTCATCAATCTGAAAGGCTCGTTCCATCGATCACGCTAAATTCAGCATGATTTAACCGCATCAGGGTATGTTAATAGTCCAACGTCGACCCATACAAAGGACGATGAACCTCCGCGGCGATTGTGCGATCGAAATGACGCCGAATTTGGACGTACGATGGATTTTTTTGCGACTCTTATTGTGATGCTAATCCCTGGCCGCACGGAACGTATTTTCTTCGAACAGCTGTCGGTCGATCGGCCAATACTCTCCTCTCAGGTGTAGTCGAATGGGATACTTTGGGTCAAATGGGCCCTATAAAAAAGAGAACGAAGAGGGAGCCCGACGAACGAAAGAAAACGGACCTCTTTATGAGTCACGACTTATTTGTGATCGTCGAGAATCCCACAGTCACGGGTAAACAAGAATAATATTATCCTACGGGTCACTATTGTGTAAACAAATGTACGTTGAACCTGCTGACTCGTGATCTTTTACCAAAAATAAATTGTTAAAAATAAAATGGTTATTAAGGGTTGCTTCTGCTAATTGCAAGAAAAATAATTTCTTTCCGTCTTGGTCGACAATGGATTTATGGTATTTAGGAATTTTTTTGGTAGTATTTTCGCAATAGAACATTTTTCCTCTTGCCTTTGGTTCCTCGATCTATTTATTTATTATTTGAAATTGTTATTTAGATTTTTGTCGAACTCTGATCGAGACGTTCAAGATTCGTTTGAAAATTGATAAAGGTATAAGCTCTGTTGGTAAAAGCGATAGTTCTCGAGGTGCTCGAAAGGATCGATCGATCGCGAGGGGGTATCGAGAGTCGAAGGTGCTCGTTTCGCAGTCCAGCTATCGCGGATCGTGCGCCCCCAGGGTGTCATGATAATTTCGCAGAGACAATGGGCCACTTTCTTGTTCGCTGCCCCCTTCGGAATCGAAGAGATTATTACACGTTGCCTGGATCCCAACGATCGCGAATTAAATTCGAATCGCGGCATGATTACCTTCGTTGCTCGCTCCTTGCGTTATTTCCGTCCATAATTTCTTCTCCATGATATCTCGCAATCTCAAAAACATTTACTAATGATTAATCGTCGAATCCCCTTTTCATAGACAACTGAAAACTATTTTTCTTAACATTTATCTTGAGAATGAATTTTTCTACATCCTTAGAGAAGTCCTCAAATGAATTGTCAAAGAATTTGTCAGAACACACCGTTAATTTTTTATTATTTAACGTTTCATCTTGAGAATTAATTTTTGTAGATCCCTAGTTAGAAAAGCCCTCAACTGCACCACATTCGCGAGATTTCCAAATAGCTAAACTATTAAAAATTAAAAAGCATCCTAAGATGAATAGTCAGAATCTCAAACACAAACTTTGAGGCACCAAATTTGTTCAAACTGACCTAGCGCTCTATGAGACACCACATCCACGAGACTTCTAAATACCACACATATTAAAACTTAAAAAGCACCCTAAGCTGAATAGTCAGATCGTCAAAAACAAACTTTGAGGCACTCATTTTGCTCAGCCTGACCTGCCAGGGCTGAGGAATCATTATGGAACGTCTCGACTGGGTCCATCGTCCGCCAAAAACCCAGACCTAACCCAGATCCCTAGTTGAAAAAGTCCCCAACTGGATCGTCAAAGAATTTGTCAAAACTCACCACTTCAATTCACGTTCATTTTCAGTATCATTTACTATTTAAAAACTGCCTAATTGGACTAATCAAAGCACGTTTTCTATCAGAATTGCTCCTGAGCGCTAATTTAATAAATTGCACAAATATACGATCAACAGAGATCTAAAAAGACCGCAATTCGATCGACCATATTCGTTCAAATTTAACGATCGAAATATTAAACGGATCCACTTATTGGCCGAGAACGAATATTAAGTTTAAATATCGCGGTGAAATTATCAGGATCGGATTAACCGAGGAGTTGGCGATCATCTGCTCGCGCGATTCGAATATCAATGGGGCTGCTATTCCCACGACGCGAACGGGGCCAGCGCGATATGAGGCGATACGAGGCCCCGATATATCGCGAAACGAGGTAAAGGAAACGTTTAAAAATCGGACTAACGAAGGACCAGGGTGTGCGCCAGCGCTAATGAGAAGAAGTGCTACCACTCGATCGGCCGGAGAAAAAACTGGACCCTCATTACCCGTCAAACTAATTACCTTTTACGTTTCGCTCGCCTCTCCTTCATTTTCTCGTCAACTTTGTCGGTTGGCTCCCATTTCTGGGCTACTACGACCTCGTTCCTTTTTATTTCCCCGCCTCCGTCCATAATTCCCTCCACGGGGGCAAGAAACCGAAGGGCAATTAATTGATACCTGGCCGCGGTGTCGTTACTCCGAATCCGCGCGCGGATCACAGCTTCTGCTGCAACCGCTTAAACGCTCGTCGTCGAGCCGAGCCAAGATGGAAGAAACGTGTTTCGACCGTTTCGGAGAGACCCCGGGAGGGGTTTTTTAGCTCGAATGAGTTTCTGAAGCTCTTGTTGCTCCTCGACTGATACGGGAGTTTATCGAAGCAGCCTAATAAATTGAAAGGGCAGAGTCTTTTAGTTGGGACTCGAGGGGCAAATACTAGCAGAAACGGGTATTGCAATCTTGGCACTTTGCGTTTAATAATAGCGTTAAAGCAGAAGTTTGTATGGAGATTCGGTTAGATAATTGCGGTTGGTCTAAACTAATTTGTTTTGGAAATATTTCACCAACGGATACGAGTTCAAAGTGGTATACGAAATAGTTGTTGGCTATAGTTTTGTGCTTCTTACGAGGAAACTATTGTCACGACTGATCCATATTATTGACGTCTATTAGACACTTCATTTGTGAGACTTATGATTAGCAAAAATTCACGTTATCAATGTCTATTTGTGACATGTTATTTATCTGCTGGGGTCTATTAGACACCGGATTTGTGAGACTTATGAATAGCAAACCTATTAAAACTTGAAAAGCATCCTAAGGTGAAGAGTCAGAACCTCAAAAACAAACTTTCAGGCATCGATTTTGCTCAAATGGATCTGAGGGTCTATTAGACACCACATTCGCGAGACTTCTAAATAACAAACCTGTTAAAACTTAAAAAGCACCCTAAGCTGAATAGTTAGAGCCTCAAAAACTAACTTTGTGACACTAATTTAGCTCAAATTGACCTGGGAGTGTATGAGTCACCACATTCGCGAGACTTCTAAATACCAAACCTGTCAAAACTTAAAAAGCACCCTAAGCTAAACAGTCAGAGCCTCAAAAACCAACAGCGAGGTACCAATTTAGCTCAAATTGACCTGGGTGTGTATAAGACACCACATTCGCGAGACTTCTAAATACCAAACCTGTTAAAACTTAAAAGGCACCCTATGCTGAAGAGTCAGAGCCTCAAAAAGAAACTTTGAGGAACTAATTTTGCTCAACCTGACCTGCCAGGACTGAGGATTCATTATGGAACGTCTCGACTGGGTCCATCGTCCGCCAAAAACCCTTTCATCCGGATCAGCCGTCCGCGACGCGGCGTCGTGAGTCTCACGGTTACCCGATCGCGGAGATTAGTCACGACTTAGGGAACGAAAGTAAATCAGGCCCTCGCCCGTTGACACGTTTAGCCGGGTCCAGGATTCTCGCGTGGTTCTGGCTCCGATGCTCTCTCTCTCCGTGGCCGCTGACGATGATGGCGATGCCGATAGCGATGCTTATGCCGGCGGTAATGGTGATCTCAGCCGGTTGCCGGTCGACCATGGCGGCTTGGTTGGTTCCTCCGCGTTGGCCCCGTGATAAATCACCCGGCTTCTACCGTCGTCACAATCCCGCTGCCATTAATCTCGATAATTGAATCAATATCTGTGATATCTCCTTGTGTATCCGGGCCGGCCTCATGGTAATTAGCCGGCCCCGTCATAAATCATGCCCTCCGGGGGTCGGAGTGCGCCGCCGGGGGGAAATGTAAGGCCTCCTCTTCTCGTGGCACCGCGTGTTACGACGGTGGCGAGGGCACGCCCGTGGTATTCCGCGTTATTCCATAAAACCGAATGGTTTACGACGGGGACAGCCTCCGCGATCAACCGTAAAGAAGATGGCGTGTAAACGTCCGCGGGGACCACAGACCGCGAAATTGTAGCGTGTGCCTTCCTTTACGCGGCTCTATTTGGAACCAGTGTTTATTGGCAGCTTCAGGGAAGCGATCGGGACGCGTAAAATGTGGGGAACCTTGACCCACGCTGGACTCTGCCCCGAGTTATGAGATTGTTACGCGATTCTTTGGGCGACCGGTTCAGGGGGACCTTGTCGCTTCGCGTAGGTGCCTCGTTCAACGAGGATTTGCTGCGAGAGCATCGGCTTTGTCGACGTTTGTTTTGGGGGAAATGCAATGGTTCCGATCAGATTTCGACGCAATTTTGTTTGTAAATCTTTTACGTTTCGTTTTATTGACATGAGGATTTATGAATCGTTTGTAAGGGTCGCGAAAGTTTTTCTTATAACTCACTGGCTAGAATTACTGTAAGTTACATGTCTACTTTAAATGAAAAACAGAGTTTCCTGTTCTTTATATCAATAGACCATTGTTTAGGATATAACAAGACCGAATCGTTAATGAAATTTGAGAAACTTTTAAAGAATTTGATTATCTAGTAGTGATGATACTACATAAAAAAAAACAAATGATAATTCAAAGCTAAAATCTTATCGTTGCTCTGACATGTCTGACCACCACCCACCGTTTCTACTTAAGACTAAAGTCTATAGCTCGCAATAATAAATCATATTCTCGTAAGTTCTTCGTTTATACAGAACGGTCCACCTAAACATCTTTAATTGTGTACGAAAATATTTTGTACCCTATTTGTATGGTTTCAAAAAATCATTGTATTACAAACAATATTTTTTGTACTCCCACAATTAGAGACATTTAGGTAGACAACTCTGCTTTAACAAGAAAATTACACACGAGTCTTGTAAGTGAAAATTTGCTGGACCAAAATATAAAGAAGTCCATAATAATGAAGTTTGGATGAATTTCGCGCGGTTCAGCCAATACATTTGAACGGACTCGAGGCCATCGCTACCTGTGCCGGCGGTGATTCATAATAAACCGCTCAATGCTGCGAGAGTTCACCGTTTTATCGAGCACGTATAGCAATCCGCCGACGTCTCGGGCCAGCGTGGGTCACCTCGACTTAATCAACCGATCATTATCACGGGTTTGTGCCATAATGACTGAAAGAGTCGGCGTCGTCCTCTCTTTATCGCGAACAACGGTCCCGAGGCGTGGTCGTTTGCCAGCTGCGACTTCCATTATTCGAGGAATCGATTAATTAACGGTCGCTGGCTAATGATCGATAATACGACCGTTCGTCGATTGCACGCGAGTTCCTGGAAAGATATACTCAACGGTGGTACAGAGGACGCGAACCGATGCATAGGTTGCAATACGCTACGCGTCACGTGCAAACTCAATCTTACGTGACTGATGGGTGTGAGGTATGTACACTGGAAGACGTTAGGGTGGTCAGTTCAGACAGTGCTATCTTGTTGATCGCATCTGCTTAACAATGTAACTGTCTATCTCGTTAGGGCGTATCTCGTTAGAGACATTTGTTAGCTGCGATTTTTTAAAACGCAATTTCCGTAAAAATTATTTGCGAGATACCTTTCTTCTCGGTTCTAACTATTTATCTCGATGATTTATCGTAAGTGACCTTTCGAATTTATATTATTTGGTACTGTTTAAATTTGATCGCGCGGGTCTGTTTGTTTCACGAATACCTCGCGAATGTAATAAATTAGCCTTTGAAAAGTTTGTCAGGCTCGTTCTATACCGAGAAACCATCGCTGTAGCAATTTAATACTTTATTTAAGTTATTCGTTCTTGGTACTGGCAAGATATCTCTATTTACTTCCGATCTAAAGTGCTTCTTTATTCTTCCCCGAACAGTTTTGTTTGAATCTTTTATGCCTCTCATGAATATCTTTACTGTCCTTATCGTTATAGTTGAGAGCTTGTATCATAAAGCTCGTCGTTAATATCTTTTACGTTTCTTTTTGAGGGAATGACGACGCTTTTAAGAAAAATGTTACAGAGAGAAAAAATAATTGATAACATTGACTGATAGACCCAGAAATAGAGACATTTATTTCATATGGGCACCAAATTTTTAAAATATTGTAATTTTTATAACTATGTGAATTTTTCAAATTTCAAAATAATACTTTAATAAAATGTGAAGAAGAAAATCGATTATTTTAAAGTTCTAAACTAGAAGACACCCTCTAAAAAAGAGTGCAGAAAATTCTAAACTCCCATAAGTATCGTTATATTTCTTTATACAGTTACTTCCACTCATATTCGTACACTATACTGGTGATTCACTTCACAAAATAAAAGAAAAATTCGTATCTCATAATATAAATCCATTAATTATACATTGAGATATTTAAGGGTTTAAATTTGAATAAATTAAAAGTAATACTTGTCAACCGTTCGTGTCACGTTGGAAGCATCGTCACTCGTGTGATCAGTGAAGTGCAGCTGCGTTTGGACGCGATCAAGTCCAGTACTTTGGGATGGGTGACCGCTCGAGAAAAAAAAACACGTATTTATTGATTTGTATACTGTTTATATTATTAATAAATACTTCTCTATCAGTTTTATAATTAGGGTATTATTTGCCTATTAATATTTAAAAGAAAAAACAAAAAAAAATACTTTGTTAAATAGAAGTAACACACGAATGTAATAAATAGTATTTGGTAAAAATAAATGGAAAAGAATTCCACAAGAACACACAACCACTTCCTAAATAAAATCAGCTACTGTATAATAAACAAAATTTGATAAAGATAAAAATAAAAAAGAAAGTAACTCGCCATTATAATGTAAAAATACGAGTGGGAGTAACTGATATTCACACCTACGGAGCAAAGCGGTTTCCGACCATCTCGGCTGTAAATTGGGCGAAGATCGGGTCCCCCGGCGACCAGGGTGGATTTATCTGGCTGACTAATTGACGCGACGAGATTACGCGATTCGCCTGGTCCAGCTTCTCCGTCGTGGCCTGTTATCTGTTCGCGAAGGAAATCGTTTCCTTCGAGTCGGCGGATCGCGATCGTGAAACGAGCCGCCGCCTTAATGAGCCAATTATTTAATTGCCCCCGCGCACCGAACCCGAAACGCCCCGACTCTCTCCGTGTTTCTCGAAAAACCAAACGGTCCTCTTTGAAATTGTTTCGTCGCGTCTCCCAGGGGGACCCACTCTCTTGTCCTCTCCTTTCTCGCTGATGCATCTCCATCGAGATTACCGGAACGCTGGAAGCCCGCTGCGGTAATCGGGAATTCCTGCGAACGAAGCTCTTTTCGCATGAAACATCAAGCACGATCGCTTGTTCGGGGAAAACGTTTGGACATCTTTATTCGCTAATTACGACCCGGAGGCGAAAAACGAGGAAACAAGAAACCCGGGGGCGGTTCGTTTACTCCTCCGTGCTCGAACACGATGTCGCGTCGCATTTTTCGGCCGATAAGATTTCAGAGAAATCCGTACCACGCTAGTGTTCGCGTTTATGTACCATTATCGCGAAAAGTGCTTTGGTTATTTACTCTGTTTCTTCTAGTATAGCCCCTGAACACGCTTTTTAATTATTTTTTAAATACGAGAAGACATAAAATATATTAATTAACGTAGAAGACATCGTCGTTTCTTTCATCAAAATTACGAGTACCTCTGTACCTAATACACCGAAAGTTTAACAGAGTCGTCATTTTGTTATATTTCAACGTTTCTTTGGTTTGGAGAAAGCCGTACAGTTTATTTTACGGACAGCGGTGGTGTTTCTTAATTCCATTCCCACGCGTTGAACGTGAACACATAATTCAATGATTTCACTTGACCGCGTCTTCTCTGTATCCATGATCACATATAGATATCGCTTTAATAGGAAATACGGACTCCGGGAATGTTTCTGCCTTGACCTCCCAACGAGACGATACTTTTCAGAAAGACCTGATCGTTGATTGAATTTCATTTTTCTTTTATCAGGATAAAAATCTTATCTAAAAACGAGTCTGACGAATTTAATACCTCCAAACTTGATCCAAGATCGTTCAGGCGTGGAATAGAAGCATCGCGATGACGCTCGGTGGAACTAGATGAACTCATCAAGGACGCGCTTCGGTAGAATCTCAATTAAGGCTAAATTGCCCCCACGCGGGGAGAAAATAGAGTGCGAACAGGCTTGCATACTGAGCGTCGGAAGACGGTACCGGAGTCGAACAGTCAAGCTGGATGAAGGAAGGGAACCGGGCAGAAGGTTCTTTGAGTTCATTCCGCAAATGGAAGTCGAAGACCCCCGGGAGCAAAACGGCATTCCAAACCGTGCTTGATTGGTTTTGGCGGAGTTGCGCCGCCTTTCCGGAGGTCGGGTCAGGCCACTCTGCCTTTTACGTGACTCTTTCTGCGCCCGAACATGTCGAACGTCTGCATCCGACGAGACTACCCTAATGTGGGACACCGTTTTCTTTTTCTGCGCTAATTTTCCATCGATACCGAGCACTATACTCTTGTTTCTCTTCCCAACGCTCTATCGTCTTCCAAACACTGGTAACACTGACCCAAAAATGTGTGTGTAATATTGACCCAATCTGTATCAACGTTTACAATGATGATTCTTAAAATGAACTCCTGTCATGAATCCGTAAGTCGAACATTTCTGTTCTTCCCAACTGGGGGTCAGTGTTCCCCAATCTTTTTGGAGTTATGTAATAGTCGAGTTGGGGAAATGTGTGATATACAGTAATGATTCTTAAAATGAACCCCAGACGTGATTTCGTAAGTCGAACATTTCTATTCTTCCCAATAGGAGGTTGCTGTTTTTCAATTTTTTTAAACGCCTGAAAGACTTCGACAACCTCTAACATAACATTAAAATGAACCCAGATGTGATTCGTAAATTGAGCATTTCTATCCCTCCCATCTGAGGGTGTATAAGTATCTGCTGTCGAATTTCCCTTCCGTGGTGCAAAAGATGAACGTGCCAACCCCGTCAAGTTGGAGAAATTTGTAATATACAATAATGATTCTTAAAATGAACCCCAGACGTGATTTCGTAAGTCGAACATTTCTATTCTTCCCAATAGGAGGTTGCTGTTTTTCAATTTTTTTCAACGCCTGAAAGACTTCGACACCTCCTAACATAACATTAAAATGAACCCAGATGTGATTCGTAAATTGAGCATTTCTATCCCTCCCATTTGAGGGTGTATAAATATTTGCTGTCGAATTTCCCTTCCGTGGTGCAAAAGATGAACATACCAACCCCGTCAAGTTGGAGAAATTTGTAATATACAATAATGACTCTTAAAATGAACCCCAGACATGATTTCCTAAATTGAATATTTCCAACTGGAGGGATCCCCCTTTGAAGGCAGCGAAACATAAAAATTTGGGTACATTAATGATTCTTAAAATGAACTCCATACTTGATTCGTATATTGAACCTCCCCATCTGGCGCTCACATAGAATCAACGAAACATGAAAGACATTTAAAAAACGATGATGAAGCGTTCGTTTTACGAATCATTACTATATATTCCATACTTTTTGTCACCGGTATTATTACGTTTCACGATACAAATTATTTTATCTGCGTTCTCCGTACGTAGAACCCCAGTACCGTTTCAAAGGTCGACAATGTAAATTACAAAGACATAAATCGGTTGACGAAACTGAAATTGAACGAGGGGAACGCGAAGTAATGGTGCCAGCCAAACGTTCCTCGTGCAATATCATAATGCCCGGACATCTCCTTATGTTTATAAATTGCTTTTGCACGAGTCATTGTCATCGGGCAACACCCAACACCCTGAAACGGTTTCCACCGCGGCTTAACGGACGTCCACGTGGTTGGGCCCCGGATCGTAAAACGCGAATCGGAGAAAGGCCCACGGAGCGGGCCCGAGATCTCGCTGGAACGGCAATAAAGGACCTCTGCGTCGAACGTGGCCTTCGATATCTTTAATGGAAAGCGATATACTCGGCAGGACCGTGTCTAAAAAAAGATCGTGAATTCCACCTCGCCGCGTACGATACTTCCCTATCGCGATGCGGAGTTCCTTTTCGATAAATTCGTTGTGTTCCTTTTTATCGACGGACAATCGTAAAGAATTTAACGGTACCCTTTACCGCGGGCGAAACAATCGCGGAACTTTCACGCCTTCTTCGTAACTTTGCTTCCGAGGGAAAAGTGAAACAGTACGAAGAAAGTCTTACGGTCAATTCGTATAACAGTTTTGCTCGGCGTTGTTCTAGTTAGGATCGCGCAAAAAATTGGTATCCTTTCCGGTGCATTCAGGTGGACAGGCGTCGTTAATGGCGTCGAGCCATTTTAATAAGCGTTGCGTTTCTCGCGAGGCTCTTTTTCATGCTCTGGTTGGATTTATGGTTCGATAAAAGTGTCCTGGATGTTGTGGTTCTCCGGAAGTTCTAATGTCCCAAAGGAATTTCACAAGTTTCGTTTGTGTCAACTCATTGGAGGCAACGAAAATACGTGTTTGTTTAGTAATTTTTTGTGACCCAGGTAGACTCGAATAGATACTTTCCATTTTGAAAGAATAAATCTCGACGTTTCTACTTATTCGTAAAAACCTTAATTTAAATTGAAAATTGTTAAACTACGGTAAATCGACGCTTTAACAAAATGGAAGTGCGCGTTCGCTTCGTCGAACAGAAATGCGAGTACGATTGAAACCGCGAAGGGTGCGAGCGTGAATTGCCTCCCGAGGGAGCCTTAATTAATGCAGTTAATTAATCAATTGAATTCGAAAGCAAAGAGAACCCGTTGATCAACGGGGATCGTAAATGACACCTTGCCATGCGTGGAAGGTCGCAATTATATAAGCGGTCCATAATTTACAATGATACTTGGTGGCGGAGTCGTGGAAGAAAGAGTTAGAGAATGGGCGGAGGAGGGCTCGTGTCTGTAATTATCCCTCATAGAATGGAACGCCATTATGCTTAGTGTCGGTGAACGTTCCTAAGAGCTGGGATATCGGTCGTTCGAAGCGGCTCGTTATCCCTAATTTATGTTTGGTCCAACCGATTTCATGGACGCCTCCGTGAAAGGCCTTCTGCGTTCTCCAAACTTGAAAATTCTCCACGAAATGTGTGGACCACACCGAAGGTTACGATGGAAAAGTTTTGGGAGATCCACTTTTGCAAGAAAAATTTGTGAGATCATAAACCAAACACAGAAGGTAAACATATCAAATTTGAGGGATGAAAAAAGAAGCAAAATTAAGATTTAAATTAAATGGAAAATTGTACGATTGTCAGAAAGTGGAATCGCGATTAGCAATATTTTGCAATTGAAAATTACACGGTAGTAAATGGTATTGCAAATGAAACAAAATCGTCGATTTCATATGTAAACGACGCGTTTACGAGACTCCCATTAGCAGTTTGAATTTGATTTGTATCGCCGTTTTAACGAAATGCCGTCTAATAATATGGTACTGGTCCGTTGGATTAAGTCGTAAGAAACGCGCATCCGACATCTGACTTTCACCGGTGCGCTGATGACTGTTAATGGCGGGCGTCTTTCAAGAGAACTTCCAATCGAACGTTGTCAAACCACGTCAGACTCTATGGAGACAGAGATGCCAAACTGCGTGAGCTCGTAGAGTTTCGGAGAGTCGACAAAGGCAAACTGATACATGCTCTCTTTCTCGAAAAAGTTAAATGAAACTAACAATTTTTCCTCTGCCAGCCTCTACTGGCCTCTGCTGGTCTCTGCTTGCTTCTGCTGACCTCTGCTGACCACTGTTTACCACTCCTAATACTTGCTACTGCTTGCCTCTGCTGGCCACTACTGACCACTGCTGACCACTTCTAATATATCTGGTAACATTCCGCGATTTTTTGGAAATGACGTCATTTCCAGAAATTTTCGGGATTTCTTGGAGATGACGTCATTGCAGGAAGTGGCACAAATCCCGGCAGAATTTTTCGGCGAAAAATTAAAAAAAAAATTTTAGTAGCTCAGGAAGAATTTAGATAATTATTATTGGGAAATCTATCGTCGAATTTGCATTACTCGGCTATAAACGAAGCGATCTTATCGACCAATTCCAGTAGCATCGGTTTGAGAGAACCTTCCTCAGTCGACAATAGACCCTATCGTGTCGATAAACATTATCATTTTCTTATTTGTATTATTAGACTGCAGATCTTTATGCAAATTCATAGTTTTATTAATAGAATTAATTGGAGCTTTATAGAGGGTTGTCTCAATATTTTTGCACATGAAGTGCATTCTGTAGTTTTTCACAACAATGGGAGTTTAATACAACATCAAAGAACCATAAACAAGTGTATTCACAATAATACAATTTTTTAATAATACTAAAAATGAATAAAAGAATCAAGGATAGAAGTGTCCAAAAAGAGTTTGAAGTTTCGAAACAGTCGTGGATTAAGCATTAAAAGACGCAGTACAAAATGTTACCTCGCGAGGCTAAGGAAACAATTGATCGTGGTGAATTAACCGATCTCCGGGAGCCTTTCTTTCCCCGTGTAACTGCAATCCCAATCGATATCCTCGAGGCGTCCGGGTGTTTTCACGGCCCCGGCTACCTAATTACCGTTGCAACAATCAGCCACGGCGGCGGCGCAACACACCCTCTTTACGATCCTCCATCTCGGCTGAACACGTTGCGGTACACCGCCCGGGGAATAACGCGTCACGTATCTAGGAACGGAACCGTCCGCGTCGCGAGTCCGATTTCAAGACAGTTAACTTAATTATCGGCCGGTGGGCTGCACGACGCAGGAAGCGATGGAATCTTAGCCATCGGCCGTTGCCCACGGGGCCCCGGAGGATGAGGACGAACGGAGCCCAGAGGCAGAGCAACGAGATAAGGAAGGATAACAGATACGTGTTGCACCGGAGAGGAATCGACCGAGAGGTAGGTCGTACTCGGGCGTGTTCATGTCCGATGTGACCTTCGGCCTCTCCTATGAGGCTGGTGCTGGTTGCTGCCTCGGACTGGATCCGCGGGTACCGCTATCCATAGCTCCCTCTGCTACTCCAGTCGTATAAAATGGCATTGGTACCCTACATACCGGCACGGAGCGGCAACTGACTCTCGACGTTCGGTGAAAATGCCGGATCATGAGAATCGAGCGAAGCAAATACATCATACCGTGGGTCCCGCAATTGAATTTTAGCTCTGCAGGGACTCTGTGTCGATCTAAAGCTTCGTCTAATAATCCTATTTACTCTGCAATTTTATTTAGAACGAATAATCGGTTCTATTATTTTACAATTCTATTTACTCCCACTCGTATTCGTACGCTATAATCGTAATTCGCTGTCAATGGAGAGAAACTCGTTTCTTTTCGTGAATCTTTTCCATTTTTATTTTGACCAAATTTCATTTATTACACAACTGTGTTACTTTTATTTACAAAGTAGTTTTTTTTGTTTTTTTAATGCATTTAATGCATTTATAATCTTTAATTATAAATATTATGAAATCGATAATACGTACCACGACCACTGACAAGTGTTACTGTTAATTATTCAAATTTAAACCCTTAAATGTCTGAATATACAACAAAATAGACTCACACCTGTTTCAAAAGCAACTTTTTCTCCCTTTTATACTGAACCACCATACGAATACGAATCTGAGTAACTGTATACATTTTTCTATTTAACTTCATTAACCTGAACTCTATCTACTGATAAAAAATTCAGGTCTACCATTTCGATTCTCCACCTGCTACCAAGTAATCTTATTTATTACTGATAGATTTGAAAAAATAAATATTACGAAGGAGCGTAAATAAAATTTTAAAAGTGAAATTAATTGAAACGAACAGTTTCTCACCTCGAGGATAGTGATTCTAAATATATACTCGTGCGACTTAAGTGGAAATGAAACGGTTAACTACTTAATATCTCCGACTCCAACGACTTGGCGTCCACGAGCAGGATTACGAGGCAAGATTAGCTCGCCATTAGCCAAGGTCAGGTCGCCACCAACAAATCGTTGAAATCGCTTCCTGCATTCGTTTCCACAAAAGCTCTGGCTATCCCCCGCCCCTTCAGGCGACGTTCCAGTTGGCTAGAACCCGTTCTGCCTCAAGATATCTCAATTCCCTCGGAACCGACGCTGACCTATACGCGTCGCTCGCGACGAATCAATCGGTTCCACCAACGGTGTTTCTATTCGCGAAGAACCGAGGCTTTTTCTAGCGATTCCCTCCCTCTTACGATTTTTCCCCTTTTGGAAATCGGAACTAATTAGCATGCCTCGGAACGAGATCGTCAGCTATTCTCGGTACCGTGGAATCCGAGTCGAAGATGATAGAAGAAATGAGAAAGCGGAGGTCAAGGAAAAGAAATTATAAATGCATGGAACAGAGAAAATAAAATATTCTCTCGAAATAGAACTATCCTTTTGTTTAACACTAGAACTACCGGAAGTGATTCAAAATGATTTGTAATTTCTGAAAATTGTAAAAAATATACCATTGCTTGTTATAAGAATTATTTTCGTTGCATTACAGATTTCTTCAAGTATCTATCGTTTTAATTTCTTTGGTACAAATAAATACACCATAATTGTTGGTAGTTCTAGTGTTTAAAGAATTATTTTAATTTCCCATATTTAATAATTAAAAGAGACACTCCGAATTATAGTCTTCCTCAAAATTGCACAGTTTCGACCCTCCGCGGGGAACAATGTAAACGATGCTCATCCCAGATCGTATTAATCTTTCACAATCGTCGGGCTGTCCAAGTTTTTTGCGATCTTTGACACCATCTTTCTCGCATTTTAGCGTTTCAGTGATTAATGGTTTAGAAATTACAGCTCTTCCGCGGCTACGTTAACTCCGCCAACCTCTCGACGGTCGGTTTTTATCAAAACGTGGATTCCACGGCGCAGATTGCGTTTCCGTGGTGGTAGTCTCGTATTTTCGGGCAAAATTCTCGTTAGCGTTCAGCCGTCCCTGTTCGGATCTTTGTTTTCGACCCGTTATTCTTCTTCGTCCATGAAGTTTAACCACTGTTTGCGTACGCGGTCGTAACTGTGCAGACTGTTACCTTTGAAACGTCAAACAATTTAGCTGTCATGGTCGGAGACTGAAACGGGATTTGTCCTCCTCGAAAATACGGAAAGTCATTCGTTTCACCAACTGTTCGCACCGTGCAATCACTGTAAACAACTTTTGCTACGTCAGTGTAAAATATTTCTATAATATTACCGTTCGTTTCATTTCGCTCGACACTTGCAGAAACTATCTGTCGACGAATGAATACTGGGGTTTTGTGTACATTTGTACCTGCACTAATGTCCATAAATCACTGAACATATTACTGATAAAGTATTAATTTTGTTTTGAGGTATTATTGTAAAATACGTACGCGTAACAAAATTAATACAGAAATGTGTGTCTGTGTTCTAATAACCATTTAGGGGACTCATGGTTGACAGAGTATTTATAAATGCACGATTTATCGAGACGAGACCAGAAAACAAATTTCATTTCTGTCGATCTTTAATGGAAAATGTAGATTTCTACATCTCCGAGGCGATGCATCGTAAATTGTGCAGTAAAAAATTTAAATCGATAATACGAGTCATAATAAGGCTGTAAATTTAATGAATTCGACTCTGGTGATTTCAATGCGTGGTATCTCGAACTGGACTCTGGTAATTTCAATGCGTGATGAAAGCACGATGTGTATTCACGGTAGTTTCAAACCAGTATTTGGAATGCATTTTTCGCATAAAGTGAACCATTTATTCTCGTGAAACACATTTTGTTTTATATGTGTAAAACATTTACCATAATTTTCTGTAAGAGAATGAATAAACACTTATTTCCATTTCATTATTCATTTCTTCACGTATCTATCGTTTTAATTTCTTTGGTACAAATATATTATAGTTGTTGGTATTTTTAGTATCAACCTTTTACTATCGATAACTGTTCATATAACGCGATGTTTTATCGGTGCATATATTGAAATTCACCTTCCGTAAGGCTAGTCGTTTCATTTTCGATAACTTCCCCTATTTCCAATTCGAGAATTCGATACAAAAATATGTTCTAAACATATATTTATGTATTTCTTCGATGGAATGAAAGATTTCAGGAAAAAATGGTCCAGGTTTGAGTATTGCGTGCAGCCACAGAAATTTGTAGAACCCGTATCGTGGCGCGGAATCGACGGAGTGTGGAACACTCGAACACGATCCTCTCCGGTCGTTCTCGCGCTACCTGAATCTCCTGTACCGCTATTCCGTGGTCATAACGTCCCTCGCGGGAGGACATAAAACGGAATTAGTACCACGTGTAGTCGCGTTCGAGCCCGTTGTCCAGGCCCGCCACCGATTCGATCGCAACAACTACCAGATAACCCCGTACGCGTAATTTCCTTGACCCCCGACGCGACGTTATGCAAAGCAGAATCGTCGTTTGATCGCGAATAGGGCGCGGATATAAGTCCAATCAACGGGATCTAGCGGCGCGGCGCGATCCCCGGCTGGATCGTACGGATGATCTCGTTGGTTACGATCGCGGAACCGGGCCTCATTAGGGACCCTTGATCGTCTTGGCACTGTGCTTGAATCGCTCATCAAGCGGGAGGAGTTGTTACGCTCAATCAGGTTACCGGTCTTGGCTCATCTTCTAATGACCTGTTACGCAAAAAGATCGTCTTCCGCGGCAATTTGCCTGGTTTCTTTGTCGCGTGGTCGTCTTCTTGCATGGATTTTGAGACGGTTCGCCAGGAACGAGGCGTGAGAGCGAAGAGATTCCGCTGGACGACGGGCTCCATGGGAGAATTTAGAGCGAAATTTAACGGGAAGTAATTTTAAATTGATGCTGCTTATACCCCGCCACGTTGGGATTGTCAATCATCCGCCTCTTAACGGCGTGGATACATTAACGGTCAAATGTATTTGATCGCGTGTACCTTGGGAACAAAGAGATCGTGGTAGGAACGATGCTTGGGCGGATCGAAATCAATGACGTTCGTCGACTGCCATTTTTGAGCCAGGAATAGAGATATTCGATAATTTAGCGGTGTACTCTGGTTATTTTCAAGTACTCCTAATGCGGTAGAAGCGATGCTTAAGATTTTATATTTATTAGAGTTCTTTAAACAATTTGAAAATGTGATCATCACGCCATTTTGGAGCCAAAAAAAGAAGTATTCGATAATTCAGTAGTATACTCTGATATTTTAAAGCATTTCTAATGCTGTAGTAGCGACGCTTAAGATTTTATAATTATTAGAGTACTTTGAATAATTTTAAAATGCGATTTAAAATTGACCTGAATTGCTACGCCATTTCTGAACCAAAAAAAGAAATATTCGATAATTAAATGGCACACTCTGGTATTTTGAAGCATGTCTAATGCTAGTAACGATGCTTAGAATTTTATAATTATTTCTTTAAACAATTTTAAAACGCGGTCCAAAGTTGGTCACGCGTTTGGATCGCCACGTGGTTTTTCGAACCTTGAACCGAGATGAAAAATGGGCAGGTAGGGCCTTCTGCGCGGAGGGACAAAAACACCGAGCCCAGGGACGGGTTTTGAATGATAATTATCATTCTACAGACACAACGAGATATAAATTATAATGCTGGACCGAAAGGGAGCCTGTTCTTTCCGGCGATGTTTCCACCTTCTCAGATCCAACGAGTGGTCCGAAACAAGGAGAAACGCCGATTGTGCAGGTGCCACGGATGCTTCTGCCTGTGTATTTTTTATCTCGAAACCCGGGATTGCTTGTTTCTTTTCAATTTTAAACGAAGCACTACACGATAGAAATACATCGTATTATAAATGCAGTACCACATTGGGATAACTCCTGATTCGACCGAACGTTGTATAAAGTTGAGCCAGAAGTTGCTTCTACGTTGCATCGTAAATTTGATGCTTCGAGTAAGCTTCTAAATTTACTGCCACAAACGACTGAAACTGTATTTACACGATATTCTTCGACGATACTTGTAAATCTGAATTTAATTGGAATTTAAATTTAATATTATAAAAATTATATTATTTTGTAGATGCATACTGTCATATGAGAAACCATAGTTCCTATACTGTAACTGGTACTTCGATTTAGCTTCATTCATTTTTACTAATAATGCACATTTAAATTAGGAGTTCAATTATTTCAATTTGGACACATTGTTTAAAGATACAATACTATTGATTTCAAATTAGAAAATATAATATTTGTTGCAAAACTGTTGCAACAGCAAAATCGATCAGTTGACGACTTTAAAAATACAAACACTATGGAAGTGAACGTATAAACAATTCTCAGAAAATTCAGAGGGACTAAACCCATTTTTCTCGATATTTGGTGGATTCGTGCAGGTTTAAAACTCGGTGATTTCAATTTTCTCTCACTTTTGAGAGCCTTGAGTACTCGTTGCACGTTCGAGCAGTGAAACAGTTCGTACGGTTAAGAGTTTGGTTTCAACCCCGTTCCGCGAGAACCCGTGGATCGCTTCTTAACGGCGGATTCCGCTCGTTTGCCGCGCGCGAATTTATGTGTCACGCGTTGCATCGATTGGTCGCGAACAACCACGCCAATAAACATCTTTATCGGCCCGTCCATCTCCCTTCCTTCGGCGTTCCCCTTTGGAACCGACATTCTTTCCGCTGGTCCCGAGGGTCGGCGTTTCTAATCGACGATTAGCAGCACGCCGGCGTCCCGTGTATCCGCGAGCTTTCTTCGCGGATTTACCGACCTTCCCTTTGTTCGATCGATGCTCCAACGACCGCTCTTCAGCCACCGTTTAAGCCCGTATTTAGAGTCCTGGAGTCTGCTCGCGATCGCCATTCGAGATCCCACCAGTCACGAACGCAGCTACGAACTTTCCACCGCACGCCATTTCTATATGTAGTGCATTTTGTTATAATAATAGAGAAAACTAGGGTGCTACTACCCCTGCAAAAATAACTTTTTCAGAATGATTTGAAATTTTTTAATTTCGCCGAAAAATTTCTGCGTCTACCCCCTGTCGATTTTTCTTTAAAGCACGTTTTCAATTTTTAATCAATTTGTTTGACACTGAACGGAAATGTTGTTTAATACTTTTTTGTAGATATTCATAAGCTCTATCTGGGAGAAAAATTTCATTGAAATATATTTACTACTGTAGGAGTTATGGACGTTTGAAAATTGGACCATTTTTTAAGGGATTTTTCTCATTTTACGGGTTTAAGGAACAACTTTTTCAATATTGTTAGAATCTCTACATATTCTCCATTAAAATACGCGTTGTTTGCATTTTGAAACATTAAAATCCCCCACTTCGTTCAGGAGTTATGAATTTTTAAACATAAACATGAAATTTCAGGGAAATCAGACATTGGTCAGACCTGGTCAGACATTGTATTTTCGGTAAAGAATTTTTTTCTCGAAAGTGCGTAGGATTTCGGGGGTATATCTATTCACAAAAAATGATTGTAATTGACCCCTGCAACCGAAAATAATTTTTCCAGAACGATATGAAATTTTTTTCGCCAAAAAATTTAGGCACCTAGCCCCTGTCGATTTTTCTTAAAAATTCGTTTATCATATTTAGGAATTTTGTTTGACGCTTTAGAGAAAAGTTGTATAATACTTTTTTGTAGGTACCTATGAGCTCTAGTTCACTACTAAATTTCAATAGGATATATTCACTATTATAGGAGTTATGGTAGTTTGAAAATTGGACCATTTTTATGGTGTTTTTCTCAGTTTACAGGGTAAAGGAATAAGTTTTCTAATATTGTTAGAATTTTTACACAAATAAATTACAATGAAATACATTCACTATTGTAGAAGTTAAAGAACAACTTTTGGAACATTCTTAAAATTTTGAAATATTCTTCACCAAAATACAAACAATTGCATTTGCAATTAAATTCAATTATTAAATCCGTAATTTTAGTAATTTTGGAAGGCTTCTTCCTTAGAGTCCAAATTTCCAACTCACCACTGATAATGTAAATAATACAATACTGGCCAAAATTGACCCACCAGTTAAAGGTTGTGATGACTGTAAAACAGAGTAGGTAGCCTATTTGTCCATTTTTCTAACCCGTTTAGTGTTGCACTCGACAAGGTACGAAAATGATCGCGGACGGATACGTTTAAGTTCACGTGCAGAACTTCTAACGCTACTAAACAATGTTCAAATGCCAAGGACAGGTGAAGTTTCTCCTTCATTTCACACAGCTTCCTATGCTCCGTCCGAGAACAGCGAAATGTCACGCTTCGTAGGCTGATTCATACACGAAACAGAGAAACTGCGTCGACTAGTTTATACAATTTCCACGTGACTAACAATATCTTTCCTTCTTTTCCAGGTAAGTCTCCGTCACTGTACGTACGCTGGATCTACGACTTCCTCGTAAAGGTCAGATAAAGTAATGTTTAAACGATACGCCTGCAACACATAGGTAAATCCAACCGCGTCGAAAATATTATCTCGTTAACCTCTTCATGAATACTCACATATACACACGTACATTTCATTTTTAAGATATTTTAAGTCTCATAACGTGTGAACGACGACTAGAATTGGCAAATAAACATACGTAATTGGATTTTCCAAAGATATAACACATTATTGTAATATTGATAGATAACATGTTCGATAATGAACGGCATATTAAATAATGTGATTCAATCCTGAAGAGGTCAACGATTTCTTTCTATCCTCAGCAAGTTCCAAAAGGAATCCAGAAAATTTTATTTATCGCTGCTAACAACCAGTGCAATTATAAGCCATTAAAGGTCCGCGCGATAAATCTCTTCCCCGCAAATTGCCTCGCGAATCGATTAATCCGTCGCGATTAAAATTACGGGCGTCGGGGTCTCGCTGGTTCCACCCGGAATCGAACAGTTTCCCGTTCGAGCATTTATCTCCGAGTTCCGCGTGTCAGTCGTCGAGATGTTCTCGCGAGTAACGTAGGCAGCATCGTTAACATCGCGTTGACCCGGAGGGTACACGCCCAATGCAACAGTCATTGCATCCGATAGAGGCGTCATTCCCATTCTGTCAACCTGACGGCGAGATGAACGAGCAATGCTCAAGAATTCTCCGACTCGCATTCGTATTATACGTGTCTCGTGCTGGTCGTTAAACAGCATCCAATACGCAAATTGACCCTTTCGAACCTGAAAGGTACAACACGATTCAAACTTTTACTCCCAACCATCGATAACGACCATCAAAGTTGCAAGTAATATACTAGATTATATAGGGTGTTCGGCCACCCCTGGGAAAAATTTTAATGGGGGATTCTAGAAGCCAAAATAAGATAAAAATCAAGGAGGATACTAATTTGTTGATCGAGGCTTCGTTAAAAAGTTATAGTAACATTTCCGACCACACAGTATATTTTCGGTAAAGAATTTTTTTCTCGAATTACGTACGATTTCGAGGGTATGTTTATTCGCCAAAAATTATTGTAATTGACCCTCGCAACAAAAAATAATTTTCCCAGAACGATTTTCAATTTTTTAATTTTATCGAAAAATTTGTCCACCTTCCTGAATTTTTTTCTCGAAAGTAGGTAAGATTTCGGGAGTATGTCTATTCACCAAAAATGATTATAATTGACCCCCGCAACCGAAAATAATTTTTCCAGCACGATTTGAAACTTTTCAATTTCGCCGAAAAATTTAGGCACCTACCCCCTGTCGATTTTTCTTAAAAATTCATTTTCCATTTTTAATAAATTTGTTTGGCGCTGTACGGAAAAGTTGTCTAATACTTTTTTGTAGGTACCTATGGGCTCTACTTCAGGAAAAAGTTTTATTTAAATATATTCACTATTATAGGAGTTATGGCTGTTTGAAAATTGGACCATTTTTATGGGATTTTTCTTATTTTAGAGAGCCAAGGAACAACTTTTCGAATATTTTTATAATTCCTACACATTCTACACTAAAATACGCGTCGTTTGGCTTTTGGAACATTAAAATCGTCCAATCCGTTCAGAAGTTATGGTGTTTTAAAGATTCGCATGAAATTTACGGGAAGCATTTTCGGCCTGAAATTATATTTTCGGTAATGAATTTTTTTCTCGAAAATGGTTAGAATTTCGAAGGTATGTCTATTGACCAAAAATGATTATAATTGGTCCCTGCAATCAAAAATAATTTTTTTAGAACGAATTGGAATTTTTTAATTTTGTCGAAAAATTTCACACCTTCTCGAATTTTTTTCTCGAAACTGGGTAGGATTTCTGGGGTATATCTATTCATAAAAAATGATTATAATCGACCCTTGCAACCGAAAATAATTTTTCCAGAACGATTTGAAATTTTTGAATTTAATTGTTATTAACTTTTTAAGCCTCCATCAACAAATTGGTATTCTTGATTTTCGTTTTATTTTGGCTTCTAGAATCTCCCAGTAAAATTTTTCCCAGAAGTGGTTGAACACCCCGTATATTACACATAATTGTTTTATGTAACACGTTTCTTTCGTTTCGTTTTTCCTGTCTGCGGATTTTAACTATGAGAAAAACTGGACCAGGAACAGTCTTCATAATCCAGAGTAATCGAAAAGCCCAAGCCTCTTTATTAATCTAGAAATCTCGATAGAGCAGAGAAGAAAATTTTTATCCGAATAAAAATTTCTAACAACGAATAAGAGAAATTCTTCTCGCATTACTCGTTCGCCAGAGCGTTGATTCACACAGGTATATCGTGAACCATAGTCGTTTTTACTTTCTTGCGGTTGCATTTTTGGAATGCCTCGCGTGGAAATGGCGGCCGTGGAAACGGTTAATCGAACGCGGATAAATGCTGCTCGACGCGTGGCGAATTATGCCCGAGAAAGTCTTCGCTTGATAACGCAAGCATAATCGCGCCTTTCTATCGCGCTGCTCGTTTCGCGAGCCTCTGAGGACGCGCCTAGGATGGAATATATTGCTAAATTCGTTTGAGAAACGACTCGCTGCCGAGCGACTTGTTTGGAGAATTCATTCGTTTGGAAATGAAATAGCTTCGAGAGAAAGGTTTCGAAAGTATCGAGTCCGATAGCGAATTGATATCGTTTCGCGAGAAGTAGCCTCTCGAATTATTCAACAACAAAAGAGTTTCCATTCTGTAGTTCAGAAATGAAATTTACACGCGAAACTATACAAACAATCCACTATGTATTATCAAATATCTGTTAGTTCTATTAGCGCTCCGAGAATTTTTCTTATTATTACTAACAATGTCAAAAGCAATTTTATGATCTGACTTTTAAGAATAAAAAAAAAATTCTCTTTTCAACGAAAATTTATATAATTCCAATAATTTAAATTTTATTCATATATTTTATAAATTCAGTTTACATTATCATAATCGAAACTTTAATCACATTTTAACAAATTCTTTCTCGTGGACACTGCATGCAGAAAAAATAATTTGCCAAAAATTAAATGGTAGATTAACCGTGCCCCGACTACGAGTGGTCCAGAATTTATATTTTTGTCTAATTTGGTCATGAAGGGTGGATGAGTTTCCAAAAATGAGAGTTGCAACAAGGTCTGCAATGGCGGCGCCTCGTTTTTCTCGAGGATGTTGGCCGTCCTCGTTTCATCGTCGTGATTATGATGCAGAGGAGCGTGTCAGAACGCAGCCGCGTAGCGAGTAAATCAACTTTAACCACCTTTTGCCCCCGATCTGACTTCATAATCGAGAGCTGGACCGAGTCGACGCGTCGGCCAATTATACACGGCGGACCTCTAGCCTCGCGCGCGGACAACCCGTGGCTACTTTAAATGGCGGGACACCTATACTTATATTTCGTACGCACCGGGCGTGGAATCTCGCGGTGATTAATTAATTCGGAGCGCTGACGGTGTTTACGACGTGATTGACCAAGTTCGATATTGAATATTAAACCGGGGGTTAATAGCCGCCGGTCTCTCGTCGGTTCTTGAAAATCAATTAAACGGGAAACGATTTATAGATCGGTAGGCTCGCGCGATAACTTGCGCGCAAATACTTTGAATTACGATGCAGGAAGTCGTCCCCGAGGGGATTCAATTATTATTTTATTCGCGTCTTCTGTTGGTAGTTACACGGTTATTGTTGTTCTAAGGAAATCGATTGCAGCGTTCGTGGCTTTGTTTTGCAGTAGGAAGTCTCCGTTTTAAATGGGGAAAGGAACGTTCGAAAGATAATTTCTTCGTGGTATAGAAATGAAAATGGACGAAAAACTCCTCACTTGAAAAAAATTAATCTAGATAAGACACTTGAATTTTAAGATTCTTTCAATTTTCAATTGCCTAGACACAAAGTTGAAAGCTAAAAAAATTTTCAAGATTGGATGTTAAAGAAACTAAATCTAAATAGAACTCTAAAATTTTGAATTTTAAGATTCATTCAATTCCCAATCGTCTAAAAACAAAGTTCCATTTTCGTGGACAATTTGAGGGGTTCGATGTGGCAGTGAGTGCGGTAAGAAACGTGAATTAATGGTGTCGATCGCTTGGATAAGGTTGAAATTCGATTTGATCGTGTCATGACATTCCAAGGTATCGGAGGATCCCGAACTGGATCAAGGTGATCGATGTCGATCGGGAAACGCAGGCCACGAGCTAACGGTACGGCCACGAGTCAGTCACCGTGAAAAGGATGATTCGTGTTTGATTTGTCGATAGGATCGCGCGGGGGTAGCCAATTATGGGTTCAGGAGCGGTCGAGGAACCGTCTTGGAACCGTCCCGTGTCAGCGTTGGCGCGCTGTGTTGATTAAACCCGGGATTCCGATCTAATTGGATTAGGCTGCGCCTTGCTCCTCTATTTTCCATTCGTCATCGTTCCAGACTCTCTTTCTCTCGTCCTATCCCTTTGTCGTCGACTTTCTGCGTTACTCTTTCTTCCGTTCCACGTCCGCGATGCTTTCTGTCCGCGATTCGAACCGTACAACTGGGTTGTTTGCCGATTCACCGGCGCTCCTCGTCTTTCTATCCGCATGAAAGGCCAGCGTCTCTCAATGGTCGACGCTCCTCAAAGCTCTGCCTAAGCCTGACGATGATTTTCACACCATGCTTAACACTAAAACCTATCACGGCCGGTGAAATGATCGTTTTGAAAATTTCGTTTAGAATTTCTAACACGCAATATTATTTTAGCGCTATTTAACTTCACGACTTTCTTTATAGTATACCTACAATGAATTTTACAATATTCACTTCTATTCTTAATGTTTGTTTTCTGAGAAAAATATGTAGTCTGTCTTGCCTACCATGACTGGTCATCTGAGCGGTTGAATTATATTTTTTTGTGGAAAAACTGGACAACATTTGGTATCAAATTCTGGTTAGCTTTCGATGTAAATGGGAAATATATGTATAGCACAGATGAAAGGAGAGAATCTTCAGTTTCGACTACCTTAAAACAGTCTAACAACGCGTATTAAAAATACTAAAACTTTAGACGCGTGCAGTTCCGAAACTAATGGTGTTTTATACATAATTGAGCCACTGTTGGAAGCGGCAAGGCCTCCCCTTTAAAATGGTTTTTGTCGATCCGACTTCCCGTTTTCGAGATATCGCAATTTATGTAAATAGATAAGTTTTTAAAAATTCTCTTATGGCGCTTCCTGTATTAAAACAGACTACTAACGCGTATTGAAATTATTAAAACTTTAATTACTTGCAGTTTTTAAATTATTAGCATTTTCTCCATTATTAAGCCATTGTTAGCGGCGGCAAAGCTTCCTCTTTTAAGTGGTTTTTGGTTTTTGTCGATCCGACTTTCCGTTTTCGAGATATCGTAATTTATGTAAAAGGTAATTTTTTCGAATTCGACTATCAGTGTCTCCGTCTAACGCGTCGAACCTCTTGCTCGCACGTGCATCGTGCTGACCTACCTCAACATCGTGACCCAGTTCCGTAGTGTTTCTAAGAATGTACTACGCACTGTTTACTATTTACGCACGCGCGGTCATTCACCTCGCGTCGATGAAACATAAACAAACAATCGAACCCGGAACTAGCCACCGCATCGACTTGAAACTAAAACCGCCATATCTCCGGAACTAATAACGCTATCGACTCGTACAAACGCTCGTTTTAAAGGGCATTTCATGCTCTATCCGATGACTATCATAACTACTATGTTTTATGCTGTTTTCTATGTTTATTTTGACATTTACTTTGACGCTACATACCCAAAAAAGTTTTCAGCAATTCCTATTGATTATACGACTGGCGTGCGATAAAACTGGATTATAAATCATTTATTTAATTGAAAATGAATTTAAATTTATATACAGGATAAATAATTGTTTTCTCCGGGATTAACTACAATATCGACTCGAAACAAAATTCGTGTTCAAAGGCGTTTTATCTTCTAGTAGTTTGCAACGTAAACGTATCTGATAATGTAACATCGAACCACCAAATAGAAATAATACATTCTCGAGCTCTCGATTTTAATTTACTGTCTTTTCATTTTCTTTTCGTTTATTAATCTTTCGTAATGTTAAAATTTCGCATTGGCGTTCGAAGTGCCTTTATTACACGATCGAGTCAAACGGATTCGGATGATTTATCGTCGACGGTGTCGACAGATCCGGTTTAACGCCGGACTCTTCTTGAACTTTTATCTCCCGTCGAAACGCCGTTCCCCCCTCCGGTTATGAATCGTTCACGGGCCCGAATCGAAGTCCTTTTATTCGTCTTCTTTCGTATAAAAAAAGGCTCGGTTGCAACGAGACCCCGAAGCGGACCGTTCCTGAACGGAATCGATTCGGACTCGCAGCTGCTCCCCGCGGAACTTTAAGTGCCATTAGATGTTACCAGCGGACTGGATTTACGACGGAAAATACGATCGAGCCATGTACGGCGTAATTGCCACTATTTTGTAACGCTGCTCGTTGTGTTGCACGTGGCCGCGGCCCGGTATCCCTCGAACGACTTAAAATAATATCCCCGGCTATTTATAAAACCGTGGCGCGCATTATCTCGGATCTCGCGGTAATGTAATTACGAGGGAACTGGCCGGTTTGGAAAGCGCGTGATAAATTAATCGCTGTGTATAGACTGGCTGATTCGACGCGTTCGGTACGCGTAGGCTCGAACCAAAAGGTACCTCGGAACCGTCGAGCTTCGCCGTTTCTTTTCCTCTTTCGAAATCTAACGAGCAGTTCCTCCGGTATATTAGTCAATTAGGAGTCGTTTCGGATAATTGTATCGTTCCAAGTTGACAGAACGAGACCTCGTTTCGAAGTAAATTCGTTCGTAAGAAAATTAATAACTGGTATTAAGGAGCAACTGGACCAGTCGAACTTGAAGAACTGGGTGGAGAGATGATGCTAAATCGTCGTGTTGTTTGCAACATTCTAGTAGATGAGATAATCGATAGGGAATAATTAGTATTGCTTATCAAATCTGCGTTCATTAAGGAGCAATTAAGATTTATCACTGACTAGACCAGTCGAGATTCATGGAACGAATGTTTGTTTTGTTTGCAATATTATAGCAGATGATGATTAGATGTACGATCAATTCGAATTCTGTATCTATGGAAATAAGTCAAAAGCAAGTGGCAGAGTTAATTTTGAATCTTCCATTTGCAATGTTCTAACAAGTTTGATTAGAGTATCTAAATACGCATCAACAAAATGTCTGCGTCACATATTTTACAGTTGCATTTCCTTATCAAATCTGCAAAATGAGCTCTGCGACTGACATGATCAGGTAGTAGTAATCAGCAGCGAATGATCACGGGCTCGATCGAAGAACAGTTAATATGCTTCGAGATACAGTTAATTGAGATTTCAAGGATAACTCGAGCTCCTTAAGAATGGTTTCTCTCGCTAAACAAGGCTGCGCAATCAAGCTCCCATGCGTTACGATTAAATCGAGGAAAGGTATCGAAAGAAGATCGGATCGATAAGCGTGCTCGTACGTGCATAGATCTACGCGCTCTCGTCTAGCGTTTCACGATGGTAGAGAATTCCCAGACTGATATAATCCGCGAAAGTCCATAAATCTTTATCGAAACCCGATCGCGGGGTGTTTAATCAACTTTCAAATATACGTTGCTAGACTGAAAAACAAACTTGGACATTCCAATAAACTTTAAATGGTTGTTTTGGTAGCGAAAGTCTCGTTCAAACTTTCGTGGATCTCGTGGGACACACACTTGGTCATTTTTTAACTTTTTTTCCAGATGACTTAAGCATCAGGCATTTCAACAAATTTTAAATGGTATTTTTGGTAGCAAAAGTCAGATCCAAACTTTTGTGTATTTCATAGGGTATACAGTTAGACATTTTTTAATTTTTTTTTATATGACTTAGGCATCTTAACAAATTTTAAATGGTTCTCTTGCTGGCACAATTCAAAAACCTAACTTTCTTGTATCATTCTTCATAGGGTACACACTTTTAGCCATTTGTAAATTTTTTTCAGATGACTTAGGCATTCCAACAAATTTTAAATGGTTCTCTTGCTAGCAAAATTCAGAATCACACCTTCTCGTATCATTCTTCACTCTTCCACATACTTTTAGCCATTTGTAAATTTTTTCCAGATGACTTAGGCATTCTTTTGCTAGCAAAATTCAGAAACAAACCTTCTTACATCTCATAAGGTGCACACTCAGACATTTGTTAATTTTCTTCAGATACCATAGTGCCGTATTATAGTAAACGTTTAATCTACCTGCAGGTTCTCCAGAGATTTTACGAGGGCATTCAAGTAAATAAAAACACAGTAAAATCTAACGTTTCGTAATGAATCAACCTGATACATTGTGGCCTGAAATTGAACCGTGCATCGTTCTAGATAAAAAAGGAACCGATCATGTAGCGAAATTCGCTGGGTAGGCGCGTTTAAAGGACAGCGATCTCGGTGATCCACAAAAGCGACCGTGTTCTCTTCGGGGCGACGCCATTAAGGGGCCCGGTGAACAATCAGCGACGCATCGGGGCCCGATCGGAGGGGACAGTCTCTCGGCCACACGCGGTCAATCGAGATTCCAGACGTAGAGGAGAAAAGATGTACGGGCGAACCGTTAGCCTAGGCAGGAGCAAGAGGTCTCTAAGCGCGGAACAGCACGCCTCGAGGGCTCCGTATAGAGGTTACGAAGCGCAGTCGAGAGCCGCGGAAAGGATGCAGGAGTGCAACGCGCGGCTGAGGCCCGATATCTTCACGGACCACACCCACCATCTTGCTCTCTTTCACCGTACCGGCCGCACAACGGAGAGAGGAAACGCTCTCTAGAGAGAAACGGCTCGGGTTCTCAGGTATCGCGGCACCGGTAGATCGCCGCATTTGCATCCACGTTTGCTCCACTTGCTCGAGCAACAGCTCCTTCGGGTACGGAATAGGAGCGAGAGGAATGTGACTCGAATCCTGACATCGTTTCTGGCGTTTCGAAACACGTGACACGTTCCTCTCGTTAACAGTTTACTCGAGAAATTCAAAATCACTGTCCACGTCCGCTCGAGAAGTAGATTATCAATTTTTCTATAGTTGCTCCACTTTCTCAAGCAACTCCTTTGGGGTGCAAAATAGGAGCAATGTGACTCCAGTTGTACGACACTTGACGTATTATTTTTATTATTGTTTTACAGAAGAAATTTAAAATCACTGTCCACGTTTGCTACCATTTACTAGAGAAGTAGATTCTTGTTTTATTAATTTTATTTTTATAAACTATCTGTAATTGCTCCACTTTCTAGAACAGCAACTCCTTTGGGGTGCAAAATAGGAGCAATGTGACTCCAGTTGTGCGACACTTGACGTATTATTTTTATTATTGTTTTACAGAAGAAATTTAATATTACTGTCCACGTTTGCTACCATTTACTAGAGAAGTAGATTCTTGTTTTCTTAATTTTATTTTTATAAACTATCTATGATTGCTCCACTTTCTAGAACAACTCCTTTGGGATATAAAATAGGAGCAATGTAAGTTGCTCCAGTCCAGTTGTATGACACTTGACGTATTATTTTTATTATTATTTTACAGAAGAAATTTAATATCACTGTCCACGTTTGCTACCATTTACTAGAGAAGTAGATTCTTGTTTTATTAATTTTATTTTTATAAACTATCTGTAATTGCTCCACTTTCTAGAACAGCAACTCCTTTGGGGTGCAAAATAGGAGCAATGTGACTCCAGTTGTGCGACACTTGACGTATTATTTTTATTATTGTTTTACAGAAGAAATTTAATATTACTGTCCACGTTTGCTACCATTTACTAGAGAAGTAGATTCTTGTTTTATCAGTTTTATTTTTATAAACTATCTATGGTTGCTCCACTTTCTAGAACAACTCCTTTGGGATATAAAATAGGAGCAATGTAAGTTGCTCCAGTCCAGTTGTATGACACTTGACGTATTATTTTTATTATTATTTTACAGAAGAAATTTAAAATCACTGTCCACGTTTGCTACCATTTACTAGAGAAGTAGATTCTTGTTTTATTAATTTTATTTTTATAAACTATCTGTAATTGCTCCACTTTCTAGAACAGCAACTCCTTGGGGATGTAAAATAGGAGCAATGTAACTCCAGTTATATGACACTTGACGTATTATTTTTATTATTATTTTACGGAAGAAATTTAAAATCACTGTCCACGTTTGCTATCACTTACACGACCAACAGATTCTTCTATCAATTTTTTTTTTTTATATATATATGAAAATGAAATTAGGAGAAACTGGTGGATTACTATCCATGGTTGTTCCACTTTCTAGAGCAACTCATTTAGGGTGTAGAATAGGAGCAAGGAATGTGACTCCAATTTTACTAATCCTGACATGGTTTCTAGCATTTCGAAAGACATGAGAATTATTTTTATTTTATTTCATAGACAAAACTGAGAATTACTTACAAATAGCAGTCCACGATTGCTTGACTGCTCGAACAATATCTACTCTTTCTTATACAAATTGTTTAGGAAAGAAATGAAGAATTACTAGCATTGTATCTAACGTCTCAAAAAGCTATTATTACTATTTAACAGAAAAACTTGGACATTACTGATACAACACTGTCCACTTTCGATCTCACTAACTCGAGCACGAGCTTCTTGTTTTCATTTTTCTATAACAGAGATCAAGGATTGCTTTTCGCGCTACGATTAGAGATTTCAAACGACCAAAATTGATGCACTCGATCGAAACTAGCATCGACTTTTGCAAAAGTCACGCCTATAAAATTGTCGTGCATTCACCGGACGCAAATCGGTCTTAAACGGTGAACGTTTCCGCGAAGCTGTGTTCTTTCATCCGTAAAAGTTTCTTCCGACGCCCGAGAAGTCGATGTCCGCCATAACGCGACCGTAACGTCGCTCGAGTTTGCAAAGCGTAGAAAACACTTCTCGCTCGAACGTCGAAGACCGTTTAATGCGAGGCTCCGGAACTCATTACTTTCTTCGTTCGCGGATACCGTGCAATTCCAGGCTGCATCCACTAGCCCCGGATATTGATCGTAAACGCGCGAGATACCATAACTTCCAGCGAAAATAGTCGGCTTTCCCTCGACGGAGCTCGAAAAATGAATACCGCCACGGCGAGTCGTAAACGATGCAACGAAATGTCGAATTAGATAGAATAATCTATATATTTGTTTCGAATTTTTTAACTATTCTCGACACCTTTAGTAGTTACCAGATCTCGGTCCAAAATCGATTGATATTAACCCACTATGGGCTCATGTAATCGTTACCAAATAATTTCAGTTCTTTTCACAAGATGATGTATACGTCTTAATTATACAGGGTGTTCGGCCATCCCTGGGAAAAATTTTAATAGGGCATTCTAGAGGCAAAACTAAGATGAAAATTAAGAATACTAATTTGTTGATGGAGGTTTCGTTAAGAAGTTATTAACGTTTAAAGTTCCGTCCGGTACTGAATTTTTTTCTCGAAAATGCGCAGGATTTTTGTGATATGTCTATTGGCCAGAAATGCTTGTAATTGACCCCCGCAACCGAAAATCATTTTTCCAGAACGATATGAAAAATTTAGGCACCCTACCTACCCCCTGTCGATTTTTCTTAAATATTCGTTTTTCATTTTTAATAAATTTGTTTGACGCTGTACAGAAAAGTTAATTAATACTTTTTTGTAGGTACCCATAAGCTCTATTTCAGAAAAAAGTTTCATTGAAATATATTCATTATCGTAGGAGTTATGGCTGTTTGAAAATTGGGCCATTTTTATGGGGTTTTTCTCATTTTTTAGGGTCAAGGAACAAGTTTTCTAATATTGTTAGAATTTCTACATATTCTACACTAAAATACGCGTAGTTTGCTTTTTTAAACATTAAAATCGTCCAATCCGTTCAAAAGTTATAATGTTTAAAAGATTCGCATGAAAATTCGGGCAGTCATTTCTGGCCAGAAATTATAATTTCGGTAAGGAATTTTTTTCTCGAAACTGAGTAGGATTTCGGGGGTATGTCTGTTCACCAAAAATGCTTGTAATTAACCCCTGCAACTGAAAATGTTTTTTCCAAAAGGATTTAAAATTTTTTAATTTCGTCAAAAAATTTCACCACTTTCCTGAATTTTTTTCTCAAAAGTGGATAGGATTCCGGGGATATATCTATTTACCAAAAATGATTGTAATTGACCTCCGCAACCAAAAACAATTTTTTCAGAATGATTTGAAATTTTTTAATTTAATTTTTTAATAACTTTTTAACGAAACCTCAGTTAAGAAATTGATATTCTTGATTTTCGTCTTATTCTGGCCTCTAGAATCTTCCATTAAAATTTTTCCCGGAGGTTGCCAAACACCCTGCATAGTGTCTCCGAGATAACCAATAATCCATAATGATGAACCATTAACTTGAAATATCGAAGTAAATGCCTTGCAAGTTTTTAAAAATTCGTTACTTAATTATTTGCATATCACTGACAGACATAATGTGGACACGACTCGGTTCAAATTTAATTTGTAGCAACAGAAACTCAATTAATGAAAGAAATAAAATATAAAGTATAAAGCATTTTTAAATTTTTTGAGGAACAGTACACAAAACTGCCTTTAAACTACTAGTTGTATTATTAAAAACAATTCTTAGTACGTAGAGAATTGATATTAATGGCGGGACTATATTCTTAAATAACCCAATTTCGGTACCAGGAATTTTTAATTTTCTAAATGGGAAATTTCGTCTCGACGAACGGAATTTAGACGGAGTTTCGAGCTCGTAGAAGTAGAGGAAAAATTGTAATGAAGACACAGTTGCGCCATTAGGGACTTTCGAGTGGCGACGATAAATCGTTAGACGGTCTAAAGGACGAGGACGTATGAATTTTGCAATAAGAACGGCACCATAAATCCCGGGTGAGAAAAACACGCCCATCCTTCTTCGTTATGAGCGGATAAGGGGTATCGCGGCTGAAGATAACGTTGATCCTGCGGAACTCCTTTTCTCTTTCCATCAGCATCGTCTGTGAGCGGCCATTGCATGGCATTGGCATCTCTCGGGAGCCTCTCTAAAATTGTTTCGCCTCGACGCGGGCGTTCGAAAGGTTCCACGCCGTATATAGAACACCCGATGGAAACACGCAATCGCGTTTTCCGCGGCACGTAACTGGGATATGCCCTCTTTACCCGATAACTGGCAGCGTTTCTTATGTGCGAACACGCGCGCGCGCGCAGTCGCGTCGAAATGTTAGAGCCGTGGTAAAGTTTATACTTGCGGAGGTGTACGCTTGCAAAAGAACTGTTTACGATCGACGATTCGCGAGAAAGTCACCCGTGAAATTGATCGCGACCATCCGGGAACTCGTATCGGTGACTTTCGAGAGTCCTTACCTAAAACTTTATTCTCTAAACGTGGTTATCGAAAGTGTCATTGAGGCGGGAAAAAAAAAATTTGTAGGTGAACTTTTGAGATTACTAGACTTTATGGTTCTATCAAGGAACGTGCTTCTGGAATGTTCCAAAGTATAGTAGTCATAATTAGAGTAATCTGGTCGAAGCTGAAACATTAATTCTTAAGATAGAGGTGGAAATAAATACTCGTGGGAGTCGTGATTTTCAGTGGGTGGAACATAAGTATCGCTACAAATAGGTTACCGTAGTTTCAGATATTTTTTGAGACGACTTAGGCATTTCAACAAATTTGAATTGGTTCTCTTGCTAGCAAAAGTCAAATTTAAACTTTCGTAGATCTCGTAGGATATACACTTAGCCATTTTTTAATTTTTGTCCGATGACTTAGGTATTTCAACAAATTTTAAATAGTATTCTTGCTAGAAAAAGTCTAGAACCAAACCTTCTATCATTCTTCACAGGATACACACTTTTTTTCAGATGACAGGCATTTCAACAAATTTTAAATGATTTCTTGCTAGCAAAAGTCAGACTTAAACTTTTGTAGATCTCATAGGGTATACACTTAGCCATTTTTTAATATTTGTCCGATGACTTAGGTATTTCGACAAATTTTAAATGGTTTTCTTGCAAGAAAAAGTCTAGAACCAAACCTTCTTGTATCGTTCTTTAGAGGATACACACTTAGTAATTTTTTCTATATGACTTAGGCATTTCAAGAAATTTTAAATGGTTTTCTCGCTAGAAAAATTCGGAATCAAACCTTGTATCGTTCTTCATAGGGTACACACTATTGGTAAATCTTTTTTCAGATGATTTAGGCATTTCAACAAATTTTAAATGATTTCTTGCTAGCAAAAGTCAGATTTATACTTTTGTAGATCTCATAGGGTGTACACTTAACCATTTTTAAATTTTTGTCGGATGACTTAGGCATTTTGACAAATTTTAAATGGTTTTCTTGGTAGAAAAAGTCTAGAACTAAACCTTCTTGTATCGTTCTTTACAGGATACACGCTTAGTAATTTTTTCTATATTACTTAAGCATTTCAAGATATGAAACCTAAAAATCAGAGCTTTAAATTGTTTTCTTGCTAGAAAAATTCAGATTCAAACTTTCATGTATCTCATAAGTTACCCACTCAGACATTTTTTAATTTTCAAGATAAAGTGTTGTTGAAATTGATTCTTCGTGAGAGTCGTAATTTTCAGTGGTTGAAAAATAAATGCCGCTACAAAAATAGATTACCGTAGTTTTAGGGAAACAAATTTTTACTTCGTAGAGCATCTGTCGAAGGAACTTGCAGACTAAAAGGAGCAAAGAAATGTTAATTTCGATACCGTGTATGGTAGCAGGAGGAATGGTCGAATTTCCGCGGTATCGAAAGGTTGTAAGTGTTCCTATTCCGCGGTGAGTCAGAATCAGCCGCGAGCGTGACTCTCGTTTTATTGAAATTAAGCCCGTGTGCTTGGGATCACCGGTGACGCCGTCGAATCCAGCAGATATATATCGATAAGTTAGAGGCATTCACGCGTGGGAGATCGCCGCGATGCAGGTAACACACGGCCCGCCACGCCCCGAACAATTGCCAAGAAGTCGAGGCGGTAAATCAGCCGTGAAACCGAGTCTATGAGACCGGGACGCGTAGACACATATCCTAGGAATTGTAGACACATCGGTGAAATCAGATCTCATTTTATTACGCTAATATTTTATTGTTCGCTCCTTTCTAGTCGGTGTTCGTTCGAACAGCGAACGTATTCTTCCTGACGCATTTATCGAACCACATGTGTTGGAAATTAAATTGAGCAAGTTATTTAATTCGCGGACTGAGACTATAAACACGAGAAATCGCGTTTCATTGCATCGCGTTAATATTTTATTGTTTCCTCCTAACCGCGTTTAAAAATCACCCATAAACGTATTTTTTATTGGTGAACACCCAAGGTGGACTATAAATTCTTCAATAAAATCGGGTTTTATTGCATCGATGTTTTATTATTTGCTCGTTTCTATTTAAAAATTATCCGAGTACTGAGAAACGCATTTTCCTTGATGATAGAAATAATATTGAGAAAGTTAAATTTGATTCGCGAGTCAAATCAGATTTCTTTATTTCAAAGTGATTTTCATTGTTTTAGGGTTTAACTATATTTTTTGTCTCTTATTATATCACGGTATAGAACTTTTAGTTAAATAAAAACTCCAGTTCCAATTATAGAATACAATATTTCACAATTTCTATTACTCGAATTAAATTTTTAAATACCAATAAAAGCAATTTTCTTTGAACTGCTTATCCTATTTAATTTTCACAGACACAATATTATATTATAATACACATTAGTAGGGTCAGATCTGGTTTTATCGTATTAATATTTTATCGTTTGCATCTTTGTTTTCCAAAATTCTCTGAATACCGATAAACTTGGTTTTCGTTCGTCCATTTATGGAATCGTGCGCTGCAGTGAAAATTCAGAAGACTTTAATTCGTGTCCCGCTTGGTAATCGATCAATTTGTCGTTCTTCTTATCGATGATTTATGAAAAGCCCTTTGTAATAATAATTTATTTATAACGTGAAATATATTTGCATTCCGGCTTCCGCGAAGCTTATAAACGACGCGTCGACAACTAAAATTAATTCCGTAGGCGTGCGTGTGTCTTCATTATCTTTCAGCGAACAGCGCGTTCAATTTACAGCGTGATCATCGATCATCATTTTCAGATTGTTTGTTCTGACGAGCGTCTCGACGATAGTTTTATTCTCCCGGGAGGGATATTTTCATTATCGATTCAGGATCGCCTTAACCGTCGATGCATCCGTCTGAAAATTGCCATTTAAATTGAAAGAAACAAGCAAAATTTATCTCCGGGAATTCCGAGTGAATCGACAAAATTAATGTTTTGTTTCAAACGAATGGAAAAATGTTCTCCTCGGTTTAATATCCTCTCGAATGCATCCACGTATTTGCCAAATGCAATTGCACTTTTTTAAAAAAACGGATCCGATTATTCTACACAAATTAACTCTTCGGTAAATCTAGCAATCTCGGTCTTTTGGGAAACTCCACAGGGAAAAACATGAAATGTACGTAAAAATTAAAAATTGTCCCGCTACAAAAAAAAAAATAAAATAAAATAACTAAACTTTGGAAATAGACTCGAGGATAAAATTGTAATATGATAGAAGTTATTAGCCCTCGCAAAAAATGAATCTCTCTTCGTTTAAAACAGACCTGTATCTCTACGCACAGTTACCAGAACCTGTGATCGCTTTCGAAATTCGTTTCAAACGGAATACACAATGCCCTGTCGACTAAAAATCTGCTCTCAGTCGAGTGGAAAATTCTCCAGAATTTTTACGAGATACGCAGTCCCATCGCGGCGTCACGCGGTCGTAAACAAGCGCAATTGATTACATGTATATAACAATAATGATCGTCGTCGGATCGAGTGTTTCCTCGGAATGCTTTTAATTACCAGCCATAATCCCGCTCGCCTTCGCGCGTTTGCCCGTCGAACAGCCGCGTTAAACGCACTCACACACCGACCGAAACGTTCTGGGCTGAGAAAAAAGAAAGCAGGGGGATACACGACGATTGCATAACGCCTATCCGTATTTCTCATGGATACCCATAACCCGTACGTTCGGTTACCTGTGCTTTCGCCCCGTTCCACACTCCCGGACGCCGGAGCTCTCTTTCTCCCTCCGTCTCTTTCCCGCGCGTTCGCGAGCACCGTTCGAACAGAAACGGTTACACATATGCGAGAGATCTCCACACGTCGACCGCGCCACACCCAGGTCACAACACCATCGGTGGAGCATTTTTCCCCCGTCGAGCCAGCCGCGGAGTTCCCCGTGGAGCCTCTGATACGCTATCTCTTCGACTACGACCGCCATCTTGGTGGCTGCTGAAACTCCAACCGCCTCTCGATCCTCAGGATCAATTTCAAAATTTACACGATTCGCGACAATAATATGAGACAGTAGATATAAATCTGTGGTATGAGAGAGAATTTTATTTACTTGGATATTATTTACGTGTTGTTTACTTCAGGAATCGTTGTTACTTTGTTATACTTCGTCACGTTATCTGTGTATGTGGGTGACAAGACTTTTCACTTTGGAACTAAAACAATTTACATTTTTCCATTCTGATTTCCTAGGACAGGCCACGTAGATTTACGTTTTCGCTTGGACTTTTATTACGCTGCGTTAGTTTTTCATTTTTATTTATTTATTTTAATTTTGTTCTATTTAATTCCCTTAAAAAATGCCCGGAAACCGAGAAAAACAGAAAAAAAACAATTCGTCTGTTAAATGTTAAAGGCAATAAATTCGAATAATGAGACAAATTTTAATTTACTGATAATCTGATAATCGACACGTTGACAATATTACTTTTGAAAATTTGAAAATTGCATGAGAATACCATTCATGAACCCCGACAAAATTATAAGATATTAACATTTAAAATTTATTTTTGTGGTTTGTTAATAGCGTGTACTGTCTCTCTTGTATTTTATAACTTCTAACATTATTTTTAATTCTCGTACAATATTAAACTCCCGTCCTTTTGACCAAACTTCTCTAGTAAATATTCCCCAACAATTTTCCATGATGTCTAAAATAAAATATCTATTCATTTTCTTTCCTTTCACTGTTTTTGCAGTATCTATTGAGTTATCTTACTAGAAAAAATGTTTCTAGATCCCATTCGACCCAATAAAATTCGATTCCCGTTTCACAGCAATCTAATTATCAAATCCTGTGGTCGACCCACGCCCATTTTTCTCGCCAAAGATGGGCACCGATTTTGTCGATTAATCGTCGCTCGTTTCATCGCCTGTTACGTCGATGGCCGATGAATCTCCTTCTTCTGGGCCTCCAGTTCCGCGGCGGAAAAAGACTTACTGGTCTTCTCGTTTCTCCCGTCTCTTCGTGGTAGCCGGTTCGTCGGCTTCCTGGCGAGAGACGCCACGTTTTAATGAATATTACGCACGCACGCGATATCCTGCGCGAACGCTCTCGAACGCTTCCGATCGTCGAAGCTCCCTGCTCGCGCGTGTCGGTCGATCGGCGACGAGAATCGCCGATATTCCATCGCTAAATCTCTTTGACGAGTTTAATAAGATTAGTTGGTGGCTTGATTGGACTGTCTCCTAAGTCTACACGATCTCCTGACTAATGGGTGCGATCTAATACTCTTTAAAAGCATGTTCGATCGAATGCAGATATCTTATTTCGTTTGTGGAGCTATTAATCTTGAGATTAGAGTTCGGGATTACTTATCAAATTGTTCTATGCTAGAGCTATCACCTAGGTCCACCTAATTAGTGGCTATAATCTGATACTATTTAAAAGAAGATTGAAAGCAGGGAAAAATGAAAATGACATCCAAAGATCTCGTCTAACTTATTGAGCTATCTTTAGACTAGGACTGTACTCGTCAAAGTTTGTTGTATTCGAGGTGATTCGAGCTTGGAGAACGAGTGATATCGTGTGATACTTTTTAAAGAAAGACTAGGGAAGCATAAGAAGGATACCAAACCAATTTTATGAATCTAATTTCATTTATTGAACTATTGATCTTGAGAGTAGTGTCGGACTTGGCGAATTTTTCTGTTGAGTTTGATCGTGGAAAAGTGAAAACCTATCATTTAGGCCCACACCTAACTAATGGCTATAATTTGATCCTTAAAAGAAGATGGAAGTCGAACTTATTAAGCTATTGATCTTCAGACTAGGATTGCATCGTGTTGTCTCCAAATCCAAAATCGTTAAAATTAATTCGTAGCATAGAACCACCTAAATATTATTTGAAGTCTCAGCTACTCCAGACTCGTCCGGAATCATCACTGAATAAGACGCGACCAGGTGTTCCCTTTACAAACGAGACTTAATTGGATTCGAAAGTGGCTGTTTTATTTTGTCACGGATAACCTGAAATACGCGAGGGTCCTTTTCACGAATTCAGCTCCAGGATACCGATAAATTGCCCGGAATATCGAACACTCGCAGATACATGGGAAAATAATTCACAAAATTCGGAACTTAAATCAAGCATAACAGAAGATAATGGCGGATTCATAAATTTCCAAGCTAGTTGGTAATATCTTTAATTAATCATTAACTGAAAAATTTATTGCCTCGTATAAACTGCATTTAAATGAATGTAAAAAGAAAAAATCTGCCATTTTTTCGCTGGAAAATTACTCTTCGATCAACTGTCGCGTATCACGAAAGACGTTCGAGATCTCGAACGAGCGCAAAACGAAGATCTCGAACAGTTCGATAAACGACAGAGCAAACGTCTCGACGAGAGAACCAGTCTTGGCGATAATCGATCGTTTCTAACGGGTGGAACTCCAACCAGACTTCTAACATTATTTCTTAAAAACAAATATCTGCAACGTTTACGATGTTCTAAATTACAACGCGTTGTTGTTGTGCTAATGAAAATGTCTTAAATTCGAGAAGCGGAATAAAAAACATAATTAAATTATTAAGGAGCAATTCGGTTCGTTGGTTCGACACGAAACGCGTCGCGCGATGTCGTAACGTTTACTCGCGAAGACTTCCAGGTTCGATTTCGAACTGGATCCGAGTCGTAAAACCGTAAAAAGGATCGCGAGCTCGAAGGGGGTGGAGGGATCCAGTTACAGAATACGTGGGACGTTCCCCGACCATGATAATTAGTACGTCTGTGAAAGATCGTCCTGAATTTGCTTAATCCAGTCTGATTACTCGGTGCAAAGAATTCTGCTGCGACGATTATCGAGTTGTCGCGTTGGCTCCGATACCGGGTTTAATTAGCTCCCAATTTTAAGCACTAAATAATCGAAACTGCGCTTGGAATCCTTGAGGTGAGCAGGAGTAAACAGGACCACGTAATTTCGATTAGTTAAAAATTGCCAGGCGAAGCCATTCATTATTGTGTGTTTTAATGTAATTAAAACTTCGCCAAAACAAGCAAGTCTCTTCAGTTTTTAACCAACGTTGTTATTCTTCTGTTTTTAATCTCCTATTCGGTACTTGACACTTTCTATCAGTATAATTTACACCAATATTTTTTACTTCAAGTTTTCAGTTTTTAATCATCGTTGTTATGCTTCTATTTTAATCTCCTCTCACTTTTTATCCGCCTGAAAATCGATCCGCGGTTCCAGTCGCTTAATTTAAATTGCAGCCTGGCCTGGAAAGATGCATGGAGGAATTTTTTCTGGCAATTGCGCCCATTAATCGAATATTCGGGCCGATACCGGAGCCAATTCGAAGTTCGTTTCCACGACGGGTGCAATGAGTCAGCGAAAGGCAATTTGAACGGCGCGAGTTTAAGGTCGATTATACGGCAGTCGACTCAGCCGTGGGTCAAAGTTCGCGGCGGCCCCGCGAAAGGTTTCGCGAATAACGTTCGTAATTCGCGCGCGTTTAAAGGAGTTGCAATTTGCGCGTCTCCGGGCGATTTCGAGTAACGGGAGGAGGCCGAATGTAACATTTGTTGCAATAATAATACGGCTAACCTGCTTCTTATCGACCCAGAGGATGATCACCGGGCGATCATTCTCGGCTCGTTCGGAGTACAATGCACTTGCTGCTCCCTTTTCCTCATACAATCAACGCAGTTCATTCTTTTCAAACTTCCACGTTCTTCGACATTCGTATTTATCTCCTATTTTTTGAGATTTACTATTTTAATTTTTCCTTTTACTGGAAGCACGAGAAATTACTTTCTTTTACGATTTAATCGATGTGATCGATAAACGCGATTTATACAGGGTGCTCGGCCACTCCTGGGAAAAATTTTAATGGAGGATTCTAGAGGCCAAAATAAGACGACAATCAAGAATACCAATTTGTCGATGGAGACTTCGTTAAAAAGTTATTAACAATTAAATTCCAAAATTTCAAATCGTTCTGGAAAAATTATTTTCGGTTGCAGGGGTCAATTACAATCATTTTTGGTCATTACACATACCCTCAAAATCCTATCCACTTTCGAGGTAAAAATTCATGAAGGTGGTGAAATTTTGTGGCGAAATTAAAAAGTTTTAAATCCTTTTGGAAAAAATATTTTCAGTTGCAGGGGTTAATTACAAGTATTATTGGTGAATAGACATACCTCCGAAATCATACTCAGTTTCGAGAAAAAAATTCCTTACCGAAATTATAATTTCTGGCCAGAAATATGTGCCCGAATTTTCATGCGAATCTTTAAAACGTCATAACTTCTGAACTGATTGGACGATTTTAATGTTTAAAAAAGCAAACTACGCGTATTTTGATGGAGAATATGTAGAAATACTAACAAAATTGAAAAAATTCTTCCTTGACCCTAAAAAATGAGAAAACCCCCATAAAAATGGCCCAATTTTTAAACAGCCATAACTCCTACGATAATGAATATATTTCAATGAAACTTTTTTCTAAAGTAGAGTTCATGGATACTTACAAAAAAGTATTAATCAACTTTTCTGTATAGCGTCAAACAAATTTATTAAAAATCAGAAACGAATTTTTAAGGAAAATTGACAGGGAACAGGTGCCTAAATTTTTCGGCGAAAAAAAAATTTCATATCGTTGTGGAAAAATGATTTTCGGTTGCGGGGGTCAATTACAAGCATTTCTGGTCAATAGACATAGTACAAAAATCCTGCGCATTTTCGAGAAAAAAATTCAGAACCGGGCGGAATTTTAAACGTTAATAACTTCTTAACGAAACCTCCATCAACAAATTAGTATTCTTGATTTTCGTCTTATTTTGGCCTCTAGAATGCCCTATTAAAATTTTTCCCAGGGATGGCCGAACACCTTGTATATTGATTGCAACATTAAGTTTACGAACGCTCGAATTAATTCATCGGAGTCGCAGATGTTACTGTGATCCCCAAATGAGTTAAAACAGATTTCGAATACATCAGTTTTTCGAAGAAATGAAAATTCTTTTCTCCACGACCGGCTCTTCTATAACTGTCGCGACATCTTAATTGTGTCGTTCTACTAATTTTGTCGCATTCTTTCGGGAGCGCAATACATACGGTTCAACGGGATTGAGTGGTACGATTAAACATCGCATTCCAAAAGAGACAAGTGAAAGTTGCTCCAGAAAGTTATTACAGCCGATCGGCATCTCTCGTACAAAAACCAACGAACCCGGCCTCCGCCATATCCCCCGTCTCGTTCTTACTTTTTAAAATTGCGTCGTCGTACATTGCTTTCACGCCGCGCGGAAAAAGTTGTAAACGCCCGAATCCTTCCCCGAAGCAATTACACGATGCCAGGAGTCGCATCGTAACACTTCGTTAATCGATTTCTTGTCAAATATATCCATGCAAAAAAACGTATCCTGTCCGAAGGACAAGGCTCGAACCAATCAAAATTTCAATCAATCCGTCGGAATTTCTTACAAAATTCTCGTTCTCGGTCGCCGTGAATCGTGTCGAATCAGAATATGCGAAGAAAACTCGCCCCTCATTGGCGTTAATAGCGATTTTAATCGACGCTGTTACCGGGAGTTTGACAAGGATCTTCCGCGAATGGAAGTAGCTTAATATTATTATTCGCTGACGTTCGGTATCGCTTCCAGCACGACATAATATTTTCCACGCATTGAAATCTCCGGAGCGATTCGCATTAACCTCGGACTGCCATAATGGAGTACCGCATTCCCCGGTCATTTTTGTTTTTACCTATCTCTGAGAGATGATTTCGCTATTTATGCTTTCTGGAAACAGTTGATAATAATGTCATGTTATTAAACCGATCTTTTCAACCATTTAAACTTTACTTTTCCTTCTTTCCACGGTTCGGGTGCGCGGTTTCCCGGTACGATGTTAACGAGATTATATACAAGCGTGGAATTGCTGAGTTAATATCGTGTTGACTGCTTTGGCGTTGGAAAAATGGTCATATGTCAGGTATTTCTATTTTAGACATAGTCAGAGTTAGAATTTTCTTGTGAAGCATACTATTATCACGCATTGAAGTCTCCAAATCCGTTCTTTAATGTGAGATGCCAAATGGCGAATTTTTCTATTTTGGACATAGTCAGAGTTAGAATTTTCTTGTAAAGCATACTATTATCACGCATTGAAGTCTCCAAATCCGTTCTTTAATGCGAGATGCCAAATGTCGGATTTTTCTATTTTGGACATAGTCAGAGTTAGAATTTTCTTGCGAAGCATACTATTATCACGCATTGAAGTCTCCAGATCCGTTCTTTAATGTGAGAATTTGTGTAATACTAGCAAATACTAGTTTCTACTACGTCTCGTTTACTGTCGTAATTAACCATTTGAAACCACACGTGAAAGTTTATCTACTTTACAATGGTGAGAAAAGGCAGCTTAATACAACGAAGTTTTTAAATTTGAAGCAAGAGAGCCCTCCGTAAGAAAATAATTTTCCCAGCCATCGTGTTGGGTTTCCAAATAAACAGATCGATGCACATTAGCAATTGGAAAACCTAAGAAGTTATATCAGTCGATTAATCAAACTCCTTTGCGTGTGACACAGATCACATTGTCACAAAATGTGATTTATAATTCACGATGTTAAAAAATTCCCAAATACGAGTGATAAAATGATAAGCCCTGACATTTAAACGACATCCATATAAATCAACTTCGCGATAACATCGATTCTAGAGTAACATCGATATTTTATTTGGAGATTCGCGAAGCGAACGTCTCCGATCGGCAGCAATTAGTCTTCCCCGATCGTCCTCTCCGAACATGGTCTCCTCCGGGAGATTTGCCTAACAAGATCTCGACGCCTCGACTGATAAATTCGCGCGCGTTCGACTTTTCCAATGCGTTCCTCGATCGCGACGCGCAGCTGGCAAACCGGAAAAACCGCGACCAGTCCGATTCGGACGACAGTCGTCGGACTTTTCTACGGCCGCGTCCTTTCCAGTCACGCAACGGGGCTGGCCAATTACGAGCGATTAATCAAGCCGCCGCCAAGGGGGGTTGGGAGGGGAGGGGAAAAACGCAGGCCGAGGAACTCGTCCGCGAGGCACATCGCGAAGCACCGCCTTGGGAATTGCAGGAGCCCAGGCCGCGACGGAGAGTTTATTTTACATCAGTCGGGCGACCAGTTCCCGGCCTTATTCAGAGTTTCAGGAAGCCGAGACGCGTATTCGAGCCGGAGCTAAGCGAGGGACATAGTTGATTGTTGCCATTCGCGGGTACTGTTGGATATCGCGGATAGCGCTTTCGTCTCTTGCGCCTAATTGCCGGGGATTTCTGGCTCGTGGCACGCCGATCTACCCGCGAAACGACCCTCCATTTCTTACGGACCTAAGGAACGGATTTTATTCGTTATTAAATAATTCTTTTTTCGCGTAAGCTTCAGTTTAAAATTAAATTTTGTATTTTTTGTTCCTATTGGCAAGGAGAAACATATTGTATGGAAAATGATAGGGTTTTTCACTGAGGAACTAAAAAAAATTATTCACAAGTTGAGACATTGACAGAAATAAATCTTAATAGGGTTCGTGAGCCAATGGAGGCTCATTCTCGTAGAAAATTGACCAGTTTTATAATCTAGGAGTGTTAATAAAGAAATTTCCAGCAAAAAGGAACGTTCGTTCCCACCCACCGCGTACGAAAGGCCGTTACAAGCGTGTAAGGATGTTCGATTAGGTAGAAATTTCATGGGAAAAGCAACATATAATCCGCCTTTCCAACTCGAGTGCCACTCAGTGCCCCGTCCGCTTTTCAAATCCCCGCGGAGCACTCTAATATCTCACGTCAGCCGTTTAACTCCTCCAATTCGTCTCGACAAATGAACCCCGGCTTTTTCACCGGCCGGCGATCACGATTCCCAACCACCGATAAATTTTCCATAAAGTGGAGGCGCCGTCGAAAGCCGCAGGACGCCACACGCGGCTTCGAAAGCCTGTAATCGTTCTCGCGATCGCCTCGAAGACGCTACTCGGAAATACCCGCGAAATTCAACCTTGTGCCAGGAATCCACCAGGAATTCCAGCGGGTCGCAGAAACGCACCTTACAAGCGCGTCGAGCTTCCGGAATTTTTCTATTCCTTCCGGGCGCGGATCGTCGACCCTCCTGCCACCGGTTTACAGTTAGCCAAGATACACTTACGGGCAAAAGTTCAGAAACCTTGTTCACAATATGATCCAGCAACTCTTTCTTCAAAAACAATTCAAACATTTGCGATCTTTCCGTTTCTTTAATATTTAGCGTGCTTAAAATTCCTGCATAGTATTCGAATTTATATATTTATGGTTGTACATTACAAGATATACACAGCGTGTTACTTGAATTAAAGTTAGAATCAGAGTCAGAATTTCATTCGCATTTACGGGGAACATTTCTGGCCATACATTATATTTTCGATTCGGAATTTTTTACTCGAAAATACGTAGGATTTCGGGGATATGTCTGTTCACTAAAAATGATTGTAATTAACCCTCGCAATCGAAAATAATTTTTTTAGAATGATTTGAAATTTTTCTTTTTTGTCGAAAAAATTAGGCACCTGTCGATTTTTCTTAAAAATTCGTTTCTGATTTTTAGTAATTTTGTTTGACGTCCAATAGAAAAGTTGTCTAATACTTTTTTGTAGGTGCCCATGAGCTCTACTTCAGAAAAAAGTTTCATTGAAATATATTCACTATTGTAGGAGTTATGGCTATTTGAAAATTAGACCATTTTTATGGGGTTTTTCTTACTTTACGGTGTCAAGGAACAACTTTTCCAATATTGTTAGAATCTCTACATATTCTCCACTAAAATACGCGTTGTTTGCATTTTTAAACATTGAAATCGTCCAATCCGTTCAGAAGTTATGACGTTTTAAAAATGCGCATGAATTTCGAGGAACAATTTCTGGCCTCACATTAGATTTTCACTAAGGAATTTTTTCCTCGAAAGTGCGTAGGATTTCGGGGGTATGTGTATTTATCAAAAATGATCATAATCGACCCCTGCAACTAAAAATAATTTTTTTAAAATGATTTGAAATTTTTTTTTTGCCGAAAAATTTAGGCACCTTCCCCCTGTCGATGTTTCTTAGAAATTCGTTTTTGATCTGTAGCAATTTTGTTTGACGCTCTACAGAAAAAATGTTTAATACTTTTTTGAAGGTATCCATGATCTCTACTTCAGAAATGAAGTTCAATGAAATACATTCACTATTGTAAGAATTATGGTATGAGGCACTACTCCATCAATCACGTACCTCAGGTCTACATTACCGATTAACCACATAAAACAATCTTGCTCGAAACAAGCACAATTGATAATTAAATTATCATGTACGTCAGTTTGACGTACCAATACATCGTTAATTACAAATGAGTTAAACGTGTTACAAACGATATTCTGAACATATTCCTTCGACAAAATTGCAAGAGATGCAATCTAATAAAAGCTTTATATTAGAAAGTATCAATTTATCAACCCGCAAAAGTGCACATTTCTTCATGGGTCTTTGCAGCACCGGAATCATCGGTATCGCGAATGGAAAGGATTAACTTTTGTCCGCACGTGTATGTTGCTCGTCAGGGTGGGGTTTCTCGTGGAAGTCGAAGGTCGGAGTTTTCCGATTCCTCGCGATTTTTCTGCGCTGTAAGGCGCGGCTCACGGATTTTCGTCGATCTACGTTCCGCGATGGCGCGCAATTAGCTATTCGATCGACCGTTATCCCGACCAGCGACGATCGTATTAACATCCGCAAATCCCGCGTAAATTTCGCGGGAGACATTCTCCCCGGAAGGTCTAGAGTGGATTTACAGTTAACATCGGCGAATATACCGCGGCCTCGGGGGTTTTTCCTAGAAATAGAGGCGTGGGTAATGCCGTCATTTTCGTGTGCAGCGCCGCGATGATCTCCGGGCGTCGTTCACGAGGGGATTAGGTTCGCGAAAAAATACAATCTCCGCCTTGAGGATCGTTGATTTTTCCACCGGTCTTTCGCGATGCTTACGGAAGTGATTTGCACAAAACATCCACAAACATCCACGTTGGTTTATTCGATAAGCTGTTTAGCTCCGCTCACGATCGACGCCGATGATTTTCGTATTTACTGACCGCCCGTGGGCGTATTCGTGACGCGGAGAAGTAATATTTAATTACGTTCGAAAGAATTACCGATTTTATTTCGTTTCTTCATCGAAACGGAACATCAAAAACGTCGCCGCAGAAACGATCCCCGGAAAAGGCAATCGTCGTACTCCTCGAGCCACCATAATTACCTCAATTACCGCGGCGTTTGCACGGTAGCCGAAATTTATTTCTGCGCATCACGCGCCTTTTTTCGCTAACGAACTTCGCTCGTCCGAAGATAACGAGAGAAAGACACGTTCGGGGGACTTCGATCTTGCGGTGTGCTGTCATTTCCGCCGCGGGGGGACCTGATGAGGCCCTCTTTTTCGTTCGATTCGACGAACAACGCCCAGGCCCCACCGCAAGCCGCTGGAGACTCGACTTCTGATTATCTTTTCTTCCAGCTAGCGCTCGGGACGAAATGATGTACTCGTTAATATCGATACGTCTCAATTCTCAAACACTGCGCCTATTTAAAGAGACATCAGCTCTTTGAATTTTAATTCCTTAAATGACATCTTGTTGACTCCAACCACTTAAATCTCTTTTTTCTTAGTTTATATATTCATTTTTGATGGTAATGTTATCGTTGCTTTCAAATTGTACATAATTTTTATCGAACAGATAGACGATGAACATCATCAACGTATCATTCGTTACGTTCAACCGATTCGATTCTTATTTCGTCCGTCTCGGTCGCAGGCCATAAGAAGATTATGACTGGCTGACCCAGTACAACACCGTGACTCCTTCCACGACAGATTATTCTTTCTCCCAGCCGGATAGTTGCTTGTCATCCGGTCGCGCAACGACCTCAGTAGCAATCGTTAATTCGCGGGAAATCGCTTGCAGCGCAGCTACGGAGCCTCTGAGCGTCGTCAAATGACCGAACGGGACGACGATCCTGGGGGCGAATCCTGCTTACTCAGGTAGCAACCTCCGCAACTCGTGGCCGTTAATCGCGAAAATCAACCGTGCACAGGTGTTGGGAGCCTCTTGCCTCTCGTCTTCTTCCGCGCTGCTAGACCTTCGACCCTCAGGCGCTGGCCTGGTCGGTCTTTGATCACTCAAAACGCTCGTCTTATTATGTTCGCGGATATTACAGGCGGCTTTCTAGATTAGACCTCGCGCGTTCCTCGAATCTCTACGCTCTAACTTTTCCGAGAAACGATGTTTCTACTCTTCCCTAGTCGTCTCTAACGCGAACACTTGATGGTCGAGTAATTAATGAAATTAAATATTACATCTGCTTCGAGAACAATTTAGACGGGTTTGTGGTAAATCTGTATCCTTTCACTTTTCTACTAGCCGTATAGCTGGATAATTATTCGTGAAAAATATTGTGCACGATCGTATAATTGTTATAACTTGAACAATTGCTGGAAGTAATCGATGAAACTTGCACAGAATAGTTTTTCTAGGCTCCTGAAATAGAAAGATAAACTTGCAAACTCGGTAATCTTTAATATATCGCCATTTTGGTAATCGTTTACTTTTTCCTCGTGTTCTAGTATCTGCTATAGTAAATTTCATATTAGTTAAGAATTTTACGCGTTTTCTCGCTTCAAATAAGCAAAACAGACTATGTTTGAGAGGCTACAGTACCACCAATTTTAACTTAATTTAGTTTAATTTTAATTTAGCTAACAAATAGACCATGTTTGAGGGGCTCCAGCACCCCCAGTTTTAACTTATTCCTGCCCAAAAAATTCTTGAATATCGTTCAAACACAAACACATAAGCCTCGTAAATTCCAATGCAAACGGTCCTACAGTAGTCTTTTAAAAAATTCCCAAAATTCCTTAGAAAGAAAGCGTTTATTTTTAAGTAGCCGAAATGTAAATTTCGACTGTTTCTCCGTAAAAAGAAGCGCCAGAAACGGGATCCGCGGATAATGCCCACTAATCAGCGCGATGGCAATTAACCCGGAGCCAAAATTCGGATTTAAAGTACGGCGGGCCCGATAACAACGTCTCCTGCGCTGGCGTTCGTTGCCGTTCGAATTTAAAACGCATAAAACCGATAAACACAGTTTTCTTACGACAGTACGGCCCAGACGATATATACAGCCCAGGCCCCCGGGAGAAACGCGCAAAAATTCCCGCAAACGAGACGAGCAGCGTGGCTGATTGGAAGCCGAGAAGGGAACGTTCTCGTTAATGCGAGGATTCCGTGACGCGGTCTTTTTTTTCTCGCAATTAAAGCAAGTGGACCGGGTTGTCGCTGAAGAGGAGGCCGCGCGCGGAACGGCCTTAAGACGCGGCCACGAAATACGTTAAATACGCCCAATGAAGTCATCATCATTTACCGGGCCCTGGCGCAACCTCGCACGAACTGGTCGCGGATCCACGAGACGGTTCGATCGGTTTCTCGATCCGCGCGAACGGATCCCCCTGTACGCGGTTCGACGAGGATCGAGGAAGAACCTCAAAGGATTCCGCGACCGCGCCGTAATGCCGGACGATGTCGTTTGATCGACGTCGTCAATTTCGTCGACCCCGAAGGAGGAATCCACCGCGGGCAACAAATTGCGCTCGTCTCTCTAAATTCGTTGCTTCGAGGCTCCTCTTTGTTCATCTCGCCGCGAGGAAACCGAGATTTCTGACCACTTTGACGAAGAAGCATGGCGTCGGTCTTTTTCTCTGCCCGAGACATATGTACTTGGAAACGAATTATGGACAGAGCTATAATGAAATATATATGAGTATATTTTCCTTGGCAATGTACGAGGGTCGTCTGAAAAGTTTTGAGCCTCGGCACGAAGGTGGCGTTTCTCGTCAAAACCATTCTGGTAGTACAATGGTGTATGCTCAGTTGTTGTTTGGCAGTCGTTTGTGTCAGTCGATGTCAGTATTTTTGGAAAGATGGAAAAAATCGAATATCGTTCTGTGATGAAATACTTGGATTTGAAAGGCAATACGCCTGCGCAAATTAAAGCCGAGTTCGACGCTGTTTACGGAGACTCTGCTCCATCATATGCCACCGTGAAAAGATGGGCAGCTGAATTTAAACGTGGTGATACCAACTTTATTGATAATGAGCGTTTGGGGCGGCCAAAAACTGCGACTACCACCGATAACATGGAAAATGTTTGCAAAATGGTACTGAACGACTGTCGAATCAAGGTTAGAGAGATAGCAGAGGCTATAGGTATATCAAAAGAACGCATTTATCATATATTGACTAAAGAGTTGGACATGTGTAAGCTATCCACGCGTTGGGTGACTCGCACTTCGGCGGTCGCCATGGCCCAAATGTACGAATTACGTTTCGAATTGGTTGACCACCCACCGTATTCATCAGATCTGGCCCCCAGCGACTTTTTCCTCTTTCCTAAGCTTAAAATATCGCTTGGAGAACGGAGATTTCCATCGAACGAGGAGGTCATCTCATACGTAAACGCCTTTTTTATAAGGCAAGACACCAACTACTATTTGGAAGGGTTAAAAGGGTTACAGCATCACTGGGAAAAGTGTATTGACTTAAAAGGACACTATGTTGAAAAATAAATCTATATTTGACCGGAAAAATACTTGTTCCTATGTTAGGCTCAAAACTTTTCAGACGACCCTCGTATTTTTGTTTACACATTTGTATCATTTTTGTTCCGAAAATCATCATAGTAAGATAGAAGTAGTAACACTACTAATATGAAAGGTCCAAATGAATTTTATATTTTTTATTATAACGAATGTAACTTCATTCTGTGACTCAATAATTTCTGTGCTCGGTGTACAAACGCTGTGCTTGTCCCTGGATAAAAGTCTGTTGCCTATTCGAGCTTAATAGAATTCGAGAGTAGAGAATCAACGAAGGATTCTCCGGGAACTGGTTATCGATGTCATGGAATTAGTCCGGCTTGTATTCGCCGTCGGATCGGACTCGAATTCCACGTGGGACGTAATTTATGCGTAGAGCAACAGAGTGCATCGTGCACATTGTTAATCAACATCGTCGCCACCCATCCAGCTCGCGTGCATCCCACGCGTGCAGCCGCTTTCCATCGAATATAGCATCGGCGAAATAGATCGCCGTTTTGTAATGAGATATTGGTTTTCTAATTTAAATGAGCGGGCTCATCGTCGTACTTCCTACACGTGGAGCGTGCTCCGAGTCACGATGCTCTCGCCGGTATCGAACGATTATGATTATTAGAAGGGGAGAAGGGGGGGGGGGATACGATACTTCAAAGACACCGCTTCGTATTCGCACTGGATACACGGAGACGTTCAAATTAATTATTATCCATAATTGTCACCGATAGTTGGTAAGAAAATTGGCACAAAGTTATTTTATCGGTATCGGATTTAATTTTTTAATTATATTTTGTTGCGAGAAGTCTTATTAATTTTTAGAAGAGAAAATAATCATTATCAATTTCAAGCTTCTGGCCGAGAGTTTTCTTGATTGTTTTCAAAATAACAGTATTTTTATTTTGCACATTATCAACCTTGTTAGAGTTACTTATATCCAAGTAAACTGTTTCATTTGAATATATAGGGTGTTCGGCCAGCCTTGGGAAAAATTTTAATGGGAGTTTCTAGAGGCCAAAATAACACGAAAGTCAAGAATACCAATTTGTTGATGAAGGCTTCGTTAAACAGTTATTAACGTTTAAAGTTCCGACTGTACTGAATTTTTTTCTCGAGAGTGGTTAGGATTTCGGGGGTATGTCTGTTCACCAAAAATGATTGTAATTGACCCCCGCAATCGAAAATAATTTTTTTAAAATGATTTGAAAAAATTTTTTTTCGCCGAAAAATTTAAGCACCTACCCCCTGTCGATTTTTCTAAAAAATTCCTTTTTCATTTTTAGTAATTTTGTTTGACGCCCTACAGAAAAGTTGTCTAATACTTTTTTGTAGGTACCCATGAGCTCTACTTCAAAAAAAAGTTTCATTGAAATATATTCACAATTGTAGGAGTTATGGCTGTTTGAAAATTGGACCATTTTTATAGGGTTTTTCTCATTTTGCGGGGTCAAGGACCAACTTTTCGAATATTTTTGCGAATTGTACATATTCTCCACTAAAATACGCGTAGTTTGCTTTTTTAAACATTAAAATCGTCCAATCCGTTCAGAAGTTATGACGTTTCAAAGATTCGCATGAAAATTCGGGCAGACATTTCTAGCCAGAAATTATATTTTCGGTAAGGAATTTTTTTCTCGAAACTGAGTAGGATTTCGGGGGTATGTCTCTTCACCAAAAATGATTGTATTTGACCCCCACAACTGAAAATAATTTTTCCAAGACGATTCGAAAGTCTTTTTTTCCACCCAAAAATTTCAGCACCTACTCGATTTTTTTTCTCAAAAGTGGATAGGATTTCGGAGGTATGTCTATTCGCCAAAAATGATTGTAATTGACTCCCGCAACCGAAAATAATTTTTCCAGCACGATTTGAAATTTTTGAATTCAATTGTTAATAACTATTTAACGAAGCCTCCATCAAGAAATTGGTATTCTTCATTTTCATCTTATTTTGGCCTCTAGAATCCTCTATTAAAATTTTTCCCAGAGGTGTTCGGCCAACCTTGGGAAAAATTTTAATGGGAGATTCTAGAGGCCAAAATAAGACGAAAATCAAAAATATCAATTTGTTGATTGAGGCTTCGTTAAAAAGTTATTAGAAAATTCAAATCATTCACGGAAAAATTATTTTCGATTGCAAGGGTCAATTAGAATCATTTTTGCTGAATAGGTATACCCCCGAAATCCTATGCACTTACGAGGAAAAAATTCATTACCAAAAATACAATGTTTGACCATGAATGATGATTTCCCTGAAATTCGGCGAAATTGAAAAGTTTCAAATCGTTCTAAAAAAATTATATTTGATTGCAGGGACCAATTATAATCCTTTTTGGTCAATAGACATACCCTCGAAATCCTAACCATTTTCGAGAAAAAAATTCATTACCGAAAATATAATTTTAGGCCAAAAATGCTTCCCGTAAATTTCATGCGAATCTTTAAAACACCATAACTTCTGAACGGATTGGACGATTTTAATGTTCAAAAAGCCAAACGCCGCGTATTTTAGTGGAGAATATGTAGAGATTCTAACAATATTGGAAAACTTATTCCTTGACCTCATAAACTGAGAAAAACACCATAGAAATGGTCCAATTTTCAAACTATCATAACTCCTATAATAGTGAATGTATCTCATTGAAATTTAGTAGTTAACTAGAGCTCATGGGTACCTACAAAAAAGTATTATTCAACTTTCCTGTAAATCGTCAAACAAAATTACTAAAAATGATAAACGAATTTTTAAGAAAAATCGACAGGGGGTAGGTGCCTAATTTTTTCGACAAAAAGGAAAAATTTTAAATCATTCTGAAAAAATTATTTTCATTTGTGGGGGTCAATTTCAATCATTTTTGGTGAATAGATATACCCCCGAAATCCTACGCATTTTTGAGAAAAAAATTCTTTACCAAAAATATACTGTGTGGCTGGAAATGTTTCTATAACTTTTTAAGGAAGCTTCAATCAACAAATTAGTATCCTTGATTTTCGTCTTATTTTGGCCTCTAGAATCTTCCATTAAAATTTTTCCCAGGGATGATCGAACACCCTGTTTATAGAGTGGTCCAAGCAATTGTTTACAGGTCATTATTCTGTTATTAATGCATTTAGGAAAAAATGTCAAGGAAGAATAATTATTATGGTATCATGGTAAACGAATTAGTAGTTCTCGAAATTGTAGTGGAATGTGCAGTAATAACAACAGACGATTTAAATGCAGTTACGACTCGAGGGAAAAAACACACGTATTGTTGATTTCTATTCCTCTATTTATATTACTATTAAAGTTCTCTATCGGTTGTGTAATTGGGCATTTAATGCACGTTAATATTATATAAAAAAACTACTTTGTAAATAGAAGTAACACAGTTGAGTAATAAACAACATTTGGTAAAAATAAATGTAGAAAAAATTCGTAAAAAACAAGTTTCTTTCCATTTACAGTAAATCACCAGTATACGAGTGGAAAAAACTATAACTAAAATCGAAAATTAGAGAGATGTAAACAATATATCCTCCCTAATGTGTGAAAAAATCTTCATCTGAGAGTGTCAACGATTCCCATAGTCACACACGAGCTTTCTATTGTGGTCCAGTAGTGAAAGGGTTTAAATATGGTATTCCAGTTTTACGAGGAGAAATTTGCAATAGAAACCCGCGGGGACGCTCGCGGAGAATCATTTCCGTTTTCCCTAATCGCGGCACGAGCAGCTTCGAAGCACACCCTGGGCTCGTTAGGCTCACCGATCTCCAAGCTATACACAGAGGCGTCGATGCAAAACCGCGGAGCGAAAGAAAAGGACGAGGACAGGTGAGAGGCACTCTCGATGCAGGTGGGGGTGGGGTCGGGGGAGGACGGATCCTGGTGAAGTGCATCCACGAGCTGTGTGTGTGTGGCTAGGTTTCGCATAGTTTATCAATGCGCGTAGGCTGGTTCGAGAACACTGCCGAGGCAATAGATTACAATTATCCGAACACGCCTAGCCAATCGTGGGAGTTGGCTGCGCCAGCACGATGAACGACCGCTAACAGATCGGATTCTCGCCTCTTCTATTTCCCGTGAGACACCATCCGTCGGTTTTTACGGCTGTCCTTCTACCCCAACAGAAAGGGAGAAATTACGTTTATGTGGCAATGATGCATAGAATACGTTCACCCCTCGAAACTCTCTACAATACCAGACACGTACAATAAAATTATAGCTCATCGTTTCTGCTTACAATTAGAGATATTTTCGAAACTGTTGATATCGAAAATGTGTTTCAGGTTGAAGAAGATTGCATATTTACCACGATACAAGCTCAGCTAACATTTTTGTTCGCGATTAGGGGTGCAGGACTCATTAAAATCGACTCGAATATTTTCGAAACTGTTGATATCGAAAATGTTTCAGGTTAAAGAAGATTGCATATTTACTACGAAGCTCACCTAACATTTTCGTTCATAATTAGGGATGCAGGACTCATTAAAATCGACTCGAATATTTTCGAAACTGTTAATAGCGAGCAATGAATGGTTCGCGAATGGCGGTGTTGGGGCACCGCTGTGAATCGTTTTCAATTTAGAGAAAGTCCATTGAAAAACCGCGACGCGGTTGAAAGGTTATCGGATGCGCGTCCCAGAATCGAAAGACTCGCTTCGACGCCGCCGAGAAACGGCCAATAACATTCCGCGGAGTCAACCAACGGACGAAAACTGTTAATTCCTGCGGAGTCGCGGTGTAGCAAAGTCCACGCGGAATTCGTTCGCATTGTTCCGCAATCTCGAGTCCCGTTACCGGTTGCGGAGGTTCGATTTCTGCCTGATTCGTTTCCGTATCGTGATCCCAGAGCGACGGTCTAGCGCGGAGAGATAGTTCGAGCCCAGTCATCATCCTCATCATCGTTCAGGCACACGTGACCTAGCCCCCATGCACTCCTACGCAGTCCTGCGAGAACGAATCATCGACGGCCATTGTTGCGCGAATATGGACGAACGGAAATCGATCGACCGTTCAAGGTCACCGAAACGATTAACCCCGTCGAAACGTTTTACTTTTCCAGAATTTTCGGAACTCAGTACAATGGAATTCTTGAGGGGACCTTCTACTGTAAAACGCATTTTTTTTTATAAAAAAACTATGCAACTTCTTGCATCGACGTTTCGCATATACAGGAGATGTTCGACCATCCCTGGGAAATATTTTAATGACAGATTCTAGAGGCCAAAATAAGACGAAAATCAAGGATACTAATTTGTTGATTGAGGCTTCGTTAAAAAGTTATAGAAACATTTCCAGCCACAAAGTATATTTTTGGTAAAGAATTTTTTTCTCAAAAATGCGTAGGATTTCGGGGGTATATCTATTCACCAAAAATGATTGAAATTGACCCCCACAAATGAAAATAATTTTTTCAGAACGATTTAAAATTTTTCCTTTTTGTCGAAAAAATTAGGCACCTACCCCCTGTCGATTTTTCTTAAAAATTCGTTTATCATTTTTAGTAATTTTGTTTGACGATTTACAGGAAAGTTGTATAATACTTTTTTGTAGGTACCCATGAGCTCTAGTTCACTACTAAATTTCAATGAGATACATTCACTATTATAGGAGTTATGGTAGTTTGAAAATTGGACCATTTCTATGGTGTTTTTCTCAGTTTATGAGGTCAAGGAACAAGTTTTCTAATATTGTTAGAATTTCTACATATTCTACACTAAAATACGCGTCGTTTGGCTTTTTGAACATTAAAATCGTCCAATCCGTTCAGAAGTTATGGTGTTTTAAAGATTCGCATGAAATTTACGGGAAGCATTTTTGGCCTGAAATTATATTTTCGATAATGAATTTTTTTCTCGAAAATGGTTAGGATTTCGAGGGTATGTCTATTGACCAAAAATGATTATAATTGGTCCCTGCAATCAAATATAATTTTTTTAGAACGATTTGAAACTTTTCAATTTCGCCGAATTTCAGGGAAATCATCATTCATGGTCAAACATTGTATTTTTGGTAAAGAATTTTTTCCTCGTAAGTGCATAGGATTTCGGGGGTATACCTATTCAGCAAAAATAATTCTAATTGACCCTTGCAATCGAAAATAATTTTTCCGTGAATGATTTGAATTTTCTAATAACTTTTTAACGAAGCTCAATCAACAAATTGATATTCTTGATTTTCGTCTTATTTTGGCCTCTAGAATCTCCCATTAAAATTTTTCCCAAGGTTGGCCGAACACCTCTGGGAAAAATTTTAATACAGGATTCTAGAGGCCAAAATAAGACAAAAAATGAAGAATGCCAATTTCTTGATGGAGGATTCGTTAAATAGTTATTAACAATTGAATTCAAAAATTTCAAATCGTGCTGGAAAAATTATTTTCGGTTGCGGGGGTCAATTACAATCATTTTTGGCGAATAGACATACCTCCGAAATCCTATCCACTTTTGAGAAAAAAAATCGAGTAGGTGCTGAAATTTTTGGGTGGAAAAAAAGACTTTCGAATCGTCTTGGAAAAATTATTTTTAGTTGCAAGGGTCAATTGCAAGTATTTTTGGTCAACAGACATACCCCCGAAATCCTACTCAGTTTCGAGAAAAAAATTCCTTACCGAAAATATAATTTCTGACTAGAAATGTCTGCCCGAATTTTCATACGAATCTTTGAAACGTCATAACTTTTGAACGGATTGGACGATTTTAATGTTTAAAAAAGCAAACTACGCGTATTTTGGTGGAGAATATGTACAATTCGCAAAAATATTCGAAAAGTTGGTCCTTGACCCCGCAAAATGAGAAAAACCCCATAAAAATGGTCCAATTTTCAAACAGCCATAACTCTTACAATTGTGAATATATTTCAATGAAACTTTTTTCTGAAGTAGAGCTCATGGATACCTACATAAAAGTATTAGACAACTTTTCTGTAGGGCGTCAAATAAAATTACTAAAAATCAAAAACGAATTTTTAAGAAAAATCGACAGGGGGTAGGTGCCTAAATTTTTCGGCGAAAAAAAATTTTTTCAAATCATTTTAAAAAAATTATTTTCAGTTGCGGGGGTCAAATACAATCATTTTTGGTGAACAGACATACCCCCGAAACCCTAACCACTCTCGAGAAAAAAATTCAGTACAGTCGGAACTTTAAACGTTAATAACTGTTTAACGAAGCCTTCATCAACAAATTGGTATTCTTGATTTACGTAGGATTTCGGAGGTATGTGTATTGACCAAAAATGATTGTAATTGACCCCTGCAACTGAAAATAATTTTTTTAGAACTATTTGAAATTTTTTAATTTTGTCGACAAATTTCAGCTCCCCTTGTCGATTTTTCTTAAAAATTCGTTTTTCATTTTTAATAAATTTGTTTGACTTCCTACGGAAATTTTGTTTAGTACTTTTTTGTGGGTATCTATGAGTTCTACTTCCATACTAAATTTCATTAAGATACGTTCATTATTGTAGAAGTTTTATGGGAAAGTTTTAAGAAAGTTTCAAGAAAGAAATACACATTCGTGTATTGGGTTTTTAAATAAACGAAACCTCTGTATGTGGTATAGATCGCAGTGCCACAAAATTTCCCAGAATTTTCTTTCGCTGGAAAATTCATTTTTGATTATAATTTACTTCGTGGATACGCTGAATAAAATTGAACTTCTGCTTTCGTTTTATTTGAAATACGAAGACGTTTTATTCGAAAATCGACAAAAGAGTGACGTTTATCGCAGGATGCACGCATCTGTCAAGAAAAATACCAGCTGTCGCGTTATTCTAGACGCACAATCTGAATGCATTTCTAAGCGACGTTGAAAGAACGGCTCTTTGCTTGCAAGGGGTCCGTAGCCCTCCGTAAAAGCAGGTTTCGGATGCCCCGAACGTTTAAGTCCGGGAAAGAATTCGGTCCCGAATCGGTAATTAAATCTTTTAGAATTGATTAACGCTTTCTCGATACGGAGTGTGTATTTATTCGTTTTGCGACCACATAGGTACCTGTTTCTGTTTCTGCAGACGCATTATTATCCCTTTAATACTGGGGTGCTGCATTTTCGACTCGTTTCTATCGTTAAGTGTAAAGTAGAAAGCTACATTATTCAATTATTAGTTAATAATTACCATTTAAATGATACAATGTTATCGAAATTATCTAGAAGCGTAGTATTTCAAGATTAAATTAAATTCCTTGGAGTGAAAGATTCCAAAGAATAGCGAAAAAATTTCGAAAAGATTCGAACGTCCCATTGGTTTAAGGATAGACAAAGGAACAGGTGGTCGCTTATCAAAATGTAAGGATCGCTCTGCCGGCGCGATTTTTCCATTTCTGTTCGCGTGTAAAGAAGCGAGGAAACAACGGTGGTATGAAAATCGCGAGGAAAGACAATGGCGTGTTAACTCAGCGCTGAAAAATGTTTCTGCCTTCAACCCCGCCTCGTATCCTGGGCTGTCTTTAATAATTCAAACGCTACGTGTTTCTGCGGGCGTATTCGTATGCAAATACGCCGGGACGGTCTTCTGACATCGATAGCAACGACGAATTGCCTCGCCAATGGTTTCAAATTTGCGTATGGATACTCGTGGTTTTCGAGTTCGCCTTTAAAAAAACATATTTCGATCCACGAAATGTATACTTTCGCTTTCGTGTTTCATATATTCACCTCTTTTTGTTCGATACTTAATAATGCTCAATATTTTATTTTGATTCTATTTAATTATTTATTACGAAGTAAACGACGCATCTAGTTTCCGCGTAATAAAATCGTGAACGTAATCGTCACTCTGGTGACTTCGATGCATGGTAAACGCGATCGTTCGACTCACAGTGTCGTCAAGTATACCGAAAGGGAATTAAAATGGAGATTATAAATTGGAATTGTGTCTCGTTACAGTTACAGCGAAATAAGTCCAATTATTTCAAAATTACTACCCTTTGAAGAATATAAAATATTATTGGATTATTAGATCGTAAATTTATTAGATTCTATAGTAAATTACAGCCAATAAAATGGAAAAAGTAAACTTGTAAACTGAAAGTCATCCTCAGCCCACTAGACAAGCATTAAATAAATAAACAATAAATTGAACATATTCATACTTTCTATTGACATTGTAAGTATTTGAGCTTAGGTTGAGAAACAGTTATTGTAAATTATTTACATATAAAATTATATTTAAATTCAGATGTTTATTTATTTATTTAATCCTTGTCTAGTAAGGTTAGAACGCCTTCCAGTTTACACGTTAACATTTTTCTATGCAGTGAGCTATAATTGCACTTTCTCAACCCTTTCCATTAAATTCAGACGTTTAAATTTAGAGAGTGTAATGAAACAGATGGCGAAACGCGAAAACGTTATTACTACGACGGTGATAATTGTGGAGAAGCTGTATCGCTTCGATAAGTATCGCTATGATTTACGACGTCGCGGTAGGTGCCTCCAGAGAGATAAAGCTACGAAAGGCCATCTTCGCTAAGAAAAATCAGTGCACGCTGCTCAATGATTCATGACGTTCGTCCGTTGTGTACGTAGCCCTTAAGATTCGAGAGGAAGCGACGGCCGCCGGCTTGTACGTGCATTCACAACTGAATTAGCCGCATCATTGTCTGAATGAGGAGAGACAGAGAAATCGTAAGTGAATGTAAATACGGTAAAAATCCACGCGTCATCCGGCTGGACGATCGTTGATATTTCCGAGTGCAGATCGCGCACAATCACCATTGTTGCTTTTATTTGAAAAAAAAGAAAAGAACAATTTCGTTTAGGCAATTAAAAAAATCCAGTTACCTTATAGAAGTTGAAATATTATAAAAGACAAACTCTTGACGATGTTAAAAGTTTTTGAAAGCGATAGGTCCACGATCAGCGAACTACTTGCCGTTTAGTAGACGTGGAACCTTTATAACGCGGAAGGCCAAGCTGTTCGATAACTTTCTCCCATTGAGAAGTCTGCCATACACGGGCAAGGAATCTATCGACATTCGTGCTTGGGTTTCGTTACTGAATTCCCCGGGTGCACTCTTCTTAATTAGTTTTCCTCCAATTAAAAGGACACCGGTATCGGTTGCGGTGTTCGAAATTAGCAGTTAAAGTTTCGACGAAATAAATTCTAGCACTCCGCTTTCACAGCATTTCTCTTATACGTTGCAGAGAAATTTATACATTTTCCATATCGGCAACAATATGTTGCTTCTACGAGAATTTTGTTAAACTTCCAGGCGCGATAAATAAAACAGCTTCACGAAGAATAAATGGGACTCCAACTCTCTCCAATCAATTCTCTATGCTCGTAATGAGTTCTTCGATCCTTCTGCTCGATTTTCTGATTCGATTACTTGTTATTCATACTCCAATGATTTGCACCTATAGTAATTCTTTTTGAGGAGGAATTATTATTAAAATAAATAGTTAGGTTGTGCAACAACCTTTCACCCTGGTTGGTATACTTGGTCTACATTTTGCTTTTTCCTTTCAATTTGACAAATGAAATATTGAGCGTGACTCGACATCAATTTTTATCTCAGGAGCTCCTTTTCAAGTCGAAAGAGATATCGTACACTTGAAAATTACAAAATACAACAGTAGTGTAAATGAAACAGATATTTCATTGAATTTGTTTGTTTAGTCTTATTTAACGTAAATTTCAAATAAAACACTTACAAGCGTTAGAAGGTGCTGGTAACAAAATTGAAATATAATTCGGAGTGTAAAGGGTTAAATGTTTGTATAATTACAGTAATTTAATTTCTGGAAACTTCGACTTAGAAAAGAGTTTTTAAGGGGGGAGAAAATAAATCTTGAATACGTCGGATTCAAGCCGCGTGAATGAATAATTTAAATCGATCGTAATTAATGGAATTTATTTCGGTGGGAGATTGCCGTAATTTAATTAGACCACCTGGAGCGTCGCTCGGGCTCCTCTTCCGCCGCCTCTTTCCTATCTTCCGTGAAAATTACGGCGATGCCGACGTGACGCGATTCCGTGTACGAATGTGCTTGTATTATCTGCACGAGACTGACAGAAACGGGGAAGCTCGCAGTCATTAAGACCACCTGGTGCAAGAACCCTGCAGAACATCCGCAGGACGCATCCGGGGACCAAGCTACCGAACCCTGAGAAATCTCGTGTAAGTCGTGGAGAAACGGTACAATTCGAGAAGTACCTTAACGAGCAACCGGTTCCTTTTGCTCGCTAAAATAGTCGTTATCGTTTCGTTTGTCAATGGATGTGTCGTTCGATTTTTAACGTCGATTACGATCTCGATAAACGACCTCGATCGCAGCTCATCGATGCCTCGATTTATTCGAAAAGCGCGCCACTTGGTCGAAATTTCAAATCCTACTTTTATGGTATGTCCTTCTGTTAGTAATTCTGAGGTTATTAAACTGAAAATACTATGCATTTATAATAGTACGTTTTTATTACAATTTTATTTGAATAGTGTGTTGAATGGTTTTCTTTATTTTTGTGAATTGTGTTAAATTTGTGATTTATATCCTTTGAAAAAGGAGAAGATAATTTTACAAGCCTTCGTGTTGGGTTTCTAAGTAAACAAGATCGATGCTATTTGGCAATTGGAAACCTAATTTAATTGAATTCTTTGCTACAAAATGTAATTTAATTCTTCAAAATCGTTAGCTTATTTGCATTTAAGATTTTTAACAATTCCAATGCTAGCTAAAGAAGAAGCCAAATGGTAATGATTAGCCCTGACTCTGTTGAGAGTAACGATGCAATTTATCTTTGTAAAAGAATTGAACTGATCTTTGATTGTATCAGAGAACAGCTGTGCAAAAAAGACCACCCACGATTTGTCCAAAGAACAGAAATCGTTTCCAATAAGTCGATCTTCTCACCCAAAACGCCTCGAGTATGAGTAACGTTCTTTTTGCGAGACATTGATCGGCGATCGAGCCCACCTGGCACTTTCTTCAGGTGATAGTCATCCGCAGGCTCTAATTACTCCCGGTAATTGCCGCGATTATCGCTGTCTGCGGATCACTATGCGAAGTAGTCGGAGAAGAACGCGAATGGAAAAAAGTGCAAGGAACCGATCGATCAAAGATGCAATTAGCAGTAGTCTCCTGGTCCATCTGGACCAGTTTCGTTCTGCTCCTGCGCGCGTCAAATTAAGGCTAATTGTTGGCAGTCGCCACGGTGACGACTCCATTCCTTCCAACGAATATTTGTCATTTTTACTTAAAAGAAAGAAACTCTACAAATCAACGTATTAAACATCAGATTACACTGTACCAAATCTCGATGGTAAAACAATTTTAAAAAAAAAAACTCAGATCACCTAATTCGAATTCCAACTCGTCCTAGTTGACAGTATTAACCCATTTACATCTTTGCTCTAAATGTGAAACTTTCTTTATAAATCAGAGGTATTTAGTCTTTCAAGCTTATTTTCAACTCTTATTTATATTTAATCCAAAAATGATATATATTTGAAAATAAATAAACTTAAAATAGATGCTAACATTTTTTAACTAGCATGATAATCGTTGAAATGATCCATATATAAAATATCACATTCGAAAACAGTTTTAACCGATATTGATTAACGAAAAGTGATTCGCGAAAAGAAGCAGGTTTCTTAATCGCGACGATAATTAAAGCGGCAAGGGGTCAGGTGGTCCGGTGTACCGTTAAAGCTTTGAACTGGTTCAATTGATCGTAGCTTTTTGTTCGATGCGTCTTAACCCCTTCGATAATTGTGCGCGGCCGTTACCAGAAGTTATACCTTCGAAAAAGACCTTGCAAATTATTCCCAGTTCGAGTAATGCACCTGGTTCTGAAAGAAAATGGCCGAGTACCAGATACCAATTCCGGTCTCGGTTACATTAATCGGCGACAGTTTGATGCGTGTGTGCAATTGCTGCTTCTGCACGTGCTTATTACACCCGATAAATGTTTCGAGCTGGAAATTTCGGTGCAAAGGGATTGAAAGGACGAGTGCAAAATTCGGATCGATCGAAGTCTACATTCAAGACATTTTGCTTCTTTTTATCTGCACTGATATTTAAATTCAATCTTATTCTTCGTCAACCTTCCAGCCATAGAATCAAAATCAATTTGTATTATGATATATTCAAATTTCTTGAAGATCTGTGAGGATGCACCGAGAGGTCCACTAAATTTGTCTCGTATCGTGCTTATTGACACTGCCAGATCAAAAGCGTATAATATTCTGTAAGCCAAAAATTTTAATTTTAAACCATTTCAAAAGTGTGAAAAGTATTTCAACAGCATGAAAATAATATTAAAATAAAATAACATACATTTTAAATAATATTATGAGCAATGTTATTTCAGCAGTGATCATAGCATGAAAATAATAATAAAATAAAATACCATACTATTCGAAATAATAGTTTAAATATTTAGACGTCTGATTTTAAATAATTACAAATCATATAACTTAAAATTTATTTCACTACTTATTTTTCTTAAAAATGACAAATCCTATTCAAATTAAGTCCCCCCAGTATCTCGTCTTGAAAATGAATTTTTCCATTTCCATAGCGTGAAATATTGTCACCCAAATAATAATAATAATTTCGAAATTGTTTTGCAGGTTTCACGGGTACCCAGTGCGAGATCGACATAGACGAGTGCGCCGCGAAGCCCTGCCTCAATGGAGGCGTGTGCACCGACCTGATAAACTCCTTCAAGTGCACGTGCGCGAACGGTTTCGCTGGAGCTCACTGCCAGATCAACATAGACGACTGCGTGTCGTCGCCTTGCAAAAATGGCGGCATCTGCCAGGACTCCATAGCGAAATACACCTGCGATTGTCCTCCAGGATTCACCGGCGCCTCCTGCGAGACGAACATCAACGACTGCCAATCGAACCCCTGCCACAGCGGCACCTGCATCGACGGCGAGAACAGTTTCAGTTGCAACTGCTACGCGGGATTCACCGGGAAGCTCTGTCAAATTCAGATCGACGAGTGCGAGAGCAATCCGTGCCAATTCGGCGGTAGATGCGAGGACCGCATAAACGGTTATCAGTGCATCTGTAGGCCTGGCACGTCCGGCACGAACTGTGAGGTGAACGTGAACGAGTGCTATAGCAATCCGTGCAGGAACGGAGCGAGATGCATCGACGGTATCAACAGGTGAGTCGACGATCGCTTGGCGATCAGGTGCCTGCGAAAGGTCCTTGGAAATTGGAACACGAGCACGTCGTTCCACTGTGAAAATCGCTTGGAGCGGTTTGAAAATTCACTGCTGATACGTACGTCTGTCTACGCTGCTGTCCATACGCTTTTCAGTCTTAATCTTTAACGGTCCACAAGTATTTCAAATTTATTTACCCACTGGGTATACACCTAGTTCTCTTACAACGAGAATCTTGCATTTATATTAACTGTAGGTAACATCAAATACAACATTAACTTGATAGGAATAAATTTTTGAAGGTTCAATAAGTGTAATGACTATCAGAAACTGCTATTATAATGTGTTTGATTGTCAATAAATCACCATTATAGTGTACGAATGCGAGGAAGAGTAACTGTGACAACTGAAAATTTGTGGACTGCTATAAAATTCAATACAACGAGCCCGGAAGGCTTGGACGGTAATGTAGATGAAGCATTTAAATGGGGATGGACGAGTGAGAATATTTCCAGGTCGATTATTGAAGATTGCTTTCGAAAGAAATTTGCACTGCTCCGAAGATAAAAGAAGAGTTTTTTTATATCAAAAACACTTTACCGACCGATAGCCTATTAATCGGCTTTTTATCGCTTAACATTTTACCGACCGGTAACTTACTAGCCGGCTGTCATGAAAATAAAAAATATTACTAGATTTAATTATCGATACCGGTCGGTAAAGTGTCAAGAAATAAAGTATTCGATTTTGTCTCCCTCGTAACAGTACAAATTTCGTCCAATACCTCCCTCCCCATTTAAGCGGTTTGACACGAACAACAACGAAACAAAGTAGAAAAAAATCATTCGAGGAAGAACAAAGAGACGAAATTCTTTCGGATGAATTGCTTCATTACGAACACGCTCAGAATCTGGCAAAATTGATCTTCCGATCGCATACCCCTACCCCCGAAAATTTCATTGTCCGAGGTCCGAGAGACGGATTCTAGTCCGAGCGAAAGAACGATAAAACCGACGTGTCCCTCGCATGAACCCCTTAATCTGGCAAAATCTTGGCCCGCTCTAACGTTATCATTTCTTCCATCCTCAGTGGATACGATGTCTCTTCTTCCAGGTATTCGTGCGAGTGCGAGGCAGGTTTCACGGGGCAGCACTGCGAGACGGACATAAACGAGTGCGCTAGCAATCCTTGTGCAAACGGTGGTCGGTGCATAGATCTGATAAACAGCTTCCGATGCGAGTGCCCTCGCGGCTACTACGACGCTAGATGTCTGAGCGACGTGGACGAGTGCGCTAGCAATCCTTGCGTGAACGGTGGCACCTGCGAGGACGGTGTCAACCAGTTCATCTGTCATTGCTTGCCGGGGTACGGTGGCAAGAGATGCGAGGCCGACATTGACGAGTGCGGCTCGAATCCTTGCCAACACGGCGGCACATGCAACGACCACCTGAACGGCTACAGCTGCAAGTGTGTGCCCGGTTACGCAGGCACCAACTGCGAGACCAACATCGACGATTGCGCGAACAATCCATGCCAGAACGGCGGCTCGTGCATCGACCTCGTCAACGACTACAAATGCGTCTGCGAGCTGCCGTACACGGGACGGAACTGCGAGGACAAGCTCGATCCTTGCTCCCCTAACAAGTACGGTTCTCGAATTGCGCGAATAATTCACCTGACCGTTCACAAATGTAGTCGATGGAATGGAAAGTTTGTTGATACTGTGAACGACTTGGGAATATTAGTACCGATGAGTTGTATCAACAAACTTTCCATTCCACTGACTACGTTTGGGGAAAGAAATTTTGCTCTTCAAGTATATCGTTCCTACGCAAACGCTAGTGCACACTGTAGAATCTAGAAACCTTGAATTATCCTGTAACGTTGACTTATCGCTGAGGATTATAATCCAAGTTTCAGCCACGTGAAATCGCCTCATGACTACCAGTTTAATCCAGCATCGATGAAGAAGTTGAATGGACCTTTGTTATTACTGTTACAGATGTCTCCATGGCGCCAAGTGTTCACCGTCGTCCAACTTCCTGGACTTCGCCTGCACCTGCACGGTAGGCTACACCGGCAGGCTCTGCGACGAGGACGTCGACGAGTGCGTGATGACGTCTCCGTGCAGAAACGGCGCTACCTGTAGGAACACCAACGGCTCCTACCAATGTGTCTGCGCCAAGGGCTACGAAGGTCGGGACTGCATCATCAACACCGACGACTGTGCTTCCTGTGAGTACCTAACACCGCAATTTGAACAATATATCAACGCAATTCTTCAATTTATTGACCACAATCGTATTCCCTACAGTTCCCTGTCAAAATGGAGGTACGTGCCTGGACGGAATCGGTGACTACACTTGTCTCTGCGTGGACGGTTTCAGCGGCAAACACTGCGAGATCGACGTGGACGAGTGTCTGTCACAGCCCTGCCAGAACGGCGCCGTCTGCAAAGAGTACGTAAACTCCTACACGTGCCAGTGCCAGCTAGGATTCTCCGGGATAAATTGTCAGACCAACGACGAAGATTGCACGGACAGCAGTTGTATGAATGGAGGCAAGTGCATCGACGGCATCAACAACTACACCTGCGTCTGCGAACCGGGTTACACCGGGTCGAACTGTCAGTACCGTATCAACGAGTGCGACAGTTCACCTTGCCTGAACGGCGCCACGTGCCACGATCACGTTCAGTATTTCACTTGTCACTGTCCTTACGGATACACCGGGACGAGATGCGACCAGTACGTGGATTGGTGCGTGGACAATCCCTGTGAGAACCAAGCTACTTGTGTCCAACACAAAAACAAGTATCACTGCAACTGCTCACCCGGATGGACTGGGAAGGTCTGTGACGTGGAGATGGTCTCGTGCAAGGACGCGGCCATCAGAAAGGGAGTGCCTGAGAAGAACCTGTGCAACAACGGGACCTGCGAGGATATTGGCAACAGCCATCGCTGTCATTGTCTCGAGGGGTACACGGGATCGTATTGTCAAGAGGAGGTCAACGAATGTGATTCCGCCCCGTGTCAAAATGGCGCTGCATGCAAGGATCTGGTCGGCTCGTACCAGTGCCAGTGCACAAAAGGCTTCCAGGGTCAGAACTGCGAGCTCAACGTGGACGACTGCAGGCCCAATCCCTGTCAGAATGGAGGTACTTGTCACGACCTGATCAGCAACTTCAGCTGCTCGTGTCCGCCGGGAACTTTAGGCTTCATCTGCGAACTAAATGTTGACGACTGCGCCATTGGGACTTGCCACAACAATGGAACGTGCACGGACAAGGTGGGTGGGTTCGAGTGCAGGTGTCCACCCGGGTTCGTGGGACCCAGATGCGAGGGAGACATCAACGAGTGCCTGTCGAACCCGTGCACCTCGCCGGGTACTCAGGATTGCGTGCAGCTGGTCAACAACTACCACTGCAACTGCAAGCCAGGCTACATGGGACGCCACTGCGAGGTCAAAGTGAACTTCTGCGACAGCTCGCCATGTCAAAACGGCGGAGTCTGCACGGCCAAGCAAGCTGGACACACCTGTCTCTGTCCTAGCGACTATTATGGAAGCAACTGCGAGTTCGCTGGTTCTTATTGCGATCGGGAACCCTGCTTGAACGGAGGCACTTGTCGAGTGGCTGAAACGGAAGTTGGATACAGGTGTTACTGTCCTCCGGGAACCACCGGAACGCACTGCGAAATAGACGCTAGAGACGAGTGCGCGAGCAATCCTTGCCAGCAGTCCAATGCAGTTTGCAAGAACCTCCTTGGCGATTATGCCTGTGACTGTCCGCCAAAATGGACGGGCAAGAACTGCGAGATTTACGATCCGAATTACGGAGGTGGCGTCTTCGGCAGGGCGAACTCGAATGTCCCGAAGATTATGAACGCGTACGACCTGGATTTGGAACTCGAGAGGAAGAAGTGCATCGAGAACAGATGCGAGGAGAAGTCTGGAAATCATCACTGCGACGAGGAGTGCAACAGGTACGCCTGTAACTTCGACGGAAACGACTGCTCGCTTGGAATCAACCCGTGGCGCAATTGTACGGCCCCCATCAACTGCTGGGACGTGTTCATGAACGACGTTTGCGACGATGTATGCAACAATGCCCAGTGTCTCTTCGATGGAAGGGATTGCGAGAGAAAGCTAGCACCTTGCAAGTATGTAACCTTACAAGAATTGATTATAAGTATCTGGTCTAGAACTTTGGACAAGAATCTATTTGGATTTCGATTCATATACTTGAGGTTGGGATTGAAATAAAATTTGAAGGTGTATATGTATGTAGAAATATGTTGCAGAAGCAAATCATAATCTTTAGAATTCACAATCCCAGTATAAGCATTGGAGCAAGTGTTTTTCAAAATGACTGAAAATGTAGTAAAGTTTGAAAACAAAAAGATTGATTATAGTTATACTCTAGTTACTATTTTGTATATCTACACATAAGCATCGTTGAAATAAGTTTCACAGCTCAAAGAAAATGTTAAGACATCAGCTTTTCCAAAGTTGTAGACCGGAGTACCCTCTTGAAAAGTAATTCGCGATTCGATGAGGTCACTTTTAATATCTGTTATGTTTATAGCCCTATCTACGACGCCTACTGTCGCAAGCATTACGCCAACGGACACTGTGACTATGGCTGCAACAACGAAGAGTGCAACTGGGACGGACTCGACTGCGACACAGAACCGCCGTCGTTGGCGGAAGGAGTGATCTCCGTGGTCGTGAGGATGGATATGCAGACGTTCCGTTCAAACGTAGTGGCTTTCCTCAGGGACATCGGCCACGAGCTACGAACCACGTTGAGAGTGAAACAAAACGAGCTGGGCAACGACATGATATACCCCTGGAAAAGAGAAGGCGAACCCAGCTTGCAAACGAACTTCTTCGGTCGTCCAACCACCATCTACACGAACAGCGAGAGTGGCGTGATCGCCTATTTGGAAATCGACAACAGAAAATGTACCGTCACACAAGGAGCCGTGTGCTTCCCATCGGCGAACGAGGCGGCAGAGTATCTAGCAGCCACCGCATCCAAGCATTCCCTCTCACCAAACTTCCCCATCGAGCAAGTACGAGGAGTCGTGGGGCCCCAGGGGCCCGAGTACCCGGACACTCCAACGAACTACAAGTACGTCTTCATCGGAGTGGTAATCGTGGTACTCGGAGGGATGTTGGTAGGCGTTCTGGTCACGGCACAACGGAAACGCGCAGTGGGTGTGACCTGGTTCCCCGAGGGTTTTCTGCGCACGAGTAGCGGCAGTGGTCAGCGTCGCAGATCGCGCAGACGGGGCCCGGATGGCCAGGAAATGAGGAACCTGAACAAGCAACCGTCGGTGAATTGCATGGACCTGGACGTGGGGAACGGTCGCGCACAACAATGGTCCGACGACGAGTCCGATCTCCCACCGTCAAAGAGGATGAGAGCTATAGAGCCTGGATACGCCAGCGACCACACCGCCATCACGGATTACGAGGAGACGGAGCCGCGAATGTGGACGCAACAACACCTGGACGCCGCTGACATCCGCAGACCGGATGCAGGAGTATTAACGCCGCCTAGTTTGGAACATGGTCAGGACGTGGACGCCAGAGGTCCCTGTGGGATGACGCCATTGATGGTGGCCGCTGTGCGTGGTGGAGGATTGGACACTGGAGAGGAGGAGGACGAGAGCGACGGTTCAGCAGCGATGATCGCCGACTTGGTCGCCCAGGGCGCCGACCTAAACGCCACGACCGACAAGAGTGGCGAGACGTCTTTACATTTGGCGGCTCGTTACGCGAGATCCGACGCGGCCAAGAGACTCCTTGACGCCGGAGCGGACGCCAACTCTCAGGACAACACTGGCAGAACCCCTCTGCACTCTGCCGTCGCGGCAGACGCAATGGGCGTTTTTCAGATACTGTTACGGAACAGAGCGACGAATCTCAATGGACGCATGCACGACGGCACTACACCGCTGATCCTGGCCGCGCGTCTCGCCACCGAAGGAATGGTGGAGGATCTCATCAACGCGGACGCGGACATCAATGCAGCCGACAATAGTGGGAAGACCGCTCTGCATTGGGCAGCGGCGGTGAACAACGTCGACGCCGTCAACATATTGCTCGTCCACGGCGCGAACAGAGACGCCCAGGACGACAAGGACGAGACTCCGTTGTTCCTCGCAGCCAGAGAAGGCAGCTTCGAGGCCTGTAAAGCGCTGCTCGACACTTTCGCCAACAGAGAGATCACCGATCACATGGATCGGTTACCCAGAGACGTGGCCAGCGAGAGATTGCACCACGACATCGTGAGATTGCTCGACGAACACGTGCCGAGATCCCCGCAGATGGTGACCGTCATACCGAACGGTCCGCTCATGGGTAAGCGTCTTCGTACCCCGGTGTTAACACTCGCACGGCTGAGGGTGGGTCTGTCCGGAGCTGGGCGTGGGAAGTCTGACTTCGCCGAGCGGCACGTGATAGGTCAGTTGACATCTAAGCTGGAGCGATAAAAAGAGAAAAAGAAATGCATTTTCTAGCTGCGTTTAGCGTATCGTAAAGGAGATTCTTTATTTTCTTGTACACGTTTGATGGGTGTGCATAAACTGGTGCATGTCAATACGAAAATAAAGTATATTGTTGACTTTAGATTAGTCCAGAATTAATCCGCAAAACATAACTTTGAAGAAGAATTGATACCAAAGATTATTAGTTTGGATGACACGACCCAACCATAGCCGTGCGTTATTCGAGGGTTAATGTACTATAGAGAGACGACTTGATGGCTAGGCACCTACAAACTGAACAGCACAAAGGCAAGGGGTGTAAGTCTCTTAAGACTCTGCCAGTAATGACAATATCTATGAGGATAGGCTATTACACTACGGCCAATCAGCGTGACTAGCCATCAAACCATCTCTCTATGGTACACGTGTAATTGATAGCAATAGATCTTCAATACAATACTCTTGCTTGCAAATTTTGAAGCAAGTCAAGAACGTGGAGCTCTGAGCCACTTTAGGACTATCTTGAGACTAAAATAAGTTTCGAAAGTCTCCACACTTGTTGGTATCGTGATAAGCATAAGAATTTGTTTTGCAAACCGTTTCAAGACTCCTCGAGTTTCGCTCCTTGACTCAGGGTATCTTGAGATGGTTTGAACCCCATTTCTAGTCACTAAGCGAATTCTCAGCTATTCGGTGGTATTAATCTTGATTCGTTTCTCGTTACAGGATCCCCAAATCACCCTCAGCTGATCACACACCCTACGGTGATCGGTTCAGCGCCGAAGCAAGGGAAGTCGAAGAAACGACCGAAAGCCGTCGCGGCGGGAAACCCAAACAGCCCAGAGTCGGAAGGCGGCGTGGTGGTGGTGAGGCGAAAGCCGTCAGTAAAAAAGCCACCGGCGAAACGAGGTGCTCAGCCCCCAAACCAAGAGATCCCTCAAGGAGCAGAGGGCGCGGAGGGAAACTTGCCCAGCCCGTACGACAGCGCGAGTCTGTACAGCAACGCACTGCCACTGGTGGGTCACACGGCCACGGCGAAGCAGCCACCCCCGTACGAGGATTGCATAAAGGGCCAGTCCATGCAGGGCCTTCAACAACTCGGGCTGGACACGTTCACGACCAACTACGGGTTGCCTAATTTTCACGACCAGCTGCTAGCGCCTCATCAACGACAGGGACAGGGCATGGTGAACACACTTTCGCCGCCTTACAGCAATCAATCACCGCCGCACTCTGTACAATCGAACATGACGCTCTCGCCGCAGGCTAGCTACATGGGCTCGCCCTCGCCGGCGAAAAGTCGACCATCTTTGCCAACCTCGCCGACCCACATCGCCGCCATGCGACAGGCAACGCATCAGAAGCACGGGGGCATGCCTACCGTGGGGTTCGACTTCGAAAACCTTCCCTATTCCTCGAGTCAGCAACAGCAGCAGCAACAGCAGCAGCAGATACAGCAAACGCAACAGCAGATTCAACAGCAGCAGCAGCAACAACAACAAAGCACGCAGCAGCAGCAGCAACAGCAACAGCAGCAACAACAGACGCAACAGTACTACCAGTACTTGACGCCGCCGTCTCATCATTCAGGACCTGACGTGACGCCCCAGCACCTGATGCAGGCGCCAGAGAGCTTCCCGACCCCGTCGCCAGACAGTCCTGGCCACTGGTCATCCAGCTCGCCTCACTCGAACAGCGACTGGTCCGAGTGCATGGCCTCCCCTAACGCGTACAGCGCCGGCGGCGCTCACCAAAGCAACAAGGGCTCCGAGGCGATTTATATATGAAGCCAGGCGACTATCCCTTCCTCGCGCGAGTAAATCGCAAAGTCGCGGGACAGCGGACGAACTGTGATCGACTCGTCGAGTTCGAGGGTGATTCTCGCCGATTGTGTACGCGCAAGAACGCCTCCGGAACTTTCTCTGGAACCCCTGATCCCTAGACGCTCTCCCGTTAAGTCGCGAACAAGATGACGGCCCCTCCAACGGGAACGTCAACCCCTACACCGCGGCTCTCACAGGATAGAAATATAGATAAACAATTGTGCACCCCGAGACGATACTTCCTCCGGGACGCTATTTTCACGTAACATGGTTCATCGTGCCTTTCCCTTATTGTAACCGTGACGCGAGACGGTTTAGGTATACGACAGGAGATTGAAGTAGCCATAGGGTGTCCCACAGGTTTTCTTGCAAAGACTGTTCTGCGGCTAAAAGTAAGACGAATATGTCGGATGAACGTAAGTACATGAATGCTTTGTTAACACTCTGTTCCACTGTTTTCACTACAGTGGAATGCAACTGAATGTAGATTACCAGAAAAGCATAACTTTATTAACCCCTTGATAAAAAAAAGTTCCTATAGCCTGATTCGCTTTTATAAATATATTTTTGTATAGTCGTATACAATTAGTAATGGTTCATCCAGTAAATTAAATTACTTTTGTCGCCTAGAAATAAATAATATATTGCAACATTTACACACAACAATACGGTCAGTACCGTTTCCTTGACATTCCACTTATGAACTCACTTTTGTACGACATTTTCGTCTTATTTTTAAGCCAAAGAACATATTAGGTAAGTTTGTATGGAAACCTGTGCGACAGCCTGTACATATATTTTCATTTTATATCGACCGATCCACTTACTCGTATCTCAGCTCAATGAACAATGGTGCCTTCGACTTGCCACAGTGTGAAGACCCGATAGACAGTTAAAGCGATAAGGAACGAGACCTTGCTATCTACAATAGTATTGTACATAGGACAATATATATGGAGGCGAAGAATCATTCTACACGTGCATTCGGTGAGGACGACTAATAGAGTGTAATATGTAATAATTCTATTTAATATGTAACTCAAACAGAGCACATCTATAAATAAAAGAAAGATCCGAATCTCCGGGGTCGGTGCCTGTTAATGGATTTCGATCGTTGCGAGGCCAATACGGCGAACGCGTCGCACGTTAACACGAATCCGAGGAGAATCTCTGCACCGCGTTAGAATGAAAACCGAGAATCGTGCCTTCGAATGTCGTAGGGTAAGGGAGTTCATGTAGGTAAATCTATTAAATTATGTATTTTTCTTTCCCGATGAAACGCAGCGTTTCCAAATGGCCTTTAACGATGTAACGTTTATTACCGATTAGCGGGGAGATTTAATGTAAGATAAGAACAAACTGTAATGATTTGCACGGTCGAAGGGAGCCTCAGAGAAATCGTCTTCACCCCGCGAATAATCGTTCCATACACAGACATTCCATTCGCATGGCGCTACTTCTTTTATTCCTCGTCTCCTGTCGAGATTCTTCGCCGACGAGGAATAACCGCGGATCGCTCGACGAAACTTCTGCCAGCTCGTAGAGAACAAAGATTCTTTGTTAGTGACTCGTCAGGGACTAGATTTTGATAGTAAAATAACAGGATTGTATGGTTCTAGAACTGTAGAATCGAAATTAACTGGTCAATAGAAGCGAATAGAAGGCTTACAGAACTTGTGGCCGTAGAGAAATTGTTTTTAAATGTTTAATAAGTATAATTCTTTAAAACGATCTGTATCTCACTTATCATTTGTACCTCCACTTGAAGATTTAACTAATACAAAGCCCAAGAATGTGTAAAAGAAATCAGAGTTTAAACTTGATCACTTAGTAAAAGCTAAAACTAAACAGATTTAAATTCTTCCATTTTATAATTAATGTGCAGCCTCATGTTCGTTCTATTATTCAGTTGAGTGTCCACTTACAGTTCTGACTGCGTAACGAGATACTTGTGATACGCTCAAGTCGAGTTCAAACTTTTTGATGTGCTCCGACTCTACATATGCTAGAATCTCTGGTCTCTCGACTCCTGATACTCAAATGCGTCTTTGGTTCTTAATATATTTATAACCTCGCGATACAGAGTATGTAAATTCGAGTTTCGCCAAATTTATAGACGTATTCTACACCTTAAGACTAAAAAAAAAACTCTAATAAGCATAAATCCACAAACCTCTTACTCTCGAAATACAACTTTTAACTGACATTAAACTTAGCAATTCTGACATAGATGTAGGAAGTAATATAATTCCAAGAAACTGTATCGATAATGTTACATGTCCTTCTCTGAGTAGAAACTCAGAAATGCAATGAATGCAATATTATTAAAAATTGCCCAGATGTGTTGAACGCTATCAAGCAATACAATAACTTAAAGTAGTTGTATAACAAAAACAGAAGATTTATGGGCATATGTGAAACTTCTTCAGGCATACATTATTTCGATTAAAGAAGATTCAAATCAATACCGATCCATGGTATCTAATAACATTTGATCACAATTTCAACGATTACTTTCATGTTATAATATTGTACTCGAGTATCCCTAAAGTAACTCTGAAGAAGTTGATAAGTCTTTTTCTTCAATTTTTATATGTAAAATACACCAGTAAATTTTGTAACACCTGTATTTATTCCAGGCAAGTAATACTGTTTGATACATATAAGCCGTAACTTTTTGGGAACTAGTTTTCAAAAAAGAATACACAGGTGAAACTGCGTGAGGGTAAATAAACGTTATTGTGGGCTACACAAGTGGCCCTCGAGCTGCCAATTGATTCCGCTGTCGGAACTATTTTGAAGAAACCCAGGAACGTAAAAGAAGATGCAAGAGTTTCGCTCGAGTCGAAGTGTCCGAGGAAAGTTCGCGGTTGCGCCTCGTAATTACTGTCCTCGAATCGTTTACTAACAAGCCTAGCGTAATTGTTAACGTTAATGTGTAATAGAGTCTCTTTAAATTAAATTAAGCACGCGACGGGCGGGCGGTAAGACGATTCTCGCTGATCTCTCATCTGCCAAAGCCAAAAGAGAGTTCTTAGATAATGCGTGATCGGGTGGCGTGACTGGACGGTGGCGCGTACGCGCATAATAGGGTATAGACATTAATCGTAGGATTGTTGCGAGAGAAAAGAACTAATTATTTGGTCGGCGAGATGGAGTTCTTCCGTGCACGTTTGCAATATGTCCACCAGTAACGCGATCAGAGTTAGAACCACAACGGAACAAGGGATGCGCAGAAATCGCGTTCATCCTTCGCGTTTCTAAAAGAGGAAGTTTGTAAATACTCTTTATCGTTTCCTTTTCTCAGCCCTCGACCCCCGTGTCCCTCTCCCCCTTTCTCCTCCCCACGTACCACGCATTCTCTGTCCGCTCATCTTACGTACTATCGAGTACTTTTTTTTTTTATATAATTGTCTTTTCTCTCGATTTTGTACAAACTGTTTTTACATATTTTTATATTACGTAAGTTAGATATTGATAGTTTTGTAAGGCGACTCCCAATATACGGTAACAATAATGTTTCCTTTATTCATATTATGGATCATAGAAGAGAAGAATATAAATATATATATATATGAATAGATATATATATTTTATATGTATATTTTGTGTAATTGACTGTTGCATCGGGGATTCGCGATAACGTCCGTTTTATCCTCGGTGCAATTCTGAATTACATAGAGGTGTGATGGAGCTTTCCGATTCCGGAAGACGAGGGTCCAACGCAATTTCTATGACTATTTCGCGAAACCTGTATGCTCCTAAGGAGAAACAATTTTTTTTTATTTATATATATATATATATGAAGAAAAAGAGAGAGAGAGAGAGAGAGAGAGAGAAACTTTTGTAACGAATTAAATGTATTCTTCACGCGACTGCCTTTGTAATTGTTAAAACCGAATGAAAAGTCTGCCAAATGTCGAACGAAAATATCAAGAGAAATGTTAATATTTTTTTAAATAGTATATTGTAAAAGATACGAAATGAAATAATAGCTCAAATGGAATGTCGTTAACGACGATTGAACCGCGTTCACGGAAATGAATTTTGATATTTTCGGCTGGCGGGCGATCGTCGATCAATCAAAGCGTAATCTGGCGCATGTAGCGTACATAAATATAGATCATCGAATCGGGCGTGATTAAACAATTAATGTGTTCAAAATTTGCGATGTCATCCGCTCTCTGCAGCACCGATATTCTCTGTGGTAAACGAACAAAAGACGATAGATAGGCTACACGCTCCAATTTATCAGTTATCTATGGATAAGTTTAGAGAGAAAAAAAACTTCCGATTATTAATGATAGATCTTGTTATTCCTTGTAACTTGTAAAAAGTACTGAGTTTTATTAGTATTAACTATTCCATAAACTATAAGGATTTGTTTCGATCCTATTATATCCTGCCAATTCCCTATTCCCTATTCCCTGCCCCACGCCCCCCCTCCACCTCCCGATTATCTCCCTTTACTTCCGGCGCCCGATCCTCATATTTTTATAAATAAGTTATGTCTTTTAAACAGATGTAATAATAAAGATAATCTAACATTCACAATAGGGTTGTTGTTCTGTTCTATTGTGCTATGCTTCCGCGTTTTATTCCTTTTAATAATGTAAGCATAGATACTTTTAGTATATTACAACAGATTTTACACAACAATCAAATTGTATTATAGCAATAAAAAATAAAAAAAAAACCTGAAAATATCCTGAACACGTTTCGTTTGAGAGTTTTTTTTTTCTTGTCGGGTTTGACAAATTTCACGCTCTTCGAATCCCAAAGACGCGAATGGCAATTATTCGCAACGCTATCCCAAAAGAAGGAAACGCGAAAAATAACAATTCGACTCTATGCATGTTGAAACCGCGAGTTGCCCTGAAACAGGGAAAGGATGGCTGGCATGTCTGATGCAATTATATACAAAGTATAGTGAAAACTCGATAAATGTTACTACTCCGGGTCCGGGTAGGAACACTTATGGAATAGGAAAATCGTTTTTCGAATTTGTAGTTTGCCGACGCCTCGAACATAGAAAGAGTCAGTAGCTAAAGAAGAAAGAGGGACTGAAAACCGGATTTATCGCCCCAGTTTAAATATCCGTTACACATTACTGTAAGAAAAGATGGTATTCTGGTCAGGAAAGCGATCGGGCGTTTTAATGAAATCAACACGAGGTGGACTTTTTAAAACTGTATTCTATATCTACTCGCGGCAAAAGCCAATACAATTCTGTACTCTGACAGAGAACCAGGATCGTGAGGGCACCCTTGACAGTATGGCCCTCCTTTTTCCAAGTATCTTAGCCAATCCTCCTTTAAGAGGAGGAAACGCGCCAAGGAGAAGCACATGGCCCGCTTTGGGCATTTATTTATTTCTACATTTCTAACATTACATTTCTGAAAATATTTCAGTTTGCACAAAATCTGAAATTGTGTGCCAAAATGTGTTCAATTTCGAATGAAATGTCTCAGAAGAGTTAGGGAAAGGTATATAATGGCATCATCAAAACATGTACGTACTTGTATCTTCGCAAAGTCAGTGGATAGTACATTTATCGAATAGAGGTAGCTAACGAAACCTCTTATCTCATAAGTGTTGCAGTTTCTGATCACTTACGGAACAGCGGAAGCGTTCCATTTGAAAATAGCTACCTCCTATTCGATAAATGCACCCAACACCTCGATCCGTCGTTCTTTGATGTTTCTAAAGAAGAATAAACAAAGAGAGAAAGACTCCTAAGTACAATATTTAATTCAATATTATGCTACCAAATATTGACCGATTTATATCGTGTTTAGTCTCATTTTAATCAGAAAAATTTCTCCCATATAATAGTAAAATTTTTATTAACAAAAAGTAAAAAATAAAAAACTTTTCTGTGCAGTAGTATGATCACACTGATAGGGGTATTTAAACGAAGGTGACGAAAGCAATAAAGATTTTTAAGGAAAGCCGCTACGCATCCAGTTACACTTCGCCTCACTGGTTCAAGGGGGATCCCCCTAGTGGTGGGGATAAAAATGTATCATTTACGGAACATCTTTTGAGGACATTTATCGAGTTTTCACTGTACATGCATACGTGAGCCAGTAAAAAAAAACAAACTACAACTACAGACGAGTTAAGTGACATAGTAGTAACAATAATGACTTTCCATCTTTATCCGAAGATGAAGACCATATAGCGCACGGCCAACAAATTTTCTGAAAAAATACACAATACACATTAAGCACACCTGTGCTTTCCTATTTTCGTTTTCTTTCTTCGTTGCAAGTAAAAATAATAAAGTATATGAGCATATCAGAAATCTGTACCTCGTTGATCGCGAAACGCTGACACGTCTTGATATGGCTGAACATGTCTCAACATGTCTCAACATGTTTTCTACGTCACTTTTTACAGTCCTACTGACGACCCCTCACGGTAACCAATAACACTCGCGAATTAGGTGGGTGGATGGTGAAAGCTCCGATGTTTTAAAGTTAACATTATTCACTTCGATGATTAGAAGTAATTATGACTCACAAAATCGCATTTCTTGCGCATAGAGTGCGTACGTGAGACGACGAACGTTTCGATTCGATTATCGATCGAAGAATTTCTGTTCTTCTAACAAAACGAATAAATTTTCTTTTTCTTTCTGGATACATAATATGATAGTTGAGATCTAAAATTGATTCTTCTTCCGACAGAGTATTTAATAATTGTCAAAAAGTAATAAGAATCGTATTTTATTAAAATTTATTCGTTATGACGATAATCGACTGTGAAGTTAGAATATCGCGAATCTGTCGATGCTTCCCATTTCATAGCACTCACCGTACCTAATTCACACGTTTTGTGTAATAAATGTATTCTTTATAAACAATAGTTTAATAACTAATTAGCTATTCTTTACACCAATCATTCTATACGAGTTTGTGTTTTGACAAACCGAAATACTGACCACGTAAAAAATTATACCCCATATAAACTGCAGTGTCGTGACATCTGTTCTTCATAGATAGAACTAAATGCATTCATGGCTGGTATGTGTAGCGCTACTATACAAAGTCCAGCACCATGAGGATCGATGTGATGTATATATTAATGTGATTGTTTTGTTTTATTTTAATATACGTACAAAAATGGGTCAGAAACGTAAGAATCGTAATGAAAAAGATGATTTTGAATACGATCCACATCCTAAACACCTTCAGATAGCTCATATAAAAAATCAAGAGAAGCGTTTGATTGTAATTCTGGAAAATGCACAGCTAGAGTCTGTCAAAGTATGGTTATGTTTTACTATTAAATTTTAAAATAGATTTCTATTACATTTGCTCCGACAATTTTATTTATTTTTCTATTAAATAATCTTGTACAACTGGTATAGTTTATCGTAACTTATCTATTTTTTACTACAGAAATATGTTTAAAATGTAACATTAAATGCATTTGAACTAAATATATACAAAAATTGTTTTTTATTATTTTACATTACTATCAATATTTTAATATTTTCAATAGACTTTCATGTTTAATTTACACCTCTTAATTTTTTCAGGTTCAAAATAGCTTTGAACTGTTAAACTGTGATGATCATACAAACATTTTAAAAAAAAATAATCGTGAACATGGTACATGCAGACCAGACATTACTCATCAATGTTTATTAATGTTAATGGATAGTCCATTAAACAGGGCTGGACTTCTACAAGTATATGTACATACTGAAAAAAATGTATTGATAGAAATAAATCCTCAAACTAGAATTCCCAGAACATTTAAGCGTTTTGCAGGTCTTATGGGTAAGACAAAATAATATAATATAATACAATGGTATTGTATAAGAAACAGAGTTCCTTTTCAAATTTATTTTGATCATTTTTGTCCTTTGCAGTGCAATTGTTACATAAATATAGTGTCCGTGCATCTGATGGACCAATGAAACTGTTAAAAGTAATTAAAAATCCAATCACAAATCATTTACCTGTTGGATGTCGTAAAATAGCAATGTCATTTAATGGAAGTAAAGTACAGAATCCACGAGAATTAGTTCCTTCTGAGGAACCAATTGCTATTGTAGTAGGTGCAATGGCACATGGACAAGTAAGTTTTGTATTCATAACACATAAGTCTGCCTGTAATTGACTTTATTTCTATTGTATTCCACATTGTAGATAAAGCCAGATTATACCGAAGATACTATATCTATTAGTAATTATCCATTATCTGGAGCTTTAACATGTAGTAAATTGTGTAGTGCGTTTGAAGAAGTTTGGGGAATAGTTTAAATAACAAATTGACTATGTGTATTGTTTACATGTTTTTTTGTTTATTTTTGTATAAAATTAAATAACTTTGTTAAATGTACGACAAGAAAGAAAAATAAAGTAATATTTGTAAATTTACATGGAAATGTTAAATTGTTATTGTAGTAATTTACTTTCAGTTGTATGCATTCATCCCTAACAGTATATAATGTTTCATTCAAACTATCGCACGTAAAGAACAGAGAAAGAGAGATGAAAATGTCGTTGCGCAATATGTGGTGGAAAATCCTAAACATAATGACTCATCAATATTGGTTTTCAAACGATTGGTCCGCATCAAAATCTCAAAGAGTGTAGACCAATCACTACTCAGAACGCGATAACTTCTATGGCGGCCGGAAGGATACTAACTTGCGCGCTATCGAGCCCTCAATACCTAGTTTCTTTTTTGACTTTCGTATTTCATTACGTCATCAACGCAAAAATGGTTGTTAATGTCAAGTATTCGGTACGCTCTTTTACCTTAACGTAGCATGTTTCTTAAAGATTATACGATATTGTTTCTTCTTATTTGAAAGCTATTGTATCTGTGACTCAATTTCTGCTTTCTGAGTGACTGTTGTTAAAAACGTGCAGCATTAAGAAGTGAATCTACAATCGTCAAAGAGACGCCATTTTGTGATTCAGTGGCATTGTCGTTTACACGAATGTACATGATGGCAAATCTCTATGGACTCTAATTTGAATTGAAGCAGTATTATCATTAAATTGTGCTTTTCTCATAATACAATTATTAGTGATACAAGTGATAAATCATAAAATTGCCAAATTGACTACCGTAGTCAATGTCACGAGTGTAGTATCTGTTGATGCGTCAGCATTTACTTTGTGACTTTGATAGGATTTTATACGTTAATCGGATCATTTACATGAATGTGCTTCTGCTGATATTTGTGAAATTCGATTATCTTGCGTTCCTACATTGTATTTTATCAGAAATGCCATAACAAAACAAAGGTCAATTATTCACGTTTCGCCATATTGGCGAGTAACGGAACTTGCTATGATGATGACACACACGTCATGACAGAGTTTCATTCAACTCGCGCGCAAAGTTCGCCACGTGTTACCTACGTTTAGAGTTATTACTTTATTTATGATATTATTTGAAGAATTTATGCGCTAGTGCTGAAAATACAATGTAATTATAAATTTTGTTTGTATCCCAAAATGCATTGCAGATAGTTGCAGAATCGTGGAATTGGACCGAGACTTGCGCGGTGATTAATAAATTTTAACCTTATATTTCAAATAAGAAAATTAATAATTAGTTGTGTTCGTAAAACTTATTTTGTTTATTATTAAATCAGTGGTTATTAATATTTACGTTTATAAATCGTTATTTCAATGATCTTAAAAATGCATTATGGGTGGACATGGAACGATGGAAATTAACCATTAATTTTTGTATTGGTTAATAAAGCGTAATCTTGTTTTATGAATAATAAAGTGTAATTATTTCGTATCCTGTTACCTATATCCTTAATATCTCACTATTCTCATACATAGGTTAATAAAAAACCAACAAGTTACGAAAACAAAGTTTGTTCTTAAATTAACGGTCGCGACTTCATACATACGTCTAAAAGGGACAAGCCAAATTTACATGAGGAAAGGCACTATTAGAAAATCATTGATTACAATGTTAAACAATCATAGAATGATTAATAAAAAAGAACAGTGACAGTTGCAAAAAGAAAAGTCTTTGAATAGTGCAATATAAGCAATATAATTGTAATTAAAGAGAATTTTATACGGTTTGTTAGGCAGTTTTAAAATTGGCGCTCTCCCCTTCGGTTTAGTTCGGTAAAGTTCGTATTGGCAGAGTTGCGAAGGGAATGGATAGACAGGTCGTGTTCGAGGAACAACGGAACAGGACCATTCGGTACGTCGCGGAAGAATGCGTAGCCATTGTTGGTGCTGCGATCGTTAGTTTCTAGATCCGAGATCGTCATGGGCACGGAAAGCCATCCGATTGTACGAGACTCCAGAAAAATGTCGGTGGAGCTCGGCACGGGGCACTGATACGATATTAGTGCGAGAGATCGACGTCCGCATTCGTAAGTGTGGAACTAGTTGGTCGGGCCGCGTCCGCGTTCGTCGCGTATGCGAACCGAGCGCTCGCAGGAGTGAGAGTGAGTGAGTGAGTGATACGGCGGGGCACACTCGGCGGCGGCCATAACACCGACCAACCAAACTAGCGAGCAGGGAGAAAGCGTAGTGCTGAGTCGAGTGTCCAAGACGTAGTGGTAGTGTTTTTCGATAGAATTCCTGTGGAAAGTGGACTTCCATTGATCAGGTAAGTGATTACAAGTAATCTTGGTCTTTGAGGGTCTGTTGATGATAAGTATAGCGCGTGGTGTGTGCCGTGGTGGTGCGTAAGTGGCGGCTGTAGCGGCGGGCCCTTGGGAGCTTTCTTTCCCGAGCGGCCATACCGCCATGTTGAAACCTACTCGAAATCGAGTAACCGAAGAGGCGGCTCGGTTATTCCGCGCGCGCCAGAATTGTCCGATGTGAAAAACGTTGCGAATTCGGCGCCAGTCGAGCGCTCGACTAGATTCTCACACGGCGGCTTGCTCGTGTTTGTTGTGTGCGTCGGCTGGGTGCATCGGCTGGGCGCGGGTCTGCTACCCTTCCCCTCGCTATCCTCTCCTACTTGTCCTCCTCCTCTTTCCACTCTCGCATCTACCGCGTTTATTTCTCACCCATCGTCTCTCGTGGATCTTTCACCTTTCTCCGTTCCTACTTCGACGACTATTTAACCACCAAGCACCTGTTCGACCCGCAAACTCTTTATCTTTGCCCTTGATACTCGGACCTCTACGAATAGAACGTCTTCGCGGCATGGATTGTTCTGGCAATGCTTCTCTTCACCTGGTGGAAGCTCTTGCTTCCCATGGTCGAAATCTTATGGTCTTCCGCGAAATCGATTTTTTCCCCGTGTATTGCCAATTTTGTATTTTAATAGTCAGCTCACTTTCTATACCAGTGTACCAGTTATTTGTGCCACTTTTGTCAAACTTTCCATTTTGGCTTATACTGGTCTTGAACAGAACAGGGATAGCACGTTGATTCTTATACACAATTTCAGATATTATTGTGCGTCAAAAGTGTTGTGCTTTGAACGCATTGTTCCTGACAGAACCATTTTGTTTCTTAAACTTTTTGTATTCACATACATTATTTAAATATATCTCCCTTACATTTTGTGACTTCGTTGTCAGAAACTCTTTGTTATTTTTTCTCATTTAACATTATGCTTTAAAGATCTTGTAAACAAGTAGAATGTCTAAATATTTTAAATTACCATATATGATAGTAATATGTAATTTTAACAAGATATGTAAAAGCAGATTTTAATCAAGATTAAGGTATATTAATATAGCTGTGTATTTCTCAGATTGTTGTATGCCACTCACAATGACATAAGATTAGTAATATAATGCTGTATAATAGGCTACAAAATTATAGTTTAGTTGCTTCTATTACACTTTATGCTGTTAATACAAAGATTTGGTTCTTTGTTTATATTCCATATAAAGATCATTTTTTAGTATTATTTGAATACAGAAGAGTCTTGAAATTGTTTCAAGCATTTTGCTTATATTGACTGATGTTTCATTAAATGTAGTTTTCATTTATAAAATTTTCATAAACAATTTGCTAAAAGGAACAGATTAAAAGGAGCAATTTGAACGTGTTATAACTTAGTAGCAGCTATATATTGTCACTTTATGTATAGTGAAGTGGAAGAAAAAAACATTGTTATATGTCGAGCATGTATCTTATAGATTCGGTTTTGCATGATATATTAATTAATTTACGCGGATATACATAATTTGAGAATAAATCAATGTTTAACTTGCTCTAAAGCGATAAAACAATTTGGGGTTGTTACAATACGGGGTCCTGTTGTTATGTTATCCAGATGTTGCTAATGTCGCGAGTCTTGGCTGGAGGTACGGAGTCTCACAGCAGTGTACAGGGCTGACATTCAAAGTACTACCATTCGGTAGGCTTGAGTAGTGTTATGCCTCCACGGCACCAATCTCCCTGGTTGCAGCGCAATCATCTTGGCAAGCAATTAGTGAGCTACCATGCTCGATTCAGAATATATCCTTGCCATCTCAATTGTTGATGAAGCCTCATAGCGTCAAGCATCAACGTAAGGCAGTTACCTGCTGCATAGCATTTATGTACCATATATGTCGGAAAGGTAGGTGAAGCTCATTATCGTGGACTCGATGAGCCTTATATTATAAAATATACCTAGTTATTTCATGAAATGTGTAAAAGAAGCTTGATTATATCAGTCAGAGTTTGACATCTCTCTCCTATAGTGAAACCAGCAATTTCAAGAAATGGAATGAAAAGTGATTACCGATCCCTAAAAAAAAATGCAGAATATGGTATATTATAAGTTTATATCATGGTGTTAAAGTAAAATAGGTTGTATGTAAGCGGTATATCATAATGAAAGTTTATTTGATCAAAAATGTGGTTTAAAACCTTGTGCTGAATGTTATTTTAACCATTCTTGTATTTGTTTATCAAATTTTCTTATACGTTTATTTTTTTCTGTTGCAGAAACGAAGCCAAGATGCAGCAGGTGGACACTATCTCGCAAAATAATTCGGTAAGTAATAGATTTTATTCTTTTGTATAATTTCAAGCGCAGCTTGCTTATTAATCTACTAATGCTATATATAAAAGCTGCATCGAATTAAACATTTTTCCTTTGTATGATTCCTATGTAGTCTATACACATTATACAGCATATAAAGACACGTTATTATTCTGTTCCTTTATGCTAAAATTCTTATCCCTTAAAACACTTCTATTTTTCCCTACAGATATTCTATGTTGTAGTAATTTGCATAGTGTTTATACACCATTTCTAATAAAAGTGTAATTGTTCAATATAGACACAATTTGCGTTGAAATTTAAACCCACTATGCTTTTTAAATTAGATATAAAATTTTGGACTAAAGATTATTCTCTCAATGCTGTAATGTAATTTGTTTGCTATTTACTTCTGAACTGTTTATACTATAAAAAAGAATCAATCTTCTTAAAACCACTATTGTATATGTCCTTACTTCTGGTATTATGTTGAGCACAATTTTTTTTTATGTAATGAAACTGAGCGCTGTTTGATTGAATGGTATGTATGAATTACAGTTAGATGTGGAGGAGCGAGAAAGGCTGTGTAATATACCGAAGGTGAGATTCCTTGTTGAGTATTGTTTCAACTAGGATATATATATATACATATATATGGTAAAAATATAAAATGGCAGCTCCAAATTTGTGTTTAGAGAAATTTGCAATTTTGCTTCTATATTTGTATGAGATTTTACGTAAACATAATGAAAAAAAAAGACAAACTTAATTCAAACGAATTAAATTAATGATTTTGATTTTGCATTATTCTTAAAGCAAGATATATTCTGCTTGATACATTTATTTTTTATTATATATAAAATGCATAAGATATAGATGTCACAAGCTTGTAAGTCATTTCATACAACATAAAATTTGTATATATTTCCTATAGATTACTCACATAGTTACTGATACTTTATTTTATATTTTTTTATTTTTATTTTAATTCTATTTTGATTGCATGACTGTATGAAATGACTTAGAGTTGCCATTACGTTTCAGTTGAAAATATTTTTGTGATATATATTTTTATTACATACTTGATTAGAATTCTATTAAAAGAGATTCTAAATTGCTTGCCTGTGGTTATGGAATCTAAATATTTAGCAGCCTAATTTGCTCATTGCACGAGTGGGTTTACTTAATTCTATAGTGCATGAACCTTATTAAACCTTTGAAATTTATATACCATAATGAAATTACAATTTGTATAATATATTTTTACAAAACAGATACTATTAAACTTCTGTCTCTGCACTATTCTAAATATCTTATATTAAAGCTGTTAAGAATTACTTGAATAAAAGCAATACTATAATACTGTTCTAATGTATAAAAATAAAATGTTGATTTAAGTTTACAATAAAGCATTACGGCATGAGTTATGTACTATAATTATTTTAATTTCAATTTCAATGCATTGGTTTTACATGAAAAAGAGGTAATGGTCTGATTTTGTGCTTCGCAAAAAGATATTTTATTTTCAGTTGTGGACTTAATGTTATATAATAACTGTAGTAATAGAACTAACTAAAAAACTAAAGTTATATCGATACAAAGTATATAAATGGAATCTGGATAATGCAGACAAGTGCACCTGGTAAGACATCGACTACACCAGCAGTTCCTGCGAAGGAACCACCACCACGTGATGAACCACCCGTGGAACCGGTGAACGGTGTAGTCCAACCACCTGTTGTGCCACCTCCTAATCGCCCAGGGCGTGTTACCAATCAACTACAATTTCTCCAAAAGGGTGTGCTCAAACCAGTATGGAAACATCAGTTTGCGTGGCCTTTTCAGCAACCTGTAGATGCCAAGAAACTCAATTTACCAGTATGTGAACATTTAAGTTTTAATATATTTTATTTGTGAATCGTGTAAACAAAGTAGAATGCTGAGAAAGTACGAGATAACTACGTCAATTGTGAAGGTTAACTTAACTTTTACAAATTCAATAGGATTACCACAAAATTATAAAACAACCAATGGATCTCGGCACAATCAAAAAAAGATTAGAGAATACGTATTATTGGAGCGGGAAAGAATGTATTCAAGATTTCAATACAATGTTCACCAATTGTTATGTTTACAACAAACCCGGGGAAGATGTTGTGGTTATGGCACAAGCTCTCGAAAAATTGTTTCTTACAAAGGTAATTATGTTTCAGAATTTTCTTTTAATATAGTCGAAGGTAGAAGTATTTTACCTCATTGTTTTGGTGATTAGTTTTCTTGACGTCAAATACTTAAAGTCAAATTTTTCTTTTAAAATACTTCAATTAAAAGAGACTATACAAATTGGTTTTATGTAGACGTATGTGTGATAATATAATAAACATTAAACGAACTACTAGGTTGCACAAATGCCAAAGGACGAGGTAGAACTCGAAGTTCCTGTTTCAAAGGGACCCAAAGGCAAAAAAGCAGGCAGAGTTGGAGCACTAGTAGGTGGTGTAGCAGGGGGTACAGGAGGCACAGGTCGAGGTAGACCTTCATCTGGTGCAGCTGCAGTCACTTCCAGTGTACCAAATAGCCTAACGCCTTCAGCTACGTCTGCTGGAACAACGGGCGTTATTCCCATGCCTCCTCTTGGCACCCAAGCACCTGCATCTGTACCTGGGAGCACTAACACTACTACTATTGCTCCTCCATCAAGCATGGGAGTCACTCCCATGGCTACACACAATTCTCTGCCTCAACAAGTGGTCCCTCCAACTACCGGTTACCATGCACAACCAGCAATGGATCCACAAGCAGCTTCTGCTGTACCCCCTCCTCCGCAAGTTCCCACTGCACCCACAGTAATGCCTCCATCACAACCTGCGAAACTTAAAAAGGGAGTGAAGAGAAAGGCTGATACTACAACTCCTACTGCAAATTCTTTTGAACCTTTATATAAACTGGACCCCAAAAATGCCAAATTACCCACGAGACGAGAATCTGGCAGACAAATAAAAAAGGTAAAAATGATGTTCTTTTGTTCAACAAGTTATTCGTTCATTAAGTCTTTTCTAAAATGTTAAAACATTCGTGTGTGTGTTTCCATACACTCTTCATATTGAACATGCAACCTGTTCATCATTTAATCACTTGTACCTACGAAAAAAAAGTTCTCTTAGAAAATTTTCTGTCAGTAAAAATTTTATACGTGACAAAGAATATTTATATTTATTTAAATCGTCTCAAATATGATAATAAAATTCTAACAAATTCAACAATTCGGATATTAATTTTTAATAATTTTAATAAACTGAAGCATTGTATATATTTAAGTAATTTTGTTCTTTGCACGCTATTATCATTTTAGCCATTAATACATTAACAAAGAGTTTGTAACGTGGCTGTTTCAGCCAACGAGGCAAGCGGAAGACGGCTTAGTGCCATTCCAGGCCAACATGCCCCTGATTGGGGCAATGGCCCAACAGGTACATTTATTACTATTCCTTCACGCTCCTTCCTTTCATTTGTGCTGTCTTATCATAATCAAGCGAACAAAACTGTTTTGTCCAAGAATAATCTGAAAATTTTCCATTAACACGTTCGCTACTATCATTTAGTTGGAAAACTGTCTACCATGCATCACGTTACATTTGTAGTATTTTTGTATAATGTAGCCGATCATGTTAATCATGCCAAGATCGAACGTATTGTATAGACCAATCCTATATAATGCGATACTGGTTTAAATACCATAATTCATTTTGTTTATAAGAACATAAAATAAATCTTTCTTGAGATTACATATGATCCCCATATATAAAACACGTGGTATCGAACGTGTTAAGAAAGTAAACAAATACTTAGTGTAAATATTTTTATTCTTCTGATTTATATGCTTCTTTTTGTGTATTTCCTAATTTAGTAGGTCGCAATACAAAGTAAATATGCATTTATGAACTGCTATTCTTTTTTTTTTTATGGCATTTGAAATTGCAGTTTCAAAATTTTTGGTAATTACTATTTATGTGTTATTTTACAGCCTCAACATACCACTGGAAAGTCGAAAGAAAAACTTTCAGAAGCTTTAAAGTCCTGCAATGAAATTTTGAAGGAATTGTTTTCAAAGAAACATTCGGTAATTGTTCGCTTTATATAAGTACAACATAATTATCGAGACAACGTTTATGACTCGTGTTTTAATTATGTATAGGGTTATGCATGGCCCTTTTACAAACCAGTTGATGCAGAACTCTTAGGTCTTCACGATTATCACGACATAATCAAGAAACCAATGGATCTTGGTACTGTAAAGGTAATATTCTTTAAGTTCCTTTTTTATATATACCTATTTTGATATGTGTCTGCATGAAAAATAGCGTATATATAATTTATAAAATTATTATTTTTACAGACAAAAATGGACAACCGTGAATATAAAACAGCACAAGAGTTTGCTGGTGATGTACGGCTCATATTTACCAATTGTTATAAATATAATCCTCCTGACCATGACGTGGTTGCTATGGCTAGAAAACTTCAAGATGTGTTTGAAATGAGGTTCGTTCTTACGAACATCGAAGATAAAGCTTATCTGCTCCTCGTTTTCTATTTGACAAAATAAAATTTTTAATGAACCAGGTATGCAAAAATTCCGGATGAACCAATGGGAGGCATGGTTGGCATAAAAGGTAGCAGTACTAGTGGCAGTAGTTCAGGATCTGAAAGTTCTTCTGAAAGCGACGATTCTGACGAAGAACGTACCCAAAAATTGGTTGCTTTGCAGCAAGAGGTATAGGAATGTTTTTAAATTATTTTCTTTTTATTACTTTCTCGTACGTTTGATGCAAAAAATTAATTTGACCTATAGCTGAAGGTTATGCAGGAGCAAATGAGGAAATTGGTAGAAGAAAGTGGTAAAAAGAAAAGTAAAAAGAAGAAACCTGACAAGTCGAAATCAAGGCCAATGAGCAATAAGAGTAGTAGTCTTGTTGCCAGTCATACTGGTGCCATGAAAGAACTAATGAAACCTAGTGGTGGAATCCCAAGTGTCTCTGATAGTGTTGGTGCTAGTATAGCTAGTGTTGCAATGGGAGCAGGTGATTTGAAAATGCCTGGTGTTATGGGTGGTGATCTTCATCATCCGGCTATAACAGTAGGACCTAATAAAACTCATGCAACAGGAAGTATGAGTCATCACCTGCCAGCGGCGACGAATGCTAAGCCAAAGGGAAAAGGAGGAAGAGGACCTGGAAAAGCTACAACAGCAAATGCCGCAAACAAGAGGCCAAAAGCAAATAGTAGATCAGCTGGAACTAAAAAGAAGAGTGCCAGTAGTCAACCACCTCCGATAACATTTGATTCAGAGGATGAAGATAATGCTAAACCAATGTCTTACGATGAGAAGAGGCAACTTAGTTTGGATATTAATAAACTACCTGGTAAGTAGTAATTCATTATATATGACGATATTAAGCATGAAAATATGCTGTATATATTAGCGGGGATGGGCACATTCGAATGGTTTTGTAATTTCGATACATCTAAAGTAATGAATATATCATTTGTACCAATTAATATTAAATATTTCTCTAACTTGTATTTGATGCAACGATAGTTATACATATATCGATATATATCGATATTCGAGTATCGATACTATTTTGTATTTGGTATCTGATTAGTAAAAAATTTATGCTCATGACTATGCCACACATTAAACTGTTACAATAAAAATTGTATTAGTCCAAGCATTCAACTATAAACAAAATATGAATTAGCGACGTGTTCATTTTTATATTATAGGAGATAAATTAGGACGAGTCGTACACATAATACAATCTCGAGAGCCTTCGTTGAGGGACTCAAATCCGGATGAGATTGAAATCGACTTCGAAACACTAAAACCATCCACATTGAGGGAATTAGAGAGTTACGTCGCCTCGTGTCTCAGAAAAAAGCCACGTAAGATTTACATAAGGTTCTATTTTGTATTGTGATAAAATCCTAGGATTATTGCCTTCATTAATGGAGGTAAAATATTCGAGTTTATGTTTCGAAAGTTTTATCGTAAAATACGTAAAAAGTATATCTAAAGTACTATACATTTTTTTAATCATTTTTTTTTTTTTTGTCTTATTGAACAGTGATGAAAGCGTTAAAAACATTCTATTAACTACTTAAATATTTTTGAGAAATTAATAAATATAATTAAATGTAAGTTTAGGTACATTTTTCTTTTAACATACTTGATTTTTTACTGCTTATAGATAAGAAAGTTAGTGGTAAATCCAAGGACGAACAAATGGCGGAGAAAAAACAGGAATTAGAAAAAAGGTTACAGGATGTTACGGGGCAATTAGGCAATGTTAAGAAAACAGCTAAGAAAGGTTAGTACTTCAACCGTTTTGTGAAATAATATTTGTCTTTTAAAAGAAATGAAATTGTGACTAATTTAATGAAAAAATTTCTACAAATATTTGGCAATGCTTTTTACAGAGGACAGTAGTAAATCAGTTGATGTAGTTGGAACTGGAGGAGCTAGTGGGCCTTCGCGATTGTCAGCATCAAGCAGTAGTAGCAGCGATAGCGACTCCAGCAGTAGTTCACTTTCTTCGAGCTCCAGTGATTCAAGCGACAGTGAAGCAGGTTAGATATGAACCTCATGTAACTGTTGCTATTATTAGACCCTTACTTGGGAACAATAAACTACTTATTTATAAGTAGTTTCCATGAAAATATGTTTTTCTGTGAGATTTAAAATTATGGGGTTATTTGCGATTGTTTTTCTTTCGGGGAATGGAGAGCTTTAGACAAAATTTTTCGTGAAATTCGTTACCACTGACTTGTCCTATAGAGCACAGATTTCTATTCACGTTTATGCTGTGAAATATTACAAAGACAATACATTTATAGACCTTTGACAAACATTCGAATTACATGTGTATTCCTCCTTTCTTTCAACTATTTTATTTTCTTTTCATAAGGTTGCAGAGTAGTTCATAAATTCTATTTCTATATTCGTAGTAACATATAAACTTGTTTGTATACTCATTGATTTCTCAGGTAAAAACGTTCATTTTGAACAATGGTAAACTGTCACTTTAAGTAAAGTATAAAGATCATAGACGTGAATCTTCTAGTTATTTTAAATGAAGTTATTCACCATTTCATGCGGGTATTTGCTATACGGTAATACAAAGTAAGGTTTTTATATTTTGATTTTAATTTTATTACGTAGAAGGAATGTTACTGTTTATGCATGTTTTTCTTCATGTATATCTTTTCAGTTGCTATAAAATTACATTTCTATTACATCTTTTGTTCGAATATCGGTAATCTTCAGTACTTTCTGAATATTATATTATATCTAGAAAGAATTTGCGTGCAACAGAAAAGATCTATGGAAATATAATACAATGAATGCTTCGAATGTAGTGCACAAATTGTCAAATGAAAATATCTAATAGTAATTAACGCTTCAGTGTCAATTTTTAATGTACCAATTGTCACAGTTTGAAAATATGTTAAAATAGTAGTGAAATAATGTTGGGCAGATTACATTTTTAAAGTAAAATATTTAAAAAGAATATAACTATAAAAAAATTAGTAATTTAATATATGAAATGATAATAACATTTGGTGCCCCATGACTTGGTGATGACTTTAAAGTTAAGAAATAATATGAACTCTGTGCCTAACCAATTTTGTATTGGCAATTAAAACAATCGAAAATACCGATGCAATGTATGCAGTGGTGAAGTAGATACAAAGAAATTTTTCAGCCGGGGGTTTTGACTGCACAAATGCATCGCAAATATCTTCTTAAGCTGCTAAATCTTGCTTATTAATTGTATTTATTAGGACGGCGTTATTCGTGTAGCTTAAGTGCTGCGTTATATTAATGCAAGTACGAATGTCGTGTCAAGTTTCATTGTAAAGTTTATATTAACGATAGACACATAATCATGATAAATTTACTTAAATCTGTATGTACTTTTTCAAACAAAAGTATCTCTAAAAATGTTTTTGAGTATGGAATTTGAAACTTGACACAATTAAAGAATTTCTATTTAATTTACAAGACAATATGCAATGGTAAGAAAAAAGGTGAGCTAGTGGAGTGCAGACTGTGTTTAGAGGATACCATATGCCATGCCAGCTTGTTTCACAAATTATATTATTGATTAAAAATGATTACTTATATTTTCTCTTGCCCTGTCGGTGTTGACAATACATTCTGTTGCTCGAAAGTCAAGTATAGTTTGCTATTCAAGGTTACTGAATTTTTCACTGCAGTCTCGTGCTTTATTAAATGTTTAAGGACACATATCTTGAAATTGGTTAGACGCTTGAAGAGAATGACAAGGTTACTTAGTACCTAAGAAAATTGCATCAGTGTGTATATAAAGTACACAATGTAGCAGGGACTGTAGTGTCGAATGTTAGTACCTTGGATTATACATTGTAGCTTCTCCTGACAATTATACTGCCCTACGTAACCCAAGCAACATCATGCAATATATTAACTCTTGCAAACTTAATATTTATTTACATTAATTGATAAGCAGAGCATTACTTGTTTCACTGTGTTTTTTAAATCATTAAGTTTGTTTCCTCGCATTGGTTCATTCATGTCGTATCATTTCTCAGAGTATAGTACAGTGATATTAACAAGCGTCATTATTACATTAAGTGTGAACCATACACTTATTACCTGAGTGACGTGAGAACTGTGTTTAGGCTTCTGAACACTATATTTGTTTCCACGGACTAGACTGTGTGGACTTAATGGTCAATACTTGAGAGGAACAAATAGGCAGTGATATTATAATACACACGGGAAACAAATGCAGACAATGTGTATTGGTGGCTGGATTTGCGAATCAGCGTTTTATAAGGTTACTATAATCCACAGCTTTCGCGTCAATATAATCGTTCTAATTAGATACACTCTCGCGTTGATACTGTCTCCGCAAATAATTTTAGAGTTTACATATTTCTTGGAAAGCTCTTACCTGATATTACCTCATGTTACTATTTCCATTTCTTAACTAAGTTTACTTTGATAAAGCCAAAGAAGCGGTGCTTCCTTTTAAAAAGTCAATTATTAAGATTTATCATCTCATAAATACCCTTTGGTGTGATAGTACCACTATATTACTTAGATGAAATGGTGAAATTAAACTGAAGTCTTAAATCTTCCTCTAAATATGTGGGTTTTAATAAAAATAGTTACAAAGCAGACATAAACTGAGCGGAGAATGTAATATGTGATACAATAAACAGTTTCCATTTATTTTTTGTAAGATCAATGACTTTGAGCATACAAGGTTTATGTTAACATATCAGAGAAAGAGAAAGGCAAGGGGAGTGTATAAATGACACAGACTGAAAAGATAGACGTACTATTTGTAGCAGATAAAGGAAAGAGAAGGGAATGATAGAAGAAAGAGGAACGAAAGCAAGTTAAGGAAATGGTCTACAATACAAACAAGGCACCCTAGCCTCCAAACACATTGTTTGCACTCCGCTAAGCTTTGCTAATCGTCGTTTCATTACTCTATTTACCACTAGTTCTTCATTGGTATCCATTGTCAGTTTTCTCATTTCTGGAATTACTTAAACAGAAGTTTAACAGATTTTCATTCTGCTAAATCAATATCATTATGTCAATGAAGTATGTAGATCGGTGTGGTTTTACATACCTTGCTATACAAATTGTATTATAATTACATTTGTTAAAAATAAATTCGATTTTCTCTCAACAATATGATTTGAAAATATGCATAATACATACTATCAATTCAAAGTATTCATGTTGTAAAAGCGTCTCAAGTAATATTAATTTTAACCCGTCCTATTAAAACATTTTTAGAAAATCTTTTATACAAGTTTGAATGAGGTTACTTTTAGTGATATTTTGTTTTTATATTTCTATGTGTAAATGTCTGCTCCATGATAGCGTTTTTTGTTGAAATATCATGTAAATTTAGTTCTTATATATAGCAAAGTATATACATAAGAAGTTATGGACGTAACTGGTATAAGATTCTAAGGTGCTTCTGAAAGCACTTCATGTTTCGAGATGTTGCATAACGCGAACATTAAAAAGGTGATCAAATTCGCACTCAGTACAATTTAATGGTATCATTAATCGTACAGTCAGCAGCGTACTTACTGTTCCAGCAAAAGAAGTAGAAAAATAAATTATTAACTACTACTAATTTTACCAAAAGAAAAAAATACCACAAATTGGTCAGAAAAGTGTTCGTTGATTTCTACGGAAATTTATAAGTATTAAGGTAGATACGAAGTGTTGATCAGAGTAATCCTATCACTTTATGTTTCCCAAAATACTGAAAGTAAATAGAAAAATTCCAAATACTTAGTTAGACTATGTGAGATCAAATTGATGGCGTGTGCTGAATTAGATAGAAACTATGCATCTATTAAAATACAATCACCATTAGCTTGTAACATGAGGTATAGGGCATTTTATAATATGTAATATTAATATTGCCTTCCAAAATTTTTGTAGCATTTATTCCATATACAAGCACGCGTCTAAATTTTTTCGCATCTTTATCCAGACTGGAACGTTATTCTTCCTTCTAGATCGTTATACGCAAAAGCAGATTCAACGAATTTGATATTTTGTTATACTTTGGGATGCTCTTTTATTTAAACCATTAATTATCTCTTCTTTCAAGAGTCACACGAGCGTTCCATCTGTTTTCTGCGTATCACGAATTGCATAGCAACAATAACACAAGCATACGCGATTTGTACATAGTGAAGACTAATATATCATAAAATATTAATAATAGCTGTAAGTTATAAAAGGAAGGCGACACACAGGAGACTTTTTTAAATGCATACACAAAGCTAGACGAGTGAAGTAAACAGAAAATTAATTCTATGAGGTCGTTTAAGAGTCGGGGTTGGCTCATTTGGTGGTCCAGTTAACTATATTATATAAATTAAGATATGCTGGAACTCCTACTCGATGTTTTTTAGTTTACCATTATTTCCTCTTGCAATTGTTTTGTCTTGTATTGTACATTTCATGAATTACATAATCTATTATTGACCATTCCATTGATAAATATGAATTCATTGCGGGCATGAATCAGGTTAAATATAGTATTAGAGTTGCTTCTTGTAACTGGTATAATAAATACTATTGACACCGAGCAGGAGTATCTTGCCACCGATCTCAATGTTGTGCTAACTGCGACTTGAATTTACATTTCAAACTACTTGTACGAGTGTGACACTCTTGTATCATTCATGTTTAAGTTGAGTCCATATTGTACTATTTACGTGACTTTTATTTGCATTAATTCTATTATTATATTACATTAATTATATTATATTACATTACACTGTATGAAAATTAAAGAAGGCAGTTTGATGGTTTTTGTAGTCAACATTTTGTAATCATCATTTTCGCTACTGTCACGATTATTATTGTAATAATCATTATTATTCTTATTATTATTACTATTATTATTATTATTATTATTACTATTATTATTATTATTATCCTTATAGAAAGAAAGATCGTGCTCTTCCATACATATATAATTCTATATATGTATGTATGGCAGTTTTGCAGCACGTAAGCGTGTATGTATGTGCGAGCGCGTGGTATGTATGTATGTATTTATGATGTGTATACATATATATATATATATTTGTGTGTGTATATATATATGCACACACAATTATTCATAAATGAATTGAATACAACTAACTTTATGTAGAATGAGGAAAGAATGAATTGTTCTGCGCATTAAAAATTTTTTAATATAAAAATTATTAAGATGAAAGTTCACAAAAAACCATACAATTGAGATATTTAAATTAACATTGTTGTACACAGTGATACAATTATAATATAAGCATATGAATAAAATCTATTAGAAAATATATGCTCGAAGTTTTTTAATTTTGTTTCTAATATACTTAATATTTATTTTATATCTTTTACTTGGCGAACACAACACTCATGGCTGGTATCCTCTGCACACTGCATTTCACTATATCTCCATCGATCTATCTCTTGTAACGAGAAAATGGTTGATTGCACATATTCACAGTTAGATGCACGTTACATTGAATTACAGGAAACTCAACCAATCGTCCTCCAAGAAAGAAAACAAAGAAGAATACACCAAGTACAGGAGCACCTCCAACAACAACTACTGTTACTTCGGTAAGATCTGTAAGCAAGATCTAATAACAATTGTATTATTGTAATTGAAATACCTTGTTTTATAATTTTACAATTTATATGTTTTACATTTATAATAATTAAGGTATAACATTGTATAAGATATTGGTTCTATTTACACTCAAAGGTATATTGCGTTAGTATCGTAAGGATAATATTTGAAATAATTTCTTAGTTTGTATTAAAAAATAATCCAAACCTCCTGGTGTACATAGAGAAATCATTTTTGTGCGCGATATATTAACTAATAGTACACTCTTTAGGCACCTACATTGAATCATACCGGAGGTCTTTTAATGAACAGTCAACCTCCAACAAATTCTACGGGACCAATAGTAAAGCCAGCTGTAACTCAGTCTAGCAATATATCTTCAGAACAAGGTGTGTGAAATTCATAAATTGTCAAAAATTTATATGTATATAAATCATTGTTATTTCGTATAAAAAAAATAAATTGTACTACATAATATAGACAGTTATATTTGCGAATTAAGATTAAACTTAAGAAAACAATTTCATTTAATTTTATATAATTGCGACGTAAGAAAATATATAACGATTGAAAGCACGTCACATATTGTTTCGCTGAAGATGCTTTATTAACTTCGTATTATATATTTATAATTATCTAGTAATAACGTTTACGTTAATACTTTTATTAGGTGGTAATAGTCAACAATCTGTGGCAGTAGCAGCTGTTACAGCTGGTCAAGGAATGCCTGTAGCAAGTCACGCATCTATGCCAGCGCAACCATCGCGACCTACGGCTATGGCTACGGCTGCTCCTGTAAAAAAGCCTACACCACCACCACCTACTACATCTAATCCACCAACACCGTCAGTGTCTGTACCAACTCCACCGCCAAGTGTTACACCTACAAACACAAACTCTATGGTAGCTTCACCGGTTGTGCCTCAACCACCACAGCCACCCACATCCGTTAGTTCCTTTTCAAATGCAAACACGCCTGTACCTACAGATGGGACAACTTTAACTCAGCAATCAGATCTTTTACAACCATATAATACTCTAGGTACATATTTAATTGCATTATATAAAACATTCATTTACTTCAGCTACAATTACTTACTTCCATATATAATGAATCATATAACGTATTTTTGAATTCCCAGTTAATCATAATAGTTTTATATGGGGTGAGGTATTTAAAAAAAGTAAACTTCTCTGAAATGTTTTTGTTTATTATCAAAAGTAAACAAATTATTCAGATGGCCTGTTTTAAGTGCCGCGCCCTGTATGTAACGCTCAGTAACAGTGAGAAATATTACGCTAAACTTCCCTCTATATAAATTTAATAATCTTAATTAAACGTTTATTAACGTTTCGATCTTCTAATTTAGGATCACCTTCAGAAATACAGAAATAAATCTACGAACAGACAATAGTACATCATAAACAAGAATTGAAACCAAATTTATTGAGAATGTTGTTAATAAATATACTTTGTACATATTGTTTACAATTACAATTTAGGTAATATTTGTTCTCGTTTTTTTAAGTTCTTTTTTTTTTAAAGTCTTACAACTTTTTTCTAATCCTTTCTATTTTGCTTCCCCTGCATTTATATATAACAGTATAATAATAAAAATCAATAATGTAATGCAAACCAAGTATAAATATTTACAACCTAATGTGATTTTTATAGGAATCATTTGCTAACCTTAGTTATTTGCCAATTTTAATGAATATATAGAGTTACACTTATGATTAACTATAAATACTACCTATTGAGTGTTGTTTTATGGTACTTAGTAAATATTTTATTTTTTGTTTCTGTTTCCATTGATTTTTTTTTTTTCTTTGCTTAAATTAATTATATATGTATATGTATAACAAAAGTTTAATTTAAATTCTTGTTTATAAATAAATAATTATTGTCCGGTTGTAGCTTTATTTTTGTATCTTTGAAGATAATTCAAAACTGGAAGATCGAAAAGTTAATAAACGCTTGATTAAGACTGTCAAATTTGTTTTTCTTATTATATCAATAAGATCTACTATCAATTTTTTTTGTTTTTTTATATATTCCAATAATAGCGATTTTCTGTACAGCCCTTGTGCCTACTACGCAATCATCGTTGGAACAAACGATGTCCGTAAAAAAAGAATCGCACATACCAATGATTCAAGCACCACACACAACAACCAATAATACCAATTTGAATTTACTGTCGGATGTAAAAGCTCCAGTGAATATGATGCCGTCAGGTATGGCGTCCAACTTAAATTTGGGAAACATAACTATGGCCAATCTCAATATGAATTTACCACAAGGATTGGCAACGCATATATCAATGCACAATCAATTGGAGAATATGATAAACACTACTTCACAATTGACGAGTATACAAAATTCGCATAATGCTACAATGTCGCAACAGCATTCCAATGGATTCTCTAATATCAAGCGCGAGAATTCTCCACCTAATATGTTCAATAATAATGGCATGCCTGGACTTAACATGGGAATAAATATGGGAGGAATGGGTTCAATATTTGATCCCCTACCTATCGTTTCTATGCCAATGCAAATATCTCAAATGCCAATAAAGAAAGAAGAGAAACCACTACCTATTTCGCAATCACAAATGGATCAAAAGCCCATGGATGGTACGTTTGATGTTGGCTTAAACTCAATGCATGCATTATAAAGAGCACTTTATACTTTAAATTTAGTTTATCATATCTAGCGTTACTTAGTTACTTCTAACTACTCCCATTCCTTTTAAAGAATTGATACCTACATTCGTATTAAAATAGTATACTAACATATCTATCTAAGAAATGCTTTTACCATCTTGCATTGTGGGCAAATTTTTAAATAATGCTTTTCAATTTCTATCATTATATATACGTACGTATACGCTTCATTAAAAATGATTCTCTATTATGCTTTGCTCCTGTACCTTATACTGTTCACATTTTAAACTGCTATATAACTGCTTACTAATCAAATATGTAATGCCGTTGCTCTAGCCGGAGCTCTTTTTGCAGAAATGAGTACACTAGGAATGCCACCAATGGGGAACCATTCAAGTTCACAGCTTATGTCTGAAAAAAAGATGACACCGCCAGACTCGAAAAATCCTGCGTCGAATTTTGCATCAGCTTTCAAAAATAAGGTAGGAAAATAAATGCTTAAGAGACGATGGTAATTTTATATTTATACAACTTTTTAAAACATTCTATAAAGATTGTAGCAAATTTGCACTTTCGAGGCTCTTTCGCGTAATATAATTTCTTATTTTTGTTACGAGTGTTTCACTTTTTTATTTGCTTTTCAAACTTGCACAGACTGTAGAACAAAATGTAAAAAATGCCTCATCGTGGTCGTCCCTGGCTCAAGCGTCGAGTCCCCAATCTGCAGCAGGGTGTAGTATGAAGAGTGCTGCTCGTGATTCGTTTCAAGCATTCAAAAAACAGGCGAAGGAAAAACAAGATAGGGTTAGTACAAATAACGTTTTATTTGTATTTTAATTTTTACTAAAGTAAAACCTCGTTATCTATGAACACGCCGTAATTTGAAGACTCGCTGTACTTATATTGCATTTAGGTGTGTCGTATACAGCGATGCATATAAACATTTTATGCCCTATAGCAAAGAGCTCTATTGGAACAACAAGAAATGCGTAGACAACAGAAAGAACAGGCGGAAAGGGAGCGTTTGCGGCAGGAGAGCGAAAGAAGAAGAGAGCGAGAAGAGGAGGACGCGTTGGACAAAGTCAGGAAAACGTCACATGTTGGTGATCAGCAAGGGAATGTCTTGACTGCTACATCGAGAACAGAAGAGGTTAAGGCCATTGTCGATACCGATAGCAGTAGTCCAAGTCATTCATCCAGTCAGGACAAGGCTGCAGCCGAGAGGGAACGTCAGAGGTTACGGGAGCAAGAACGACGGCGTCGCGAAGCGGTGAGTGTTAGCGTAACTCTCTTTTTTCGCAAGTTTCTAATTTTTTGTCAACGATATGTCTCTTGGATTAAAGGTCTGTTATAAATATTGGATTAGTCATAAGTTTTTGTGGATTTTTGAACGAAAAACAAGAGTAAAATTTTCGGGTGATAAGTAATATTTCTTCAGCGATACAAGCACCATTTTGTCGAATAACCCTTTGCCATCTACCAAGCGAATTTTTCACAGACTTATCGACTAACCTAATATATTAGAATTCGAATTGAAAGTAATCAGTTTTGCGACGAGATATAAAATTATTGGAAATAAAGTTTAAGATATGAATTGGAATTTATTTATGAGTCGAAGAAAATATTTTGATCGCGCGTAGAAAGATGTGTCGCGTGTGTATTCTCAGTCTATATCTTTTCGTGGGCGGATTCGGCAAGAATGGGTGTATTTATTATTTCAGATGGCTGGGCGAATAGACATGAACATGCAAAGAGATTTGATGGACGCGTTTGAGGAATCGTTATAATGTTATTTGCTGCTCTTTATAAATCCACTGAAACCGGGCAGGACTTGGATGAATGTTTGGCGCTGGACGGTACCACAGAAACGTATTAATATATACGTCAGTCAATAACGAACAATGATAAATGATAATGATAATAAAAGTAACGGTAAACCGAATAAACAGTCGGTGTGAACAGGAGAAACTAACTGGTGGTGCGGGTTGGGACATTCCAACGGAAAATCCTAATTTCATTGTCCGTGAGTTCGGACTTCAAAGAGACAGTTTAACAAATAACACAGAACTGATTGTGTGTAATCGACGGACACCTAAGTGTGACCATGTAATTAGATAAATACTTACACGACATTTTGAAAATGCTACACTGACTATTGTGTTAACATTTTTCCGGTTTTCATAAGTTTGTACTTTATGTAAATTTGGAAACAAAACAAAAAATATTACGCAGAAGATAAGTGAAAGAAAGAAAGCGAGAGTGTCGCGTGTGATCAGTGAATGTGTGATAATGAAAGAGAGTGTGGGGGAGTGTAAAAGTTGTGTACATTTAGTTAAGTTTTATATTTTTCCACATTCAGTCATTAATCGTTGGTAGGATTACATAAACAGTGTTTCTGCCAATAATACATATAATTATTAGGTATTACTAATAATTTCATTGCAGATTTTTTTCTCGATTATGAATATACGCTATTTGTAATCACGAAATAGGTAGGCTTGTTAAGTCAATAATATAGACAAATATACCTAATGCAAACATACACATTGGTGAATTTAATCGTAATGATCATCACGATAGCCCGTATGACTATCAGTTATCAGATTTGTGGGGTCGCAGACGTAACGATTTATTGCACGATAAATTGTACAATCTGTTTTATATCACTGTTAAAACGATGATTTTAAAGTAGATAAGATTGTTGTACAACCTGTCGTATGACGCGATTATGTTGGATGACAGTATGGCGCTGCTCGTTGCTATTCTGGTAATTATTAGTGACTAAAATTGTACAACGCCAAATATTATAGTTTCGTCAAAATCTTCAGATTTTGCCTTCTTGTGGCCCTTCGGTGTTGGAGAACGTTGACGACGTTTAAAACCAGTAATTGGTTCAATAAACTGAGCATATGGGCACTTTTGCTGTTACCGCTCAATTATTAATGATGTAAAAGGAGGGTAGTTATCAAAAGATTTACACGATGTTGGTTTACTCGAGAAATTGTCTTTATTAGATGAAACTTCAGTAACTCCGTGATCAAAAGTATTAAGCTCTGCTGGAGTAACTTGTGTTGAAATAGAATTATTATCTAAACCACCTGGTGGTCTTGGCGGACTTGTTGGAGACGACGGTTCATATTCTACCTTCATATCAGCTCTATCGAGAGTAGGTAGGACGTCGTCGATGCGCCTCACACAAGTAATCATCCTTGTACGGAAAAGAAAAAATGACATTAAAATAAAATCGTGCAAGTGATTGTGATTCACATAGCGTGCTGCATAACGCATCAAGGATGGAATATCATTAAATTCAAGATTTTTAATATCATAAACTTGGACTGTCATTATTCGCAAATAATGCATGAATGTCACTTTATAATATGCGAGTCAGTTTAACTAAAGCATGGGTCTTAGCGGGTCTGCTATCAGGATCCCTTGAAAAACGTTGTTGCTACTTGATATGTGTACGATTCATCGTACGGCTTATCGCGACGTCTGTGACCTTTCTTAGGAGTCAGAGTGGGCAAATCGGTTGATTTGAAAAATATTTGTAAACACACCTTAGAACAAAGTCGTCAATTATTACGAGTAAAGGTGAGGTGATTGTAGAATGATGTAGTTTCGATCCTACCAACCATTAGATCAGATCAGACATACGTACCTAATTCTTGGTATGCTTTTGGATCGTGGAAAAGAAAAACGTGACATGATATCGGCCCGTAAAATTATCTAGAAGAGGATTATATTTACTTATTCGATAAAGTGAGTTAGCAAAAAGGAATCCATTAAGGAAGTACTAAAACATTGAGGAACATTATTAAAATATAAATTTCAAGACGTCACATGTGGTGTACAATAAGCGTGCAATTTTACACAAATTAAATTGTTTCTGTATCGGTGTAGAATTATTACGCGAACATTAAAGTGCACCTTGAATATATAAACAAAAAAAAATTCAATCGGCAAAAAAAAGTACAAAAAATGATATTTTATTGTAAAAAAAAACAAATGCTAATTAAAATTTGAATTTATTATGTATTATTATATTGCGATTAATTTTTAAAAAAGTATTTCAAATTTGTAGAAATTACAGTAGTGGTTATAGGCGACACAGACATTACTGGTAACAAGAGTTACTTAGTGAGGTATATTATATTAATTAATATTGTAATTATTAAATTATTTCGTTAAATGCAACTTTATTTTTCTAAAAAGCCACTACAAAACTTGCAAGATGTCTTTCTTTATCGTAGCGTAACGAACGTCAGTTTTGTTTAGGGAAATAAAGGAACGCGCCACGCTGGCACAAGAATAATTTATGACATTGAGATGGGTTTGATCACATTTTTGCCTCATTCAAAATAATACACGAGTCACAAAATATTATATGTTCCTTTCTACGTGATACTAGATCAAATGATTTACAACTGCCGACACGATGCTGATGCGTTGAATAATATTTGGAAAATGTATACGTAATTTGGTACACAATGGGTACACTATGTGCGTATGATCATCGAACCGAATTTGTTTTGTCGTACAGGATCGATGTTTTTGCTGGAAAAGACATGAGGCGTGTGCGATATTGATGATAGATTGTAAATGCATAGCGGTTAATTTTATTTATTCTGCGTTTTTTTTTTCTTGACCCGATCTATCATGACGGTATCGTACCGCTTGGCTTTGAAGAGAAATATCCTCGCGAAATTTGCCCTTCTTTCCCGCCGTTATTCGATGTAAATATTTTTACAAAAAAAAAAAAACACAACTCGCTGAGAAAAGAACGAACGTGTTCAGAATCGCGAAAGATCCCGTCGGAAGATTTGACAAAATGCTCGAATGCTGTCGAGCCCCTCGCCGAAAGATCACCGCGTACAACGACATTACACTGTATACACCTGTGCTTAGATTCCCGATTCTATCGCATCGCATTTGTTCAGTATGGTTATTCAGGTTCCTTTGAGCGCTTCCTCCGAACATGTACACGGAGTCGACGTACGAAAAAGACGTCAGGATTATAACGAACGGGAAAGCGCGTGTATCGATGCTCGAAGATCATAAACGTTTAGCGTCCACACGCTGTGTAGAATAATGTAATCGATCGTGTGTGTGCGTGTTGTATGATTCTCTAATTATATATAAATTGCGATCGACGAAGAGTATATTATTTCTAAGTGGAAAATGTATCGATTACGTGACGAGCCATCGGACGGAACGTATTGGTTGAAAAAAACCGTGTCACGAATTATATTCGAAATATTATTCGTGCCGACGTTCGTCTTGTTTGCAACGGATTCGAAGTACTCCGCGGGGAAACAAGATTCGCAAGAGGTTTCCGAAACGGGTCAGCCTTGGCGCGTGTAACGCGGTAGAAGAACGAGTTTCACGGCGTTCATGGCGTTGTTCGTCGATCCTGTTTACGTTAAGTGCATCGGAGATGATCGAGGAGACCTCGACGATAACAACAGCAGCATTGCCCCCTGATCTGTGGGATGCTCTTTGTTCTCGCATGTTGCGTGCGCTTTCATATCAGTACGATCTTGTGCTCGGTGATCGTCACACTAATTCTAGCAATACACTAGACTATCCTACCTTTTATTTAATGTACCAGGTTTCCATTCCTGGGAATTCCTTAATCAAAATTCAAGATTTACGATAAATCTTGGTTATCGACCTTTAGCAATCTATTCGCTGCGATATCAGTGTTCGCGCCTTAGCATGTACAATGATTTTAGTCATCCGTGTGTTAATCGTTGTTGTATGCACTTAATTGTGGTAAGACGATTCCTCACAGGGGAGTCATTTAATGTAAAAACGAAGAGAGGCACGAGGAACGATCGTGTCTTTTGTTCTTGTAAATCAGAGTGTTCTTTCGGTGTAAAACGGTGTTTCGAGGGGCAATGAAATCATCGTCCCGCAGGAATGATGTTGAATTAAGTTTAAATCTGAGCGCGATGGGGCCGTATTGTTTCCGGTTTGATAACACCAGTCGACGGTGGTCGAGCAAAATTGCCGAGAAACGTGTATTTGGGGGTACATGATTACAAATCCACTATATTTCGTATTCGCGTGCGATATTTACTTTGTAATATAATTTCATGTACAACACGAAATATTGGCAGAAGCAGAAAATGTATATCGAAGTTAATACGAACGTTAAAATATTGCATTAGAGGGAACGGATCAATATACTCTGTCACGAATTATCGCGTAACGTGGCGTCCGATCTTCAACAGAGAGAAAATTATTCTGTTACATTGAAGTTTAAAGATTTTCATGCAAGATCGGCACATATTTATCTTCCAGCGATCACTTTAATTATATTCTTCTTAATCTATTCTTTTATCGGTGTAATTCTTCGTGTCTTGAGTATAGATACTGATTAAAAAAAAAAAAACTTTCAATTCGTGGCAGAAATTAAGGTATTTCTACTAAATAAGGAACGATACAATGCTTCTAGTTACTTTTACTTCATTTTATCTGTATTGTACCGTTAGACTGACCAATCGCAAGTGTCTTCGAATGTTTCAAAGAATTTCTCTGATTAAAACATTGCGCCGTATTGAAGTAACGAGCTCAACAATGACACGAATTCTAAAATGAAAAAAAAAAACTATTTAAAAAAAGAGAGAATTAACGAAGAATGAGTTCGAAGGAGAGAACGAGAAGATGATGGAAAGTGAGAATGAAAGCGAGAAAGGAGAATGTATGTGCTTAGGTATTATGATTGTATAATACGTGGTTTGTAATTGTAAATACGCGAAAAAAATCATTGGCAGCAATTTAAACAGAATACAGAATATCTATGTATAAAAAGTAATAAGTACTAATACACACCTCTATATATGTGATAAGGTTTGTAATATTTAAGGGAGGCCGATAGATTGTATAACCTACTAGATCTCAGTGTAAGTTACTAGGTAAAGACGTAATAATTCGTAAGTAACACCAAAATCACTCCGTTGTATCAAAAAATAATTTTTTATATAAGTTCCCACGGGCGCACATCATCTCCAATGGCACACGAGTTTTAGTAGACTTATTACGACTAACGATAGCAAGACATTAAGCTGGTTGTACATAAATAATAATGAAATGAAGAATAAATGGCTAAAATAAAGAAATGCTTGATGTTGTTAAGTAAGAGAGAACATTTACTGGGCCAAGTTTGTTCGCACGCTTACCCTTGATTTCCACTGCACCATTACTGTTTAAACGAAACCTTACATTCTTTCCTTTATTTGTGTAATCCACATTGTTCGAAAAGAAATGAAATAAACAAAGTATTGAATCTTTTACACGACTTTTCTACGAAATGCATCTCGTATAGATAAAGTACATATTAAACGTTCGTGTAATTTATTGTTACAAAGACGTTATTGCAATATTAATCGGGGTCTAAATCGTTAGTACTTTATAAAGAACTCTTGTTTAAATTTAAACATTTTTCATTCGATAATCGTAAACTTAAAATACACAAAACGTTCATACGAATGAACACCCTATTTTCTCGAGTTACTTAACAATGTCAAATTGAACTACGTTGTCTGTACTATTATTAGTTTTTAAAAATAAGAAAAAAAAACGTTTATTACATATTCAGAATTAACGTTACGAAGTAAATGTGAATACAAGAGTTATTGCAGATTAATTATACATGCATACAGAATTACCTTTCTTAGTTTGTAATTTTGCATGTTATATACATATATGTATGTATATAATATATATCATATATAAATATATATATATATATATTATATATATAAATATATATAAAGATATAAATATATAAATAAAGAGCGAGAGAGACAGAGAAAATGGAATAGAATGAGAGTATTATATAGTCATCGATAGAAGAGATACTAACTGAAACATTATTGTCTCATGTTTGGCGTTTTCTTTTATGTTGCGGATCTATTAGAAAAAATAAGAACCATCATTGTGTATACTATTAATGCAGATAAAACAATGCATATTATACGTTATTATAATCTCTACGACTATAGTAATTATTTTAAGGGTTTAATTATTAATAACTAATTGAAAGTAACTGTGCTAGTAGTTTTTCATTAAACCACATCCTGTTTTAGGACAATTCACGTGTAAAATATACGATACTGATTTAATTAACATGAAATAAAAATATATTAAAATTAATATACAAAATCCGAGAAAAATTATTTTCATTCTAGTATGTCACGTGTAATTCAAATTTCTTTATTTTGCCAGTAATCTTATATACAAATCACTTACTTCTTTACGAATTTTAAGTAATATATTGCATTTATGAAATATTATGTAGCTTTGATGTATTTTAATATATCTTATGGTGTTAATTTAAACATCACACTGATTTTTTAAATGATAAAATTCTTTCAACCCGTGAGCCTGTGCGCGTATAAATCCACCTGCGTTTGCAAAGTCTAATCCTCCCTGCATTGCATGTCCATGAAAACCAATCTCATTGTACAACGAAGCTTTGCTATATGAATCAAGTACTGATACTATAAGATCGAAATAATTAGTTTATATAACAAAATCTATTTATTAATACTCACTATTTCCTTTATACAACTGTAATCGAATCGTCCCATTTATGTACTTTCACGAATACAGTATACTGTTCCGTACGAAATCACATTCGGATGAAAATCAAAAACCTGTATGAGTAAACATTTATTAATATCATGAAGATCTTATGCCCTTTAAATTGGTTTTACTACCGTAAACGTAATCTGACATCTTGTAGGTTAAATAAGATTTTACCCTTTAAATCACACAGTCTAATACGAATTAGTCTTGCTGAGCTTCGTGAAGAATCTTAGTCTCGTATGATTTGTATATTCTTCTGGACTGAAACGTAACTTCATATGACATATTTTCAATATAAATTCATTTTGACTTCATTTTGATTCTGACATCTAATGACATTTTGTGCGCCAAAATGTCATATTTATTTTACGTGGTATGGTATTTATTAAAACGAAGACACAATTGGAGCGAATTGTAGGCTTTTATAAGCAGAACATTTTGTTTAGGCTACAAACTAGATACATATATGTTCATATAATATATTATATATTATTAATACCGTAAACTTTGTAATAATTTCGTCGCTAAGTAATCGCAATATTAACGCACATCAATAATTATTATGAGTAATCAACAGATTAACTTCTACCGATCGACAGCGATCTACAATTACTTCTTACGTGAAGTACAAATTTCAACATGTAAGTACTTATCGACATATAACGTACAGTAAAGATTTTACTTTTAGTTAAACAGGCATAAGTTTTTAGAAGTTGGACATTTTTCAGATGAATGTAAATACAGCTCTTTGTGATAAATTAAAAGCAACATTTGCACTATCGTAATTCCACACGCGTTGCAAGTTGAACAAGAATTTATCAACAAATCGTTCATATAACAAAAATATAATAAATAAGTTAATGTATATTTATCGTTTTATTATAAACTGTAATATTTAAACAACAAAATAGCAAGTAATAAATATCAATGCTCACATCTCGTTTTTATTGAAGTTGATATGGTTGAAGCTTATATAATCGTGTTATGCATGATATTTATACTTTTCACGAGTTTTATAAGTATTACTGATACTGTGAGTGAAATTGAAAATTAAAACTTTAAGACAGTATAAAGATCTGTCAGTGTTTTAAACAGGACATAACGAGAAATTTACACATATATCACGATTCTCCTCTACAATACATCAAATTCCTTTGCTAACCTGCCCCTTACTATTAACAAGGGAGCGGCTTGGCATAGTGTAACGTATTATATCTTAGTTAGGTCATTCTCCAGCCTAAATTACCATTATGGACTTCCGTATGATCTACATCAGTATTGCCAACATATTTATTCGTTCTTTATTAACGTTTTAATCGAGGAGGCACTTAATACCGGATATATTCTCCTTCTAGCACCGTGTATATTTCGGTCAACTTTGGAATATTTATAATATGATATTCTCAAATTTCTTAATTAGTCGCTAAATGGCGGTGCGACTTAAACAATTGACTGTGTGTTCCCTATTTAGTACTTTAATTCCATAATCGAGATCACCCACAGAGTTTCTTGTAGCTGGTATTACTGATGAAGCCAAAGCTAATGGCATTAGGAATACGGGAATGTGTTTTTATTTTGTTTACACAAAAGATTTTTTTATACGTGAAGTTTACTCAAATCATCTAAGAAGGATTTGGGTGTGATTATATGTGATGAACCTGAAGAAAAGTAATACATAAATAGATTAAAGTAATATATGTACAAAAAATATTACGATCTTATGATTAAAGAATATTTTGCAATATACACTTACCAATTATTACTTCCCAATTTTTCAAAGCATTTGTGACTTCGTAGGCACATCGTACTTCGGAGAAGCAAACTCCACCGACTACGAAGACAATTAAGCGTGGTACGTTCTTAATGGTTTGTTGACCTTTATCTTTGTGCCAATGCCCGTATCGTGCACTGAAAATGGATGATAATATATTATAAATATGTATATAAAAACGTTTAAGCTTATACAGGTACTAAGCAGATGTCTTTTCTGTCTATAGGATAGAAAAACTTTGGACAAGACTTTGTTTTACCTGGTTGGAGCATGATATCCCGAACTTGCTGCACGTCCTGCCAAAAATGGAAAATGTTTAGAATCAAGTTTGTCTTCAATGGCGTCTTCCATGATGTCCTTCATAATCGGTGTCCAGCGACTCATTTGGTAAGTTTGTTCTGTAATTCTTTCTTTACGTTGTACGGTATACAATTTTTTACGGTTGCTGCCCTGTGGAAGTAAAATCGTAATTATAATAATAAAAGGATAAAATAGAAATGTAGATAGAATCCATTTAGAGCATCGATATAAAAATTATTTACACTTAATAAATAACAGTACTTACATCCACAATAATATTAATACCAAGATTTGCCATATTTACTATGGTTTGTTTGTCATCAGGAGATATTTGGGCATGGTGAACTAAACGATTAAGATTTTCTTCGGAAATGCCGTTTTTACTAATAACGTACAAGGCTACAATTCGTAGCTTGTCTAAATGATGTACGGTTTGATCGAGCAAAATTGGCGTAATGTTTTTCATTTGATCTTTGATACGCTCGCCCTCGGCGTCCGTACCCATTGCCAAATCCTAGTAAAACGTAACACGTAAGTGCACGTTATATTTAATTCTACGTTGTAGTTAATATCACGATACTGAAAACCAGCATTACAGAACAAGTATCACGTACTTGTTCTACTTTGCAGAGCTTATCCACATTCCCTTGATAACGTTTCATACAATCTTCTGCCAATTGCAAATGCGTCGCGTATTTGCTCAATTCTTTCTGATATTGTGGCATTTTCTTGATCATCTGTGAAAGGTCTCTCATACTTTGTTTGTCTCCTTGCGGCATTCTCTTCGATTCCGTGAACTTCTTTAAATTTTTGGTAACGTTTCTAAAAATAAACGATTCATATATTGAAATTTAATCGCATTTTCTTAGAACTAGTTTCTCAAACATTCGAACTTACTGTGAAACTACAGCAATATGCTGATGTCTAAGATCCACCCACAAATCATCATTTTCATCCAATAATACTTCCTTTTGCTGACCCGCTGACGCTTCGAACCTGGAACACATTATCGCGTGTTAAAATAGTATTTTAAACCAGAATCTTTTGCGCATATGTAGTATTTACTTGTAAACATCATTCTCGATGTCTAACAAATCGTATGCCATAGCTTGCAGTGTCAATTCGTGCAATAATGGAGAGACACAGTCAAATCCTCTATCTAAAATAAGTAGTTGGGAACGAGCTTTCTCGGGTCCTTCTCCCATCGTCGGTTCATCCGCTTTGTAAGCATCCAATTTCTGTTGAACCATGTGCGCTAACTCCACGTTTCGGTCGAAGTCACTGTTGAGTATTAAAAAACAGATATAATATCTAATCTAGTTATAAAGTACGGTGATAAAATAGAATGCAGTTGTTGTACCTTCGATATCTGACTGATGGATATTCTCCAAGAGTGGCGCATAGTGTAGCTATCTGTTCTGCTATTCTTTCCATGTTGGCTGTCCTCAAGTTGGCGAAGGAAGCATTATAAAAGCAATGAAATGTTTCGCACGAGTCCAAGGAGAATACCTGTTTAATTACGGTGTTCATTTCAGCGTTATTCTTGCAAACATCGCTTTATCAATGTCTATTATACTTTCAGAGTTCAAGCAGTGCAATTAATAGCGGAATACACGTACATGTCGAAAAATGTAAAATATAGTTGACGAAATTACGAGAAGTAACAAGATACAAAACCGCATGCCAGAAACGAAAGTCTGAACGCAAAAAGGAAAACGTAGGAACACGCATGTAAGGTATTTACAGAAGTCTTTCGCCTATTTTCTACACCGTAAAACAAACAACTGAAAAAAATACAGAGGAGTTCGCGTTCTGCTTATCGAAACTAATAAAATTGAAAGTAACGATTGCGATTTGCCAACTACTACTTCTAGCGATTACGATTTTTCGTCTTTTTTTTCTTTTTTTTTTTTTATTGATCGTCACCTGCGATTCGTAAGGCAGGAAAGCGATGTTGATCTCTTTGAGGGTTTTGATCTTTTTAGCGGCGAGAGACTTGCAGATTTCATTGAACAGCTCCTCCGGACACACTGGTCGTGTAACAAGCATGAATGCATTCCGTCGTTAGTACGTGCTTACATGGTGAGTACTGTACAAAATTTAGGAGTAGGGAGAGGCGTCAAATAATTGCGTTAACATTGTCACGATCGCTGGTTGAGAAATCGAAAATGTAAGTTCGTGAATCAAGATGTCGTAAAGGTGGGAGATAGATCGGTGTGTTGTACACGATGTGTGTGTGTGTGTCTGTGTGAATGTGAGCCCGTCACCACGAAACACGTAAAATGATCAGACGTTTGCTCGTCTATCAGAGCGTCCATTGCTTTACCTGTTCTTCGTACGGTATGAAAGCGATGTTGATCTCTTTTAGTGTCTTTATGCGTTTAGCTACCAGCGAGTGACACAAGTCTTTGAACAACTCATCGGGACACGCTGCAAAGAGATATACTTAGCATCTCGCGTTTACTATTTAGATCTTAAATACTGATCTGCCAGTTCTTGTACGATCTTTAGTTTCTTATTTCCAAAAATTCTGCCCCTTAAACGTATGTTTGGTAAAAAAAGAAAACAAACAGGAGGTCGGGATTGTCTATACGTACATAGGGAACATGAATGTACTATTGCAACCGTAGCCAAATTAATGCGTTCGCTGGTGAAATTAAAGAGGTTTAAGTTCGTGCGTGATTGCATTAATTTAGCTACGCTCGCCCGAGCAAACAACATGCTTCAAGATGAAACTCTAGATTATCCCGATTTTGGATGGTAGATTTCGCGATAATGTCTGTCGTAAGTCAAGAAACACGAAACGTAACGAAACGGTACGATAGTACCTTCTGTGAAATAGACGTGGGCGACTTTGTAAATAATTCTAGTCGGATTGCTGAAGTCTTCGATCAGTTTTTGAACAGAAGAATTGCAGGGTGTGATCAGATAGATCGCCTCCATGGTGGGTAAGGGTTCTCGTTTCTTGTTGATATCTTCGACTAGAGTAATGCCCTGGGCACTGATATCGTGCATTTTGCAGCACGCCGACACCATCCTCATGGCCAATTGATCCACTACCAATATACGCCATTGCAATCCACTTCCCGAGGCCTTTGTCTGTTTAATGACCTCATTCATAATCTCTGTAAACGAAAACGGAATACGTAATACAATCATTTTATAGTTAAATCTTTAGATAGATAGTTTTATTTTTTTTCAATTGCTAATCGCTTCCTGTTGCGCATAACAGATGCTCTATAAAGTCTTAGTCGAGTAATTCAATCGTTTAATAATAGTTGTAAAGTAGTATTATTTATCAAAATAACATACGTGCGCATTTATTTGTAATTAAACGCGATTTGAAATTAAATGTTGAATCTTTTGGCGCTCTCGACGCGTATTGATCGTTCTTACGGAGCAATGACGTCATCCGACGACAGGTTTGTATGTGAAAGTAGGGGGCCCCGTTGAAAACAATGTATTGGAATAAAAAGATATAAAGACCGTCTTGATTCATTAATTGTATTCATCAATATAAAGCTAAAGTACAAAAGGGCTTCGTTAATCGAACGTCACGAACGATTGGATTCTATTGCGATGTTGGAATCGTTCTAAAGAAAAAATCATTTCCTAATTGGGTTATTCGATACAGACTGGTATCGACCGCAGACGTTTCAGGATTCCGCGATGCGCGAGGATTATTGTATTGTCTGCGATCAATGATTCTACGATACATAAAACAGTAACTTTCTAGACATAATTGTAACTATTAAAAATAAAAATAAAACTGCAATATACATAAAATCATGTATAACAAGCGTGAAGGTTAAATAACGTGTATTATGTTTTTCTATTCTTCATTTGAGCAAAATCGAACGTTATAAACACATATTAACTCTACACGATAAAAAAATCTACTTTGCATTTGAAAACAATGATTTGTGTTAACACTCGTTTCTTTCAAGAACGTATTGGGTAATCGTGGAATCAATTGCAATACTCAATAGAAAAGCCTATAAGAATTATATTTGGAATTATAACAATCTTTACATGACACAGAAAAATTAATTTTTTAGTCTTATGCTAACTCGAATTGTACGAAACCAGTAGTGTATGTTTATATATTTACTCAGAGAAAATATTAATTTAATAATTTGTGATAATCAACAGATTTAAATTTCAACAAACATGAACATTGATAATCAGCTGCTATTTTATATGATAATACATGAACTTTAAAGTACAAAATTAGAGAATAACATGCTTCTGCGGTATGAATGTGACGTTTCTATCTAGCAGCCGCTTCGTAAACGATGAAATCATCACAGCACATACGCCCCTTTGGAGGTTACGGATTCTGACAGTGGTTTAGACATCATGCTTTTCGTGTAAGAAGAATCTATGCAAACGCTTTGATATTACAGTATGAAAATATTTCGAAATTCGAATAACATTGCGAGAAATTAATTTTGTTTTTCGTTACTCACTTTGACCGACTTGTGCCTTGAGCGCCATTTTGCTAGTAACTGACTAAAGGCTTGGTTGCCAGGTGGCGCTTTTAAACGAAGACGAAGATATTTCCAGAATTATCTTGTAATATGTGATCATCTAGTAACGTTCCTCGGTTCGAATCGATGGTGCTGGCTCGCGCTCGATAATACAAGTATACTTAATTAACTGTTTTACAACCGTTGGAACAAGTTATGTAAACCTAAAAAACGTCGACTCTTTTTTGTTTACAGAAAATTACAAGTAACCCGATGTATGACCTCCTACACATACATATATGTGATGGAATACGTAGGAAATGTAGGTACGAATAAAAGTTTTCCAATAAAATCAATACCTAGTAATGTTAGTGTATTACAAGAGTGCGTACTTATGTTCGTACTCACAAATTAATATACTGAAATTATATAATAATATTAAGAGTTTGATTGTATATGGTCATGGAATACGATACGAAACATCGTTGAATAATAATAGTTTTTCGAGACAGAGAAGCTTAGTATAAGGAATTATCAAGATTTTCATATTTGGGCAAAATTAAATTTTGATTCGAATGTAAAGTACTGTTAATATATATATATTTACAACATTATTCTGTTTATTTAAAGTTCGTACGTTAACCATGATTTAGGTTGTAAAAATGGCGGCTGTGAAATTCGTTTTCGATAAATCGATTCGAGAAACCCTTAGTTTGATAATCGTTTCACTTCGTTAAAGTTGGTCGAACCTATGTTCAGTTCGGTGAACTATTCGAACGTGACGTCTTGTGCGTGTTAACAATAAATTGATTGTTTCGGAAAACTCATAATCCAGATTGGCATATCAGTTATATGCAAAAAATATACGGGATGAGCGCACCACCTGAACGCGAGAGGGTCTGATGGCAGAGCCAGGCGAGAGAGAGAGGGAGAAGGAAGATCGGCTCAACGAGGACGCGAGAGGGTTTGTTCAGTCAGTACCGATTTGTTCGCCGGTGTGAGTGGGTCGTGTCGACGGTTTGCGCGCGCAACGCCAGACAGTGTGGTACGCTCGCGACGAACGGCCTTTTAATATTACGACGTTTATTTATCCCGTGATTTCGTGCATCGTCCGTCGTGCGCGTGTCTTTCCGTACCCGTTTCAAAATTTTATACCGTTTCGTCGTCGTCGGGTCGCGCGAATGCACGGGAGAATGTGTGCCGCGGATGTTGTTTAACAGTGATAACACGTCCTGACTACGGGCAGTTTGCCTTTTCGTTTTCTTATGTGACCAGTGTATTTGTGCAATAGGTTTCCGGTACTTGGTGTTCGGCGGCGATAGTTCACGATGAAGCTGGAGTATCCTTGTCGCGTCGAGGGCTGGCTGAACGTTTGCGGTGAGTAAGAGCCGTAGTACCGTCTTTCTGCCTTATTTTTTTTTTCAACCGCAAGATCTCTGTCGTACGCGCGACGTATCGCGTTTTCGTGGTAAACACGAGGGGGAAAAGAGTGAAATTGAACGAACGGTTCTAGCGGGGCGGGAGGTTATGTGCGGCCGTGTGTACAAAAGTGTCTCTCGTACAGTGAACCTTGCAGATGCACGTGCGCTCTGCGCCACGAGAACGCTATTTCGCTCATTTCGCTAGCCGGCACTCGAGCCGGGTCCACACGCTTCGTTGCATAACAACAAGTGTAGGGGGAGTCTGTCATCGTTCGGTCGTACGAAACTCCCGAGTCTGTATATTGTCCTCGAGAATGTCACGCACGCTATATTTCATGATAGTTCTCGTATTTATATCCCTCTGTAAACAAAGCTGACGAAGACCGTTTTTCTCCCGAACCACCGGAGAATGTTTCCTTTGTTTAGTATTCGTTTGTTTTTCTAATCGTTCGGGCCACGGAGATTTTAAGCGATCTCGAGTATACCGTGCGTGTTGTGTCTATAGGTTCACCGTAACGAAAATCGTTCTTTCTCACGTTACTTCGATTCACAAATTCCGAGCACTTGCCTGGTATTGGTACAGGCGAGCGGAGTCGGATTACGTAATCTCCCAACGCCCATTTCTAGGTCAGATAGGGTGAAGAAAGCGCGAACAATAATAGAACAGTAGAGAAGGTTTAAAGATACAGTGGAATTGTTGTTATTGTTGTTGTTAACGTTGACGGAAAAATTGATCCTTTAAATTTCATTGTACGATGCAATATAACGTTGAATTGGTCAAAAATAGGAGAAATCATAAACATATTATTTATTTAACGACGGTTCAGATGCTATGTGCAAATTATTACCTTCCTATACAGGGTGCTCGGCCACCCCTGGGAAAAATTTTAATGAGGGATTCTAGAGACCAAAATAAGACGAAAATGAAGAATACCAATTTGTTGATGGAGGCTTCGTTAAAAAGTTATTAACAATTAAATTCAATAATTTCAAATCGTCTTGGAAAAATTATTTTCGGTTGCGGGGCTCAATTGCAATCATTTTTGGTGAATACACATACCTCCGAAATCCCATCCACTTTCGAGAAAAAAAATCGGGTAGGTTCTGGATTTTTCGATGAAAAAAAAATTTTTCAAATCGTTCTAAAAAATTATTTTCGGTTGCGAGGGTCAATTACAATCATTTTTGGTGAATAGACATACCCCCGAAATCTTACCCACTTTCTAGAAAAAAATTCGAGAAGCTATGAAATTTTTCGACGAAATTAAAATATTTCAAATCGTTCTGAAAAAAATATTGTTAGCTGTGGGGGTTAATTACAATCATTTTTGGTCATTACACATACCTCCGAAATCCTACTTACTTTCGAGAAAAAAATTCCTTACTGAAAATCTAATTAGGCGCCTAAATTTTTCGAAGATAAAAAGAAATTTCAAATTGTTCTGGAAAAATTATTTTCGGTTGCGAGGGTCAATTACAATCATTTTCGGTGAATAGACACACCCCCGAAATCCTACGCATTTTCGAGAAAAAAATTCAGTACGGGCGGAACTTTAAACGTTAATAACTTTGTAACAAAGCCTCCATCAACAAATTGATATTCTTGATTTTCGTCTTATTTTGGCCTCTAGAATACCCCATTAAAATTTTCCCCAGGGGTGGCCAAACACCCTGTTTAAATAATGAAACGTTCGGGATAAATACTTCCGGAATATTCGTTTAAAGTAAATATCAATGTCAAATTTAAAATCAGTTTATTAAGTTTGGTGACCTTTTTCGTCATTCACGCGAGCGGCAGAGTCGTCGTTCGATTTTTACGAGCTTGGCAGCTCATTGTCCGTTCCGCAGCGAAGTTCGTTGTCGAATCGAGGCTCGTGTGTAACGCGTTTTCCGGACTAGCCGGAATAGTCGACGTCCAAACACACACGATGAATATGTATCACGCGGGAGTCGCAATAAATCGCCATTGAAACCGGCGTCGCTTGCAGAGGGACCGGTTCGACTGTCTTCGGATCAACATTAACGACGCGTCAACAGATTACTAATAAGCTGTAATTATGCACTTCGCAAGACAATAATTACAGGACTGCGCTTCTGTGCAATTTAGGGGAGTGAACCCAAACAGTTTGGACGAGCGAAATACCGTACAGATTACGTCGTAATTGGTACAATTGGGAAGTCTCTGTTTTGAAATCGTGATTTATACGGTCAACAAATAAATTAGTCGTCGCATATTGCTCTTGCATATTAACGATACGCGTTCGTCAGAAATTTGACTTACTCTCGGTTAACGAAGTAGGAAACTGCAATATTTGGAAAAATATTATTATCATTTGAAACAGATGGAAGTTTTTTCGAATTCGCTCGGGGTATTTACCGGAATAATCGAGTGCTCAGACGTATCTATAGAACTGTGGAAAGCGAAGCAATTATTGCGTTCGGGGGTTATTGCATGGCCAGTTGTATCGACTATCGACGATTGTTTCGATTGCGCTCGCGCGCCGATCTCTTGAATTTTCGTTCCTCTCGACGCTCTTTCACCCGACCTTCCGGGACCTTCAAAGTATCGAGAGGCCAGTCCGATCGATCGTTTTCCTTTTTCATTCTCGACGTTTTCGCATTTGCATCGAAATGAAAACATCCCCATTTGATGGCCGATCTCCATCGCGGAGACCTTTTGTCTTTGGTCGCCCGGCGAATGGACGTTCCTTGTACCATGAATTTGTACACATCCGCCATTCGCGGCGTATTTGCGTGAACCTGCTCGTTTCCAGCGCGCTCTTTGCTCGGGCGCACGGTTCTTCCATTTCTTTCGCGCCTCGAGAAATTCCAAAAAAGTCGTGTTTCATTCGCGAGCGACGAACGAAAGTTTCCAAAGTCTCATAATTATTTAAAATTGAACGAAACGCGTTTTCAAATGTATCTTTCACGCAGTGTAATGAATAGAATTTCAATACGCGGATCGAGTGCTTGAATACGAACACAGATATGAAATAATTTCTATACAGGGTGTTCAGCCAACCCTGGGAAAAATTTTAATGGGAGATTCTAGAAGCCAAAATAAAACGAAAATCAAGAATATCAATTTGTTGATTGAGGCTTTGTTAAAAAGTTATTAACGTTTAAATTTCCGCCTGTAGATAGGCAACCTGCGTACAGCTGCGTGTGCACGATAGTGGTTCTCACTCAGCATGAGAAACTATACTTAGTGACGTATCGACAGTCTCACAGATTTCTGAGTGAGAACCACTACCACGCGTACGCAGCTGTTCGCAGGTTGCCTATCTACAGGCGGAACTTTAAACGTTAGTAACTTTTTAACGAAATCTCGATCAACAAATTGGTATTTTTGAGTTTCGTCTTATTTTGGCCCCTAGAATCTTCCATTAAAATTTTTCCCAGAGGTAGCCGAACACCTTGTATAATGAAATAGTTTTTTCTAAAACCATTTTCGGAAATTAAAATATAATATAAACGATCGATTTTCTTAGAAGTTCGTTAATATTTTTGGCCGTTTGGTCTGGAAAATTATTTTTTTTTTAACACAGTGGAATTGCTTCGAACCATGTAAGAGTCTCCAAAGTTTCCAACCATCTTCAGTCTTTCCAGAGTAGAGGGTGCAACCCCTAGGGCAGACGTCTTTCGATTCAAAGGGGGATGCTAAAGAAAATTTTTAATGTAGAAAACTGTGGATAACTTCTTTTTCTGTTAATGCACTGTTCGTCAGACTCTAACTGCGAGCATATGTTCTTATATCATTTGAAATATACCACTTATTCAATTCAATAAATACCCCTACTTCTAAATTGTAGTTCAAGAATATATTAATTAATTTTTTTGAGCTTGATAATTTTAGGCCAAAAAATCGCAACTATTACAGTGTAATATGTTTTACAAAAGTACACAAAGTAATTAAAATTAATTTACAAAGATGTTTTCGGAGGGTTTTTTAAAAATAACAATTACAGTTTAAATGTTAGCCAGAATGTGATTTTAGAATAATTGAAAATGGAATCTTCCTGGCTTCCTGAAGTCTTCAATGAAGGGTTCGAGTTAATTTTATAAATAATGATGGCCATGGTAATAGTGATTGGCAAGGAAGCGTATAATTATTCTCTACATCACAGCGGACGTTGATTATACCATATCGAAAGACATAATGACGCGATCATAAAAAAGGTAAAACGCGTTCTGAGCTTGAAAAAACAGGGGGAAAATGAATTTTCTCAAACAGCAGTTTTATATAACAATAGGTTTTCATTTTAATATTTTAAAAACGTTAATCGAACTTTTTTTATTAGATGTAAATTAAAATAATTTCACGTATAATTGGAATAATAAAAAAAAAAAATATTGAATGATACTGACTTAACAATAAAACCGAACGCAGCTTATTAAAGACGCTCTGGTGTTGGTCACGTAAAAGAGGTTGCAGATGAGTGCGTACCACGGCAGATCGATTTTTAAGAAGTAATCGTTCGCTTTGTCGGCTACATGAAAGAAGTGCTTTTTGCGCTACACGCGGTTATAAATGCATGTTTAATAACCGAACGCTATAATATGTCCATTTAAAGTATAGCACGTATGATATAAGTCTATTAATTTTCATTCTGGTCTAATTGTTCTTGGAATAAAAATTAGGAGTAGGGTAAAACACCAGTTTTTTCATAATGTAACCTTGTGATTTTTGTCTAATATTTGGTACTACTTCTGAGCCCCCACCAAAGCATTTTGAGCTAAAGAATTTCCTTTTTCACCGGTGTTTTTATTTGACTGAGTTTAAAAAAAATTTTCTTTTGGAATCGTACAATGTTATATTGGTAATTCGAGTCTCGTTTACAACTTGTAATTTCATTCAATTGTTTATTTTATTTTATTGGAATGATGAAACGTTTCATATTTTTATTAAATTATCTCACGTTGGAGCAAAATTGGATGTTCGATATGATAGGAATTGTAGCTTTTAATTTCAAAGAATTTAACTTCAGAGGAGGGAGAAAATAATGTCTGTATATTTTATAATGAGCTACACAGGAATTCCAAATCGAAAGAGGGGTTTAATATAATACATTCTATGTTGGAGGTAGATCCATGAGGGTTGTGTAGTAGTGCTGATAATTCATTTATTTCGGATTATTTTAAAATATAAAATACGATTTCAGTTTAATTTATGCTGAAACAAATGATCGTTTAATTAGACTAAATTTTACAAAATTTCAAACAGGAATGCAGTTTTATTTTATTCGTGGTACAAAATTAAAAATTTTACTATTGTAGATACATTTTATTTTTTTGGGTAACCTAAATGTTTTGAAACAAAAATTTCATTTTCCAGTTGTGCTCTACATAGGGTGTTCAGCCATCCGTGAGAAAAATTTTAATGGGAGATTCTAGAGGCCAAAATAAGACGAAAATCAAGGATACTAATTTGTTGATTGAGGCTTCGTTAAAAAGTTATAGAAATATTTCCAGTCACACAGTATATTTTCAGTAAAGAATTTTTTTTTCGAAAGTATGTAGGATTTCCGGGGGTATCTGTATTCACAACAAATGATTGTAATTGATCCTCGCAGCCAAAAATAATTATTTCAAAAATGTTTGAAATTTTTTTTCACCAGGCACAACTCCCTGTCGATTTTTCTTAAAAATTCGTTTGTGATTTTTAGTAATTTTGTTTGACGCCCTACAGAAAAGTTGACTAATACTTTTTTGTAGGTACCCATGAACTTTACTTCAGAAAAAAGTTTCATTCAAATATATTCACTATTGTAGGAGAGATGGTCATTTGAAAATTGGTCCATTTTTAAGAGGTTTTTCTCATTTTGCGCGGTCAAGGATCAACTTTTCGAATATTTTTCTGATTTCTGCATATTCTCCATTAAAATACGCGTCGTTTGCCTTTTTAAACACTAAAATCCTCCAATCCGTTCAGAAGTTACGATATTTTAAACATTAGCCTGAAATTTTGAAGAAGCATTTCTGGCCAGAAATCATATTTTCAGTAAAGAATTTTTTTCGCGAAAGTGCGTAGGATTTCGGGGGTATGTCTATTCACCAAAAATGATTGTAATTAATCTCTACAACCGAAAATAATTTTTCCGTGAATGATTTAAAATTTTTTAATTGAATTTTTTAATAACCTTGTAACGAAGCCTCAATCAACAAATTAATATTCTTGATTTTCGTCTTATTTTGGCCTTTAGAATCTCCCATTAAAATTTTTTCCAAGGATGGCCGAACATTTTCTATAAGACTAGTAATGCTTTGAAAATTGTTTTACTTTCAAACAGTTGTAATAGTGCTGATGTGAAAGATAATTCATTTATTTTGAATTTTTCTAAAATGTAAAATACGATTACTGTTTAATTTATGCCGAAATAAATGATTGTTTAATTACATTAAATTTTACAAAATTTCAAACAGATATGTATACTGTTTTACCCTATTCGTAGGGCAAAATTGGGAATTTTACTATTGTAGACATGAATAACTAACTATGTTTCGAAACAAATATCTCATTTTCCAAATTGTTAACATTGTTAAAATTCCAAATTGTTTGTAAATCCATTTTACCCTCAAATCTTCTCTAGGTAACTATTACCCTAAATTCGTTCCATGCGAAATCTGTAAAAAGCATGGCTTGAAAAATCCCTCGAACGCGTCAACGCGTTCCAGATTATGCGGCACTCGCCATTACTATCGACTTTGCCTTTCATCTCGCGGATTACGCGGCGATCTCGATTATTCGAGAGGGGGGAGGGTGCCTCCTCTCCTCAAATATATAATCGAGAGTCCGGTGCATTCCAATAATTCTCGTTTAATCCGCTTTGCGTGTATTGTCGGTCATTAACCGGTTCTTAGAGAATTATTTGTCGTACGCTTAGTTAAACAATAATTCCCGTGCACGGATAATGCGGAATAACGTAATCTACGCGGTTCCTTCGTTCCGTATGCGCACGGTGGAGAGGGAAGAAGAAAAAAGAAAAAAAAATATACAGGGTGTTCAGCCACCCCTGGGAAAAATTTTAATGGGGAATTCTAGAGGCCAAAATAGGACGAAAATCAAGAATACCAATTTGTTGATGGAGGCTTCGCTAAAACGTTATTAACAATTAAATTCAAAAATTTCAAATCGTTCTGGAAAAATTATTTTCGATTACGGGGGTCATTTACAATCATTTTTGGTCATTACGCATACCCCCGAAATCTTACCCACTTTCTAGAAAAAAATTCGAGGTGTGAAATTTTTGGACGGAAAAAAAAAATTTCAAATCGTTCTGGAAAAATTATTTCTGGCTACAGGGGTCAATTACAATCATTTTTGGTCATTACACATGCCCCTTAAATCCTATCCACTTTCTAGAGAAAAATTCGAGAATATGCGAAATTTTTCGACGGAAAAAAACAACTTCAAATCGTTCTGGAAAAATTATTTCTGGCTACAGGGATCAATTACAATCGTTTTTGGTCATTACATGTACCCCCGAAATCCTACTTACTTTCGAGAAAAAAATTCAGTACGGGCGGAACTTGAAACGTTAATAACTTTTTAACGAAGTCTCAGTGAAGAAATTGATATTCTTGATTTTCGTCTTATTTTGGCCTCTAGAATCCCCCATTAAAATTTTTCCCTGGAGTGGCCGAACACCCTGTATAAACGTACTGGTCGCTCCTTTCTCCGATTCTATCGTTGTAACACGACCATGCTCGGTATCGAATAAAAAGGATACACCGGAGATACCGCGAGTACACCCGATCGCAAGTTATTTACTCGTACGGAGAGCGCACTTAAGCACGGTGATCTTAAGTAACTACGCTCGGGCTTAATCTCAGCCGTAACGCGCACAAAATACGGTGTTCCCGGTCACGTTTTCCCTTTACTCCTACACGAAACCGGGCCCGCCGCGATCTTTCGCGTAGAACCATATAAATAATTGATTTATTGTATGATTTATAACGATTCCATGCCCGCTCGGTTTCACGATACGTTCGAAGTTCATGCATACACAGTCCTCCTCGCCGCGTTTCCGTCGATACACGGCCAGGTTTATCGCTGGTATTGCCGTTACTACTTCATTGTGTAATTGCATTGGTGTTCCTAGTAAACGATATCGCGGCGGATCCAGCTGTAAACGCGATCGTAAAAGCTTGAACCCGGGTTCACGGCGCTCACGATACCAGCCACCCTTCCTCCTCTACCGTTTGGCTGAATCGAGCAAATTTTGAGATTTTTCTCCCTCTTATAGTCTTTCCCTTTCGTTTCATTGCTCTTCCCTGGGATAAATTTTTGCATTATTCATAGCCGCGCTGCAACTTGATCGATACTGTCTGCACGAATCTACGCGTTGTCTATTTTCGTTTGCAAGGCGTCGAATTAAGGGTGTAGGGACCTTCGAGCTTGGAGGTACCTCGTTAATTCAAATATTAAACAAAACTTTTGTGTTGGCATTTTTTTAAATTTTAACCCATTCGAGGCCAACCCCGAGAATACTCGTGTTCGATTTTAAGCATGTAAACATTTGTTTGTGACAAAATAACTTATCAGGAATTAACAGAATTTAGATAAATAATAACATTCAAAAGAGAGGTGACAATAACTTCGTATAATTTAATTTAATTAAGTAACTGAAATTGTATTTGATAATGTAATAATGATTGAAGGATTTAAAAAATTTTTTTAAAATATCGTATACTACAGATTTAAATTATTTATGAATTGTTAATCGTAAATGACATTTTTCTAAACGATCATGGCGCGAGGGATAATATAATTATTGCATCTTTATTACTTTGTTTTGTTGGTGACGTATGTAGGTGGCCTTCGGTTTCTTTAATGGAATAGTCGACGTTTCGTTTCAGAATTGAGAGGAAAATTTATGTTGACTTTTATATCTTGATAACAAAGTAGGTTTGAAAAATAGCGATTATTGTATTCTATGTTACGCTCGACGGCGCGTACAGGTTCTGTTTCGATCGTTCTTTCAGGCAGCGAGTCGATTATGAGTAATTCATAATCAAGTTCGTTCACCTTGCACGAATGGATCTGTTTAAAGAAAAACATTATTGTTCTAATGAGCTGTGACACTAGATCCACATAGCTGAGTATGACAAATTCTTAACGAGTCTATTATTCGTTTATAGTTTACACTGTGTTAAATATTAATAGTTCCACATTTTAAAAGAAACTACTAGAGTACTGCTAGATTCCTATGAAATAGTTATGGTAGGACTTATTCTTGGACTATTTTTCATAAATACGAATTAAATTCTATTTTGTGAATTTACTATATTTATTTAGTAAACTTACTGTCAAGCTTTTCCAAGTTATTAATTCGATCCACTAGTAAACCTGAAATTGTACAAATTATTAAATTAAACATTAATTCATTGATGAGTTGCGACATATAATTTAAATCATTCTTAGGAGTAATGTTATTGTGTACTTTATTCTCTAAATTTGAGGTACACAGTGATTGTATAATATTATTATACAATTATAAAATTATTAACTATATTTATTAAGTAAATTTGTTTTCATTTATAAGCTTTTTCAAGTTTATTGAAACAGTTTTACTAATTGGATCCACTAGTATTCTAGAAATTGTACAAATTATTAAATATAATATTAATTGATCATCGATGAGTTGCAACATATAATTTGAATAATCCTTAAGAATAATATCATTGTGTATTTTCCAAGTTTTATAAAACAGTCTTACTAATTGGGTCCACTAATAATTCTGAAATTGTACAATTTATTAAATTAAATATTAATTCATTGATAAATTGAAATATATAATTTATAGTCGAATTGCACAATAATTATAAAATTATTAATCGATTTGAATTTTTCAAGTAACTTGTCCAATGCATTGCGCTGTCGAGCACGTATGTGCTATGTAAGTTCCATTAAAATCGAGTAATTGAACTTAAAATACTCTTGACCACCTTATCGACCTTTTTCTCTGAAATTCTAATGACCTCTTCAACTTCCTTCGACTCTCCAATGCTCAGTATTTGGACGCTTCTTTCACAACATATCTCTTATAATTTTTAAAAATTGTTTTCAACTTATACAAGTTTCAAAAATCGTTTATTACATATGGAGCAATTTAAAATAAATACTGAATATATTTTTTAAAGATTACGGATCCACCCTTCACTATTATAAGGAATTTTCTTTCATAATTTTTTAAAAATATTTTTATCTTATACGAATTTTAGAAATCGTTTATTGCATATGAAATAAAATAAAATAAACACTGAGTATATTCTTTAAAGATTTTATAACTCTTGGATCCACCCTTATAACAAGGATCATTTATTTCATAATTTTTTAGAAATATTTTAACTTATACGAATTTTAAAAATCGTTTATTGCATTTGAAACAACGTAAAATAAATGCTGACTATTTTTTTAATAAATAACAGTGAAATTATCAGTATTCAGCCTTCTATTTCGTTCCTTTTTTTGTCACGTCTAATCTTCAAAGTCCCCAGCGTTTCGAAAGTGTCGCGAGCAGTATTTTTGCCGACAAATTGGACGCAGTATTTCACATACGCGTGAACTCGTGCGTTAATGACATTTGCATAATGCACCGCGAAAATAAATAATGTCGCGTGAAACGGTCGATGTGCAAAAATATAGGCGAAAAACTGGATAATCCTGATCGGCGTCGCGACAAAATATTACTTCATATTTACGGGAACAACCGCCCCTCCCTGCGGTACCGGTTTCGTAAATGAGAGTTTCACTGACATTTGCAAAAGTAGCTTTACCACGGATATATCTACGCGTTACGCCAGTATCGCTCGAATGACAAAAACTCGGTCTGTGCTGACACAGATAGCATATTGTATTATTTAATACGATAATAATGAGGTTGCACAGCGAATTATCGCGTTCGACGGTCATCGTTGGGAACTCTGACGCGCACAGTGGCACGCGCGATTGTATTCCATTGTCTCATTACTTGTTATCGCGATACAAGTTTTTGGCGAATTTGCATCGATTAAAATTTTTAGGTATAAAGTAAAATTGTTCGTTCGAGGAAACGATCGACTCGTTAGTTTAACATTTTAAGCTTTGTAATATATTTTTGTTAATTTTACCTGTAGTTATTTCAACGCTAGAACTGCTGATAATTACGTTGTATTTATTTGTACCAAAGATATTAAAACGATAGATAGTTGGTGAAATGTATAATGGTAAATTTTTATTAGAAATTGCGGATGGGTCATTTTGACCAGTTCGATAGTTCCAGTGTAAAGGAATAATCAAAAAGGTATTCGAACCTTTATGCAAATGAAGAGTACTGTACAGAGTGAACTGTGAAAAAATAATGAGCGACAGGAATGCTACTCGAAATACATTTCCGTCCACTTTCGTACACTGAATATCAAACATAATTTATTTGTCTGTAATTCTAAAACTTGATACTACAAAAAAATTTACATTCTCTGCGAAGAACAATACTAATAAAAAATAATCACGATTTTGATTAATCGTAATATTTATCAATCTTGAAATCGACAAGTTTCTTTCAAAGATTTCACTTTGATATTTCTAAAATTTCTCAGTCTTTGTATATCCGCTCGTTATAATTGGGAGCAATTGGATGGAAATACGTGTAAATTAAAAACATCGTCGTTTTTTGCTCGTTACAGTCGTGATCTCGCTACATCCGTGCTCGTTATAATCGACTTAGTATTTTACTGAATGAAATCTATGCGATAACGTAAAATCAGCTGCTTCGTCTAATAACGTCAAGATCGTGACCTTTAATATTATATTTGACAGTAATAAATTTATCATTTAAAAAACTTTAATCAACACTTTTAAATCTAGCATCGACAATGATATTATATCGGAATTTATAAAATTTCACAAGGAAACAAAATAAATTATTTACCCATCGTCTTTCTGATAATTTGTATATCAAAAGTATGAGACTTCCGTTATTAAATTAGATCTAATAGATCTCATTGCACTCGCCGGTGCAATAATTAATTACCTGTAAATCCTTAATTATTTCCTGCTCGTTCAAAGTTCTCTTCGTGTACTGATTCTATTATAGATTACGTGTCCTTTAATTTTGACAACACAGGTAGAAATTGCAACATCGGTAACAGGTGTACGATAGATCGACTGATTGAAACGACTTTCTCGATCGATCTCGCGAACTCGTTTCATACCGGTTTAATTGACCGAATACGACCGAATCGTGTAGACAGGAATTTTACGAGCGCGGGTGCATAGTTCGATGTTGACATGCTCGTATCTATTACTAGTCTTGATATCTTTATCGCCAAGAAAAGCAATACCGTGTAAAAATCAGTTTAAACGAAATCTAAAAATGGCAGACCTTTAGAAATTTTAATTATCGCATCGATAGAATTTCCAAGATACAGCATTTTAAGAATTAATAATTTTAAAAGCAACAACGATAACGCTAGAGAATCATGCAATCCTAAGAAACGTTATGCAACTAATGTTAAATTTAATTAGAGTAACGAGAGACTTTCGTGTCATTTTCTCGTTAGCGTTTATTTCACCATTACTTTATTTGCTTCGACGTTTGCTGTTTCAAATATCGTTAGAACTGCGAGAGGAACAGGAAAATTTATTACGGTAGTCTCTAATCTCACGCTAGTAAACGCGGATTCCCTTCCGTAAATACGAAGATCGACGACTCAATACCTAACGTACACGAGACGTAAATTCCTGGGCGTTGTATTATCGGTAAACATTGAAATTAATGTCTGTTCGTTGGCGCGTACGCGAAGATACAGTTTGCGCTGTAAACGGTTCAATGCATCTTCGGGGCAACTTGAGCACGATCCATCGTCGTAGATCAACAATCGAATCTGATACGACGGACGTGGCTCGCGATAAATGTTTAAAGACGTAATTTCTAATGGTGTAACATCCAAATCCGACGATGGCCACCGCTGTCTTCCGGTTTCGAGCGCGACGTGGGCATGCTTCGATTGGATTTCATTGTGAGTTGAAACGTTCAGGATTAAATACATTCAGCAACACGAAAGATTCATCGATTGAATGATTTTTATATTCGTAAAAAAATTAGTAAATTATTTTAGTTGAGTATTGCGACTGGGAAATAATTTTGAGTAAATTGTAAATGAATACAGTTTTTCCAAGTAATTGGAAAGATTTATCAATTAAATGGTTTTATATTCGTAAAAAAATTAGTAAATTATTTTAGTTGAGTATTGCGACTGGGAAATAATTTTGAGTAAATTGTAAATGAATACAGTTTTTCCAAGTAATTGGAAAGATTTATCAATTAAATGGTTTTATATTCGTAAAAAAATTAGTAAATTATTTTAGTTGAGTGTTATGGTTGGGAAATAATTTTTTCAAAACAGTTTTTTCCAAGTAGGGTTTGGGTTGGATTAAATATGCAATTTATTTATATAGTTATATTATTATTGAATGGTTTTATGGCTATAGAATTTAAATTATATTAGGAAGAGTAACAGTAAAGATTATATTATATATTTATACACTTAGTCATTTAATATTTTGCAGAGGTTGGTGGCTAAAAATATTGGTAATATATTTAGGTGATAGTTTTATTTTGTTCTCTTATAGTATTATTTCATGTCAAACAAACTTTTCCATAGAATCTTGTATGAGAAATACACCATTAAACCATTTAGTAATAATTTAACTATATAAATAAAATGGACATTTAATTCATATTAAATCCTATGTGTTGGAAAAAATTACAATAGAAAATTTGTTCAAAATCAAATGTATTTTATCACAATATTGAATTAAAAATAAATTTATTCCTATTACTTACAATTTTGTTGTATTGTTGTCATTTATTTTAAGATTTATTTTAGTAGTAAAATCAAATATATTGAATCACAATATTGAATTAAAAATAAATTTGTTTTTATTATTTAATCATTTATTTCAATATTTATTTTAGTAGTATTGAGTTAAAAATAAATTTATTGTTATTATTTAATCACATCTTTTTAAAGATTTATTTTAGAAATAAAATCAAACATATTGAACTAAAAATAAAATATTTATAACTTATACGAGTTTCAAAAATCGTTTATTACATATGGAGCAATTTAAAATAAATACTGAATATATTTTTTAGAGATTTCGGATCTGCCCTTCAGTGTAATAAGGAACGTTTCTTTCATAATTTTTTAAAAATATTTTTATCTTATGTGAATTTTAATAATCTTTTATTGCATATGAAATAACGTAAAATAAACACTGAATATGTTTTTTTAAAGATTTTATAACTCCTGGATCCACCCTTAAGTATAACAAAGATCATTTATTTCATAATTTTTTAAAAATATTTTTAATTTGTACGAATTTTAAAAATCGAAAAAATTACAATAGAAAATTTGCTGAAAATCAAATGTATTTTATCACAATATTGAATTCAAAATAAATTTGTTTCCATCATTCAGTAATTTTTGTTAAAGATTTATTTTAGAAGAATTCTATCGATATTTCGAAGTATGGATCGATGTTTTCCAATGTTCCATCTAGTTCGCGTTGCAGGGACGTGTGTGCAACGCGATTGTTGCAACCGGTCGAAAGGGGAAAGGGATTTTGGGCGTGACGATACGACAATGGATCGTCTTCGGAAATTTCTGACGTTATCTCGAAGTCCTTCCTCCGTTATTTTATCAGCGAGGCTTCTGATGTATCTACAAAGGTACAAACGGAAGTCACGTCGCGTCAGCGTACAATGAACCCTGCTGGTACCAGCTTCTGATTGTGCCTGCGAAAGATTCTGAAACAGTGACACGACTTCAACTTCGCTTAGGTGCCCCCCTGCTGACACTTTTGCAATATTAAAATTACCGAGGACAAACTTTATCGCGATAGCAGACACGTTTCCACTCGAAAATAGCATTCTCTATTGAAACGGTACTTTATGTATGCAATATATTAGGGTTTACAAGTTTGTACCATTCTCAAATCGAAGAGGATCAAATTTCTAAATTCGTTGCAATTTCAATATTTAAAATTTTTTTTTAAAGCCTTCCCTGAGCCACTTAATAACTGGATTTGAGAAATGAATTTTATACAACAATCTGCAGGCTTCTTATTGGGTAAATAAATTTAAAATTTCGACGTATTAACATTTTAATGAAAGATTGGAATTTTATAGAAAAAAGAAATTTACTGATTATCATAAAATTCCATGCCATATTTAAAATATTGCTTTAAATTAAAATACTATTACCTCAAAAATGTTATAACATATACTGTTTCCAAGAACAGTCTATCTAGAACAATATCTTTTCGAGAAAATAAATTTATCATAAATCAATTTTTCTTTTTCCACAAATCCACATCAATTTATATGTCGGACAAACCGTTTCATTGTCCATTTCTCTAGGGCGACTTGTATTAGGTCCTCTCGGGCGACCAAGCCTCTGTCTCGTTATTCTATGCATTTCTTTTTTTCCTTAAATCTTTGTACTAAATAAACTAATAACTGTTAACTATCACACAAACACTTTAACAACACGAAAGAATGTACAACGTTAACCGATGAGTCCTTTGCATGGATTCTTTTTCTAATTTTCCCGCACGTCCTTTCAGGCTGGAAACCCTTTTAATTCTGTTCTTTTCTTTTTCGAATACTTCTTTTGTTAAACGTTCCGGTAACCAGACAACCAACTCGACTACTTTCAAAGGCCACATCCAAACGTCAACGCCAACCAGTCCCACGTTTGTGTTTTTAATGACATTCTTTGCATCGATTACATTTAAGTATCGATTAGAGCCAACATAACTGTATTTACACAACGTGAAGTAACATTTAATTTGAGATCAAAAACTTTTTAATGGATTCCGACATACAGGGGGTTCGGCCACTCCTGGGGACAATTTTAATGGGGGATTCTAGAGGCCAAAATAAGTCGAAAATCAAGAATACCAATTTGTTGATGAAGGCTTCGTTAAAAAGTTATTAACGTTTAAAGTTCGGCCCGTACTGAATTTTTTTCTCGAAAATGCGCAAGATTTCGGGGGTATGTCTATTCACCAAAAATGATTGTAATTGAACCCCGCAACCAAAAATAATTTTTCCAGAATGATTTGATACTTTTCATTTTCGTCGAAAAATTTAGGCACCTACCCCCTTGTCGATTTTTCTAAAAAATTCCTTTTTCATTTTTAGTAATTTTGTTTGACGCCCTACAGAAACGTTGTCTAATACTTTTATGTAGGTACCCATGAGCTCTACTTCAGAAAAAAGTTTCATTGAAATATATTCACAATTGTAAGAGTTATGGCTGTTTGAAAATTGGACCATTTTTATGGGGTTTTTCTCATTTTGCGGTGTCAAGGATCAACTTTTCGAATATTTTTGCGATTTGTACATATTCTCCACCAAAATACGCGTAGTTTGCTTTTTTAAACATTAAAATCGTCCAATCCGTTCAGAAGTTATGATGTTTTAAAGATTCGCATGAAAATTCGGGCAGACATTTCTGGCCAGAAATTGTATTTTCGGTAAGGAATTTTTTTCTCGAAACTGAGTAGGATTTCGGGGGTAGGACTGTTGACCAAAAAGGCTTGTAATTGACCCCTGCAACCAAAAATAATTTTTCCAGAATGATTTGATACTTTTCATTTTCGTCGAATAATTTAGGCACCTACCCCCTGTCGATTTTTCTTAAAAATTCCTTTTTCATTTTTAGTAATTTTGTTTGACGCCCTACAGAAAAGTTGTCTAATACTTTTATGTAGGTATCCATGAGCTCTACTTCTGAGAAAAGTTTCATTGAAATATATTTACAATTGTAAGAGTTATGGCTGTTTGAAAATTGGACCATTTTTATGGGGTTTTTCTCATTTTGCGGTGTCAAGGATCAACTTTTCGAATATTTTTGTGATTTCTGCATATTCTCCATTAAAATACGCGTAGTTTGCTTTTTTAAACATTAAAATCGTCCAATCCGTTCAGAAGTTATGATGTTTTAAAGATTCGCATGAAAATTCGGGCAGACATTTCTGGCCAGAAATTGTATTTTCGGTAAGGAATTTTTTTCTCGAAACTGAGTAGGATTTCGGGGGTAGGACTGTTGACCAAAAAGGCTTGTAATTGACCCCTGCAACCAAAAATAATTTTTCCAGAATGATTTGATACTTTTCATTTTCGTCGAATAATTTAGGCACCTACCCCCTGTCGATTTTTCTTAAAAATTCCTTTTTCATTTTTAGTAATTTTGTTTGACGCCCTACAGAAAAGTTGTCTAATACTTTTATGTAGGTATCCATGAGCTCTACTTCTGAGAAAAGTTTCATTGAAATATATTTACAATTGTAAGAGTTATGGCTGTTTGAAAATTGGACCATTTTTATGGGGTTTTTCTCATTTTGCGGTGTCAAGGATCAACTTTTCGAATATTTTTGTGATTTCTGCATATTCTCCATTAACATACGCGTAGTTTGCTTTTTTAAACATTAAAATCGTCCAATCCGTTCAGAAGTTATGATGTTTTAAAGATTCGCATGAAAATTCGGGCAGACATTTCTGGCCAGAAATTGTATTTTCGGTAAGGAATTTTTTTCTCGAAACTGAGTAGGATTTCGGGGGTAGGACTGTTGACCAAAAATGCTTGTAATTGACCCCTGCAACCAAAAATAATTTTTCCAGAATGATTTGATACTTTTCATTTTCGTCGAATAATTTAGGCACCTACCCCCTGTCGATTTTTCTTAATAATTCCTTTTTCATTTTTAGTAATTTTGTTTGACACCCTACAGAAAAGTTGTCTAATACTTTTATGTAGGTATCCATGAGCTCTACTTCTGAGAAAAGTTTCATTGAAATATATTCACAATTGTAAGAGTTATGGCTGTTTGAAAATTGGACCATTTTTATGGGGTTTTTCTCATTTTGCGGGGTCAAGGACCAACTTTTCGAATATTTTTGTGATTTGTACATATTCTGGACCAAAATACGCGTAGTTTGCTTTTTTGAGCATTAAAATCGTCCAATCCGTTCAGAAGTTATGACGTTTTAAAGATTCGCATGAAAATTCGGGCAGACATTTCTGGCCAGAAATTGTATTTTCGGTAAGGAATTTTTTTCTCGAAACTGAGTAGGATTTCGGGGGTATGTCTGTTGACCAAAAATGCTTGCAATTGACCCCTGCAACTAAAAATAATTTTTCTAAGACGATTCGAAAGTCTTTTTTTTCACCCAAAACTTTCAGCACTTACTCGAATTTTTTTCTTAAAAGTGAGTAGGATTTCGGAAGTATGTGTATTCACCAAAAATGATTGTAATTGGCCCCCGCAACCGAAAATAATTTTTCCAGAACGATTTGAAACTTTTGAATTTAATTGTTAATAACCTTTTAACGAAGCCTCCATCAACGAATTGATATTCTTAATTTTCGTTTTATTTTGGCCTCTAGAATCCCCCATTAAAATTTTTCCCAGGGGTAACCGAGCACCCTGTATACATATTAAGAGGAAACATTAATTCTTTAAAATCCAGTTAGTATTCTATAATTGCACTCTGCATTAATATCTCCAGCTCTGAATTTCTTAATTAAAAACAATATTTAATAAATTGAGTAAGTGAAGCTCTTTTCCGCAGAGAGAATTCAATGTTTCAGCTCGCGTGGCATTATCGCCTTCAAATGCAAGATTTGTTTCGCTTTCACTGCGAATTGATTTCCCAGGGTACTGGTTTTTACAGGCAGAACACGAAAATTACTTGTCATCGGTTCGCCATACAGTCGTATTGGAAAGTCTCCAACGTGAAAATAGCCTTGCGGAAATCCGAGTTATCTGCTTTAGCGCAAAGAGACGGCTCAAGGTCGCGAATTAATTATTCGTCTTGCGGATTTAACGACGGTGGATGGAATCGAGCCAGCGTTAAAGTACCGCGCTGGCGACGTCGACGTCGCGAAAGACCTCTGGCAAACGAGGGGATTCACGGTTATTACGAAGAGACGTTTCCTTAATTTCTTGAACAACTCTTCGTTCGCCCCGCGGTGCGTCCACCGACTGGGAACGTCTCGGTTAACTTATCCTTTATCTCGTTGAATTTGTTTAACGCGTTTACGAGATTTGGCCTCCGCCATCGAAAGCGTCCTCGAGTATTCTTAATTCCGCGATTCCCCTCGAGCGGCCCGTAAAAATCTTTAATGTATGTTACGAGGCGGAGGCCAATGAAATCGCGAAAAGAACAGCGTGTTTGTTATCGTAAACCTCTCGACTTCTGTGCACGTTGTTTCTGCGTGAGATGCGGGTGGTTCGGGATCTCGAAAGTGTAGATTTTCGTGTTAAAAAATAATTTTCGTTCAGGTGATTTATCGGTGTTTTTATTTCTTAGTGAGATAAGGTAGAATATTCTCAGCTAATTTGAGAGAAATTTAAAAATTATTTTGAGATTGACAACGAATGGGGAAACTTGAGTTATTTGTTGCTGTCGGTTGAGTCGACTATGATGTTACTTTAGAGTTAGGAAATTGATTCTAACGACCGTAGTATTAGTCTTTGGGAACACTACTGTAATACGCAGACTTTACTCTACGAAAGAGAGAGACAGAGAACGTGGTAGGAATGTGCCGCAGGAATTTCAAGTTTTCATTTAACTAAGGAAGAGAGTATCTGCCTTCGAAAATTTTAGCGACCGTATTGACGTTGCCGTATTAATTTCTCCTAATAAGTACAACGTTCTGGTACTTTGGAAAGTTTCCGTAGAACGGGAATGGAGAGAGAATTCTGACGAGAATTGAAGGGAAATTTCTGCTCGGTAAAAATAGCCAACGCTCGGTTTCCTGAAACTTCTTCGTACAAAGGGATAGAACGAGAAATTGTACGTAACTCTACGATACGCCGGCGAAATACAGAATTAGCTGTTGCGTAAACAGAGGTTCTTTAATACTAAAACAAACAGGAGCGGCATGCAAAACTGGATTCGCGAAATAAGAGAGCTCTGTTATTCCAGGCAATAATATTAAACAAGCTGAATAGCTGGGTATTACCGTCGATTGAAACTTAACGATTATATTTATTCGGTGTGTTAATCTTAATCTAGAAAAAATACCAGAGTTCTTGAACAAACTTTTAGTAAATTTATTTTTGAATACAAAATAAGCTTGTATAATTGCCATATTGTTCAAAGAAAAATAAAGGATGAATATAGATTAAGTTAGCTTTTATTCAGCATTACTAGTTCTCTCTGGATGTTTTAAAAAGTAACTCTAGAAATATAAAGAAATTTCGTTTCATACATTGTATTCTAGTTAATTCGATAACCTTCTGTTGAATTGGATTTAAATTAAATTGGATACATTCTAGAGCATCCGTTATCCGAATAACTATAATAGAAGGCAGAAAAATTTCTCAGTGAAATTGAAAAATTTTAAATCGACCTAAAAAAATTATTTTTAGTTGTGGGGATTTATTGCAATCATTTTTGTTGAATGCACATACTTCCGAAATCCTACGCATTTTCAAGAAAAAAATTCCTTACCGAAAATCTAATGTGTCGCCAGAAATAGTTTCCCGAAATTTCATGCTTATGTTTAAAACATCATAATGAACGGATTAGAGGATTTTAATGTTTCAAAATATAAACAATGCGTATTGTGGTGAAGAATATATAGAAATTCCAAGAATATTCGAAAAATTATTCCTTAACACCGTAAAGTGAGAAAAAGAGGTTCAATATTCAAACGGCCATAACTCCTGCAATAGTGAACATATCTCATTGAAATTTTGTCTGAAAGTAGATCTCATATGTACCTACAAAAAAGTATTAGACAACGTTTCTGTAGGGCGTCAAACAAAATTACTAAAAATGAAAAAGGAATTTTTTAGAAAAATCGACAGGAGGTAGGTGCTTAAATTTTTCAACGAAAATGAAAAGTATCAAATCATTATGGAAAAATTATTTTTGGTTGCAGGGGTCAATTACAATCATTTTTGGTCAACAGACATATCCCCGAAATCCTACTCAGTTTCGAGAAAAAAATTGTTTACCGAAAATACAATTTCTGGCCAGAAATGTCTGCCCGATTTTTCATGCGAATCTTTAAAACATCATAACTTCTGAACGGATTGGACGATTTTAATGTTTAAAAAAGCAAACTACGCGTATTTTGGTGGAGAATATGTACAAATCACAAAAATAGTCGAAAAGTTGGTCCTTGACCCCGCAAAATGAGAAAACCCCCATAAAAATGGTCCAATTTTCAAACAGCCGTAATTCCTACAATAGTGAATATATTTCAATGAAACTTTTTTTTGAACTAGAGCTCATGGGTACCTACAAAAAAGTATTAGACAACTTTTCTGTGGGTCTTCAAATAAAATTATTAAAAATGAAAAACGAATTTTTAAGAAAAATCGACAGGGGGTAGATGCCTAAATTTTTCGGCGAAAAAAAAAAATTTCAAATTGTTCTGGAAAAATTATTTTCGGTTGCAGGGGTCAATTACAGTCATTTTTGGTGAGTACATATACCCCCGAAATCCTACGCAGTTTCGAGAAAAAAATTCAGGAAAGTGGACAAATTATTCCGCAAAATTAAAAAATTTCAAATTTTTCTGGAAAAATTATTTTTTGTTAGGGGGGTCTGTTACAGTCATTTTTGTTGAATACACATACCCCCGAAATCCTATGTAGTTTCGGGGGAAAAAATTCAGTAGGTGCCTAATTTTTCGACGAAAAAAAAAAATTATGTTTAGTTACGTGGGTTAATTACAAACATTTTTGGTGAATACACATACCCCTGAAATCCTACGCATTTTCAAGAAAAAAATTCTTTACTCAAAATGTGTGGCCAGAGATTTGCGATTATATTGTATGCATATAAATTCCCCGACCAACGTTAAAACAAAGCCTGCTAGGGTTGTCTTACTTAGTGAGTCCACTATAGCAATCCCAAAATCGCTAAAGACAAAGAACAAACAGTGTTGGACTATAATACTACAATTGCAAATACTTTTTAGCAAAATCTTCGAAGGAGCATTATTGAAAGTCTCAGAAGAGATTTAGGGAATATATATCTGATTTATTCGAACGAAACCCTCTGTAAGGGTACCCAGGTTATATTTTTAATATTGACAGAAGGATTAAAGTTGAAACTAGAGTGATGTAGGCCCAGAATGTTTTCTGCTTTCCTTTCCTTCTGCCTAGTTTGCTTCTTCCACCAACAACCAAGTCACCACACTTGTAATAACAGAAAAGGGGCAGGAATCCAGTCACGACAACTAACTTCTTAGCGTTTCCGTTAGCCACGAATTACGTATCGTTTACGAGGAAGTACACCGTTGCTCCCGTCCCGTACGTACCGCGGATGATTTACGAGCGCATCTTATGCAAATCGATGAACGTCTGCGCCCCGGGTTGCGGTAGCAGGAAGATCGCCCGGGCCTGGCGAACAATATTTGCCAAGACTGGTTCCACGCGCGAGTATAAATATTATCATTCGTGGTGTAACGCGTAGAACAGAAGTCATGAATCACTCCGCCGTTGCTGAAAGTAGAACAGAACCGTGTCCGGAGGACTGCGGCTCTTTGGGGTCTCTGGTACAAGTTAAAGTTTGAAGCAGGCCGCCTTCGATAGAGGCCCGGGTGGATACTCAACGAGGCGAGTAGAGACCACCCGAAGTATCAAGATCTCGTTAACCTCTGGACTCATCGTCCTCTGGGCTCTCCTCACGACTTCCTTAAGAAGATTCTCTCCTTTTTTTCCTTGTCTAACGACACTCTGCCCCGTACATCTCGCGCCTGCTCTTTCGTCTATCATAACGCTCATCTGCCAGTTCTCGAGGGAACCGGGCAGATATTGCAGAAGGATAGGAGAAATCGTGATGAGACGATGCCGCGAAAGAGAGAGAGAGAAACGACGTGAAAAAACGAAGAAATGCCCCGGGGGTAACTTCGCTAGGTAAGATGATGCGATAATCGGTCACGTAGCGAGCATTTGCCTCGTTTAAAAATTAAGGGGACACTTAACGCGCGCCTCGCTCGAGATGAAATCGAATTTGAGGATCGTCGATGCCGTTTAAGATCTGCTTCCTTCTGCTACGACTTTGTATTTCAGTGTCTCGGTGCTTCTTGTAAACTCCTGTGCAATTACAGTGAGATGCGGTAGTGATTCTTTAAATGAACTTTCTTGTTTGATTCTTCAGGGTTGGCACGTTCAGTTCAGACGTGCATACATAGCAATGTCGTTGAGAAAGAAAACATTGTGTTTCGTACAAATCGAAATAGAAGTGTTCAATTTACGAATCATGGGATTCATTTTGAGAATCATTGCTTTATTTTTATTTAGTCAGAACTTAATGCATCTGTGATACACATTCATTGAGGAAAAAAAACATCGCCTTTTATACAAGTCGAAATAGAAATGTACAATTAATGAATCACGTCTGGTGATCATTTTGAGAATCATTGCTTTATTTTTATTTAGTCAGAACTTAATGCATTTGTGATACACATTCATTGAGGAAAAAAAACATCGCCTTTTATACAAGTCGAAATAGAAATGTACAATTAATGAATCACGTCTGGTGATCATTTTGAGAATCATTGCTTTATTTTTATTCAGTCAGAAATGCATCTGTGATACACATATGTTTTTAATATCTTTCTAGAATTAGTAAACTGTGGTTTTTTTAAGTGTCAGTTGATTTTTTCACAAAGCATTGTCTTTCACGTTTCACTAGACTCTAAGGGGGATTCATCAAATTGAGAAGAATGGAAATGTTCAATTTACGAATCATTACTGCTTTGCATCTTTTGCCTGTTCCAATCTGATAATCCTTGTTTCGACACCAGTTAAATCAAACATTAAAAACTCCTGACACTCATTTTAAGAATCATTGCTTCGCATATTTTGCCTGTTCCAATTCGATAATCCGTTGTTTCGACGCCTTTTAAATTAAGCTAAATATTAAAAACGAAGAAAAGGACTCGCCTCGAAGCTTCTTTGACAGTCTATTAAAGGTGGTGACGGTATTTTATCAATTTCCACGTCGTTAGAATCGCTTTAACGATCCCGTAATTTGTTGTCGCCGTAGTCGCCGGCGCGGCAATTACCGGGATTCGCACAGGCGGCGTGTACACAAAAAATCGTTAGGTAGACGAAGCGTATCGGCACGTAGACGTGGACAGGATAAAAAGGGTCGACGGTGGTCGAAGAAGACGCCGTGGTTCAATAATTGGTCACGTTCCGCGCGAATTCACAAGCGACCAGAAATTAGGTAAACGTTCGTACACACGTGCGTCGGAATCGCGACATCTCCGAGCGTGTTCGAGCGTTTTTCGTGGTCCCGGAGCCGGTTGTGTCGGCTGGCGAACAGAGAGGCGCACACGTACACCGTAATGGCGATAATTATCCGAGTTTATTACCTAATGAAGGCAAAGGATAGGCTTGGCTAATAGATACTTTGCATCCTGATAGACGAGAAGGCGAGGGAGGAGGACGTTAAACTTAATTAACGAGCCGGCGAACGCGTGTGCAGGCACTCGAGATACGACGACAAGAAATTAATTGAACGTTTCGTGTTCGACACGGGCCGAAATTACGCGAAACTTGTCGATCATCGCTTGTTTTCTTTTTTCGTTTTTCGATAACCGAACGCTGTCAGGTGCACGTGGTATGAAATTTCGGTCGAGACGATACTTTGCACATGTTTGGCTTGTTTCGAGCTAGGCAATTACGAATTTGATGATGTCATAGGGTACCGTGCCATCGTGTTGCCGTGTCACGAGTGACCTTTGTGTCGAAATTAAATGTCAGAGTATCGTTCGCTATACAAAGGTTAATAAGGTACGAAACTCGTACGGAAATAAATTCTCGCGAGCTGGCGAGATTAAAACGGAGTATTTGCGTCTTCAAACAAATATTGTGGGTTTAGTATATCGTGGCATTCACGCGACTTGAAGAACCACTCCTGTAATATTTTTACTATTTAATCGAACACATTTTTCGGTGTACGATTAATAAAGTTTTCCACTTTATTTTAGAACCTTTTTCCCCGTAAAATTGCAGATACACGATCGTGAAAATTTTGCACGTAATTTGTATTTTAATTTTTTGAGTATCAAAATCGTACGCTGTCGACTGCCGATTGTTTTTTTTATTTTGTCAGAATAAAATCAGAGCGATGCAAATTCGTCGCGATCGCAGGTGACTCACCGAGAGTCCATACAAAGTAACGTAATCGTGAGTCATGCTAAAGTGAAATTGGAGTGTGAGCTTGGGTACACGAGCATCTTGACGCATTTGCATATCAATCTACAAGGTACAAGGCAGAATTTACGGACGATGAATACAATGGGGCTTTTTATCATGCGCGAGCGTGCACGAGAGTTGAAATTCCTGAAGGTTTCGCCTTTTAGAAACTGAACTGAAAATTGTAGAAATATAACTCGAATTTCGTTGTTACTCCAACTATTGTTTCGCCTTTAAAACACTTGACTCGACAATCTGGATTCGAGAAATGTTTAGGATATTCTGTTCGCGTCGTGTCCCATTTGTAACAACGATCGGTCACTGTTCGTACATGTCGATATCTGTCCAGGTGTAAACGGGTTTTCTGATTTTCTCCACGCTGGGAAGATCGTGTCCCAGATCGTCTCGTGTTTCGAGTGTTAATTATTGTGCGGTACATGCCTCGTCGAATGTTAATTCAGCCACGTGCAAACACGCGTTTAATCGCGTGCTTCGAGTTTCGTGCGACAGGTGTTCAGATACCTGTATCTACGCGTGCGGAGACCGCGAATAGCACGTAGATCGTATCGTATTCCGTAACGTATTAAGGGTCGTTGAAAATGGGGTGGAATCTTGTTTTCTCAGTCATAATCATATATCAATTTTTATTCAATTTTAAATTCTATTATAAATTAAATTCCATGCAAATTCTCTTACCATAAATAAATATTAAAGTTTTTGGAAAACAGGTCAAATTAATTTCAAGGAAAGATTTAATTTGAAAGTGAATTTCTCTGTGGAAAGAATTCACACGATTTTCAAGGGAGTACCGTGGTTTGATTTATAACAAACAAGATGGATTCAAAGAAAATTACCGAGACAATAAGGCGTTGCCCCCCCGACAGGCTATACTTACGATCCAATTATCACGAAACGCCGTTACCTCGAGTTATTTAAAAATTTATTGTCAATAAATTACCATAGCGCCGCACCTTAATTGTTAGAACTGCGAAATGCCTCGTTGTTGACGATGCATATAAAACATTGTCCTCTTTATGAATCGTTTAAACACACAGTCGATCCTTTACAACCATTATTCTGTTTACGATCTGAGAATGTCGTGATTTATTGCAGAGATATACAAAGTTTACGATCTGCTATTTTTCCATATCACGAGAGAAACTTTCAGATTACTTAATAATCTTCTCTTGATTTTCCTTAGTATTCGACTAAAGTTAAAATATTTCAAAGGTCGACGCACGCTAATTTCGTCGCCTTATGATCAATCTTGCCACGAATGGCGTCTGATTTGCGTCAATACGATCTATATTCTTTCATCGTCAGCAGTCTAAAATCACAAGGAAAAAGAGTCTTGCTTGTAATCAATGTCCTCGAATCGGTTTCCCGGGCCTATAATTCTGCGGTAATTGCGAAATTGTTTGCGACGATCAATTCCTATTTGCGTCCAATTCAAATTAACCGCATGGGGGAGGGAAGCAAAGCCACCGTTCGCGTGTGTATCTGTTAGAACGAACATTGTGCAACATGGATATTTACGGAAATTGAATGTTTCAACGAAAAGCAACAAGCATATGATAGCTTGTTTGCTGGAAAATCCTCCGACCCCCGTCCGCAACGCGAATCCCGTAGCTTTGAGAATCGTAACCGAAAGGAGCTATCTAATTTGGCTTGCTTTGATCATTCATGCTGCCTTTATTCGTTCATTCATCCTGACAGCGGCACAGCCATCGTCCTTTACCTGGCCGGGACGTAATTATGCGTACTATTACAAACTTGTATTGGATACGCGGAAACCATTGCGAATTGTCTCTGTCATGGACTTCCTTTGGTTAAATATGTGCACCGAATCCTCGTTACGAACTGCAGGTTTGTGTAAATATTTAACGAACCGTATTGCACGAACAAAAGGTCGACACAACAAACGTTCGAAATTATTTTACTGCGTTGATGAAAATAATTTGGAGGATTGTCAACTCGAGTCAATTTTATTGCTCGGATATTACGGTGTTTCAATAATATTGGTCTTGAGTTTCTCTAAAAAATGTAACGTGTATGTTTTTATACTCCAAGTTTCATTTCTTTTCGTTAAAATATTGAGAAAGGTTCTTTAATATTGATATTTCGGAGTTTCAATAATATTCGTCTCAAGTTGCTCTACAAAATGTAGAATGTTTATTTTTACACTCCAAGCTTGATTTCTTTTCGATAAAATATTTCGAAAGATTCTTTAATATTAATGTTTGGTGTTTCGATAAATTCGTGTTTCTCAAGTTTCTTTAAAAAATGTAACGTGTATGTTTTTATACTCCAAATTTCATTTCTTTTAGTTAAAATATTTAGAAAGGTTCTTTAATATTGATATTTAGTGTTTCAATAAATTCGTGTTTCTCAAGTTGCTCTAAAAAATTTAAAATGTATGTTTTTACACTCCAAGTTTGATTTCTTTTCATTAAAATATGTAGAAACATTCTTTAATAATTAGTAGAAAGTCAAATGAAAAATAAGAGAGAATTGAGCGATTCATAGTTCTCGATACAAGAATTACTTTGTATATTACAACGAGGAAAGCGACCTAGTTTCAGTAATTTTTTTTATTGCAATTTTATATCGAATTGAAACTCGCTCTATTTCCCAAGCGATACTCGAGGGAAGTGTGTGCTTGAAAATGGGATTTTAAGGCGAATCGATTTTCGAATTACTTAAGAAAATATTTTTAGAAAAATATATTGCAAACTTATGCAGCACTTAATCTTTGGAAAGTATCGTGTGAAATAATGAATATTTTTTAACTTATTGTGCGAAATCTATCGTTTAAAATTTAGTCAAAATGTATCTGAATATCGTTGACGATACCTCGGTAATTTTTTCATTTTATTAGCGTCCAGTTTGATCGACGTATTTACATTTTATGAAGTGTCTTCGCTTAATGAGCAAAAACGGCTCGTTTTCGATCGATGGCCGGTTAAATTGTTTAATCTTCCTCTGGATAGCTTCTGGGCCTGGCAGAAGTCATCAACCAAGCGGAGCTCGACGTAATTGAAATTACGGTAGGTATGCGTGCATACTGCTAGAATGGCAATCGTTAATTGGCGAGCAAACGGCAACGAATTTAATACACACACGTCACTGTTATCTCGTTCTGTGTACACGTAATAATACGTCTGTATTTACTGTCGATGTTAGCGGTACGGGCTGAATTATCGAATTGGGGTAGAATAAATCTAGCCTTTTTTTCTCTCCATAAAATGCGGTATCAACGCGTTGGCACTCGCGGCAAAAATACGTTTCGAAAAATTCGAGAAGAAGGTAAATAGAAAATTCAGGGAAACAACAAATTCTAGATTGGAAATTAATCAATTAATAAATTAACTATCTGTTCCAATATACGTTCGAAGTATCATGTTATTCTATTTCACATTATTTGAATTATTATTGGTGAAAATTGAGCTTTGATCGCCAATTCCTGGTATACAACTTTTGTTTACAGTCTTTCGGATTATGTCGTTGCTTCGAACAAATTGTTACAAAGAATTCATAAAATAAATCATTCTGCTATTTATTATTTCTTTCCACCAATTTAAAGTGACAAAATATTTCAAACTAATATAATTTTCATTTTCAAATAAACGGTCGAAAATAATTTATTTCAAATAGTTTTTTATATTTATTTCAAATGAAATTTGCCCAGGTTCACGGACAGTTTCACTAAAAAATTTCCTTGTTTAACAAATATTAGACCCTTTAATACCATTTAAGTGAAACAGAACTTAATACTATTAGCAATTTCATGTACGTAAATTTTCATAGTATATTGGTTTCGACCTTAGTAGTACAAAAATATTAGATAAATATTCTTTTGAAATATTGGGCAAATATTTTTTAAGCCACGTTTTATCATATGAGAAAAATATTGGATCTGACTATTGTATACATGTACAAAAAATATGAATTGAATGTTTAAAAAATATAAGCTAAATATTTAGGGAATATAAACGAGATATTTAAAAAATGTAAAGTAAATATTCAGGGGATATAAACTAGATATTTAAAAAATGTGAATCCAATATTTGAAAAATATAAATTCAATATTTAAATAACATTCAATAAAATTTTCAAGAAAAAGTTATACAAAAAATTAATCTCTCTATACAGGATGTTTAGCTAACCCTGGGAACAATTTTAATATGGAATTCTTGGGGCCAAAATAAGACGAAAATCAAGAATACCAATTTGTTGATGGAGGCTTCGTTAAAAAGTTATTAACGTTTAAAGTTCCGCACGTACTGAATTTTTTTCTCGAAAATGCGCAAGATTTCGGGGGTATGTCTATTCACCAAAAATGATTGTAATTGACCCCTGCAACCGAAAATAATTTTTCCAAAACGATTTGAAATTTTTCTTTTCCGTGTAAAAATTTCACACCTTCTCGAATTTTTTTCTAGAAAGTGGGTAGGATTTCGGGGGTATGTCTATTCATCAAAAATGATTGTAATTGACCCCCGCAACCGAGAATAATTTTTTTAGAATTAATTAAAATATTTTTTTTTTCGTTGAAAAATTTGGGCACCTACCCCCTGTCGATTTTTCTTAAAAATCCCTTTCTCATTTTTAGTAATTTTGTTTAACGCCCAACAGAAAAGTTGTCTAATACTTTTTTGTAGGTACCCATGAGCTCTATTTCAGAAAAAAGTTTCATTGAAATATATTCACAATTGTAGGTGTTACGGCTGTTTGAAATTTGGACCATTTTTATGGGGTTTTTCTCATTTTGTGGGGTTAAGAACCAATTTTTCGAATATTTTTGCGATTTGTACATATTCTCCATCAAAATACGCGTAGTGTGCTTTTTTAAACATTAAAATCGTCCAATCTGTTCAGAAGTTATGACGTTTTAAAGATTCACATGAAAATTCGGGCAAACATTTCTGGCCAGAAATTATATTTTCGGTAAGGAATTTTTTTCTCGAAACTGAGTAGGATTTCGGGGGTATGTCTGTTGACCAAAAATGCGTGCAATTGACCCCTGCAACTAAAAATAATTTTTCCCAGACGATTCGAAAGTCTTTTTTTTCACCCAAAACTTTCAGCACTTACTCGAATTTTTTTCTTGAAAGTGGGTAGGATTTCGGGGGTATGTCTATTCACCAAAAATTGTTGTAATTGACCCCTGTAACCGAAAATAATTTTTCCAGAACGATTTGAAATTTTTTCATTTAATTGTTAATAACTTTTTAACGAAGCCCCCATCAACAAATTGGTATTCTTGATTTTTGTCTTATTTTGGCCTCTAGAATCCCTCATTAAAATTTTTCCCATAGGAATATTCTATTTCTAATATTAAATAAAGATTCGTTTTATAATGAGAAAAAATATTTTTTTCATAATATGAAATAAATATTATCTGCACATTTTAGAAAGATATTCTATTTCTAATATTACATAATGATTTATTTTATAATAAGGAAAAAATATTTTTTTCATAATAAGAAATAAATATTGTCTGTATATTTAAAAAAAAATATTTGTTACCTAATATAAAGTAAACATTTTATGTATATTTGAATATTAAAAAAAGATTGAATCTCTTTTTAATATCATATGAATGTGTATACAATATTTTGTGCTACTAGGGGAGATTTTATTAACGTTGATAAATGACAGTTTTCATATAGTCTTAAAACTCATTTAAAGCGGGTATTTTTGAAAAAAAGAAAACAATATTTGACGAGTCTTATATAGCATGTGATATATCGTATCGCGATACAGAGTATAGATTAGAGTTATGATATGATGATGTACGCGCATCAGGTCATGTTGCTCCCACACTCTTGGGAAGACTTTCATTGGTACGGGATGGAAAAATAATACCAGTTCCGGTATAATGCGCCGCATAATAATTATGTATACACCGGTTCTCTGCCGGTCTGGCAACAATATCACGGCAGAAATTATCCTGGGTTTCGTAGGTACGGTTTGTTAAGAATCGCGCACAGTCAGCCCCGTTGACGTTTCTTCCTCTTTTCGTCTTCAGTTGCCGTATTTCCGCTGTCATTCATTCTTCCTTCCATTATCGTCGCTTCTTTGTCCACGCAACGTTGATTAGATACATTTTTCTTGCACGCACTACGCGGATGTCTCTGTGCAGCACATTGTCTTTCCTTTTCTCGTTTTACGGTAAATTCTCGTTCCCTATTCGTCGTACAACATTATCATTCTCTTTTCAACTCATTGACTTGAATACTCGATTAATTACGTCGGTTGATTTTACGGTCTCGTTAATCTCTCATCCCGATTAGAACTTTCATTTCATCGTTGCGTTCAGTTTTCACTGCAAAACGTTCCTCTTTCGATTCGAATCGAAAATTCTGAACCGAATTTATTTGTTACCAGTTTCAAAAACGTTTTGCTTCTTGCAAATAACAAATACAAATAATACCCTTTCGAAAACAAACACTCGTACATTTTTTTTTATTAATTTCTCCCATATAGAATTGTCACACGATTGCTTGAACCACCTGTTAACGTGCACCTTGTACACAATATTCAATGGTCTTTTATTCCATCATTCGCAGAAAAAGTCTTCAATTTTTCAACTCGCAAACACTGTTTTCCAGATCACGGAACAAAGTTCAGTTGTCTCGTTTCCGGAGGGGGTTAATAAACCCCAGAGTAACAAGCTCGTTTTTTCCCGAATACTCGACAAAACTCCAGCGTTCCGGTTGTATGGATATATAGCCGCGTCGATTGATTCTTTTTTTCAATTTTGTCAACAGTTTCGCGCGCGTATTGCACAGTTTCCTTTCCAATCGATTACTCGCGCGGATCGATATAAAAGTTGATTACCCCGGCAGTGTTCGCGTTTCGCTCACATTCTCTCTTCCTGCGGATGATAAATCGCGCTGGGCTTCTATTCCTGCAATTTATCGGCGCTGTTAATCTCAGTATCGCCATCGTCGGAACGAACGCGCGCGTACACGCGTGTCTCGGGCGTCGTACACGTGTAAAACCACGGTTACGCAGTTTTTCGAACGCGTCCCGCGTGCTGCTACCATTATGTCCGATCGTTACTTTCGCCTGGCGAACCCGCGCTGTGTTCGTTTCTTCGCACGGATCGATCGTAAATCTCGAAAACTATCGGTTTCCACCGTTTAAGGATACAACACAACACAGTTTCAGAGCCGTGGTTTCGCAAGATCCGTTGATTGACGCCGGGGCCCGTTGTATCTGACGAAGCAAGCGCGATTCGAGTCGAACCTTACAGGTGATAATTTGAAGTATATTCTCACGATACGATAGACTTGGCCCCAGGGGAAACTGGATCTTTTATTGTTGGGGGGACACCTCTCCTTTTAAGGTTCAAACAACTTCCAACTTTAGTATTGGTTTCGTTTAATCGCGTTGTTTCCTAGTATCCCCTTAAATACTCTTATTGTAGTTGAAATTTCTTATAACCCATTAATTATTACGCTTGGGAAGGTTCTAATTAAATCAATGAACGAGGATTTAAATAAGGAAACGGACTCTTTACGTATTGGTTTCGTGTAATCGCGTTGTTTCCGAGTAGTACCGTAAACACTCTTATTGTAGTTGAAATTTCTTATGACCCATTAATTATTACGCTTGAGAAGGTTCTAATTAAATCAATGAACGAGGATTTAAATAAGGAAACGGACTCTTCTAGCACAAGTGAAAATTGCAAGCAATTATCTTAATTAGCGATAAACTAAACTCTTACTCCAAACTGAACACTTTGGAGTTTTAGTATTTTTTTTTCTTAAGCTATGTCATCAACACCAGTCGTAAATCGTTCCTGTAGTATTTTATACTGCTGTTGCGAGAAAGAAACGAGCGCTTGCGAGAAAGGCAGTGTGCGTAGCGCTCTCTAGCGGCGAGCTCGGGAGTCGACGTCGAAGTTCGAACGTTTCCGTCGATTTATCGCTCTCGGCGAACTCACAAGAAACGTTCGCGAACAGTCCGGCTTCGGTTTTGATGAAACTTCGTACACTTATAAAGCAGCCAAAAATAATCGACACTTATTTTTTTTTAGCTGCGGTAACTCGAGTTTAAGGGGTGAAACCACCCCTTGAAGTTTTGGCTCGAGACGGCTATCTCGAAAACGGAAAGACATACGAAAAAATTATTAATGGACGAGGTTAATGGTTTCTTATGTACAATAACATGGTGTTAAAAAATTTAACAAAATACAATTTGTTTATAACAAACAAAAATTTATTAACTTAATTTTTCATTTTATTGAAATTTTCATAATGACAAAAAATGACGAGCATTTTATTACAAATCTATCAATTACAACACAATTTACAAAAATTATCGTAATTGACCCCCGCAGCCGAAAATAATATTTTCCAGAACGATTTGAAATTTTTTATTTTTGTCGAAAAATTTCACACTTTCTCGAATTTTTTTCTCGAAAGTGGGTAGGATGTCAGGGATATGTGTATTCACCAAAAATGATTGTAATTGAGCCCCGCAACCGAAAATAATTTTTCCAGAACGTTTTGAAATATTTTTTTTTCGCTGAAAAATTTAGCACCTACACCTCGTCGATTTTTCTTAAAAATTTGTTTTTGATTTTTAGTAATTTCGTTTGGCATCCTACAGAAAAGTTGTTTAATACTTTTTTGTAGGTACCTATGGGCTCTACTTCAGAAAAAAGTTTCATTGAAATATATTCACTATTGTAGGAGTTATGGCTGTTTAAATATTGGATCATTTTTATTGGGTTTTTCTCAGTTTACGGGGCCAAGGATCAAGTTTTCGAATATTTTTGCGATTTCTACATATTCTCCACCAAAATACGCGTCGTTTGCGTTTTTGAAAATTAAAATCGTCCAATCCGTCCAGGAGTTATGGTGTTTCAAAGATTCGCATGAAATTTACGGGAAGCATTTCTGGCCTGAAATTATACCTTCGGTAAGGAATTTTTTTCTCGTAAATGGTTAGGATTTCGAGGGTATGTCTATTGACCAAAAATTATTATAATTGATCCCTGCAATCAAAAATAATTTTTTTAGAATGATTTGAAATTTTTTAATTTTGTCGAAAAATTTCACATCTTCTCGAATTTTTTTCTCGTAACTGGGTAGGATTTGGGGGGTATATCTATTCATCAAAAATGATTATAATCGACCCCTGCAATCGAAAATAATTTTTTTAGAACGATTTGAAATCTTTTTTTTTCGCTCACTTTAGGCACCTGCCCCCCGTCGATTTTTCTTAAAAATTCGTTTTTAATTCTTAATAATTTTGTTTGACATCCTACAGAAAAATTGTCTAATACTTTTTTGGTAGGTGCCCATGGGCTCTGCTTCAGAAAAAAATTTCAATGAGATATCTTTACTATTGTAGGAGTTATGGGCGTTTAAAAATTGGACCACTTTTATGGGGTTTTTCACATTTTACGAGATCAAGGAGCAACTTTCCCAATATTTTTAAAATTTCTACACATTCTCTACTAAAATACGCGTTGATTGCTTTTTTAAACATTAAAATCCTGTAATCGGTTCAGAAGTTATGACGTTTTAAAGATATGCATGAAATTTCAGGGAAGCATTTCTAGCCTCACATTAGATTTTCGGTAATGAATTTTTTTCTTGAAAGTGCGTAGGATTTTGGGGTATGTCTGTTCACCAAAAATGCTTGTAATTGACCCCTGTAACTACATATAATTTTTTTAGTATGATTTGAAATTTTTTAATTTCATCTAAAAATTTATGTACCTACTCGAATTTTTTTCTCGAAAGTGGGTAGGATTTCAGGGGTATGTGTATCCACCAAAAATGATTGTAATTGAGCCCCGCAACCAAAAATAATTTTTTCAGAATGATTTAACATTTTTTAATTTAATTTTGTTAACTTTTTAACGAAGCCTCTATCAACAAATTAGTATTCTTGATTTCCGTCTTATTTTGGCCTCTAAAATCTCCCATTAAAATTTTTCCCAGGGGTGGCCGAATACCCTGTACAGATGAAAAACCAAATGCATTCCAGAATTCTGTTGAGTACTGCTATTCTGTTAAAAATGAACCAAGATGCCATATTTGTGGTCACGTGGCAATAATTAAATGCGCATGGTGTAAGAAATCTTTATGTTTCAAACATTTTTTCGACGAGTATCACTATTATCGAAACTACATAGAGTAATTGCTATACACACTGTATGTATTTATAATTTATAAATCGCTCCACCTTTGCCATGATGTCATAGGTGGGTAATAAAAACAATTAATCTTTTCATTGCTGTTAAGAAACTTGTCACTGTTATTGTTACTTGTTACTTGTTATTGTATAACTTAGTGCAAGCCTACAGTGCTTCATTAAAATCAAAGTTAGAACGGCTGCTACCATAGTGAATGTGCGCGCAAGATGTAAATCATCAAAATCTGCAAAACTGTAGGAGGCAATTTTAAAATATTACATACCAATGGATTTGGAATAAAATGCTCGTCATTTTTTGTCATTATGAAAATTTCAATAAAATGAAAAATTAAGTTAATAAATTTTTGTTTGTTATAAACAAATTGTATTTTGTTAAATTTTTTAACACCATGTTATTGTACATAAGAAACCATTAACCTCGCCCATTAATATTTTTTTCGTATGTCTTTCCGTTTTCGAGATAGCCGTCTCGAGCTAAAACTTCAAGGGGTGGTTTCACCCCTTAAACTCGAGTTACCGCAGCTAAAAAAAAATACGTGTCGATTATTTTTGGCTGCTTTATAAGTGTACGAAGTTTCATCAAAATCGAAGCCGGACCGTTCGCGAACGTTGCTTGTCAGAACGTAATACGTAATACGTAATACGCTGTCCAGGATTTATTCGTCGTACGAAAAACAAACGACTCGATGACGCGTTGCAACTACGGAAGACTGTAATAAACGCATCTACCTGCGCGCCCACGTGTGTTTCTCTATTACCACGTCAAATATTTACGATCCGTGGCGTTTCCTCGGTATATCTACGGTACCGTGGCTATGCCAACCGAAGTCCTAACCCTTTCGCAAGTTGAGTCGTAAAGAGATCCCGATGGTTCGTGCCGACGCGGCATTACCTTATCGAATTATCTATCGTTCTTTTCCTTGTTTTCCTCCTCCCCCTCTTTCGCGCCGTAAATTATTTTGTCCTGAAAGTTCGAGGGCTCCGCCGTCGGGCATAATAAATTCGCTTCTGTTCTTTACGTGCACGCGCTACGGCGAACTTCTTGCCCGTTGGGAGCGACTTACGAGTGTAACTAAATCTCTTTGCCTGCAGTTAGGCGGGTAATTAATTAACACTCCGACCGGGGTCAGTTACCAGGCAACGGATTAAGATGCTTGTCGATGACTCGATGAAAATCGACTACGCGAGATAACGTTTTTAAAATGTCCAGTTTGATCGTGTTTTAATAATCGAGCGTTCTTATGAGGTGACTTATGAGCGGGACTGTACGCGTAGCAAGGAATTCATTGGATATTTAATACGGTGTTTCATTCCTATTTATCGGAGTAATGAATTATAGGACAAATATGAGCCCAGATAATGTTTGCGACGTGTTCATTTTATGGAATATATGAATACCATCTACTGAACGGGAACTTTCTCTTCGCAGTCGTTTTATGGACATCGACGGTTTATCAGAGATATTCATTCAGTCGAATAATAATAAACGTCGCACAGTAGATTCTTTCATTAAACGTAAAATTGAATATCGAATGCAATTTATTTAATAACTCGTATTGCTTGTAACTTTTACTGTACAATGTTCGAATCAGATTATTATTATTTTTTTTTTTTAAATGTTTCAAGATCAGAGTATGGAATAGTGATTTGCCATGGACATTAGCTCTTGACAATAGTAATTTCCAGCAATCGTGGACGCTTGGATAGTCGTAATCTGGTTTCACCTTAGGGTCGAACCGTCTGGATCGTTTAGTGCATTGACCTAATCGTCCGTAAGGTTCCGGTATTATCGCGGTGGATCTTCGATAATTGCCGTGCAAGCAATTAATCGACGTCCCTGCGATCGATCCGCGTGGAATCGAGAAAAGTCACGCGGCTGCTTATTAAAATATTACGTTTCCTCCGCTGCTGTTTGGCGGTTTGCTTTTCACGAGCTTCCGAGAACGGGCCATTGTTTGCAAATCGCTGTTCTTAATCTCTTTGTAGTTGTAAAACCGAGAAACGAGTAACTTGTATTAAATAAGAGCGGATAAGATCGTTTGATGGGGACGCGAACAATGCTGGAATAAACGGCAATTAATTAGCTCGGCTTAATACTCGATTCGTCTCGCGACTTTAATTGCACCGGCGAAATTTATTCGCCAGGTGGTGATTTGCTTTCAATATCACTGTCATGACTTCTCACGGTCGTGATTACAGTACTGTTTATGAAGTTAGAGCTGGCTACGTTTCCCATTAGCGTCTGGAGTTGTGTAACGAATGGAATTTTAATCCGACTTCCTCCTTTAGATTTTGTCTCTAACGGCGTGGGTCGTTAATCTCCTGAGAATCGTCGATTTTTAGTATTATTTCGCGATTCGACGTTGGCTTTTCCCTCGTCGAACAATTATCTTTTGTTGCAAAACCAACGTTTTCCAACGATAATCGCTTAATTACGTCCCTGGTCGAGGTAGAACCGAAGGAAATAAACATCGTCGGCTTCTTTGTGGAATCGTTAAGATCACTTTACTTCCCACGTGTCTATAAACGCATTTCCGTAGAACGATTATTGAACTCGGGCTCATTGTATACATCAGACAGATTAAACAGGACCGTTTTGTGGAAGAAATAGAATTTTAAACGAGAGAATAAAAATTCGACAATGTGAAATCAGAAATGTTTAATTACCATTTTAGAAAGTTTAATATAGTTTAATTATAGCGTGAGAGATTATTTACAACCGTATTGATTCATTAATTCCTGTATGCATGAGAGCTAATAATTCCATATTTTATACGGTTTAAATATTAAAAGGCCCATTAAAATTCCAGGAATCCTAAAACGATTAACTGTTCGATAAATGCATTACGAAAATTATTTTACGAAATTCTATCGCGAGATCTTATTAAATGGAAAAGTTGGGAGAAGAATATCGTCCGGATGTGTATTTTTCGATGCAATTTCCTCGAGAGCTATTGAATTCTCCAAGTTTTTACTGCATAGCTTGGAAAACGAAGCGTTTTCGACGGAAGAAATCTCATCTTTTCGTTGCACTTTCATTTCCAGAATTGCTTCTGGTATTTCGAAAAAAAAACGAAATCAACGTATACGTGTGAGGAGAAGTTTTGTCTCACTTTGGTCGCAAGTTTTCTCGGTAAGTTTCGCAATCCAATCGTCAATCCTCTTAACTGGAGAACGCCTGCATCGAGGTTAAGAATAAATGCATCATACCAATGTCTGACGCATTTCGTCTTCCATGCACTTCCACATTCGGATGTGGCCACGTTTATTTTTGGAGCCCGAGTTGCACCACATACTTCTGAAATTAGGCTCTTTCCTTTCTTGATACCCTCTGTCGGGGATACTGGAACTCCCCCTATTCGTAAATTCACGAATAAAAAGTGGTTCGAGCCTCGAAAAGAACACAAGATACTTTGCTTTTATTTAGCGCTTTACTAGAACATTATTAATATCTTTTAGATAATAAAACGAGCAATTCTTAAACAATTGCGCTTTTGTGAGACTCTGGTACCGGTAGCTTTTATCGTTTCACAACCCAAATGGAAACTTTACAGACTGTGTAAACAGTATACCTTCTCTATCGCCATAGTAAACATTAAAAAATCCAATTACAGCTACGTTTTATGGCGTCGAGTGGTACTAGTTCCTAATACTGGCATATTCTCTTTATTAGAATGCATCGTAATTCTTCGTTGTGTACATATTTGTACTGACAAGATATGTGGGTCAATTTTGTGAATCATATATTTCGTCACGTATTGTTATCATACACGTGTCCATGGAAATCTACAGTGTCAGCATAACGCCCTTGGTCTTGTGAACAAACATATGGTGTTTCTCATGCTACTATATTGCAGGTTTCATTTTGATTGTAATTAAAATTGCTCTGTTCAAAAATGAATCTTTTGATACACAGATCATTGTGAAAGTAAAATTCTGTATCTTTCTTCTATCTAAAAAAAAAAATATAACGTTTATAATAACGTATTCTATGACTCGTTCAATGAAACTAATGATTATAGTGGTTTTATAAATAACTTTAAAACGAGAGTATAAGTACCTGACCAAGAGGAATTTTCAATTGCCCTGATAAGTCTAAATTTACAAAGCAAGGTTGTGCAATTAGCCAAACTTGTCGAAACAAACGCAAAATATTTCATAAAGAGAGTAATTTAATTAAACGGGTCGACTATACGAGGCTTTCAATTTTGAATAAAACATTAAATCGCACGATTTTCGCGTAGGAACTGTTGCAGAAAGAACGAGCAAGAGTTGGATCGCCAAACGTTGAATGAAATTTTCGTTTCACGTGACCGGTCATTTAGGTTTTCTCGTAATAGTAAACCGCGAGGTCTCGTAATTTTCATAATCGCGACATGCTTTCCGCGATGCTTTTTCGTAGCAGCATGCTCCAATTTTCAGCACTTCGAGGTACTCGTATATTTTCGCAACGCGAAGCACGAGCGTGCTTGGAACATCGAAAAAATTATGGTTCAGTTAAAAAAAAGAAATGTATTTCTCTATTGGTTTAATACGAATTTTGTCACTCCTCTCGTCGATGAAAGGCGGATTTATTATTCACGCTCAGGATATTATTCCGCGATTGTCGCGCGATAACGAATGGCAAGAGAGTAATTTAAAAAGTCAGCGAACCGCGGAATCGACGGTAAATCGAGAAACTTTCGCGACTCGAGAAGAAACGTTCCCTCTGGTTCCTTCTTCTTTCGCTGTTCCGATACTCAATCAATCAGGGACGAGTAATTTGAGGAACGAAATGGAAACACGGCGGGATTTAAGCGCCGTGAAAATGCTGCTTCGAATCGACGTCTGGAACTGCAGTAATTCAGGAAATAATTTGTCGAAAACGACTACCATATTAAAAGTAGCGAGTTAAATATTTAAAAATGAAGAATAACAATTTCTGTTTGAGTGTTGCAATGATCGTTGACTGTTTAATACAATGATCCATATGTTATGATTTTTCACTAGGGAGCTAGAAAAATTAATTGTCAACATTAGATGTTAAAGAAAATAGATCTAAATAGGAATCTTGAATTTTAACGAGGCTGTGAAAATAAATTCTATGATAAATTTTGGCTAGTTTCAAATCCTGGACAATTTGAGGGATTTGGTCTGACAATCAACGTGTTAACAATGTTACCTGATTCAAACAATTAAATACATAAAGACTCCTGGCATGGTCTAATGTGTCGTAAAATATTCAACGCGAAATATGTATATCTAACCAGTACTGTTTTGTTTTGCAATCGATACGCAATTAACCAGATTACGGTGGCCTAGCCAACATCGACAAAACGATTAATTGGTAATAAGAGTCGTACGCGAAACCGAAAAAAGGGCCAACGATAATTAGTAGCGTGGATATGTTCCTTAATTAAAATTCTCGGAATCTCGACAGAATCAATTGTGGCGGTGAAATCATTTTCGATATATCACGTTCGGGGTTGCGAGTGGGGGTTCGAATTAATTTTACTTCCCGGATTTAATTTCGAACTCTCGTAGCTCTCGCGTTCGCTTTGGAAACGTTTGTTCGTGGTGGTCGCTCTTTGGAGATTGGCCGTTCTTTTCGGAAATTGGTTCCTTCTTGTTCGAGCACGAGGGTGAAGAGAATAAAGGGATGATCGAGGAAACTTTCCCGATGGGGAGGGGAGCTATGCTCCACGAAGATTAAGCTTTTTCTCGTAACATAATTTAATTTATCTGCCCTTTTTATTTGATATAACCAGTTTCGACAAAAATATTTCTTTTTCCATTTCACATACACGCTTCTTGTAAATTAAAGTGACTCTCGAAACAGAAGTCAGGCTAGGTAAATAAGAAATACATAGCAAATATGAAAGGAGAGAATCTTCAGTTTTCACTGACTTAAAACAGTCTAAGAACGCGTATTAAAAATAGTTAAAATTTAGGCGCTTGCAGTTCTGAAACTACTAGTGTTTTATCCATTATTGAGCCACTGTTAGCGGCGGCAAAGCTTCCTCTTTAAAATGGTTTTTGGTTTTTGTCGATCCGACTTTCCGTTTTCGAGATATCGTAATTTATGTAAAAGGGTATTTTTCTTAATTTGACTATCTCTGTCTCCGTCTCACGCGTCGGACCTCCTTCTCTCTCTACGCACGTGAGTCGTGACCGAGTGACGTAGTATTTACTATTTACTACGATCACGTGAGGTCAATGAATTCGCGACGTAAACAGTGAAACGTAAACAAACGCTTCGGACCCTTATATCTCCGGAACCGGCCACCGCATCGACTTGAAACTAAAATCGCTATATCTCCGGAACTAATTGAGCTATCGACTTGTTCGAACACTCGTTTTAAAGGGCATTTCGTCTTCTATCTGATGAATATAAAAACTGTTATAACATACGCTGCCTTCTATGTTTATTTTGATATTTACTTTGACGCTATATACTTAAAGAAGTTTCAGTAACTCTACTTGGGTTGGATATAAAAAAATACTAAAGTTTATTTTCTTAACTTTGAGTACATCGTTTGAAAAATGTAAAATCCTTTCCCGTTCCATAGAGGAATATCGGGAAGTTCGTAAACTCCTAAATTCGAATTTTCGTCTCGTAGCCCGATTCCCAAGCTTCGGGAATTATGGGAATAGATTCCGCCGTCGGAAATGAGAAAGTCCAACTCCTGAGGAAAAGCGATAAGGAAACAGCAATTCGGTGCTTTATCGAGGGTTCCTTCGTTCTCCATAAATTCCAGATGAACGGTTAAAAGGAATTTTTGATTTTCACCTCTGATACGCGGTTTCTTTCGATTTCGATTCGAAAAAACGATAACTTCCCCTCGAGCGACACCGGATGTATTTTATTTGATATTTACTGCGAATTCCCACGAAGATGACGCGCTGGATACAGAACAGAGGGTGGGTAGAGGAAAAGGGGAAGAAGGTTACGCGATCGGAGATGATGGAAACACCGTCTTCATTATCTCCGTTATCACTAAAATGCAAAATTCATGGTTCCGGCTGAAAGCGTCATCCTGTAGAGAACTGTAGGCAACATGGCGGCGAGGCGGCTTGATTAGGGGCTAATGAAACTTCGAATATCTTGGCAAGTCTATCCAATCCGAGGTTCCCGTACCGCTGGGAGTTACAGCATAATTATGTCGCTGATAAAGCAGTCTTCCTTCTCCTCGCCGCGCGTCTTTCTCGTAGGAGTCGCGATACGTCGTTTATTGAGCTTCGTTTGTCGATTACGTGCCGTTGACGCCTTGTTTTGTGGATTGTGACAATGGGCACGCGTGCTTGCAACACTTATATCTATGAATACAACCTATGACAATTCATTAAACGCAATAGTATTCTTTCAATATTACCGTGAACCTCAAATTAATATATTTTATCTTTCTACGATAGGAGGCCATATTTAATGGAACCACATGCATTTGTTTTGGGCAATTATTTATTTAGCGTAGACATATTACTGTTTTTCAGAAGATACGAATGTGCATCGACAATTGAATAAACGCATCGCAAGTAAAACAGAGGAAAACAATATTTTAATAACGAATAAGCTTAGATCATATAATTTTTTCTTCCTTCCTTAAATCATGATAGAATGAACACCCAACTAAATTAAATTTCTTTTCGTCAGTTAAAACATTTTCCCATTCATATACAGGGAAAAATTTTAATGGGGGATTCTAGAGGCCAAAATAAGACGAAAATCAAGAATACCAATTTGTTGATGGAGAGTTCGTTAAACAGTTATTGACGTTTAAAGTTCCGACCGCACAGAATTTTTTTCTCGAAAATGCGCAAGATTTTGGGGGTATGTCTATTCACCGAAAATTATTATAATTGACCCCCGCAACCGAAAATAATTTTTCCAGAACGATTTGAAATTTTTTTTTTCCGTGGAAAAATTTCACACTTTCTCGAATTTTTTTATAGAAAATGGGTAGGATTTCGGGGGTATGTGTATTCACCAAAAATGATTGTAATTGACCCCCGCAAACGAAAATAATTTTTTCAGAATTAATTAAAAATTTTTTTTTTCGTCGAAAAATTTAGGCACCTACCCCCTATCGATTTTCTTGAAAATTCGTTTTTCATTTTTAGTAATTTTGTTTGACGCCCTACAGAAAAGTTGTCTAATACTTATTTGTAGGCACCCATGAGCTCTACTTCAGAAAAAAGTTTCATTGAAATATATTCACAATTGTAGCTGTTACGGCTGTTTGAAATTTGGACCATTTTTATGGGGTTTTTCTCATTTTGCGGGGTCAAGGACCAACTTTTCGAATATTTTTGCGATTTGTACATATTCTCTATCAAAATACGCATAGTTTGCTTTTTTAAACATTAAAATCGTCCAATGCGTTCAGAAGTTATGACGTTTTAAAGATTCGCATGAAAATTCGGGCAGACATTTCTGGCCAGAAATTACATTTTCGGTAAGGAATTTTTTTCTCGAAACTGAGTAGGATTTCGGGGTTATGTCAGTTGACCAAAAATGCTTGCAATTGACCCCTGCAACTAAAAATAATTTTTCCAAGACGATTCGAAAGTCTTTTTTTTCACCCAAAACTTTCAGCACTTACTCGAATTTTTTTCTCGAAAGTGGGTCGGATTTCGAAAGTATGTGTATTCACCAAAAATGATTGTAATTGACCCCCGCAACCGAAAATAATTTTTCCAGAACGATTTGAAATTTTTGAATTTAATTGTTAATAACTTTTTAACGAAGCCTCCATCAACAAATTGGTATTCTTGATTTTCGTCTTATTTTGGCCTCTAGAATCCTCTGTTAATATTTTTCCCAGGAGTGGCCGAACACCCTGTATTCAATTCATATGGTTCATTGCAAATTCAAGCTTTTTTATAACGATTTTATTTGTTTTCCTTTTAATAAAAGGCACTTTTTCATTTCACTAAATTGTTATTCAATTCGGTCAAGTTTTTATCTGGAAATAAATTTATAGGCAGGATTAATTTCTATAAATCGCAGATACGAAATATTAATTTCTCGCATTGAATACGCGTTTCGTAGAAGTCCGAATATTTCAGTACTCGGTGTAATAATCAAAGTGTAATTATAACATAATGTACGAGATATCTCGTTATACCTTAATTATATTGAATTAATTACTGTAATGGATAGCTTGCGCGATGTGTATTTCTATCGAGGTGGAAACCGCTGGTGCATATTACAAGCTGATATCACAGAAAGATAGATCCTCGTTACCAGTTTAATTTTTTCTCTATAAATTTTCTTTATCTCCGGATAGAAAGGATATTTACAGTTCTAGAATTATTTCGCGTATAGAGAAGTTTCCATTTGTATTTTAAACTGTTTAAATAGTACGTATAGACAACAAATTCTAAGGTACAGATTGTGAAAAATATCGAAATGTAACGTTGTTGTTTCCTACGTTCTAGACAATATTGATCGTTTGCACAGGTAATCGTAATTGATAGACAGTGGTAAATTCCCAGCGTTACAAATCCTCTTACTCCGTCGGACGAAACAAAGTATTCGCAAATTCATGCGATAATTGCGGTAATGTAACAGATGGTTTGCGACAGCATTAAACATTTAATCGAATTATTGTTGACCGAATGGGTATTCATCAACGACGTTCGTACCGACGTTTAATCGATCTCTAACCCGATAAGCGTTAGGCAGGAATAAATTTCCAAACGAAATATTCGATTATGCATAGTTGGTCATCTATTTTACATTAACGTAAAATCAGTATTCGCGTTTCATAGAAAATATTGCGTGGTTATATTTTGAAAAATGTTCGAGTATGAACTTAGAGAAAATCGTGCAAAGAAATTTTCCAATTAAATCCAGTCGAAATTATTTATTCATTTATTTTTTATTACGCGAAGTCAGAGTATTAATTCACTTCAGATTTTATTGAAAGGAACAACGAATTAATTTTAAACTGATCGTATTGTTTTTCGTTGGAAAACGATCGAGATGAGTCTGGAGGCTGGTCCGAAACTTGACGACAATTAATGAGGCGTATTGTACCGGTCCAATTTCTCGCTCGTTACTCGTCGCACTCGCTCTCAATTGTTTCTTACTCGCCGATTCACGGGGTAGCCACTCTCGATCCCTTCCAGTCTCGTCCTTATAATACACACCAGTCTCTCTGTCTTCCTCTCTTTCTTGTTAACACGACCGTCCTTCTCGTCGTTTTCCTCTCTTTATCCCTCCGTCCGTGACCATTGTTCACGGTGTGGACGGTCCATTAAGAGCCTAGACGGCAATTCGCAATTAAATGCTTCTCTGAACGGATGCGTGGAGGACCGATCTCCCTTCTTGCTCGAACAGAGCCACTTTCGGTATCTCGTGCTTTCGATAGCGGTCGCCAGCAATTTAAATAGCGACTTCAAAATCTGAGAAATCGATCGTACAGACTACCAGCGAGAGGAAACGAAAATGGTTTCCTCCGGATTCTCAAATGATGGTCTCGTCTGGAAATTGATGCATTTCTGATTTGATGTTTCCATATCTGCATCTGTAAAATTATACAGAAAGCCGCGTAGCATTGTGTGCATATCAAGGAAGAAACCGCTATATTACAAGCTGATATCAGAGAAAGATAGATCCTCGTTAGCATTTGAATTTTTTCTGTATAAATTTTCTTTATTTCTGGATAGAAAGGAATTTACAGGTCTAAAATTATTCTGTATATAGAGTATATACTCACTTCAGAGATGCTTCTCGCGCTCGCCGCCAGAGGGCTACGCTCTTGACTCTCTCGCAAGTGCTCGATCGATCACCTATTTGTATTTATACGCTTCTTAAGGGATCATTGAATGTAGTGGTGTCTCTTCCTTTTTTATTCTTTCCTCTTGCTATTTCACTCATTTTTTCCTACAACAGCAAGCTGCCATAGGATTCTACAAGAAATACAACAAAAGTTCATACATAAACTGTAAATATAAATTATATTATATTAATAATTCAAGTTATTATGAGTTCTGTGTTAGAATAGTATCTTTCGAAAGATAAGGATAGTTGAACAGAGCCCCAGTATATCTGATGTTAAAGCTTGTATCTTTATTCTGTGAATCTTTCCTGTGAACATTAGAGTACCAGGTATTAGACTATTGAAGTTTGTATCTGGTAGATACAAAAATGGCAGATATGAACCTTGAATATATGGACTTATTGTTATAAATAATACCTTAATATACAGAGAGGGTAGAAGGTCTCCTTTACATTTACATAAATGCAAGGAAATGAATGTAAACTGGTACGATATATTTAAAACGAAAATAAAGTCAAATGTGACACATGTTTATATGAACTTTTATTATTGTTTTCTTTTATAGAATCCATTTCTAAAGCCGGGATCCCACATACTACTATATTCCATGTAAAAACCTTAATAATTTAACCTTAATCTTCTTAAAAGCGTCCTCCTCTTCCAAACACAAAAAGAGACAATAAAAAAAAAGCTTGGAACCCAGTTTGCGAGCTCCCCTTGTCAAAGACAGTCTCGAAAGTTGTAATCTCATAATCGTACATCCAATATTCACTACAAATACGGATAGAAAATTGTCGTCATCGCGACTTTAAAAACCTCGTTTCGTCGACGTTCCCACAAAGAAATTCGACCTCGCCGCAAAAACAAAAAAAACTCTAGCAATATTTGGCAACTTCTCCGGATAAGAACGCGTCGCGAAACGAGGAAGGAGGGGGCTCGAGCGAAGGTAACTTTTTCGGGTGACCTCATAGGCTCGGGCTACAGGCGTCTTTTTCGCGAGTACTCTGCACGGAATTTCATTCGACGCGTTCGCGGAAAGGGGCACACGCGTCAAAGAGATACCATCGTTGTTTCCATCCGGCCGTGGAAAACGTTGCATACCAGATGTGTGCGTTCGAGTCGGTGGATGTGAATTTTTGGCGAAACGTGTCCCTCTGCGTCCTCCGCGAGCCTCGAATGGAATGGCTTTGACCCTGGTTAGCGGCGTTCGTGAATTTTTCGTTCGGTCCACCCGATCGAAACCGCAATAGGTTGCGTTATGGGGTTCGATTTTCGCGGTCGCGCGACATAGCTGACGCTGGAATTTATTATTGGTGCAATTACCGCGTTGCTGGTTCTCGCGATTCGCGTACGTCAACTTGCATCGATAAGTAAAACGATAGCGATAAACGTTCTTATCTTAAACGCGCTGGGGGAAAGAAACGTACGTTTACGAGGGCGAGGCGATCGAACATGGGGGAAAATTGAACAAAATTATTAAAATCTCTTCGTATCCAGGTGTCTGAAATTGTCTTTAAATAAAATTTTGAAAGCAATCAAAATAACCTATTCATAATTTCTAATAAAACTTGTAAAAAATTTACTCGACTGAATTTATGTAAAATCTTAATTTTCTATAAGAGAATGAATAAACATTTATTTTCGTTGCATTATACATTACTTCACGTATCGTTTTAATTTCTTTGGTACAAATAAATACACTATAATTGTCAGTTCTGGAGTTAAATTCAATTTGAGTTTGCATAAAGTGCAAATATCGATTTTTATTATTAATTAAACGATTCAGTATGCTCTAATGATAAATGAAAAATAACACGTAAATATGTATGTTGATTAAATTTAATTTATATTCATTTTCATTTTTTGGGGTCCATTCACTTCTGTCTCCGTCTGTACAAGTACTAAAAAATGTCTCCAAAATAAAACAGAGTCAACAAACATAGAACAACATAATGTTTAAATAGCCTAAATTTCAAGAAATTTTTTCCATTTGACATGTATGTTGATTACATTTTCATTTTGTGGGGCCACTCACTTTTGTCTCCGTCTGTATAAGTAGTAAAAATGTCTCCAAAATAAAACAGAGTTAACAAACATAGAATAACATAATGTTTAAATAGCCTGAATTTCAAGAAATTTTTTTCACTTGACATGTATGTTGATTACATTTTATTGATATTCATTTTCATTTTGTGGGGTCCACTCACTTCTGTCTCCGTCTGTATAAGTAGTAAAAATGTCTCCAAAATAAAACAGAGTCGAAAAACATAGAATGACAAAATATTTAAACCGACTGAGGTTTCGAGAAATTGTTTCCAATTGACAGAGGAATTCTTATCGTATCTCCAGAATTTACTCGTGCCTTCGACACGTGTTCCGTTTCTGACGAAACATCGCTAACGTTGTTTACTCTATCTGTTCGAATTTAATACGGCGTAGCTTTACTTTCCTGCACGAAATCCATCACTTTGACCATCCCGTTCGTTGAACGGGAAACAACGGCACGTGTTATTTTCCCCTGGAGAACGAGTTAGACAACTTCGTCACGGTGACGATGACCAATGAGGGTTCCAGAACGTAGTTAAAAGCCGTTTCGAGGATTTTCACGCGGCGAGGGGCGCGCGAATGTTGTGTTTTTTTTCTTTTTTTTTTTCTAGAAATTCGAACAGTCGAGAGCGCTTTTAACGGTTTGTAAACTCACGCACGAACGCGGTCGTCGATGCGTGTCCCTTATCTGTGATGCGTGTCATGCATGGCGAGCGCGTTTCCGGTACTCTCTGTGTGTCTGCAGTTGCACCTATCTATCGAGCCGTCGTTCGTCGAGCTTACAGTTAAACCGTAAGACACCGTAACACTTGGTACGCACGCATAACCGATCAAGGCGAGCATTGTCTCTTATTTGGTTCGATTTTCGGTCCGTGAACGAAGGAACTTTGTGCGCCATCTTGAACGGCGAGCGACGAAGAAAGTTTTTTGTCAGAAATAAACGTCACTCACCCGAGGTCGGTTATTTCGAACAAAGCGATCGATGGCTGTCGAAGAAAATAGATTTCACCTCGAAGAGATTGGAACGTATTTCTTGACTTTCTTGAGTAACGGTGTTAAAAGAGTTTAGTACTGTTTAGTACGTTCGCACTTTATAGAGAACGCAAATCCGTGTCGGTTAACTTAACAGTTAAATAAAAGATAGTGATTGGTTCGTCGAGTTTAAAATATGATACAAGGAGCTGTATAGTTTTGTCCTTGTATCAGTCTTTTTGTTCCTGAGATGGATGGTCACAATATCGATGTTATTATTGGTTTAAAAATGTTGTTTTTAATCTAGTATAAGCCCATTTTGTTATACACTGCTGAAAAGTATTCGATCATGCATTTAATACAAAGATTTATTTTTATTTATTGAACGAACTTAGTACTGTCGTTGAACTTTCATATATTTTACACACGATACATTTGTGGAATTTCAAGTATTTTATATTCATTAATGTTTGCTTAGAATCGAGTCTTTTTCAAATAATTTTAGTACTTGCAGGATTGTCGAAAGTTACTATTAGGAGTTTTATAGTATAGCAATTTATAGGGTACGTGCAGTTACTCTCAGTATAAATAAAAAAAAGCTTACTTCTTGTTTTTTAAACAAGATACTTAAGGGTTTAAATTAAGAATATAACTTGTCAATGGCTATGGCACGCTTGAGACATCCGTTCTCGTGTGTTCAGCGAAGTGCAGCTGCATTAGGTGTGGTCAAGCATAGGATGGGTTACCGCTTGGAGGAAAAACCACGTATTGCTAATTTATATATATTACTTATTATTATTAATAAATACTTCTCTATCGATGTTGTAATTAAGCTCATTGCTAGTTCGTTAACATTAAAAGAAACAACATTGTAAATAGCAGTAACACAGTTGTAATAAAAATAAATGAGGAAAAATTCATATGAGAAACAAACAACAGATCAAGAAATTCTCTCAGCTTGTTAAGATCAGGTTATATTAAAAAAATGTACCGTTAATATTATAAAAGAAACAACTTTGTAAATAAAAGCACAGTGTAATAAGAATAACATTTATCAAAAATGAATAGAAAAAATTCCATAAGAAACAAAAGGGAGATCAGAAACTGTGGTAGCTTTTGTGTAAGATCGTTTAAACATCCGTGCTCGTGATGTTAAAATTCGATTGTTTAGTTTGCTATAAGGAACGAACATAATTTCCCTCGCGGCGAGACAGCTGCGCAGAGAAGTTTCGTTCGGGAAAATAATTTCGACATTGGCAGTAGTGGTAGAGAGAATCTCGATGGCGTTAGAGCTCTCTGGTATTGATTCCCGTTGGCGCTTTGGAAGGTGCTAAAATGATTTCGTCCGAACCACCGTTTGCGACTTCATTTAATTACACGAGCGCCGCGGGCTGTTTTGCTGGCGATCCTTTCAACGACTCTTCGTACACGTGGTTGTTAATAATCTAAATGGAGAGAAGGTGAATGTCGAGGGAACACGGTTACGTTTCCGCGGACGAACCACTGACAAAGGTCTTTGACGGGGGCGACTGTTAAAGCGCCGAACTTCCCTCCTTATCATAGCGTCTTGCACGTTAGTCCTTTCTATAACAAAGGAATATTGCATCGAGACAGCGCGTGCTTGGTGTTACACAGTTCGTCTCGAGTTTCTTGGTAACTTCGTCTTTTCGTTAGAGAGGCGTACTTTTGTTTATTTATTAAGTCTTGCACGAGATTACCAACATTTATTGAAGTAGACTCGCGAATAACAGACGCCTCAATAGCACAAATAAACTTCTAGCTAGGGTCTAGTTTTGATTATATTCAGTCATTTATAATACTGTTTTAAGCAACATCGATCATTCTATTAATGGCTGCTCTACTTTCTCAAGAGAAATAAACTCTACATTCTTTCAGGATAGTTACGATCCGTGCTAGACAAATTTATATATAACCCGGTAGAATTTTTAATCAGTACTGTAGACTAGAAGAATACAATAAGGAAACAATTCAATTTTTACTAGCAATATAGCCGTGTAATAAATTAAAAATTAAATCAAATAGACTCTTTGAAAGTAAAGTTAAAGAAACGTGAGCTCTATAGAATTTTGAATCAGTACTGTAGACTAGAAGAATACAATAACGAAACAATTCAGTTTGTAACTAGCAACACGTAGTAAATTAAAAATAAAATGAAATAGACACTTTGAAAATAAAGTTAAAGAAACTTTAATTCGTCGACGTAAAATCGGAACAAAAATGGCTGTAACTGTTAGTACACTCAAACGTATCGTACGTTTTAAAAACAATAGGAAATGTATGCGTCAAAAATTGCCCGACGAATTCGAAATACCACTCGAACGCGAAACATTGCAAGGCCATTTAACGTCCGTCGTGTCGTTATTGTCGTTGCTCTGTACAAAAAGGATGCTCGATAAAGCACGCACAAATATCCGGCGGACAAACTGCAGTCCGTTGTAACGCAGCTAATTCGACCACGCATCGAGGGCCATTCGTTTATCGTTCGACACGTGGAACGTACGAGCGCCCTGGCGAACGACAGAAATTCTATGGGGGTTGCGCGTTCTACCGCGAAACGCGGCAGTCGTGTACTATGGGGACCATCCACTCTTTCCACCACGCGGGTACGAATGAAAACCTGGCTGGTCGACGCTACGGGGGTTGTTATTTCGCTGGTAACGTCACGCGTTCTTCTCTCCTAGCGGGACTCGTATACCACGATTAGGGCGCGATAGCGTCATTGAAATATAAAAGGGTCGTAGGTGTCACCGTCTCTCGTTTGTCATGGATAATACATTCTCGAGTGTCGTCGTCCTTAGAAGTTAGAGAACTTGTTCCGTCCACCATTTCCTTGCTTCACACTATTTTCGTCACTTAGCATATTTACAGCTATCGACAAATATAAAACATATAAAAATTATTACCACGTAGAATTAAATTGATTTTGAAATTATTTATTTAATCTTAATTCAGCAAGTGTCCAAAAATTAAATTTAACTAAATTGGTAGGAGTATAAAGGCGATATTATTAAATTTAATCAAGATACCTGCACACTAATGTAGTGTATAATCGTATAGTGTGGTGCACTAGTGTGCAGGTATCTTTGTAGCTATCGACAAATAAAAAATATATAAAAATTATTACCATGTAGAATTAAATCAATTTTAAAAATATTTATTTAGTCTTAGTCGAGCAAGTGTCCAAAAACTAAATGTACACTGGTGTGCAGGTATCTTGATTAAATTTAATAATATTGCTTTCATACTCCGACCAATTTTCGTCAGTTAAGATATTTATAACAAACTATCGACAAACATGAAATATCTAAAAATTATTACTGTAGAATTGAACCGATTTTTAATCTATCCGAAAATGAAATGTACACTGGTTAAACTTAGTAATACCGCCTTTATACTCCCATCAATTTTCATCATTTAATATATTTATATCTATCAACAAATATAAAACATAAAAATTATTACCACATAGAATTAAACCGATTTTAAAAATATTCATTTAGTTTTAACCAAGCAAGTGTCCAAAAATTAAATACTGGTGTGCCAGTATCCTGGTTAAATTTAGTATCGTCTGAAATTTCGACAGCTACAGATATAATGCATTTAATTCATGCATATCGGTATGTCATCCGTGACACCTGAAGCTCAGGTGAAGACGTACCAGTGCTTCAAACGATGCGAATGGGTTAATCCTCAATCGGAGAGATAGGAATATTCCATCCCTGATAAATTAATGATAGGTGAATTACCTAACATAGATGCAGCCGAATCAGGACACTAGACTCCAGGGGCCAAATTGCTTCTCCCATTTTGTCTTCATTACCATGATATAGAAACTCTGATGCAACGTTACGAGAGTGGAAAATGCATAGTCAATGAAGTCACTGTTGCGAAAATCTATTGAATTCCGTTTAACGAGCAGTGGAAAAAGAAACGACAGATATATAATTTAATTACACGTGCGTGTGATATTTTCGTCGATGCTAGTGAAGCTGTAAAAATAATCTAAAACATTACCAGTGGACGATAAATAAAGTTGTGTATCGATGAGATAACATTTTTACATTTTATACGTAGCATAATCCAGACTGATTTATTTTCCCATTCTACTATTTGAGATTATAATACCTTTTCATGAATTCTGTTCCACGGAACAGTAAAGCTTTTCAATTTTGCGATTAATGGTTTGAGGATGGCCTGGATTCTGACTTTATTCCATCCAACAATTCGCATAAACCGCTCGCTGCACCTGGTAATTGCAGTCAATTGTCGATAATTATCTCGCTAGTGCACGAGACTCAACATAATCAAATAATGATAGTTTATATGGAAATAACTTTACGAACAACATGGGTGGTAATTGTGTAATATACTCTTACTTCTCGAAACAGGAAACTTCGTTTCTGGGGAAAGTGGTACAATAATGGTTTTCCTTTTGCTTTTATTGAAAATGTCGAGGTTTGCGTCAGCTCCATTACGTAGAGAAATATTACGAGCGTAGTTTTATTTTCCGGTAATAAGAACGAGGCGTTTCGCGCTATTAAAGCAATATTGCTGTGCAATTATTTTTTCCATACCCATATATTATTATTTCTATCGGTAATAGATCCTATGCGTTTCTATATTTCTTCGAATTAATAGTTTCTAATTTTAGCTGAACTATTTTCTACTAAAACTATAATTATTTTCTTACTTCTCGAAAGTTAATCATTCGTTATATTTTTCTCCATAAAAATGTAATAAAAGTTCACTTCGACGTAGTATTTTATATTAATATATCGAGAGAATATTTTTGTCCTTTAGAACTAAATAAAAAAGTCTTATTAGATTGCAGAAGCGGACATTGCTGGTTTCTAGGTCAGCGAATCGTACGTACCAGCAATTCCAATAGACCGCCACAGTGCTACGCAAGCACAATGACCTAAAGACTCGTTATAAGTTCCAATTTTCTCTCACCGTGTGACTGTTTCCTTTATTGCGTCTTGAAGTAACTTGAGCAACAGAGAATGGGGAAACTTGGACATGGAGTGAAAGGGTCGAACAGTACAGATGAACGTACCATTCCGTTAAAATGAAATAAAATAAAAAATAAACAATATCTAGAAGAAGCGTGCGACTAAACGAGCTTTATACCCATTATCATAAAGAAAGTAAACCCGTCGGTTCTACTGTAATAACGCACCAGTCTTATTGCTCGTTAATTAGTATAAATAATTCATATCTTAATTGTGTTTCTCACAGGAATTTTATTAAAGTATTTATTCGCGCCTTCGATGCAAATTCCCCTCGACTTTTCCGGAAATACCGGAGCCTCGGCACTCAATTTACACGTTCGTAACACGATGCAGGAGGAAACCCATTTATTAATTAAAATGTTAAACTTTCGCGATGGGATCGTGGACCGGTATACACATTCATCGCGATTCCTTGAATAAGACATGAGATACGTCCGTGGCGCCTTAAAATAAATTCGCGAAATTTGGTTTTAAAATAATTAAATGTCTTCATTAGGCCTCGAAGCGTTAATTTGCTTTCAATAGGAGAAAATAATGGCCGACATAGATAGAGTTTAAACATTTCGACCCCGATTTGGCCCTCTTTTATGCAACTGGCTTCTCTTGTATTACTCTTTCTTCTATTTATACTTGACGACCATCAGTTTTATCGAAGAGGGCTGAAATTAGAACCGTATTAAATATAATATTCTTTAAACTAGGTCGTATCGACCATTGCCCTTGTTATTCTACTTCAAGCGATTTTAATCTCTCGATTACAATATTTGAAATATTTTAATTTAATAAACGATTTAAAATATTTTAATTTCGTCGAAAAATTTCACAACTTCTCGAATTTTTTTCTAGAAAGTGGGTGGGATTTCGGGGATATCTCTATTCACCAAAAATGATTGTAATTGAGCCCTGCAACCGAAAATAATTTTTCCAGAACGATTTGAAATTTTTGAATTTAATTGTTAATAACTTTTTAACGAAACCTTCGTCAACAAATTGGTATTCTTGATTTTCGTCTTATTTTGGCCTCTGGAACCTATACAAGTATACAAGTATATACAATGTATACAAGTTATTGAGAAACTATAATATTTTAAACACATAATTTACAGCGTGTGTTTTACAAAATATAACGTTGTGTGACAATGATTGAAACTTGAAACGATCACCAGCTCTGGTAACCAGTTTCCCATAATTACTATGCAACGCAGATTAAATCTGTGAACCGCTATTAGCCTATGCAGTGCTAATAACCATTTTGTTGCGTCAGACTTGAATAGATCGTTACGGTGGAGTCTCAAGTTTAAGTTCATCGTATGTTAGTTTCTCGTACTATTGTCCGACGAAGATGAGAAAAAAGGTAAATGAAGAAGTAATGGTACCGTCGAGGCATCATTGAGGACTCTTAAAAGTCAGTTCGCCGTCTGGTGTCCCCGCAATCTGCGCGACATTTAAAAACTTCGCACAATGACGGTTGTCTCCGGTGTGTTAATGGAATTTTCTGTTGCAATTGTGTAAATGCGTTTAAAGGACATCGAGGCGCGTTGGTACGATAATGTGAAAGTGCTTCGGTCGTTATTCACAGGGACACCGTACAGGAATGCACTTATCCAATCGTCGCGGGCACGCGTGCACGATTCTTTCGTTCGCATGCCAGCACGAATGGTGTTTTACCCTCCCCCGGATTGGCAGGCCTAATTGCTCGGTTTCGTGGGCGATTCCCGATGCCTGTAATTGTAAGATTACCACCGAAGTGGGGCCTTCGCGGCGAAAACAAGACAATCGTGCACTGTACTTCGCCTCTCGGACGATTTTAGTCGAATACTTTTCGCGAGTTCCACTGCGTCTACTTTTTAAACATCGTCAAACATCGAATACTTAGCTACTGTGTCGTCAATACACAGGTGCATAATTATTTTAAGGCAGCCACTAGTGTTTTAGAGAGAATTTTTCAGTTATTTTTAGAAATTACTATCCAACAAACAAGCAATTTTTTTAGTACACGGACCAAAACGAACTGCGTTTCGTTACTGATCCGCCATTGAACACGTTAGTAAAGCTTATCTATCTAATCCTGCCTTCGACGCGTTGCTATTAATCGTTTGAGCAACTACCAATTAATCTGGAGTTTATTAGTACACAACTTGTTTGAACAGATTGTTGGAACGATTAATAGCGTTGCGTCTACGGTGGGATTTAAGCTAAGCCTTACTGATGAGTTGAGCTAGTAGATTCCGGACGAAATGTTATGACAAGGCTCTTTGCGCCAAAAATATGAGTATTCCAGTCTGTCTTCGCCAAACGTTTCGCAAATTATATTAATTACAACTCTCCATCATTTGTCGCTTCCTGGTCTTAAACGAGTTTAGAATAATCTTACACTTCATCGTTCCCAAAAATATTTGGAATTTAATAGTATAAACTTCCCTGAATAACACAAAATTAAAGGAAAAATTCAATACAGAGTAACTTAAAAGTGACTCATTTATAATTTCTAATAGAAATTGTAAAAAGATTTATTCGACTGTATTTTTGCAAAATCAGTTTTCTATAAAGAGTATGATATCCATTTCTTCAAGTTTCTATCGTATTAATTTCTCTGGTACAAATAGCTTTAATATTTTGACGACGTTTCCCTTCATCACCACCAGAGGGCCACGCTCTCGTCTCTCTCGCAAGCATTCGTATACAGGATGTTCGGCCACCCTGGGAAAAATTTTAATGGAAGATTCTAGAGGCCAAAATAAGACGAAAATCAAGGATACTAATTTGTTGATTGAAGCTTCCTTAAAAAGTTATAGAAACATTTCCAGCCACACAGTATATTTTTGGTAAAGAATTTTTTTCTCAAAAATGCGTAGGATTTTGGGGGTATGTCTATTCACCAAAAATGATTGAAATTGACCCCCACAAATGAAAATAATTTTTTCAAAACGATTTAAAATTTTTCTTTTTTGTCGAAAAAATTAGGCACCTACCCCCTGTTGATTTTTCTTAAAAATTCGTTTATCAATTTTAGTAATTCTGTTTAACGATTTACAGGAAAGTTGTATAATACTTTTTTGTAGGTACCCATGAGCTCTAATTCACTAATAAATTTCAATGGGATACATTAACTATTATAGGAGTTATGGTAGTTTGAAAATTGGACCATTTTTATGGTGTTTTTCTCAGTTTTCGGAGTCAAGGAACAAGTTTTCTAATATTGTTAGAATTTCTACATATTCTACACTAAAATACGCGTCGTTTGGCTTTTTGAACATTAAAATCGTCCAATCCGTTCAGAAGTTATGGTGTTTTAAAGATTCGCATGAAATTTACAGGAAGCATTTTTGGCCTAAAATTATATTTTCGGTAATGAATTTTTTGCTCGAGAATGGTTAGGATTTCGAGGGTATGTCTATTGACCAAAAATGATTATAATTGGTCCCTGCAATCAAATATAATTTTTTTAGAACGATTTGAAACTTTTCAGTTTCGCCGAATTTCAGGGAAATCATCATTCATGGTCAAACATTGTATTTTTGGTAAAGAATTTTTTCCTCGTAAGTGCATAGGATTTCGGGGGTATATCTATTCACAAAAAATGCTTGTGCTTGGCCCCCGCAACCAAAAATAATTTTCTCAGAGCGATTTGAAATTTTTTAATTTTGTCGAAAAATTTGTCGACCTTTCTGAATTTTTTTTTCGATAATACGCAGGATTTCAGGGGTATGTCTATTGACCAAAAATGATTGTAATCGACCCCTGCAACCGAAAATAATTTTTTCAGAACGATTTGAAAAATTTTTTTTTCGTCGAAAAATTTGGGCACCTACCCCCTATCGATTTTTCTTGAAAATTCGTTTTTCATTTTTAGTAATTTTATTTGATGCCCTACAGAAAAGTTGTCTAATACTTTTTTGTAGGTACCCATGAGCTCTACTTCAGAAAAAAGTTTCATTGAAATATATTCACAATTGTAGGAGTTATGGCTGTTTGAAAATTGGACCATTTTTATGGGGTTTTTCTCATTTTGCGGGGTCAAGAACCAACTGTTCGAATATTTTTGCGATTTGTACATATTCTCCACCAAAATACGTATAGTTTGCTTTTTTAAACATTAAAATCGTCCAATCCGTTCAGAAGTTATGACGTTTTAAAGATTCGCAGGAAAAATCGGACAGACATTTCTGACTTGAAATTAGATTTTTGGTAATGAATTTTTTTCCCGAAAGTGAGTAGGATTTCGGGGGGTTGTCTATTGACCAAAAATGATCGTAATTAATTGCTGCAACTAAAAATAATTTTTTTAGAACGATTTGAAAAATTGTTTTTTCATCGAAAAATTTAGGCACCTACTCCCTATCGAATTTTTCTTGAAAATTCGTTTTTCATTTTTAATGAATTTGTTTGACGTCCTACGGAAAAGTTGTTTAATACTTTTTTGTAGGTACCCATGAGCTCTACTTCAGAAAAAAGTTTCATTGAAATATATTCACTATGGTAGGAGTTATGATTGTTTGAAAATTGGTCCATTTTTATGGGGTTTTTCTCATTTTGCGTGGTCAAGGATCAACTTTTCGATTATTTTTGTAATTTCTACATATTCTCCACTAAAATACGCGTTATTTGCCTTTTTAAACACTAAAATCCTCCAATCCGTTCAGAAGTTATGACGTTTTAAAGATACCCTTGAAATTTCCGAGTGACATTTCTGACTTGAAATTAGATTTTTGGTAATGAATTTTTTTCCCGAAAGTGAGTAGGATTTCGGGGATATGTCTATTCACAAAAAATAATTTTAATTTAATTTAATTTTAAAATAATTTTCTCAAAGTGATTTGAAATTTTTTAATTTTGTCGAAAAATTTGTCTAGCTTTCTAAATTTTTTTCTCGAAAATACGCAGAATTTCAGGGGTATTTCTATTGACCAAAAATGATTGTAATCGACCCCTGTAACCGAAAATAATTTTTTCAGAACGATTTGAAATTTTTTTTTCCGAGTGACATTTCTGACTTGAAATTTGATTCTTGGTAATGAATTTTTTTCCCGAAAGTGAGTAGAATTTCGGGGGGTTTTCTATTGGCCAAAAATGATCGTAATTGACCTCTGCAACCAAAAATAATTTTTTCAGAACGTTTTGAAATTTATTAATTTAATTTTTTAATGAATTCTTAACGAAGCCTCAATCAAGAAATTGAAACTTGATTTTTGTCTTATTTTAACCTCCAGAATTTTCCATTAAAACTTTTCCCAGGGGTGGTCGAACACTATATGTATATACACTTCTCGATCAGCCATCGACTGACCCAGCGACTTCCAACAACAGCAAACCGTCACAAAATGATACAGTTATCGAACGTCGTGTCACGCTGGTCTCGCGTCTGTCCGTGGGCGATAGGAATCTCTTCATTCGATGAATTATTTGCCTCGTCCGTGACGGGCTGGGATCCGTCTAAACTGAAAGCTTCATTTTCTCCGATGTTTCCGGGGAAAACGCTCAGTCAGCTTTCCGTTCTCGCGCGCGTTCTCTTGATTCTATTGTGCATATGTAACGAGGAAAGTCCGATCCCGGTCCAATCAGTGATCTCGAAATACCCTTCTAAGCTCTCTGCACCCCTATGAACCTCACATATGTATATGGATCCATAATGCATACGCGAAAGAGTGTGTACACACCGTGGCTCTTGCTCTGCAGCTTCTGGCGACCGGGGAAAGATTGTACTTTGCGGGCTGCTGCAGTTGCATTTTCGTGAACCCTCGAGGTGAAATCATTTCAACGGATTTGCGTCCCGGCGTTGCGCTCGTGAAACTCCCGATAACGCTTATATATCCGTTGTGTCACGTGCAAATGTATTTTCGGGGGACATCGGTAGCTGGGGAAATTAACTTGCGCGTAAAATAACCGCATTTCGAAATCGGTCGCGCGATTATGGGAATTCCTGACGAGACATTCGTTTATATTGTGCGGTGGCTTATGATGTTGGGGAAATTAATTGTAACTCTACTTCTGATTTAAGTAAAAAATTGTTTTCTGTTACTAACTCGATTATTATTCTTTGTTGCAGGTGAGTCAGAAAATTTTAACATAGTTGGATCTACAATTCTGCCAAGGAAATTTTTGTATACAGGTATTTAATTATTCTTTATTGATAAAGAGATACCAGGTTGTGTTATAGACCGAGGATATTTATGCATTTATGGAGAATTTAAATTTTCAGAAGACCACAGAATGCACTTAATATACAAAAATTATTATATTTAGTGATTCAGACAACTTTTTACATAGCTTCGATTTCATTAATTCTATTAATAAAAATATGAATGTTCATGAAGATTCTCAGTCTAGGCGTAAATATACTTGAGGTGAGAATAATCGGTATATTTTGTTAACGATTTATCAAACGTATAATCTCCTTTGACTTTCTGCAGTTTCTTCTCTGTTTACTAGTTTTGTTTTTTAAATATCAGAACTATTCCTAAGTTTATGATTTCATAAAGTGACGTTAATTTATATTTATATGCGAAGTGACGTTTATTGTACGTAAAATCAGCAGAATTTTTTATCAGCCCAAGCGGTGCTCGATGATTTAGCGATGAACGTCTGGTACTTGTTGGTCAACCCCCATTATCCGTCTAACACGGGGTTCCCGGCCGTTCGATAGCCCTTAGAACCCTAGTACGAGCACAGTCACCCCAGAATTTCAGAGGATGATAGCGGATGATCGTGAACTGCGTCTACATCGTGCGACGATAACGTTCGTGTGGCATTGCAATCCAGGGGCTTCGACATAAGGATCGAGATAGCACGCATAGAATTATTATCGATCGTCCCTGATATCTCGCCAGATCGCATAAATCTTCGGAAATGAAATATCTTCGGCGTGCTATTTAGAATAACAAAAGGACCCTATATTTACGTATTCAGGGTGCAGTTTTGGAAAGTAATTGATTATATTACGATTTTTTTTATTTGTAAAAGTACTTTCAAATAATCGAGTCGTTTATACAAACGTGTAATCATGTCGTAGTTATCGATTTGATCGATTAGTCAATTCTTTTTTATTATTTTTGTTGTTCGTGGTCACTGGATTATTAAGTAATTAATCGTTAATCAAAATAAAATTTGTTTAATATTGATGGTCGATAAAATAACGATGGTTTATGAAATAAAGTAAAATACTGCCTGGACGTACGGTTTCGTGCACACTTTGCAACGATAACGTTTTATAATTGGTCCAGGTCTGCTTTATTCGTTGGTAATTAATTCAGATTCGGGTGATTCGATTTTCAGAGAGAGGGAGCTTAATCTCCGTTTGAAAAATGCGGGTGGTACTTGATACTTATTGTCGCAGACCACTCGTCTTCCATAAAATCACTCATACGCTTCAAAAGATCATTAAAACAATACGCTGCTATGGCGTTGAATGCGACGTAGCGTATTGTCTTAATTCCTGTCCTTCATAGAATTGAATGAATCTCGCAGATGGTATAACCCGATCTAAGTGTAGCACGCGGACCGATTTCTATTATTTTTCATATTACTTTAATGACTATTATGTCTATTCTATTTTTATATCAAATTGAACAAACTTTAGAATCATAATTTAATATCTTTAGTGAAATATATTTTTGATGGCCCAGAAAGATACGAACAAAATTCACACAATATCCTCTCATAGTTCTCTATTATTGACTGTCACAAATTATGTTGTTTTTTAAAAATTCTTACTCAGATAAAAATTTCGAATAACAGACAAACAAGTGTTTACAAATATTTTCATTTAATTTAATAATTCTTGTGTCCTTTCAATAATTCAATATCAAAGGAATACACTCGAATATAATTATCAATCTGTTGTGTCTCGAAATTTTTAACCTGCATAGATCATTTTTAGTAATATTGTAGTTTTTCAAAAATTCTTATTCTGATAAAAATTGCAAATAACAGACGGACATGTATTTACGAATATTTTCATTTAATTTAATAACACTTCTGTGTCCTTTCAATAATTTAATATCAAAGGAATACACTCGAATACAATTATCAATCTCTCGTGTCTCGAAATTTCTAAACTGCATAGATCATTTTTAGTAATTCTGTTGTTTTTCAAAAATTCTTACCTGGATAAAAATTGCGAATAAAATACAATCAAGTATTTACGAATATTTTCATTTAATTTAATAATTCTTGTGTCCTTTTAATAATTTAATACCAAAGGAATATACTCGAATATAATTATCAATAATATTGTAGTTTTTCAAAAATTCTTATTCTGATAAAAATTGCAAATAACAGACAGACAAGTATTAACGAATATTTTCATTTAATTTAATAACTCTTCTGTGTCCTTTCAATAATTTAATATCAAAGGAATACACTCGAATACAATTATCAATCTCTCGTGTCTCGAAATTTCTAAACTGCATAGATAATTCTTAGTAATTCTGTTGTTGTTCAAAAATTCTTATTCTGATAAAAATTACAAATAACAGACAGACAAGTATTAACGAATATTTTCATTTAATTTAATAACACTTCTGTGTCCTTTCAATAATTTAATATCAAAGGAATACACTCGAATACAATTATCAATCTCTCGTGTCTCGAAATTTCTAAACTGCATAGATAATTCTTAGTAATTCTGTTGTTGTTCAAAAATTCTTATTCTGATAAAAATTACAAATAACAGACAGACAAGTATTAGGAATATTTTCATTTTATTTAATAATTCTTTTGTGACCTTTCAATAATTTAATACCAAAGGAATACACTCGAACACAATTATCATTCACTCGTGTCTCGAAATTTCTAAATTGTATAGATCATTCTTAATAATTCTGTAGTTTTTCAAAAATTCTTACCCAGATAAAAATTCCAAATAAAAGACAAACAAGTATTTACGAATATTTTCATTTAATTTAATAATTCTTGTGTCCTTTCAATAATTTAATATCAAAGGAATATACTCGAATACAATTATCAATCTCTCGTGTCTCGAAATTTCTAAACTGCATAGATCATTCTTAATAATTCTGTTGTTTTTCAAAAATTCTTACGCAGATAAAAATTTCGAATAAAAGACAAACAAGTATTTACGAATATTTTTATTGAATTTAATAATTCTTTTGTGACCTTTTACTAATTTAATATCAAAGGAATACACTCGAATATAATTATCAATCTCTTGTGTCTCGAAATTTTTAACCTCCATAGATCATTTTTAGTAATATTGTAGTTTTTCAAAAATTCTTATTCTGATAAAAATTGCAAATAACAGACAGACAAGTATTAACGAATATTTTCATTTAATTTAATAATTCTTGTGTCCTTTCAATAATTTAATACCAAAGGAATATACTCGAATACAATTATCAATCTCTCGTGTCTCGAAATTTCTAAACTGCATAGATCATTCTTAATAATTCTGTAGTTTTTCAAAAATTCTTACCTAGATAAAAATTGCGAATAAAATACAAACAAGTATTAACGAATATTTTCATTTAATTTAATAATTCTTGTGTCCTTTCAATAATTTAATACCAAAGGAATATACTCGAATACAATTATCAATCTCTCCTGTCTCGAAATTTCTAACCTGCATAGATCATTCTCAGTAAATTGTCTTCTAACGAGACGTAAGTAGTCAAGAAAAGCAGTCGCTGGTACAGAATGACGAGAAACGTGTGGCTGCAATATTAAACATCGTAGCGAGATCGGATGCCGAGAAAAGGTTCACGGAGTGTGTCTGGCCTCTTCAGGGATATTTCCCTGACAAATGCACACGCGCGTAATGGAGCTTACGAGGTGCGTTACAAAGCTTTCGCGCGCACTATAGCTGTCGTCGTTGCGACTTGCAAGCGCGAGACGGTATGTGCAACTCGTCGTCGAGATAAAAGCATGGTCAGGTACTATGATTGAGTATCAAGAGGATGCGTGTTGGATACGCGTCCGCGAAAAATCTGTTTTCAATGCACGAGATCGTGAATTATCTCGGGAGGTCCATGAAGCTCGAGAAGTATCTTCGAATCTTTTTCTTACGAATTTCGTATATATATTTGTATTTCTCGAGAATAATCGAGAAACTTTCGCGAATTGTCTCGAGCAAATAATTATATTGAATCGTGTTTCAATCGTATGGACTCTATTTCTATTTATTTTTATATTTTAGGCACTCAGTTTTCCCAATATAGCGCTAACTAAATTACGTGTTGTTTGACAATTGGTTTGTGTAAAATTTCTGTTATGAAAATACGCAAAGATTACATAGTATTCGATATATTTCGGGAAACCTTGGAAGCATGACTTCATCGCTTACAGCGATGTCGTAATACGTTTCGCGCAAAAGAGCGAGATGCGTGCGAATAACAGTTGTTGTACCACCCAGAAGGATGTTTTTTATTTAGATTAGCGAGGCGTGTACCGTTGCACGTAGCGTGAGTCATAATGGAAGGAGATAATGTGGAATCCGAAGTACGAAAATTATAATTCCCAAGCATTATGAAAGTGCAGGGTCACGCGATAAAAATAGCGGACGCGTAGCATTGTGACAATTACAAGATAAAGTTCGCGAATAAACTTGCAACAATAATGTGGAAACTATTTTAATTTGCATAATATTGCCCCACCGTGATTGTAATAAGCACTCGCGTGCATGCCCATTATCAATTAATCAGGTTACGATAACATTGTTTTAATTTTCACGCGGAAGGAGGAGGATTAACTTCTTTTGTCTTTCTTTAAACATTAAATACGAGGTAGATCGCTTCACCCGACTGCGCGAAAAAGTAGTTCGCGCTGCCCTGGGACGACCTTTGCCCCTTCAAAAATATGGTCGCTTGAAAATGAGCATAGCTAAGCGTTACCAAAGCTCTATATTTTCCTTACTCATTAGTTTAAGGCACGATTTCCCAGCGGACGCGTCGGTCTCTTCAAGCCTCGCAATCGACTTTTTACTTGCGAGAAACAGAAAGGGAGAAGTGCCACCTACTGGCTGTAGAAAGGCACTACGATACACGTGGCGGGATATTTGATTCGTGCTTATTAAATTATATCTTTTAAACTTGAACTTTGGATGCAATTTTCGGTCGAATTTCGCGCAAAGCAGTTTTGATTGTTACGTAATTATACAAGTATACACAGTTGCATAAAACATACAGAGATATATATTAGAAATCATAAAATAATCGATTAAAAAATATTATCTACACACATGATTCCATGAGTTTATAAATTAATAGAATTACCATACTAAAGATACAGTTTATGGACGAAATTATCGTGAACGTCGCTCAAGGACATTCTTTATAGCTCGTTGCAGCAATGTACATTTAATTTGATATCCTCTGCATTATTAAACTTTTAAATCTCCGTATTGAATAGTCAATTGCAAGTATGAAAAGGGGTCAGGGTCTCCTCTCGGATAGACACTTTTAAAGATAGAACGCCTACGTGCAAAGACGACGAAGTTGCCAAGCGAACTCTAATGGTTTCATTATACCGTAACGAACGTCCCCATAATTATATTAGGTTCATTATGCGCGGTGCTTATTAAAATTGAACGGATGGCCAGGTATCATTTTCCACGGATTTTACATTACGACTTTCCCACGTTTTTGCTTCTGTCAATTCCTTTCATCAACAAATCTTCGTTTAGGCGTCCATCGAAACGTGGTTAAACATATCAAAACGATCTCGACGAAGATAGTAAGAAATGTACGTACTTCGAAACAGTATTGTAAAATCGATATTATAATATCTATTCGTCGTCTAACATTGATAAATTAGTAATTTCCTATATTTGATCCTTGATACACCGATTAACTATTTTGTACTATTTTTTGTTTAGCTCGTGAAAGACAAAAAACGCAAAAAATAGATTCTTTTAATTTAAAGCATTATTAAACTAATTCCAACTATGACCATGTCCACACTGTGCAACACGCTTTTTGGTTTTTTCATTTTTTACGAGCAAAACGGACCTTTACTAAAGCTACCGTAACTTCTAAAATATTGAATATTTTCACACGAAAAAAATTGAGGATATTCAAACATAGACTCAAATATATGCTTTCAAAATCGATACAAAAATATTTCACCGTTTCCCTGCAAAAATCGACTAAAAAAATGATGTTTTAGAATAGAATATCCCTTTAAGTGCTCGAAACGGTTCAAGAAAATCCGGTAATTTCGTATCTCGCAATCTGCTGGTGAATATTCCAGCGGCTTCCTCCGTTAATGCTCGCCTTATCTCGTCCAAGGTTGACAAACTCGGCTGTTTCTTTCTTGCTCGTTCCACCTTTATCGCGGAAGGAAGATTACGCAACCCCGCGGAGCCATAATTAACCCCGATGTGTCTCTGACAGTCTGATGACAGCCGGGTTGGGGTCAACGCACACAGTCCGTTAGGAAACGCGTGTCTCTGCGCACGAACCGCTTGATCTTCCCCACCTACCCTTCCCTTCAACCCTAATTATCTGGGCTGCGCACCCTTCGGCGATCGTATGCACCCCACGCGTCGCCGAATAATCCCTCGTGCGACTCCACCGGTGCCCACATTGTGTGCAACCTGTGACATTGTTCCGAACACGTTCTCATTCTCCCTCGACCCTCGTCCTCGCGTGCACCAGACCCTCGCGTTTCCTCTCGTTCCATTCTCGATCTCCTCTCCCGTCTTTTATCCCGGTTTCGACTCTTGTTTTTCCTTCCATCGATCCCATTCGTCGACCACGCGAACCGACAGACCTACACGCGTCTCGATACGCATTGTACAAGGTCTGGAGTCTGTGTTGGCGCGCGGTTTGCGTGCGCTGCATCTCGTTGATAGCACGTGCTATCCTGTTGTACCTATTGAAACGAGCCAACGGGAGCCAATAAGAAGATGCACGCGAATGAATTGTGTCAGACTGGGGCTCCTTGACCCTCTTACGCGTTCCTTCCGCGAAAGCAATATTGTCGATGGGAAGCGTTTGTTCGTGTATGATGGTATGTTTGGGTTTGATGGAATTTTAAATTCAATTTTTTGTCACTTGCGTATTTTAGACACCCTTATATATGTCTTTCCTGAAAGCAATATTATTGATGAAAGCGTTTGTTCGATGGTATGATTGAGTATGTTTGGGTTTGATGAAATTTTAAATCCAATTTTTTGTCACTTGCATATTTCAGACACCCTTACGTATTCATTCCCTGAAAGCAATATTGTTGATGAAACCTTATATTCGATGGTATGACTGAGTGTGGGTTTGATGGAATTTTAAATCCAATTTCTTGTCACTTGCGTATTCATTCCCCGAAAGCAATATTGTCGATGGAAAATTGAGCTGGATGGTACAATTGAGTATGCTAAGTTTCGATGAAATTTTAAGTTCAATTTTTTTGTTGCTTGCATACTTTAGCTACAGGTGGGTAATATTTTGCGAACAAGACGTAGATTGAGTGTTAAATTTTCTTTTTAAAACGTGACGAGCAGGGTCTGTAAAATAAACGAGTTAACTTATTTTTAATGGGTAGTTGAGTCTTACGCGGGGCGTAAATTTATGCTTACTTAATAAAGTCGTCCCGTAGCAACGAGTCCGGAAATTTGTTTGAGAGAAGACCTCGTCGAGTACTCAAAGTTGGAGCGTAGTTTTAGAAGGTACGCGATGCCACCCCAAGTAACGAGGGTGCTATTTGTCGTCGTGTGCAATATTAAAACCGTCTCCCCTTTTTGTTAGCTCCTTCATCGCCATCATTACTCTCGCCGTCGTCGTGCGGAGGATGCGACGTATCCTTCATTATTAGCGGGACAATCGCTATATATTTAAAAACTTTAACGTACTAAATGAAGTTTTAATTAACGAGAGACTACTAAAAAATATTAGGTACGATGCAAATTTATTAATATTTAGCAGAGTTCTCCCCGTGTCGCTAATATTTATAAGACAAGAAGGTAATAATAACTTGCTTTGTATTAGAATAACGGGAAAACTTGAATTATATATACACATGTTTTTTTTAAACTTTCTAATTTTGCTTAGGTAATGTGGTACATATATAGCGTGGAGGTTTTATTTTTATTGCGGAGTTTTATATTAAAATCCAACCGAGACAATAGACGTACCCTTCACGAGAATTTGTCATTTCCCTTTTTTTTTTATAATTGTTGTATCATCGCGTAGTATGGTGAATATTCCAAGCACAGTTATATTGTTGTTGGGCCAGTACAACGCAGTGGTGCAAAATACGGTGCACTGACGGGATATGGTCGCACCCCTTTGTAGATGGAAAAAAAGGAGGGTAGTTAGTAGACGTATCCTGAATGCATGGACGCGGAGTACGTACATATATGGAGATACAGGGGGACACGGGCTGAAAACGAAACGAACGCGGTGTAACTCTCAAGGGGATTGATTCGGAACGGTCCAGAACCATAGGGGGGTTTCGTATCGATTGCTGGCACCCACCAAACGCATCTACGCGGAATGCAGCCCTTCGGTGCCCGCCCTTCATCTTTCGCTCGCCATTGACTCCCCCGATGGATTTTCCATTGGTTTCTGAAAGGTTTTCGCCACGGATAACAACCAAGAAGCGGATCTTTCATGAGAAAACGAACTTCCCATAGCTGGATTATAAGGGGTTTCCCTCGTCTATAGAACGTTATCGACCCCGACACATAGCCATTGCGAGTAGAATCACACATTTCACGTTGAATCCATTTTTATTTAAAATTCCTGGTATTTACATCCGAATTCCTTTCGTTCTATTTTTTACTACTAGAAGAGATAAAACACCTTTGAAAACGAATTTTGTTTTAAATTGACACTGTAATTAGTTTCATTTTCAATTAAATAAACAATTTATAGTCTAAGTTTAATCGTACATCAGTTGTATAATCAATAGAAATTGCTGAAACTACTTTGGGTATGTAGCGTTAAAGGAAATGTGAAAATAAACATAGAAGACAGCAAAAATTATAGTAGCTGGTATAGTCATTGGATGGAGGATGAAATGCCCTTTAAAATGAGCGTTTGTACGAGTCGATAGCTTTATTAGTTCCAGAGATATAGCGATTTTAGTTTCAAGTCGATGCGGTGGCTAGTTACGGAGATGCAAGGGTTCGAAGCGTTTGTTTACGTTCCATTGAGATCAATGAACTCGCGCGCGCAAAAATAGTAAACAGTGCGTAGTAAATTCTTGGAAATACTACGCCGAAACTAGGTCACGACAGTCACGTACGCGGAGTAGATAAGGAGGTACGACGCGACGCGTCAGACGGAGACAGAGATAGTCAAATTAAGAAAAATTACCTTTTACATAAATTACGATATCTCGAAAACGGAAAGTCCGATCGACAAAAACCAAAAACCATTTTAAAGGGGAAGGTTTACCGCCGCTAACAATGGCTCAATAATTAATAAAACACTAGTAGTTTCGGAACTGCACGCGTCCAAAGTTTTGGTATTTTTAATACGCGTTAATAGGCTATTATACGCGAGCCGGACAGTGAGACAGTCGAATTAAGAAAAATACCCTTTTACATAAATTACGATATCTCGAAAACGGAAAGTCCGATCGACAAAAACCAAAAACCATTTTAAAGGGGAAGATTTACCGCCGCTAACAATGGCTCAATAATTAATAAAACACTAGTAGTTTCGGAACTGCACGCGTCCAAAGTTTTGGTATTTTTAATACGCGTTAATAGGCTATTATACGCGAGCCGGACAGTGAGACAGTCGAATTAAGAAAAATACCCTTTTACATAAATTACGATATCTCGAAAACGGAAAGTCCGATCGACAAAAACCAAAAACCATTTTAAAGAGGAAGGTTTACCGCCGCTAACAATGGCTCAATAATTAATAAAACACTAGTAGTTTCGAAACTGCATGCATCTAAATTAACTATTTTTAATGCGCGTTAGGGTGTTCTGAGGCAGTGGAAACTGAATGACTGCTTTCGAAACAAATGGTTTGCTGTTCCACGTTCGCCAGAACATATTTTACGGATTCGACACGGAGAATAGACTGTAAATTCAGCGACACTTGTTTAGAATTGTCCTGCACGCGCGTATTAGGAAACAATTTCATTATGGCAAAAATTATTGTTGGCGGTTCTTTATGGCGAGAGCGTACGGTTGGCGTGCTCGCAGCAACGTGCTTGAAATATTCGTCTGGTTTATCCGAGAACGTTAAGCCGTAATCGTACGGTAACGTAGAACGCGGGTGCTTTCCATTAACCAAACTGCCTTGCATAATCTCCCATTAGCCATCGACCATGCGCGGCTGTAATCTCGGTTTGCGAATTCAGACTTGGTGGCTCTTTCGTTAAATGGAAATCGTTTCAACGTGCTTCACTTTATTGACCGTTCCGTCGTTGTTCGCTCGATTATTTCACGAGTCTATAGGGAACCAACATATATTATCAAACAATCTTTAAACTGCTCTAATTTCGTAAAAGATAGTCGTACGATAGCCTTTATAGGGCTCGTTTCGAAGGTTGAATCATGCACTTACATATTCTTAAATTCAATTTTTCGACTTTCAGAAATGAGGGAACATTAATTGATTCGATCTATTATTTCGCCGCGAGTTTTCATTATCAAATATTTTACTGAAACGCAAACCATCGAGGTTCGTCGAAGTGGAGAGCACTACGTAGGAAATTTGAAATCGATGAAATTTCAATTAAATTTCAGGCTTTAAAAGTGCTGTCGCGTTATCGTTTATAGATTTCTTTTCAATAGAATGCATAGTTACATTTTTAACGCTCGATGTAAATATATCAATTTAGTAAATAGACAATCGCGTATAATCATCAACTTACAATTCATTGTGTATAATAATAAATTCTACATTTTAAATAAAAATGACAATTTATTTAGAATCATAGCGGACAACTATTCTTTATGATCGTATTTTCATATAAATTAAGCAGATTAATCTTCACAAATGTTGCCTTCTTATTTATATACAAGGAGATTCGCAGACATTTCCAAGTTTTAACTGAAAGAAACTAAGATTAATCTTCCTCGCGTTTCAACCCTAGAATCGATCTAAAAAGGCGAATGGAAACAGTCTTGTTATCGACAGGTTATTCCGTACGAGCTTTCAAATAGTTCGAACGTGTCGAGTGCCGTGAAAAACATTTGTCGTACGAAGAATGTTCTCCATTTAAAATTCCATTTAAAAAGATTTACAAGATTGTATTGAAACAAATAACACCAAATAATCCAAATGAGATTACCAAATATTTTTCGTATTAATGAAACATAAAAATAAAATTTACATAGCGGTCTGCCACTGAATATTAATAGAAATAAACTGGAATTAGATTAAACGACGAAGGCAACGATATTTACGATTCGTGAACGATTAACTCAAGCAAGCTAGGCAACTCTATCCAGCTTTACCTTTCGTTCTTAGCTTTCAAACCGTGATCTTAATCTTACCCTGAGATCTAGACAACGAATTAGTTACTCGATGAACTTCTTCGAAGCTAACCACGGGCACAGTTTCATTCCACGCACCCTGTAGTCTCCCCAGGACTCCTCCCGTTAGGATTAAGAAGGTACGAGCCTGGAAAGCGGCAGTTTGTATCGGATTTGCATTTCGCAAGAATAATGGCCGCCAGAGTTTCCCCGAAGAATGAGACGTCGAGTTCGGGATAAGGGATGGAGACAGAGCTTTCCGCGATAATTACGATCCTTCGATTCGAGCGTATCGACAGCTTGTTCACGGTGCATTGAAACGACAGATGGAGAATTACTGAAAGAAATAACGAACGGTACCCTCGACGGGGAAGGTAGAGAATGGTCGTTCCTTTCCTCGATATAAGCAAATAGAATGTCGAGATAATGCTCCGTTAAACGAGAGTGAAGCAACAACAACAGGAAACGCGTAGAGCTCGGTAAGGTGTTTTTTTTCTCGAGCGTTAATTACCTTCTCGTCAAACGGTTCGCATGCGCTGCGTTTTCGTTACGCAATAGTAAGTTCGACGCCCGTAATTACGCTAGCTGTACACTTGATATTCAGGCTCGCGTGGCAACGACTCATCGCTTCCTATTTGTTCCTCGAGGATCATTCCATTTCGATCACAGACCGACGATTTATTATTCGATACGATGAATGTGCTATGAAATGGTTTTATTTGAGCTCCGTTCAGGAAATAGAATATTTACTTTACGTTTCGGAATAAATATTCTGCTATTTGAAAATAGTATAAAATCGTTTTCAATTTTTAATGCGTGGAAAATTCACTTTAGAGAATATTTTATGTATGATTAAATTAGTTGAATTTTACTGTATTTAAGTTTTCATCAAACTTGTGTTTTAAAGTGAATATAGTTTTCATACTATTTCCAATATTACAATTTGAATACTAATATTATAATGATAATTTAAACGATGAATATCTTATGACAAGGTTTCATTTGAGCTCTGTTCAGGAAATAGAATATTTGCTTTGCGTTTCGGAATAAATATTCTGCTATTTGAAAATAGTATAAAATCGTTTTCAATTTTTAATGTGTGGAAAATTCACTTTAGAGAATATTTTATGTATGATTAAATTAATTGAATTTTACTGTATTTAAGTTTTCGTCAAACTTGTGTTTTAAAGTGAATATAGTTTTCATTCTATTTCCAATATTACAATTTGAATACTTATATTATAATGATAATTCGAACGATGAATATCTTATAACAAGGTTTCATTTGAGCTCTGTTCAGGAAATAAAATATTTACTTTACGTTTCGGAAAAAATATTCTGCTATTTGAAAATAGTAAAAAATCATTTTATCTACGAAAATATTCCAGGAATATTTTATATTAAAGTTCACTATAATAAATTTTAGTATATCTAAGTTTTCTCCAGACAAACTTATGTGTTTAAAGTCAATATAATTTTCATGTTATTTCCAATATTACATCTCAAACAATAATATTATAGTTATAGTGTGTGTAGTATCGGCTCAGTTAAGTATTGAAAAATGTAAATTACAGATGTGTTCAATATTTGACAGTACAATCGAATACAAAATACGAAGAAATATCTACCACAGAATGCAATTTGTCGTTCGTTCTAAGCATTCAATATTTTAGATATTCGATCACAAAATCGTTCGAACGTACCTGTTTCATTTCACCAGTAAAGCGTTCGGAACGATGAAAGATTATTATTGGATCTCGATGGTATCGAGACAATTATGCAGAAATCGATCACGAGCGATCAGAGACGAGGCAATTTACTATATCAATGGGGGTGAAATTATGCTCGCGAGGGGCGATGAATTACCTTTGATCCTTTCGAATCTTCATACCAAAACTTTCCTTCGTTACGTTTAATTGTATTTAATATCGTGAATCGTATTACATCGAAGATATTGCAATTGCTATAGAAAAAAGGAGATTACTTCTCTACGGATAAATATTGTCTCGAAAATAGAATCTTGTTTTTCCTCTTGCAATTAATCATCGACGATAACACGCGCTAAGCCGAAATTGCACACAGTCGTGAACCAGTTTAAAATAATAAATACCGCCGAGCAACGCTTTTCCTACTATTTCGCGGTGAAGTTGTCATAACGATAAATTGTGACTCATAAATCTTGGACGATTATATTTTAACAGTCCTGGACTCAATTCCTTCTCCTGCCGTGTTCTACCTTTTTCATAATTCTATTTTGCTTCCTCCCTGTCTCCGCCCTGTCGTTTTCGAGCCTGCCATTAATTTCCTGTTTCCATCAATCTCGTCTTCTCTCTTCCACTCAACTTCTACAAAAGGCATCCGAATAAAAAAATTCAATTTTAAACCTATCAATCTATAAACCCTCCAAAGAAGACTTTTTTCTGTCGAATATTAACCCTATCATTAGAGTAGCTACAACACATAACGTAATTTACAATTTAAGCTCCATTTTCTTTGTTTCTTTCGAATAAACAATTATGGAAAAAAATCATGGACGTTCTACCCACAGACGTACACGTTCTTGAATTTTTTCAGAATTTTTGCTCGCAAAACGAAATTTTAAAAAATTGAAGAAGTTCAAAAATGCCAATTTTATATCGAAGCTATGTTCATGTTTTTACAGCTTTCGAAATAGTGATTTTGGAAGTAGTGTAGTATCGATTATTAAATTAACAGGACGAGATTCGAGTCGATTTTGTCGAGGGATACTTTTTCCAAGAATCTGATTTCTTAGTTAGTCGCTATTCGTGCCAACATAGAATATTTAGTTTCCTTCGATCGTCTGGGGAGGTTTTTCAACTGTTTGAATTAAAAACTTTTCTGCATAAACCAGTGTTTTCCAAAGTAGGGTGCGCAACCCCCAAGGGCGTCTCGCGATCCAAGGAGCGTGCAACAGAAAGTTTTTAACGCTGGACAATACGTATAACTGAAACGTTTCTTTATAATAATACTTTGATCGTCAAAGTTTAACGACTGTTGGAAATATATTTTGTATCTTTTCAAATTTACCTCACAGGAATCTTTAAGACTGTAGTACATTTCTCTCTTCTCTCATTGAAGAGAATATTTCTTTTTTAAACGAAATTGTTACCGAAGATGAAATGTCGATAACGTTGTAAATAAATTGCTTATATTTTCTCATTTCCATACATAATGCTCACGATTTATTTCCATCGAAGCGTACGCGTAAACAACAAGAAATTAATTTGCCTATTTATGAAAATGAGCTCGTTTCGTAACGTTGAAAACATTTTATTAATACGGATTCGCACAAAAAAAAAAAAAACGAGGACGTTGCTCATAATTATTGCCAGGAAGCGCAGTGCAGAAAGGAAAGAAAGATTAAAACATGGTTGCAATTAAAATGTATCCCGCGTGAATACCTTTGTATAAAATCCTCGGGGAAAAAAACGCGCTTCTACTGTTTTCAATATTTACATTAACTCGTATGCAATCACTTTTTACCTCTCTTGCGTTTAACGTTCATTTAATATGGACGTTTCTGTGGAGCCAGAATTTTATCATATAAATACAAAAATTGCATTCTATGCATTGTTGAAGTTAAAATAATTCCAAGTAAAATTACTTTCACTGAAGTTCCTTGCAGAAGTTTTTTATTTGAGCAGAAAAACAAGTAATGTGGAGTTACTTTCTTTGTAAAAAGTATTCTAACTATTATTATAATTTTATCTTATTCCTTGAATTAATGTAAATGTGAAATATTCTATACATCGGTAAAATTAAAATAATTTAAAGCAAAATTACATTATTGATGTATTAAGTTTTATGAATAATAGTATAGTTGGTGAGAATGTTTATTTATTTATTTATTATAAGGTTAAAAATTCATTAGTGTACTAGAGAATATATAATGATATTTTTACAGTTGAGGTAGAGAACAGTGCACATAGATAAACAATATATAATGTATATATACATATACATAAAAAATTTTAATGAAAAATTCTAGAGGCCAAAATAGACGAAAATCAAGAATACCAATTTCTTGATTGAGGCTTCGTTAAAAAGTTATTAACAAAATTATTGTTAAAAATTATTAATAAGATTTGTCCACCTCCCTGAATTTTTTTCTCGAAACTGCGTAGGATTTCAGGGGTATGCCTATTCACCAAAAATGATTGTAATTGACCCCTGCAACTGAAAATATTTTTTTCAAAACGATTTGAAATTTTTTTTTTCGTCGAAAAATTTAGGCACCTACCTCCTATCGATTTTTCTTAAAAATTCGTTTTTGATTTATAACAAATGTGGTTGGCGCTGTACGGAAAAGTTGTTTAATATTTTTTTATATCTATTCATTGGATCTACTTCAGAAAAAAGTTTCATTGAAATATATTTACTATAAACATCATAACTTCTGAACGAATTGAAGGATTTTAATGTTTCAAAATGCAAACGACGCGTATTTTAGTGGCGAGTATGTAGAAATTCTAAGAATATTGGAAAAGTTGTTCCTTGACCCTGTAAAGTGAAAAAAACCCCATAAAAATAGTCCGATTTTCAAACAACCATAACTCTTACAATAGTGAATATATTTCAATGAAACTTTTTTCTGAAGTAGAGCTTATAAGTACCCACAAAAAAGTATTAGACAACTTTTCTATAGGGCGTCAAACAAAATTACTAAAAATCAGAAACGAATTTTTAAGAAAAATCGACAGGGGGATAGGTGCCTAAATTTTTCAACAAAATTGAAAAGTTTCAAATTGTTCTGAAAAAATTATTTTCGGTTGCAGGGATAAATCACGATCATTTTTGGTCATTACACATGCCTACAAAATCCTACGCATTTTCGAGAAAAAAATTCAGTACGGGCGGATCCTTAAACGTTAATAACGTTTTAACGAAGCCGCAATTAACAAATTACTATTCTTGATTTTCGTCTCATTTTGGCATCTAGAATCTCCCAATCAAATTTTTCCCAGAGATGGTCGAACATCCTGTATAGTATGTAATATACAAAATACAATATATTGTAAATAAAACAATATTTTATACATTTTATTTTGACAAGGAAAAAAATTATGATTACTTTTCTCGTAGAAAATGTTTCCCAACTTACGGCCATTATTATAGTTTTTTATTTTCTCTTTTTCCGGAGGTCCAGTAAATATGAATTAGAATGATATTGTTCCAACTGGATGTACTCGAGCGTTGCAGTTGAAGGGACAGAGTAAGCATTTCTCGCATTGCAACGGTTTCGAGGAAGACGTATCTAATATGGAGGGCGATAGTTTCTCTGGAGATCCGATTTGCGGCTACCTTTTCGGGCTGGTTTCGCACGTGCGAACGTTGGCAGTCTGTTTCGTCTGGCTGCCTACGTACTCGGTCGCCGGTTGACTCGTTTTAACCCACGTAGGACGCGTTAATGAACTTGGAAAGATCGCTGCGGAGGATAATGCCGGCGCAACCTTGTACTCGTCTTAACGTTTTAAACTCGCTGAGGGACGAGTGAATCACTTTGCCGCGATTACCGTTTGCGTAAGCCTCGCGTTCCTCGTTTGCCAGCGGATTTCTTGTTCGCGGCAAACGCACTGGATCCTTTCGGGCTGTTGAATCAAATTGCCGCGCCTTTTTATTTCCCGGATTACGCGTCTGGTGCAAACGAACGTTGCTTCCACGCAACAATCTTCAAAACATCAAATATCTCTCCAAACAAATCCCATTTCAAAATTAAAATTTAATTCCTGTTTTATATCCTTGCATTATTTACTTTATTATTCACAGTCTCTCGGTCGTCAAATTTGTTTCGAATATAATATAAGGGTAGAATTAATCGTGAACATCTAGCTGAATAAAAGTAAATAGAAAAACTGATTTAGAGGAAAAATTGGAAATTTTTGCAACTTGATTGCCTCGATTAAAAAGGGTAAAGGATTATTAAATACTCGAAAATTAATTATTTCAGGTCCATGATACAACGTTTTGTCATTTTGCTTTTTAAATGTTTAAAGGCATATTTTGAAAATATGCTCGAAAATTTTTGCTCCAAAATTTTGTAGCCCTTTTAATTCCTGTTTTATATCCTTGGATTATTTACTTTATTATTCACAGTCTCTCGGTCGTCAAATTTGTTTCGAATATAATATAAGGGCAGAATTAATCGTGAATATCTAGCTGAATAAAAGTAAATAGAATAACTGACTTGGAGGAAAAATTGAAAATTTTTGCCACTTGATTGTCTCGATTAAAAAGGGTAAAGGATTATTAAATATTCGGAAATTAATTATTTCAGATCCACGACACAACGTTTTGCCATTCTGCTTTTTAAATGTTTAAAAACATATTTCAAAAATATGCTCGAAAATTTTGTATACCTTTTAATTTCTGTCTTATATTCTTGGATTATTTATTTTATTATTTACACAGTCTCATGGTCGTCAAAATTGTTTCGAATATAATATAAGTGTAGAATGAATCATGGAAATCTAGCTAAATGGAAATAAATGGAAAAACTGACGTGAGAAAGTAATGCCAAATCTTGCAACTTGATTGCCTCAATTAAAAAGGGTAAAGGGTTATTAAATATTCGGAAATTAATTATTTCAGGCTCACGACACAACGTTTTGTCATTTTGCTTTTTAAATGTGTAAAGGCGTATTTCAATATGAAAATTTCTGTTCCAAAATTTTATGTACCTCTTTCTACTTTATTCATTTCGTTATAACAAGCACGGATGTAACGACTAACATTATCATTTTAATTTATGCGTGTTCTTGTGCAATTTCTTTCTTTCATTGATTGCTACATGGCTTGCTACACGAGGATATACCTTATTATAAAGTTTCATTCAAAAAATCGAGTTTAAGATTCATTTAGGTGAAATCATGTATTATTTAGTAGCAATTTTTATTTGCAGACGAGTAACACTAAATTCAATTTTAAACATACCCGATATTAAATGCAAGTTGTCTGTAATTAAAAACCATATTGTGATTACGTAACTACGGGTGTATCGTAATTTATACAGTTACATTAACACATTGGTACATTTATTTGTACCAAAGGAATTAAAACGATAGAAACTTGAAGAAATACATAATGCAATGGTAATAAATGTTTATTCATTTTCTTATCAAAAACTGTGGTACATTGTAAAAAATCCAGTCGAATAAATTTTTTGTAATTCTTACTAGAATTTACTAATGGGTCATTTTGACCACTTTGGTGGTACCAGTGTCGATAAAAATAAAAATTATTGCACGTTAAAAAAAAAATACAAGACCTCATCGTTCGTACACCGAACAGTAGCCATAGCTAAGAATATTTTTAGACTTCTGGTGCTCGTTATAGCCGAGTTGGATCCGTAGTTTATTATTGCAGTCACTGAGCATGGTTTCTCTTGTTTATCTGGCGACTATGTTGCCCGAGTTAACTCGGGCGTTGCTGTTCACTGATTAAGGATACAAGAAAGTGGTTTTTACAGAAGCTTGCAAAATAGAATTATTTTAAGTTAATAAATTATAACAAAATCGTTTTACAATAACACAAATCCTCTCAATCCACAAAAACAAATTTTTTATCTCGTTGAATGTACTCTTTTTACATTTAATAAAATGTCTCGCGATTGCATCAAATTACAATTGAATTTCGTTCACTGTACCGTACAGTTTGAGCACCCAGTGCATTAGGACGTTTTTTCCCCGCGCAACGTACGGTTTTTCTGCGGAAAACGGCGGGATCGATCTTCCTGTCCGTTCTCGAAGATATTAAAACGCAACCAGCGAAAGGGACCCGGGAGAAATCGATGAAGACGAACAGGTACGATGATTAAAAAAAAAAAATGCTCCAGGTAAATGGTGTAATTTTATTTACTGGGAGAGGGGGGGCGGTCGCTTTGAGTCATTTCTCAGGCTTAACCAGACGCGGTCGTTATCGCCCGGCTTTGCCTTGAAACAAAAGCTCGGAAAAGCGCAGGAGACCCGCGAAGGTGGGAAGAAAAAGGGAGATAGATAACGTCAAGGGCCATAGACGGAGAGGCAGAAATAGAAAAAGATTTCTTTGAAACTGCCTCTCCTTGAACCTTCCAACGAACGGCGCCGCGGAGATTTTCCAACATTTTTCAGCCGTCCCTTTTGTTCGCCGCGAAGTATCCGAGAAATAATTTCAGGACAACGGTTGCATTTATATATTTTTTTTTTTCCACAGTTTTAGTTTGAGGATCCGAACGCGAAGGGACCCCCGGGGGTCTTTGTTTCGTTTGGCTACGCGAAAGTATTTTTAAGCTCGCAATTAAAGTGGAAAATCCAGTCTGGAGCGTTCCCTTTTGTTTGTAATTTCTTTAACGCGCAACATCGAAGCTACCAATGGGCGTTAAATTCTTTGCTCGACGAGGATTTACGACGATTACGGTAACAATGCGTTCGTCTGCTTTGTCATCGTCGATTTATCGGTTATAGAATGTACACGGATCGAAGAAATTGTTGTTCGAGACTGGGGACACACGTGTCTCCGGGTAAGAAATTAGCTTTTAATCAAGACTCGCTACCCTGAAACGGTCATAAACCATTCGCGTTCCCGGTCCCCGCGGAACTACGCCCTTTTTTGCCAATTATCAGTTAGACGACTATTCCTGTTTCAGTGATTTAGATGGCGCTCGTACGTCAGGCTACAAATTAGCGACCGCGTACTAATTAGCTTTTGCCAGCATCTAAGGGCACCACCGTGCAAAAGCAATTATCTAAATCAATGTCTCGCGATTCTAATGTGCTGCAGGGGAGAGACTCTCTTGCGTAAGGAACCGTGACGGTGTAATATTTAAAGTAGCCATCGGAGAACCGTTTAAAACCTTCGAGTTCTACGGTTTCGACGCCCTCTGAATAATGTGACAATTATGGTGGTTACGCTTCACCACGGTACTGTTTGTCAAACGTTGGAGTTTTGACGCCTCGATTAACTGGACAAATTGTCAAATTACGGTTCCTCTTGTTGTGATACTCGTCGAAAAGAGCCGCATATTTTCCAACGAATTTGGTGATATGAGCCATTTATTTTCCAAAAAAATCGAGTTGGCTACCTTAATAGTTACATTTTTACATGATCGTTTCATTTTGAAGCAACTTGTTACTAATATATTTAAGATCATTAAGATTTTGTAACACGAAAATTTGCTGGTTAATGAAGCGATGAAAAAGTTTATTTTGAAAGTGGCGTAAGTCCCATTGTGAGAGTTTCAAATGGATATGGAAAATATTGTGCAATAAAATTTTATGAGATCCCAGCTTTGTTATTTTGTTGCATAGTGTTATCAAAGTAGCAGTTGAATTATCAATGTGCAATGAATTTGTTATAAACACAGAACAGCGCCTGTCCACGGAAAGACAGAAACGCGACTTTTTAAAGACTAAAAAATACTGACGGTGAATGAGTAAATTGGTTTAAAATATGTTGGATGAGATTTTTGAAAAGCGATCCATTTAATTATTCTACAAAACGACAACAAACGAGGATGCACCATTCAAAACATTGGATTTGCTATTGCAACGTGGAAGCCCGAAAAACTTTAATAATATCAAGTTGGCACCACTATACAAAAAAAAACGAGACCGCTCACAAACCTAAAATACAAGGACTTAATGGATTTATTACATTATGCAGGGTGTTCGGGCACTCCTGGCAAATATTTTAATGGGGGATACTAGAGGCCAAAATAAGACGAAAATCAAGAATACCAATTTGTTGATGGAGGCTTTGTTAAAAAGTTATTAATAATTAAATTCAAAAATTTGAAATCGTTTTGGAAAAATTATTTTCGATTACGGGGGTCATTTACAATCATTTTTGGTGAATACACATATCCCTGAAATCCTACCCTCCTTCGAGAAAAAAATTCGGGTGAGGTGGTGAAATTTCTCGGCGAAAAAAAAAATTTTTCAAATCGTTCTAAAAAAATTATTTTTGACTGCAGGGACAAATTATAATCATTTTTTGTTAATAGGCATACCCTCAAAATCCTAACCATTTTCGAGAACAAAATTCCTTACCGAAAATATAATTTCAGGCCATAAATGCTTCTCGTAAATTTCATGCGAATCTTTAAAACACCATAACTTCTGAACGGATTGAACAATTTTAATGTTCAAAAAGCCAAACGCCGCGTATTTTAGTGTAAAATATGTACCAATTATAAAAATATTGAAAAGGTTGTTCCTTGGCCCCGTAATGTTAGAAAAACCCCATAAAAATGGTCAAATTTTCAAAGAGTCGTAAATTCTATAATAGTGAATATATTTGAATGAAACTTTTTTCTGAAGTAGAGCCCATAGGTACCTACAAAAAAGTATTAGACAACTTTTCCGCAGGACGTCAAACAAATTCATTAAAAATGAAAAACGAATTTTCAAATAAAATCGATAGGGGGTAGGTGTCTAAATTTTTCGACGAAAAAAAAAATTTTCAAATCGTTCTGAAAAAATTATTTTTGGTTGCGGGGGTCAATTACGATCATTTTTGGTTAATAGAAAACCCCCCGAAATCCTACTCACTTTCGGGAAAAAAATTCATTACCAAAAATCTAATTTCAAGCCAGAAATGTCACTCGGAAATTTCAAGGGTATCTTTAAAACGTCATAACTTCTGAACGGATTGGACGATTTTAGTGTTTAAAAAAGCAAACTACGCGTATTTTGATAGAGAATATGTACAAATCGCAAAAATATTCGAAAAGTTGGTCCTTGACCCCGCAAAATGGGGAAACTCCATAAAAATGGTCCAATCTTCAAACAGCCATAACTCCTACAATTGTGAATATATTTCAATGAAACTTTTTTCTGAAGTAGAGCTCATGGGTACCTACAAAAGAGTATTAGGCAACTTTTCTGTAGGGCATCAAACAAAATTACTAAAAATGAAAAACGAATTTTCAAGAAAAATCGATAGGGCGTAAGTGCCTAAATTTTTCGGCGAAATTGAAAAGTTTCAAATCATTCTGGAAAAATTATTTTCGGTTGCGGGGGTCAATTATAATCATTTTTGGTGAATAGACATACTGCTGAAATCTTACCCTCTTTCGAGGAAAAAATTCAGTATTGGCGGAACTTTAAACGTTAATAACTTCTTAACGAAGCCTCCATCAACAAATTGGTATTCTTGATTTTCGTCTTATTTTGGCCTCTAGAATCCCTCATAAAAATTTTTCCCAGGGGTGGCTGAACATCCTGTATACCACCATAGTTATTTTATATCCCTCTCTTATACACAAAATGGAGAAGACTGAATAATAATTAATAAAACAATATTAATTTTAATGTAAAAATTATTTAACAAAGAATTAAAGTTGAATATTTTTTTGATTTTATAACATAAAAGTGTATATATTTATTTTTATTTCAAGGGAAATTTAGTTTTCCTATGGACTTGTGCTTTCTTAAGAATTGAAAACGTCATTTCATCGATTTTAAAAGTGGCTTAAGTCCAATCATAGCCATCAAAAACATATTATTTCTTAAATAATGTTAATTATCCTAATTGGGATGATAAATTTGACACTCTTAGAATCCCAAAAACATTATTCTACTGTGTCATTTGTTACCCATATTTTTAAATTTAATCCAACGCAAACCTTTCAATATCTCTATTCGAACATAAATGGACTTACGCCACTTTCAAAATAAACGACTCATATAATGGCTTCAAATCGTATCTTTTTTTATAGCAAATAAATAATGATGTTTTTGTTATTTTATTTGCGCGTAGCGCCATGATTTACAGCCCTCATATTTTGTATTCCACAAGATAGGCATTCAGCTTTTTCTCAAGCGCTTAGTTATTCATTCTCTTGACGGCTTATAAATTGTTAAATTACGCTAAAAATTCGAGAGATAAATATGAATAATTCAATAGACCGCGTTTGTTAATATATAGGTATTTCTAAGTAACAAACCGTCGCAATAAAGCTATCTAAAATACTTTTTCCTGTGACCGAGACATCTTTTTATTTTCGTCACGAATTAATTGGGCGAACCATTCAATTATTTCGATTGTCTGATTGTTTGTTGCTCGGTGCAACGCATCGATCTTCATTTGAGATTCGCAAATAAAACACTTGGTTAGCGATCGTCGGGCCTAATTGCTCCATAGATACCGTGTATCCATTCAATCTTAATGAAATTGAAGCTTCGCAGACACTTACACGTCCTCAGAACTTTAACTCAACAGTCTGAATCATGGGATTAAATTTAGTTTCAAAGATTCGACAATTCTTGCCCATATTGAGTACTGTTTAACACTAGAACTATCAAAGCAGTCAAAATCATTCATTCGTAGTTTCTAACAAAATTTGTAAAAGATTTGTTCGACTGAATTTTTGAAAATTTATCGTAATTTTCTACAAGAGAATGAATAAACATTTATTTTCGTTGCATTATACATTTCTTCACGTATCGTTTTAATTCACCTAGCGTTAAATTCAATTTGAGTTTGCATAAAGTGCAAATATCGATTTCTATTACTAATTAAATGATCCAGTATACTACTTAATTGATATTACAAAACATTTTATAATATATTACACATTATACAAAATAAAACAGAGTCAAAAAAACATCGAACGACAAAATATTTAAACCGACTGAAGTTTCGAGAAATTTTTTCCAAGTGACGGAAGAATTAAAAATCTGAACGACCAAAATTCGAGTTTACCAAGTTAATTATATTTCTTAGTTGAATGAAGAATAGAAACGTTGCACGCGTAAGAGCGTTTTCAGTTCAAGTCGACTTTCGAGGAACGATGTCACTCGATGGATTATCTTGGTTTCCATGGGGGTCTGCCATAAGTCAGACAGTCTTTTTCATCCTGGTTTGATACGGTTCTCAGTAGCTGGCAAGGTGGTCTCTTCGCGGTGTGGTCGTCGTCTCTCCTTGTTCCTAGTAAACGACCCATTGATATTTATAATATTTCCGTTGGAATGAAACAACCGCGGTTTTAAAAGACGCCCGTTGAAAATAATCTTTATGAATGGCAGTGACTTACCGATGCCCTCTCGCGACTCGTTTATACTGGAATTTCGTACAGAAAAGATTGCATTAATACTTTCATCGCGAACGAGCATTTATAGACATTTATTCAGAGAATAATCACTGGTTCATTTATTTTTGAAATTTTTATTTAAAAATATTTTATTTTCGTACCGTACAACGACTAAGAAATATTGCAATTATTGTAATATCTTGTATTTTACAATTGCCCGTACATTGATTTTTCTTTCGTATTGATGTTGGAACAAAATTCTATTTATTTTGGAAATTTTCATTTAAAAGTATTGAATTGCATTTTTCGTAGCATCTAACGATTGAAAAATATAGCACTGATTGCGATCTAGTATTTTACAATAGCCTGTACATCGATAAATTTTCTTTCGTATTAATATTGAAACAAAATTACAATCTCGCATCGTTTTCATTCTAAAAGAAGTGAACGATTGAGCAGGTGATCGAAATAGTAATAATTCGTCACAGAATAAGATTATAAAAATTAGATTAAGGTAGAACGTTCTGAATCGAATTATTTTAATCCGATCCGTACATAAGGCTCATACACGTTCTACCGGGCGTTGAACTCTCTGATTCTTTGAACCTCTTAACGAAGAATCCATTAAGTTCGTGCATCAACCGGGCAGCAAAGAGACATTCAAATATCATTAATGTCTTCCATTCTGTTGAATTTACACGAGTGACGGGGATACCTGGAAAATTGCTCGTCGTATAAAAATCTCGAAGTTATCTTTCACCCTTTGTTATCTGCTTTCGTATGCCATTATAAAATACTGGAAAATCGACGATTATTATTCATACGCGTGAAAAACTTTAGTTTCCTGATAGAATATTTTAATGAAAATGTCTGGAGTGGTAGATAATTTTATTACAGTAATGCAGAGAATTTGGTCAAGAATCGTCGTTTCCATTAGCGAATCCAAAGTTTGTAATTCAAATACGTTTCATTAAGCTTTTACAAGGCGCGAGTAATATACGAGTTTAGCTCGGCCAGTATTCATGGAACATTCGCATACCCCAAAAGGGCATCTCTTCCATCTAAACAACTATATTCGTAGGAGAGATTATTGTTTTTCCTAGCATCTCGCGGCGGTAACGCGTTTACCCACGGCGCCTGGCGTCGTTTAACGCACGGGGCGTCGTTTTGCATACAAAATAGTCGACGTTACTCATCCTCTCGAATAATCGAGACTCATTCACATGCATGCCAGTTAGGCGCGATGGTCTCTGCACCACGGGGCAAGGGAGCTCTTAGAATACGTCGTTGTGTACGTCCACACATTCGTTCGTTGAAACTTCTTCGCTCGCCATGATGCTATTTTGTACCTTCCCGTCTGTTATTAGCTCGAGTGCAGTGTATTGGGCAAAATTTCACTCACTGTCGGTTGTACAAATTTTATTCTTCAATTTCTGATCGGATCCTATATTAATTTATTGCTCAAAAAATCTGTCTGCGAACGAATTAAATGCGTTATATGCGAATAAAATTCACTCGCTTTATGAATGCACGTGTTCACCTTTGTTTTGTTTTCTGTCTCAGAAGAGTTCTGTGACTTCAATACTCGGTATTATCAATAATTATTTATGGATTGTGTAAAAATTATTTATAAATATTTCGTTAGAAATAAATGTTTTCTATTATTTAGTCATTTTTTTACGAATATAATATCATTCTTTTCATTCTGGTGTTTGGTTAGCAAAAGTGAGATTTTATACGTTCTAAAAATAAAAAAGGTTCCGCAACAACGTCAGTTTTTATACCGGTATTGAGTAAACGAAGCTTCCTGAACAAATTACAACATTGAACGTATTGAAGCGTGTAACCAACATGGGAGTTTAGATCCGCTATGGAGTATACTGTACTTTCATTGACCGTCACTTCAGGGACTTTCTGCAGTGTACAGTACTACTCAAAAGTGAAACACACATGTACTATCCACCTTCTGCAAAATGTAACATGGATTCCATTACCAGAAATCCTCGAAATCGAAGCTTTCTATGTTCAATTACCACTCGAAAGTAAAAATCCAACTCGTGAATTTTTTTCTATGTCGAATTCGACGCAGGGACCGTGAATTTATTGTTTTTTTTTCGCGCGTTATGTCGCAGAATTCGCGACGCTGCGGGGGCGAGAGGGGAGAAATATCGACGCGTGTGTTCTGGCAACTCTTCAAACGATGCATTTCCGAAAATCAATTTCGCGGCGAGGCCCCTGGCGAATTCGAGCGTCGCTGGTTCGGAACTAGCTTGTCGTCGGGCCAATGAAAATTAAACCGCCGAGATCGAAATTTACGCTGGCGTCGCCGGAATAAAATTTTGCAACGACGGGACGGTAAAATCCAACCGTGAACGTTTATTTTCGATGAAACTATTACGAAACTTCGATATTTATGATACTCGACGAAACAATAAACGTTCTCCTCGGTGTCGATCAGACTTTCACTCGTGTACTTAAAAATTGCAATTAATTTTGATCGTTAAATTTCTTTTCTTTATATGTGCTCCCCGATAAATACTATTTGTAATTTTTTTCATACTAAAAGAAGAGGAAATATAATTAACTTTTATAAAAGTCTACATTATTTGATGAAACTTCGTACATTTATAAAGCAGCCAAAAATAATCGACACGTATTTTTGTTTAACTGCGGTAACTCGAGTTTAAGGGGTGAGACCACCCCTTGAAGTTTTGGCTCGAAACGGCTATCTCGAAAACGGAAAGACATACGAAAAAATTGTTAATGGGCGACGTTAATGGTTTCTTATGTACAATAACATGGTGTTAAAAAATTTAACAAAATACAATTTGTTTATAACAAAAACAAATTTATTAACTTAATTTTTCATTTTATTGAAATTTTCATAATGACAAAAAATGACGAGCATTTTATTCCAAATCTATTGGTATGTAATATTTTAAAATTGCCTCCTACAGTTTTGCAGATTTAATGATTTACAGCTTGCGCGCACATCCACTATGGTAGCAGCCGTTCTAACTTTGATTTTAATGAAGCACTGTAGGCTTGCACTATGTTATACAATAACAAGTAACAAGTAACAATAACAGTGACAAGTTTCTTAACAGCAATGAAAAGATTAATTGTTTTTATTACCCACCTATGACATCGTGTCAAAGGTGGAGCGATTTATAAATTATAAATACATACAGTGTGTATAGCAATTACTCTATGTAGTTTCGATAATAGTGGTACTCGTCGAAAAAATGTTTGAAACATAAAGATTTCTTACACCATGCGCATTTAATTATTGCCACGTGACCACAAATATGGCATCTTGGTTCATTTTTAACAGAATAGCAGTACACAACAGGATTCTGGAATGCATTTGGTTTTTCATCTGTACAGGGTATTCGGCCACCCCTGGGAAAAATTTTAATGGGAGATTCTAGAGGCCAAAATAAGGCGGAAATCAAGAATACTAATTTGTTGATAGAGGTTTCGTTAAAAAGTTAACAAAAGCAAATTAAAAAATGTTAAATTATTCTGAAAAAATTATTTTTGGTTGCGGGGCTCAATTACAATCATTTTTGGTGGATACACATACCCCTGGAATCCTACCCAATTTCGAGAAAAAAATTCGAGTAGGTACTGAAATTTTTAGATGAAATTAAAAAATTTCAAATCATACTAAAAAAATTATGTATAGTTACAGGGGTCAATTACAAGCATTTTTAGTGAATAGACATACCCCGAGATCCTACGCACTTTTAAAAAAAAAATTGTTTACCGAAAATCTAATGTGAGGCCAGAAATGCTTCCCTGAAATTTCATGCATAACTTTAAAACGTCATAATTTCTGAACGGATTGAAGGATTTTAATGTTTAAAAAAGCAATCAACGCGTATTTTAGTAGAGAATATGTAGCAATTATAAAAATATTCGAAAAGTTGTTCCTTAACCCCGTAATGTTAGAAAAACCCCCTAAAAATGATTCAATTTTCAAACAGCCATAACTCCTACAATAGTGAATATATTTCAATGAAACTTTTTTCTGAAGTAGAGCCCATAGGTACCTACAAAAAAGTATTAGACAATTTTTCTGTAGGGTAACGAACAAAATTATTAAAAATTAAAAACGAATTTTTAAGAAAAATCGACAGGGCGTAGGTGCCTAAATTTTTCAGCGAAATTAAAAAATTTCAAATCGTTCTGGAAAAATTATTTTCGGTTGCGGGGGTCAATTACAATCGTTTTTGGTCCTCAGATATACCCTCGAAATCCTATCCACTTTCGAGAAAAAAATTCGAGAATGTGTGAAATTTTTCGACAAAATTAAAAAATTTCAAATCGTTCTGGAAAAATTATTTTCGGTTTAAAATTTAAAATTTAAGTTTAAAAGTATATTGTATAATTTAGTGCAAGCCTACAGTGCTTCATTAAAATCAAAGCTAGAACGGCTACTACCATAGTGGATGTACGCGCAAGATGTAAATCATCAAATCTGCAAAACTGTAGGAGGCAATTTTAAAATATTACATACCAATGGATTTGGAAAAAAATGCTCGTCATTTTTTGTCATTATGAAAATTTCAATAAAATGAAAAATTAAGTTAATAAACTTTTTTTTGTTAGAAACAAATTGTATTTTGTTAAATTTTTTAACACCATGTTATTGTACATAAGAAACCATTAACCTCGCCCATTAACAATTTTTTCGTATGTTTTTCCGTTTTCGAGATAGCCGTTTCGAGCCAAAACTTCAAGGGGTGGTTTCACCCCTTAAACTCGAGTTACCGCAGCTAAAAAAGAATACGTGTCGATTATTTTTGGCTGCTTTATAAATGTACGAAGTTTCATCAAAATCGAAGCCTGACCGTTCGCGAAGGTTCCTTTTTAGTCTTATTGCTCAAACTCTATATTTCTTCGTCGATAAGTACCATTTTTGTAATTTGACATAATACAATCGGTACTTCTAGCAGACATGTAATTTTTTTCTTACCAAAATAAGGTGAAATATAATTAATTCACATTATTTCAGACGCGTCCAATATTTTAATTATATCTAATACATTATTATTATCAAAATCTCTAAAAATATTTTAGTTTCATTACTCAAGCTATATTAAGTAGACGCTTTAATAATTGTGTAAGGACTATAATACTCTGATCAAGGTGTATAAATATCCTCGTTTTATAGACTTAGCGACTACTAATTATATCGTAATAATACGTCTCCCATATTTTAAAATATAATAGCGAAAGGTCGGTCCAAAAAATTTATGGCCAGCGATGTATCATTCGGTTAAATATTTTTTGACAGCGTCTCTCTCGACGATGTTATTACGCTTCGTGTTCCGTATTTCCCAAGAGTTTCGCGGTTATGCAATTAATTGTGCGTCAATCGTTTCTCTAGATCTAACAGGCTCGTAATCCAAGGACAGCTTCTTTAGGTACACGGCTTTAAGTACTTTCTCGAGAGTCGGTGTAAATCGGGTCAGTCCTTTCGGCATTATGAGGCGAGCAGGAAATTCGACGTAATAAAGAAAATGGCGGTAAACGTGGTCGTTGAGTCTGCCAGGCCGTTCCTGCTTGTTCACAATAGTATTGCGTAAATTTACAAAGGACGATTAGGTAAAAATACTGTCCACGTTTTACTCGCCGTTGATGCTCTTTGGTGGTGAAAGTTTCAACTCGTTTGTTGTATTCGACGATCTGCAACGTGGCCATTCATTAGTATTTTAACTTCAAAAAAATTGCACATATTATTTGAATATTAATAAATAAGCATATATAATCCTGGTGAAAAAGAATGTTTAGTTTTTCTCACAGAAATTATTAAAAATAGCTCCTTAATTTTCGTGTGTCTACATTGAATTTAATTTTTAACAGAGATTATAAATGATACAGATCATCTACCTAAATGGCAATGTCTATAATAATGGCTCAGAAATAGCTTAGAATTAATTCGAAGTATAATATAATTTTCACAAGTACTTAGTATTGTCTTTCAATTTTTTAATCTTAAAGAGAGATCACAAGTGATACAGATCACCTAAGTAAATAACAACGTTTATAATAATAACTTGGAAATAATTTAGAATTTATTCAAAGTATAATGTAATTTACACAAGTGCCTCGAAGTTGATAATGCAGAGAAGCAACGGTTTTATGTTTCTAAAATTAAAGGATATCGGTAATCGAGCATTCGAGATCGAAGTAATTGCCTCTCGGAGCTATTCGTACGCCAGCATGAAAAGTTAATGAGATTCGAAATACGATACGCCGTTCAATCATTTCAGTCTCCTTCGAAATCCACGATGGGAAAACAGTTAATAATTCTCTCGGAGACGCAGCGTTTCTCGCGGAATAAATTACGTTTCATCGCAAATTGTGTGCATCGTGCAGTTTTACAGTCGCCGCGTAAACGGTCTTAATGAGCCCATTGTTAACATACCCTCTACCAACACTAGGAACCATTACGTTCGCCACATTGTGCATGTTCATGACGCCGGTGGAACTGCCAACCATTTCCAACCCATTATTACGGTAGCGGCTATGGTCTTCGATCATTTCCAACGCCAGCCATTGTCCATCAGACGGCAGATTATTAATGTGCACTGATACCACTGATAAGGCCAATCGGTGACTCTGATGCAGTCAATGAAAGAATAGCGAGGCTCCAGAAACGAGAAACTTCTCTAACTCGCTCCTGAACACTTCTAATAAAATATTCTTTAGAGATTTTATTTATTGATTATCAATAGAGTGCAGATCTTTATGGAAATTCATATTTTTATTAATAGAATTGCCTCGACCCCTAAATATAATAATTCGTATCTTAAGTATTTCTTATATTTTTATATATCAAGTGCATTTTGTAGTTTATTGAAAATTAAAATTTTCCATAAATGCAGAAACATCCGTAGTCTGCTGATAAATTTCAAACAGCAATATTTGAATGCAAATTGAATGAAACAGGAACTTTGTACAGAGTTGTCTCAACCCCTAAATATAATAATTCGTATCTTACTCTATTTTTTATATTTTTGCATATTGAGTGCACTATATAGTTTTTCGAAAATTTAGTTATTAAACAGTCTAGTCATTAATATATAACCAATCTATCAGTTTATAACATAAGAATATGTTATTATTACAGCTACCACACTCAAAGAGTTCAATTAATCGACTCACTGATTAGATTTCCAATTGCCAATAAGCCAATTTTGATCTGTCCATTTACAAACCCAAAAGGGCTCGTAAAATTATTTTCTCCTCCCTCAAAGAATATAAATTACAAATCTGTATGCATGATTTCAAATGTTTAATAAAAGAAAAAGATTATTACTATTGTAGGAAAAATCTCGAAAGTTCTGTTTAATGATCTTGTCAGCTTTGCATTCTTTTCAATGTCAAAACTTTCTTGCTTAATAGAATGCTAATTTGTCATTAGGATATTCAGCGCAAAGATATTAAATTTTCGCGCGACACGTCGAGAAAATAGTTAATTTTCAATCGATGTTTTGTTCGCGGATGTATTTTATTGGCAGTAAAAGGCGGGGCGAACGATGGCGCGGCGCGTTGGTATTTCGAACTGCAAAGAATGCGCGTAATGTTTCTTACAACGCGAATTTTCCTTTGAAGCGTTTCTTTCTCATAAATAAAATATTCGCCCCGAGCATTTTACGAGGCAAAACTTCAGCCAAAGGCTGTCATAGCTGCGCCACGAGGCACATTCAGCTGGAAAAAAGTCCCCGGGAATTTAGTTTCATAATTTCGTTTGGCGCGTGGCCTAATATTCATTGATACAGAAGCGTAATAAATTGCATTAACAGTTTCATTTCACTTTGTACTAGCCTACTCGTTCCGGCGACGAATTTACGAAGTTCTAGATCCTATAAACTCCACCTTCTACAGATGATAATTTATCAAAAAAACTCGCTGATAGCTACTTCATATTTTAAATTAATCTTTGTAGAGCTTGTCTCAACAGTATTACCGTATTTTATTTGATTCTATTTACTCTCAGGAGGTTAGTTAAATTTTATAGAAAATTAAAAGTTCACTTTTCCCTAATTTTGTATAAAATTTAATCAATATTTTAGTAGTTTTTTCAATGCTGAGGGTGATTTAAATTCGGCGTTGTAAAGTCTTATATCGAATTATTTTTGCAAATCATCTAGAAAAAAATATTAATTTAAGAATATTTTATTTGTATCCCAATAGTAACAGAGATGTTTAAGTGTCCCATTTAAATGGTCCACCTTGAAAATTTGATCAATGTTTTAATTTTCCTAACAATAGATATGACTTGTATCCATCGTTGAAAAGTGTTTTCATATTGAATTATTTTTGCAAATCAACTAAAGAAAAAAAATTAATTTGAGAATATTTTATTTCTATCCCAATAGAACATTTGGACAATCCATTTTGAAAAGTTAATCAATATTTTAATTTTTCCAGCGCCAGAAGTGCCTTATATCCACCATAGAAAAGTGTTCTTATATCGAATCACTTATCCAAACCCCCAAAAGAGAAAAATAAATTAGCTAAAATCTTGTTCCCCCGTTACAATGAATAGTAGCAGCCACATTTAAGCGTTCTCGTTTAAATGGTCCACCTTGAAAATTTGATCAATGTTTTAATTTTCCTAACAATAGATATGACTTGTATCCATCGTTGAAAAGTGTTTTCATATTGAATTATTTTTGGAAATCAGCTAAAGAAAAGAAATTAATCTGAGAATATTTTATTTCTATCCCGATAGAACGTTTAAACGATCCACTTTGAAAATTTAATCAATATTTTAATTTTCCCAGCGCCAGAAGTGTCTTATATCCACCATTGAAAAGTGTTCTTATATCGAATCATTTATCCAAACCCCCAAAAGAGAAAAATAAATTAGCTAAAATCTTGTTCCCCCGTTTCAATGAATAGTACCAGCCACATTTAAGCGTTCTCATTTAAATGGTCCACCTTGAAAATTTGATCAATGTTTTAATTCTCCTAACAATAGATATGACTTGTATCCATCGTTGAAAAGTGTTTTCATATTGAATTATTTTTGGAAATCAGCTAAAGAAAAGAAATTAATCTGAGAATATTTTATTTCTATCCCGATAGAACGTTTAAACGATCCACTTTGAAAATTTAATCAATATTTTAATTTTCCCAGCGCCAGAAGTGCCTTATATCCACCATAGAAAAGTGTTCTTATATCGAATCACTTATCCAAACCCCCAAAAGAGAAAAATAAATTAGCTAAAATCTTGTTCCCCCGTTACAATGAATAGTACCAGCCACATTTAAGCGTTCTCGTTTAAATGGTCCACCTTGAAAATTTGATCAATGTTTTAATTTTCCTAACAATAGATATGACTTGTATCCATCGTTGAAAAGTGTTTTCATATTGAATTATTTTTGCAAATCAACTAAAGAAAACAAATTAATTTGAGAATATTTTATTTCTATCCCAATGGAACGTTTAAACGATCCACTTTGAAAATTTAATCAATATTTTAATTTTCCCAGCGCCAGAAGTGTCTTATATCCACCATTGAAAAGTGTTCTTATATCGAATCATTTATCCAAACCCCCAAAAGAGAAAAATAAATTAGCTAAAATCTTGTTCCCCCGTTTCAATGAATAGTACCAGCCACATTTAAGCGTTCTCATTTAAATGGTCCACCTTGAAAATTTGATCAATGTTTTAATTCTCCTAACAATAGATATGACTTGTATCCATCGTTGAAAAGTGTTTTCATATTGAATTATTTTTGCAAATCAACTAAAGAAAACAAATTAATTTGAGAATATTTTATTTCTATTCCAATAGAACGTTTAAACGATCCACTTTGAAAATTTAATCAATATTTTAATTTTCTCAGCGCCAGAAGTATCTTATATTCACCATAGAAAAGTGTTCTTATATCGAATCATTTATCCAAACCCCCAAAAGAGAAAAATAAATTAGCTAAAATCTTGTTCCCTCGTTACAATGAATAGTACCAGCCACATTTAAGCGTTCTCATTTAAATGGTCCACCATGTATACAGAGCAGATGACTACGCGTGTGGTCCGAGCGGACTCTCGTTCTTTTTTCGTGGCGTCTTGATTCTTCGCGTAGTTGCTTTCGTGCCACGCGTTTCTTTTCCATCCTCGAGCACGTACGTATGATAGATCGAGATTTATGTAACGCGTTCCTCGATCGTGCAGTTTTAAAGACCCGTTTATATTCGAACGACGTAATCGTCGATGTGAAACGAACGTGGCGGCGCAACGGGTTCATCGAAATGTCTTTGACGAACCGAGCGCTCTTTCACTCCGGGCAACGAAGCGCGAATGTGGCCTTTTGTATTTTCGTATTCTCGATTGTTTATTGGCGCGAGACGGGCACGAAACAACGGGAGGTTTACGACGAGCTTTAACGAATCGGCGGCGTAATTAGTAGCACGCTGGTAGGACGCTTGAGTGTCGCGTAGCCTTCGTGTTCCTCCACATTTTGTTTCCTCCCGGTCCAGATATTATTTCGTGACCCAATTTACATCCACGTTGCACAATTTTCGGTGTCAATGATTTCTGACGGAAATGGGTATCGCGATTAAATTTCTTTGTCCCGTGCGTTTGATTCTTCGAGGATGAATTATTTTTAAAAAAAGATTTTTTATTCCATGTATAAATCTATTAATAGTTCGATAAATAAATAATATCTAAAGATCTCCCTGTTTCGTGCATCTGGATCTTCGACCCCCTCAAGAGTGAATTATTTTAAAGGAAGATTTTTTACTCGATCTATTACTCGTTCGATTTTATCTCTTTTATCTCTTTTATTCTATCGTTCGTTGATCAAATAAATGGTATCCAAAGATGCATCGATTTTTATTTATTTTTGTATTTCCTTTGAAAAATTCGGTAGACTTGTTAGCTTAACGTAGCAAAAAAAAAATGTTTTGGAGCGCGAAGAGTTAATCTACCATAACTCTGGAACCATGATACAAACGCGATCTACAAATGCAGGATTTCTATTTTGTTTTAGTAGGGCAGAAATTCATCCTTTGAAGCATCGATATCCATTCACGAATCAACGCAAAGGAAATCCCCCTTTCATTGAAACGGAAAGTTTTGGTACGGCTTAACGCGAGTAACCTGATAGCGAATGGTTTTAGCTGGAATCACGTTGTTTCTCTCGTCGTGCGTGCGCTGGCCGTAGGAAACCGTGGGAACTGGACTCCGGATTCAAACGTTTCGGCCTTTTATTCCATCTGTCGCTCTTACGCCCGCTTCCTCGTTCGCGAGCGAATTCGCAATTTCTCCGTTTCAGTTCCGCGAGGGTAATAACGAGCGTTGCGTAACTTGGAGCGTTTTGCCGGTTAAGCGTAAATTAGGCGCGATTCGCGTTCCCTGAATAACGAAACAGTCGCGACGATATCTCGCGTCGTAAACCCGCGTGTCGCTGTCGGCGAGTATCCTCGTTTTTATCTCGTTCGTAATAAAAATAAAAAATTACTTTTCGAAGTAATTTATTCTCGACCGTTTCCTAAGATAAAAATAATAGCCAATCGTGTTATTTTATTGTTTCTTTGTTTCAAATTGACAAAAGACACAATTTTTGCTTTTCTTTAAATGCAATTGTTACGACAAATTGTTCTTCACAAAGAAGCCATTCAAAAGACTGAATACAAATGGTGTAAATCAGGCTCAGAAATCACGATAAGAACATAATTTTTACCAAAATACAATTTTAAAAATCTGAATATTATACGGTGTGATCGGCCACTTTTGGGAAAAATTGTAATGGGAGATTCTAGAGGCCAAAATAGGACGAAAATCAAGAATACCTATTTGTTGATGGAGGCTTCGTTAAAAAGTTATTAACGTTTAAAGTTTCGCCCGTAATTAATTTTTTTCTCGAAAATGCGTAGGATTTCGTGGGTATGTGTAATGAACAAAAATGATCGTAATTTATCCCCGCAACCGAAAATAATTTTTTCAGAACGATTTGAAACTTTTCAATTTTCAGGGTAATAGACAGTTATGGTCAGACTTTATATTTTCAGTAATGAATTGTTTTCTAGATAATGGGTAGGATTTCGGGGATATGTCTGTTCACCAAAAATTATTGTAATTGGCTCCCACAACCGAAAATAATTTTTCCAGAACGATTTGAAATTTTGTTTTTTTCGCCGTAAAATTTAGGCACCTATCCCCTGTCGACCTTTCTTAAAAATTAGTTTTTCATTTTTAATAAATTTATTTGACGCTCTACAGAAAAGTTGTCTAATACTTTTTTGTAGGTACTTATGAGCTTTACTTCAGAAAAAAGTTTCACTGAAATATATCCACTATTATAGGAGTTATGGCTGTTTAAAAATTGGACCGTTTTTATGGGGTTTTCCTCATTTTACGAGATCAAAGAACAACTTTGCCAATGTTCTTAGAATTCCTACATATTCTCCACTAAAATACGCGTCGTTTACATTTTGAAACATTAAAATCGTCCAATCCGTTCAGGAGTTATGATGTTTTAAAGATTTGCATGAAATTTCCGGAGTACATTTCTGGCCACACATTATATTTTCGTTTAGGAATTTTTTTCTCGAAAGTACGTACGATTTCGAGAGTATGCCTATTCACCAAAAATGATTGTAATCGACCCTTGCAACTAAAAATAATTTTTTTAGAACGATTTGAAACACGTGAAATTTCAGGGAAATCATTCATTCATGATCAGACGTTATATTTTCGGTATCGAATTTTTTTCTCAAAACTGAGTAGGATTTCAGGGGTATGTCTATTCACCGAAAATGATTCTAATCGACCCCTGCAACCAGAAATAATTTTTTCAGAATGATTTGAAATTTTTTAATTGAATTTTTTAATAACTTTTTAACGAAGCCTTAGTAAAGAAATTGATATTCATGATTTTCATGATTTTCGTCTTATTTTGGCCTCTAGAATCTCTCATTAAAATTTTTCCCAGGGGTTGGCCGAACACCCTGTATATAATTCCACAATTATTTCAAATAATTATAACATGTTATTTTATTTTATAATTATTTGAAATAAACGTATAAAAATTTTATATACACATTATTCATTTGAAATATTATTTCAAATAACATGTTATTTTATTTCATAATTATTTTAAAATATTGTGAAATTATATATGTATAATAATATTTCAAATAATATCATTTCGAAAGTTCACGAAAATAATTATGAAATAAAGTAACATGCTATTCGAAATAATATTTCAAATAATATTATTTTAGAAGTGTCCAGGTTCACTCTAGAGTACACAAATTCCCATCAAATTAAAATACAATAAAATTGAATTAGAGACTGAATTTTTGACAAAGAATTTCTTTTCTTTCGAAACAGTATTTTTTCGTCTAGACGAATGTTTCACGATACATCGTAAATGGAGAAAGTGTTCCCATCCAGAATTAAAATTTGTTCTCCTCTTGTTACGTGCAAACAAATTTTAACGATCAAAAAACGGATATTTGTGCAATCGTAAACGTCGAAACGTGGGTATTCTCCCAAATATCTTCATTTTTATTTCGATGGACGATGCACGAAATTTCGCCACGTTCGAAATTACGAGTTGTTTCTTGTTTTTTTCTTTTTTGTTTGAATAATGGAATCATAAATTCGAATTACAACGACGGTCGATTATTTACAATGAAACGAGACGCGATTCGATCTACGCGACGAGATCGCGATCGCGTGCTTTCTCGCGATGGAAGTTACGATCGCGGCGCGTTTTTATCCTCCGCCGTTTCGCGATGAACGTTGTACCGTTACCTTCGTGATTTCGAGAGAAAAATTACGCGCATGAAAACTCTGTGCACGCGCGAGCCGCTGTTACCTAACGTTAAATTTAGTGTCGCGTCCTTCGAGATTCTCTCAGGATGCTTTTACGAAATTCTCGTGCACCGTAATTCGCCAATGGAAACTGTTAATTAACACGAAAGAATTTTGGATAAAATTGACTTGAGAATTTGCAATTTTGTACTGAATGCTTATAGCTATTGTGGCGAACCTCTCGCGCTCGCCAGTAGAGGGCTACCCTCAACTTTCACTTTTCTCACAAGCGATCGACCATTGAATATCCCTTTTCCTTTCTTTCCTCCTGCAATCTCACTCGCTTCTTCCTTGCAACATCAAGCCTGCCATTTCTATATTTGTAAGTTGTTTAATTACCAAGATAACTTGCAAAATAGCTTATCTAATAAGACTCCCAACATTTATTATTATTGATCGTCTACATTACTCGTATAAATATATATCATTACATAAATTTAATTTGCATAATGGCTACATAAGCAAAAAGGCTGCTTTTAAATCTAACCTCGAAGGTTAGGAATTACACAAACGTGTTAGGAATTAAACACGAGACAGAGAAAAACACAAATCGAAGGAAGAATCGTAAAAAGAGTTCCCTGGTTACATAAAGTGTTCAAGTTCCAACTAAGTCGCAATAATTCAACATTTCATTTCTACACAACGTACTCTTTATCCTGTCAATGTTCTATAATTGTAATCCTAGCGAAGATAGCTTAATTTCGAACAAGTCGAACGTGAAAATCCGATCTCTGAAAGGCCCCATCGATCACACCTGTCCGTCCATTTTCAATAAATAAGTTTCGCTCGGCCCCGTAGATCGCAAGATAGTCGAAGGCGTTCGTTATCGATCGCGAGAGTGTACATTGGCATTTGGCTTTACTTTCACGCCGGCTTCAAGGTGCATTCTTAACGAACTATGTGTTCTACCGTTTTACGTTGACACCTGTTCACTTTCTAACGGGCACGTAGTCCGAGGGTGCGTTCATAATTTCGAGCTTCGCGGATGATTCACGGGTGTTTTGCAGCCCACGCGCGCCCGATGGGATCCATGAATCATCGGGAGACCGATGACGATGGATCCTTGAGGCGACTGCCAGAGGTGAAGGAGAGCTCACAGGTGTGCTCTGCAAACAGGAATCACTTGACATAAAAAAATCTTTCTCTGTGTGGATGTATATAGCGATCGAACGATAGCAGTTGAACAGGTTCGATAAATGCATCGATCCTTGCAACGATGAGCATTCGTTCCACAATTTATATACAACAATTATAGAATCGTCTAAACTTAATTCCAACACAGTTTATTCCAATCAGAAAATTCATTTAAAAATTAGACTTAATTATTTTGTAAAGCACGAGGAAAACAGCAGAAAATTATTTATTTCTTAGTTGTAATATTTTTTTATTGTGTAGATCAAATAATGGTTAAATTTTGGTAACTTGTATTCGTGATATTTGATTGCAACACAGTTTGTTTTAATCAGAATATTCATTTAAAGATTGTTCATATTTTATATCATAAGTATTATAAACTTTAGTTTGTATATCCATCGAATTAGAATTAATTCTTTCGTAAAGTACTTTAAAAACAGCAGAAAATTCATTTAAAGATTGTTGATATTTTATATCATAAGTATTATAAACTTTGGTTTGTATATCAATCGATTCAGAATTATTTCTTTGGTAAAGTACTTAAAAAACAGCAGAAAATTCATTTAAAGATTGTTCATATTTTATATCATAAGTATTATAAACTTTTCTTTATCATGTAAATTAAATAATGTTTAAATTGTAGTAACTTGTATTCGTGATCTTTGATTGCAACACAGTTTATTCCAATCAGAAAATTCATTTAAAAATTGTTGATATTTTATATCATAAGTATTATAAACTTTAGTTTGTATATCCATCGAATCAGAATTAATTCTTTGGTAAAGTACTTAAAAAACAGCAGAAAATTACTTTTTTCATAATCGTAATATTTCTTTATCATGTAAATTAAATAATATTTATATGCTGACTTGTATTCGTGATCTTTGTACCAAAGTCAAGTTTTTCGAATTAACTCGACAGAAAGGATGCGAGTCCCTATAATAATTGCATCGTACGTTTCAGTGTTGGTGTCCACCTTTAATTTCGAAGAAAACGATTCTCTCGACGAGAGTTGCGAGCTCCGCGGCTTTTCATTTGCCCGCGTCAGATAACGACTCAGGTTTTAGGAAACAGTTCGACGATTCTTTTCCTCGAACGCGTCTCCCCGTGGCGGAAACAAAGGGATCGTTTGGTCGGAAACGCCGAGGCCGCGAATATTGAAAAGAAATGGCAGAAAAGGTGTTGGTTGCGCGAGTAATGCGAGGGATAAGTAAGCCGCGAAGAAAGCTTAGGGCGTCGATTCGTCGTTCTGTTTCCGACCAGAACTCCAGAACGTCCAGCAATTGCAACTCTGCCCTTAAAATCCCCTTTTTTATTTTCTCCAAATTATTTCTTACATGGGCACAAAATTAACGTACAAGAAAAAATTATATTTTTACAATTTAGATAGAGAACAGTGCTTATAGATGAACAATATGTAATATAGAAATACGAATAGAATAAAATAGAATCAATATTGAGACTTGTAATTTAATTATAAATTGTGAATATGATTTTTGAACGAGGAAATTTTTATATCAAAAAATTATTAACACATATAGAGTAAAATACGAATAGAAATACGAATAGAACAAAATAGAATCGATATTAAAGTTTGTAATTTAATTATAAATTGTCAATATGATTTTTGAACGAGGAAATTTTTATACCAAAAAATTATTAACACATATAGAGTATAATACGAATAGAAATACGAATAGAACAAAATAGAATCGATATTAAAGTTTGTAATTTAATTATAAATTGTCAATATGATTTTTGAACGAGGAAATTTTAATACCAAAAAATTATTAACACATACAGAATATAATACGAATAGAAATACGAATAGAACAAAATAGAATCGATATTAAAGTTTGTAATTTAATTATAAATTGTCAATATGATTTTTGAACGAAGAAATTTTAATACCAAAAAATTATTAACACATACAGAATATAATACGAATAGAAATACGAATAGAACAAAATAGAATCGATATTAAAGTTTGTAATTTAATTATAAATTGTCAATATGATTTTTGAACGAAGAAATTTTAATACCAAAAAATTATTAACACATACAGAATATAATACGAATAGAAATACGAATAGAACAAAATAGAATCGATATTAAAGTTTGTAATTTAATTATAAATTGTCAATATGATTTTTGAACGAGGAAATTTTTATACCAAAAAATTATTAACACATATAGAGTATAATACAAATAGAAATACGAATAGAACAAAATAGAATCGATATTAAAGTTTGTAATTTAATTATAAATTGTCAATATGATTTTTAAACGAGGAAATTTTAATACCAAAAAATTATTAACATATACAGTATATAATACGAATAGAACAAAATAGAATCGATATTGAGATTTCTAATTTAATTATAAATTCTATACCAGATTTTTCAATGAAATTTTGATAGCAAAACATTACTAACACTTATATAATATAGAAATATGAATAGAATAAAATGGAGTCCATATAAAGTGTTCTAAAATTCTTAATTATAAATTCTAAACCTGATTTTTGAATAAAATTCTGATGGCATTAAATTGTTAATTCTTAAATAAATAATTAACTGACGATCATAAAAAATTGTGTGGATCATTGGAATGTTTGTCTTTGCGAAGTTTTTAGCGAGTTTCCACGGATACTCGAGAAAGTAGAATACGTTGGACAGTAGGTTGCCAAAGATGGCGTCTACTTTCGCGACACGGAGGACTCCTCTTTTCCCTGGTCGTTTGAGCCGCCTCTGTGGAAGAAAGTTATTTATTGGAACGGGAAAAAGAGCAGGTCGGACGAATTGAAGTAATGCGATTCGTGTTTGCAAACGTTCGCCTCTTCGAGACGCTCGCAGAGGCGCGGGTGGCAGGCGTGATTAATTCGATAAACGCGAATTTGATTACGGTTCCCGTTAGAAGTGAAATGATTGCTCTCGCGACTTGGGGTTAGGCGCCTCTCGCGACCCACAGAAGAATTCGACAATCGTGAAAACCGTACAGAGTGTTCGAGACTTTAAAAAAAGATAAAAAATTCCACCTTTTCATTCTGGATCGAATCTTTTCAAAGTAACATTTTAAATTTTAATTTTGACACGTAGTCTCCGTGCGCATTCCCCAACGTGCACATCCTAATTTACTGTACGATTTCATTTTTGCAAATACCTTTAGCTTGGGATGCTTTCACACGCGCGTCCAAAGTGTGGAGCAAAAAGCTGGCCTCTCGTAACAGGTTCTTTCGTAAATCCAAGATGAAAAGCATGAAACGAGCCTATTATAAATTTTTAACGCTATCACGCCCGTTGCTGGAATCAAGTTTTACGAGCGTAAACACGCTGATCACACCCTCCGTTGTACGTGGGCAGTCTGAATCACCTGACGAAACCGTTGCCACAATCTCTCGCCCTGTTATCAAGATTAATCGCGTTATTCTCTTAATACCTCGATTAGTATCTCGCCGTTGCCCAATCTTCTTATTGTACTCGCGGGAATAGCGAGCTTTTGCAACGGGAACGATCATTTTTACCTTCGCGGAGACTGTGTCAAAGCTATTCTAACGTCGCGAGCTCTTTTCACACCAGGAGATCTCAATCACTTTCAAAATAAATCTTCACCTTAGCCTGAATGGAGGAAAATTAAATTTTTGTATAGTTTATTATCAAACGCAATCCTAGTCGATGAAATTTTAAAACTTTTACAGTTTTATAAAAAAATATATTCGAATAATTTTTTAATTTTATTTGTATTATACAGGGTGTTCGACCACACCTGGGAAAAATTTTAATGGGGGATTCTAGAAGTCAAAATGAGACGAAAATCAAGAATACCAATTTGTTGATGGAAGCTTCGTCAAAAAGTTATTAACAATTAAATTCAAAAATTTCAAATTCGTTCTGGAAAAATTATTTTCGGTTGCGGGGGTCGATTACAATCATTTTTGATGAATACGCATATCTCCGAAATCCTACGCACTTTCGAGAAAAAAATTCCTCACCGAAAATATAATTTTATCACTCCAAAATTTCTTGTGTATTTTTAAAACGTCATAACTTCTGAATGGATTGAAGGATTTTAATGTTTAAAAAAGCAATCAACGTGTATTTTAGTAGAGAATATGTAGAAATTCTAAAAATATTGAAAAAGTTGCTCCTTGATCCCGTAAAATGTGAAAAACCCCATAAAAGTGGTCCAATTTTTAAACTGTCATAACTCCTACAATAGTGAACGTATCTCAGTGAAACTTTTTTCTGAAGCAGAGTCCATGGGCATCTATAAAAAAGTATTAGACAATTTTTCTGTAGGGTGTCAAACAAAATTACTAAAAATCAAAAACTAATTTTTAAGAAAAATCAACAGGGGGTAGCTGCTGAAATTTTTCGGCGAAAAAAAATTTGTCAAATAGTTCTAAAAAAATTATTTTTAGCTAGAGGGGTTAATTACAATCATTTTTGGTCATTAGACATACCCTTGAAATCCTACCCACTTTCTAGAAAAAAATTCGAGAAGGTGTGAAATTTTTCGACAAAATTAAAAAATTTCAAATAGTTCTAAAAAAATTATTTTCGGTTGCTGGGGTCAATTACAATCATTTTTGGTCATTACACATACCCCCGAAATACTACGCACATTCGAGAAAAAAATTCCTCTCCGAAAATATAATTTCGTCACTCCAAAATTTCTACCGTATTTTTAAAACGTCATAACTTCTAAACGGATTGAAGGATTTTAATGTTTAAAAAAGCAATCAACGTGTATTTTAGTAGAGAATATGTAGAAATTCTAAAAATATTGGAAAAGTTGCTCCTTGATCCCGTAAAATGTGAAAAACCCCATAAAAGTGGTTCAATTTTTAAACTGCCACAACTCCTACAATAGTGAACGTATCTCATTGAAACTTTTTTCTGACGCAGAGCCCATGGGCACCTACAAAAAAGTATTAGACAATTTTTCTGTAAGGTGTCAAACTAAAGTATTAAAAACTAAAAACGAATATTTAAGAAAAATCGACGAGGGGTAGGTGCCTAAATTTTTCGGCGAAAAAAAATTTCAAATAGGTCTAAAAAAATTATTTTTAGCTAGAGGTGTCAATTACAATTATTTTTGGTCATTAGACATACCCTTGAAATCCTACCCACTTTCGAGAAAAAAATTCGGGAAAGTGTGAAATTTTTCGACAAAATTAAAAAATTTCAAATCGTTCTAGAAAAAGTATTTTCAATTACAATAATTTTTGGTGAATAGACCTATCCCCGAAATCCTATCCACTTTCAAAAAAAAAATTCAGTACCGGCGAAGCTTTAAAAATTAATTACTTTTTAACGAAGCCTCCATCAATAAATTGGTATTCTTGATTTTCGTCTTATTTCGTCTAGAATCTTCCATTCTGAAATATGCATTCGTATCATTGCGTTAGTGAAAATTATAAATTGCTATAAAATACTATTTACTATTTCTGTAATAAATCCTGTAAATCTAAATTTGAGTCTAATAATGTGCTATGTTAAAATAGAAATTATTATGTATTTACAAATTTTAATACGTGGTATAAAATAAAAAGAATGTGACATTCTAATATTCTTAATATTCGAACGATAGTGTGCAAAAATAAATTTATGCAGGCTTCGTTGTTAATTCAGGTGGAAGTTGCTATCGACCAAGATTGTTTGTCAAGGAAAAAGTTGCACGTATCTTGTTGTACGTTTTCGTGCGTTCGTTTATCCTTCGGGCAGAGCGCGCCGCAACTAGTAATTCGCCTTTCGCGATTCGTTCTTCCTCTGAATCTTAAAATTCCAGCTCGGGAAAAACGGATTGCTTCTAAGTGATGTTTTTTACGGGCTGTGCGTGCAATGCCTCCACTCATCTTTCTTATTCCTCCGCCGCGTCTTTCGTGGAACCTCCAATCGTTTTCTACGGGATCTCTTTTGTTCCATTGTTGTTTCTTTCGCGTGCATCCGCGGGTCTCAATAAGGAAGATCGAAACCATAAATATCGGCAGCCTCACGATTGAGTCTTGCTGAGTTGTCCAACTGGAAAAATTAATATCATACGTTTGTAATTTTTAGCAATTTTTAAACACCGATTTTTTACTCGTTCTGCTTAAATCAGTGAATTTATTCAGGTTTTTAAAGAGTATATAGAATCTACAAGAATCGTTATCTCAGTACTTACCTTTCTTTGGTTTACATGGGCGTAACATTCCTCTGGAGACGTTATTTGCTGTATGAATTGAAATCTACCAGCTGTATTTGATTTTGATTCACGTTTAAAGTAAAAAGTCGTTAACATTGTCGAGATAACGCGTATACAAACATAGGAACAAAATTAAAACAAAGAAAATTCTATATCAGTCTTGTACAATTCTATTTTATTACATATTATGGACTGGTGTATCTTATCGTATAAAAGTTTACTGTTATTTTTACCGACTAATAGCATGAAGAAGTCCAACAGAGATAAATAATAGAAAGGTGCAACGAGCCGAAAAAAGGATGAGAAACGCTGGTCTTAACGATAGTTCTTGTTGCTTAGGAAAAAGATCATCAGATGCTTAATACGGTGACCAGGTGTATTCTGGTTGTAACACTTGGGTGTACAAATGTGAAAACGGCACTCGTAACTGTAGAAACCGAAGTGTAACACTTCTTTATAGAATTCTTCCGTTAACAACAATTCGTATTAACTGTTCCGAATCATACATCGAATCATACCATATCGAATCTAATGATATAATATAGAATTACAAATTTTCCGTTATTTTCAATGCTCGATATAATAAAAGAGCACCTGGAATCTGATTCGTTCTATTCATCAAACGTTTCTCTGTGAATAGTCTCCAATTTTCCTGAGACGTAAACAAATACCTACGTGCAACCAAGATGAAGTCTTGACTTGCTAAACACATCACACTTCAATCTAAAATTACTCCGTTATTTTGAATGCTCGATATAATAAAAAAACCATCACTTGGAATCTGGTTTGTTTTTCATTCATCGAATATATTAGAGTGTAGGTAAATATTATAGTCTCGATCTATGCGCCATCTGGAAAGGGGAAGTAATGTGTGCGTAGTGTTAAGAAGAATTAGAATTAATTTGTTTATATTTTATTAAAGTAAAGTGTGGAGTATTATTAAACGATCACATTCCGGAATATCCCAACAGAATATTTTCCTGTGGACAGTCTGCAATTTTTCTGAGACGTAAACGAAAACGTGCAACCAAAATGGTGTCCTTACTCGCTGAACGCGTCACAGTTGAGTATAAAATTACTTCCATTATTTTGAACACTCGATATAATAAAAAACTATCCCTTTGAATCTGGTTTGTGTTATTCATGGAACGTTTTTCTGTGAATAATTTCGTTAGACACGTCACAGTTGAATCGTTTCCAAACTTAAATTTTAAACAATTACGCTTCCAGAGGATTCGTAATAGAAGTTTTCAGGCTGAATCTTCGCGCAAGCTCAGCTTCCCGCGAAGAAACAACGCGCGTTCGTTAAATCTGTCGGTTAACGGAACGCTGGATCGCTGCCAGGGCCGACTTTACAGGGGCATAACTTTCCATCAACCGCTGAATGTCTAAATATCTGTGCCACGGCGAATCCCCGGCTGCATTTTCATCTTGCGCGGACGAATTCGCTGAAATCGATGATTCTTGGATGCAGCGGAGGCATCAGCTATACGCGAGGGAAGCGTAAATCCGCGTTATCCGCGGCTAGATCCCTCCTCTGTTTATCATTCCTCGTGTTCGTCCACCGTAAATAGTGCCTGGAATCTCCCAAAATTAGCAGTCAGCGTTGCAGAATTTGTTTTGCACGTCTATTTGTTCGTCGTGCATTTTTGTTTAGTCAAACATGGTTTGTTCTGGCCAGAATGCGACGGAAATCGTGGCTGAAGCGCAAACTGGGGGTTAATAAATAGAAAATGGCGAATTTTTAAACCGACTTAGTTGTGGACAAGATTCGACAGAATTTACTGGAGAGAAATAATGAGATCTCGAGATAATGGAAACAGTCAGTTTTCTGATATTGAATTTTATTAACATATATGAGTGACAGTTTTCACTGAGGAGCTTAAAAAATGAAATAACAAGATTAGATCTTAAAGAAAATAAATCTAGACAGGACTCTTGAATTTTAAAGAGGCTGTAAAAATAAATTCTTTGATAAATTGTGGGTATTGCTAGTTTTTAATTATTTAAAAACAAAGTACGATTTTTGTGGACAATTTAAGGTGTTGGGTTAGAATATTAGACCAGAGATTAATTGTAGAATAGTATAGTGTTCGAAGAAAGTCGTATTTAGATTGATTTCCGTCGATGCAAATTTTCGTTTTCATCTAGGCGGGTTGAAACTGTTTCTTATAAGCGAGGAGTACTGAAAGTCCTTCGTACTAGCAATAGTTCGTTTAAATTATGTTTCGTTGCAAAAAGTAGCTATCTTATTACGTTTTATACAATATCAAAGTTCGAGGACCGACAAGAATCGTTTAAAAAAAAAGTATCGTTTTTATGGGCAAATTGATGGATTTAGACCAGAGATTAATGGTAGAATAGCAGAGTGTTCGAAGAAGGTCGTATTTGGATCCATTTTTATCGATGCAAATTTTAGTTGTCATCTGGCCGGGCTAAAATAGTTTCTTATAAGCGAGGAGTGCTGCAAGTCCTTCGTACTAACAATAGTTCGTTTAAATTATGTTTCGTTGCAAAAAGTAGCTATCTTATTACGTTTTATACGATATCAAAGTTCAAGGACCGACAAGAATGTTCGAATTGTTTAAAAAAAAGTATCTTTTTTGTGGGCAAATTGAAGGATTTAGACCAGAGATTAATAGTAGAATAGCAAAGTATTCGATGGTCGTATTTGAATCCATTTTCATCGATGCAAATTTTAGTTTTCATCTGGCCGGACTAAAATAGTTTCTTATAACCGAGTAGTACTGTAAGTCTTTTGAACGGCAGTAGATCGCTCGAATTATGTTTCGTTGCAAAAAGTGGCACTTTCGTTACATTTTATGCAAGATCAAAGTTCGAGGACCGACAAGAATGTTCGAATTGTTTAAAAAAAAAGTATCTTTTTTGTGGGCAAATTGAAGGATTTAGACCAGAGATTAATAGTAGAATAGCAGAGTGTTCGAAGAAGATCGTATTTGGATGCATTTTCATCGATGCAAATTTTAGTTTTCATCTGACCGGGCTAAAATAGTGTCTTACAACCGAGTTGTACTGTAAGTCTTTTGAACGGCAGTAGATCGCTCGAATTATGTTTCGTTGCAAAAAGTGGCACTCTCGTTACGTTTTATGCAAGATCAAAGTTCGAGGATCGACAAGAATGTTCGAATTGTTTAAAAAAAAAGTATCGTTTTTGTGGGCAAATTGAAGTGTTTAGATCAGAGATTAATACTAGAATAGCAGAGTGTTCGATGGTCGTATTTGGATCCATTTTCATCGATGCAAATTTTAGTTTTTATCTGGCCGGACTAAAATAGTTTCTTATAACCGAGTAGTACTGTAAGTCTTTTGAACGGCAGTAGATCGCTCGAATTATGTTTCGTTGCAAAAAGTGGCACTCTCGTTACGTTTTATACAATATCAAAGTTCGTGGACCGATAAGAATGTTCGAATTGTTTAAAAAAAAAGTATCTTTTTTGTGGGCAAATTGAAGGGTTGAGACCAGAGATTAATAGTAGAGTAGCAGAATGTTCGAAGAAGGTCGTATTTGGATTCATTTTTATCAATGCAAATTTTAGTTGTCATCTGACCGAACTAAAATAGTGTCTTATAACCGAGTAGTACTGTAAGTCTTTTGAACGGCAGTAGATCGCTCGAATTATGTTTCGTTGCAAAAAGTGGCACTCTCGTTACGTTTTATACAATATCAAAGTTCGTGGACCGATAAGAATGTTCGAATTGTTTAAAAAAAAAGTATCTTTTTTGTGGGCAAATTGAAGGGTTGAGACCAGAGATTAATAGTAGAGTAGCAGAATGTTCGAAGAAGGTCGTATTTGGATTCATTTTTATCAATGCAAATTTTAGTTGTCATCTGACCGAACTAAAATAGTGTCTTATAACCGAGTAGTACTGTAAGTCTTTTGAACGGCAGTAGATCGCTCGAATTATGTTTCGTTGCAAAAAGTGGCACTCTCGTTACGTTTTATACAAGATCGAAGTTCGAGGACCGACGGGAACGGTGCACTTGGGCTCGTAAACGATCCTGTCGAGACAAATAGAAAATCAATTTGATGGACGCTTGTGTTCCACGGTCGGGCGAGCTTATTTACCTCTAGTGTACCGGTAATTCGTCGCGAGAGACACAGAACAAATTACGGTAAACGAGACATCTGAAATCGAGTCGATTTTCCACGGTCGTCTGGACGATTTCCTGGCCGGTTATGTGATTTCGTCGACGATCGGGAAAAATTGCGGTGCTCGAGACGAGAGGGGCTTTCGTCAGCCTTGGAAATCGCTGCACGCCGCTGGAAACGAAGTAATACTGTGATAAACCGAGCGTCCCGTAAACCATCTCGTACCAGGCTTCGATCTTTAAAAGAAATCAATTTTTTCTTCTTCGACGAAATCAAAATTAAAAGCATATCAATAACCGTGAATCGTTCTCAAGATTGGATCAAACAATAAATACACGGTTCATACAATTATTAAATTTATTTATTATTCATTAAACGGGTAAAAAGCCATCAGTGTACAAGAGAAAATATAATTATATTTTTACTTTTTATATCGAAGGGAAAATTTAAAGAATTCTGATAAGCCTGTATTATTTTTTAGATAAATGATAATATAAATATAAAAATGGATCTTCTACGACCACGCGAGAATATTTAATTCAGTTTCAGTCTCCGTCGATTTTCTCTCGTCACAGTCCCAACAATTTATTTATTACACAAGAGAAACTAAAACGCTATTTTCGGCGGAGAATTTTATCGAGCGGAACCCGATATATTTCGAGAACTTTCGGGATTATCGTTTCCTGCGCCACTGTCCGCCACGGTGAAACGTGTCAGTGGAAGAGGTATTTTAGGCGTCGACTGGAAGTTTTCGGGTGAATCGATTCTGTAACTGGGGCGAGTTGAATTTTTCAAGTAGCTACAACGATCGTCGCTGACTTTGGACCGGGCACGAGCCAACGAAGAGAGTTTCGACGAATTGGTACGAGTCGTTGTCCCCAATGGCGTCGATTAATTACGATGCACGGCCATCTAATTGGCGGTTTTGCTAGCTTTAAACATTCCTGTCGACGCGAATGGCCCGGGGATGGGGCATTATGAAAGCGCGCTTTCTGGAATTCGGCGAACAAACGCCGTCGAAGGAAACGCTCGGTGGTGACAGAAGCCTCGTAGTCGGTCGACTCTAATTAATCCAATTAATCCGCGGCGATATTTGCCGATGGTAATTACCGCCTAATTACCATTCCCCATACGGTTTTTGTCGTCGACGACCGGGGTTCTACACCCACTGGCGTACGAGTCGGGACCGTCTCGATGTCATGAAAGCAATATTGTCGTCATTACGCTAATGGACCGCGTTGGCCAGTTAGCGTCGTCTAACAAGAATCATTTTCTGCCGACTGCATAAACATTGGCGAAGAAACGAGAAGAAACGGGCCGATACGCTGCCCACATGGTAATCGAACGTCATTGGAAAGCAAAATCAACGGGACGAGCAAATTAATATGCGATAATAAACACGACGATTACTGGGGAATCTTTCAACAGTGGCGTGGGAACTTATTTGAGTATTCACGACTGTTTTCATAAAATTGTACTGAAGTAATACGATTACGAAGATTATAAAAAAATTGGTTTAATAGCGAAACTGGAGTCGACATATTTTCCAAATTCGTTCAATATTTAACCAGGTCGATTTTTATTTTTTATATAATTTAATTGCTCTTTTCTACAGTCTCCACATTCAGTCTGTATTTAATCCTTTCAATTTGTCTTTTATGCTGTCAATTAGTAAAGGAACTATTTATTGCTCATTATCAACGTTAAATTTAAAAACAAAATAACCAGCAACATAACACAGAATACAAGTCAACTAGTCAATTTTTAAATTTGCTCTTTGTTTAATAATTTTAAATAAAACTATTTACTCGTAAACTACTGTATAGTGGTCTATATATTTATCAAGTTTGTTCAATATTTAACCAGAACGATCTCTACTTTCTATATTTTTTTTTATACACGTACGGATACACGAGCATAGAAGTTAATGATAATTATATTTTAATTGGCCATCTGTTTCACTATTTTATTTTCCACGGATGAATACAGGAGTATAGAAGTTAATGATGATTATATTTTAATTGGCCATCTATTTCGCTATTTTATTTTCCACAATCTCCACATTCAGTCTTTATACATTGAATCTGTAAAAAGAATTATCAGAGGAGATGTGAACTAAGAAATTCAAAATTTTTTTTTTCAAACTAAGGATGAAAACAAATGAAAATCGTACATTCAACTTTAAAGTGCCATTATTTTATTGTTCATAAAGATTTCTACTTGTTTCTAATTCACATCACAACTGCATCCATACTAATTAAAATGCTCCTCTGCTTTAATCGTTTCAGAGAAACAAAATGAAGAGAAGGACTGTATACAGGGTGTTTGGCCACACCTGGGAAAAATTTTAATGAGAGATTAATAAGAGAGAAAATTAAGAATACTAATTTGTTGATGGAGGCTTCGTTAAAAAGTTACTAACGTTTAAAGTTTTGACAGTATTGAATTTTTTTCCATAAAGTGGGTAAGATTTCGGGGATAGGTCTATTCACCAAAAATTATTGTAATTGACTCCCACAACCGAAAATAATTTTTCTAGAACGATTAGAAATTTTTTAATTTTGTCGAAAAATTTCACACCTTCTCGAATTTTTTTCTCGAAAGTGGGTAGAATTTCAAGGGTATGTCTATTCACCAAAAATGATTGTAATTGACCCCTGCAACCGAAAGTAATTTTTCCAGGACGATTTGAAATTTTTTTTTTTCGCTGAAAAATTTAGGCACCTACCCCCTTTGTCGATTTTTCTTAAAAATTCGTTTTTCATTTTTAGTAATTTTGTTTGATGCCCTACAGAAAAGTTGTCTAATACTTTTTTGTAGGTACCCATGAGCTCTACTTCAGAAAAAAGTTTCAGTGAAATATATTCACAATTGTAGGAGTTATGGCTGTTTGAAAATTGGACCATTTTTATGGGGTTTTTCTCATTTTGCGGGGTCAAGGACCAACTTTTCGAATATTTTTGCGATTTGTACATATTCTCCACCAAAATACGCGTAGTTTGCTTTTTTAAACATTAAAATCGTCCAATCCGTTCAGAAGTTATGACGTTTTAAAGATTCGCATGAAAATTCGGGTAGACATTTCTAACCAGAAATTATATTTTCGGTAAGGATTTTTTTTCTCGAAACTGAGAAGGATATCGGGGGTATGTCTGTTGACCAAAAATGCTTGCAATTGACCCCTGCAACCGAAAGTAATTTTTCCAGGACGATTTGAAATTTTTTTTTTTCGCTGAAAAATTTAGGCACCCTACCCCCTGTCGATTTTTCTTAAAAATTCGTTTTTCATTTTTAGTAATTTTGTTTGACGCCCTACAGAAAAGTTGTCTAATACTTTTTTGTAGGTACCCATGAGCTCTACTTCAGAAAAAAGTTTCATTGAAATATATTCACTACTGTAAGAGTTATGGCTGTTTGAAAATTGGACCATTTTTATGGACTTTTTCTCATTTTGTGAGGTCAAGGATTAACTTTTCGAATATTTTTGGAATTTCTACATATTCTCTACCAAAATACGCGTAGTTTGCTTTTTTAAACATTAAAATCGTCCAATCCGTTCAGAAGTTATGACGTTTTAAAGATTCGCATGAAATTTTGGAGTGACACTTCTGGCCTGAAATTATATTTTCGGTGAGGAATTTTTTTCTCGAATATGGTTAGGATTTCGGGGGTATGTGTATTCACCAAAAATGCTTGTAATTGACCCGTGTTACTAAATATAATTTTTTGAGTACGATTTAAAATTTTTTAATTTCGTCTAAGAATTTCAGTACCTACTCGAATTTTTTTCTTGAAAATGGGTAGGATTTCGGGGGTATGTATATTCACCATAAATGCTTGTAATTGACTCCTGTAACTAAATATAATTTTTTTAGTATGTTTTGACATTTTTTAATTTCGTCTAAATATTTCAGTATCTACTCGAATTTTTTTCTCGAATATGGTTAGGATTTTGACTGCTGTAACCAAAAATAATTTTTTCAGAATGATTTGAAATTTTTTAATAACTTTTTAATGTAGTTTCAAGTCAAGAAATTGATATTCTTGATTTTCGTCTTATTTTGGTCTCTAGAATCTTCCATTAAAATTTTCCCAGGAGTGGCCGAAGTCTCTGTATAAAGGCTTATTACTCCCACAATAATCGTTCCATTTTCATAAAAAAATTACCTTGTACTCATAAAATATTACCAAATATATATACAAAATCCCAGAACTATACGATCTACTGATCTCAAGAAAAAAAATTGTTTAACAACGTAAGAAAAATGACCCTCCAAACCAGAAGACGAAACTACTATACAGTCGACGATTGTAATTTTTTTTTTTATACATAGATGACCATATAATTACTTTCAACGTCTCCTAGTTCCAATGTAACATCTAATGAAACACTAACCACTATTAATTAGTATGCGAATGCGTCCCTTACTAATTACTTAATTTCTTTCTTGTTGCAGGTAAGTCCATTGTGGTTCATCCGTGTATCAATTCCAATTACCATCGCCCTCGTTAACGGCCGATTGCCGCGATAATTAATTATCGACGTTGACGTGTTTTGGGACGCAGTTTCCCGGCAGATCGGGCGCATATTAGCGCGGTACAGCCACGCATACCCGTTTCACCCAGGTATGTAATGAGACGCGCCACAAGTATTCGAATTGCAGGTACAACGCGGCTGGCTCGCTCATCTCGCGGAATTGGGTTTCGTCGTTCATTATCCTTAGCCACGCTTAACATTTAATTTACTAATGAACGTTGGCGAACGATTCCCGACACACAACCGGTAATCCTACTCGGGGGACTAGCCAGCGAAGAACTGGATCGCGTCGATCGGCGAATTAAAATCGAAAGTGAATTAATTAATATTAGGCACAATGGTCGAAGTAATCTCGAGGGTAATCTGCGAATTTAAATTTCGCGACGATTAAATTACCTTCGATTAACCGACGGGGTTTCACTATCCGGTGAAATATTTAATATTTTTTACGAGGGATAATGAAAATATAATTTTAAGAACGAAGAAATAACTTTCATGATCGCAGAAATATTCTTGGGACTTTGTTTAACGGATATAATTTGTTTTGCCTGGCCTCGTTGAATATTGGTAATTTTTTAAGAATTTATACGATGGTATAAATTCACAATGGGAAACGTGAAATAATGGTTGGAGGGAAAAGCAGCTTGAAAGCATTTTCCGGTGCTCCAGCGATTTTTATTTACCTTCGTCGTAGGTGGTTCGTTTTTTTTTTACAGCGATATTAAAAGGACTCGCGTGTCGCGGTAGAATTTCTTATCGTAATTGCGTAGCATTAACCGCGGCGAGCAAAAATGTTTCAACGAAATATGAATGCACCGCTGATCTCTGTCGTATTAACCGCGGTGACTCAGCTGCGGTTGATACAATTGATTCGGTTATAAATAAGCCGGTCATTATAGCGTTGCGTCGTAGAAGCATAATATAATGAAGATTACCGATTTAATGGCACGAGAATTTGATTGTATGTTTACGTACAGTGTAAACGAATAAACAAATTAGAATTGATAGGATTTATTCGATAACGAAAACAGTTTTTCTACTGATATCTGTGATATTTTAATATACTACTTAAAAGTATTCATGCATTTAATACAAACGAGATGTATTTTTATTTATTAAATGAACTTAGTCGGGTCTTTGAATTTTCATATATTTTACACACATCAATTTACATACATCAAACATTTCTGGAATTCCAAGTATTTTATATTTATTCATTTTTGCTAAGAATTGAGTTTTTTTCAAATAATTGTAGTACTTGCAGGATTGTCAAAATAGATCACAAGGCAAAAAAAAAAAAATTACAAATCGTTCTGAAAAAATTATTTTCGATTCCTGGGATCAATTACAATCATTTTTCGTGAATACACATGACCCTGAAATCCTACACAGTTTCGAGAAAAAATTCAGGAAGGTGGACGAATTTTTCGGTAAAATTAAAAAATTTCAAATCGATCTAAAAAAATTATATTTAGCTGTGGAGGTCTATTATAATCATTTTTGGTGAATACACATACCCCCGAAATCCTACGTACTTTCGAGAAAAAAATTCCATACTGGAAATACAATGTCTGATCAGAAATCCCTAAATTCCCTGAAATTTTATACGAATGTTTAGAACGTCATAACTCATACACGGATTGGAGGATTTTAATATTTCAAAATGCAAATAACACGTATTTTAACGAAGAATATGTAGAAATTCCAACAATGTTAGAAAAGTTGTTCCTCAAACCCGTAAAGTGAGAAAAACCCCATAAAAATGGTCCACTTTCAAACAGCCATAACTCCTACAATAGTTAAGGTATCTCAATGAAACTTTATTCTGAAGTAGGGCTCATAGACACCTAGAAGAAAGTATTAGACAACTTTTCTGTACAGCGTCAAACAAATTTATTAAAAATGAAAAACGAATTTTTAAGAAAAATCGACAAGGGGAAGGTGCTCAAATATTTCGGCGAAAAAAAAAATTTCAAATCGATCTGAAAAAATTATCTTCATTTTCGAGGGTCAATTGCAATCATTTTTGGTGAATACACATACCCCTGAAATCCTACACAGTTTCGAGAAAAAAATTCAGGAAGGTGGACGAATTTTTCGGCAAAATTAAAAAATTTCAAATTGATCTAAAAAAATTATATTTAGCTGTGGCGGTCTATTATAATCATTTTTGGTGAATACACATACCCCTGAAATCCTATGCACTTTCGAGAAAAAAATTGATTACCGAAAATATAATTCCTGGCCAGAAATATTTCCTCAAAATTTCATGCGTATGTTTAAAACATCATAACTTTTGAACGGATTGGACGATTTTAATGTTTCAAGATGCAATCGACGCGTATTTTAGTGAAGAATATGTATAAATTCTAAAAATATTAGAGAAGTTGTTGCTTGATCCCGTAAACTGAGAAAAACCTCATAAAAATGGTCCAATATTAAAACAGCCATAACTTCTACAATAGTAAAGGTATCTCATTGAAATTTTTTTCTGAAGCAGAGCCTCTGGTCACCTACAAAAAAGTATTAGACAACTTTTCTGTAGAGCGTCAAACAAAATTATTAAAAATGAAAAACGAATTTTTAAGAAAAATCGACAAGGGGTAGGTGCTTAAATATTTCGCCGAAAAAAAAAATTTCAAATCGATCTGAAAAAATTATCTTCATTTCCGGCGGTCAATTTTAATAATTTTTCGTGTATACACATACCATAAAAATCGTACGTAGTTTCGAGTAAAAAATTCAGGAAGGTGGACGAATTTTTCGGCAAAATCAAAAAATTTCAAATCGATCTAAAAAAATTATTTCTAGTTACAGGGGTCTATTATAATCATTTTTGGTGAATACACATACCCCCGAAATCCTTCACAGTTTCAAGAAAAAAAATTCCTTACTGAAAATAGAATGTCTGACCAGAAATCCCTGAATTCCCTGAAATTTCATACGAATGTTTAGAACGTCATAACTCATGAACGGATTGGAGGATTTTAATATTTCAAAATGCAAACAACGCATATTTTGGTGAAGAATATGTAGAAATTCTAACAATGTTAGAAAAGTTGTTCCTCAAACCCGTAAAAGGAAGTGTGTCTCAAGACTAGGAAATAAAAGAATAAATGTTAATCGTGCATTACGTATAATCGGCACAATAAAACACACATACACATAATTTAAGATTATACTTACCACTGGATACCGAATCCATATACATTGTAATTCTATTAAGCATTTTTTTATAATCCTAAAGGGCACCATGAAATTGATCAAAGCAATACTACTCGGAAAATGATAGTCGACGGAAACAGCGACGAAGTCTAAAATTTAACGCTGAGTATCTATCGGTCATCCAACTTGAAATATCATTGAAACAGTGGCTTGTTCAGGATAAATTTCCACGCAGAGATAAAAGTTTCTCACGTTCGTTCATGTTCGTGGATAGCAGTCGTTCCTAAACGCGGCGTTCGAGGAACACGTGGGTGGGGGAGTATTATGCACGTGCACCTATGCACCCACACTCGTTCAAAGGTCGATCGGTACTTCCACCTACGTCTTCGAGTAGATCTCGTTTCGCACAATCCGATATCCCATGGGAATCTGTCCGGAATTTATCCGTGGTCGTTTCGACCCGTAGATTCGCACACAAGTCGACCGCAAAGTCGGCCATGTTCGTCAACCAGCAGCGCGCGGAAATCTGTATCGTTTTCCCGTGTGAATTACCTGGGACCACGCCATTATCTCGCGAAAACACCAGTGGAAAACAAGATAAAGCGGTTTTGTGTGCAAATGTGGGCTTGTACTTGCCAAGTGGGTCCCCGAGTACTGGTATCGGATTTTAAGTATCTCTGTTGATTTCATTGGAAGTGTTAAGTCCGCGACAAAAGGACGGCAGAGATTTTATTTAGAACGTGGAACCATAATTCAAATTAACAAAGACCAATACAGTACTTTCCAATATACGCTACGTTAATTCAAACATTAAAATAGCTTTCTAATAACTTTTTAGTAGACGTTGTCACAACTATTCTTCAATTTAATAGAGTTAATAGCAGAGATTCGATCGTGTCTCGGGCGTCAGGGAGAGTACCCGCAAACTCTCCTATAAATTACGTCGAACAAGGTTATAAATCCCAAATTAATAGACCACGACACACGTGTTCGACGTCGGTGAATGAACAAGGCGAAGCGAACGGGTGTGAGTCATTTGAATTGCATTTGCATAAAATGTAAATTACCGATTCATGCGCTCCGTACGTTTGCTTTCTGCGGCTTTCGAGAAGTCCTTTTAATTTTTCTCCTCGTTTTTTCTCCGCTGTTCGTTAGTGTCGCTTGTCGGCTAAATGCTCGAATTAGTCGCGAACAACGTTACGACTTTCAAAACTTCCTTGGCTCTTTGCGATAGGTAAATTCGACGAAATGAAATTGTAAATAAATATTTTGTTCCACCGTGTATCTTGCATTACACGATAATAAACACGATACAAACGAGACGCGAGTCTCGTAACAAAAAGGTCAACCGAGCCATAAAGTCTAATGGATTGGATCGTACGAAGCATGCGAGTTTGTCATGAAAATCTATTTTAAACTATTTAAACCGTGACTTGACAGATCAAAGTCCCTAAAAATTTTCTATATTCTACTGTTTTCCCATACCATTTAAAATTCGCTAGAATGGGGATGCACGAAAGCGCCGATAAACTCCGAGATAAGGCTGCCACGCATAGTACGCGCTCTTTCGTGTAATATCCCACGAAAGCTGGGCGAAAGAGATAATAAATCGCCGTTGATTCCCACGAAAATATTAATGGCGATCGCGTACCTGCGATTGCCATTTAATTTCGCAACGAAATCGGTTCCATTAGCCCGATAGCCGCGCGCTACGCGAAACCATTAAACTAATGAACGCGTCGCATGATTTTAAAAGACGCTTTATCGGTGCGTTACATTTTAATGAGCGAGCAATTAAATCGATAATCCCTTGGAACAGACTCTCGTCGCTGGTTCGATCTTAGTTGGCAACGGATTCGGGGAAAACGTGTATCGGGACGCGGGAACAGTTTCATTAAAGGAAATCCAACGGACGTTATTCTTGTTAATGGGTCGTTTAAATACCCGCGCGTTCTTAATGATCCGCGATCCGTCGCGATCTAACCTCCTCTAAACTTTCTCGTTCCGTTTCCTCGAGTACGCCACCACGGATCTGCACGCGTACGGCATACGATGCGTTCGCATTGTTTTTGTCCCTGTTGGCGCCTACGGGCGCGTTCCCTCTGTTTCGTAATGGAAAAAGAGAGGCAAAGGTGCGAGGAACGCCTTTTCAAATCCGAAGAGGCGGAACCGACGATTCTCATCCTCGCTCGTGGCTCGTTACAGGCGCGCTGTTTGTGCATCTGGTCACGAGTGGATCGAGGACGATGTAATCAGACTTGAAGTGTTTGTCACGTGCGGATCATTCCACTTTGAGCCAATCGTTTCTACCATTTGTGCAGGAATCTTGTTCAAACTGAAATGTTATGTTGCAGTCCATGGAAAAATAGAAGGAGTTTATGTCATCATTTTGCTATTTTTGAAATCGTTTAAAAATTACAGATACTTAAATATGGCAACTTTTTAATATTCCATAAAAATTGCCTTTGATCTATTTTTCGCTATTCTGATCACTTGTCTAAATGTTCAAACTGATGAATTTTATAGTCCATGTAAGAATAAAAGGAGTTTATGTCAACGTTTTGCTATTTTTGAAATCGCTTAAAAATTACAGATGCTTAAATATGGCAGCTTTTCTGTATTCTATAAAAATTGCTTGCAGGCCACTCCACGTCATTTCGATTACTTTTTTAAATGATCAAATTGGTGTGTTATGTAGTCCATGAAAAAATAGAAGGAATTTATATCAACGTTTTGCTATTTTTGAAATCGCTTAAAAATTACAGATGCTTAAATATGGCAGCTTTTCTGTATTCTATAAAAATTGCTTGCAGGCCACTCCACGTCATTTCGATTACTTTTTTAAATGATCAAATTGGTGTGTTATGTAATCCATGAAAAAATAGAAGGAATTTATATCAACGTTTTGCTATTTTTGAAATCGCTTAAAAATTACAGATGCTTAAATATGGCAGCTTTTCTGTATTCTATAAAAATTGCTTGCAGGCCACTCCACGTCATTTTGATCACTTTTCTAGATGATTAAACTGGTGTGTTTTGTGGTCCATGGAGATATAGAAGTTTATGCCATAATTTTACTATTTTTGAAATCGTTTAAAAATTACAGATGCTTAAATATAGCAGCTTTTCTGTATTCTATAAAAATTGCTTGCAGGCCACTCCACGTCATTTCGATTACTTTTTTAAATGATCAAATTGGTGTGTTATGTAGTCCATGAAAAAATAGAAGGAATTTATATCAACGTTTTGCTATTTTTGAAATCGCTTAAAAATTACAGATGCTTAAATATGGCAGCTTTTCTGTATTCTATAAAAATTGCTTGCAGGCCACTCCACGTCATTTCGATTACTTTTTTAAATGATCAAATTGGTGTGTTATGTAGTCCATGAAAAAATAGAAGGAATTTATATCAACGTTTTGCTATTTTTGAAATCGCTTAAAAATTACAGATGCTTAAATATGGCAGCTTTTCTGTATTCTATAAAAATTGCTTGCAGGCCACTCCACGTCATTTCGATTACTTTTTTAAATGATCAAATTGGTGTGTTATGTAGTCCATGAAAAAATAGAAGGAATTTATATCAACGTTTTGCTAATTTTGAAATCGTTTAAAAATTACAAATGCTTAAATATAGCAGCTTTTCTGTATTCTATAAAAGTTGCTTGCAGGCCACTCTACGTCATTTCGATCACTTTTCTAAATGATTAAACTGGTGTGTTTTGTAGTCCATGAAAAAATAAAAGGAGTTTATGTCAGCAGTTTGCTATTTTTGAAATCGTTTAAAAATTACAGATGCTTAAATATAGCAGCTTTTCTGTATTCTATAAAAATTGCTTGCAGGCCACTCCACGTCATTTTGATCACTTTTCTAGATGATTAAACTGGTGTGTTTTGTGGTCCATGGAGATATAGAAGTTTATGCCATAATTTTACTATTTTTGAAATCGTTTAAAAATTACAGATGCTTAAATATAGCAGCTTTTCTGTGTTCTATAAAAATTGCTGGCAGGCCACTCCACGTCATTTTGATCACTTTTCTAGATGATTAAACTGGTGTGTTTTGTGGTCCATGGAAAAATAGAAGTTTATGCCATAATTTTACTATTTTTGAAATCGTTTAAAAATTACAGATGCTTAAATATAGCAGCTTTTCTGTAGTCTATAAAAATTGCTTACAGGCCACTCCACGTCATTTTGATCACTTTTCTAAATGATTAAACTGGTGTGTTTTGTGGTCCATGGAAAAATAGAAGGAGTTTATGTCAACGTTTTGCTAATTTTGAAATCGCTTAAAAATTACAGATGCTTTAATATGGCAGCTTTTCTGTGTTTTATAAAAATTGCTTGCAGGCCACTCTACGTCATTTCGATCACTTTTCTAAATATTCAAACTGGTGTGTTTTGTAGTCCATGGAAAAATAGAAGGAGTTTATGTCAGCAGTTTGCTATTTTCGAAATTGTTTAAAAATTACCAACCCTTGAAGATGGCAACTTTTAAATATTCTATGAAAACTACTTTCAGGTCATTTCATGCTATTTCGATCACTTTTCTTAATATTTAGACTGAAATATACTTTAGTCCATGGAAAAATAGGAGTTTAAGTTGTCAATCCATTTTTTAAATCGTTTAAAAATTACAGATACTTAAATATGGCAGTTTTTAAATATTCTACTAAAGCTGCTTTTGGGTCCTTTCATGCCATTTTGATCACTTTTCTTAATATTTAAACTGAAACATACTGCAGTTTATGTGAAAATAGAAAGGTTTTATGTCATCACTTTGTTATTTTCATAATTATTTAAAAATTATCAACTCTTAAAAGTAACCCCTTTTCAATATTCTTCAAAAACTGCTCTTGGGTCATTTCACGCCGTAGTGATCATTTTTCTTAATATTTAAACTGAAATATATTGTAGTCCATATAAAAATAGAAAGGGTTTATGTCAACACTTTGCCATTTCTCAAATCCTTTAAACATTAGCAATCCTTAAAAGTAGCACTTTTTCAATATTCCATAAAAATTGCCTTTGGTCCATTCCTCGCTATTCTGATCACTTTTCTAAATGTTCAAACTGATCAGTTTTATAGTCCATGTAAGAATAGAAGAGGTTTATGTCATCACTTTGCTATATTCGAAATTGTTTAAAAATTACCAACCCTTAAAAGTGGCACCTTTTTAATATTCTATAAAAATTGCTTTTGAAGCATTCCACGTTATTTTAATCACGTTTTTAAATGTTGAAACTGACGTAAGTTCTAGTCCACGTAAAAATAGAAAGAGTTTATGTCACCACTTTGTTATTTTCCAAATCGTTTAAAAATTACCAGCCCTTAAAAGTGGCATCTTCTCAATATTCTACAAAAACTGCCTCCAGGCCATTTCACGCCATATCGATCATTTTTTTTAATATTTAAACTGAAATATATTGCAGCTCACATAAAAATAGAAGAGGTTTATGTCATCAGATTGCTATTTTCGAAATTGTTTAAAAATTACCAACCCTTAAACACGACAGGTTTCCAATATTCTACAAAAACTTTCTTCGAGCCATTCTCACGCCCCATCGATCATTTTTTGAAATGCTCAGACTGACGTACGTTCTAGTCCACGTAAAAATAGAAGGGGTTTATGTCACCACTTTGCTATTTTCGAGATTGTTTAACAAATAGCGACCCTTAAACTTGAACGTGGCGTTTGCCAATATTGTACGAAAGCCACGTTTCATTATTCTTGGTTATAGAATGCAGCGCACGCGTCAAAGAATAGTCGATGGACTCGAAATTATTTATAGATATTTGTAGACTAGTATTTATAGAGTTTATTGGGTCAGTTGATAATTATTGGTCGCAGGGGTGGATTGTACGCAAGTGAGGTGTATGATAATAGTATACTTGCTGTTCAGACTTTGACTCCTTTGACGTTCAGCTATTACTTTCGAAATATTTTCTATATAGTACTTGGAAATAAAATTCATCTTTCTGCACTTTGATTGCTCCCTAAAGCAATAACTATTCGCATAACTTGGTTGGTATGCAATTGAATCGAGATTATTTTCTTGATACTTTCAAGTTTAATGCAGATAGAATCTATTCAGGAAATTATAAAATAATTCTATAAATCAATAAAATACAGTGCATAGTGAAATTAGAAGAAACTATTAGCAAATAGAAAAATAAATACATGAGGAATTCCAAGATTTTCTGGTCAGATCGCGAGCAAATGTTATTGCGAACCCATAAATGCTTTATTACGAAAATAAAAATATAAATGCAAAGTTTTACTGACCATATTATTCATAATAGTCAATGCAACAGTAAATAGTATTAAATTAAGAAAAAAGTATTTCCATTCATGGAAATGAAGTTTCTGAAGTGTATTAATACAGGCCGTTAGGTATGGAAAGATACATACATTTCATGAAAAGAATTCTAGAAATAATTATAAGCAAAACATTTAATAATCGACGATCTGATTCCGAATGGCTGTCGGAATATATGCATCTTAATATGTGGGTTATCGACTAATGGACGATTGGAATACATTCTAAATGGCGATATTCCATTTCAATGCACACTGGCGACCATCGATCCTTTGAATATTGGCAACGAAACAGCGGTGTGGTATTTCACGAGTTCTCTCCAATAGCGAGCAGAGTGCCAATTGTTCCTTTGTATCGGACGTAATTTCTCCCAAATAATCGCTAATCACGAAATCTAATGATGTGGGTCACGAGGTGAATCGTCATAGCAATACCGAAACTACAATACTTCGTTCCACTCGATTGTCGTACATTATATCACTTTCTGTGCATAAAAGGAAGAACTGGATTCAACCGGAAACATGTTCATCCATTCTACAATTTTATAATTATATTAATTTGTATGAAACGTTAAATTGCTTGGTAAGAGCTTGAGTAGATAGGTATATTAATTCGAAACAGAAAACGTTCCTCGTCGTCTTATGAAACTCGGTGCGTTTCGACCAGGATCCTCTAATTGGATTCGTCAATAAGGCTTATCTAGTACATCCTGTGTACTGACCTAGAGGAGATTACATATTGAAAGAATGTCTGTTTGCGTTGGAACATCCCGACAATTTTTCGAAGTCGACATATTCCAATTATACTCTTATTGGTATATTTAATTATTCGTGGGAACTGGTATTATCAGTTTATAATGTATACATGATGATCTATAATCACGATTCTGCAAGTGTTTGACTTTTTGGATGACACTTCTATGAGGATATCGACGGAATAACAAAGACTGTAATTTTAAATACAAAAGCAACAAATTTGCCACGTATGGGGCGGGGCAAATTGTTAAAAAACATTTTTAAATTTCCCAGATGCATCAGCTTGGAGTGAGAATAATTCCAAATACAAAAGCAACAAATTTACTGCATAGGGAATGGGGTAAATCGTTATAAAGCATTTCAAAATTTTACTGATGCATCAGCTTCAAGTGAAAATAATTAATGCAACATTTTGTGATTTCGATGAGAGAAAGTAATTTTTGTTAATAAAAATATTTTGGTAATGATTTGGTCGCTGATGGTAAATTAAAATTATTATACTTGAATTAACAGTTCCTTGGTTATAAATGTGTAATGTGGGAGTATCCCAAGGTGGTATGAAATTAGAAAGAATTTTATAAGTTATGGTGTCAATTGGAGTTGTTACATATAAGAGGGTGCAGATTGATACACAGAGAGAAAGGCATATTCTGTCATTTGATTTATTCGATAATTTATTGATGCAATATATTGGTAACTGTAATATAATGTTTTACAGAAAGAAAAATAGTTATATCGAATTATTTGTTGCAACAGTTAAAGAATACAATATAAATGTTAAATAAGATAAGTTAAAAGTCCTTTTTATTTATGCATAAATTGCATCGAAAACTAAAATAAACAACTTGTCATATTTCTTTAATTTATTCGTGACCAGCAGCAATTAGTAAATATTTATTTTAAAAATGAAGATAGTAACAAGTTACCCCTGAAGCACATTGATACAAAATGCTCCGTTTCATAAAATTAATTTTGTCGAAATCATGCTTCTCAAATAAATGAAATTATGGTTATTAATAGTAAAAAGTATATACTCTAAATTAGTATCATTACCAATATTCACAATAGACTACAAAATTAATGGCAAAATAAAAAATCACCAATTTTAACAACCTGATACAAAATACCTGCCTTTGCAAAATTAATTTTTTCGAACTCATGCTTCTCACTCAAATAAATAAAATTGTGGTTCTTAATAGTAAACAGTGTATACTCTAAATTAGTGTCATTACCAATATTGAAAATAGTCTACAAAATTAATGAAAAAATAAAAAATCATCAATTGTAACAACTTCATGCAAAATGCTTAGCTTTCCAAAATTAATTTTTTCGAACTGATGTTTCACACTCAAATAAATAAAATTGTTGTTCTTAATAGTAAACAGTGTATACTCTAAATTAATGTTATTACCAATATTGAAAATAGTCTACAAAATTAATGAAAAAATAAAAAATCACCAATTGTAACAACTTCATGCAAAATGCTTAGCTTTCCAAAATTAATTTTTTCGAACTGATGCTTCACACTCAAATAAATAAAATTGTAGTTCTTAGTAGTAAACAGTGTATACTCTAAATTAGTGCCATTACCAATATTGAAAATAGTCTACAAAATTAATGAAAAAATAAAAAATCATCAATTGTAACAACTTCATGCAAAATGCTTAGCTTTCCAAAATTAATTTTTTCAAACTCATGCTTCTCACACAAATAAATAAAATTGTGATTCTTAATAGTAAACAGTGTATACTCTAAATTAGTGTCATTACCAACATTGAAAATAGTCTACAAAATTAATGAAAAAATAAAAAATCATCAATTGTAACAACTTCATGCAAAATGCTTGGCTTTGCAAAATTAATTTTTTCAAACTCATGCTTCTCACTCAAATAAATAAAATTGTAGTTTTTAATAGTAAACAGTATATACTCTAAATTAGTGCCATTACCAATATTGAAAATAGACTACAAAATTAATGGCAAAATAAAAAATCACCAATTGTAACAACCTGATACCAAATACCTGGCTTTGCAAAATTAATTTTTTCAAACTCATGCTTCTCACACAAATAAATAAAATTGTGATTCTTAATAGTAAACAATGTATACTCTAAATTAGTGCCATTACCAATATTGAAAATAGACTACAAAATTAATGGCAAAATAAAAAATCACCAATTTTAACAACCTGATACAAAATACCTGACTTTGTAAAATTAATTTTTTCCAACTCATGCTTCTCACTCAAATAAATAAAATTGTGGTTCTTAATAGTAAACAGTGTATACTCTAAATTAGTGCCATTACCAATATTGAAAATAGTCTACAAAATTAATGAAAAAATAAAAAATCATCAATTGTAACAACCTGATACCAAATACCTGACTTTGCAAAATTAATTTTTTCGAACTCATGCTTCTCACTCAAATAAATAAAATTGTGGTTCTTAATAGTAAACAGTATATACTCTAAATTAGTGCCATTACTAATATTGAAAATAGACTACAAAATTAATGGGAAAATAAAGAATTACCAATTTTAACAATCTGATGCAAAATGCTTGGCTTTGCAAAATTAATTTTTTCGAACTCATGCTTTCTCTCTAATAAATAAAATTGTGGTTCTTAATAGTAAACAGTGTATACTCTAAATTAATGTTATTGCCAATATTGAAAATAGTCTACAAAATTAATGGAGAAATAAAAAATCACTAATTGTAGCAACCTGATATAAAATACCTGCGTTTGCAAAATTAATTTTTTCCAACTCCAATTTTTTCCAAATATTGAAAATAGACTACAAAATTAATGGAGGAATAAAAAATCACCAATTGTAACAACCTGATGCAAAATGCTTAGCTTTCCAAAATTAATTTTTTCGAACTGATGCTTCTCACTCAAATAAATAAAATTGTGGTTCTTAATAGTAAACAGTGTATACTCTAAATTAGTGCCATTACCAATATTGAAAATAGTTTACAAAGTGAATGGAAAAATAAGAAACCACCCCAATCATAATTTACCCTACTGTTCCCAGCTCGACATCGTTTTATCGAAAAATAAAGCTACCTAGGAAAATATCTGTTACACGGGTGGGAAACACCCTGTATAGGAACGTATATGGCCGAAGAGGGAAAGCTTGTCGCCACGGTGGATCTCGATAACGAACGTTTAACGCGTCGAATCAGAGCTCCTGGGGAGGCTTCGAGGGCATGAATAAAAATGAAACCGTAAAACGAAAGCAATCCTTTAATCACTGGTCCGCGGGTCCGCTAATGAAAACCTGCGTCCTTAATTTCACGGTTTTGTCCCCGGGAAGGAACGGGAGGACGAGTCTCGTCTCGGCTGCAAGGGTCGAGAGTAGTGACGAAGTAGCGAAAAGAGGGGTGTAATTAAATAAAATCTAACGGAGGACCCGTCGAACACGGGGAAAAATTAATTGTACGACTGCGCCGAAAGCCGGTGAGATTTCCACTTTTAATTGCGAGCGCCGATGACTCGCGGTACGCGCCCGACAAAGTTCCAACGGGAAATTTTATTTTCGCGTTTCGTTCGTCCTCCACGAGTATACCATTTGACTTTGTCCGACTTCGTAGGACCGATTGTACTTTCTTCTCTCGTTTCGGGCTCCTTTGATGTCGAATGCGCGCGGATTATCCGCGGTCGACGATAAAAAAAATACATTTATTCAGTCTTTAACGACCGCACGCCGTGGGAAAGAGACAAACGACGATCGACTTTGTTTAGCTGGCCGTAATGTCGAGGTTATTTATGCCTTAAAGGATATTTAAAAAACAGAACGAGGAAGGTCTGATCTTTATCTTGATTTATAAGGATATCTGGAATGTAAATAATTGCTGGAAAAAGTTCAGCGTCACTGGGTGTGTCGTGCACATTTATTGTTACGTAGTTTCAGAGAAAACAATTTTTGCGAGTCTAATATTCAACCATGAATAATTTGGACCTTTGGTGAACGATTCTACGTGGTGCTTTACGTATTTAAAACATTGTACGATTTATTTTCTTCGAAATAAATTATAATATCTAAAATATATAAAGAATAACTTGATTTTATATTAAAAAATATAATGTATGTCGCCTAGTAAAAATTAAAGCCTTTCATGGAATAAACATCGCAGATAATTTATAGTTTTCTTTTGTTGTAATAAGAAATTATGAAAAAAATCATGGGCATTCTACCCGAAGGCATACACGTTTCTGAATTTTTTCAGAATTTTTCATTGCAGAACGAAATTTTAAGCAATTACGAAAGTTCAAAAATGCTAATTTTATTTTAGTTTATGTCGAAGTTATCGAGCAATCACGTTTATATATTTACTATCTTTGACTCTCGCTACGGTTATTAATGTGTAATTTTTTCAAATTTTTCGAAGCGGTGGAACATGTTTAAAAAAAATTGAAAGCCTCATTTGTTTAAATTATTATCACGAATACTCCATCGACCATGTTTCTATTATTGCAGTTTTAGCAAATTGTTATGACTAGTAAGGAAAGGTGTGCCACACTCGCGAAAGATTAAAGAAACAATCGAATCAGTTTATTATTTTCCGATTATTTTCAATTTTTCTTTTCTTCTCGATATCGTCGACTCCGATCTTTCCGTAGATCTTTCTTTTTTCGGTTCCGCTCGATCGATGTCGTCGAAAGGGAAGGTGAAAGTAACTGTCGCTGCTAAATAGCGTTCTCCAGAAATAGGTTATGCAAATTGTTCGATCATCGTCTTTTTTATTCTTGCGAGGAGCTTTGCAAGTTCCGCTTGTTCCTCGAAACCATTAAAAGAGTTTTGTAGCGTTTCCAAGTAATTATAAAAAAGAAGGACGTTGTTAGAGAATATTGGACTTGGACTCTCAGCAAAGTACTTGTACTAGCATTCGAAAGTTTCACCAAAGGCGCCAACTTCTTCGCTTCTCTATCAGCTCAGCTGAGAAAGCTAATCATTTCTCTGTTCGAAACGGATTAAAAAAATAGATATTTTTACTCATGAATTACCAACGAAAATAAATATTGAAACTTTCCATCTGCAAGTTAAGAACCACTGATCCGAAACAGTTCTCTCTTCAGTGCACACGCGTTTATCATAACTGAACTTGTAAGTCCATAATCGTTGAAATTTCGAACGATGTTCGTTTTCCTATCGCAGGATGTATTAGTTGCAGCTCTTACGAACACCGAATAGTGTCGCGAACCATGAACAGGAAGTTGGTCTTGTATCTTGTAGAGAAGAGTTCGCTTCTTTGGTTCTTGTTTCAATGCATGTAGTTAGATACTGAGTAATGAAGAGGATCGTAATGACGCTCAAGGGCAATGAATTTGTAGCAGCTTCATAAATTATACCGTGTGGAAACGTTAGCTACATTAATCAGATAGTCTGATATAGAATGCACCTGGGTAGTAATTCGAATTAGTCTTTTGTTGTGGCCACGATACGAGAATCGTTTTTGGAACAATTTGCGAATTTCTCTGTTTTCTTCGAATGTGATTAGTCTTTGGACAAATTATTCGATCGTTCAAATATTGTTGCTACGCAGGGTGACGATCTGTCCGGTTCAACGAATCGTTTGCGTTCGCTCTTCTTCGTGCAAATTAATGTGCGAAGAGTTGTGGTGTAGTAGGCGATTTTGCAATGAGTTTTGACACAATTTTTTGATAACACTATTTAAACTTTAATACAAAACAATATCTGTATAAATGTGGTTCGATGATTGAGTTGTGTTTGCTCGGTTGACGAGGAGGTTAAGGTTGTGATTGGCTGCTGTTATTTTGGGGAAAGGTGAATTGTATGAATTTGGATTGGTCAGTTGTGTTGTGACGGTGGATCTGAAAATGGTCTTGAGGTGGAGCTTAGATGTTTAAACATTTTTGGGAAATGTTGTTCAGTTAAGGCTAGCAGGTAATGGTTTATTGCGGTGATTTGTACGTGATGTGTAGCTTTTGGTAAGGTTAAGTTTTATGGGACAGTTCTGGTCGCGAAGAGTTGTAATTGTCGAGCCTAAAAATGCTCGGCTGCTACGACCCTTCTGCAGCTACCTGTGTTGAGGCTCAAAAAATATGATTACTTCAAACAGTTTAATTGGATGGTATTTAAATTTTTGAGCTGAGAGAGTTATCGAGCAAATATTCTAGTGGAAAATAGGGTGAAGTTACAACTCATGTTTGGGACCAAATTATTATCATATACACACTGTGAAATTTAATTTTGATAATTTTATGATAAATTTAATTTTTATGGTAAAATCTAAAAATTTTAATAACAAATAAATTTCATATAAAAATTGTCCCAGGCTTCCTCTTGGAAATAAAGCGCCAAATTGTTTCTGCGCCACCTAGAGACAATCTGACTTACCTTTATTTCGTAACCGTGTGTCTTTTGTCTGTAACAAAGCCTCGTGCTGAATAAATATGTTTTGCCGAGAGTAAGCCCAGTTTTGCTCATTTGCATCCCCAAAATTCCCACATCTCTGTGTTACAAGATAATTTTTGGTAGAACATTCTCTCTAAAACTAATTATAAAACAAGGTAACTTTCTATACCATTCTTTTCCATTATTGCATTTCATTCTATCTTCTAAAATCTGTAATATAAATTTACAATTTTGTTACTTCTCCCCATTAACGAAACTACTACAAAATAATTTTTAGTAGAAAATCCTCTTGTGCTTGTTTGGCTCCACTATTTAAAAAGTTATCAACACTGTCGAAAATAAAAAATTTAACCAATCTCGTACAAATAACGTGTCTCATTTCTCACTCTTTAGAGAAATTTAAATAACATTTAATTTCATACAAATTTAAATATATACAATTTTACAGAAACTCAAACGATTTTACTAATATAAATATCGAATATAGTTGAGGACGCAGATGGGGATACTCGACACCTCTTCGTATTGTTATCGAATTTTATAGAAATTTAAATAACATACAATTTCATAAAAATTTAAATGTATACAATTTTACAGAAACTCAAACGATTTTACTAATATAAATATCGAATATAGTTGAGGACGCAGATGGGGTTACTCGACACCTCTTCGTATTGTTATCGAATTTTATAGAAATTTAAATAACATACAATTTCATAAAAATTTAAATGTATACAATTTTACAGAAACTCAAACGATTTTACTAATATAAATATCGAATATAGTTGAGGACGCAGATGGGGATACACGACACCTCTTCGTATTGTTATCGAATTTTATAGAAATTTAAATAACATACAATTTCATAAAAATTTAAATGTATACAATTTTACAGAAACTCAAACGATTTTACTAATATAAATATCGAATATAGTTGAGGACGCAGATGGGGATACTCGACACCTCTTCGTACTGTTATCGAATTTTATAGAAATTTAAATAACATACAATTTCATAAAAATTTAAATTTATACAATTTTACAGAAACTCAAACGATTTTACTAATATAAATATGGAATATAATTGAGGACGCAGATGGGGTTACTCGACACCTCTTCGTATTGTTATCGAATTTTATAGAAATTTAAATAACATACAATTTCATAAAAATTTAAATGTATACAATATTACAGAAACTCAAACGATTTTACTAATATAAATATCGAATATAGTTGAGGGCGCAGATGGGGATACCCGACACCTCTTCGTATTGTTATCGAATTTTATAGAAATTTAAATAACATACAATTTCATAAAAATTTAAATATATACAATTTTACAGAAACTCAAACGATTTTACTAATATAAATATCGAATATAGTTGAGGACGCAGATGGGGATACTCGACATCTCTTCGTATTGTTATCGAATTTTATAGAAATTTAAATAACATACAATTTCATAAAAATTTAAATGTATACAATTTTACAGAAACTCAAACGATTTTACTAATATAAATATCGAATATAGTTGAGGACGCAGATGGGAATACACGACACCTCTTCGTACTGTTATCGAATTTTATAGAAATTTAAATAACATACAATTTCATAAAAATTTAAATTTATACAATATTACAGAAACTCAAACGATTTTACTAATATAAATGTCGAATATAGTTGAGGACACAGATGGGGATGCTCGACACCTCTTCGTATTGTTATCGAATTTTATAGAAATTTAAATAACATACAATTTCATAAAAATTTAAATATATACAATTTTACAGAAACTCAAACGATTTTACTAATATAAATATCGAATATAGTTGAGGACGCAGATGGGGATACTCGACACATCTTCGTATTGTTATCGAATTTTATAGAAATTTAAATAACATACAATTTCATAAAAATTTAAATGTATACAATTTTACAGAAACTCAAACGATTTTACTAATATAAATATCGAATATAGTTGAGGACGCAGATGGGGATACCCGACACCTCTTCGTATTGTTATCGAATTATATAGAAATTTAAATTCTATTTAATGAAAATTTTCATTTACAAAATTTTATTAGAAATTCAAAACGAAGTGTTTTCCCAAACATCGTGAAAAGTTGCGTCGTAATTTCGAAACTGACTCGTACCGAAATAGTTCGTTACGGTTCATTCGTCGCAGAATCGCTGAACGCGCGCATAGAAAGCACCTGTCCGCTCGATCTCGAATCAACAGCCCGTCGTGGCAACTTCACAATGTTCCTTATTGTTTCGTTCGCGCTGTGCTTATTCGAGAACGCGTCCCGCTCGACTCTCGCGAGAGTAAATAAATCCGTAATGGATACCGTGAGAAACGCGAAGCAACAAACGGTGCGTGTGCGGGTCGGTTTCACGTGCAAGGTACGCAACAGAGGCAACGGCGTTCGCATACCTGGCCGCCTCGGAGCCAGGAAATCCGACGTAACGTCGCTCCACACCCACGCGATGGCCGCGCTTAGACGGATCGTTCGACGCGAATTCCCTGGAGCGTGACTTCTCACGTACGCGCATGGCAAATCAGTCCGGACGATATGTTTTATAATAATTATTCCGGGAGCCTCGACGTTCGATTAAAATTTTTCTGGGACGAGTGCAAACATTTTTAACAGATCGAGCCGTTTATTTTCAAAGTGGTCCATTTTCCAACAAAATCGAGTTAGTTGTAATAATTACATTTTTATATGATCTTTTCATTCTGAAGCAACTTGTTACTAATATATTTAAAATCATTAAGATTTTGTGACACGGAAATTTGCTGGATAATGAACTGATGATAAAGTTTATTTTGAAAGTGGCGTAAGTCCCATTGTGAGAGTTTCAAATGGATATGGAAAATATGCAATAAAATTTTATGAGATCCCAGCTTGTTTATTTTGTTGCATAGTGTTATCAGAGTATTGGAATCTCAAAGAAAACAAATAACAATGGAGATACGAGAATTAGTAATTTTCCATTATGATGAAGATAAATCTCAACGTAAAATTGCACGAATTATAAATAGAAGTCATACTACGGTAAAATACATTCTTAAAAGATATAAAAGTGAAAACCGCATATCAAACGAATTAAAAATATAAGAAGATTTTAAACGATCATGATGAGCGATATTTTTTGCGATAAATTAAGAAAAATCCCAGGAAAAGTGCCCCAGAAAATATTCGTAGAATACTACGGAAAAATAATTATCATGGTCGAGTAGCAAGAAGAAAGTCGTTCATCAGTGCAAAGAACAAACTTAAAAAAATCGAATTCGCTCGAAAGTACATTAATCAAGGCTTTTCGTTTTGGAAAAACGTTCTTTTTGCAGACGACAGTCAATTTCACATAATAATTATTATTCAAAATTTGAACGAAATTATACCCATGCGAATTACTACCAAAAAAAGATTTTTAGAATCAGAAAGTGAAGGTGATCTAAAAATTACTCATTCTAATGTTGGAAATATTCGAAAAAGAAAAAGAATTATAGAAACATATTTATCAACAGGGAGTAATCTAATGATGCAGACGATTCGACAACAAAAATACTAAGAAACAAGAATGATAACACTTAATATTTTTTTGATTTTATAACATAAAAGTGTGTACATTTATTTTTATTTCTAGGGAAATTTACTTTTCCTATGGACTGTCTATCTATGTATGTGCTATCTTAAGAATGAAAAATGTCATTTCATTGATTTTAAAAGTGGCGTAAGTCCAATCATAGCTATCAAAAACGTATTATTTCTTAAATAATGTTAATTATGCTAATTGGGATGATAAATTTGACACCCATAGAAACTCAAGAATATTATTCTACTATGTTATCTGTTAGCCATATTTTTAAATTTACACCACTTTCAAAATAAACAGCTCAGATAACAAAGGAAGTGATAGAAATGTGAAATATACTTTTTAGTTTTTAATCTAGAGACTCACAGAGCAGTCGAAATAAAGCAATTTTTATGAATAAGTTTAGAGAATTTTGTATGAAATAAGCTACACGAATATGAATATTGTGGACCTTATGAAAATGAATTTTTTGCTTTTTCTAAATTGATGCAAAATTGAGCATCTAGAAAATGGAGTGGTAATATAAGATAGTGTTATTTTTCTGGGAAATAAATTCTGAAACTGCGTTAGAGGGTTTGCAGAAAAATTTTACTAATATACAAGTTTAAAATATGTTAACACAATTATAGTTTATGAAGTTTTACAATAATCGCCAGTATATGGAAAAAATTACACATAAATAATGAGACTCAAAAACATGAACGTGGTCACACGATAACTTAAATATGAAATCGACATTTTTAAACTGTCTTAATTGTTTAAAATTCCGTTCTGCGGTCAAAAATTCTGAAAAAATTCAGAAATATGTATACCTTTGGGTAGAATGTCCATGATTTTTTTTATAATTTTGTATTCGATAGAACAAAAGAAATGGAGCTTAAACTGTAAATTACGTTTTGCACTATAATTATCCTAATAGTAGGGGTAGCAAGTTAATATTTGGTAGAAAAAATCTTCTTTGGAGGGCTTATACGTTGATACGTTCAAAATTGAATTTGCTATAGGGGCACTTTTACCATGTTTATTCGACTATACCCTTTAAATAATATTCATATTTTATACAAATTTTAATTTATAAAATTCTATAGAAGCTCAAATGATTTTACCAGTATAAATATCCTATAATAAACGAAGTCGAGGGTGCAGAGAGGATACTTGAGCTGTCGATACCTCTTCGTATTATTTAAGGATCGATCTAATTTTCTAGAAATTTAAATAATATTCAATTTCGTAAAGATTGTAATTTATACAATTTTATAGAATCTCAAATGATTTTTCCAATATAAATATTGCATAATAAACAAAGTGGAGAACACAAACAGGGGTCAGAATAAAAAAGAGTCGAAGTCCAATAATTCGTATTATTTAGGATTCGATTGAATTTTATAGAAATTTAAATATCATTCAATTTCACAGAATTTTTAACAAATTTAATTTCACAAAAACTCAAATACTTTTTCCAATATAAATATCGCACAATAAACGAAGTGGAGGACCCAGAGGGTTGTTAGAATCAAGAAAGGGTCGATGTCAATCAATTCTGTAAGCAAAGTCGAAAACCCTCATATTGTTTAGGATGTCATCGAATTTTATAGGAATTTAAATATCATTCAATTTCACAAAAATGATAATTTATAAAATTTCATAGAATCTCAAATGATTTTTCCAATACAAATATGGCATAATAAACAAAGTGGAGGACATAGACAGGAGTCAGAATAAAAAAGAGTCGAAGTCAAATAATTCGTATTATTTAGGATTCGATCGAATTTTATAGAGATTTAAATATTATCCAGTTTCATAAAAATCTTACTAATAAATTAGTATAGAATCTCAAATGACTTTCTCAATATAAATATCGTGCAATAAACGTAATGGAGGACCCAGACGGTGGTTAGAATCAAGGAAGAGTCGAAGTCAAATCAATTCCTTAAGCAGAGTCGATAACCCTTCATATTATTTAAGATTCCATTGAATTTTATAGAAATTTAAATATCATTCAATTTGATAAAAATTGCGATTTATAAAATTTTATACAAACTCAAATTTTACCAATATAAATATCGTATAATAAACGAAGTGGAAAACCTAGAGGGGAGTTAGAATCGAAAAGAGTCAAAGTCAATTCACTTCCTCGAGCACTCAACACCCCTTCGATAATTTTATAGAAATTTAAATATCATTTAATTTCATAAAAATTGTAATTTATAAAATTTTATAGAAATTCAATTTTCATCAATATAAATATCGTATAATAAACGAAGTGGAAAATCCAGAGGGGGGTCAGAATCGAAAAGAGTCGAAGTCAATTCACTTCCTCGAGCACTCAGCACCCCTTCAATAATTTTGTGGAAATTTAAATATCATTCAATTTCATAAAAATTGTAATTTATAAAATTTTATAGAAATTCAATTTTCATCAATATAAATGTCGTATAATAAACGAAGTGGAAAATCCAGAGGGGGGTCAGAATCGAAAAAAGTCAAAGTCAATTCACTTCCTCCAGTTCTCAACACCCCTTCGATAATTTTATAGAAATTTAAATATCATTCAATTTCATAAAAATTGTAATTTATAAAATTTTATAGAAATTCAATTTTCATCAATATAAATGTCGTATAATAAACGAAGTGGAAAATCCAGAGGGGGGTCAGAATCGAAAAGAGTCGAAGTCAATTCACTTCCTCGAGCACTCAGCACCCCTTCAATAATTTTGTGGAAATTTAAATATCATTCAATTTCATAAAAATTGTAATTTATAAAATTTTATAGAAATTCAATTTTCATCAATATAAATGTCGTATAATAAACGAAGTGGAAAATCCAGAGGGGGGTCAGAATCGAAAAAAGTCAAAGTCAATTCACTTCCTCCAGTTCTCAACACCCCTTCGATAATTTTATAGAAATTTAAATATCATTCAATTTCATAAAAATTGTAATTTATAAAATTTTATAGAAATTCAATTTTCATCAATATAAATGTCGTATAATAAACGAAGTGGAAAATCCAGAGGGGGGTCAGAATCGAAAAAAGTCAAAGTCAATTCACTTCCTCGAGCACTCAACACCCCTTCGATAATTTTATAGAAATTTAAATATCATTCAATTTCATAAAAATTCTAATTTATAAAATTTTATACAACCTCAAATTTTACCAATATAAATGTTGTACGATTTTTGTAAAGGATTGGAGGAAAATGAAGAAATATATTAAACACACCACTCACTAACACGTTGCAAACATTAATAATAACAAAACTGTAACTGCTCCTTCGTCTTAAAACCACGCAATTCATGCCTTGCTCGCAACCCCCCACTCTCACACACGATTCAAACTAAACTGAACTGATCATCATTTACTATATCCTTCACTCCTACAATATCGTATAATAAAGGAAGTGGAAAATCCAGAGGGCGGTCAGAATCGAAAAGAGTCAGTCAATTCACTTCCTCAAGCACTCGATACCATATCGATAATTTTATAGAAATTTAAATATCATTCAATTTCATAAAAATTGCAATTTATAAAATTTTATAGAAATTCAAATTTTACTAATATAAATATCGTATAATAAACAAAGTGTAGAACCCAGAGGGGGGTAAAAATTGAAAAGAGTCGAAGTTAATTTACTTCCTCGAGCACTCAACACCCCTTCGATAATTTTACACAAAAAATATCATTAAATTTCACAAAATTTTTAATATACAAAATTCTACAAAAACTCAAATAATTTCACCAACGTAAATATCATATAATAAGCAAAGTGAAAAACCCAGAGGGGGGTCAAAAGTCGAAAAGAATCGGTCAAATCGATTCCTTGCGGCAGTCGATACCCGTGCGTCAGGTTTAGGAATGCGATTCGATCGAATTTCGATATCCTTCGATATTCGATATGCGATCTTCGCGGCGAGCGTAACGCGATTACGCAGTCGACACGTGTATCGTGTATGTGTACGTTTGTTGGTATGCGTGTGTACACGATTGCGGTGTATCATGCGCATCCGTCACGGCGCGTGGAGTTAATTAAACGAATTTCAACGATGCATCGGGGATCCCGAGCCGCGAGGATCGATACGATCGCAGTATCCTCCGATCGTCCAAGTCTCACGCGAGTCTGGCGTTGATTCCAATTGCCAATCGTCGGATTGCCTCGATCCGTGAATCACTGTCGTTAGGAATGATCCACGACGCCGCGAACAGCAGTCACGAACCGCGATATTAAGCGAGCACCTGGCGTTATTACGCGATTAATGATCGTTCCACTCTCGCGTTACGATCGACCCATACACGTATTTGTTTAACTTTCTTGCCCGTTTTATTAACCCCCAGCCGTGTGGCTTATTATGTACACATATACCTGTTCCTTGTTTTTTTATTCCATTTTTCAACGTACGCGAATTTAACGTTTGGAGGTACGAGTAAATCGAGCAAATAGATATTTTGTTCGTTTATTTTTAAATAGTTGCCCGTTGTTGCAATTCCGGCGACCTCGTTTATCTTTTCTGCCCCGCACAGGCGTGATTATAGCAGCTGGGTCAAGCTTTGTTCTTGGCGGAGGTAGATAAAAATCGTGGAGAAACGTCTTCTATGGTTTCTTATCTACCACGGTACTTAAATATATTTTATCAAACGGTAGTTTGTGGTGCTCTAAAAAATTTAACAATTATGCTAATTCCATTCGTACTAAGACTCTCGTATTTTACGAACCATTTATCGATAAATTATGCGAATTCGAAGTAAAAAAGTGCACTGTACGACCAATTAGATCTCTTTTCTTGTCTTTGAGATAAAGATCGATGAATATATCGACTACGATATCCAGTCGTTCGAAAGTTTCGAACGTGGCTATTATCGATTATCGACAAACTTGGGTCGTTGAAAAAATGACGCAACCGCTGCAGCCGTTTTGCAGATTCTAAGATAGAGTGAACGTATCGTGCACGGTATCGATACGTATTTTTCAATTTTTTATAACGTCGAATCGAAAACCTAGAATTGAGTCATTCGAACGTGCGCCGATCGAAGCAGAATTTTAATCGTTTCTTTAGTTTCGTACGCTCTTGTTATTTACGCCTCGTTAAACTCTGCACCCGGACCGATAAATTTCTGGCCTTAACACCTGTTACGTTTCGCGTACTCCAAATCACTTTCAGGTCAACCGCGTAATCGATTCTGCTCGTTGCTATCGTAACTGCAATCCAACGAATCGAACGCAAATCTTTGGTGATGCTCTTCTCTTGGGGAGGGAAAAACAGTTTCACACAAATTTCTGTAGATCTTTTCACTGTGGAGCTAAAGTAATAAATTCTCCAACGCGAAACGAGGAAGGAAATATTCGAAGTTTCAGAATCTTAATATTGATCATGTTACAGGTAACTCTCAAATTTAAATTTGAGAATCAAATTCTTAGAATTGTTGACATTTCAGAGTAACTTTCAAATTTAAATTTGAGAATCAAATTTTTAAGAATTGTTAACATTTCAGAGTAACTTTCAAATTTAAATTTGAAAATCAAATTTTTAGAATTGTTAACATTTCAGAGTAACTTTCAAATTTAAATTTGAGAATCAAATTCTTAGAATTGTTGACATTTCAGAGTAACTTTCAAATTTAAATTTGAAAATCAAATTTTTAAGAATTGTTAACATTTCAGAGTAACTTTCAAATTTGAAAATCAAATTTTTAGAATTGTTAACATTTCAGAGTAACTTTCAAATTTAAATTTGAAAATCAAATTTTTAGAATTCTTAACATTTCAGAGTAACTTTCAAATTTAAATTTGAAAACCAAATTTTTAGAATTGTTAACATTTCAAAGTAACTTTCAAATTTAAATTTGAAAATCAACTTTTTAGAATTGTTAACATTTCAGAGTAACTTTCAAATTTAAATTTGAGAATCAAATTCTTAGAATTGTTAACATTTCAGAGTAACTTTCAAATTTAAATTTGAAAATCAAATTTTTAAGAATTGTTAACATTTCAGGGTAACTTTCTAATTTAAATTTTAAAATCAAATTTTTAAGAATTGTTAACATTTCAGAGTAACTTTCAAATTTAAATTTGGGAATCAAATTCTTAGAATTGTTAACATTTCAGAGTAACTTTCAAATTTAAATTTGAGAATCAAATTTTTAGAATTGTTAACATTTTAGAGTAACTTTCAAATTTAAATTTGAAAATCAAATTTTTAAGAATTGTTAACATTTCAGAGTAACTTTCAAATTTAAATTTGAAAATCAAATTTTTAGAATTGTTAACATTTCAGAGTAACTTTCAAATTTAAATTTGAGAATCAAATTCTTAGAATTGTTGACATTTCAGAGTAACTTTCAAATTTAAATTTGAAAATCAAATTTTTAAGAATTGTTAACATTTCAGAGTAACTTTCAAATTTGAAAATCAAATTTTTAGAATTGTTAACATTTCAGAGTAACTTTCAAATTTAAATTTGAAAATCAAATTTTTAGAATTCTTAACATTTCAGAGTAACTTTCAAATTTAAATTTGAAAACCAAATTTTTAGAATTGTTAACATTTCAAAGTAACTTTCAAATTTAAATTTGAAAATCAACTTTTTAGAATTGTTAACATTTCAGAGTAACTTTCAAATTTAAATTTGAGAATCAAATTCTTAGAATTGTTAACATTTCAGAGTAACTTTCAAATTTAAATTTGAAAATCAAATTTTTAAGAATTGTTAACATTTCAGGGTAACTTTCTAATTTAAATTTTAAAATCAAATTTTTAAGAATTGTTAACATTTCAGAGTAACTTTCAAATTTAAATTTGGGAATCAAATTCTTAGAATTGTTAACATTTCAGAGTAACTTTCAAATTTAAATTTGAGAATCAAATTTTTAGAATTGTTAACATTTTAGAGTAACTTTCAAATTTAAATTTGAAAATCAAATTTTTAAGAATTGTTAACATTTCAGAGTAACTTTCAAATTTAAATTTGAAAATCAAATTCTTAGAATTGTTAACATTTCAGAGTAACTCTCAAATTTAAATTTGAAAATCAAATTTTTAGAATTGTTAACATTTCAGAGTAACTTTCAAATTTAAATTTGAGAATCAAATTCTTAGAATTGTTAACATTTCAGAGTAACTTTCAAATTTAAATTTGAAAATCTAATTCTTAGAATTTCCAAAGTTTCAGTATTTTAATATTAATACGGGTTATTCAGAAAGAAAAATGACGAACGAGGGATTTCATGTTTTTCCAAATTTTCAAACTCTCACTGTCTACTTTCTCTGTTAATATTTCACTAAATGGTTTTAGTAAGCATAAAATCAATCCTCCCGTTTGAAAATTCCAATTTAAAACCCACTGGTTCGAAGTACAATATTTCGAATCAAACATTGTACTCAAAATCTATACATTTATCAAACTTAAGCCATACGAGATTTCAAAATAAATACTGTAAATGTATACGCGTTTAAAATTTGTTCAGAATTTTAATATAGTTCGTCAATAATGAAAAACGCTATTATTCATAATCATATATCTCAATCATTAAAATTCTGTTCAAATAAAATAGTTATAGGCAAAAGAATCTATAGAATTAAACAATTCTGAAATTAAAAAAGAATTGAAAAATTCGTGAAATGGATTTTTGACGTCCGTCTCGTTATTTCAATTTTTTGTTTGCAATATTGTAAAGGTTTGAATACACGAAAAAATAGTTTGAACTGGTTCGAAGTACAATATTTGATCGGATCTGAAATCGAAGAGGGTGGAATACGATGATTAATGAAATCCAAACCGTGTCAATAAATCTTTTCTCCTCGAGACGGTGTATTAACGAGTCGCTTGTGATATTAACGGGTTACCTTTGATTCTAATAGGAGCAGGTGATTGGACGCGAACGTATTGTTTGTTTCGCGATCGAGTAAAGATGAAACCCGACGCGTCGTTCAGGTTGCAGCCTCGTCGAGGCAACAAAAGAGAACAGAAGCTCAGATCGATAGCCCAGATATCCTATAAACGTCGACGATAAGATAGGGTTGGCGTACGACAAAACGACAGCGGATGAACCAGCTAATCGCGCGCCGCGGACTCGATTGGCTATTCGTTGCCGCTTAAATGAAAAGCTCATGCAAATTCGCGTCTTCCATAGCCTGCTGGCGGTTGACCGTTGAACGATTATTGGCAGGCGTAATACGATTGCGTAATGACCGGATAAACGGGGCGACGGCGATGATTAAACCGTTGCCAGAGGCACGGATGGTCGCGCGGTTGCGGAACACGCTTGGAGGATGCTGTGTGCACCGTAAAAAAGCTAAAAACCCCTCGTAGAAATAACGAAAACGATCCATTAAACTTGGGGTTGAAGAATTTTTAATCTGTTCTTGTTGGGAATTCTCAATATTTATTAACGGACTTCAATTAGTGAATATTATATCAATTTAGCGTACACCTTATTAATTAAATTACTTAATCAGCACTTTGGCAACCTTTTGCTACAATGCAAATTGCCGTACCATAACGTTGAAAAGGAACCATACTTCGGGACCATGCCCCTTGGGACCGCGGACACCTACCCCTGCACCACCCTCACAAGGAACGTTCGCGAACGATTCGACTTCGATTTTGATGAAACTTCGTACAATTATAAAGCAGCCAAAAATAATCGACACGTATTTTTTTTTAGCTGCGGTAACTCGAGTTTAAGGGGTGAAACCACCCCTTGAAGTTTTGGCTCGAGACGGCTATCTCGAAAACGGAAAGACATACGAAAAAATTATTAATGGACGAGGTTAATGGTTTCTTATGTATAATAACATGGTGTTAAAAAATTTAACAAAATACAATTTGTTTATAACAAGAAAAAATTTATTAACTTAATTTTTCATTTTATTGAAATTTTCATAATGACAAAAAATGACGAGCATTTTATTCCAAATTCATTGGTATGTAACATTTCAAAATTGCCTTCTACAGTTTTGCAGATTTTGATGATTTACATCTTGCGCGCACATCCACTATGGTAGTAGCCGTTCTAACTTTGATTTTAATGAAGCACTGTAAGCTTGCACTATGTTATACAATAACAAGTAACAAGTAACAATAACAGTGACAAGTTTCTTAACAGCAATGGAAAGATTAATTTTTATTACCCACCTATGACATCGTGGCAAAGGTGGAGCGACTTATAAATTATAACTACACACAGTGTGTATAGCAATTACTCTATGTAGTTTCGATAATAGTGGTGCTCGTCGAAAAAATGTTTGAAACATAAAGATTTCTTACACCATGCGCATTTAATTATTGCCAAGTCACCACAAATATAGCATCTTGGTTCATTTTCAACAGAATAGCAGTACTCAACAGGATTCTGGAATGCATTTGGTTTTTCATCTGTACAGGGTATTCGGTCACCCCTGGGAAAAATTTTAATTAGAAATTCTAGAGGCCAAAATAAGACGGAAATCAAGAATACTAACTTGCTGATGGAGGCTTCGTTAAAAAGTTAACAAAATTAAATTAAAAAATGTTAAATTATTCTGAAAAAATTATTTTTGGTTGCGGGGCTCAATTACAATCATTTTTGGTGGATACACATACCCCTGAAATCCTACCCACTTTCGAGAAAAAAATTCGAGTAGGTACTGAAATTTTTAGATGAAATTAAAAAATTTCAAATCATACTAAAAAAATTATGTATAGTTACAGGGGTCAATTACAAGCATTTTTGGTGAACAGACATACCCCGAAATCCTACGCACTTTCAAGAAAAAAATTCATTACCGAAAATCTAATGTGAAGCCAGAAATGCTTCCCTGAAATTTCATGCATATCTTTAAAACGTCATAACTTCTGAACCGATTACAGGATTTTAATGTTTAAAAAAGCAATCAACGCGTATTTTAGTAGAGAATGTGTAGAAATTTTAAAAATATTGGGAAAGTTGCTCCTTAATCCCGTAAAATGTGAAAAACCCCATAAAAGTGGTTCAATATTTAAACGGCCAGAACTCCTACAATAGTAAAGATATCTCATTGAAATTTTTTTCTGAAGCAGAGCCTATGGGCACCTACAAAAAAGTATTAGATAATTTTTCTGTAGGGTGTCAAACAAAATTATTAAAAATTAAAAACGAATTTTTAAGAAAAATCGACGAGGGGTAGGTGCCTAAATTTTTCAGCGAAAAAAAAATATTTCAAAACGTTCTGGAAAAATTATTTTCGGTTGCGGGGGTCAATTACAATCATTTTTGGTGAATAGACATAACCTCAAATTCCTTCCCACTTTGGAGAAAAAAATTCGAGAAAGTGTGAAATTTTTCTACAAAATTAAAATTTAAACTTTAAATTAAAATTTGTTTAGAATTTAAATAGAATCCAGTGATAATAATGATAAACACTGATGTATTCGTAAGCAGGTGTTTCAATTACAATATTGTTAATATTTGTTAATACTCCTGCCCTCAAAATCTATACATTTATCGAAATTAAGCCATGCGAGGTTTTAAAATAAATACTGTAAATGTATACGCGTTTAAAATTTGTTCAGAATTTTAATATAATCCGTCAATAATGAAAAACGCTATTATTCATAATCATATATCTCAATCATTAAAATTCTGTTCAAATAAAATAGTTTCCAATTCTATAGGAAAAAGAATTAAACAATTCTGAAATTAAAAAAGAATTGAAAAATTCGTGAAATGGATTTTTGACGTCCGTCTCGTTATTTTAATTTTTTGTTTGCAAAACAATATTGTAAAGGTTTGAATGCACGAAAAAATAGTTTGAACTTTGGAACCATTATACAGGGTGTCCCGTAAATGATGTAAGAACTGGAAATGTGGGGTAGCTGAGACGATTCTGAATAACAATTTCCTTTGCAAAAATAACGGATGGGGCTTCATTTTTAAATTATTAACGAAAAAATGTGCATCGGAGATACGTCGAGGAACGAATACAAATAATTAAAAATACTACCACTGCAACTGTTACCTCTGCGGATTGGATAAATCAGCCAGCTCAATCGAATTTATTAATTATTTGTATTCGCTGTTTCCAAGAAAGAAGGAATAAACTGTGGGAAGATGCTCTCGGAATTTTTAGGAAATTAATCCTTCGCACCCGAGTTCTCGCCAGAGTGTTTTAAAATTAAAATAAGAATTATTTTCAGAAAATTAAAATAAATACAGTAAGAACCATTTGTAACCATTTGTTATTAAAAACTGTACTGGAAAAGCAGACTGGATTTGTGCGTACCGAAACATTTCTCGAATGTATTGTGCATGATATACGTTGTTCAATCTGCAGGTTGTTTGGTATCGTTCGAAGTATTAACCAGTTTTTCGATAATTTACACCGCAAATGCGATCCCATTAAACTTATCTGAGCATTCACAGGGCGGTAAGCAATTTCTGGCTCGACGGAATCTTTCGACTGTGAAAAAGAAACTCCCGCGCGCGCCGCTGGGGAAAATAAAGCGAGCCTCTCGAGTAAGTAAGGGGCACGAAAGTTGCTCTCAGAAACTTCAAGCCACGGTTTTCTCAATTATTTCCATCTCGCGGCGCTCTGGTGGCGCGAAGAAAGGTCGGGATCCGGGTCCACCGTCTCCGGTGTCCTCGTATTTCCCTCACGTTCCTACAAATTTCCGTATTCGTTGCTTTTTTATCGGAACCTCTTCGATTTCTAACTCGTTTATTAAGGAGAAGTTTCAGGCTTTGTGAAAGGTACGAACGCCAAACTGTGAACGAAACTACCAGGTTCGAAACACGAAAATTATATTGTCCACGAAGACTCCCAGTATGCACAAAAAAACGAAAAGTAAATTGACAACACTTGGGATTTTTTAAAAACAATACTAGTCAATAGATGGAGTTGAAAATTTTTTTATTTGCTGATACACTCACGAAGAATGTAGAAAAAATATCAATTTTTTATTTGTGATTGCCAAACATGCCCTATTAATTCGAGAATGAGGGTTGAAGTCGTAGGCTAAGAGACAGTGTATTAAAATAAAAAGACAGATATTTGGGATTTTTTTTAAATGATACTACATGATGGATCGAATTAAAACTTTTTCTGCCTATTAACACACTCACGAAGAATGCAGAAAAAATATTAAACTTTCTATTTGTGATTACCAAGACCTACCCTCTTAATTCTGGAATAAGGGTCAAAGTCGAAGGCTACGAAGCACAGAGGCAGTATATTAAAATAAGAAGATAAAAGAGATTCAGCGAATAACGAAGCGACAGAACCGACGAGAAACTTGGCGAAAACTTTGCCCCGAAAGTTCTTCATCCCCCGTTTTTAATTATTATTTTTTCGCGATACCTTTGTTCCACGTATTTGTCTTTTCACCCCCGCGAAACGAGGGACACACTTTTCGCGTGCTCGAATATTTTTGGACGTAATTCGCGCTCGTCTGTACAGTCCTCGTCGCCATTTTGTCTTTCCTTTTACACCGTTTCTGGATCTTCGTACTTCCCGGTTTCGTTCGACGGAAATTCTCCTTCCCCTTGTTACATTTTCACCGTTCTTCTCCTTTAATAGGATTTTTATTCGAGAATTTTTAAAGGCGCGAGCGAAACACGGTCGTACTTCCGCTATCGCAGAGGAATAATTGAGAGACCGAGGCTGAAATAAGGAGACTTTCCACGAGTATGACGGTTCGTTACGTACACGCGGCTGGGATGTGTGCTCTTTACTTTTGCGCGCAACAATTTGCAGTTTCTCGTCGATGGTCTTTCGAGTAGTTTCGACGTTCCTCTTTTCCTCGTATTTTCTTGAAAATATCCCCTGGCCTGCCACGGTGGAAAAGACAATTAATCGACACGGAGAAACGACGTTAGGAATCCATTCTGCCCGCGTACAAAATTGTGAGACTAAATTTAGAATATAGAATAAAATTGTGTTCGTCACCCTCTTCTACGAAATTCTAAAAATAAATATAGAATATGGAATGAAATTGTTTTATACAACCTCTCTTACAAAATTCAAGACTAAATTTAAAATATAAAATAAAATTGTCTCACCTACTCTGCTCTACAAAATTTTATATTATACAGGGTCAATCTAAATTTATGGCATTTTTACAATTAAGGAGGTATTGCTGTCTAGACTGTCAATTTCACGGCCCTTTTTGTGATTTTTTTTTCTAATGATAGATAGGCTGTTTTGTACTGAGACTTTGTAGATATATTTATTCATCTCATAAGCATGTACAATATTTTTTTCATGGAAAAATATTAAAAATCGTGGGAATTATAACTTCTTATTTAATGGCTCTTTTGGAAAAGGTGCTGCAATGGCTTCCAGGATTCCAGATAATTTGAAACAGAGGGGGTTAAAGTATCTTCATAAAGAAGGTTGTAGTTATAGCAGGAACAAGGGAGAAGTAAAAATCCTGATAAATAAAGAAATGGCAACGCTTCAAGTTTCGAATTTCTATTTGTTAATCGTTCTTTTATCTTTAGTGTATCAAAAAAAAATAGTAAAACTCAATATTTTTTTAAATCTTCAGTTCCAGCTATAAAGGCGTGTTTGCTGAATATTCTCTCCAAATTTGAAGTCAATCGGTTTGCTAGATCTTGAAATATCATGTAAGCCAGTTTAAATGCGTTTTTTTTAAACAAGAAGCTATAACTCTTGCAATTTTTAATATTTTTTGATGAAAAAAATACTATACACACCTATAAGACAAATAAATATATCTGCAAAATGTCACTACAAAACAACCTACCTGTCGTTAAAAAAAAATCACAAAAAAAGGCCGACGAAATGACAGCCTAGACAGCAATACTCCCTTAAGTAAAGCTTAGATAGCATGTCTGTTCATTGCTTGCTGTTTCTACTTATAGCTTATAGCTAGTTAAAAGATAGTAAGAGTGACTAAAAATGAAAGTAATTTTACTTTACAATATAAATTTCTCCAAATTGTTCTTTGTCATGAAACTGTAGTAATGATAGGAAATGTAGTAAAATATCAGCAAGAATAAATTTAACATACAGAATGAAATTGTTTTACTCACCCACTTTTATAAAATGCAAAATTAAATTTGGAATATAGAATGAAATTATTTTATCCACCCCCATCTACAAAATGCAAGAATAAATTTAAAATATAAAATAAAATTATCTCACCTACCCTGCTCTACAAAATTTTACATTATATAAGGTCAATCTAAATTTATGGCGTTTTAATAATTAAGTAGAGCTTAAATAGCATGTCTGTTCATTACTTGCTGTTTCTACTTAGAGGAATATATGATCGTCTGTTTCAGTTTTTTATATAGCTAGTTAAAAGATAGTAAGAGTGACTAAAAATGAAAGTAATTTTACTTTACACAATAAATTTCTCCAAAATGTTCTTTGTCATGAAATTGTAGTAATGATAGGGAATGTAGTAAAATATAAGCAAGAATAAATTTAAAATATAGAATGAAATTGTTTTATACAACGTCTTTTATGAAATGCAAGAATAAATTTAAAATATAAAATAAAATTGTCTCACCTACCCTGCTCTACAAAAGTTTACGTTATATAGAGTCAATTTAAATTTATGGCGTTTTAATAATTAAGTAGAGCTTAAATAGCAAGTCTGTTCATTGCTTGCTGTTTCTACTTATTATTAGAGGAATATGGGATCGTCTGTTTCAATTTTTAAAAGATAGACAGGCTGACTAAAAATGAAAATAATTTTACTTTACAAAATAAATTTCTCCAAAATGTTCTTTGCCATGAAACTGTAGTAATGATAGGAAATGTAGTAAAATATAAGCAAGAAAAATGTATAATTTAAAATGAAATTGTTTTGTTCAATCTCTCTTACAAAATTCAAGAATGAATTTAAAATATCAAATAAAATTATCTCACCTATCCTGCTCTACAAAATTTTACGTTATATAGGGTCAATTTAAATTTATGGCGTTTTAATAATTAAGTAGAGTCTAGATAGCAAGTCTGTTCATTGCTATTTCAATTTTTTATATAGCTAGTTAAAAGATAATAAGCTTGACTAAACATGAAAGTAATTTTACTTTACAAAATAAATTTCTCCAAAATGTTCTTTGCCATGAAACTGTAGTAATGATAGAAAATGTAGTAAAATATAAGCAAGAATAAATTTAACATACAGAATGGAATTGTTTTACTCGCCCTCTTTTATAAAATGCAAAAATAAATTTGAAATATAGAATGAAATTATTTTGTCCACCCCCATCTACAAAATGTAAGAATAAATTTGAAATATAAAATAAAATTGTCTCACCTACCCTGCTCTACAAATTTTTATAAAATTTTACATTACATAGGGTCAATCTAAATTTATAGCGTTTCAGCAAATTAAGTACAGCTTATTTAGCAAGTCTGTTCATTGCTTGCTGTTTCTACTTACAATTATAGGAATATGGGATCGTCTGTTTCAATTTTTAATAGATAGTAAAGCTGTCTAAAAATGAAAATAATTTTACTTTACAAAATAAATTTCTCCAAAATGTTCTTTGTCATGGAACTGTAATAACGAAAAATATCGCGTGATTATTATTCTCGTTAAATACACCGAATTTAAAAGCAGTGGCGTGTCGGTGGTTTTTCGAGTTTGATTGAATAAAAGCGACTTGTCATACGCAGCAAACGCAATAAATTTATCGGCATAGCGTGGTCTGCTACGTTACGTTACATCGGAAGCACATAAATCTTCATTGTGTAGCGTCCTGAACAATCCCATGGGACATTTATGTCTACATCGCCCTTTCCTATTTACTGAATAATTGCGTAGATCATCGTGTGTAACACTTCCAACGATGTCACCATCGATCAAAACCGATTTCTCAATAAATACATTGAAAAATCCCCACAGTGCAATCTTCTTAATACGGACATTAATAATTGAAAATTTTTCAAATTAACCTTGGCTACTCGTGTCAATGAATAATCGTATAACAAATTTGGAATTAATCGCGAATTTTTAAATAGTCATCCTTCTAATAAAATCTCAGAAAATCGAAATAGCTCACAACAGATATCAAACTTTCGCCTTGACTTTGTAATTACGGGCGATAAAACTTCAACTTCAGCTGTCAGAGTAATTCCGTCCACCTATCGAGCATGCACCAGCATGAAACACTTTCAAACGACGCGCGATCGACTTTTTTTTACACCGTTCGTGGAACCGCGGCAATTATAATAACAGAGATTCCGGACTCTCGCTCGCTTTCCAATGTGAAAACCAGATTATTTCCTAAATCGATCCCGTCCACGGACTTTCATACTCTTTTTTCTCCCCGCTTGTCGCGCGCTTTCTTCCCCATTTTCAGGCCAACCGAATCGAACTATCAAAAAATCATCAAAACGTTAACATTCCGCAAAGATGTCGAACGTTTCATCTCTAAATTTGCTCGGATTTTTTACTTTCGGTACCAACGACTAGAAAGCAGTCGCTTCTCGTTGTTATTTCACGCACGGAGGGAAATGTTCAATCAACGTCGATCCTCCCAGCGATCCTCCATGCAAATGGTCGACGTTTTTTCCCCGGATCCGTGACACGAAAACACCAGCGTTTTCGTCGTCCTAGGACCTCGTTCTTTTCCTTCTCATTTTTTTCAGGATCCTCGCAGAATTTTCTCGCCCCACGCGCATTAAGCGAAACGAGTAATCGAGGGGCGTGCTATGTATCATTTGCCCTTCAGAATGTTTTGTTCCAACCAGATTTTTTGGGGCGTCCACCCTCGCGGCGCGCGAAAGCCTGGGGATGCTCCCTTTTTTTTTTGAATAGGAACGAATATCAATTATTTCCAGAAAGAAAATGTTTCGCGGAGAGCAAATGAAACGGGGGGAAAATGCTTTCGAATCGAGAAAAGATAACTCGTCGAGTTTATTTGGAATTTTTATGGGATAGATTTTTTAAAAATTGTTTTGTGTCGATGGGCAATTTTTACTTCTGTTACATACGCATGATTAGTACGTGGATTTTTTGTAAATTTCAGGTCACAGTACATTCACATATTAATACACAGATTTTTTATAAATAGTGATTTTTGTAAACGTCAGGTCTCAATATATTCACATCCTAATACATAAATTCTTTGCAAACAGTAATTTTTGTTTTAATTTATTGATTTATTTATTAATACCAAGATCAAATATCATCGTTTTTATTGCGATTAATCGTTGCTTTTTATTTTGCATTATATTCAATTAAATATTTATTTATATTTATATTGAGGTCTCAGTAAATTCACATCTTAATGCTTAATTCTTTGCAAACAGTAATTTTTATTTTAATTTATTGATTTATTAATTTTTAGATCAAATATTATCGTTTTTATTGTGATCAATTGTTCCTTTGTATTTTGATTTATATTCAATTAAATTTCATTTATATTTATATTCAGTTCTCATTGCATTCTTATCAGGTTTCTTTATTTATATTTATATTCAGGTCTCAATATATTCACATCTTAATACATAAATTCTTTGTAAACGGTAATTTTTGTTTTGTTTTATTGATTTATTTATTAATCGAATTTAGATCAAATTTTAATATTGTCGTTTTTATCGTGATTGATTGTTCCTTTTTATTTTAATTTATATTCAATTAAATATTCATTTATATTCAGATCTCAGTACATTCTTATCCTAGTACACAAATTTTTTGTAAATAGTAATTTTTCTAAATTTCAGGTCTCAGTATATTCACATCTTAATACATAAATTCTTTGTAAACGGTAATTTTTGTGTTGTTTTATTGATTTATTTATTAATCAAATTTAGATCAAATTTTAATATTGTCGTTTTTATCGTGATTAATTGTTCCTTTTTATTTTGATTTATATTCAATTAAATATTCATTTATATTCAGATCTCAGTACATTCTAATCCTAGTACATAAATTTTTTTGTAAATAGTAATTTTTCTAAATTTCAGGTCTCAGTATATTCACATCTTAATACATAAATTCTTTGTAAACGGTAATTTTTGTGTTGTTTTATTGATTTATTTATTAATCAAATTTAGATCAAATTTTAATATTGTCGTTTTTATCGTGATTAATTGTTCCTTTTTATTTTGATTTATATTCAATTAAATATTCATTTATATTTATATTCAGGTCTCAGTACATTCACACATTAGTACATAGATTTTTTGTAAATAGTAATTTTTGTACATTTCAGGGCTCAGTATGTTCATCTCTTAATGCTTAATTCTTTGTAAAGAGTAATTTTTGTTTTAATTTATTGATTTATTTATTAATACCAAGATCAAATATCATCGTTTTTATTGCGATTAATCGTTGCTTTTTATTTTGCATTATATTCAATTAAATATTTATTTATATTTATATTCAGGTCTCAGTGCATTCACATCCTAGTACACAAATTTTTTGTAAATAGTAATTTTTGTAAATTTCAGGTCTCAGTATATTCACTTCTTAATATATGAATTCTTTGTAAACGGTAATTTTTGTGTTGTTTTATTGATTTATTTATTAATCGAATTTAGATCAAATTTTAATATTGTCGTTTTTATCGTGATTAATTGTTCCTTTTTATTTTAATTTATATTCTATTAAATATTTATTTATATTCAGATCTCAGTACATTCTTATCCTAGTACACAAATTTTTTTGTAAATAGTAATTTTTCTAAATTTCAAGTCTCAGTATATTCACATCTTAATACATAAATTCTTTGTAAACGGTAATTTATGTTTTATTTTATTAATTTATTTGTTAATACCTAGATCAAATTTTAATATTATCATTTTTATTGTGATTAATTATTCCTTTTCATTTTAATGTATATTCAATTAAATATGCACTTGCATCTATATTCAAGTCTCAGTACATTCACATCCTAGTACATAGATTTTTTTTCAAATAGTAATTTTGTAAATTTCAAGTTTTAAAATTAAATATTTGCACATGCAAAAAGAGGTTGAATTTTTGTTATTCGACCAGTTTGATTAATATTCGAATAGCTCAAAAAGGAGAATGTATGTAATCGTTGATTTGAAAGTAACGAATTTTGGGGGGCGACGAAATTTTCGCAATTAGCCATTAGGTAATGTGAATCAGAGCCTCGCAAATTTCTGGTTCACCGAAATTTTCCTACCCGGGGGTGGTCAGACCGGCCAGGGGGGATGATTAAGGGGGAGTTCCTAACAACTGGAGGGTGCGCAATGCATCATAGGACGACCGGAATGCGTTTTGTACCCTCGCGCTGTCGCCTCCGCTGCCATTACAAGAGTTTTCGCGTAGCGGTCCCCAAAAGCACCGTCTGCACTTTGTTACAAAATTGTTTCGCCATTGTTCACAGAACGCGAACGTCGGAAATTTATGGCCGGTCGAATCGCTAAATGGCCCTCTATCGATCGTTCCTTGCGAATCCTCTCTCCTTTATCTACCCTCGAATTTAATTCACTCTCGTATAAATGTTAGCTCGAAAATATGTAACAAATATTTGAAAAATTACTGAAACGACGGGTATAGTTATAGCTTCCACGAATCGAAGGCAGAGTTTCACGTATAAACGTCGATGAAAAATATTCGTAACTGTATATATCATTATTTATTTTTAATGATCGTGTGTATGTAACCGAGAAATAATAAATCATACGTAGGAACGCGATCGCGTGGAAATAAATGGTACCGAAAGGGATTAATCTCGCCTTACCTGTCCCCTGTGAAAAGTAACAGTATCACGAATGGTCTCCTTCAGCCGGAAACGCATTTTTTCGAAAGGATTTATTCGAACGAAACTGAACTTCCGGCAAGACATTTTATTAGCACTTACATTTAATCGTTCTCGAAGCAATTTCCGTGATATCTAATTGAATAGTGTTCTTTTTACTTCAAATTATAATTTTCAACAATTATATGAAACTATTTTATAGTAACATTCCTAATTTCATATCTTTTTATTTTTTGGTTGGCATTTACAATAATGATTAATACAATTTATTTATTTATTTATTTACGGGTATGAATCCTCTTGTATACTAAAATAGAGACATAAGTACAAAATATATGTAAATATAAAATCATATAAATCTTTAAACTATATAATAATGAGCGAGTGACGACGTGATAAATTACAATTAAACATACAAATAACAGAAAGCATACCTAGTTATACTATTTACTATTTACAATAAGAATTACAAACAGTATGGTTTACAGTATAGTTAACTCTTTTATAAATTGGCCCGATGAATTTGAAAAAAATTCTAAATAAAATTTTTTTGGCACGAAAGACATTGTATTTAATTGTTATTCTAATTTGTAAAATATCTAGATCCTAATTTTACACATTTCACCACATTCTCAGATATTAGCCAATATCAAAAATAGTTTTACGATAATAAGAATAATAATTTATTATAAGGGTGATCCCATTAGATATAATACAGTACAGAGAAATAAATCAATAAAAATTACAACAATTTGGAAAAAAGTCTGCCTCTAAAAATTCAAAATGAAATTTTTGTTGGGGTCGAAAGACATTGTATTTTACTTTTCCCTTGATTTGCAAAATATCTAAATTCTAATTTTACACATTCCATCACATTCTCAGATATTAGCCAATACCAAAAATAGTTTTACAGTAACAATAATAATAATTTATTATAAGGGCAACCTCCATTAGATATAATATAAAAATGTTTTCCTCTAAAAATTCGAAATGAAATTGTTTTGTACGCGAAAAGCGTATTTTATTTTCACCCCCCGAGTTGTAGAATATCTAGTGTCCTAATTCTAAACATTACAAGACGTTGACGTCGCACGATTGACAAAGAAGAAGGGAACAAAATGGTGTTTCGTCCGGTCGAGCACGTTTCCTAACGTTTCCAGGGGCGTCTCGTCGACAGAATTTCTTTCACGGAGTCCCGGCGGTGGCGAGAAACGTGTCGCGAATTAAAACACGTTTCATTAATCCTAAGAGCGTCGCGGCGCGCCTCCTCTCTTCCTTCGCGGAGCCTCCATCCCGCGCCCCGCGCGCTTGAATATTAAATTGTTTACGTAGCGGTCTGCGTCGCGGATCGACGTCGTCGTTATATTTTCCTTTTTTTTTTATTATTTTTCGCTTCCCACCTTCGTCGCGGGAGAAACGAGAAGCGGAATAGGTCGATCGATGGGGGATGATTCTGTGCAACGAGGGGTGCAGAATGTTCATGCCCGAACGAGCGAGCCCCCCTCGTTCGTAGACGAGACACGCGGGGTTGTCGCACCCCCTGGCCCCCTCTGGCCTCTGCAACGGCCCTGTATAGTTTATGTATAGCCGGCAGCTAAGGCTAAAAGGGATGTCGGCGACGAACTACGTTCCTGGACCCGATGTCGCGTCCGGGGAAACACGTTGGCCGTCATTAAAGTGGATCGCTGGATCTTTCGAGTCGTTTCCTTTGCTTCCAAGCAGCTCTTTTCACGAATCGCGACTTTTGACTTTCAGTTGGGGGCTCAATTCGCGCCACTGTGTATAAATTTGGAGTTCAATTTACGGTTTCACCTGTTATAAATAGGTACAAATGAGGCGGAAGTTTCCAATGCAAGGGAACTTGAACCCCCCAATTAGTTTAGGTATAATTTTTGTTGTTGTCTACAGTAGAGTTACCAGTATTAAATATGTAGGGTATATCTAACATACAGGGTCCATAAATGCCTAAGAAAATACAAAAATTTGAAATGGTGTCTCGAAGAAGATGTCGATTATCTTAATAGCAGTTTTTAACAAGATATCATTTTGCTGCAAATGACTTTGACTAACTAAATATGTAAAAGAAATTATATATATTCTGTTTAGAAAAACTAGGTTGGCCTTCATGACTGAGGAAGGTCACAAATAAAAGAATATCATTTATTTGCACCTTGTAGCTGACTCAAAGTCATGTTAAACTTTTTTGCACCTTCGACCATCTACGAGATATTTGTTTGGGCATTTATGAACTGATATTCTGTACTATAAGGGTTGATAACCAAGATCTTCGATCGTATAAAATATTTATGAAACTGATTTAATGGAGCAATTGCAATCTAACGAATAAAAATAAAAGCTACTCTTTTTCTGACATAATAAAATATTTTAAATCGCTTATAAGAGCCTTAATAAAAAACTACCCTTCCTTGATACTAAAAACTCGTGACAAGTATTTAAAATCGTTTATAAGAGTCTTAATAAAAGTACCCCTTTTCTGACGCTAAAAGCGATCTTGCGATCTCATTCGTCGGAGACAAAACGAAAATGGTCGACATCATACTGGACATCTCAAAGACAAACCACGGTGGCAACCGAAGAGAGGAAAAGTATAACTCTTGCCTGGATTCCATCGCGAGTAGACATTTTCTGCTACGAGAGAGCGGACAGAGCAACAAAGGAAGTGGACATCTTACCACCATCAGGAAAATTACACAAAATTCCTTTACCTGACCTCTGGAAATCCCACTATAAAAATCTCCAACCAGAAATGGGAGAATTCCGCAGCACAATACGATAGAAAGACGAATATGGGAAGTTTTATAACAATATTTAATACAACGAGAATCTTCAAAGTTCCAGAATTATAATATTAATCGTATCACAGGTAGCTTTGAAATTTTAATTTGGAAATCAAATTTTTAGAATTGCCAGAGTTTCAGAATTATAATATTAATCATATTACAAGTAACTTTCAAAGCTTCAAAATTTTAATAGCGATCATTTATTACAGGTTTCAGATTTAAATTTAAAATTTAAATTTTATACGTAATCAATCTAAACGAAACTACGTCAAAGGTACTTTGATGCAATTCCATTTCAAAAGATTAATCCATTTATAGTTCCTGTTTGCTTGCGATTCGATTTTTCGGGTCATTTCACGAATAGAATCTACTAAATTATTCAACTGCGCTCGTCGGAAAATCGGGGTTAGTTGCAGACAGAGGAAAATAAAGAGCTTGTTATATAATGGAACGATAACTATTTCAACGTTGTTCTACTCGTACTCCAACATCGCTTTCTCGTTCTACCTTTCGGTGTATCGAACGTTCTTTTTATATACGTTGCACAGAAGCTCCGGGTACAATAACCTGTCTGTTGTAGCGTTATTAAGATTGGCGGAATAAGGTTGTACGTTATCTGTTAATTAGGTTTATCGTATCCAGTCGACCAATAAGATTACTCCTTTGGGTCGCGGGGCGGTGTCGAATCTCAGTCATAATTTAGTATTCAGATCGAAATATCTGCGGATTCGTGTTAATAGACTAGCCTTATATTTAATACAGTAGACTCAGTTCAATTAAAATTATAAGGAGGGTTAATTATAACTGTATTTCTTTAAAGAATCTTTATAAAGAATTCTTGTAATGTATTCGTTTGAGAAAAATTATGAATGTTACTTGTAACAACAAGATTCTAAAAAATAACTTCAATTTTCTATAATAATCAAAGAACAACTCATTGTTTGTGTGAAAACATTCTAGTTTATTTCCAAATTGATACTCGATGCATTCGTACTTGCAAATATTTATGATTTGTTTGAATTTGATATTAGCAACGATCAATGACTACCGACAAAATGGGGAAAAATCGACTCAAATTTAGACGTAAATTCACCCCGGGCCACGGGAGTAGCGACCAGCCCCTCAGGGTTTTTTAAGAAGTTCGTAAATAAACGTCACGTCCGTGTTGCGAAGGGGTGAGCGCAACCCTGGAATGTTTCCAGTTTCGAATGAAAGCGCCCCATCAAAATTGAGGAATTCTCGTCGTGTTTGCCAAAATCGTGCAATCGAAAGTGGCCCTCCAGCAATATACCACGGAACAAAATTTTTTTTTAATAACGTCTCCCTTCTAAAATTTCTTCGTCTCAAGTATCGTAAATTTTTCGAGTTATGATGCAATGCAACCCTTGTTTGAAACAAAGTTATTCTACATTAAAGCTTGCAAAGCATCGAAAAAAAGGCGATGCAAACTCCTCTATTGGCCTTTTCAAAATTATTTTACCAAATTAACCAGCAAGTGCCTCGAGGGGGGTAAATAAAATATTTACTCGTTTTTTTGTGTTATGTGATATGTGGGACACGCAATTTCGAACAGTTTCGAACTAACGCTAAATTTATTATTATTATTATTGTTATTATTCATATATTCATAGGAAAAACCCTTTAGACCATTCACAATTTATAATTAAATCACGAGTTTCAGTATTAATTCTATTATATTCTGTTGTATGAGTATTTCTGTATTATATAATGTTATTATATTATTATTATTCATTTATTCACAGGAAGAAAACCCTTTAGTAAAGCCATTCACAATTTATAATTAAATTATGAGTCTCAGTATCAATTATATATTGTTATTATTCATTTATTTACAGACCTAACCCTTTACTACAGCCATACACAATTTATAATTAAATTAGGAGTCTCCTATATCAATTCTATTTTATTCTACGAGTATTTCTGTATTATACTCTATATACTGTTTATCTAACGAACTATAAGTACTGCTCTATAACTCAAATGTAAAAATATCATTTTCTCTCGTGACACTAAAGGGTGTTTACCCTTCTAATAAACACAGAAATAGAAAACAAATAACATAGCCAGAAAATACTAGTAAATTTTATCGTACGAATCTTAGAAAAAAAATAAGAGTATCGTTAAATAAAAGAAGAGAGAAAGTTGTATATTTCCCAACGACGGGCAGGGATTTTTTTTCCCTCAGCAACCCCCGTAATATCGTCGACGAAAATATCCCACCGGCTCGCTTAAGCAATCCTTTTCCCGCTTATTCATCCCTCTGTGGCCGGCTTTCTAGAGCATTCCTTGGCGCACGGGAACGCGACTGAGGGTGAAAACACGCGATGGAAGGGACTCGACCACGGCACGAGGGTATATTTCTCCCCCCCGGCCCCTCTTCTGACATCCCTATTATCATATGTCGACGATATCATGAGCATCCGATAGGTCAGGCCCCGTGCGAGCGCAACCTGACATTTTAATACCCCCGGCCGTTGGCCAAGGGGATTCTGCCGCCCCTAACGCGGCCGTCCTCCATAGAATCCCACCCCTGAGCGACCTGGATTTTTCATCGTCGTTGTCCCTCGTGATTAAAAGCGTCACGATGCCTCTGTGCTAGCGTAGGCGGTGCGCGCTACGGGATCGAAGCCCAACGCTCTTCCATTAACTTCGATTCTCATCGAAGCGAGCATCAAACGAAGCGCTCGAACCGATGAAGCGGCGCGATTCGATAAAGCGAGAATTCTTGCTCCTTTTCTTCATAACGGGCCCCTTTTTTCACCCTCCGAGATTTCTTTCTTGCACAGACCCTTGGATCTTGAATCGAGCTGGACCATCGAGATTCTGATTCTCGCGATTCCCCGTTCTCGTTCGTCGTTGGAATAGTTTTTTATTTTTTAACACGTTGCAAATGGCGTCAGGCTGGCGTCCAACCCTCGTATGGGGGATGCAGGGTCATTTTCATAAGGATGAAAGCTGTTTCTTTGGTTTTTGTTCGAGAGTTTAATCAATAGGGGTAGAGATCATTGAAATACTTTATCTTAAATTGTTTTGAATTGTCAGGTTCATAGTTGTGCTCATTGCAATGTTTCATTTTCATTCGCTGTCATTTGATATACTTTTTATTCTTGTAATCCATTGTAGATACCAGTAGAATAGTATTCAACCCCCTTATAAGGGATGCAGTGTCATTTTGACCTAGTTGGAAGCTGCTTCTTTGTTTTTTGTTCGAGTTTGATCAATAGGAGTGGAGAACATTGAAATATTTTATCTTAAATTGTTTTGAATTGTCAGGTTCATAGTTGTGCTCATTGCAATGTTTAATTTTCATTCGTTGTCATTTGTGACATTTTTAAATCTTGTAAACCCATTGTAGATACCAATAGAATAGTATTCAACCCCCAGATAAGAGATGTAGAGTGATTTTGACCTAGTTGGAAGCTGCTTCTTTGTTTTTCATCTGAGAGTTTGTTCGATAGAGGTGGAGAATACAGAAATATCTTGTCGTCAATAGTTCTGTATTGTCAGGTTCATGATTCAGATGATTATCACGATTTTTCAGGGGATGAACACTGGACATCGACTGCAATCCTTAGTCTCTAATTTTAGTAAAACTTTTGTTGCTATTGGGGATATTTTTCAATTTTGTAACCCATTGCAGATATCAACAGAATGATGTTCAACCCCCAGTATAATAATAAGGGATGTAGGATCATTTTTTACCTGATCTGGAAGCTGCTTCTTTGGTTTTTGTTCGAAGTTTGATCAATAGGAGTGAAGAACATAGAAATATTTTATCTTAAATTGTTTTAAATTGTCAAGTTCATAGTTATGCACATTGAAATGTTTAATTTTCATTCGTTGTCATTTGTGATATATTTTAATCTTGTAACCCATTGTAGATACCAGTAGAATAGTATTCAACACCTCTATAAGGGATGTAGAGTCATTTTGACCTAGTTGGAGGCTGCTTCTTTGTTTTTCATTTGAGAGTTTATTCTACAGAGGTGAAGAATACAGAAATATCTTGTCGTCAATAGTTCTGTATTGTCAGGTTCATGATTCAGATGATTGTCACGATTTTTCAGGGGATGAACACTGGACATCGACTGCACTCCTTAGTCTCCAATTTTAGTAAAACTTTTGTTGCTATTGGGGATATTTTTCAATTTTGTAACCCATTGCAGATATCAATAGAATGATGTTCAACCCCCATATAAGGGATGTAGGATCATTTTTTACCTGATCTGGAAGCTGCTTCTTTGTTTTTTGTTCGAGTTTGATCAATAGGAGTGGAGAAGATAGAAATATTTTGTCTTCAATTATTTTGAATTGTCAGGTACATAGTTGTGCTCATTGCAATGTTTAATTTTCATTCGTTGTCATTTGTGATATTTTTTAATCTTGTAAACCCATTGTAGATACCAATGGAATAGTATTCAACCCCCAGATAAGAGATGTAGAGTCATTTTGACCTAGTTGGAAGCTGCTTCTTTGTTTTTTGTTCGAGTTTGATCAATAGGAGTGGACAACATAGAAATATTTTATCTTAAATTATTTTGAATTATCAGGTTCATAGTTGTGCTCTTTGCAATGTTTAATTTTCATTCGTTGTCATTTGTGATATATTTTAATCTTGTAACCCATTGTAGATACCAGTAGAATAGTATTCAACCCCCCTATAAGGGATGTAGAGTCGTTTTGACCTAGTTGGAAGCTACTTCTTTGTTTTTTGTTCGAGTTTGATGAATAGGAGTGGAGAACATAGAAATATTTTATCTTAAATTGTTTTGAATTGTCAGGTTCATAGTTGTGCTCATTGCAGTGTTTAATTTTCACTCGTTGTCATTTGTGATATATTTTAATCTTGTAACCCATTGTAGATACCAGTAGAATAGTATTCAACCCCCAGATAAGAGATGTAGAGTCATTTTTAGATGGCTTGGAAGCTGTTCCTTTGGTTTTTGTTCGAGTTTGATCAATAGGAGTGGAGAACATAGAAATATTTTATCTTAAATTGTTTTGAATTGTCAGGTTCATAGTTGTGCTCATTGCAATGTTTAATTTTCATTCGTTGTCATTTGTGATATTTTTTAATCTTGTAAACCCATTGTAGATACCAATGGAATAGTATTCAACCCCCAGATAAGAGATGTAGAGTCATTTTGACCTAGTTGGAAGCTGCTTCTTTGTTTTTCATTTTAGAGTTTGATCAATAGGGGTAGAGAACATAGTATTATATTATCTCCAATTGTTTTGAATTGTCAGGTTCATAGTTGTGCACATTGAAATGTTTAATTTTCCTTCCTTGCCATTTGTGACATTTTTTAATCTTGTAACCCATTGTAGATACCAATAGAATAGTATTCAACCTCCATATAAGGGATGTAGAGTCATTTTGACCCAATTGGAAGCTGCTTCTCTGTTTTTCATTTGAAAGTTTGTTCGATAGAGGTGGAGAATACAGAAATATTTTGTCCTCAATAGTTCTGTATTGTCAGGTTCATGATTCAGATGATTGTCACGATTTTTCAGGGGATGAACAGTCGACATCGACTGCAATCCTTAGTCTCTAATTTTAGTAACACATTTGTTGTATTGATATTTTTCAATTTTGTAACTTCAAATGGAATAGTATTCAAATCCCATATAAAGGATGTAGAGTCATTTTGACCTAGTTGGAAGCTGCTTCTTTGTTTTTCATTTGAGAGTTTGATCAATAGGAGTGGAGAACATAGAAATATTTTGTCTTCAATTGTTTTGAATTGTCAGGATCATTGCAATGTTTGATTCTCATTCGTTGTCATTTGTGATACTTGTGATAGATTCAATAGTATTCAACCCCCATATGGGGTATGTACAGTCATTTCGTCTCAATTGGAAGATATTTCTTTGTTCTTTAATTAAAAGTTTGCTCGCTACAGGTGGAGGACATAGAAATCTTGTCATCGATCATTTTCTGATTGTCACTGCAACCCTTAGTGTCTAATCTTAGTAATACTAACAATAAGTGTTGGATATCTTTCTTTCTTTCGTACACAAAGCTTCTCTATGCTATGAATATTAATAAAAAAAATATGTACTCGGGCGAAACTAGTTTCGTTCGTCGAAGATGAGTAGCCATTTTCGATGCTGGTGCGACGGTAATTTCCTGATTGAAACTTACGATGGAGACACGAAATAACTGCTCGTTTCTGGTATACTCTGTTTACTCCTTTGCGCGGTAAGCTGATTTTCCGCGTTACAGAGGAGAGAATATTTAATCGTAAGCTCGAAATACGTTTACGCGAGGCTCGCGAAGAACAGAGTGAGATTGAGTGTCGGCGGAGGCATCCTTAGCTGACAGTAAATAGAAGGGGTGAAAAGGATCACGGAAGGGCGAACAGAAACGCGAGCCCTGCAAGAAAGCTTATTTAAGTGTGTTTGTGCTTTATCGATTCGCCATTTGCTTTACTAAGGGCTTATTAACCAGTAATATCATTTTTGTTCAATATTCCACGAAAGAAAATTTTATCGAATATTTACGAAAACGTAGCGAGGAATTTCTTTTCGTTTATTGACAAACCAGGCCTCTCAAATCGTCCACGAAAACGAAACTTTGTTTTTAGACAATTGGAAACTAGCCACAATTTCTCGTAGAACTTATCTTCACAGGTTTTCTTTAACATCTAATCTTGAGAATTAGTTCCTCAAAGCATCTTGGTTTTTTAATCCACATATTATTACTTTGTATCTGTGGTATCTTTTGTGATTTTCTAATTTACACACAATGAATAATTTTTGTAAATCAATGGATTTCTCGTCCGTAAATAAATAAATAACAATGAAAATTATGTTTCGAGTACTCACAATCAGTATTAAATCGTAATCACATTATTCAGAAAGGAAACGACGAAATTCGTTTACCGAAATTTTCATCTCGAAACGCGCCATTTTACTCTGTTCTGATCGTTGATCAGCATCGATACCACCATAATTTAATTCTCTTTCAATTCGACGAATGAAATATTCAATATCGAATGTTTAAAGTGGCCCACGAGAAAAGAGTTGAAATAGCTAACGACGATAAGGAAATCGATATCGATACGTGTTACGAATTAATGAAACGAAAATGAAAATGGCGGTTCTTTCAGGCGGCGACCGTTCGAAATAAAATTTGGGGAGTTCGACGATCGTCGGTTATTATTTTATGCGTTCGACCGCGCATAAACGGATAATATTTTTTGTCCCGGTCGTTCGTCGCGCGCCAGTTCGCGATTTTTATCGATCGACACGCAAACACCGCCGACGCTTTGAGCGTCGCCGTGAAATCCTATTCGAGGCTCGACCGGGGGTGGAAAAAAATGGAAAACGGATGGAACCGGGCGGAAAAATTTCATCGCGCGCCAATTGTTTTCCCCGCGCCGTGTGTGTCGAGTTTGGTCGTTCGGGGGAAAATAGTTTACGGAAACGCGCCAACTAACGACGCCAATAGACATTTATGAAACCCATAGCGAGATCACGAGTATACAGGGAGTTTGGCCACCCCTGGGAAAAATTTTAATGGGAGATTCTAGAGGCCAAAATAAGACAAAAATAAAGGATTCTAATTTGTTGATTGAGGCTTCGATATTAAAAAATTAAATTAAAAAATTTCAAATCATTCACGGAAAAATTATTTTTGATTTCAGGGGTCAATTATAATCATTTGTGGTGAATAGACGTACCCCCGAAATCCTACGCATTTTCGAGAAAAAAATTCTAGAAGTCGCTGAAAAAAAACTTTCTCAAATGGTTCTAAAAAAATTATTTTCGATTGCAGAGGTCGATTACAATTAGTTTTGGTCATTACACATACCCCCGAAATCCTACGCACTTTCAAGAAAAAAGTTCCTTACCGAAAATATAATGTGAGACCAGAAATGCACCCCCGAAATTTCATGTGAATCTTTAAAATGTTATAACTCCTGAACGGATTGGACGATTTTGATGTTTAAAAAAGCAAACGACGCGTATTTTAGTGCAGAATATGTAGAAATTCCAAAAATATTCGAAAAGTTGGTCCTTGACCCCGAAAAATGAGGAAAACCCCATAAAAATGGTCCAATATTCAAACAGCCAAAACTCCTACAATAGAGAATATATTTCAATGAAACTTTTTTCTGGAGTAAAGCTCATGGGTACCTACAAAAAAGTATTAGGCAAATTTTCTGTAGGGCGTCAAACGAAATTACTAAAAATGAAAAATGAATTTTCAAGAAAAATCGACAGGGGGCAGGTGCCCAAATTTTTCGGCGATAAAAAAAATTTCAAATTGACGTGAAAAAATTATTTTCGGTTACAGGGGTCAATTGCAATCATTTGTGGTGAATAGACGTACCCCCGAAATCCTACGCATTTTCGAGAAAAAAATTCTAGTAGTTGCTGAAATTTTTCGCTGAAAAAAAACTTTCTCAAATGGTTCTAAAAAAATTATTTTCGATTGCAGAGGTCGATTACAATCAGTTTTGGTCATTCCACATACCCCCGAAATCCTACGCACTTTCGAGAAAAAAATTCCTTACCGAAAATATAATGTGAGACCAGAAATGCACCCCCGAAATTTCATGCGAATCTTTAAAATGTTATAACTCCTGAAAGGATTGGACGATTTTGATGTTTAAAAAAGCAAACGACGCGTATTTTAGTGTAGAATATGTAGAAATTCCAAAAATATTCGAAAAGTTGGTCCTTGACCCCGAAAAATGAGGAAAACCCCATAAAAATGGTCCAATATTCAAACAGCCAAAACTCCTACAATAGAGAATATATTTCAATGAAACTTTTTTCTGAAGTAGAACTCATTGGTACCTACAGAAAAGTATTAGACAACTTTTCTGTGGGGCGTCAAACAAAATTACTAAAAATGAAAAATGAATTTTCAAGAAAAATCGACAGGGGGTAGGTGCCCAAACTTTTCGGCGAAAAAAAAAATTTCAAATCGTTCTAAAAAAATTATTTTCAATCGTGGGTATCAGTCACAAGAATTTTTAGTAAATGGGCATACCCCAGAAATCTTAACCATTTTCGAGAAAAAAATTCGAGTATGTGAACAAATTTTTCGACAACATTTAAAATTACAAATTGATCTGGAAAAATTATATTCGGTTAAAGGAGTCAATTACAATCATTTTTGGTGAATGCACGTACCCCCGAAATCCCACTTACTTTCAAGAAAAAAAATTCTTTACTTAAAATGTACTGTGTGACCGGAAATGTTTCTATAACTTTTTAATAAAGCCTCAATCAACAAATTAGTATCTTTGATTTTCGTCTTATTTTGGCTTCTAGAATCTCCCATTAAAATTTTTCTCAGGGGTGGCCGAACTTCCTGTATAAAAAAAGGGATTTAGCACCTTCCTTTTACGGATAGTTATCCGTTCGAATGTTTTTATTGTTCATCGATTAACGAGCTCCGTGAAAATCTTGGAGCTATTAAAGTGGCCTTACGAGAAGTTTCACCTGCATATTGGCTAATTTTATATCGCAATATCCTTCTGTTTGAAGTGCACTGTAATTGATTATTTCCTGTTCATGTTAACCCTCGTAAATAAAAATTCTTTTGTAACGAGAATGCATATTATTTTCATAGATACATTGATTAGATCGATAGCTTTGATAGAATATTGCAAAAATTTTAAAATACCTATTTCTTGAGTGGTTTAAAAAATTCTTAAAATAAAAGTTAATCGTTTTAAATTGACTCTGATGCCTCTGTAAGATTAAATTTATGGTTGCGTGTAGGGTTGCACGTGCAATTACTGTTATCACTCGAGGTAAGAATGATAATGTCACAGACGAGGTATACCTCGTCTGTGATAATGTCTCATCGATAACATACGACACCTGGCGACCAAGGCGGAGGTACATTTTCCAGGAATTATTGCCGATAAAGCAGAAGACGTTTCTTATCGACGATTAGACGCGCACGACCGATAATAAAGAACGCGATTCGCTAATGGAAGGAAAATACGCGTGGTTCGCATAATCTACGGGATACGAACAATTTTAAAGCACAATAGGGGAGAGACTGGCATTAAAAAGCTCACGGGTAAGCTGTTTCCCATGGAAATAAAATAGGAAAGCGCACGGTGCGTTAACCGGCGCGAAATTAAAACTCATCCCGGAGACGAGTGCAGCGCTTTTGTAAAATAATTCCCAGCCCCTTTGGTCTCATTTTTCTTTTTTCAATTATAGACCCTTTACGCGGAAACGTCCGCGGAATATTGCTATTTTTAGATAGAAATTTCACCGAAATATTCAACGCGTAACATTGTACGTGTAAATAATTATTCTAGATTACGGAATGGAAAGTGAACAAATCGAGGTGATTAATTGCCAAGTTCGCATAGCCATGAGTATTATTAGCGCATAATTCGCATTAATAACGTATCGATTTATCGTCGAGATACATTTCAAATTTCACGTGATTTAATCTTACAACTTAATTTACTGAACTAACGTGCTTGTACGCGAGCTTGACGTATTCTTGCATGCTAATTCCAGGGAGAGAATTCTGTGAAAATCCGCGGCTAATTGTTCGCTCCTAAATATCAGTTTAACGTCCCGTTTGCATCGCCTGGTACAAATACTCTTTATACTAATTACGCGAACCGGCAGATCGTTCAATAGCTTGGCAATTAAGGTTCAAGTACTTTGATGCTTTATGTGGGTGATAACATTTCTCACTATGGAAATGAAACAATTCTCAAGGTTCAGTTCGACCATTGCTGTTGTCCAAAATAAATGTTTTTGCCAGGTAAAAAGTTGTGCTGTTTTGGTCTGCCAGTTAACTTGTCACTCGAATGTATTCGAACTGACTCAATAACAGAAATTCAAGAATTCATACAAATATATAAAAATTTCAAAATCAGAAATTTACAAAAATTGTCAAATCTTCGTTCCTGTTCAATCAGTGTACTGAGCACGTATGTGAGTAATAGAAATAAAAATAATTCTTAAAAATTTTACTTTTATCAAAAATCTTCGTTCCTGTTCAATCACTAAGGATGTATATGTGTAACAGAAATAAGAATAATTCTTAAAAATTTTACTCTTATCAAAAATCTTCGTTCCTGTTCAATCAGTGTACCAAGGACGTATATGTGAGATAGAAATAAAAATAACTCTTAAAAATTTTACTTTTTTTAAAAGATCTTCGTTCCCGTTAATTTGATTCTGTTCAATCAGTGTATTAAGAATGTACGTGTGAAATAGAAATAAGAATAATTCTTGAAGATTTTACTTTTTTAGAAAAACCTTTCGTCATAATTCCGCCCCCCATATTATATAAAACAAAATTGATCCCGCGGTACGTGTCCCGGTACTTTCCCATGAGACAGTACGTTCCAGCGCGAATATCGATTGCATCTCGTACGTATTGCAAAGTGCATGCACGTAATACCCCGATAGAAGGTAGCAATCGACAGGTCGAATTCGATACCCAAGGCCGACCGGTAGGATTCCGTTTTCCTTTCTTTTTTCACTTTTTTTCTCCTCCCCCCTTCCTCCCCCTGCGACATCGGTTCTTTGCACCGCGGTGTCACGTGTCGCGGGGTTTTGTAAATCCCGCCGTACGCGGGGGACACAGAGGAAACACGCCACGAACACACGTACGCTTTTCTTGCCACCCACATTAAGTCCGTGTAGCGCCGATTAAATCGGTCGGCGAAAGCCGCTTAAGCGCGGCACGCCGACTCGACTTGATCTACGACGACCGGTGTCACTCGAGCTTTCTTTTTATTATTTATCCCCCCCTCCCCCCTCGCTCCGTGATTCTTTTTTTTCGTTACGGGTATCATCGATGACCGAGAGGCTGGAATTCAAAATATCCAAACGCCAGAATAGCAGTTTTCAAATCTGATCAGCGGTGTTCGAGATTTTTTAGTGGGTGGTGGATTTAGAAGGTTTCTAAAGGGATGAGGAATTGGGTAATACGTTCACTGGGTGAAAATAATAAGAATTTAATGCAAGAATAATATTTTGATTGAGGATCGTTAGGTAGGCTTGGTTGAGACGTTGGGGGACATTTTAAAGTGAATTTTAACAGGGTTATGATAATGTGTATTCAAACAAATTTGTAAAATAATATTGGTTAAATTCACTAATCTTATTTCCTTCTGCATTTCAACTTGAAAATTAATTTTTTTGGTTCCATAGTGGAAAGTCCAGTGACTTACATATGGCTCACTTGACAGTCAAATTGTTAAGGGATGGAAATAATTGATACTTATTCTTGTAACCTTGCTAAAATTCACAAATTTTATTTCCTTCAGCATTTCAACTTGAAAATTAAATTTTTTAGTTCCATAGTGGGAAGTCTAGTGACCCATATATGGCTCACTTGACAGTCAAATGTTAAGGGATGGAAATAATTGATACTTATTCTTGTAACCTTGCTAAAATTCACAAATTTTATTTCATTCAGCATTTCAACTTGAAAATTAATTTTTTTGGTTCCATAGTGGGAAGTCTAGTGACTCATATATGGCTCCCTTCACAGTCAAATTGTTAAGGGATGAAAATAGTTGATACTTATTTTTGTAACCTTGCTAAAATTCACGAATTTTATTTTCTTCTGCATTGCAACTCGAAAATTAATTTTTCTGGTTCCATAGTGGAAAGTCCAGTGACTCATATATGGCTCACGCAATAATAGGCAAGCTATTAAGGGATGAAAATAATTGTTAGTTATTTTTGTAACCTTTCTAAAATTCGCAAATCGAATCCAAATTTATTTTTCTCGACGTTGCAATTTGAGAATAAATTCTTGTTCCATAGTGCAAAGTCCAATGAGTCATACATGGCTCACGTGATAGTCAAAGCGTCAGTGGATGAAAATAATTGTTTCCCCTAAAATTCTATGTTAGAAACATAAGATACAACTAAAAAATTAATTTTTCTACTTCTATAATGAAAAATCCAATGACCCATATATGGTTCACGTGGTAATCAAAACTGCCAAGGTTTGAAAATAATTGTTATTTATTTTTGTAAGCTTGCTAAAATTCCCAAATCTTATTTCCCTCGACATTTCAACTTGAAAATTAAATTTTCCACATCCAGAAAAGAAAATCTAGTGACCCATATATGGTGCACGTGGTAATCAAATCTGTTAAAGGATGAAAATATGTAATTGTTTTCTTTAAAATTCTACATTTAAAATATAATATACAACTTGAGAATTCATTTCTCTAGTTCTATAATGGAAAATCCAGTGATCCATATATGGTTCACGTGGTAACCAAATCTGTTAAAGGATGAAAATAATTGTTTTCCTTAAAATTCTACATTAAAAATACAATATACAACTTGAGAATTCATTTTTCTAGTTCTATAATGGAAAATCCACTGACCCATATATGGTCCACGTGGCAATCAAAACTGTTAAGGGATGAAAACAATTGTTTCCCTTAAAATACGACGTTAAAATCGTAAAATATAACTTATGAATCAATTTTTCTACTCCCTATAATGAAAAATCCTGCCTACCATACATATCTGACGTGGCAGTCAAAGTAATCAAAAATCAAAGTAATAAAAAATGTTTATTCTAGTATATTGTTTTTTCTATCTATTTCATACGAACCAGGTTTTATTTCAAGCGACGAGAAGCAAACGAAATTGTATAATATTACATGCGTGGAAGGTCCATCGGAAGCTGCGTCGCGTAACATCGATTAATCATCGCGCAGATCGATCAGAAACCATAAACTACGGTTCGTAATCTCCAATCGTAAATCAGTAATTTGTAATCGATGTGCTAGGATACTTAGAAATGTATTTCAAAGAAAAACAAACGCCTTAGAAAAGTCCAATTCAGGAGACTAATAATCCTCGGGCTTATGGATGAAGTGTACGATTATCAGAGGGTCAAACGATGCTCTGTTACTTGGATATAGAGTCTCGTCATTATAGTGAGGATTACCCGTGTTCCGGATCATCGCTCGCCAATAGTAGTCGTTATTCATGTTCCGCTCCGTTGACCACCGATCAAATTACTTTTTAATTAGCTGAGCAATTAAAAAGTAATTTCGCTGGTGGGCTACGAACCATAACACGAATATCATAAGTTACAAAAAAAAAAAAAAAGAGAGACACTACTGCGTCGCAGACCCTCGAGCGTCCTGTCGCGACGCGATATAACACTTAGGGTAGGCCCAACCACTTGCTCGCCTCTTTATTAGGTATTTTTCATCGCCTGGGCAATTGGTATTCTCAAGGCCAGACGTCTGCTAGGTGGTTGGAGGCGCCACTCGACCACCCATATTCCTAATATGTTTAAATTCACCCTGGTGTCCTCTTGACCGACTTTCCTTTTCCAAAACAGCCTTAAGCTGCGTCTCCACTGCGTCGGCATTTGTCATTTAGCACGGCCGATCGGCACCCTAAGTACTTCTCGGCAAAACCAAACACTCTAAAGACCTGCATCGTCTCGGATAGCATAGCTTGAAAAGCCGAACGGCATGCCGACGAGTCGATCGGCACGATGTCGGTAACCATCAAAAAAGATTCTGCCAAGACCGGCAATTAACTTTTGTTGCTTCTGTATTCCCAAAAAACAAACAAAAGAAAATGCAGAGTGCATCAGTCAAATAGTCTGTTGAGTCCTCAACGTACAGAGATTCATGTCAATTTCGTTCCAAAACCATCATCGAGATACAAAGATACAATTTTATTACAAAAATTAAGGTGATCTTAATTCTTTATCGAATAAAAAGATTTTTCACAATTTTTTCGTTTACCATTTGTTGTCACATAATTACCGAGTAACTTTTATTGGAAAATTTTTTGTCAGTTTATCGAGAATGCTTGAAAAAATCTAATTAATCACTGGAGTATATAGAATATAGGGTTAAAGAATAAAAAATTATCACTTATTTGAATTTTTTCATTAAATATATTTTTTAAATCAATTTTATATTATACTATGCCTACATCTGAATCAGAGTCAGTATTTGTATCTGATTGACGACGCGATTCATCTATTATTATACAGGGTGAGGCATATGAACTAGTCCCTATGATTTTCCAGCCCTTTTTGACGAACTGATAAAAAAAATGTTTCCTATTGAAGTTAATCAGTATCTAACCGACAAGAAATTGCAGTTGCTTAAATTCAAAAACAAATTAATTTCTGACCTGACCAAATTAAGCCCTGATCGTAGTCTAAGAACCTTAGCTACTCCGTATTTTTGTCAATTCCCTTGTTTCGGAAGCTGAAACATGTAAACATTGACACCTATTCGAGTTTTCGACCTCGCTATATCGTAGGCCGGACTATACAGTGTTCGGCCACCCTTCGGAAACATTTTAATAGAAGATTCTAGAGGCCAAAATAAGACGAAAATCAAGAATACCAATTTGTTGATGGAGGCTTCGTTAAAAAGTTATTAACAATTAAATTTAAAAATTTCAAATCGTTCTGGAAAAATTATTTTCGGTTACGGGGGTCAATTACAATCATTTTTGGTGAATACACATACCCCCAAAATCCTACTCAGTTTCGAGAAAAAAATTCGAGTAACTGCAGAAAGTTTTGAGTGAAAAAAAAAGACTTTCGAATCGTCTTGGAAAAATTATTTTTAGTTGCAGGGGTCAATTGCAAGCATTTTTGGTCAATAGGCATACCTCCGAAATCCTACTCAGTTTCGAGAAAAAAATTCCTTACCGAAAATATAACTTCTGGCCAAAAATGTCTGCCCGAATTTTCATGCGAATCTTTAAAACGTCATAACTCCTGAACGGATTGGACGATTTTAATTTTTCAAAAAGCAAACTACGCGTATTTTGATGGAGAATATGTAGAAATTCTAAAAATATTGGAAAAGTTGCTCCTTGACCCCGCAAAATGAGAAAAACTCCATAAAAATGGACCAATTTTCAAACAGCCATAACTTCTACAATAGTGAATATATTTCAATGAAACTTTTTTCTGAAGTAGAGCCCATAGGTACCTACAAAAAAGTATTAGACAATTTTTCTGTAGGGTAACGAACAAAATTATTAAAAATTAAAAACGAATTTTTAAGAAAAATCGACAGGGCGTAGGTGCCTAAATTTTTCAGCGAAAAAAAAATATTTCAAATCGTTCTGGAAAAATTATTTTCCGATGCAGGAGTCGATTACGATCATTTTTGGTAAATAAACTTACCCCCGAAATCCTATCCACTTTCGAGAAAAAAATTCCTTACCGAAAACATAATTTCAGGCTAGAAATGCTTCCCTGAAATTTCATGGAAATCTTTAAAACGTCATAACTTCGGAACGGATTGGACGATTTTAATGTTCAAAAAGGCAAACGACGCGTATTTTAGTGTAGAATATGTAGAAATTCCAAAAATATTCGAAAAGTTGGTCCTTGACCCCGCAAAATGAGAAAAACCCCATAAAAATGGTCTAATTTTCAAACAACCATAACTCCTACAATTGTGAATATATTTCAATGAAACTTTTTCCAGAAGTAAAACTCACGGGTACCTACAAAAAAGTATTAGACAACTTTTTTGTGGGACGTCAAACAAAATTACTAAAAATGAAAAAGGAATTTTTAAGAAAAATCGACAGGGGGTAGGTGCCTAAATTTTTCGGCGAAAATGGAAAGTTTCAAATCATTCTGGAAAAATTATTTTTGGTTGCAGGGGTCGATTACAGTCATTTTTGGTCATTACACATACCCCCAAAATCCTACGCATTTTCAAGAAAAAAATTCAGTACGGTCGGAACTTTAAACGTTAATGACTGTTTAACGAAGCCTTCATCAACAAATTGGTATTCTTGATTTTCGTCTTATTTTGGCCTCTAGAATCCCCCATTAAAATTTCTCCCAAGGTTAGCCGAACACCCTGTACACACAGGGTATTCGGCCATCCCTGGGAAAAATTTTAATGAGGGATTCTAGAGGCCAAAATAAAACGAAAATCAAGAATATCAATTTCTTGACTGAAGCTTCGTTAAAAAGTTATTAAAAAATTAAATTAAAAAATTTCAAATCGTTCTAAGAAAATTATTTTCGGTTGCAGGAGTCGTTTACAATCATTTTTGGTCATTACACATACCTCCGAAATCCTACGCATATTCAAGAAAAAAAATTCCTTGCTGAAACTCTAATGTGAAGCCAGAAATGCTTCCCTGTAATTTCATGCGTATCTTTAAAACGTCATAATTCCTGAACGGATTGGACGATTTTAATTTTTCAAAATGCAAAATACGCGTATTTTAATGAAGAATATGTGAAAATTCCAAAAATATTCGAAAAGTTATTCCTTAACTCCACAAAATGAGAAAAATCCCATAAAAATGGTCCAATTTTCAAATGTTCGTAACCCCTACAATAGTGAATATATTTCATTGAAATTTTTTTCTGAAGTAGAACCCATGGGTATCTACAAAAAAAGTATTAGACAACTTTTCTGTAGGGAGTCAAACAAAATTATTAAAAATCAAAACGAATTTTTAAGAAAAATCAACAAGGGTAGGTGACTAAATTTTTCGGCGAAATTGAAAAGTTTCAAATCGTTCTGAAAAAATTATTTTCGGTTGCAGGGGTTAATTACAATTATTTTTGGTGAATAGACATACCCTCGAAATCTTGCGCATTTTCGAGAAAAAAATTCAATACGGGCGAAACTTTAAACGTTAATAACTTTTTAACAAAGCCTCCATCAACAAATTAGTATTCTTGATTTTCGTCTCATTTTGATCTCTAGAATCTCCCATTAAAATTTTATTCACGGGTGGCCGAACATTCTGTATATGAGAGTTCGGGACTAAACTAATAACTCTTAAACTATTCAATTTTCGACCTTAAGCCTCTAATACTTTTTTCAAAAGGATACAAAGATGCATCGATTTATGAAAAAAAAACAAACAATACAATTTTACTAAAGAAATCAAGGTGATCTTAATTTTTTATTGAATAAAAAAATTGTTATAATGAGAAAAATCAACATCGTTTACGAAAGAGATTTTGCGTTTCACTATTAATCGAATGAGAAAGAAATAGTTTTGCCACGTAGCCGTGCATAGCAGTGGCATGGCCCGGTCGTGCCTACGCAGTGAAGACGCAGCTTAAGGCCAGACGTCTGCTAGGTGGTTGGAGGCGCCGCTCGACCGCCCATATTCCTAATATGTTTAAATTCACCCTGGTGTCCTCTTAACCGACTTTCCTTATGCATACCTCCACTCCTTTTCCTAGGTCCCAGCCTACATTTTTCCCAACTAGCCAATGCCTGATAAACCACCCCCAATTTTCCATTCCAATTCCTGCGTCTCCACCCACTAAAATTAGATATATAAAGTGACTGCGAGCAACGAGACCAGATTTTTACTCAAAAAATCCGACAGAGATTTTACTCCAGAAATCCAACATAGTTTACTCTAAAACTCCGAGCGAGATTAGTCTAAAAATCCGAGACAGATTATTGTAAAGGTCCTCGCCGTGGACTAAATTCAATCGCGCTTCACAAATAAATAAGTTATTATACCAACCAGCATTTTTTACTTCGTCGCGAGCCAACTATTTCAACGTTGTCGCGACGTACACGACAAACACTGCATGTTACTTTCATCCCCCTGTGATGGTTACAATGATTATTTTCGCGCCTAGGACGATCAAAAATGTCAGATCTCTCTATCTGAATTCCGAAGTTCCTCTTTTGGAGTTTCTTCCGTTTTCACGAACTGTTTCCGGACGCTGTCTGCGAGCCCTTTTATTTTCTCCCGTCGCTGTTCCCACATTTTTCCGCCTCGTCGAGAAAGATATTATTGAATGCCCTGGGTGCGACGTCGGATAAAGAAGTTCGAAAGGGCCGCGGGTCCTCAGCCTGGAATCATTTAAGAATAGAGGAAATGCATCGAGAACCAACTTTTCTCCACCCTCGAACCACCCCCGCGAGAGAAACTCGCATTGTCGCTGTTGGACGGGGTCGATACAGCTCCTCCCTCTTATAGAGATGAACGCGCGTGTCCAAGAAAATTTCGTAATTCACGTAAGGTGAATTTCTTTTTCTTTAAAATATACGAAATATTTAGGGGATGATTTTTTTTTTTAATTGAGTTTCAACCATCAATGTTGTTATTTTGTGATGTAATTTACTGTAATTGCTAAATTATATGATGCAAAGGTTTTTTAGATTGATAGATGACATTATTTTAGAGAGTAATATAGTTTATCATAAACAATTGCTGCAGATTTTTGAAGGAGAATATTAATGAGAGTGTCCAAAGAGATTTTCTAATTTATATAAGGTATTTTTTCGTTAAAATATTGGGGATATTTTGGGGTGATTTATTTGGCACTTCGATTAAATAATCCACCTGTTTCACCCTTGGACGTCGAAATAAAAAGAGGGTGGTAAAGTTTCTCTAATATCAGTTGCAAAAGAAACTTCTAGTTAAGGGTGTTGTTTGTTCGTCTTCTATTAGCCCTTATCAACGGTGGTTATAACGCGAAATAATTTAAGAGAAAAGAGAATGTACAGGGTATTCAAAAAGGTTGGGATCAAACTTATATCGAATAGAAAAAAAAGTTCGAAAATACTTTAATGAAGAGGTATAGGTCTTATAATTTATTGTACAGAATGTATTCGAAATACATTTACTATTAATTCCAATACAGATAGAATATTTGAAAGAACTTGACAACCATTAATTCAAGAAATTGAAGTTTGCATTTTTGCAAAGGGAGCAATTTTCAAATCTTTCTTATAACTGCCACAATACAACATAAATATTTGTTTAATAAAAAAAAAATTTATACGAAAAAATACAATTAGCAAAAATTAGTATTTTCATCTTACGGCTCTCTCTAAACCACGTCATACTAGATAAAAAACATTTTTAACAGATTAATATTAGTGGCAGAGAAAATTTAATTGATTAAGGCTACATGGTCCACCCTGTATTATTCATTGAAAAATATTTTTATTTGTAATTCTGTATAGTTGGTGCATTTTCTATGAAATTGGAAGAACATTGTAAATATATTGGAACCATTCTCGCCAGTAGTATACAGGGTGTTCGGCCACCCCTGGGAAAAACTTTAATGAGGGATTCTAGAGGTCAAAATAAGACGAAAATCAAGAATACTAATTTGTTGATGGAGATTTCGTTAAAAATTTATTAGCGTTTAAAGTTCCGCCCCTACTGAACTTTTTTCTAGAAAGTGGGTAGGATTTCGGAGGTAGGTCTATTCACCAAAAATTATTGTAATTGACCCCCGCAATCGAAAATAATTTTTCCAGAACGATTTGAAATTTTTTAATTTTGTCGAAAAATTTCACACCTTCTCGAATTTTTTTCTAGAAAATGAGAAGGATTTTGGGGGTAGGTCTATTCACCAAAAATTATTGTAATTGACCGCCGCAACCAAAAATAATTTTTCCAGAACGATATGAAATATTTTTTTTTCGCCGAAAAATTTAGGCACCTACCCCCTGTCGATTTTCCTTAAAAATTCGTTTTTGATTTTTAATAATTTCGCTTGACGTCCTACAGAAAAGTTGTCTAATACTTTTCTGTAGGTACCCATGAGCTCTATTTCAGAAAAAAGTTTCATTGAAATATATTCACTATCGTAGGAGTTATGGCTGTTTGAAAATTGGACCATTTTTATAGGGTTTTTCTCATTTTAGGGGGTCAAGGAACAACTTTTCAAATATTTTTAGAATTTCTACATATTCTCCATCAAAATACGCGTAGTTTGCTTTTTGAAAAATTAAAATCGTCCAATCCGTTCAGGAGTTATGACATTTTAAAGATTCGCATGAAATTTCGGGGGTGCATTTTTGGTCTCACATTATATTTTCGGTAACGAATTTTTTTCTCGAAAGTGCGTTGAATTTCGGGGGTATGTGTAATGACCAAAAATGATTGTAATCGACCTCTGCAACCGAAAATAATTTTTTTAGAACCATTTGAGAAAGTTTTTTTTCAGCGAAAAATTTCAGCACCTTCTAGAATTTTTTTCTCGAAAATGCGTAGGATTTCGGGGGTATGTCTATTCACCACAAATGATTGCAATTGACCCCTGTAACCGAAAATAATTTTTTCACGTCAATTTGAAATTTTTTTTTTCGCCGAAAAGATTGGGCACCTGCCCCCTGTCGATTATTCTTAATAATTCGTTTTTCATTTTTAATAAATTTGTTTGACGTCCTACAGAAAAGTTGTCTAATACTTTTCTGTAGGTACCCACGAGCTCTACTTTAGAAAAAAGTTTCATTGAAATATATTCACTATCGTAGGAGTTATGGCTGTTTGAAAATTGGACCATTTTTATAGGGTTTTTCTCATTTTAGGGGGTCAAGGAATAACTTTTCAAATATTTTTAGAATTTCTACATATTCTACACTAAAATACGCGTCGTTTGTCTTTTTGAACATTAAAATCGTCCAATCCGTTCCGAAGTTATGACGTTTTAAAGATTTCCATGAAATTTCGGGGGTGCATTTCTGGTCTCACATTATATTTTCGGTAACGAATTTTTTTCTCGAAAGTGCGTTGAATTTCGGGGGTATGTGTAATGACCAAAAATGATTGTAATCGACTCTTGCAACCGAAAATAATTTTTCCAGAACGATTTGAAATTTTTGAATTTAATTGTTAATATTTTTTTAACGAAGCCTCCATCAACAAATTGGTATTCTTGATTTTCGTCTTATTTTGGCCTCTAGAATCCCCCATTAATATTTTTCCCAGATGTATCCGAACTCCCAGTATTTATTGTACGCTTTCTCAAGTTTTAGAAAATTCTTCACCTGTTGTATTACGGAAACCACAGCTTTTATTTGAAAGGAAATTTGAAAATGTGCCGGGCGGAAAATAAGGGAACTCATCGATCAGCGGCCCCGTCTGATTGCGCGTCCGCGCATTGTTTGTTCATTAAATATTCATAGCTGTAAATTCGACAGATTTGATTTGTCCGGTCGCACCTGTATGAATATTCAACGAGTGGGAAGAGAAGGATCACCGTGATACTTTCCCGATTAAAAATTGAGGTACACACTGTGATACCCTCCAATCGACGGTAGTGCATGTTCATTAACGATATATGCTAATTTTATATTCCGTATGAAGTGACAAGTGGTTTTCGCGGATGAACGATCCAGCCTCAAGGTGTCGATCTAGCTTGCAGCCTGCTTTGCATTTCTTCAAAGATTCAAACTTTGAAAGATTAGATTGAAAAAAAATGTTGATAATAGTATAGAACAACAGTGCAATACAAAATTCAACTTTCTCTTGGAAAAATATTTTTTTAAGAATACTTAAAATTTTCCCTCATTCAAGGTATCCAACAATTTGAAAAATTGATGATATTACAGGACTTTTTATAATTTAAATCTCCACTCCAAAATTTAAGGGTGCTTTTTCTTGGGAAAATATTTTTTAAGAAAATTCATACCTTAATCCTTACGTTCTTCATTCACACTAATTTGAAAAATTTATGATAGTACAGGACTTTTTATAATTTAAATCTCCAATCCAAAATTTAATAGTGCTTTCTCTTGGAAAAATATTTTTTCCAAGCACCCTCTTTGATCGTTTAAAAATTTTTAATTGTGGTATTATGGATCTTCAAAAATTGGTAATATCATAGAACGAGTCTCCAAGCCCATTCTTCTCAAACCATACAAAATAAATTAAAGCTGTACTCAAAAATTCAATACTGGTTTCTCTTGGAAAAATATTCATTAAAAAATTCATACTTCAATTCTTATGTCTTTCATTCAAGGTATCCAAGCACCCTTTTACTTCGCTTACCAAAATTAAAATTTCAGTATTTTGCATCTTCAAAAATAGTACGAGTTTCCAACCCCAATCTAGTCAAACCAAACAATTCAAAACTACACTCGAAAACTCATCATTCTCGTTTCTCTCGAAATACATTTTTCAAGTAACTTCAAATTTTAATCCTTATATCCCTCATCAACTATCCTCTTATCTACTTAAAAAAAAAAAATTATACTTGTAATATTTTAAATCTTCAAAAATCATCAATTTCTAATCCCAATCTTTTCAAACGAAACAACTTTTCCTAAATCACGCGTCGATTATCAGCGTCGAATATTCGTAAGGGAAGCTTACAGGTCCTTTTTTCGCCCGAATTCGAGGTTTCTACGTTCCCGATGGAATGTCCTAAGGTCGGGCCACGCGATCACGGACAAAAAGCGTGACGTTGATCGTCGTAGAAGCGGCGGAGGCAGACAGACCGAGAAACATTGGGTCGCCATATGCGCGAGGCATAAACCCACTGACTCCGCGGCACGCTCTTCTTTTTCTTCCCTCGTCGAGTAACGGGTGACGGGAATAATAACGGCGTACAGAGGTTTTCGAGGCCAACTGGGACTAGAGTAGCATCGTCCTTGTCCCCGGTTAAACGCGTTGCACTTGTCCCAAGCTGCGCTCGGACGCACAGCGGGCTTCCCCGAAGGTACGAGAATGGCACCTGTGCTGTTACAGAAACAGGCGAACCTGCTCGTAATAGTTCCTTCGTAATCGTGGCTCCGCGCCAATTAGAAAGACACGGAGAAAGTTTACGACACTCCCTGAATATATAATTGCCGTTGATTCGATTCGTCCCTGTCGTTTGGCTCTTTAGACAGCGACAGGTTCGTTCGATATCGCGACATACAGTACGCGACAAAAGTATTGGCTCGCTAGAAAACCAGACGACTCTTCCTTAAAAAGTAAACAAATAATTTGATATAAAACTTTTTCGTTCGATGCTCCGTTTTCGAGAAAATCAATTTTAAGAATTTAAAAATAGATCGAAATTTGCTTATTTCTGATACGAGGTGTACATTGAAGTATTCTCTACGTTAAAAGCTCATGTTCATCTTAAAATAAATTAATACGAGGCTGGTATGCGATTTATAGTAAAATAAACAAATAATTTGGTGCAAAGCTTCTTCGTTCGAAGATTCACATTCGAGGAAATCAATTTAAAAAATTTGTGAATTGAAGTATTCTATACGTTAAAAGCTCATGTTTCTTTTAAAATGATTTGGTATAAAACTTTGTCGTATGATGCTCCGTTTTCGAGAAAATCAATTTTAAGAATTTAAAAATCGAAATTTGCTTACTTCTGATATGAGGTGTACGTTGAAGTATTCTCTACGTTAAAAGCTCATGTTCCTTTTAAAATAAATTAATACGAGGCTACTATGCGATATATAGTAAAATAAACAAATAATTTGGTGCAAAGCTTCTTCGTTCGAAGATTCACATTCGAGGAAATCAATTTAAAAAATTTGTGAATTGAAGTATTCTATACGTTAAAAGCTCATGTTTCTTTTAAAATGATTTGGTATAAAACTTTGTCGTATGATGCTCCGTTTTCGAGAAAATCAATTTTAAGAATTTAAAAATCGAAATTTGCTTATTTCTGATACGAGGTGTACATTGAAGTATTCTCTACGTTAAAAGCTCATGTTCATCTTAAAATAAATTAATACGAGGCTGGTATGCGATTTATAGTAAAATAAACAAATAATTTGGTGCAAAGCTTCTTCGTTCGAAGATTCACATTCGAGGAAATCAATTTAAAAAATTTGTGAATTGAAGTATTCTATACGTTAAAAGCTCATGTTTCTTTTAAAATGATTTGGTATAAAACTTTGTCGTATGATGCTCCGTTTTCGAGAAAATCAATTTTAAGAATTTAAAAATCGAAATTTGCTTACTTCTGATATGAGGTGTACGTTGAAGTATTCTCTACGTTAAAAGCTCATGTTCCTTTTAAAATAAATTAATACGAGGCTACTATGCGATATATAGTAAAATAAACAAATAATTTGGTGCAAAGCTTCTTCGTTCGAAGATTCACATTCGAGGAAATCAATTTAAAAAATTTGTGAATTGAAGTATTCTATACGTTAAAAGCTCATGTTTCTTTTAAAATGATTTGGTATAAAACTTTGTCGTATGATGCTCCGTTTTCGAGAAAATCAATTTTAAGAATTTAAAAATCGAAATTTGCTTACTTCTGATATGAGGTGTACGTTGAAGTATTCTCTACGTTAAAAGCTCACGTTCCTTTTAAAATAAATTAATACGAGGCTACTATGCGATATATAGTAAAATAAACAAATAATTTGGTACAAAGCTTCTTCGTTTGAAGCTTCACATTCGAGGAAATCAATTGTAAAAATTTTTGAATTGAAGTATTTTATACGTTAAAAGCTCATGTTTCTTTTAAAATGATTGTAAAAGAATGATGCTGTGTTTCTGAGGAAATCAATCTTGAAAATTTGAAGATCGAATCTTGCTTACTTGCGATACGAGCTGTGAATTGAAATATTTTCTACGTTAAAAACTCACGTTCCTTTTAAAATAAATTAATACAAAGCTGATATGCGGTGTACAGAAAAATAAACAAATAATTTGGTGCGAAGCTTCACATTCGAGGAAATCAATTTTAAAAATTTGTAAAATGAAGTATTCTCTACGTTAAAAGCTCACGTCCCTTTTAAAATATCAATGCAATACATCCTAATAGCGTTTTCCGATTTTGTTACAGGTACGTATATCCCAATTTGCAATGTCAATATTTCTTACTGAAGAAGATGGGGTAAGTGATCCTGACGCTATTATAAATATACAAGGTAGTCAATTACCACCGAATGAAGACTTCACTGTATCTGTTATCGTAAGTATTTGCATAAACAAGAAGTACAAATCCATTTAACTGAGTTCATCATATCTCTTAACTGAATTTTCATGTAATTTCTTACATCTACTTAATTTGACACTCGATTTAATTTATTAGCACGATTCGGGAACTCGGAACATCGATTGCAAACTCGTGAGAGCAGAGAAGGATTCCACTTTCTTACGATTAGTATAAAGAAGGGGTCTCGCGGATCTAAAGTGGTCCGTGAAAAGGAGACACGCAATAACAGAGCGAAAGAATAATTGAATCCGACGCTTGTTCGCTTCGTTGGCCGTGTAAACGCCGTTAACGATAGAATCGTAACGCGCCGCCTGTTACATCCGCCGTTAATGCACTCTCGTTTAGCAGAGAGAATACGCGTGAATACATTTTCATTCCGCGAAGTCGTTCCCCGACGCTGGTTGTTTCGTCGCCCAGTATTGAATTTTCAGATTACTTTGTTTCGTCTCGAGAGTTCATATCGAAAGGAAGTTTACGACCCTCCCGCGTCCCCATTGAGATTTCCCCATGTTCTCGTCCGGTCTCCACAATATCGAAATATCCAACGCTCGCGTCTGAGGCATTTATGAAATACCGGAGAGCACAGACGGTATTAGGATAACTTCATTATTTATTAATGAATTTCGACTCCCAGTATTCGATGTGGAAAATATTAAGCGAACAAAACATTGGTTTCTTTCAGATTTCCACGTGTCATATTGGAATCTTTTAAATTTAATTTTTACTCATTTTGGAAGGGTGGAAAATTCTGTAAAAATCCCCTGAAACACTCTGGAGTGTACAGTATTTAAAAACATTGTGAACCTCGTGAGAAAACAATAGGTTTATTTATTTAGAAATACAAATAATCGACAAAACAAGTCTTTTGCAATTTTCCACGTGTCATATTGTAATCTTTTAAATTTAATTTTCACTCATTTTGGAAGGGTGGAAAATTCTGTAAAAATCCCCTGCAACACTATGGAGTATCCAGTATTTAAAAACATTGTGAACCTCGGAAGAAAACAGTAGGTTTATTTATTTAGAAATACAAATAATCGACGAAACAAACTACTGGTTTTTTCAAATTTCCACGTGTCATATTGAAATCTTTTAAATTTAATTTTTACTCATTTTGAAAAGGTGAAAAATTCTGAAAAAATCCCCCGAAACACTCTGAAGTATACAGTATTTAAAAACATTGTGAACCTCGAGAGAAAACAGTAGGTTTATTTATTTAGAAATACAAATAATCGACGAAACAAACCACTGGTTTTTTCAAATTTCCACGTGTCATATTGGAATCTGTTAAATTTAATTTTCACTCATTTCGAAAAGGTTGAAAATTCTGAAAAAATCCCCTGAAATACTCTAGAGTGTACATATTTAAAAACATTGTGAACCTCGGAAGAAAACAGTAGGTTTATTTATTTAGAAATACAAATAATCGACGAAACAAACCACTGGTTTTTTCAAATTTCCATGTGTCATATTGAAATCTTTTAAATTTAATTTTTACTCATTTTGAAAAGGTGAAAAATTCTGAAAAAATCCCCTGAAACACTCTGAAGTATACAGTATTTAAAAGCATTGTGAACCTCGAGAGAAAACAGTAGGTTTATTTATTTAGAAATACAGATAATCGACGAAACAAACCACTGGTTTCTTTCAGATTTCCACCTGTCATATTGGAATCTTTTAAATTCAATTTTCACTCATTTTGAAAGGGTGGACAATTCTGTAAAAATCCCCGGAAATACTCTAGAGTGTACATATTTAAAAACATTGTGAACCTCGAAAGAAAACAGTAGGTTTATTTATTTAGAAATACAAATAATCGATGAAACAAACCACTGGTTTCTTCAGATTTCCACGTGTCATATTGGAATCTATTAAGTTCAATTTTCACTCATTTCGAAAGGGTGGAAAATTCTGTAAAAATCCCCTGCAACACTATGGAGTATCCAGTATTTAAAAACATTGTGAACCTCGGAAGAAAACAGTAGGTTTATTTATTTATAAATACAAATAATCGACGAAACAAACCACTAGTTTTTTGCAAATTTCCATGTGTCATATTGAAATCTTTTAAATTTAATTTTCACTCATTTTGAAAAGGTGAAAAATTCTGAAAAAAACCCCTGAAACACTCTGAAGTATACAGTATTTAAAAACATTGTGAACCTCGAGAGAAAACAGTATCTTTATATATTTATAAATACAAATAACGAAAGCAATTATTTGAATAACTGTCTGGGGGAGAAAAAGTTGTGTTTTCCGTGAATCGTTCGATCGCTCAAGCAGTGTCTCTGCACCAGTTTCGTAAAGAACCGCTAATCGTACTCATTCTAGCCCGGAGAGAAAGTTCAAATCTACGTTTTATTACTCCCGCCACGAGAGTCTCTGTGTTCCTATCCGGTAGCGTAGTTACCGATACCCGTTTCTCCATACATCAGTCGCGCAGCACGTTTAGGCATCCTTTTAAGAGTCGTTTACAAGCCACGTCGCTCGTCATAAATAACCAGCGATCCCGGGTACGCTCGCTCGAATGTAAAATCGGTCGAACGGTTCGGCGACGGCCTCACGGTTTCCTCTCCAAACGAGGAAACACCTTTCGCGATGGAACTGCGAGCAAGGCCGCGATAAATTCCTGCTCCTCGACTCGTCGATGCCCCCAGGTGACTACCCGGTACTCTGAAATCACGCACGCACGTGGCAGAGAAATTGGAAAAATAAACACTCGAAAATCGCCAGCAATTTCTACGGGATTATTTTTTCGTAAAAAGTGCAATCTCGAGGCAAATTTCAGTGCAATTTGTTGCCTCGGGTCCCCAGAAAACTTTCAGACCCCATTTCCTGCCGTAATCTACTTAATCCCACTGGGGTAAAGTGATGCACTTTGTCTATTGGTATAAATTTTTGTTTTTATTAGTGGCAATGGGTGTTTGAAAAGGTACAATTTGCAAAATAGCTATGACTCGTCTGGAAATTGTATTAAAGCTAACTATTTAAGTTTCACAAGTTTCACAATCATGAGGCTACTCACTCGTCATCAAGCCTCGTATACTAAAATCAACACATTTTTACATTTACGAGGTATTCATAAAATAAATCTATTCTTTTTACCATTCCTTGTACGAACAAATTTAAATACAATTAAATAGTATACGTTTGAAAAGTTACACTAAATCGTACGTCAAGGGGTTAAAGCTGTGTGTGAATTGTTACCCGCGAGTTCTACAGAAATTTTCAACCCCTGTTTCAATCCCTATTTATAATAATCTAGGTTTTACTATACATAAAATTTATAATTGATACCACTGAAAATGTTATATACTTTATTGATTTTTATTTTTATTTTCAATAGGTGTTTCACAAAGTAAAAAATGTGGTACCAAAATGGCTGACTCGTGTACTTTGTCTTAAATCTTCAGCCAATATAATTTGTTCTATTTTAGTTAAAATTTATAGATAACCCCATTGACATACATTGTTGATTTTTATTTTTATTTTCCCCCTTGACAATTATTGTTTAACAAAGTAAAATATATGGTACCAAAATGGCTGACTCATGTACTTTGTCTTAAATCTTCAGCCAATATAATTTGTTCTGTTCTAGTTAGAATTTATGGATAACCCCATCGATATACTTTGTTGATTTTTATTTTTATTTTCCCCCTTGACAATAATTGTTTAACAAAGTAAAATATATGGTACCAAAATGGCTGACTCATGTACTTTGTCTTAAATCTTCAGCCAATATAATTTGTTCTATTCTAGTTAGAATTTATAGATAACCCCATTGATATACTTTGTTGATTTTTATTTTTATTTCCCCCCTTGACAATAATTGTTTAACAAAGTAAAATATATGGTACCAAAATGGTGACGACTCTTGAAGAAGACTCTCTTCACATTTATACAAAAACAAAAAGTGTTCCATAATTAAAAAAAAAAAATTTAATATCGTTGCTGTGTAGGAAGCTCCGGTTCGGAGGAGAGATCTATTCCCTGTTAGTCTTCTTCGTCCTCCGCTAGATCGTCGGTTTCATGGTCTCTGGGTCTGCTCTCAGCGCGGATGTTCACCGTTAGATTTATTCAAACGCGCGAATCTCGCCGAGTGATTTCAAATGCCAAGCATTTCTCTCCTCTTCTTTATTTACCCGGCTCTTTCGTCGTCTTCTGCGGCCCGTTTTCCCGTCTTCCTTTTCCTCCTGCGCGTGGATCCGATGAAATACGAACACACGATCCGGAGGATGAATTGTGGGCCCTCGAGGAAATCCACGAGGCCGACCCATCGACTCCTGTCCTTCTTCCGCGAGGTTCCTCCTCTTCCTGTTGGCCCGATGAAAGGGTAGCGCTCGATATTCCCAGCCTGTCGAAGTTTCTGCATTGTTCTGTCAGCCATCGATATTTTTCTTTTTTTCGTCCTCCCGCCGCTAGGGTACCCGTCGATGCCTCTCGATATCGCGTGTCGAACGTCCAGGCGAACTTCGGTACGGGGCTACGTGCCTGGAATAATGTGGGTCATTCAATTTGCCGCCTGCTCGGCCCCTTGTGATCCTTTTCTTTCAAGAGTTCAAAGTGAAAACGTCCTGTTTCACGAAATGCCTTAGTCCTTGCATCAACAAGTAGCCTGGAAACGCGTGTAACTGTGTGTTACATTCTAATTTGGGTCTACTTCTATTCAAATTTTAAATTGCAATCAAAATTACTAACCCCCTAATAGGGTAGAAGGTCAAATTACTGGTCTATTACTGAATATAATGGTGATTTTTTTCATTTTTTTTGGAGTGTACTCTAATTTATTTTGCAATATTTAGACTCACTTTACGGTGTTAAGGAAGAACTTTTCGAATATTTTTGTAATTTCTACATATTCTTCATCGAAATACGCGTTGTTTGCATTTCGAAACATTAAAATCCTCCAATCTGTTCATGAGTTATGACGTTTTAAACATACGCATGAAATTACAGTAGAACATTCCTGGTTAGTGGTCAGACATTGTATTTTCAGTAAAGAATTTTTTTCTCGAAAGTGTGTAGGATTTTGGGGGTATGTGTATTCATAAAAAATGATTACAATTAACCCCCGGAACCAAAAATAATTTTTTTAAAGCGATTTGGAATTTTTTAATTTCGTCGGATTTAGACACCTACCCTCAGTCGATTTTTCTTCAACATTCGTTTTTCATTTTTAGTAATTTTGTTTGATGCCCTACAACAAAGTTGTTTAATACTTTTTTATACGTACCCATGAGCTCTACTTCAGAAAAAAGTTTCATTGAAATATCTTCGCTATTGTAGGAGTTATAGCTATTTGAATATTGGACCATTTTTATGCGGTTTTACTTATTTTACGGGGTCAAGGAACAACTTTTCGAATATTTTTAGAATTTTTACATATTCTTCATCAAAATACGCGTTGTTTTCCGTTTGAAACATTAAAATCCTCCAATCCGTTCAGGAGTTATAACATTTTAAAGATACGCAAGAAATTTCGGGGGTGCATTTTTGGTTTTACATTATATTTTCGGTAAAGAATTTTTTTGTCGAAAGTGCGTAGGATTTCGGGGGTATGTGTAATGACCGAAAATGATTGGAATCGACCCCTGCAACCGAAAATAATTTTTTTACAACGATTTGACAAATTTTTTTTTCACCGAAAAATTTCAGCACTTTCTAGAATTTTTTTCTTGAAAATGCGTAGGATTTCGGGGGTATGTGTATTCATAAAAAATGATTATAATTAACCCCCGGAACCGAAAATAATTTTTTTAAAATGATTTGAACTTTTTATTTCGCCGAAAAATGTCAGCAGTTACTCCCTGTCAATTTTTCTTAAAAATTAGTTTTTGATTTTTAGTAGTTTTGTTTGATGCCCTACAGCAAAGTTGTTTAATACTTTTTTGTACGTACCCATGAGCTCTACTTCAGAAAAAAGTTTCATTGAAATATATTCGCTATTGTAGGAGTTATAGCTATTCGAATATTGGACCATTTTTATGCGGTTTTACTTATTTTACGGGGTCAAGGAACAACTTTTTCAATATTGTTAGAATTTCTACATATTCTTCATCAAAATACGCGTTGTTTTATGTTTGAAACATTAAAATCCTCCAATCCGTTCAGAAGTTATAACATTTTAAAGATACGCAAGAAATTTTGGAGTGACATTTCTCACCTGAAATTATATTTTCGTTAAGGAATTTTTTTCTCGAATATGGTTAGGATTTCGGGAGTATGTCTATTCACCAAAAACAATTGTAAGTAACCCCCGACACCGAAAATAATTTTTCCAGAACGATTTGAAATTTTTTAATTTCGTCGAAAAATTTGTCTACCTTCTTGAATTTTTTTCTCGAGAGTGCGTAGAATTTTAGGGATATGTATATTCACCAAAAACGATTGTAATTAACTTTCACAACTAAAAATAATTTTTTTAGAACGATTTGAAATTTTTTAATTTCGCCAAGAAATGTTTCCACCTTGTTATAGTTATTCGGATAAACCATTCCTGTATAATACTCATACTATCAAACAATTTTATTATTATTATTCATCCAATAAAAATATATCCAGTGGTAACAAAATGTAAACAAATAAATCTCTTATATTTCAAATTAACTTTAAATTATATTTTTTTTTTCCATTTTGCTTCTGAACTATTCAGCCTTTTCTTCGTCTATTTTTCTTCATTTCTTCCCTCGCGTTCGAAAAATTCGTCGGGTTCTAATCTTTAGAAGTCACTGTTTACGTTCGACGTTCAAACTTATTGTTGCCACTTTTATTTCCGATCGCGACTGTAATTAAACATCAAACCTGATGTTACTGATAGGTATCCATACGATAGTCTCGTGTCTCAATAAATCTGAAGTCGTTCGACGACATTCCTCAGGAGCTTTGGTACAGGAGTCTCAATTTCAAACGTAAACGTATCGTTAGCAGCCTAGTCTCGACTCCAACGCCAAAACACAGTCATAATTTTATCAAATTCTTTCCAATATAAAAAAAAAAAACGAAAATAAAAGTCAGAAATTATTTAGGTTACCCATAGAAACTTTTCGATCCTTTAACGTTCGATCAAACGATTTCAACTCTCTCTAGAAACTACGTACTAAGAATGAAATCAATTACATCGAGTATACGGGAAATTGAAAAGGATTACTGATCGATGCATCGTAAAAGCCACGATAATAAACGAGTTATTAATTCGCCGGTTATGCTGCAGAGAGTAAAGTCACCCTGTATAATAGCTTCGATATCTAGGCCCAGTCGTAAGTAGAATACGGCTGCATATCAATGTAGAGAGCCAGCAGGCACACTTATCGATGACACTGTTCCGTAGACATCTTCTCCAGAGAGTTGTTTATGCGGCATTTTCAACGGATTTTCTCAGCTGCTCGTTAGCGGATGGAACATCTCGATAGCAAAACGATCGCGCGAGCTACGTGTTCCCGTTCGCACACGGACTACCTGACCCAGTGCATTTAAGGTAACAGCATCACGAGGTGAAATTTAGATCATCGTCGCGCAAAGACGATAGATTTACCGCAGTTTGGACGGAGTTTCGAGAGATAGTTTCGACAGAACTCTAGTATTACAGTGTGAGCATCAAATTTTACGAGATTTATCGCGACCCAAAACGTTTACAACCAAACGAAACACAAAATTAGACATTTTAAAATAACCAAACAATGATCTGGATGCTGAAGATAGATGAAACATAGTTTAGAGACTTTAGAAAATTGTATATTTATTAAAAAGATTTTTTTTAACGAGTTACATGTGACAGATGACTTGGTTTGATAGTTCATGTACTTCATCTTTTTATTTAAGAGTAACGAAGTTAAATTATATATTTTATTTTGATTTATTTTAGTGTACCTATCAGGGAATAAAATTCCTGAAGAAGACCTTCGTTTCATCTTTTTATTTCGGATGATCTATATTATACCTATATTATACCTTCTATATACAGGGTGTTCGGCCACACCTAAAAAAATTTTAATACAGGATTCTAGAGGCCAAAATAAGACGAAAATCAAGAATACCAATTTGTTGATGGAGGCTTCGTTAAAAAGTTATTAACAATTAAATTCAAAAATTTCAAATCGTTCTGGAAAAATTATTTTCGGTTGCGGGGGTCAATTACAATCATTTTTGGTGAATAGACATACCCCCGAAATCCTACGCATTTCCGAGAAAAAAATTCATTACCGAATATCTAATCTGAAGCTAGAAATGTTACCCTGAAATTTCATGCAAATCTTTAAAACGTCATAACTCCTGAACGGATTGAAGAATTTTAATGTTTAAAAAAGCAAACAACGCGTATTTTAATGGAGAACGTGTAGAAATCGCAAAAATATTCAAAAAGTTGGTCCTTAACCCCGCAAAATGAGAAAACCCCCAAAAAAATGGTCCAATTTTCAAACAGCCATAACTCCTACAATTATGAATATATTTCAATGAAACTTTTTTCTGACGTAGAGCTCATGGGTACCTACAAAAAAGTATTACACAACTTTTCTGTAGGGCGTCAAACAAAATTACTAAAAATGAAAAAAGAATTTTTTAGAAAAATCGACAGGGGGTAGGTGCCTAATTTTTTCGGCGAAATTGAAAAGTTTCAAATCGTTTCGAAAAAATTATTTTCGGTTTCGGGGGTCAATTACAATCATTTTTGGTGAATAGACATACCCACGAAATCCTACGCGTTTTCGAGAAAAAAATTCAAGTAGGTGGACAAATTTTTAGACGAAATTAAAAAATTTTAAATCATACTAAAAAAATTATATTTAGTTACAGGGGTCAATTACAATCATTTTTGGTGAATAGACATACCCCAAAAATCCTACCCACTTTCTAGAAAAAAATTCGAGAAGGTGTGAAATTTTTCGACGGAAAAAGAAAATTTCACATCGTTTTGGAAAAATTATTTTCGGTTGCAGGGGTCAATTACAATCATTTTTGGTGAATAGACATATCCCCGAAATCTTATACAATAAAATTACCATGAAATGGTTAGTACGTACAAAAAAAAATTACTTAATAATAGAAACGTATTTTCGAGAAAAAAATTCAGTACGGGCGGAACTTTAAATGTTAATAACTTTTTAACGAAGCCTCAATCAACAAATTGGTATTCTTGATTTTCGTCTTATTTTGGTGTCTAGAATCCCCCTTTAAAATTTTTCCCGAACACCCTGTATATATCTATATTATACCTTCTATTTCTATTTTGATGTACTTATTAAGGAATAATGTTCCTGATGAAGGCTTATGTTTTTCAAATTCTGAGCGAAAAAATATATAATTGCAGCACGGTTGCTAGTTTCGAAATTAGAATTGTTAAAATCGAAGAACGAGGTGAAAGTTAAAGATAGACTAGGGGAGGTTTGAATCTTTAAAGAACTACTCTAGAGACAGATCGCTAGGAATCGAGTTCAAGCTCGAAATAAGTCACCTTAATATTTCAAATTTGACTACTTCTATCTCGACATACGACGTGTTCCAGTTATTATTTTAAAAGTCGGTACATCTTAACTCGTGTTTTATAAATTTTCTATTTCTTCATAGTTGTTTTAACGAGTATGCAACATCCCCAGAGGAAGATCTAATCATACGATCGAGATATTGTAAGTAAAGTAGGTACTTTTTAATGAAAGGAGGGGAAATTAGACGTTTCGATGGAAAAATTAAACACCTTTGGCGAAAAAAGTGACCGACAACGGGTACGTTAAAGATAGACGAAGGTTCGAAGCTTCAAAGAACCCACCTTAGACGCAAGAACGTTCGCTAGAAGCGGTATCGCGAGGCCTCATCATTTCGAACGACATATGATTACTTCCCGTAATTTGTAGGTGCCATTTATTCAACGCGAATATGTTATAAACGAAAGGAATATTACGCGAAGAAGTGTCTTATTACGACAATATGTTTCCCGACGGGTATCATCGCGCGTGTATGGTCGCGTCGAACGATCCCGGATCACGGCAGATCACCATAAATTTCGCCAATTGCGACGCGTACCTCTGCACCTACGAGTTCGCCTAGGATAATAGAATTTGTAAAAGCCGGGGTCGTTAGCTGGAATTAGAAAGCGGAATGGCTAGTTTTAGACACAACGAGCCAAGTCTTGTCGCAGGAACAATGAAACGTTATTATTGGCCGTTATTACGTTAATCCCAACGTTGATATTAGTTGTACCGCCGTTGGATTTTCATCGTTGTAGGTTTTCTAGGAGAAAGCCTACTGCTATTTCGCTTCGTTATTCTGGACGTTAACTTACTTTCGTCCCCGTTCGCTGACACGGTGGAATCCTCGTGGCGCGAACGTTCACTGAATTTCTCACAACTTTGCATCGTATATATATATGTATAATTTAATTGCGCAATACCGATCAAAGTGTCGGATAAGGAAGACCCCTTGAAAATCGAGGCAGCGAACGTTGCACCTGCCTACTTTCGTACGGCCTTCCAATGAATTATTTATCAATAATTAAATATGAAAATTAAATTAGCTTGGGAACAGTGTCTTGGTATTATGATGCTACCAAAATTAACAGTGTTGGAAATTTATTTATTTCAGGTTCAACGTAACGATAAAAATTAAATTTTATAGAAGCAAATATATTATTGAACTTACGTGTGAAAAGGAGCAGGTATTTCTTTCACTTTTGATTCTGTTCTCTTTACGTACAGTTCCGTGGCGTTCACGTGTTCATCTTTCGCATAATGGTGGTGAAATTCGACTGCAGCAGATACTCCACCCTAGATGGGAAGGATACAAATGCTCAATTTACGAATCACGTGGTCGATTAACGAGTCTGGTGGTCATTTTAAGAATCATAACTTGACTGTTATGTTAGATGGTGTCAGAGTTCCTGAGGCTTCAAAAAATATTGGGAAACGCTGAACCTCAGTTAGAAGGGATAGAAATGTTCAACTTACGAATCATTGGGTTCATTTTAAGATGCATTACTGTACACGAATTTTCATGTTTCACTAGCTGTAAGAAGAATACCCTCAGTTGGAAGAAGTAGAAATATTAAATTGGTCAGTCACATCTAGGGTTCATTTTAAGAATCATTATTGTATATTACAAATTTTCCCAACTTGACTTATATTGGTGAGTGTCAAAGTTCCTGAGGTTTCGAAAAAGATTGGGAAACGCTGAACCCTAATTGAAAGGCATAGAAATGTTCAACTTACGAATCACATATAGAGTTCATTTTAAGAATTACTACTGTAATTACCCATTCCCTTGCATCAGATATAAGTTTTATCTTACAAACGCGTTAATATTGCATATCATTTCGAGTTTCGACGCGAAATTTTGAGTTTTACGTTTACTTTAAAAAGCCCCGGTGTCGATCGTGCGCTGATAATTCGTGTGGCGTGTTGCGACGCGAGCACTCCGCATATTATGTAACGCATGCTCGGTTTGTATATCGCGTCGATCTCCTCGAGCTTGTTTGTACCCTCCGTCGGTTATTCCTCCTTCCGTGGCCGGATCGCGATAAACTTCTAAAACTCGAAGTCGTCGGGGCACCGTGGCCGCGGTGGTTGATAATTTGCGGGCTTTACACTTCAATAAATTCGCGTATCTTATCGCATCGTTATGTTTCCCGGCGGCGAGATAGGGCATGCGACGGGTTCCTTCTCGAGACCAGCCGACTCGAACGATCGTTCTCGTCCTGACAATGAATCCCATACTCTCTTTAGCTCTGTTAATGGCCCCTTCGCCGTCACATCGTAGCAAGTTCAACGATCGGGCACCGTTACTTTTCTAGTCGACGACCGTGAGGCAGAAGAGCGCCGTGTCGCGTCCCCCCGGTGGAAAGGATTTTTGGCTATTTTCGACATCAAAGTCCCCATCCCCCCCCACCTCCATCTGGCGTTTGAGCACGGGAAGAACGCGCTCGTCTGGCTAATTTCAAATGCTTTATTTTCACGACCGGTTTACCGGCATTGACTGCTGCCGCTAACTGTATAAGTTAGGAGTGGCCGATAGACTCGCGTAGACGTCTCTATCCAGCCACATGCTAAAAGCGCCTACGTGCTCGAGAAGCCCCCGGGACACCGTGGAATCTTCGATTGTCGGAATTGTAATGGACCGACCTAGCGAACCATTAACGGACGTGTTAATTCAACGTACCAGCGCGCTTATTCCACGACGCGATCCACGGATCGAATAAATCTCCGGCACCAAAGTCGAGGAGGAACGTTTTCAGCCACTCGAAACCTGCGACTCTCTTGAGAATCGGGAAGAAAATTTATCGATATAAATATTTCAACCCTCGAGGAATGTGCGGGTTCATTTTAAAGAATTTTTACTGTTTATTTTAAAGATTCTTTCGATAATTATCCTAATTAAAAAGAAATGACAGAGAAAAAAGTTTCACAGTATCTAGAAAATGAAATGTGATTTTTTTTTTTTTGTATGTTTATATTTTGTTTCTTTGATGAATCCCAGTAGGTTGCGTAGCTTTTTGTTGGTGAGGTTTTCTTTAAGTTGAGATTCCAGCTTGTATTTACGGCGAAGAGTATTGTATTTTGGGCAGTCAAGGATCAGGTGGTCCTTTGTAATTGTTGTGTTGCAGTGTTCGCATATTGGAATGGTTTCCTTTGATAATAAATATGAATGGGAGATTTTGGAGTGTCCAATTCTTATTCGGGTTATAGCAATTTGCTCTTTTCTAGTTAAAGTAGTTGTATTGTTTTCTGTAAAAAAGGAGTCATTATGTTTCTTCCACTCAGATTCCCACTGGTATTTTAACTTGATTCTAATTTCTTTAATTAAATCCTCTTTGGTGGGGATATTTTGGTAGTTAGTTGGTGAAAATGTAATTATATTTTAAGAAATCATAAATTAAGAAGTTGTTTCCCCGTTTCAAACACAGTATACGAATGAATTCGTCTTGATAAATGCTACCAGATAAAAATATATTTGGCAATTCATTTAGAAGAGTTTTATCGCCTCGCTAGATCGCTTTAATAGAAATAACGTGTCCACGTTGGGGGGGGGGGGGCGGAAGATATTCTTATCTCTCAAAAATTGTTCTTTCAGAGCCTTTAATGAATTGGTACACAAGGAAGTTTCATTAAAATCGACGAGTATTTGACAGTTGTCATCGATATCGATCGTAACGCGTTACGAGGGAAGAACAGGTTTCTTAACGTATCGTCGTATTTGTCTTGAAAACAAGTTTTTATTCGTAGCTATGGACTCAATTTTACAGCAGTCTCTTTTCTTTAAATTGATAAAAGTTTATGAAAATCTTATATCAGTTTTAAATCGTTTAAGACCTTCTTTTAACGTAATGTGAGAATGGTAAATGTTTGAACGTATCCACTGTCAACAAGAATTCACCAAACCGAAGGACAGAAAAAGCTGGGAACTAAGGTGAGGACAACTAATGACAGAGGTCCTTCGCACTTACCTGATGCCCAACTTATCTACAGGTATACTACCTGCAAGGGAGAGATGTTCCCTAACGATTTTATTACTTCCGAGTAATAGAGTACCGCTATAAGGGTCTAGCTTCCTTTTAACAATCGCACAGGTAGTCAGATATTTTAGTTTCATCTACCCAGATCAAATATTCCAACCAAGGAACTTTCCTTGCAAAGAGGTCATTCATCGTATAGAAAAAGCAATAAATTATTAGTAGGTACCAAAATTGTCACATATACAATTATTTCAAAACATAACACAGAACAATTTATACATGTATTTTTCGGAAATATTGAAATTAGTTCAAGAACATATAAATTGTTTTTTATTTAATATTGCATCCATTTTGTGTACTAAAAGAATACTTCTAGAGTGTATACGAACATATAAAATTATTTCAAAATATAACACAGAACAATTTATACATGTATTTTTCTGAAATATTGAAACTAGTTCAAGAACGTATCAATTTTTCTTTATTTAATATTGCATCAATTTTGTGTACTAGAAGAATACTTCTAGAGCGTATGCGAACATATAAAATTATTTCAAAACATAACAGAACAATTTATACATATATTTTTCTGAAATATTGAAACTAGTTCAACAACGTATCAATTGTTGTTTATTTAATATTGCACCCATTTTGTCTACTAGAGGACTACTTCTAGAGCGTATGCGAACGTATAAAATTATTTCAAAACATAACACAGAACAATTTATACATATATTTTTCTGAAATATTGAAACTAGTTCAACAACGTATCAATTGTTGTTTATTTAATATTGCACCCATTTTGTCTACTAGAAGAATATTTATAGAGCGAATAAAATCCACTGTGTTTCTCCCTTGCTATCGATGCAACGAGGAAAGTTTGTCATTAACCTCAAGTGTACCTGGCACCATTTGTCATAGTGACGTATGATACAGCAGAATGAAAGAGGAACCGGCCACGAGATATCACCGGCGGTTTAATAACGAATAAAGCATTGGATGCGCGTACTTGAAAACTCGAGTTCGCCATTCTCAATCCGACACTGTAACGTAACCTAACATTATCATAGATTACGATACTAATATCTTTTTTCTTCGAGTTTTTAGCAAAAGTCCTACTCTTGTATCTCCATATCCTCGTACCGTAGCTTCTAAATCAACTATAATACATATACATACACGTAAAAGAAAATACCAACTCCATCGTTAATTCAATTCTTTGTTTATTACATTCAGAATGTAAGATATAACATACACATAGTATAAAAGTAACATTACAAGTGATAAACATAAAGGTCCATAATTTCCGTTGCGTTGCTCAAAACAGGCAACTAGGAAAACAGAATAAATCCCCTAGATATTATTTCGCTCAACGTATTCGCAATATTTATATTTTTAATTGGGAGAGTCCAGAGACGGAAAAATATGAAAAATGCACGAAACGATTCGTAACAGATTTTCGGAAAGAACGTAATTACTTTTGTAACGGGGTTAGCGGCGTACAGTGGGCCAGATCAAATATTTTAGTGTCATTTTAGTATAACTTTTGGACCATTAAAGTAAAAATATTACAAAATTCTCGCGTTTTAATAATGTATGGAATATTTTTTAATTACTCTTACTATATCTAATTAATTTTATATTTATGTTTATTTAATTCGTCTCTGCAATGTTTTAAATGTAATTGTTTCATACAAATGTAGCAAAATAAACCAGAAATGTATTTCTTGTTTGATATATATATTATTTTCTTAGATAATTTATATTGAAAAACATTTAGTTTTTGGATTATATAGAAATATATAATTCAATATTATTCCAGATAGTATTATTAAAGACTGTAACAAAATGTCTGTTATATTGGGATGATACAATCTTAGCATTTGGTTTTTGAAGTTATGGGCTGAGTTCTGCTGCCCTTATTTGAGTAATTCCATAGCTTCAGGATCTAATAATTTTTTTCTTCTTTTGTATGATTGTAATCTAATTGTTGATATAAATGGTGGTTATAATTTTTATATATTATCTAAAAGAAAGCATCCTGGAAACATTGAGATGTGTTCGAACGTGGAACAACTTGGGACTCAAAAGATATTCCTTGTCAATTGTAAAAATATTGACGATTTTCTGTAGTACATTCAACGTTACATTCCTAGTACATTAAATACAATAACTTCAGCTGTAATTAATACGTTTTAATAGAAAATAATGTTGTTTATTGTAGAAAAGAAAGAAAGTACATTTTTCGAGCGTCAAACGTACATTTGAAAATGTTAACAGTTCGATGCAGCTATAATTTATAATTAATTTTACCAATTCTTTAATTTTTAAGGTCAGTAGATATTCGAAAGGCAATACCAATTGATTAAAAATCGATATGTAAAAGTTCATTTTTTGGTAAAACGTCGCTAAAATCCATCCAGCCCACTGTGCGGCGTCGCGCGCGTTTTCGAGCGACGAATTAGATGGCCGTGTCGCGAGAGATCAAAGAGAAAATGTCCGCGCGGAACGCGGAGAAATAGGAAATCGTTTCTCGGGGACAGCTCTGGCCCTGAAAGAAGACAGAATTTAATTTGCGTCGGTTTGACCGCCGATAGGCAAGGATTAGCAAAAGCATGGAAATATCAATAGCCCCGCGGCCGTCAATCGGTCGACGCACGTAATACTCGAGGGCCACGTTCGGCCGTTTCCGTGCACGGTCGGTCGACCTCGGCCGGCCAGCATTGTCCCGTGTTGTCAGTTCGCCGCAAGCCAGCATCGCGTGCGCGTCGTGTGCTTCCGTTAGAAGCGATCAGCGGGAAAATGTGACGATTCAAAAGGTTCGCCGACCTGTCGTTCGAATCGCAGCACGCCCGTGTGACCTCTACGAGCGATTAAAAGAACCGCGTACGATAGGTGGACGCGTCGCGCGCAGTGAATCGAGGTTTCCGTTTCGCGGTGTCCATCCTCTCCCCCCATAAGTGTCGTGTTGTTCTCTCGGGTTTGTGTGACAGTGTCTTTTGGTGGTTCGTGGCCGATTCCCGTGGATTCGACGAAATATAATCGTCGTCGCGTGGATGGCCGAGAGCGTGGTTCCCTCGATGTGAGATTTCGACCGTAGAAACTTGAGGGATACGGCGTCGGCATGTCTCTGTGTACGTTGACTCGAGGTCGACAGTCCTTGAGCCCGAAGTTTTTCGGGCATTTATCTTGATCGCGCGACAGCGAAGGAAAAAAAAAAACGTCCCAGGAGAAGTCGAGGAGTCCCGAGTCGACAAATATTCAGACGTCAGTCGCATGTCTTCGTTCCTGACGCTTCATTAAAGGTAACCGTTAAAACGCATTTCTATCGAAAGTTACGATCGCGCGAGGCATATCGAGACATTACGAAAACATCGAGGAACCCGATAATTTATGTAATCGATTATCGTTGAGCGTACCGTTGTCGAGACGTTCGATGTAGAATCTATCGTGGAATATCGCTGGACAAATTCGACGCCGCGTGTTGTAGGTTAGGAGGTTAACCGGTAAACCGTGTCATTACGATTTGAACTAGAATTAGCGAACGTATTTGCAATTCTATTAACCGCGATCGATCTGTCACCGCCGATCGACCGTGATTGCTATTTTAACCAATCGCGATGAAGTAAACTCGCAACCGTTAACAAGCCTCGCGAGCGATAATGCGTTGGTAAATAAAGTAAACGCGAAGCATAATTCGCTAATTATTTTTCAACGAACGAACCTACGATGTTTAATGCGTACATTTCGTTCGTACGTAATGTTATTTATTCGTTCGGTTTAGCTCGTCTCGGTGCTTCCTGATTCTCATAGACGGTCTCGACGACTTTTCCGAGAAGTAGCAAGTTCGTTCACGAAATAGTAAACAAAGTAATTCAGCGTGACGTGTTTACATTCAGGGCATAGCTGTCTCCCGGCTCGATTACATTTCCGTTGTACAAACTGGCCCGTCGAATTAATTCTCACCGGTTTTGGATTTCAACTTTAAAATAAACGTAGCTGGTTAGTTGTATTATTAACTTTCTGAAGTAAAACAGAAGTGAAATATTTTTAATTATTATTGTCGATGGTCCAAATTGTTATATGACTCAACCATTCACCAAATAATCTTTTGAAAATTGTTTATTCAAGCAGTCTGCTTTCTCTGTATACTTAATTATATTTTTACTTTCATCATGATATTTAATCACAGAAAAATTCGTGAAAGTAGTAATTTAATTTATTTTCTAATATAGTTGTAATTTATAACAGGCTGTTTCTTGGCTAAAAACTCAACAGTTAATGACAAAACAGATGAAAGCAACGCAGATAGATGGTATTTGGGTTAGGTCTAGGTTCTGTGTACAGCTATGCTACTTTTTGCCAGATGCAGTATACTTATATTGATGTTAGGTTTTAAACCCAGCATTTCTAGCAGGTTTATTTTATTTTGATAGATACAGAGTAATTTTAGAAAGTAGGACAGACCCTGTAGCTCTTTTCTAAGCAAAGATACAAATATTTGATGAAGGAAAAAGCTATCTCTATGTAATTACGAGTTTAATAAATATTAAGAAAAATCTAACCAGGAGTCGTGTATTGGAAGAAAGGCTTGTTTCTAAATGAGCTACAGCTATTCCAGCTCTCAGAATCACCCTGTACACGTGCAATTTACTTCTCGTATGCGTAATAAAGACATTTAATAACAGTAATACACTATTTACGAGCATAGTATAATTAGGGCTGTTACGTTACTGTCACTACATAAGAATACTTCATCTCGTAAAGCGACTCCTATTAGCAATTACTACCATTTCAGTGCAATATTTACCTCATTTATGTAACTCTGTATAAATAACAAATTAAATAGTGCTCGATTATTTAGGTTACCTTCTGATCAAAATATCAATAAATAGTTTTTTTTTTTTAATCAAAAGGCCTCAAGTATTAATTCCAACTATTCCAGAGTCTGAAAGGGTCAATAACATCGTACTTATGGTCACAATCTTTTGTCCATCGCGCGTGGTATTACCCAGCTAATTTAGTTTTCAAAGCGGGCGAAGGGATTTTGGTGCGGTTCGAAACCGATCAGAGATTTTTTCCCCCCGATTCGAAACGCGTGCACGATTTGCAATCCAGCGGGATCGGTCCTCTCCTCGGCTCGTTAAACAAGTTGCAACGGCCTCGAAAAAGCGTTGTTCGTGATTGCGACGGGGGTATAGTTTGCCGCGGATCGTCATTGCTGGGAAACGAAAGTTTTACGACCGCGAAAAAAGTTCAGTTGCGCGTAATGGGTTTTCAAGGTAAGACAGATCGTAATAATCCCTTGAACCCTCCGTGCGCTGGTCGCGTCTTAAGATCGATGTTGCAAGAAACCCGCGGGTCCCGCGTTATGATTGTTAGGGTTTTATTCAGCCGTTATTGCATCGGTCGTTAGCGGGGCCCTCTATTTCATCTCTGCTCGCGGAGTTACGATTTCGAGTTCGTTTTCTTTTTTTTTTTTTCCTCCTTTCTTTCTGGCTCGCAGGTGATCCTCGCTCGGGGAGAGGAAAGTTCACAGAGAGCGGTTTACTCTTTGCTTGGGGAAAACCTTTGGGAGTTATCAATAATTTATGAGACGATCCTCCTCGCAATACGATCGCGAAAAGTTCGGAGAGGCTCGACGAAACGGGACGACTTTCTTCCGACGAGGGGGGGGGGGGGGGGAGGGGGAGGACACACCTTTGGCGTTTCTCGACTTTTGATTCGACGGCGTATCATTTTGCTCCGTTAGCGACGTTCCATTCAGCCGGTTACTGAATTTCCACGAGGCTCCTTTAAACGGGTCTTCTGACTCGAAACGCTAAAAAGAAACGGTTTTTCATGAATTTTTCTACCCGGCGTCGTTGACGATAGCGTTTTCAATCTTTGCACATTTATTTATACGCGTTTCAGGGAGCACGGGTATTTTTTTTGGTATATTTCATCGTGCAGAAACATTTATTTTTTTCAATCTTTGTACGACAGACTTTTGGGTCCATTTTGACCCGAATCTGTATGTGTGTATTTTTATTTGTGAATTTTTTATTTATTTCTGTAAGTTCGTTCAGTATTATTGATATTGTTATTTATTGAAATCTAGAACTTCACGGCCTTGAAATAAATATTTTGAATCGTTCGGAATTATGTACTTGTTACTTACGGAAATATTTACTTTTTTCAATTTTTGCACGACAGATTTCTGGGTCCATTTTGACCCGAATCTAAATTTTATTATTTTTCATACGTATTTTTTATTTCTTTTTGTAAGTTTGTTCAGTATTATTGTTATTATTATTTGTTAAAATCTAGAACTTCACGACTTTAAAATAAATATTTTGAATCATTCGGAATTATGTACTTATTACTTGTAGAAATATTTATTTTTTTCAATTCTTGCACGACAGATTTCTGGGTCTACTTTGACCCGAATCTGAATTTTATTATTCTTCGTACGTATGTATTTTTATTTGTAAATTTTTTATTTATTTTCACGAGTTCGTTCGGTATTATTGATATTGTTATTTATTAAAAACTAGAAGATCGCAGCCTTGGAATAAATATTTGGAATTATGTACTTTGACTTGCATTGTTTTGAGCGTTTCGACTTGTTAATATATAGTTTCTTTTTTTTCTTAGGCACGACAGTAATTATCAATGTTAATTTAGTTTGCAAATTCCCGGGAAAGTTTCGCATAGTCAGTGAGGCTTGGTCTGGTGGCTTTAGTCAGTAGTGTGCTCAAGGAATGTTAGGAACTTCGGTTTTATGGAATATTAACCCTTTCACTGTTGAGCCCGTACGTCGTACAGGCACGCTGGTAATATGAAACTGTTGACCCCACAAGAGCAACGGGATTAGTTAACATCATGAGACCAAAATGATCCAAAACTGTAATAATTCTGTGGGTGGGTCGAGTCTGTTAAAATTTGACACATTATCCAACATTAGAAATGAGAAAGAAGCAGTATAAAAAAAATATTTCTCCATTTATGCAAGAAATTTGTTCATACTATATAAAAGAAAAATTTATTATATAAATTCTAATTATATTAATTTTCTTTTTCTTGGTCTAATAAATGGGAAAATATTTTGTATTAGGAAGAATATTATACAGGATGTTCGGCCAACCCTGGGAAAAATTTTAATGGAGGATTCTAGAGGCCAAAATAAGACGAAAATCAAGAATACCAATTTGTTGATGGAGGCTTCGTTAAAAAGTTATTAACGTTTCAAGTTCCGTCCGTACTGAATTTTTTTTCTCGAAAATGCGCAAGATTTCGGGGATATGTCTATTCGCCAAAAATGATTGTAATTGACCCCTGCAACCGAAAATAATTTTTCCAAAACGATTTGGAATTTTTTTTCTCCGTCGAAAAATTTTACACCTTCTCGAATTTTTTTCTAGAAAATGGGTAGGATTTCGGGGGTATGTCTATTCGCCAAAAATGATTGTAATTGACCCCTGCAACCGAAAATAATTTTTCCAAAACGATTTGAAATTTTTTTTTTTCGTCGAAAAATTTAGGCACCTAATTAGATTTTCAGTAAGGAATTTTTTTCTCGAAAGTGGATAGGATTTCGGAGGTATATGTAATGACCAAAAATAGTTGTAATTGACCCCTGCAACCGAAAATAATTTTTCCAAAACGATTTGAAATTTTAAAATTTAATTATTAATAACTTTTTATCGAAGCCTCCATCAACAAATTGGTCTTTTTGATTTTCGTCTTATTTTGGCCTCTAGAATCTCCCATTAAAATTTTTCCCAGGGGTGGCCGACACTGTATATTATATTAGAAAATTAATATATAAATTAGACTTAGTGAATCAAGCTATCCAAGTATCATTCAAATTAAATATACTCAACTCTCTATAGAAACGTAAAATGGATGCCCAAAAAAAGGATCCCCGAAAATGGAGAATTATTTTCTAACACAGTAATCTTTTTCTAGCATATTAATCTACTAGATTGTATTTAATAAATTTCTAATTTATAGATATATAAATACCAGAACACTTGCTACTAATATTTCAAGTTAAATCAAAATGAATAAAAATTAAACAAAAAAAATCTCCAAAAACAGTATGTTTATAGATACAATGTACTACAACCCAAAGTTCAACATTTTTTAATCTACCACGAAGTACACACTAATTCATAGATAAACAACTATAGGGCGAACCATTTTTATCGCAATATATGACCATTTTAATTGACAATAAAAAAGGTAAAGGGTGTTGTAATCGAAGGAAGAAAAGTTTCTTAAGTTTAGAAATGTCTATAGACGCGTTAATCATGAGCTCGAGGATGTTAGAAAGGAAAATCGTCGCCTCTGCCAGGAAATTCGCGCCACGAGATAAGTTTCAGTTTCGGCTACGTGCTCTCGTCTCTCGAACATCCGAGGACAGATTACACGACTGGCGTGTATAGTTGGCGGTTGATTCTGATGAATCTTGCTCCCTGGGTTTCGTGTAATTTCAAGTTTGTACTGCGAGGAGCGTTAAATTATCGGGTGGCAACTTTGTTCGTTGAACTATTTGGGTGGGCAGGATTGGCGTGGACGTTTTTGCAGAGCAGATTTGTTTGTCTTAGGCATGCATCAAACGGGAAAAAGGTTCTGTTATAACGTGACGTGGCCGTTTATGCGATTGCTCGACCGTATCGTAAGTGTTCAACTTATTTGATGGGGACCGTTAAGACGTCGTGCGTGAATCTTCAAATAATTACATGATTCGTTGGGGCTAATTTGGGTTAGAAAAAATTGGGTTACACACTGTCTAAGCAATTATAGTTATGTTAATGGCACATTAATTTACACCTTTGCCCCTGAGTTTTAATTTAAAAATATTTTAGTAAAGAGAAAAGGCACAGTAAAATTTTGAGAATATTTATTTATTTATTATTTGGGTAAATATAATATTTTCACAGTTGATTAAATTTTGGTGCAAATAAATACACTACAATTATTGGTAGTTCTAGTGTTAATAATTAAAACAGATTAATGCACTGTGTACCTCATAAATATACAGGGTGGTAGGCCACCCGAGGGAAAAATTTTAATGGGAGATTCTAGAGGGCAAAATAAAACGAAAATCAAGAATATCAATTTCTTGATTGAAGCTTCCTCATAAAGTTATTACAAAAATTAAATTAAAAAATTTCAAATCATTCTGAAAAAATTATGTTTGGTTGCGCAGATAAATTACAATCATTTTTGGTCATTACACGTACCCCCGAAATCCTACGCATTTTCGAGAAAAAAATTCCTTACCGAAAACCTAATGTGAGACCAAAAATGCTTCCTTGCATTTGAATCTTTAAAACGTCATAACTCCTGAACGGATTGCACGATTTTAATTTTTAAAAAGGCAAACAACGCGTATTTTGATGAAGATTATGTAGAAATTCTAAAAATATTGGAAAAGTTACTCCTTGAACCCGCAAAATGAAGAAAACCCCATAAAAATGGTTCAATATTCAAACGACCATAACTACTACAATAGTGAAAGGATTTAATTGTAACTTATTTTTTAAGTAGAGCTCATGGGTACCTACAAAAAAGTATTAGAGAATTTTTCTGTAGAGCGTCAATCAAAATTACTAAAAATAAAAAATGAATTTTTAAGAAAAATCGACAAGGGGGTAGGTGCCTAAATTTCTAGGTGAAAAAAAAATTTCGTATCGTTCTAAAAAAATTATTTCTTGATTCTGTGGTCATATACAACCATTTTTGGTGAACACATATACCCCCGAAATCCTACCCACTTTCGAGAAAAAAATTGGGTTATGTGCTGAAATTTTTCGGCGAAAAAAAAATGTTTCAAATCGTTCTAAAAAAATTATTTTCGGTTGCAAGGGTCGATTACAATTATTTTTGATCATTACACATAGCCCCGAAATCCTACGTATTTTCGAGAAAAAAATTCAGTACGGGCGGAACTTTAAACGTTAATAACTATTTAACGGAGCCTCCATTAAAATAAAGTAGAATCTTCCATTAAAATTTTTCCCAGAGGTGGTCGAACACCCTGTATAAACAATATTCTCTGCTATGCTGTATATGTATAAAAATTACAGAAACTAGAATGACAAAAACAATATCAATTATAATGAAAAATGTGAAAATAATCGTTGTATATAAGTGGTTAAAGAAGAATCCAACGAAACAAGTTAACATAAGTTACAGAAACTGAAATGACGAAACCCAGTATTAATTATAATTATTCTTAAGAAACTTACAAATAATCGTTGTACATATATGGTTAAAAGAGAATCCAATGAAACAAGTTGACAAAAATTACAGAAACCAAAATGAGGAAACCAGTATTAATTACAAATTTTTCTTAAGAAACTTATAAATAATCGTTGTATATACATGGTTAAAAACGAAATCAACGAAACAAGTTGACAAAAGTTACAGAAACTAAAATGACAAAACCTACTATTAATTATACATTACAATTATATTAATGGTACATTAATTTACACCTTTGCTCCTGAGTTTTAATTTAAGAAATATCTTGGTAAAGATAGAAGACACTGTAAAATTTTGAGAATATTTATTTATTTATTATTTGGGAAAGTATAATATTTTTACAGTCGAGGTAGAGAACAATACTTATGTAACAACAGCACGCAATATAGAAATATGCAGAGAACAAAAATTCGTGACTCATAATTTAATTATAAATTCTGAACCTGATCTTCGAACGACGAAATTTTAATATTATATCCATAAAATCGAAATTACTCTTGCACGTCTCGTTGAAAAAATTGTATCAGTTTCAAAGCAATTTTAAAATTGTTCAGTTTAACAGATTTTCTACAACGATATCGTTAGGAATTTTCACCCAGAATACAGGAAATTTATCGTCAGCGAAATAACAGCACTTTGCATAATCAAGAGACACGTTACCTAACGCAAAATAGAAAAATTAAACTACTTGATTTTAATATACTTGCTGTCGTATCGATGTTATCTTAAATTCAGCACCAAGGGACAGACACTTAACAAATTAAAAGCATTTCAATTTGCACGATCGAGAAACAAGTTGCATACTCGACGCGCGACAGGAAAAATCCCGCGGATTTGATGAGTTTAATCCGCTTTGCTATCGGTGTTATCTCGAATTTAACGAGAAAAGGAAGGGATTCATCGTCGAGAAAGTAGAAGCGTCTCGGTTTGCGATGATCCTGGAAACAAGATGCTCGAGTTTCACGAATATTTACGGACGTGGAAATTGTTTATTCCATAAAGAAACAAATAATATAGCGGCAACCGTGGTACAGTAAGAAAGCTGTTCTAAGTGTAACAGACTCGTTCCAGAGTCCAGTCATTTTAAATTGTACGCGAAATGCAGCAAAGTCATCGTCAGGTGGGGGAAATAAGAGCATTTCAATTTGCATGATCAACGACAATTCCGAGGGCATCTTGGCAGGAATGGCGGCCGGAACGAACGGTAGCCGCCTTTGGAACACAAATTGGCCGATTTCGTCGGCCTCACCTTTGACAAATCTTCGCCGTATCGTTGATTTAAGAAGGCGTTCCGTCGAGCAGGCCAGAAGGCGGCTTCCCTCTCAGCTGATTCGATCTCGTTTCTGGTTTCTCCGTTTCGTGCGTCTTTTTTCCATCGTCTTTTTTTTCCTCTCTGTTCCTTTTCGATCGCGTTCCACAACGTGGCCGCTGTGTTGCTCTCGCGCCCTACGCGAACCACCGTTCGCATAACCGATTTTGCACGTTCGAATGCGACGCGTGTCGAGGGAAACGTTTTGTCAAATTTAAATTGGTATTAAATATTATTGGTATTGTTTAAAATTGCTGTTACGAATTTAAATTGGTTACTCGACCATTTGCTCTCGCGGATCATTTCGACACGAATGATAATTATTAAATATTTTTCAATAGATTTCTTTAAATGCTACGCGAACCACCGTTTGCATAACCGATTTTACACGTCGAATGCGACGCGTGTCGAGGGAAACGTTTTGTCAAATTTAAATTGGTATTAAATATTATTGGTATTGTTTAAAATTGCTGTTACGAATTTAAATTGGTTACTCGACCATTTGCTCTCGTGGATCATCTCGACACGAATGATAATTATTAAATATTTTTCAATAGATTTCTTTAAATGCTACGCGAATCACCGTTTGCATAACCGATTTTGCACGTTCGAATGCGACGCGTGTCGAGGGAAACGTTTTGTCAAATTTAAATTGGTATTAAATAATATTGGTATTGTTTAAAATTGCTGTTACGAATTTAAATTGGTTACTCGACCATTTGCTCTCGTGGATCATTTCAACACAAATGATAATTATTAAATATTTTTGAATAGGTTTCTCTAAATACTACGCGAACCACCGTTCGCATAACCGATTTTGCACGTTCGAATGCGACGCGTGTCGAGGGAAACGTTTTGTCAAATTTAAATTGGTATTAAATATTATTGGTATTGTTTAAAATTGCTGTTACGAATTTAAATTGGTTACTCGACCATTTGCTCTCGTGGATCATCTCGACACGAATGATAATTATTAAATATTTTTCAATAGATTTCTTTAAATGCTACGCGAACCACCGTTTGCATAACCGATTTTGCACGTTCGAATGCGACGCGTGTCGAGGGAAACGTTTTGTCAAATTTAAATTGGTATTAAATATTATTGGTATTGTTTAAAATTACTGTTACGAATTTAAATTGGTTACTCGACTATTTGTTCTCGCGGATTATCTCGACACGAATGATAATTATTAAATATTTTTCAATAGATTTCTTTAAATGCTACGCGAACCACCGTTTGCATAACCGATTTTGCACGTCGAATGCGACGCGTGTCGAGGGAAACGTTTTGTCAAATTTAAATTGGTATTAAATAATATTGGTATTGTTTAAAATTGCTGTTACGAATTTAAATTGGTTACTCGACCATTTGTTCTCGTGGATCATCTCGACACGAATGATAATTATTAAATATTTTTCAATAGATTTCTCTAAATTCTACGCGAACCACCGTTCGCATAACCGATTTTGCACGTTCGAATGCGACGCGTGTCGAGGGAAACGTTTTGTCAAGTTTAAATTAGTATTAAATATTATTGGTATTGTTTAAAATTACTGTTACGAATTTAAATTGGTTACTCGACCATTTGTTCTCGCGGATCATTTCAACACAAATGATAATTATTAAATATTTTTCAATAGATTTCTTTAAATGCTACGCGAACCACCGTTTGCATAACCGATTTTGCACGTTCGAATGCGACGCGTGTCGAGGGAAACGTTTTGTCAAATTTAAATTGGTATTAAATATTATTGGTATTGTTTAAAATTGCTGTTACGAATTTAAATTGGTTACTCGACCATTTGCTCTCGCGGATCATCTCGACACGAATGATAATTTTTAAATATTTTTGAATAGATTTCTCTATATTCTCTGTTCAAAATGGTTTAGTGAATTTCATCTCAGATTGTTGAATGTAGAAAATTAATTATTTCTTTGGAATGTGTATTTTAGGAACGTTGGTATTTACATACTTGGAATGTGTGAAGTTATTTGTAAGATAACATTTTTTAATAGATGTATATCAAAGTTTTGTAGATTGTTATTTTTGATCGTAAATCAATTTTTCTTATTACGAAGATTTTACTATTTTAAAGATTCGTTACAGAAACTACTTTTTTTTTACTTTTACGATCAGAGCAAATCAGAGTATCCACTACCAAATTAAATTAAATTAATTGGGTGTTACATTTTTTATTTATTAAGCTACGCAACCCAATAATAAAACTGGATTATCACCATTATAAAAGACTATACCTCGCCTTGAAAATTTTAAAGAAAGAACAATTAGAAAATAAGAACGATTAGATAAAAAACATTTTGAACAGAGCACCTGTAGTAGAACAAATTGATTAAGTTATGTGATCTAGCCTCTATAAATGGTCAAAAAATGATATTTATGATTTCTCTGACTTAAACCTCAGAAGTTTTCTTATTACCTATTAAGCTGTACTGGATTATCAGTAATTGTGCATATTAACACTAGAACTAACAAAACAGGTAAAATGACTAATTTGTGACTTCTAATAAAATTTATAAAAAGTTTATTCGACTGAATTTTTTTAAAAATTTTCTTTAAAAGAATGAATAATACTTATTTCCATTGGATTGAATATTTTTTTACGTATCTATCGTTTTAATTTCTTTGGTGTAAATAAATATACTACAATTATTGGTAGTTCTAGTGTTAACAATTAAAACACAGTTTAATGCACTGTGTACCTAATAAATATATAAACAATATTCTCTGCTATGCTGTATGCAAAAATTACAGAAACTAGAAAGACAAAAACAGTATTAATTATAACAAAAAATGTAAAAATAATCGTTTTATATACATGGTTAAAGAAGAATCCAATGAAAGAAGTTGACAAAAAATACAGAAATTGAAATGACGAAACCCAGTATTAATTATAATTTTTCTCAAGAAACTTACAAATAATCGTTGTACATATATGGTTAAAAGAGAATCCAATGAAACAAGTTGACAAAAATTACAGAAACCAAAATGAGGAAACCAGTATTAATTACAAATTTCTCACAAGAAACTTAAAAATAATCGTTCTATATACATGATTAAAGAAGACTCTAACGAAACAAATTTACTAAAATTACGGAAACTAAAATAGCAAACCCCCATATTAATTATAAATTTTTCACAAGAGATTTACAAATAATCGTTGTATACAGGTTGTGCGGCCACCCCTGGGAAAAAATTTGAATGGAAGATTCTAGAGGCCAAAATCAAGAATATCAATTTGTTAATTGAGGCTTCGCTAAAATTGATTAAAAAATTAAATGAAAAAATTTCAAATTATTCTAAAAAAATTATTTTCGATTGCAGGGGCCAATTACAATAATTTTTTATCAGTAGACATATCTTCGAAATCCTAACCATTTTCGAGAAACAAATTCCTTTCCGAGAATATAACTTTTGGCCAAATATCTCACTCCAAAATTTCGTGTGTATCTTTAAAACGTCATAACTATTGAACGGATTGGAGGATTTTAATGTTTCCAAAGGCAAATGACGCGTATTTTAATAGAAAACATGTAGAAATTCTAACAATATTGAAAAAGTTGTTCCTCGACCCCGTAAAATAAGTTAAAACCACGTAAAAATCGTCCAATTTTCAAATTGCCATATCTCCTACAATAGTGAACATATCTCAATGAAACTTTTTTCTGAAGTAGAGCTCATGGGTACGTACAAAAAAGTATTAAACAGCTTTGCTGTAGGGCATCAAACAAAACTACTAAAAATCAAAAACTAATTTTTAAGAAAAATTGACAGGAGGTAGGTGTCTAAATTTCTCGGCGAAAAAAAAAATTTCAAATCGTTCTGGAAAAATTATTTTTCGTTGCGGGGGTCAATGTCAATCATTTTTTGTGAATAGACATATCTTCGAAATCCTAACCATTTTCGAGAAAAAAATTAATTATTGAAAATATAATGTCTGACCATAACTGTCTGTTACCCTGAAAATTGAAAAGTTTCAAATCATTCTGAAAAAATTATTTTCGGTTGCAGGGGTCAATTTCAATCATTTTTGGTGAATACACATACCCTCGAAATTCTACATACTTTCGAGAAAAAAATTCTTTACCGAAAATATACTATGTGGAAATGTTTCTATAATTTTTTAACGAAGCCTCAATCAACAAATTAGCATTCTTGATCTTCGTCTTATTTTAGCTTCTAGAATCTCTAATCTATATATACGATTAAAAAAAATCCAACGAAAATGACAAAAATTACAGAAATTAAAATGACGGATCCCAGTATTGATAATAAACGTTGTTAAGTTTTATCATTGGTTTTTATTATTTTAGACGACAAGCAAATTACTTTGTTACTGTTACAACAGCTTACGTTTTACTTCGAGAGCATTCTTCACAACGCGATATATATTTATATACATACATACATGGTAGATATATTTGGACAATAGATGTCACGCGTCTGTTTATTTCGTACGTAGATCGCGTACTAGCTTATCGATTTCAATTATTCTTAACAAACGTTACCTTAAAAATAATCGTTGGAGTTATATACGTGGTTAAAAAGGAACTTAACGGAATCAGTTAACATTTTGGAATTGCGTTCGGTTGCCGCGTAACACTGAATTTGAATGGAGCGTCGTCGGGGACCGTAAATCTGCCATCGGTTGGAAAAAATCGCCGGAATGTGATCTTCGGCCGGTGAGTAGTTCCATGGTCGTTATCAGGACGAGTGCACCTGGTATCCTTGTTCCTGCCGCGGATTCCCAGGAGACCTCCATCCGATGTTTACGAGGGATCGCGGTTGTCGTAAGTAGGCACTTCGGCTTCCCTCTTTTCTCTCTTCCTTTCTGCTCTGTCTGGCTCCGCCGTAAGTAGGCATCGGTGAGGTTCTCATGGTAGCCGGAACAGATCCTCTCGAGATCCTTTCCAGAGGCTTAAGGTCGCCCGCGTACACGTCCGTTCTGCCCTGGTCGGCCTCCTACGAATGTCAAAGTTCATCAACATTCGTGTTAAAACCCATTTCCCCCATCGAAGACTTTACGAGACGACGTCTTTGCTTCGTTTTCTCTCGCGACTCCCTGCTGGGCGATCCATAGATCGCGAAAATTCGCTCAATATCTATTTTATCAATTTTAAAATGTGATAGTTTAACAAATTCATATTTTTATTAAGAGACTCAATGAAATGGGAGTTTCGAAAAGGATTGTCTCAATCCATGAATATTATAATTCGTATCTTTAAGTATTTCTTATATTTTTGCATATTAAGTGCATCCTGTAGCTTTCTGGGAATTACAATTTCCCATAAATGCATAGACATCTGCATTTTAATATCTATTTCATAAATTTTAAAATGTGATAATTTAACAAATTCATATTTTTATTAATAGAAGTAATTAAACCTTCGTAGGAGGTTGTCTCAATCCATAAATATTATAATCCGTATCTTGAAGTATTTCTTATGTTTTTGCGTATTAAGTGCATTCTGTAGTTTTTTGAGAATTACAATTTTCCATAAATGCATAGACATTTGCAATTCTAATAATTAAGCATGACTTGGTACTTGCTTCTCAGTGATCTCTGTCATAATTAGTTTCCATTTATAACAATGTTTTCTTCTGGAACATTCCAAATACCATTACTTTGTTGATAATGTTTGTTTTATCAATTTTAAAACGTAAATAATTTGGCTACGAAACTACAAAATAATGAACACTGGCTTGGTGCTTGCTTCTCACCGATTACTGTTGTAATTAGTTTCGCCTCTAGTGGAGTTTTCTTCGGGGGTAACGAAATTTATTTCTTCTTCGTCGTTCATTTTCCATAGCTCGCGAAGGGAGTTGTAAACTACTTATGACAGTGTCTGACGAAATTACGAGCACGTGTAACGGATCCTTGTTTCTAACTGCTCTCGAAGTCCTTCGAGTGAAATTTCAGCGAAAACTCTGCGTCCTCTCACGATAGGGTTGTCAACAAATGGGTACTTATAGGTACTTTGATTCTGAATATTCTTACAACGATTTCATTCCAAATAATTTTTCAAACGTACACTATTTAATTTTGTTTAAATTTGTTCGTACAAAGAATGACCACGAAACAGGATAGATTTACGAATATCTCGTGAATGTAAAAATATGTTGATTTTAATATACAGGGGGTTCGGCCACCCCTGGGAAAAATTTTAATGGGGAATTCTAGAGGCCAAAATAAGACGAAAATCAAGAATACCAATTTGTTGATGGAGGTTTCGTTAAAAACTTATTAACGTTTACAGTTTCAGCCGTATTGAATTTTTTTCTCGAAAATGCACAGGATTTCGGGCGTAGGTCTAATCACCAAAAATGATTGTAATTGACCCCTACAACCAAAAATATTTTTTTTAGAATGATTCGAAATTTTTTTTTTCGTCGACCAATTTAGGCAGCTACCCCCTGTCGATTTTTCTTAAAAATTCTTTTTTTATTTTTAGTAATTTAGTTTGATGTCCTATAGAAAAGTTGTCCAATACTTTTTTGTTGGTACCCGTGGGCTCTACTTCAGAAAAAAGTTTCATTGAAATATATTCACTATTGTAGGAGTTATGGCTGTTTGAAAATTGGACCATTTTTATTGGGGTTTTCTAACTTTACGAGGTCAAGAAACAATTTTTTCAATATTGTTAGAATTTCTACATATTCTTCATCAAAATACGCGTTGTTTGCCGTTTTAAACATTAAAATCCTCCAATCCGTTCAGAAGTTGTGACGTTTTAAAGATACGCAAGAAATATCGGGGGTGCATTTCCGGCCTCACATTATATTTTCGGTAAGGAATTTTTTTGTCGAAAGTGCGTAGGATTTCGGTGGTATGTGTAAGGACCAAAAATGATTGGAATCGACCCCTGCAAACAAAAATAATTATTTTAGTACGATTTGAAAAATTTTTTTATCACCGAAAAATTTCAGCACCTTCTAGAATTTTTTTCTCGAAAATGCGCAGGATTTCGGGGGTAGGTCTAATCACCAAAAATTATTGTAATTGACCTCCGCAACCGAAAATAATTTTTCCAGAACGATTTGAAATTTTTTAATTTCGTCGAAAAAATTAGGCAGCTACCCCCTGTCGATTTTTCTTAAAAACTCTTTTTTTATTTTTAGTAATTTAGTTTGATGCTCTATAGAAAAGTTGTCCAATACTTTTTTGTAGGTACCCATGAGGTCTACTTTACAAAAAAGTTTCATTGAAATATATTCACAATTGTAGGTGTTATGGCTGTTTGAATATTGGACTATTTTTATGGGGTTTTTCTCATTTTGCGGGGTCAAGGACCAACTTTTTGAATATTTTTGCTATTTGTACATATTCTCTACCAAAATACGCGTAGTTTGCTTTTTTAAACATTAAAATCGTCCAATCCATTCAGAAGTTATGACGTTTTAAAGATTCGCATGAAAATTCGGGCAGACATTTCTGGCTAGAAATTAGATTTTAGGTGAGGAATTTTTTTCTCGAAACTGAGTAGGATTTCGGGGGTATGTCTGTTGACCAAAAATGCTTACAATTGACCCCTGTAACTAAAAATAATTTTTCCAAGACGATTCGAAAGTTTTTTTTTTTCACCCAAAACTTTCAGCACCTACTCGATTTTTTTTCTCGAAAGTGAGTAGGAATTCAGAGGTATGTCTATTCACCAAAAATGATTGTAATTGACCCCTGCAACCGAAAATAATTTTTCCAGAACTATTTGAAATTTTTGAATTTAATTGTTAATAACTTTTTAACGAAGCCTCAATCAACAAATTGGTATTCTTGATTTCCGTCTTATTTTGGCCTCTAGAATCTTCCATTAAAATTTTTCCCCGGAGTAGCCGAACTCCCTGTATAAGTGCATTTATGGGAAACTAATTTTAAAAGACCAGAGAATGCACTTAATATGCAAACATATAAGAAATAAGATACGAATTATTGTATTTAGGGTTTGAGACAACCCTCTACAAAGCACCCATTTCATTAATTCTATTAATAAGAACATGAATTTGCATAAAGATCCCCAGTCTATTTATAAGAATTCTTATTGTGTAAAATGATGTGAATTTTTTTTGTCTACTAATTGAGTATCGTGTCTTTAATGCACCAATTGATTCGTTCCACAGTTGTCACCATCAAAACCAACAGTAATAGGCTCGCCTAGTCATCATAATAAACTAATCGTAGTCCTGACTGGCAAATAGTATCTAACGGTTTCGTTGACCCGGATTGTCGTCATCTTCAGAACTACTTATGAAAACTGAATATTATTTACTTTTTTCTAAATTCGGAAGGCAAGATATAATGCAACTGACCATCGATTGTCGCTAGTTTCGAGCGTTTCAAGTATCATAAATAAATTTAAATAGGATTTGAATATCTTCTGTCGTCGTTGAAGGTAATCAGGATTATTTTGAGAAGTTGATAATTACATTTTGGCCACGTTTGGGCGATTTGTTCGGTGCAGGGATTTCTTCTCGAAGCAACTCGGTCGGTGGTCCTTTGGATCGCACCTGCTGGGCGATCCGTCGATCGCGATGATTGCGCTGATGAGCGATTTCGAGTGGGTTTGTCCGATGATGAATGTAGATGGTTCGAAGTGAACGTGGGCACAGCGTAGAGTTGAATCGAGCAATTAGTCTGTGGATTGTGAAGACTTTTTGGAAAACTGAACCTTACCGTATGATTAATACCGATGGTGTGATTTACCTTGAAGATAATCGAACTACAATAGTAGTTGAAAGTTCAATGCGTGGCTTTGAGATGTTTATCGGGATCAGTGTTATACAGGGTGTTCGGCCACCCCTGGGAAAAATTTTAATGGGGGTTCTGGAGGTCAAAATAAGACAAAAATCAAGAATACCAATTTGCTGATGGAGGCTTCGTTAAAAAGTTAACAATTAAATTCAAAAATTTCAAATCGTTCTGGAAAAATTATTTTTGGTTGCAGGGGTCAATTAGAAGCATTTTTTATCAATAGACATATCCTCGAAATCCTACGCATTTTCGAGAAAAAAAATTCCTTACCGAAAATGTAATTTCAGGCCAGAAATCGTTTCCCGAAATTTCATGCGAATCTTTAAGACATCATAATTCCTGAACGGATTGGACGATTTTAATTTTCGAAAACGCAAACGACGTGTATTTAAATGAAGAATATGTAGAAAACGCAAAAATATTCGAAAAGTTGATCCTTGACACCGTAAACTGAGAAAAACCCAATAAAAATAGTCGAATTTTCAAACAGCCATAAGTCCTACAATAGTGAATATATTTGAATGAAACTTTTTTCTGAAGTAGAGCCCATAGGTACCTACAAAAAAGTATTACACAACTTTTCTGTAGGGCGTCAAATAAAATTACTAAAAATCAAAAACGAATTTTTAAAAAAAATTGACGGGGCGTAGGTGCCTAAATTGGTCGACGAAAAAAAAAATTTCGAATCATTCTAAAAAAAATATTTTTGGCTGTAGGGGTCAATTACAATCATTTTTGGTGAAGAGTCATATCCCCGAAATCCTACTCATTTCCTAGAAAAAAATTCGAGAAGGTGTGAAATTTTTCGACAAAATTAAAAAATTTCAAATCGTTCTGGAAAAATTATTTTCGGTTGCCGGGGTCAATTACAATTATTTTTGGTGAATAGACCTATACCCCCGAAATTCTACCCACCTTCTAGAAAAAAATACAGTACGGGCGGAACTTTAAACGTTAATAACTTTTTAATGAAATCTCCATCGACAAATTAGTATTCTTGATTTTCATCTTATTTTGACCTCTAGAATCTTCCATTAAAATTTTTCCCAGGGGTGGCCGAACACTGTGTATACTAGGTCGATCTTAATAAATATTCCATTTTATTATCATTTTAAATAGCAGATAATTAAATTAATCCGCCTCAGGACGTACGTGTTAAATTCTATGTTTTTAAATTGAAATAAATCAGTCGATATTGTGAAATGGTATTTTATATTTCTTTGCTCTTAGTGAATATAATTAATTGATAGTTTTGTAATTCTACTTGATTTAGTGCTGTTTAATGCAGGTGTACAAATAAACTATAAAACGGTTTATGATAAAATTTAGAAAGTTTTAATGCCATAGATAAATGGTACAATTGAATCCTGTATAAAATCAATTTATAGCATATCAATTTTTTGAAAGGTTAATATTAATGGTGCTCGATTAGAAATCTAATGAAGAATGCATATAAAATTCGCTGTAAAAGGCAGGATATGCTTATCAAGTTTTCTTATGAAACTTTATTTTTTGTCGGGGTAAAATAGGACACCTATTTACTTATTTCAATAATTCGACCATCCTCTAGGAACCTTCAGGAAATTACATTTTTAATATCTACACGTTATTATTAGTCTATCGATTAATTCGTACGTATTTAAATAAGAAAGAAATTTCATTTCGGAACAGACGCATTAACGCACCCGTAGAAATTTATTTCGTTAATATTTCCATTCTTAATTTTCCTTCGATCGGAACGTAGCGCTGTAACGATATAAGCTACTTCACCCCCCGGCATTGAAATCACCAAGCTCATCGCGCATAAATATCGCTCCACTCTCCCGATGCAATTCCGTTATGCAATCGAATATCTTCATTCGAATTTCGCTAACGGCACACAAGTTTCCAATTTAATCTTGTAACGTATCGATGTACTTTGCCTCTCCGCTTAAACGGAGGCTTCTTTCAGTTATCTTCCTTAATCTTTCGCGAACGAGTGCCTGAATACATCAAACAATGCACTTTTACAATTACGGACACGCATTGGGAGGCTTCTTAAAAACCAGTTGCCACACAAGGAATTCGCCCAAATTGATTTTCTCATAATTACAGTTACTCCCACTCGTATTCGTACATTATACTTCACTGATAAGTGAAAAAAACTTGTTCCTTATTAATTGAGTTGTTTTTCAAACTGGTATGATCTTCAGTCTTCATACATTAATATATCTGGGGGTTTATACAGGGTGTTCGGCCACCCCTGGTAAAAATTTTAATGGGGGATTTTAGAGGCCAAAATAAGACGAAAATCAAGAATACCAATTTGTTGATGGAGGCTTCGTTAAAAAGTTGTTAATAATTACATTCAAAAATTTCAAATCGTTCTAAAAAAATTATTTTTGATTGCAGTGATCAATTATAATCATTTTTGGTCAATAGACATATCCTCGATATCCTAACCATTTTCGAGAAAAAAATTCCTTACCGAAAATATAATTTCAGGCCAGAAATGCTTCCCCAAAATTCATGCGAATCTTTAAAATACCATAACTTCTGAACGGATTGAATGATTTTAATGTTCAAAAAGCCAAACGCCGCGTATTTTACTGTAGAATATGTAGCAATTATAAAAATATTCGAAAAGTTGTTCCTTGACCCCCTAAAATGAGAAAAACCCCATAAAAATGGTCCAATTTTCAACCAGCCATAACTCCTATAATAGTGAATATATTTCAATGAAACTTTTTTCTGAAGTAGAGCTCATGGGTACCTACAAAAAAGTATTAAACAACTTTTCTGTAGGTCTTCAAGCGAAATTACTAAAAATCGAAAACGATTGTTCAAGAAAAATCGACAGGGGGTAGGTGCCTAAATTTTTCGGCGAAATTGAAAAGTTTCAAATCGTTATAAAAAAATTATTTTCGATTGCGGGGGACAATTACAATCATTTTTGGTGAATAGACATACCCCCGAAATCCTACCCACCTTCGAGAAAAAAAATTCAGTACTGGCGGAACTTTAAATGTTAATAACTTCTTAACGAAGCCACTATCAACAAATTGGTATTCTTGATTTTCGTCTTATTTTGACTTGTACTATCCCCCATTAAAATTTTTCCCAGGGGTGGCCGAACACCCTGTATATATGAATAAATTAAAAGTAAAACTAAAGGGCTGTGGCACGTTGGAGACATTGGTTCTCGTGTGATTAGCCAAGTGCAGCTGCATTGGACGCGGTCAGAACTAGGATGGGTTACCGCTCGGAAAGAAAACACACGTATTTCTTAATTTGTATAGTGTTTATATATTATTAAGTATATAAACAGAGGTTTGGTAATTGGTCCATTAATATTAAACAATAGAAAAGAAAACTATTTCGTACATAAAAGTATAATACACTATTAAAAAACAATATGAAATTAAAGATAAATGAAAAATATAATTCATGTAAGAAACAAAACTAGTTCGTAAATAGAAGGTAGTAACACAAGTGCAATAAACAACATATGGTAAAAATGAATGCAAGGAGTTCCCATAACAAACAAAACCTAAATAGATTACAGTATTAATAAACAACATTAGGTGAAATATAAATGAAAAAATAATTCACATGACTACTTCGTAAATGGAGAAATAACACAGAGCAAGAGAAACATTTAAAAATAAATGGAAAGAATAATAAGAAACAAGTTTCCATTTATAGCGAATCACAATTATAGTATACGAATACGAGTGGGGGAGTAACTGTACTCAACGTTCTTCATTGTACAGTTATATATAAATTCGTACATACAAGACGGAACATTAATAACTAAAATCTGCCAATGATCATAATATTCTCTAGCATCCAAACTTACTAAAGTATGTTGATAGAAATTCCTGTCGCGAATAAGCTATTTAAAAAATTCTGAACAAGCTCGCGAGTTTCAAAAACGGTGCAAAAAACACCGGAGAGACCGGATTTGAAAAATTCCAAAGTAAATTATTATCGCGAAACCGAAACGGTAGAAACAAATTGGCGCGACCGTTGCAAAACGGCGGAGAACGTTGAACCCGTCGCATCTGTTCGCGTTAATTTGCATACCAGATCTCAGATTTACGCTCGCCGAATTTTTTTCCGCCGCGGTCGCGAATGAATCACGGAGCCACGCGCGGTTAAATTAAATCGCGGATCGAGGAATCGTTCGTCGATTACTTTGAACAAAATCAAGGCGGTTTTACCGCTCGAATGCCCGAAATTACGCCTTTTCGCCGGGGTTACGTCGGAAATTTTCGGTTCTGGCCTCCGTGAAATAAACCCGTGCGTGTCGACCGGCAATCCCTTTCCCACAGGGATCGTTCGTTACTCTTCTCCCGGATCGTTCTCGTCGCTGGAAAAAGGGCCAAAGCGAGAGAGACAGGAGGAGGAAGAAAGAGGGCAAAGAATTCTACTCCGTAGTCACGAAACGATTACAGGTTCGCCCGCCAACTTCGAACTTCGATGCGAACGACCTCTCCGCTGTCCCTGCTTTCCTTTTCCTTCCCCTTTCTCTGTCTTCCCCCCTCCCTTTTCTCCTTATTTCCCCTCTCTCTTATTTCTGTCGTCGCACACGTACACACGCGACCACGCACACGTCACGTTTCCTCGGTATTCGCGAAACCAGTTCACGTGCCGTGATCTTCGACGTGATCGCCGCGAAGCGTGATCTTGATCTTTGCGCACGGCCGCGGGCGCAATAAATTTGGCCCCATCGATCCCCCGGATCCGCTCGCGCCCTCCGACACCGCCGATTCCGCTGATTTGTTAACGATCTAGTTCCCATCGATCCCCAATTTGAGGAAGTTTTTTACGTGGAAGGAAAAATTTCTTTTTCAATATTTCATTTTTTTTTTTACGCTGCTGAAAAGCTATTCATTGGAGAACTGTTGGAGGCTTTTAGGTGAAATAATCTATCTGTGTGCATTTTATATTTTATGATCTTCTGGCCCCCTAATTTGAGGAAATTTTTTACGTAGAAGAAATAATTACTTTTTAAATATTTAATTGTTTCTATACTTCTTCAGTTGGAGAAGTTTATTGTTGGAGGCTTTTTGGTGAAATAATCTATCTGTGTGCATTTTATATTTTATGATCTTCTGGCCCCCTAATTTGAGGAAATTTTTTACGTAGAAGAAATAATTACTTTTTAAATATTTAATTGTTTCTATACTTCTTCAGTTGGAGAAGTTTATTGTTGGAGGCTTTTTGGTGAAATAATCTATCTGTGTGTATTTTATATTTTATGATCTTCTGGCCCCCTAATTTGAGGAAATTTTTTACGTGAAAGAAATAATTACTTTTTAAATATTTCATTATTCCTATACCTCTCCAGCTATCAGTTGGAGAAGATTATTGTTGGAGGCTTTTGGTTGAAATGAATCATTTTGGTGAAGTTTAATAACTATTTTATATTTTATAATCTTTTGGTTTCCCAATTTGAGGAAATTTTTTACGTGGAAGAAATAATTACTTTTTAAATATTTAATTATTTCTACACTGCTGTAATGAATGATCAACTTGATGTAAAGTTCCTTTATGCTTAAATCTTTATGCAAATTCACATTTCTATTAATAGTAGTAACGAAATCGAAATTTTATCGAGTAATTTGTATAATACTCGTATAATACTTCGTATATTAATTCGTATCTTGTTTTAAGTATTCTTTACATTTTTGCATATTAAGTTCAATCCGCAGTTTTTAAAAAATTAAAATTTCCCATAAATGCATAAACATCTGCAGTTTAATCATGAGGCTACTCGCCCATCAACTATTATAATATTAAAATCAGTACATTTTTAAATTCACGTGGCATTCATAAAACAAATCTATTCTTTTTCGTGGCTATTGTACGAACAAATTCAAATAGTATACGTTTGACAAATTATTTGGAGTTAAATCGCACGCCAAGGGGTTATGATAATCCATCTGCATACACCATTTATCTATATCATGACTTCTTACTAAAGGAAAAATTCCCGAGTAGCAACGAGAGCTCTATGAATTGATTTGACGTTTGCGTTTCAATTAAGATTATTTCAAGACAAATTTTATTGGACTTTCTATGGCGGATCGGAGGCTGGAAGACTAACTGTCGGCAGTTTGAGCGTAACTGACGCGTTTAAGCGTAAGAGGCCTTGAATCGTGCGACTTGCCACTCTCGTACGTATCATTATTTCATCGACGAGTTAATAACGATAAATAGCGTTAGAACGACGCAACCTGCTATTATTATTTAAACGGTAATAATCTTTTAGTTCTATACTTCTTGGACGGAATCTGCACACATAAAAGTAGAAACTAATGAGGCCATAGGAAAGTAAAACTACCCTATAACGAAGGAATTAAATACTCATAATTTTCTTTTGTACCCTTCACTGGTTGTCGATTCGAATTCGAAAAAATTTAATAGACAATAGCCATTCAAATTTAATTAATTTAATCCCTGGTTGTCGATTCGACTTCGTAAAAATTTAATGGACAATTGCTATTCAAATTTAATTAATTTAACCTCCCACTAGTTATCGATTTGTCTTTCTAAAAATTTAATGGACATTAAATTAATGGACATTAAATTAACTCTCCTCTGATTATCGATTTGGCTTCGTAAAAATTTAATGGACAATTGCATTTCAAAAATTAATTTAAACCTCCACTGGTTGTCGATTTGACTTCCTAAAAATTTAGCGGACAATTCCCTTTCAAATTTAATTAATTTAACCCACTATCAATTGTCAATTCGACTTCGCAAAAATTTAGTGGACAATTGCTTTTCAAAAATTAATTTAAACCACCACTGGTTGTCGATTCGATTTCCTAAAAATTTAGTGGGCAATAGCCTTTTAAAAATCAATCAATTTAACCCACTATCAGTTGTCAATTCGACTTCGCAAAAATTTAGTGGACAATTGCTTTTCAAAAATTGATTTAAACCTCCACTGATTGTCGATTCGATTTCCTAAAAATTTAGTGGGCAATAGCCTTTTAAAAATCAATCAATTTAACCCACTATCAGTTGTCAATTCGACTTCGCAAAAATTTAGTGGACAATTGCTTTTCAAAAATTAATTTAAACCTCCACTGGTTGTCGATTCGATTTCCTAAAAATTTAATGGGCAATAACCTTTTAAAAATCAATCAATTTAACCCACTATCAGTTGTCAATTCGACTTCGCAAAAATTTAGTGGACAATTGCTTTTCAAAAATTGATTTAAACCTCCACTGGTTGTCGATGTGACTTCGTAAAAATTTAGCGGACAATTCCCTTTCAAATTTAATTAATTTAACCCACTATCAATTGTCAATTCGACTTCGCAAAAATTTAGTGGACAATTGCTTTTCAAAAATTAATTTAAACCTCCACTGGTTGTCGATTCGATTTCCTAAAAATTTAGTGGGCAATAGCCTTTTAAAAATCAATCAATTTAACCCACTATCAGTTGTCAATTCGACTTCGCAAAAATTTAGTGGACAATTGCTTTTCAAAAATTGATTTAAACCTCCACTGGTTGTCGATGTGACTCCGTAAAAATTTAACGGACAATTCCCTTTCAAATTTAATTAATTTAACCCACTATCAATTGTCAATTCGACTTCGCAAAAATTTAGTGGACAATTGCTTTTTAAAAATTGATTTAAACCTCCACTGGTTGTCGATGTGACTTCGTAAAAATTTAGCGGACAATTCCCTTTCAAATTTAATTAATTTAACCCACTATCAATTGTCAATTCGACTTTGCAAAAATTTAGTGGACAATTGCTTTTCAAAAATTAATTTAAACCTCCACTGGTTGTCGATTCGATTTCCTAAAAATTTAGTGGGCAATAGCCTTTTAAAAATCAATCAATTTAACCCACTATCAGTTGTCAATTCGACTTCGCAAAAATTTAGTGGACAATTGCTTTTCAAAAATTGATTTAAACCTCCACTGGTTGTCGATTTGACTTCGTAAAAATTTAGCGGACAATTCCCTTTCAAATTTAATCAATTTAACCCACTATCAATTGTCAATTCGACTTCGCAAAAATTTAGTGGACAATTGCTTTTCAAAAATTAATTTAAACCTCCACTGTTTGTCGATTCGATTTCCTAAAAATTTAGTGGGCAATAGCCTTTTAAAAATCAATCAATTTAACCCCCTTACTGGTTGTCGATTCGACTAAAAATTTAATGGAAAATTGCCATTAAAATTCAATTAATTCAACCCTCTGTCACTTATCGATTCGATTTCTTGAACTACAAGTAGCAAATTCCAGAAACCACCACTCCGCATAATTAATCTTCCAGAGATTCTGAAATAAAATAATCTCCCGTCAGATGAATTTCAAGCGCTGTCTATTACTGTTAAATCGAGTTCTGGTAACGCGAACGCGTCAACGATAAAATCTCGTAGATTCTCCGAGCGGAGGTTTGAAAGCAGAGCCCATCGACCGTGAATGTCGTTCGTTTCAGTTCCTGTTTGGCTGGTCGATTACGCAACGCGTTTCGATCCTTGCATCGGATTAATAAAAACGTTACGCCGGGTGCGGCCGGGTTAGGAAATCTCCGTGGATTATTGAAAAGGCTCGCGTTTCACGGTTTAAAACTCGAGGCACCGGCGCTCGCGAGCGTCTCTTGGAACGCGAACGGTTCGGATACCGACGATTTCGTAATAGATTTTCAGCGTGTGAAGACGCGGCGTCGGTTTGGTATGCGAGTTCCTTGTACCCCGTTATCCTTTTTTCAATGAAACTGGTTTTTTCACTTTTACAATCGCGGCGGCGGGCTCGGGTGGCACAGGAAGCGGTCCGTGTAAATGCGTGTAAATAATTTATCGACATAAGAGCGCGCCACGCTGCCGTCGCGATATATCTCATTCACGGCCATCGTGTAATTAATGTCTCCGTGCCAGTTCACATTACATTGGCACGCATCGAGCCCGTCCCGTGCAAAAATAAAGCGATGCTTCAACCTTTCCACCCAGAAAAAATCTCGCCCAATTTCTCAAACATTCGATGCGGCATTGTGCAGGCAGCTTAACAAACGTATGCATCCTTTAACGCATTTGTTACCACTGGTTGGGTGCCACAAGACTGGAGAAAGGTGTATTTTTATCGTCCTTTTTAGTATAGATATGGTTTTTGCAGAATTTTAAAAATTAAATTAAATTTAGGGAATCGCCCAATTTCTCAAACCTTTGATGCGGTATTGTGCAGGCAGCTTAACAAAAATATCCACCCCTTAACGAGTTTGTTACAACTAGTTGGGTGCCAAAAGACTGCGGAAATGTGTATTTTATTATAGATATCGTTCTTGTAGAATTTTAAAAATTAAATTAAATTCAGAGAATCGCCCAATTTCTCAAACCTTTGATGAGGTATTGCGCAGGTAGTTCAACAAAAGTATCCACCTCTTAACACGTTTGTTACCACTGGTTGAGTGCAAAAAGATTGAAGAAACGTGTATTTTTATCGTTCTTTTTATTATAAATATCGTTCTTACAGAATTTTAAAAATTAAATTAAATTTAGGGAATCGCCCAATTTCTCAAACCTTTGATGCCGTATTGTGCAGGCAGCTTAACAAAAGTATCCATCCTTTAACGCGTTTGTTTCCAATAGTTGGGTGCCCAAAAACTCGAGAAATTTGTATTTTTATCGTCTTGCAGAATTTTAAAAATTAAATTAAAGTCGGGGAACCGCCCAATTTCTCAAACCTTTGATGCGGTATTGTGCAGGCAGCTTAACAAAAATATCCATCCCCTTAACGCGTTTGTTACTACTGGTTGGGTACCAAAAGACTGGAGAAATGTGTATTTTCATCGTCCTTTTTATTATTGATATCGTCTTGTAGAATTTTAAAAATTAAATTAAATTCAGGGAGTCGCCCAATTTCTCAAACCTTCGATGCAGTATTGTGCAGGCAGCTTAACAAAAATATCCACCCCTTAACGAGTTTGTTACAACTGGTTGGGTGCCAAAAGATTCGAGAAATTTGTATTTTTATCGTCCTTTTTATTATAGATATCATTCTTTCAGAATTTTAATAATGAAATTGAATTCAGGGAAACTCTGCTCTAGTTTCATTTACTTTTGAAAATTAATAATCGCTCTCGCGGATCATTTCGATACGGATAATAATTATTAAATACTCTGGAGAAGGTTTCTTTACATGCTCTATTTAAACTGGGCCAGTGAATTTCGTCGTAAAATATTAAAAAATAAATCTGTGTTACACCCTTTCGTAGAAAATGTCCATCCTTTGATTAAAAAGAAATATCCACCCCTTAACACGTTTATTACCACGAGTTATATATAAAATATTGTTTGCCCAAAGATTTCTCGAGAAATTTGTGTTTTTATTGCATCGCCATTTTTATCATGCAGGGGTTGTTCACCCTAATTGTTACATCAATTTTTGAGACCTTTATACTAATCTGATAAAAACATATTTGAAATAAAAATTAATGTGTACTTCGAGGAGAACAAAATCCAATATTAAAAATTTCGAAAAATTTGTTTATTCGATAAAAAGTTTAGATTAACTTTTTTTAAAAATAGCACTATGTATTTCTGATTTCACAGTCCTTTTTTAGCTTAGAAATTTGCAGTAATTGACATATAATAATTTTGAGAAAACAATTTTTTCTACAAAACGTTAAAAGTGAAATTAAATTCAATGATCTATTAAATTAAAAATTATTCTTACATCGTTATTAAGAAATACAGTAAGGAGCAAAACTAAACACACATACGATATTTTAACAAAAATAATTTTTTATTCAATATTTGCATGTATCATTTGTGATATCATTATATACGAAAAAGAATTGTACAAAACGAAATAATAATGGTACCACAAATGTTAAATTTGTTTTGAAGAGCCAGAAGATTGTAGATAATACTAAGTATTTTGTCTTTTTTTAATTCTAATATGCAAATATTGAATAAAAAATTATTTTTGTTAAAATGTCGTATGTGTGTTCAATTTTGCTCGTTACTATAGATGATATTTGAATTAAGAAAATACAGCCTCCATAAAACGTTAAAAGTGAAAGTAAATTCAGTGATCCATTAAACTGAAAATTTGATTTGCGTCGTTATTAAGAAATAAATGATATTTGAATTATCATCGAAACAAGATCGTTTCTGTAGAAACGCGACGCCATTGAGACCGTATCTAAAACTGTAGCGCACGAGAGGCCAGCGTACCGGATGACAAGGGTCTAGGTACTTCGTCATAAGACTTGCTCTCACCTATGCATCTCATTTTGTAACCAAAGTCACGTACTACGAGCTGCCTACGCGTGTCTTCGTAACGACGCATTCGTCTTCAGAAATTCCGCACGCACCGATTCCAAACGCCTCCGCGCGATAGAAAAATCGTTTTCAGACACCTTCTCCGAGTTGTTATTAAACAAAAGCAATCGTTAATACGTCAGAGTCGAGTCGGAATTAAGATTGGAAAGTTACCGTGACCGTGCATGCCTTGGAAAATTGTTGTCGTTGCTGGAATTTTATTTTACTCGCGAACTGGTCTTCGTGGCCGGAAAACATATTCCCAGAGATATTTATTAAAATTGTGTAACTGCTTGAGATTATTCAGAGAACACGGTTGTAAAATGAAAGAAAGGAAGGTGAAATTTGGAACACAAATTTGTAATTATATCTTTTTTCTACCAAACTTTTTTACTTACATTTTGATCTTCATCGTTTAAGAAATTTCATTTATTCTTCTCACGTTTCTAGAATTTCTGATATTTCAATTTTTCGAGACCCTTGTGAAATTTAGAGCACATTAATTATATTTTTCTGTCATTATTTTTATATCATTTTTATTGCATTTTTCTTTCGATCAAACGAAGTAAATAAAATTTAATATATTTTGTTGAGTACTTTTGATTTCTATTAGCGATGAAATATTACCCGAGTGATTTTGCTATTATTTGGAGTTTTAAAATATGTGTTTCTCCATTTTGAATTAACAGATTTAATTACATTAGAGACTTTGGAGTTCTTTCTATTTCTTTTTCTCACTGTTTCTTGTCACGAACCTTTGATATTCCAAGTTTTCGAGATCGTAGTTTTGGTATCGTTGAGTCGTTCGAGATCATAGCGCAGACAAGAGCGCTCAGTCGTTCCCGTTGGATAGGTCATAACTCCGGTTGACGCGTCACTCGGGGGATGGACCAAGGGGCAGACAATTAATCAGGAGCTCGCTTAATTAAAGAGGGTCTTCGCGCCTCAGACGCAAGAGCTCCACTTTCGAAACCGTGACACTGCGAGTGCACTTCGTTTCTCCGGTGTCACGGGCGCAATTTTGATCCACTCGACTGGCCTTTCCATGGTTCCCTACACAAAGACTTCTGTTACGTTATTTTTAAACTACTCTTACTCGTCTGGATCATCAGGACTGTGTATTAGGTTCCATCGATCGCGACTCAGTCGTTCCATAAAACTTGGTAACGTTCAAAAATGTCGATACACAATGATAATTACATCAACTCGTTAATTAATGGGAGTATTTTTATGTATAGGATGGCTGTTTTCAGGTATGAAAGATATTTTGGCGTGAGACACATTTTATTAGAGGGTTTATATTATTAATGAATTATTTAAGCATTTATATTTATATTTTCAAGTATGAAAGATACTTATATTGTGGCAGAAGATATATTTTATTATGGGATTAATATTATCAAAGTTAGACAAAAAAATGATTGAATAGGCACTATGAAAATTTAATATTGCAAGGTGATGTAAATGTGTGAATTATTTAAACATTTATATTTATATTTTCTAGTATGAAAGATACTTGTATTTTGTCATAAGACATATTTTGTTGAAAGCTTCATATTATTAGAGCAAAAAAAAACAAATAAAATTGAATAACCATTATGAAAATTTAATATTGCAAGGTGGTTGAAATGTGTGAATTATTTAAGCATTTAGATTTATATTTTCAAATACGAAAGATACTTATATTTTGGCAGAAGACATATTTTATTAATGGCGTTAATGTTATCAAAGCTGGAAAAAAGAATGATTGAATAGTCATTATAAAAATTTAATATTGCAAGGTGGTGTAAATGTGTGAATTATTTAAGCATTTATATTTACATTTTCAAATACGAAAGATACTTGTATTTTGTCATAAGACATATTTTGTTATTGGGTTAATATTATTACAGCTAGAAAAAAAAAATGAAAATTTAATATTGCAAGGAGGTGCAAATGTGTGAATTATTTATTCATTATTCTATATTTTCAAACTTGTATTTTACCATAAGATACATTTTGTTGAAAGCTTCATATTATTGGAGCTAAAAAGAAATGATTGAATAGTCACTACGAAAATTTAATATTACAAACTGGTGTAAATTACTTAAGCAACAATTCTGTAGATAGTTACAGAAAACAAAATATAAATTATTATATACTGCAGATATACCAAACAATAAGATCTTTCCCCAGTCGAGGCTTCATTTTCGAGAAAAACTACTTCCCACAGAGTACTACTTAGAATTCCTCAACAAAAGTAGAAACAGTAAGCACTGGACAGACCAACACTCCTATACTCAATTATCTCGAAACAAATAAATTTCATTTCCCATTTTCCACCAAGAAAAATTAAACAATATTTAAATGCAATCCTCAAATCAACAAATTTCAACACAAATACATGCGATCGATGTCCACAAAATTGCACCAGTGTTTACACGTATTATCTGTGTTCAAAATAGACGACTGGAGTTTTCTCATCGACCGTGCCACGGCGAAATGTGGCCAGCGTTCCATGAAATTTCTTAATTGGACTATCGAGCTTGATCGCGAACTATCGATGGTCGCGCGCGGTTGCGTTATTAGGACGTCGATCGCCGTTAATTTACGAAAGTAATTAGGGAGCAACTATGCCATGAAAACGAAGCTCTCGATATGCCTCGGTGTTACTTTCGACTTTGCTCGTTTGGACCACGAGCGCCCGCGAGGAGAGAGACTGTGCGAACATAAAATATGCTTTCAGTTTCCCCCATCGAAAGCCGACGACGCGAGGATGATTCGAGCGAGCGTGGCGCGAGTGTGAAAAAATCCAGCGACCAGGCGACGAAGCGTCGAGGTCGTGTTCGTTGATCGTTCGAGGGATTTTTTTTTTTTTATTTTTTTTATTAAAATGGCGTTGACGCCGTCGCGATGTCGCGGCGGCTGCGAGGGCCTCACGGAGGACGCGGCGAACCAGGACGACGCCTCGAACGCCGGTAATTTCGAGCCTTTGAGCGACTCCTGCGGCGAGAGCGACATGGAGGGCCTCGATCTCTCTCTGTTCGAGCCTCAGGTAGACGTTGCTTCCTGGTGCGACTCCCGGATTCACGCCGGCACTCTTCATATCCTGGTCCATTACTGCGGTAAGCTCTGATATTTTTCACCGCGCCCCGTTTCGCAGAAACGCGCAGATTAAGAATCACGGTGATTGCGACCCGCAACGTCCCGAGGGTCGTAACGATGAGTTCTTACCGCGGGCCGCTCGGAAATTTGACCTTAAAAAGAGCTACTTCCTTTGCAACATGGTGCTCGACTCTTTTCTGTCCATCTTGAAACGTTGAAATTTAAAACAGGATGGAAATGTGGAGACACGAAGATTTTTAGTTGCGTAGAATTTTGAAATTTGATTATTAAGCACTGTGAACATTTTAGATTTCAGATTTAATGCTATGTAAATCGTCAATATTGTCAGATTTTCATGTTGAATTTGACTTTACAAAGCCTTGCTGACCTTATCAATTTAAAATCAATTTAAAACAGGATAGGAATGTGGATGCAGATTTTGAGCTACGTAGAATTTTGCAATTTAATTATTAAACACTGTGAACATTTTAGATTCCAGATTTAATGCTATGGAAATCGTCAATATTGTCAGGTTTTCATGTTGAATTTAACTTTACAAAGCCTTGTTAACCGTATCAATTTAAAATCAATTTAAAATAGGGTAGAAATGCGGACAAAGGTTTTAAGTTACGTAGAATTTTTAACGTCACTGAACTCGTAAATATTGTCAGGAATTTCTATTGAATTTGACTTTACAAAGAGTTGCTGTCCGTATCAATTTAAAATCGATTTAAAATAGGGTAGAAATGCGGACAAAGGTTTTAAGTTACGTAGAATTTTTAACGTCACAGAACTCGTAAATATTGTCTGGAATTTCTATTGAATATGACCTTACAAAGAGTTGCTGACAGTATCAATTTAAAATCAATTTAAAACCGGATAGGAATGTAGACGCAGATTTTGAGCTATGTAGAATTTTGAAATTTAACTATTAAGTACTATGAAAATTCGAGATTTCAAATTTAACGTCTCAGAACTCGTAAATATTGTCGAGGATTTAAGTTGAATTTGACTTTACATAGCCTTGTTAACCGTATCAATTTAAAATCAATTTAAAATAGGGTAGAAATGCAGAGAAAGGTTTTAAGTTACCTAGAATTTTGAAATTTAATTATTAAGCTCTATGAAAATTCTAGATTGCAAATTTAACATCACAGAACTCGTCAATATTGTCAGGGTTTTATGTTGAATTTGACCTTACAAAGAGTTGCTGACCGTATCAATTTAAAATCAATTTAAAACAGGATAGGAATGTGGACAAAGGTTTTGAGCTATGTAGAGTTTTGGAAATTAATTATTAAGCACTATAAAAATTCTAGATTTCAAATTTAACATCACAGAACTCGTCAATATTGTCAGATTTTCATGTTGAATTTGACTTTACAAAGCCTTGCTAACCGTATCAAATTAAAATCAATTTAAAATAGGGTAGAAATGTGGACGAAGGTTTTGGGCTACGTAGAGTTTTGAAATTTAATTATTAAGCACTATGAAAATTCTAGATTCCAGGTTTAATACTACAGAACTCGTAAATATTGTCAGGAATTTATGTTGAATTTGATTCCTTTGGAATTTTGGAATCTCCGGAATTTATCTTCCTTTGCAAGATGGCACTTGTCTTCTCTGTCCATCGTAAAACGTTGGAATTTAAAACACGATAGAGATGCAGAAACACGAAGGTTTTGTGTTACGTAGAATTTTAAAATTGAATTATTAAACTTTATGAAAATTTTAGATATCAAATTTGACGTCGCAGAACTCGTAAATATTTTTTCTTAGGAATCTATATTAAATATAATTGATTTCAATATATATAAAAATATGGGTAACGAATGTCTCTGAAACGTTGAACGTTCTTCGCTTAATTTTTAGGCGGAATCATCGCGAAAGAATTTTTGACATTTTGCAATATAAATTGATTTTCGCGCGTCAAAGGCGATTCCATCGATAGAATTTTTTTAGAAAAAATTCGATTTGCGGAGGATGAAAGAATTTTATAAGTAAATGAAATTTGCGAATAAATGCCCCTTAAGAGGCAATTCGATTTCATCGGGTCGAGAGCGTTTGATAGATGATAGCAAATGAGATTTGCGGGGGCATTTCCTTGATAGCGAATTGATTTTTATCGCGTCGAACTTGGGTCGACGACGATGATTTTTTTTGCAGACTTTATTTCGACGCAATGAAAGGATAAAATAGACGAATAGTATACTAATTCTACCGGTGAAATTGTTAATACGGCGCCCTGGATAGTCGCAGAGTAGCGCAGAAACTAAAGAGAAAGCCAAAGTCGATGGGTGAGAGGTAGTAAAACGGGAATGGGCCAAAGTTCCATAAATTATACCCAAATGAGTAACGTGTTGTAAACGGAATATACTTAAACGATGTTTACAGTACGAAGTGCTGGGATTTGATTCGAGTTTGCATACTTCGAAGAATCCTGGGAGTAATAAGGATACGTATTTGGAAGCGCGTAAATGCAGCCATACGTAACCAGTATAATACTCGTTGCTTAGCTTTGGAAATATAAAATGCATTGTCGATTGTCTAGGACCCATTGAAAGCCAAGAGAAAATATCTTTTGGAACGTCTGACACTGTATGACACTTTCTACTCACGAAATAATTGGGTCCAAAGGGTTGCTAAATTTTCTCAAATTTCACTACTAATCGAATAAAATTATACTTCCTTTTTTTCAAAGAAATAATTCTTCTCTGCTTTGCACTTACAATTTATAAATATATTAAGAAAACCTTTGTTGGATTTTCCAGAGCATTTTGTGTACATTTATGTACCCAAGAGTAATTTACAATTTTATTTTACAATATTATTTTGGGTCCTCTTCAGGATAATTATTTAAGAGATAGATTCTGTTAAGACTTATTCCTATAAAAATTCTTTTTCTTTTTTAGAAAATAATAAAATTCTGTGTTTTGTACATGTCATATATTAAATTATTAAGAAAACACTTGTTAGAGTTACCAGAGCATTTTGTGTACATTTATGTACCCAAGAGTAATTTACAATTTTATTTTACAATATTATTTCGGGTCCTCTTCAGTATAGTTATTTGAAGTAGATTCTTCCAGGATTTGTTCCTATAAAAATTCTTTATATTCCTATAAAAATTGTTGTCAAAAATTATTAATAAAATTCGTCCACATATACAAATTTTTTTCTTAAAAGTACGTAGGATTTTGGAGGTATGTCTACTCATAAAAAGTAATTGTAATTGACCCCCGCAACTGAAAATAATTTTTCCAGAATGACTTGAAACTTTACCACTTCTGTGTTTCTTAAAAATTCGTTTTTGATTTCTAATAAATTCGTTTGACGCTGCACGGAAATTTTGTTTAATTCTTTTTTGTAGGTACCCATGACCTCTGCTTCACAAAAAAGTTTCATTAAAATATATTCACTGTTGCAGGAGTTATGGCTGTTTGAAAATTTGACCATTTTTATGGGGTTTTCCTTATTTTACGAGATCGAAGAACAACTTTTCCAGTATTCTTAGAATTTCTAAATATTCTCCACTAAAATACGCGTCGTTTGCATTTACAAACATTAAAATCGTCCAATCAGTTCAGGAGTTATGATTTTTTAAACATACCCATGGAATTTCAGGGGAATCATCCATGTCTCTGGTCAGACATTGTATTTTCGGTAAAGAATTTTTTTTCTCGAAAGTGCGTAGGATTTTGGGGGTATGTCTATTCACTAAAAATGATTGTAATGGACCCCTGCAACTGAAATAATTTTTTTTTGGAACGATTTGAAATTTTATTTTTCGTTGAAAATTGCACACCTACTCGAATTTTTTTCTCAAAACTGGTTAGAATTTCGAGGGTATGTATATTCACCCAAAATTATTGTAATTGACCTTCGCAACTGAAAATAATTTTTTTAGAACGATTTAAAGTCTTTTTTTTCGTCGATAAATGTAGGCACCATCTGTCGGTTTTTCTTAAAAATTCGATTTTGATTTTTAGTAATTTTGGTTGACACCCTACAGAAAAGTTGTCTAATACTTTTTTGTAGGTACCCATGAGCTCTACTTCAGAAAAAAGTTTCATTGAAATATATTCACAATTGTAGGAGTTATGGCTGTTTGAAAATTGGACCATTTTTATGGGGTTTTTCTCATTTTGCGGGGTCAAGGACCAACTTTTCGAATATTTTTAGGATTTTTACAAATTCTTCACTAAAATGCTCGTTGTTTGCATTTTGAAACATTAAAATCCTCCAATCCGTTCATGAATTATGACGTTTTAAACATACGCATGAAATTGCAGGGGAATCATCCATGTCTCCGGTCAGACATTGTATTTTCGGTAAAGAATTTTTTTCTTGAAAGTCCGTAGGATTTTGAAGGTAAGTCTATTCACCAAAACTGATTGTAATTGACCCCCGCAACTGAAACTAATTTTTACAAATCGATTTAAAATTGTTTAATTTAATTTTTAACTAACTTTTTAACGAAGTCTCAATCAAGAAATTGATATTCTTGATTTTCGTAATATTTTGACCTCTAGAATCTCCCATTACAATTTTTCCTATGGGTGGCTGAACATCCTGTATAAAATTATTTAAAATACACTTGTAGGATTTTCCTGAGCATTCTGTGTACATTTATATATCCAGGAGTAATTTACTCTTCAGGATAATTATTTAAAAGATGAATTGTACCAGGATATGTCCATATAAAAATTCTTGAAAATTGGTAACGTCGATGTTCAGAAATTGTGTTTTACTTTTGTAATTTGTCAGATTGCTCTTTGATCGGGATATGAATAATACAGAATAATAATAGTTATATTTATAAATGTATAATAATCACAAGCCCACCGCTTGGACGCGATTTCGCGTGGACACGACTCGACTCACACATCGGACGCGATGCAAAACTAGCGACAATCGACACGTTGCGTTATATCGTTGTTTTAACCATGCCGTCATCGATACCTAATCACTAACATAATTGAAATAACGAATATGGAGTAGTGGTGATATTAAGGACGAAGAGGAATTTTTCTTGGAGCCATAACGATCGACCATGCTCATCTGCGAGTGCATCCAGCCTCGAGCCGCGGGACAGAGAAAGGGTTAAAGCGATATCTTGGCGCCACTGCTGGGCAGAGAGACGATCGCGAGCGTAAGCTCACCTGCGAAGCCCAGCATCCACGTTCTCGGTGCACTTGCACAATTATTCCGGAGCCACGGGGCCAATTGGCATTAACATACAATGCGGCCCGCGGCTGATACGCGCTCGCAGACGAATATACTCCGCCGTGATTCACCGACGCGAATTAATCTACCGCGTTAAGAGGCTCTATACAAGTCGAACGCTAAAAAAGGCATGATTTTCTACGTTTCTTTTTACGGTCGCTACTAATTTCTCGCGATATCCTTTTAAACTAGTGGAAAGGAGAGCTCAAAACAAATCAAACAAATTCAAACATCATTAAAATATAGTATGAGATCTCTATCAAGGCTTAAAAAAGATGTTATTATTCGGGAATATTTTTTTGGGAAATTAACAACGATGTTCAAATTTTTTTTTTTTGATATTTATCCATCATCCAAGAACGTTTGTAAATATTTTCAATTATACTACAGTATCAAACATCAACCCTTACGTGCAAGTTTAGAATAATAATTGTTTAAAATATATATCAACGTAATTATTTGAAAATTTATGTAATATTCTATTAGTTCATTGTTTTTTAAATGCTTGAGACACTTTTCATACTTTGCAGATGTTTATAAGAATCATGTAAATAATTTTTTTACGCAGAGCGTTTTATGCAGTCGAATATTAACACTAGATTTACGAGTCAATTTGACTCATTTAGAATTTTATTGCTATAGATAAACTTGAATATTATTTTTTAATAACACATGTTGGTTTTTAATTTCGTAATGAATTATACATAAATATGAATTCCTCCCTTCGACTTACCCCCTCATTTCGTATTGTCGATTGTGGTATACCTATTTTTACGGTTGTGAGCCAATTTGACTCATAAAATGATTGAACAGTTAATTGCTTTGCAAATAAAATTTCTGGCTTACATAAAGAATCAGAATTCTAACACCAATTACGCGTAAACATTCATATTCAATTTTGTCAATTTAATAGTCAGCTGAGACCAAAAAAACCTTCTTTCATAATTCCGATTTATACAGGGTGTTCGGCCACCCCTGGGAAAAATTTTAATGGGGGATTCTAGAGGCCAAAATAAGAAGAAAATCAAGAATACCAATTTGTTGATGAAGGCTTCGTTAAACAGTTATTAACGTTTACAATTCCGCCTGTACTGAATTTTTTTCTCGAAAATGCACAAGATTTCGGGGGTACGTCTGTTCACCGAAAATTATTGTAATTGATCCCTGCTACCGAAAATAATTTTTCCAAAACGATTTGAAATTTTTTTTTTCCGTCGGATAATTTCATACCTCCTCGAATTTTTTTTTAGAAAGTGGGTAGGATTTCGGGGGTATGTCTATTCACTAAAAATGATTGTAATTGACCCCCGCAACCGAAAATAATTTTTTCAGAATTAATTAAAAATTTTTTTTTTCGTCGAAAAATTTAGGCACCTACCCCCTATCGATTGTTCTTACAACTTCCTTTTTCATTTTTAGTAATTTTATTTGACGCCCTACAGAAAAGTTGTCTAATACTTTTTTGTAGGTACCCATGAGCTCTACTTCAGAAAAAAGTTTCATTGAAATATCATCGCTATTGTAGGAGTTATGGCTGTTTGAAAATTGGACCATTTTTATGGGGGTTTTCTCATTTTGCGGGGTCAAGGACCAACTTTTCGAGTATTTTTGCGATTTCTACATATTCCCCACCAAAATACGCGTAGTTTGCTTTTTTAAACATTAAAATCGTCCAATCCGTTCAGAAGTTATGACGTTTTAAAGATTCACATGAAAATTCTGGCAGACATTTCTGGCCAGAAATTGTATTTTTGGTAAGGAATTTTTTTCTCGAAACTGAGTAGGATTTCGGGGATATGTGTAATGACCAAAAATGCTTGCAAGTGATCCCTGCAACTAAAAATAATTTTTCCAAAACGATTCGAAAGTCTTTTTTTACACCCAAAACTTTCAGCTCTTACTCGAATTTTTTTCTCGAAAGTGAGTAGGATTTCGGAAGTATGTGTATTCACCGAAAATTATTGTAATTGACCCCCGTAACCGAAACTAATTTTTCCAGAACGATTTGAAATTTTTGAATTTAATTGTTAATAACTTTTTAACGAAACCTCCATCAACAAATTGGTATTCTTGATTTTCGTCTTATTTTGGCCTCTAGAATCCTCTATTAAAATTTTTCCCAGGGGTGGACGAAAACCCTGTATATCGCGCGCAAACGGAGCATTTTTAGTGAAATATAATTTTATAAAATCAATTTTTTGTCAAATAATTTGGTCCACCAAGGTAATTTCAATTGATATTTATTTTACATCTAACTACGTAGGGTTGCCATCGTTGGAAAAAATCAGAAAAAATTTCTTTTGCTAACTGTATTTTAAAAACAGTGTGTATACGTGAAAAATGTTTTCAATGAAATTTTTAATAATAAATCTTTTATTTAAATTGATTTGGAGCTATTTTTTATTTTTTGCAAACAACTTGAATTTTGTTGTATGAGTCAAATTGGCTCACTTCAGTAAAAATAGGTATATAATCAACATCCATAAATCTAGTAATAATTGGGTAATTTAATGTATATTAGTAAGACTGCTTATGTAATCTTTTTGGTCTGAATATGGAAATGTTGGAGTTAGATAATCGAAAGGTAAATAGTTCATGAAATGTTCCAGCTTTCTCGGTAAAATATACTTTAATTACTTTTTTGCTTGTTTGGTTTTGTTCATGCTTCGTAACGACGGTACATTCGCGAATAGCGACTAATTATCTCACGAATTATACTCGTTTCGATTATCTAACTGTATGTTCTAACTGTAACTTTTATATGCAGAATAACGAAAGGAACCGAGTTACGTAAGACAAATTGTATAATTTAAAACAAGGCTGCACTTTGCATCGATGCACGGAAATGCTCGAAATGCAGAAGATATTGCACAAATTAAAAATGTGGAAGATAATACACCAAAATAATGAAATATTCATTTTCCTCAGATCGTTTTAACAATGCTTGCATAAAACATACTGTGTGTAAAAATTATATTGATTTTATATGAAGAAGATAAAGACTTCATACTTTTTAAAAAAATTATTTAGAAATTTAGCAGTATATAAATTATATTTATTATAGGCAATAAATAAATTTTAGAATACTGAGATATTATTGAATCCTTGTTGTCACGTCTGTACATCTACAGAAAGGGAAATTAATGAAGGGTGCCTTATTGTATTATTCCTCTGTTTTTATAATTAATTATTGCGTGCATTTATAATTATTTTTCTATTTACCTGCAGTCACTTCCATTCGTATTCATATGCTATAATGGTGATTCGTTATAAATAATACAAACTTGTTTCTTCGAGACATGTAAGGGTTTAAATACAAATAAATTAAAAGTAACACTTGTGAAGGGTCATGGCACGTTGGAGACATCGATTATCGTGTCATCAGCCAAGTTCAGCTGCATTGGGCCGCGTGCAGTACGGGATGGGTTACCGCTCGCGAAAAAAAACACGGTATTGTTGTCGATTTCTATATTTATTTGTTCATATTATTATACCTTTCTATCGGCCTAATAATTAGGCATTAAATGCACGTTAACATTGAATAAAAAAACAGGACTTTGTAAATAGAAAAATAATACAGTATAATAGAAAATGGAAAATGGAAAAATCTATGAGAAACAAACTGTCAATTCCCCATTACAATGTACGAATACAAATGGGAGTAACTATATGTATATGTACAATGTGCGTTCATGCCTAATGTTAATGCCTAATAATTATACATTAAATGCACGTTAACATTGAATAAAAAAATAGGACTTTGTAAATAGAAAAATAATACAGTATAATAGAAAATGGAAAATGGAAAAATCTATAAGAAACAAACTGTGAATTCCCCATTAGAATGTACGAATACAAATGGGAGTAACTATATGTATATGTACAATGTGCGTTCATGCCTAATGTTAATGCCTAATAATTATACATTAAATGCACGTTAATGTTGAATAAAAAAAAAATGACTTTGTAAATAGAAAAATAATACAGTATAATAGAAAATGGAAAATGGAAAAATCTATAAGAAACAAACTGTGAATTCCCCATTACAATGTACGAATACAAATGGGAGTAACTATATGTATATGTACAATGTGCGTTCATGCCTAATGTTAATGCCTAATAATTATACATTAAATGCACGTTAATGTTGAATAAAAAAAAAATGACTTTGTAAATATAAAAATGATACAGTATAATAGAGTGGAAAATGGAAAAATCTATAAGATACAAACTGTGAATTCCCCATTACAATGTACGAATACAAATGTGAGTAACTATATACGAGTCCATGTACAATGTACGTTCATGCCTAATGTTAATGCCTAATAATTAAACATTAAATGCACGGTTAATATTAAATACAAAAATGACTTTGTAAATAGGAAAATAATACTGTATAATAGAAATGGAAAAATCTATAAGAAACAAACTGTGAATTCCCCAGTACAATGTACGAATACAAATGTGAGTAACTATATACGAGTCCATGTACAATGTACGTTCATGCCTAATGTTAATGCCTAATAATTAAGCATTAAATGCACGTTAAGAAAATGGAAAAATCTATAAGAAAGAATTTTTTTCTCGAAAATGCGCAAGATTTCGGGGGTACGTCTGTTCATCGAAAATTATTGTAATTGACCACCGCAACCGAAAATAATTTTTCCAAAACGATTTGAAATTTTTTTTTCCGTCGAAAAATTTCATACATTCTCGAATTTTTTTTTAGAAAGTGGGTAGGATTTCGGGGGTATGTCTATTGACCAAAAATGATTGTAATTGACCCCCGCAACCGGAAATTATTTTTTTCAGAATGAATTAAAAATTTTTTTTTTTCGTCGAAAAATTTAGGCACCTACCCCCTGTCGATTTTTCTTAAAACTTCCTTTTTCATTTTTAGTAATTTTGTTTGACGCCCTACAGAAAAGTTGTCTAATACTTTTTTTTAGGTACCCATGAGCTCTACTTCAGAAAAAAGTTTTATTGAAATATCATCGCTATTGTAGGAATTATGGCTGTTTGAAAATTGGACCATTTTTATGGGGTTTTTCTCATTTTGCGAGGTCACGGACCAATATTTCAAATATTTTTGCGATTTGTACATATTCTCCACCAAAATACGCGTAGATTGCTTCATGCCTAATGTTAATGCCTAATAATTAAGCATTAAATGCACGTTAAGAAAATGGAAAAATCTATAAGAAACAAACTGTGAATTCCCCATTCCAATGTACGAATATAAATGAGAATAGCAATGTACAATGCATGTTCCTACCGCAGTAATTTCAGCAAATACCAACCGCAGACCCCACAGTCCACTCAAACTTTCCCCGCGAGATAAATGTCTCTGAAGATTCCAATTAATTCTCCCCTGATATCTTCGTAAATATTAATTCTTACGCCTCGTGGTCGGAAAGCAGTTATCGTCTCAAGCGTTGCGCTCGTTCTCGACACCGGGATCGCGGTACCCCGAAGAAATCAGCAAAAACTGATCGAGAAACGGCCACGCGTCGGATTAAATCACCTACACCGTTGGGGAACATCGTGCGTCCGTTATAAAAATGGTCGAGAGAGACTCTCTCCTGTGAAACGTCCGGGGGACCGTGTTTCCAACATGACAAGATAATTCCCTCGCATTAGCCAGCCGTATTTCACGCGTTATTCGTATCACTTCGCTACCGCATACCGGTGGAAGTCCTCCGGGCAAGAAAAACAGATGCTCGTCGAGGCTCGCGCTTGCACGAAACGAAGAAAGAAAGGTGCAGGTGATCGATTCGCAGTGGGGACCAATTAAATCGTGATTCAGCGTGTATACGTAATGCCCCGGCGGAGATGCTGTTCGCCAGATATAATCTCTACGGTCGCAATAAATCGATGTAGGTAAATGAGTCGCGTCCTTTCCGCCACGGTTCGTCCTCCTTTCTCGTTTCATTACTCCGGAGGTGCGCTCGCGTAGGATCTCCGCCTTTAGCCAGGAGACGCGTCGAAGGCGAACGGACGCGTCCATCGTCCGTACGATGGAAAAATGAGGGTAGGTCACCCGAGGCTGATTTTCACGTCTGCCAGACTCTCTGGGCGACGGCAACCGAGCTAATCGAGGAGTCGTTTCGCTCGGGACTTACTTTTCGCTCCAAGTGTTCTCGCGAACCTGTTTCGCGGCGATCGAAAGTTCGTGTTCGCTGGGAAATAGAAACGCGAGATTTATACGAGGCTAAATCAAAATGCAAAGATAGCTCGCGCGTGAAACTAAAAGCTGCAGTCGAACGCATGGATAATCTTGCTCGACGAGGCTTCGAAACTCTTATTTCGATTTTGGTTCCTGGATACTCTCTCATATCGTTTCTACGTGACGTCCAAATAATAAATAAATAAACTTGTGTACAAAATGTTTTATTAAAAAATTGATCTGAAATTTTTTTTTTAAGCTCGAATTTACTTCGAAGGACCCCGCGTGTTCTGTTGTATCTGGAGGCGATCCATTGTTTTTGACGGTTGAGAGTCACGGAGGGGGTAAAAGTGACGAAATGAGAAACGAAACGCACGATCTGGTCGAACTCTATTAGTCGAGCTTGTATCGCGACGTTCGCAGACTTCGTTTGTGACGCGACATAAAGCGTTCCTCGTTATAAGTCCAGCTTTGCATCGAACGGAAGGGTCGACGTCGAACTCAGTCGCGCGGGTAATTAAAAACGTCGGTACGATAATTATAGCCGGTGTTGTCGAGCGATCGCGATTTGTATTCAGCGAACGGAAATAGCTCGGGATAGGAATTGTCGACTGTTGTCGAACCGTTACGGGGTATAATTAGTAAACTTGACTTTTAAACCTGAAAATCCGCGACGCGTTTGAACTTTAACTTCGAGACCGCCGAAGAAGCGATAATTTAGATCCGAGCGTGTATCTTTCGGTGAAAGCGCGAACTTAGTCGATGTATACATAGCCGGTTTCGAGTAAATTTATACAGTACTCGCTGGTAAAAGCTAGATTAATGGTACTTTTACCGGGTAAATTTATTGTTCGCGATTAATATCGGCGTACGTTAGAAACTAATTTTTTATCGCTGGTTGTTTGACAAGGCGAAGTGCAGAATTTTCTATTTATATTTGTATAAATCAAATAAATTCAGAAAATTAAATATTCATCGATATACTTTTACTGTCTAATAATATGTCTTTTTTTTAGTTTTCTATTTTCTATTTGCGAAGTGCAGAATTTTCTATTTATTTTGTATAAATCAAATAAATTCAGAAAATTGGATATTCATCGATATACTTTTACTGTGTAATAATACGTTTTTTTTTAAATTTTCTATTTTCTATTTGCGAAGTGCAGAATTTTCTATTTATTTTGTATAAATTAAATAAATTCAGAAAGTTGGATATTCATCGATATACTTTTACTGTGTAATAATACGTCTTTTTTTTAATTTTCTATTTTCTATTTGCGAAGTGCAGAATTTTCTATTTATTTTGTATAAATTAAATAAATTCAGAAAATTGCATATTCATCGATATAATTTTACTGTGTAATAATACGTCTTCTTTTTTTAGTTTTCTATTTTCTATTTCGCGTATAAATTAAGCGTAGGATTGAATATAGAGTCGATTGAAGGAATATACAGGGTGTCCCGTAAATAGTGTAAGAGCCGGAAATGTGGGGTAGCTGAGACGATTCTGAACAACAATTTCCTTTGCAAAAATGTCGGATGGAGCTTCGTTTTTGAATTATTAACGAAAAACACTGACGAATCACGGCGCGCGCCTGCCGCGCGCTCAGGGCCGTCCGAACTAAGAGAGCCACCGTGTCGGGTAGGTAGCAAGATATGCATCGGAGATACGTCGAGGAACGAATACAAATAATTAAAAATACTACCACTGCAACTGTTACCTCTGCGGATTGGATAAATCAGCCAGCTAAATCGAATTTATTAATTATTTGTATTCGCTGTTTCCAAGGAAGAAGGAATAAAATGTGGGAAGATGCTCTCGGAATTTTTAGGAAATTAATTCTTCGCATCTGAATGACGCTTCTCGCCAGAGTGTGTTAAAATTAAAATAAGAATTATTTTCAGAAAATTAAAATAAATACGGTAAGAACCATTTGTAATCGTTTGTTATTAAAAACTGTACTGGAAAAGCAGGCTGGATTTGTGCGTACCGAAACATTCTTCGCATGCAAGGGATTAATAGAGAATTAATTGAAATTCGCCTCACCCATTTACTTGCAAGTTGCAATAGGGCCGGTTAGTGCACCCCTGTCAATCATGGAAAGGTCGAAGACCCCAATAAAAATCAGCTGATGGGACGGCCCGGTCACTGCACTCGCTTCTTACCCCGAAAACACTTCACAGCACGGTCACTAGCACTTTTCACTTTTACATTTTTGGGGTAAGAAGCGGGTGCAGTGACCGGGCCGTCCCATCAGCTGATTTTTATTGGGGTCTTCGACCTTTCCGTGATCGACAGGAGTGCACTAACCGGGCCTTATTGTCAGCGCAGCAGAGCAACTTGCTAGTAAATGGGTAAGTCGAATTTCAATTATTTCTCTATTAAAGCCTTTGCATTCGAGGAATGTTTCGGTATGCACAAATCCAGTCTGCTTTTCCAGTACAGTTTTTAATAACAAACGATTACAAATGGTTCTTACCGTATTTATTTTAATTTTCTGAAAATAATTCTTATTTTAATTTTAACACACTCTGGCGAGAAGCGTCATTCAGGTGCGAAGAATTAATTTCCTAAAAATTCCGAGAGCATCTTTCCACATTTTATTCCTTCTTCCTTGGAAACAGCGAATACAAATAATTAATAAATTCGATTTAGCTGGCTGATTTATCCAATCCGCAGAGGTAACAGTTGCAGTGGTAGTATTTTTAATTATTTGTATTCGTTCCTCGACGTATCTCCGATGCATATCTTGCTACCTACCCGACACGGTGGCTCTCTTAGTTCGGACGGCCCTGAGCGCGCGGCAGGCGCGCGCCGTGATTCGTCAGTGTTTTTCGTTAATAATTCAAAAACGAAGCTCCATCCGACATTTTTGCAAAGGAAATTGTTGTTCAGAATCGTCTCAGCTACCCCACATTTCCGGCTCTTACACTATTTACGGGACACCCTGTATAACAGATTTGCACGAGTTGTTTCAGGAAGTGAAGTATAGTATTTTCTATTTATACTTGTACAAATCAAATAAATTCAGGAAATTGCATATTCATCGATATAGTTTTACTGTGTAATAATACGTCTTTTTTTTAATTCTCTATTTTCTATTCCGTGTATAAAATAAAAGTAAAATTAAATGTAGAGTCGACTGAAGGAATATACAGGGTGTTCGACCACATCTAGGAAAAATTTTAATGGGAGATTCTAGAGACCAACATAAGAAGAAAATCAAGGATACTAATTTGTTGATTGAGGCTTAGTTAAAAAGTTATAGAAACATTTTCGACCATACAGTATATTTTCGGTAAGGAATTTTTTTCTCGAAAGTGCGTAGGATTTCGAAGGTATGTCTATTAACCAAAAATCATTGTAATTGACCCCTGCAACCAAAAATAATTTTTCCAGAACGATTTGAAATTTTTTAATTTTGTTGACTTTGTCCACCTACTTGAATTTTTTTCTCGAAAGTGCGTAGGATTTCCGTGGTGTGTCTATTCAACAAAAATGATTGTAATTGACCCCTGCAACTAAAAATAATTTTTTCAGAACGATTTGAAATTTTTTAATTTCGTCGAAAAATTTCTGCACTTACTGAATTTCTTTCTTGAAACTGCATAGGATTTTGGGGGTGCGTTCATTCATCAAAAATGATTGTAATTGCCCCCTCAACTCAAAATAATTTTTCCAAAATGATTTGAAATTTTTCAAATTCGCTAAAAAATTTAGACACTCTAACCCCTGTCGAATTTTCCTAAAAATTCGTTTTTCATTTTTGATAAATTCATTTGACGCTGTATGGAAATCTTATTTAGTACTTTTTTGCAGGTATCCATTAGCTCTACTTCACCACCAAATTTCAATTAAATCCATTGACTATTGTAGAAGTTAAGGCCATTTGAAAATTGGACCACTTTGATGGGGGGCTTCTAACTTTACAGTGTTATGGAACAACTTTTCGAATATTCTTAGAATTTCTACATATTCTTGATTAAAATACGTGTTGTTTACTTTTTTAAACATTAAAATCGGCCAATCCGTTCAGGAGATATGATTTTTTAAACATACGCATGAAATTTCAGGGGAATTAGGGGAATCATTCATTCACGATCAGACATTATATCTTCGGTAATGAATTTTTTTGTCGAAAGTGCGTAGGATTTCTGGGATATGTATGTTGACCAAACATGATTGTATTTGACCCCTGCAACTAAAAATAATTTTCCCAGAACAATTTGAAACTTTTCAATTTTGCCGAAAAATTTAGGCACCCTACCCTTGTCGATTTTTCTTAAAAATTCCTTTTTCATTTTTAGTAATTATGTTTGACGCTCTACAGAAAAGTTGTCTAATACTTTTTTGTAGGCACCCATGAGCTCTACTTCAGGAAAAAGTTTCATTGAAATATATTCACTATTGTAGGAATTATGGCTCTTTGAAAATTGAACCTTTTTGTGTGGTTTTTTTCACTTTGCGGGATAAAAGAACAACTTTTTCATTATTGTTAGAATTTCTGCATATACTTCATTAAAATACGAGTTATTTGCCTTTTTAAACATTAAAATCCTTTAATCCGTTCAGAAGTTATGACATTTTAAAGATACGCACGCAATTTTGGAGTGGCATTTCATGGCCGGAAATTATATTTTCATTTAGGAATTTTTTTCTCGAAAATGGTTAAGATTTCGAGGGTATATCTATTGACCAAAAATGATTGTAATTGACCCCTACAACCGAAAATAATTTTTCCATGAATGATTTGAAATTTTTTAATTAAAATTTTTAATAACTTTTTAACCAAGGCTCAATTGACAAATTAATATTCTTGATTGTCGTCTTATTTTAGCCTCTAGAATCTCTCAAAATTTTTCCCAGGTGTCGCCGAACACCCTGTATAACAGATTTGCACGAGTTATTTAATGAGTCGAGTTGCAAAATTTTCTATTTATATTTATATATCTCAAAGAAATTTAGAAAATTGCATATACGTCTATGTACTTTTACTCTATAATAATACGTCTTTTTTTTTAACTTTCTAGTTTCTATTTCGCGTATAAAATAAAAATAAAATTAAATGTAGAGTCGACTGGAGGATTATTGATTTGCACGTTTCCTGTATATTTAATTTGTAACGAAAGCTACCTGGTTGGATGAATATATATATCGTAGGAATTATATAATTATTAACGTGCACCGTAAGTGGATACTTGTAAAATTAGAACGTATCGTGGATCATGATTCGTATAATATTTCACGCACGATGTATCGAATATAAGGCATCGTTAGACGGTTCTGTGACTTGCAGAATTTTGAGTTATGGTTCCGATGTATCTCGAGCGAGTTCAAATGACACGTAAATCGAGAAGTGGCTCACCGATACGGATGAATATTATCAGGAGACCGTGCGACTTATCTAACTTTCCACTTCGTGGCTGTATTTCCAGATCGAGGAATAGCGACTACGTTCCTATTACTCTTTCCCTTCGTGGCAGATATCCGATATTCCATTATCCGTGATCTGACAATGCTGGAAATAAACTACGGTTGACCTGAATTTTCCAATTTATCCTGACGCGAATTTTCCCTGTGCTCTAATTCAATTTCGACGACGCAGAAAGCGCGAATCGCGCGTCAAACCCACGAATAATTTAGATTCTATTTACGACCGTTTATTCGAGACCGTTGCGATATTTACGAAATATGGAAAATCAATAGTTCGGATGTTCTGGGGTTCTCGAAGCTCTGAAATATTTAATATCGCTTATAATTATCGATAAATTCGCCTGGTATTTTCTACGATATTTTTGTGCAACCAGCAAATAGATTGTTAAATTTTTTTTCACACGTTAGACTTAAGAAATATGTTTCTAAAATGTTACATATTAAATCTGGAACATCTTCAAACAGACAGTATTTATTTTATTAGTAATTGTTCGCAGAAACATAAAATGGAGCCTCAGACTTTACTAAAAAATTGTTGATGGTGGGTAGTTTCTATTAACATATATTTCAGTATGTTCTAATAATTCGTAAAACAGTTTTAATACATATAGAATATTTCTAGTATACAGTTTCTTAGTAGAAGTACAAAATGAAACGTCAGATTTGATTAAAAAATTTTTATTGGTGGGTAGTTTGTATTAATATTGGTTTCAATATGTTCTAATGAACAGTTAAACAGTTTTAATACATATAGAATATTTCTAGTATACAGTTTCTTAGTAGAAGTACAAAATGAAACGTCAGATTTGATTAAAAAATTTTTATTGGTGGGTAGTTTGTATTAATATTGGTTTCAATATGTTCTAATGAACAGTTAAACAGTTTTAATACATATAGAATATTTCTAGTTTACAGTTTCTTAGTAGAAGTACAAAATGAAATCTCAGATTTTATTAAAAAATTTTTATTGGTGGGTAGTTTGTATTAATATTGGTTTCAATATGTTTTAATGAACAGTTAAACAGTTTTAATACATATAAAATATTTCTGGTATACAGTTTCTTAGTAGAAGTACAAAAAGAAACCTCAGATTTTATTAAAAAATTGTTATTGGTGGGTAGTTTGTATTAATATTGGTTTCAATATGTTCTAATGAACAGTTAAACAGTTTTAATACATATAGAATATTTCTAGTATACAGTTTCTTAGTAGAAGTACAAAATGAAACCTCAGATTTGATTAAAAAATTGTTATTGGTGGGTAGTTTGTATTAATATTGGTTTCAATATGTTCTAATGAACAGTTAAACAGTTTTACACACTTTATTATGCAGAAAACAAACATTGCAATACTTTGTTATGTTGAATTCATAACATTAAAGAAAATAATATTTGTTTTCCACGGTTCGAATTTCGAAACACTAAATAGGGAAAATAAATGAATACATATTGGGTGAAAAATATGATCCCATAATGCGTAAAATCGTGAAATAAAAGCATGGAATAACGAGATGTAAATGCACAATTTCGATAAAATTGAATCGTCGTCGATGAATTTTTGAGACTTTTAACGCGTTCATATTTCACTTTGACGCGCTCCGATGTACCAAAGCAGACGAACCAACGCCAAATAAGCGAAATTCTCGTTCGATTATGGTGCATTGTTCTCGTTTTGGAGTGTCTGCCGTGGATCCGACTGTCGCGTATTGTCGTTGCAAGTGCAACGGGAACACACACTCTCCTAATGAAAGTGTCAGATGCAGCTGCACGGTTCACGTTTCACGCAGCGGGATACCATTTCGTTTAATTTCTCCGTTTAATTATTTAATTATTTACTTGGCCGAGTCATTGGCTCTCTTTTATCACGTGCAACAACCACTGGTACATGCTCCCCAAACGTTGCATATTTAAAATACTGCTCAAATATAGTATACTTTTAATTATTACATTTCTCAATTCGAGTCCCAACCCTTGGTATTAATTAATTATTTATACAGAGCGTTTTCTCACTAAATTAACTGCTGTCAAATGTCAAGGAGTCTGCAAATAATTTTATATATTTTCATACACACTTCGAGAACTGGATTTTTATTTTAAAATGAACTCCATAGTTTTGACTACATTTACAAAGATTTAAATATCAATTTCAGTTTGATGATATGTTTAAAATAACACATTTAGAAAACTACACTTTTGTTTGAAAAAAACTCCATAGCTTTGACCAGACTTACATAAAGTTTAAATATTAATCTCAGTTTAATAGTACGTTTAAAATAACACATTTGGAAAGCTGCATTTCTGTTTGAAAAAGGACTCCATAGTTTTAACTAGATTTACACAAAATTTAAATATCAATTTCAATTTAATAGTAAGTTTAAAATAACACACTTGGAAAACTACATTTTTGTTTGAAAAAGAATTCCACAGTTTTGACTAGATTTACACAAATTTTAAATATCAATTTTAGTTTAATAATAAATATACAATAACACACTTCGAAAACTACACTTTTGTTTGAAAAAGAACTCCATAGTTTTGACTAAATTTACACAACCTTTAAATATTAATTTTTCTTTAATAATAAGTATATAATAACACACTTGGAAAGCTGCATTTCTCTTTGAAAAAGAATTCCACAGTTTTGTCTAGATTTATACAAAATTTAAATATCAATTTCAATTTAATAGTAAGTTTAAAATAACACACTTGGAAAACGACATTTTAGTTTGAAAAAGAACTCCACAGTATTGACTAGATTTATACAAAATTTAAATATCAATTTCAATTTAATAGTAAGTTAAAAATAATACACTTGGAACACTGCATATTTGTTTCAAAAAGAATTCCACAGTTTTAACCAAACTTACACAAAATTTAAATATTAATCTCAGTTTTATAGTAAGTTTAAAATAACAAACTTGGAAAGCTGCATTTCTGTTTGAAAAAGAATTCCACAGTTTTGACTATTTTTACACAAAATTTAAATATCAATTTTAGTTTAATAATTAGTATAAAATAACACACTTGGAAAACTGCATTTTTGTTTGAAAAGAATTCCACAGTTTGGACTAGATTTACACAAAATTTAAATATCAATTTTAGTTTATTAATTAGTATAAAATAACACACTTGGAAAACATCATTTTTGTTTGAAAAAGAACTCTATAGCTTTGACTAGGCTTATACCAAAATTTAAATTTTAGTCTCAATTTAATAGTAAGTTTAAAATAACAAACTTGGAAAGCTGCATTTCTGTTTGAAAAAGAATTCCACAGTTTTGACTAGATTCACACAAACTTTAAATATCAATTTTTCTTTAATAATAAATATAAAATAACACACTTGGAAAACTACATTTTAGTTTGAAAAAGAACCATAGTTTTGACCAGACTCACACAAAATATTAATTTGATAGTAAATTTAAAATAAATTAAACTTTGTTTTGAATTGCTATAATATTAGATTCCAATCGTCCAGCAAAAAATTTCCTCGTGATATTCTTGTTAATTTTCTTAGTATTTAGAATTGATTTAATGACTACTTGTTTAGAAGAACCATCATCGTTGGGTTATTAAGATCGTTGTAGAAGCTTCGGGAGGGTGGTTTTTCGAGTAATTCGGAGGGTCTGCGAAGATGAATCTGGCGAAACGAAGTCACGCTACGAATTAATTATTCGAAACGAACGCCGTTTGCCGATGGCGGGTCCATTAAAACCAGGAAATTGTTCCGGGTTGGCGTCTCGCTCGTGGCGGGGATGCTTTGACTCCGTGTCGACGCGATTGCTAGTGAAACACGACGATCCAGCGTTCGTAGAATTTCTGTTACCATTGGCCGCTATAATTGACACGAAGATAATTGTCCATAAATTATTTCTTGCCACATCGCCGCTGGAACTGGTCTTCTGGCCGTGTTTCTATATGTAATAATTATTGCACAACCTTGTCGCGCGAATATAGAAAAATCAACGACGTGTTTGCGGCGTTCCTTCCTGTGCAATTACCGTGCTCGTGCAACCTATTTTTCGATTATTTTCAACCGCTGAACGCTGCATTCGCCAATAAACACGTCGAACCCAATAACGTTTTCTCATTAATATTCTGGAAAGTAATTTCCATTAGCTGTTTGAATCATGCATACTTTCGAGGATATCGTGTTTAGATGCGCGTTGCATCACGTGAACTGTTGCATCGATGTTGCAAAATTTAGTTGCGCGGATTTAAATTTATTGCTTCCACGCAGCTATTTGTAGTGTGTTTCGCCTAAGTGCGGCGAGTTTATCTGTTTGCATGAGTAATTATAGAGTGCGGACAAATGGAGACGAAGATGGGAAGAGAAATTGTAATGTCATTGCCATATTTAAAATAATTTAAAAATTTTATTTCTGTTTACTGTGCCCCTGAAGAGTTTCATTTTTCTATATGAATTTAAAGTATTTAAAGTTAATTTCAAGGTGTATTTGTAGAAAATTTTTTCTGTTATTTTTTGTTGTAAAATTTCTACGTAATAATTTGTATTTTTAAATAGAATGTTCTACTGATCTGATTGAGAAACACCTCTTAAGGCAACTAGACGGATTTATCTAGCAGTTTACTGTAATTTTCAAGTATTACAATATTTAAAATAACTTCTCTGAAGAGTTGAAAAAAAATTAAAAAATTTGTCGTTAATTTCAAAATGTACTAGCAGGAAGTTGTTTCTAATTTGTTTAGTTTTTAGAAATTTCCAATAATTTGTATCTTTAAATAGAATGTTCTACTGATCTAATTGAGAAACACCCCTTAAGGCAACTAGACGGATTTATCTAGTAGTTTACTGTAATTTTCAAGTATTACAATATTTAAAATAACTTCTGTGAAGAATTAAAAAATTAAAAAGTTTTTCGTTAATTTCAAGATGTAGTAGTAGGAAGTATTTTTTAATTTTTTGTTGTAAAATTTCCAGGTAATAATTTGTATCTTTAAATAGAATATTCCACTAGTATGATTATAATATTTCAAATAACTTCCCTGAAGAGTTTAAAGAATGCAGAATTTCATTTTTAAATATGAATTTAAAGAATTTATAGTTAATTTCAAGGTGTATTTGTAGAAAACGTTTTCTGTTATTTTTTGTTGTAAAATTTCTAGGTAATAATTTGTATCTTTAAATAGAATGTTCTACTGATCTGATTGAGAAACACCTCTTAAGGCAACTAAACAGATTTATCTAGCAGTTTACTGTAATTTTCAAGCATTACAAAATTTAAAATAACTTCTCCGAAGAGTTGCAATAATTTGAAATTTCAAAATGTACTAGCAGGAAGTTGTTTCTAATTTGTTCAGTTTTTAAAAATTGCCAATTATTTGTATCTTTAAATAGAATATTGCACTAGTATTATTACAATATTTCAAATAATTTCCCTGAAGAGTTTAAAGAATGTAGAATTCCATTTTTAAATATGAATTTAAAGAATTTATAGTTAATTTCAAGGTGTATTTGTAGAAAATTTTTTCTGCAATTTTTTGTTGTAAAATTTCTAGGCAATAATTTGTATCTTTAAATAGAATATTCCACTAGTATGATTACAATATTTGAAATAACTTACCTGAGGAGTTTAAAGAATGCAGAATTTCATTTTTAAATATGAATTTAAAGAATTTATAGTTAATTTCAAGGTGTATTTGTAGAAAATTTTTCTTTAATTTTTTGTTGTAAAATTTCTAGGTAATAATTTGTATCTTTAAATAGAATGTTCTACTGATCTAATTGAGAAACACCCCTTAAGGCAACTAGACGGATTTATCTAGTAGTTTACTGTAATTTTCAAGTATTACAATATTTAAAATAACTTCTGTGAAGAATTAAAAAATTAAAAAGTTTTTCGTTAATTTCAAGATGTAGTAGTAGGAAGTATTTTTTAATTTTTTGTTGTAAAATTTCCAGGTAATAATTTGTATCTTTAAATAGAATATTCCACTAGTATGATTATAATATTTCAAATAACTTCCCTGAAGAGTTTAAAGAATGCAGAATTTCATTTTTAAATATGAATTTAAAGAATTTATAGTTAATTTCAAGGTGTATTTGTAGAAAACGTTTTCTGTTATTTTTTGTTGTAAAATTTCTAGGTAATAATTTGTATCTTTAAATAGAATGTTCTACTGATCTGATTGAGAAACACCTCTTAAGGCAACTAAACAGATTTATCTAGCAGTTTACTGTAATTTTCAAGCATTACAAAATTTAAAATAACTTCTCCGAAGAGTTGCAATAATTTGAAATTTCAAAATGTACTAGCAGGAAGTTGTTTCTAATTTGTTCAGTTTTTAAAAATTGCCAATTATTTGTATCTTTAAATAGAATATTGCACTAGTATTATTACAATATTTCAAATAATTTCCCTGAAGAGTTTAAAGAATGTAGAATTCCATTTTTAAATATGAATTTAAAGAATTTATAGTTAATTTCAAGGTGTATTTGTAGAAAATTTTTTCTGCAATTTTTTGTTGTAAAATTTCTAGGCAATAATTTGTATCTTTAAATAGAATATTCCACTAGTATGATTACAATATTTGAAATAACTTACCTGAGGAGTTTAAAGAATGCAGAATTTCATTTTTAAATATGAATTTAAAGAATTTATAGTTAATTTCAAGGTGTATTTGTAGAAAATTTTTCTTTAATTTTTTGTTGTAAAATTTCTAGGTAATAATTTGTATCTTTAAATAGAATGTTCTACTGATCTGATTGAGAAACACCTCTTAAAGCAACTAAACAGATTTATCTAGCAGTTTACTGTAATTTTCAAGCATTACAAAATTTAAAATAACTTCTCCGAAGAGTAGCAAAAATTTTTAATTTCAAAATGTACTAGCAGGAAGTTGTTTCTAATTTGTTCAGTTTTTAAAAATTTCCAATTATTTGTATCTTTAAATAGAATATTGCACTAGTATGATTACAATATTTCAAATAACTTCCCTGAAGAGTTTAAAGAATGCAGCATTCCATTTTTAAATATGAATTTAAAGAATTTATAGTTAATTTCAAGGTGTATTTGTAGAAAATTTTTTCTGCAATTTTTTGTTGTAAAATTTCTAGGCAATAATTTGTATCTTTAAATAGAATATTCCACTAGTATGATTACAATATTTGAAATAACTTACCTGAGGAGTTTAAAGAATGCAGAATTTCATTTTTAAATATGAATTTAAAGAATTTATAGTTAATTTCAAGGTGTATTTGTAGAAAATTTTTCTTTAATTTTTTGTTGTAAAATTTCTAGGTAATAATTTGTATCTTTAAATAGAATGTTCTACTGATCTGATTGAGAAACACCTCTTAAAGCAACTAAACAGATTTATCTAGCAGTTTACTGTAATTTTCAAGCATTACAAAATTTAAAATAACTTCTCCGAAGAGTAGCAAAAATTTTTAATTTCAAAATGTACTAGCAGGAAGTTGTTTCTAATTTGTTCAGTTTTTAAAAATTTCCAATTATTTGTATCTTTAAATAGAATATTGCACTAGTATGATTACAATATTTCAAATAACTTCCCTGAAGAGTTTAAAGAATGCAGCATTCCATTTTTAAATATGAATTTAAAGAATTTATAGTTAATTTCAAGATGTATTTGTAGAAAATTTTTTCTGTAATTTTTTGTTATAAAATTTCCAGGCAATAATTTGTATCTTTAAATAGAATATTCCACTAGTATTATTACAATATTTCAAATAACTTCCCTGAAGAGTTTAAAGAATGCAGAATTTCATTTTTAAATATGAATTTAAAGAATTTATAGTTAATTTCAAGGTGTATTTGTAGAAAATGTTTTCTGTAATTTTTTGTTGTAAAATTTCTAGGTAATAATTTGTATCTTTAAATAGAATGTTCTACTGATCTGATTGAGGAACACCTCTTAAAGCAACTAAACAGATTTATCTAGCAGTTTACTGTAATTTTCAAGCATTACAAAATTTAAAATAACTTCTCCGAAGAGTAGCAAAAATTTTTAATTTCAAAATGTACTAGCAGGAAGTTGTTTCTAATTTGTTGAATTTTAGAAAATTTCCAATAATTTGTATCTTTAAATAAAATATTCTACTAGTACAGTTGCGATGCAACTTACTGCGATAGTATCAAAGGTGAGTTGCATTATGTAGAATTAACGTAGTTTGCATATTGATGAGACGAAATTGGCTTCTTTGGAAAGTTTGTAATGCGGTATTACGGTAAGTTCTGCAAAACGAGTCGAGAGAAATCTCCCGCTTGGGAATCTTCCTCTATAATCGAGGGAACAGAAGCTCTCCCAACTTATCTCGTCGGAACGCGGAGGAAACTGCGATTAATCTCGTTAATAAGAGTTCGATTGTAATCCCTTGCGATTTGCAGGGTCATCGGTGGGCCCATTGTGCCTGGGAAATTGGAGCATTCACGTAAGTCTGGTATCTGGGCTCTCCCTTATTCGACAATACCGAAAAGAATTAACAGACAACCTTGTGACCTAGTTTTATTCCATCGCGATTATTTAACGAGCCTTGGACTCGATTGTTTTCGCTTCGCAAGCGTTCCTTAAATTGTGCAGCCTATCGATGAATGTAGGGTGCACTCCAGTATTCTGATTCTCTTCTTTTACAAATTCACCATTAATTTAAAATAAAAGATTTACCACTTTAAAAAATGGAAAATTTTTAAAAATACTTTTCTATCCCATTCGAGTCTAAAATTAAATATTTTTTGATATTATAAAGCCAATATAGATTACTTATTAGGATTAATATAGTCTTAATATGGCTATTAATAATATGAAATCTCTTTCAGAAGTCATATTGTTATTTTTAAAAAAACGTGTTAATATTTTAATATTTTCTTCGCTTCCATAGAATTTATTGGATTAAATTATTGATTAAAAATTCAGTCTTGGAATTAAATTCTATTTTGAACGACGAGGTAAAGCTCTTCTTTTAAAAATTTACCATTAATTTAATATAAAATATTTACCACTTTGAAAAATTTCCAAAAATTATTTTCTATCCCATTCGAGTCTAAAATTAAATATTTTTTGATATTATAAAGTCAATATAGATTACTTATTAGGATTAATATAGTCTTAATATGGCTATTAATAATATGAAATCTCTTTCATAAGTCGTATTATTTTTAAAAAACCGTTTTAATATTTTAATATTTTCTCCGCTTCCATAGAATTTATTGGACTAAATTTTTAATCAAAAATTCAGTCATGGAATTAAATTCTATTTTGGACGTGGAGGTTTGGCGAGTTGGTGAAAATATACGAGGCACTCTAGAGTAGAAAAAGATTCGAGAAACACACGGGTGAAGTATTCAACCGCAGCGGAGAGCGTTTATGCATTAATGGCAATTGAAAGTGACAAATGGACGTTGGGCTTGTGACACGGAAAACTGGGATACAGAGCAATTGAAAGGAACAATTAGATCTCGGTTAGTGACATAGAAAAGCAGAAGTGGAATTTTCTCTCGGAATAACCGCGACGTATGTGGGACGCCGCATAGTTTCTGATTTACGTTAACGAACGATGAAACGGAATTTAATTACAAAGATAATCGAGAACTCTTTGAATGGGGATAGCAAACTGTTCGGAACAGAGATCGAGCACGAGTAGCGAGAACCTATATTATTGGATAGGGCAATCGTTTATTTTAATTAGGAGAGAAGTTACACGAATGATAAAATAGAATTGAAATCAGAATAATCGCCAGCCTTGCAAAAATTAACAAAATCGTAATTGGTAAAATATTAACAAGCATCGTTTATTTTTAATTTTAAAGTATGATAAATCGTGTTTATATTTAATTGGAATTTAAAAATGAAACTTGTACTACGAAACATATTATTATTTATGAGATAAAATGAGTTTAGTCGACACGAAAATTAAATTGACACAAAACAGAAACGTTACATTTTATACGTCAATTAAATTTTCCAGTCCTTTAAATTCGATCTCGTAAATAATAATATATTTTACAGTATGATTTTATCTAGATACCTCACGATTTAGATTTTATTAAAAGTTTTACTAGTTTCTTAATCGAATTGTTTTTGAATATTCTTAAAAATTTATACAGTGAAATCGTAATTAGTAAAATATTAACAAGCATCGTTTATTTTTAATCTTAAAATAAAAATAATATCGTTTACTTAATTCGAATTTAAAAATTAAACTTGTACTACGAAACATATTATTATTTATGAGATAAAATGAGTTTAGTCGACACGAAAATTAAATTGACACAAAACAGAAACGTTACATTTTATACGTCAATTAAATTTTTCAGTCCTTTAAATTCGATCTCGTAAATAATAATATATTTTACAGTATGATTTTATCTAGATATCTCACGATTTAGATTTTATTAAAAGTTTGACTAATTTTTTAATCGAATTGTTTTTGAATATTCTTAAAAATTTATACAGTGAAATCGTAATTAGTAAAATATTAACAAGCATCGTTTATTTTTAATCTTAAAATAAAAATAATATCGTTTACTTAATTCGAATTTAAAAATGAAGCTTGTACTACGAAACAAATTATTATTTATGAGATAAAAATGAGTTTAGACGATACGAAAATTAAATTGACACAAAATAGAAACGTTACATTTTATACGTCAATTAAATTGTCCAGTCCTTTAAATTCGATCTCGTAAATAATAATATACTTTACAGTATGATTTTATCTAGATATCTCACGATTTAGATTTTATTAAAAGTTTGACTAATTTTTTAATCGAATTGTTTTTGAATATTCTTAAAAATTTATACAGTGAAATCGTAATTAGTAAAATATTAACAAGCATCGTTTATTTTTAATCTTAAAATAAAAATAATATCGTTTACTTAATTCGAATTTAAAAATGAAACTTGTACTACGAAACATATTATTATTTATGAGATAAAATGAGTTTAAACGACACGAAATTTAAATTGACACAAAATAAATTTTCCAGTCCTTCAAATTCGATTTCGTAAATAATAATATATTTTACAGTATGATTTTATCTAGATATCTCACGATTTAGATTTTATTAAAAGTTTTACTAGTTTTTTAATCGAATTGTTTTTGAATATTCTTAAAAATTTATACAGTATACTGTGTTTAAAAAAAATTGCAAGCTGTTTGTGTTAATTGTTTCCGCGTTTCGCTGTGAAGGTGCGTTTGTACGTTGTATCGATAAGTCGCGTTTTACCAGGAAGTCTTCATCGATTCCTCGACAGGTTGAATACAGCGTATTCTTCTCTCAATTTTCACGATACCAAGGTAAAGTGGGTTGTTATCGAGTCGCTTAGAAAGAGAAATGAAGGATAGAAAGAGGCGAATGAGGGGGAAAAGGGTCCCTTTGAATAAGACGTCTTTGTATAGCGATCGAGGGAGTTTCCATTCCGCTTAACTATCGTGAAAAGAAAGGCAACAGTCGACTTTCGTATACCGTATCTGGGCTTACGTCTCGTCGGTAAATGTAATTTATAAGCGGTATGATCGTTGCAATTTATCGTTCAGCGAAGTAATACAGTATTCGAAAAATTCCAAAACAACGAACAAATTAAATTATTACATTGTTTACTGCTAATATATTATATTCTCTATTTCGTGACACAGTAAAAATAATCCTTACAATACCTTTTTTGCCCCAATAATAATTTGCTTCATGAAAGTAAAAATAATAAAACAAAATACACTTTCATTTGTGAAAATTTTACCGAAAGGGTTCAAAACGTTTAAAGTATATTTATATTTATACTGCTTATTCTCGTTAGATTAAATATTAAGTGTTTTATATGGCATTTTGTAACACGTGGTTGCAAAATTTATAACAGAAAATTTAAAAGTAGAATATATTTACTTCGTAAATTGTCATTAATGTGACACACTTGTACGAAAGCAATAGAAGATATTTGTTTTGATGGAAAAGTGGAGCATGCAGAGGGGTACCGGTAACCCCATTTTTCAACGATAATCATATTAATTATTCATTCCACCACGGTTCCACCTGGAGCGGGCGACAGTTGTCCTCTATGTTCCGTAATTTCCATGCTCTACCGGTTACCGGCTCATTACAAGCCTAATTTGCCTAAATTATAAACGAGTTTTACGATACAGCGCACCTAAGCTCCTTTTACCTGGCGCGCTGCCGTTCGCGGCATATGGCGTTCCATCGAGTACTATTAATTATGGTGCATGATGTTTCGCGACAGCAGTTTGCATCAACTTGCCAGTTGAGCTACTTTCTCCAGCTCTTTGTGTCGTGGTTCGTTAAAAAGGAGAAGCTGCGGGGTCCAAAAGGTACCATTAACCTAGAACATTAATCTAGAACACAGTAATTTAGTATACAATTATATGGAGGATCGTCGCAAAAAATCGAAAGTTAACAATTTCTATTTCAACTGCTAACCGAGAATGCGTCATTTCATCTTGGGGGTTCAAAATAGTTTAGTTTTAAAGTTTGTTGGACTTCGCGAATCATATACAGTTATTCCCATTCGTATTAGTATGTTATTATGGTGATTCACTATAAATGAAATAAATTTGTGGCTTATGAATTGAGTTTTTGAAATTGATATGAGTCCATTTTTTTACACAGTGTGATATTTAAGGGTTTAAATTGAAAGTATAACTTGGGAATGGTCGTGGCACGTTGGAGACAGCGATACTCGTGTGATCGGTGAAGTGCAGCTGCATCGAACGCGGTCAAGTTTGGGATGGGTGACCGCTTGGAGGGAAAAACACATATTGTTCATTTGTTTTCTAAATGTTTATATTACTATACTTCTCTATCGGTTTTCTAATTAGGAATTACTTGCTCGTTTTCATTCAAAAAATAAAAATAACTTTGTAAATAAAAGTAATAATACAGTGTTAATAAAAACAATATTTGGTAAAAATAAATGGAAAGAATTCATGAAGAACATAGAACTTACTATACTTGGTAAATAGAAAGTAAAATTGCAGTATATAAATAAACAACAAGTTAAAGATAAATAGAAAAATAATTCATAAGAAACAAAAACTTCATAAATGGAAGTAATTACAGTATTAATAAACAATATTCGGTTAAAAATAAATGAAAGAAGAAACAAAACTACTTCACAAATGGGAAGTAACCTCGCAAATAAACAATACAAATGAATGGAATAAATAATAGAAATAAATGGAAAGAATTCATAAAAAAAACAAGTGTATTTATAGTAAATCACCATTATAGTATACGAATACGAGTGGTATTTAGAATACTTTGCTGGAAATTGATTAAAAAATTGTATTTGCTCGAGTTTAACGTACGATTGAAATACTTGCTTCGAGTTTCTTAATGTTTCCGTTAAAATGGAAGCAAGTAGATGGCTCCAAGGCGTCAGACGGAAGCAGAACAAATGCACGTTTGAAATACAATGTATTATACAAGACGCCACGTTCGCCTCTCCGACTTCACGTACACATTTCTTCTCGCAGAATTCGACCATTTTATTGCATCTTTATCTTCACACACGTCCTACGAGGTTCCACTTCGTTCCTTTTCCACTTACATTTACTTTGAAGCCAATACATTGGCAATTCCGATGCCTCTGTTATCATCTTCCTCGTCAAGGATTCCGTTTATTCCGTGTTTGCACGCAATATCAATTCTCTTGCTCGATACTGGTTACGTCATGCTCTGGATCAAGGTTTGGACCCGTTGGGAATTTTCTAGCGTGCAGTAATTGATTCTTAAGAAAAGATTCTTATTTAATGCTCTTTACGAGTGATTTCTTCTAATATATAGAAAATGTGTTCTATTCATGACGTAATCCTTATTAGCATTTGCAAAGCTAACGTCTGACTCGTAAAAACCATTCCATTTCACGCGACCAGTTGCTCGGTTGTAGCACATTTTTCAAATTATTTAGCAACACTTATGAAAACGAGTTGTTACGAATATACAGACTACGTTTCTCATGTAATATTAAAATTGATTCTTTTCGTATTCATTTTTTAATTTATAATTTACTTTACTGTAGTTTCAGATAGTGGGATATCAGGGATTAATTTTAGTCTTATTTTTGAAATATTTTGTATTTATCCTTCTTTCAGTATCTGTTATAGTTTCAGAGATGTTAGCAAACGTATGAAAAATCAAAATTTCTTTGAAGGGGTGGAAACACTCTTGGAACAAATAATCATAACAAATACTCCTAAAAATTATACTTTGCTTACAAGTGAAATACAGACGCGTGTTTCAACAATTCAATGATTCTATTCGATGTTACGATAAACTTACAAATTTTGTCTTTCACATTGTAGTATAAAAAACAAACTATTCCCTTGTTTAAGATATGACAAATTACAATTTCTTTGAAGGAGTGGAAACACTCTTGGAACAAATAACCATGACAAATACCCCTAAAAATTATACTTTGTTAACAAGTGAAATACACACGCGTATTTCAACAATTCAATGATTTTATTTGATGTAACGGTAATGTTACAAATTTTGTTTTTCACATTGTAGTATAAAAAACAAACTATTCCCCTGTTTAAGATATGAAAAATTACAATTTCTTTGAAGGAGTAGAAACACTCTTGGAACAAATAATCATAACAAATACTCCTAAAAATTATACTTTGCTTACAAGTGAAATACAGACGCGTATTTCAATAATTCAATGATTCTATTCGATGTTACGATAAACTTACAAATTTTGTCCTTCACGTTGTAGTATAAAAAACATACTATTCCCCTGTTTAAGATATGAAAAATTACAATTTCTTTGAAGGAGTAGAAACACTCTTGGAACAAATAACCATAACAAATACTCCTAAAATTTATACTTTGCTTACAAGTGAAATACAGACGCGTATTTCAACAATTCAATGATTCTATTCGATGTTACGATAAACTTACAAATTTTGACTTTCACATTGTAGTATAAAAAACAAACTATTCCCTTGTTTAAGATATGAAAAATTACAATTTCTTTGAAGGAGTGGAAACACTCTTGGAACAAATAACCATGACAAATACCCCCAAAAATTATACTTTGCTTACAAGTGAAATACAGACACGTACTTCAACAATTCAATGATTCTATTCGATGTAACGATAACCTCACAAATTTTGTCTTTCACATTGTAGTATAAAAAACAAACTATTCCCCTGTTTGAGATATGAAAAATTACAATTTCTTTGAAGGGGTGGAAACACTCTTGGAACAAATAATCATGACAAATGCCCCTAAAAATTATACTTTGTTAACAAGTGAAATACACACGCGTATTTCAACAATTCAATGATTCTATTCGATGTTACGATAAACTTACAAATTTTGTCCTTCACGTTGTAGTATAAAAAACAATCTATTCCCCTGCTTAAGATATGAAAAATTACAATTTCTTTGAAGGGGTAGAAACACTCTTGGAACAAATAACCATGTCAAATACCCCTCAAAATTATACTTTGCTTACAATTAAAATACAAACGCGTATTTCAACAATTCAATGATTCTATTCGATGTAACGATAACCTTACAAATTTTGACTTTCACATTGTAGTATAAAAAACAAACTATTCCCCTGTTTAAGATATGACAAATTACAATTTCTTTGAAGGAGTGGAAACACTCTTGGAACAAATAATCATGACAAATGCCCCTAAAAATTATACTTTGTTAACAAGTGAAATACACACGCGTATTTCAACAATTCAATGATTCTATTCGATGTTACGATAAACTTACAAATTTTGTCTTTCACATTGTAGTATAAAAAACAAACTATTCCCCTGTTTAAGATATGAAAAATTACAATTTCTTTGAAGGGGTAGAAACACTCTTGGAACAAATAACCATGACAAATACCCCCAAAAATTATACTTTGCTTACAAGTGAAATACAGACACGTATTTCAACAATTCAATGATTCTATTCGATGTTACGATAAACTTACAAATTTTGTCTTTCACATTGTAGTATAGAAAACAAACTATTCCCTTGTTTAAGATATGAAAAATTACAATTTCTTTGAAGGAGTGGAAACATTCTTGGAACAAATAATCATGACAAATGCCCCTAAAAATTATACTTTGTTAACAAGTGAAATATACACGCGTATTTCAACAATTCAATGATTCTATTCGATGTTACGATAAATTTACAAATTTTGTCTTTCACGTTGTAGTACAAAAAACAAACTACCCCCCTATTTAACATACCGATTATCTTCCTAACGATGCATAATAACAATCTTCAACCATAATTTCGACTTCAGACAACTAACGCTAACCAAATATACCAAATAAGTAATACGTGTCCATTCAACTAGCCCAAGTCGACACCCCCTAACGCGGAAAGGTCGCGAATTAAAGAAAACAATTACCACGCGGCCTGTAGTCGACTCGAGGCCTTATAAATTTCACCTATTAAACTTGTACCCCGAACCGTTTACGAGATATTCGCGTTTGGACATTTACGGTCGAACGCCCTGTGCAAGCGTACGAGGGAGACGTACACTGAAGTCGTATGCCTAGCGAAAGGTACCGCGACGCTCTGCGTTCCGTAGAAACTCGCGTGTTTCGCGTCGAAAGCGCAAAAGAGAGTAACCGCGGAGAGCAGACGCGCGCGTGTTTCTTCCAAGGGAGCGAGATTACTTCCTACGGTCCTCATTAGAACCACGCTGGACCCGGATAGTTCATTACCGGCGATCTTATCTGCGACTTGTTTCTTCCACGGAGACTTCTTCTTCGTCGGAGGTTTCTTTGCCCCCCCACCCCCCGGAGGGGATTCTCTCTTTCTCCGTTTCCCACGTTCCTTGGGTTAATTAATAAGCGCGATCTTCCGCGAGAGCACGTGCCAACGAGCCGATAGTTCGATAATAACGGGAGCCACGGCCAAGGGGATGGGAGGGGTGAGGGGGGAGGGACGATTGCCGTTTATTTTGCGAACGCGAACGCGTTCGGGATCGCAGCTATTACGTAATTGGATAGAAACACCGGTGCAACGTGGTACCTGTGTGCAACCAAGCGGGCCATTAATCCAGAAATCTCGTTACGCCGTTCGATGGTCAATTATTGTACCGATCAGTGCTTAGAATTGTTTTGTCATACGTTGCTACGACGCACAGCGGTCGATTTTGGTTTGGATAAAAATAGAAATACTCTGATTAATGAAAAAATTGGTGTATGGGGGTTTTTGAGGTCGTCGATTGCAAATCAAATATAATAATAATAGATTCTAAAACAGAAATATATAGAAAATTTTTAAATAATAGTAGGTCTCATTTGTAACACAAATATATTAATAATATATATTAACGAATAATAGTAGGTCTCATTTGTAACACAAATATATTAATAATATATATTAACGATATGTAATAAAACAGAAATATATAGAAAGTTTCGAAATAATAGTAGGTACTATTTTCTTTCGAATTCCATCATTACGATTTACAGTTCTAACCCCATCCATTGATCTATTTGAAAGACTCAAAAATAGAATACACAAATATATTAATAATATTTATTGCAACAATTGGTATATGGGGGTTTTTGAGGTCGCCGATTCCAAATCGAATATATTAATAATATATTTGTATATAAACTCTCTAATAATATATTTGTATATATTGTGTTATGTACAGGGTGTTCGGCTACCCCTGGAAAAAATTGTAATGGGCGATTCTAGAGGCCAAAATAGGACGAAAGTTAAGAATACCAAATTGTTGATGGAGACTTCGTTAAAAAGTTATTAACGTTTAAAGTTCTGCCAGTACTGAATTTTTTTTCTCGAAAATGCGCAGGATTTCGGGGGTCTGTGTATTCACCAAAAATTATTGTAATTGAGCCCCGCAACTAAAAATAATTTTTTCAGAATGATTTAAAATTTTTCAATTTCGCTGAAAAATTTCAGCAGCTTACCCCCTGTCGATTTTTCTTAAAAATTCATTTTTCATTTTTAGTAATTTTATTTGACACCCTACAGAAAAGTTCCCTAATACTCTTTTGTAGATACCCATGAGCTCTATTTTAGAAAAAAGTTTCAATGAGATACGTTCACTATTGTAAGAGTTATGGCCGTTTGAAAATTGCATCATTTTTATGGGGTTTTTCTCTTTTTGCCGGGTCAAGAACCAACTTTTCGAATATTTTTGCAATTTGTACATATTCTACGCCAAAACACACGTAGTTTGCTTTTTTAAACATTAAAATCGTCCAATCCGTTCAGAAGTTATGACGTTTTAAAGATTCGCATGAAAATTCGGGCAGACATTTCTGGCCAGAAATTATATTTTCGGTAAGGAATTTTTTTCTCGAAAGTGCGTAGGATTTCGAGGGTATGTATATTCACCATAAATGATTGTAATCGACCTCTGCAATCGGAAATAATTTTTTTAGAACGATTCGGAACTTTTTTTTTGCCGAAAAATTTAGACACCCTTACTCCATGTCAATGTTTCTTAAAAATTCATTTTTCATTTTTAATAAATTTGTTTGACACGTTACGAAAATTTTGTCTAATACTTTTTTGTAGGTACCCGTGAGCTCTACTTAAAAAATAAGTTTCAATTAAATCCTTTCATTATTGTAGTAGTTATGGTTGTTTGAATTTTGAACCATTTTTATGGGATTTTTCTAACTTTACGGGGTCAAGGAACAACTTTTTCAATATTCTTAGAATTTCTACATATTCTTCGCCAAAATACGCGGCGTTTGATGTTTGAATCATTAATATCCTCCAATCCGTTCAGAAGTTATGACGTTTTAACGATACAGGGTGCCGTTTTTAGCCTCACATTAGATTTTCGGTGAGGAATTTTTTTCTCAAAAATGCATAGGATTTCGGGGATATGTATAATGACCAAAAATAATTATAATTGCCCCCTTCAATCAAAAATAATTTTTTCAGAATAATTTAAAATTTTCTAATTAAATTTTTTAATAATGTTTTGACAAAGCCTTAGTAAAGAAATTGATATTCTTGATTTTCGTTTTATCTTGGCCTCTAGAATCTCCCATTAGAATTTTTCCCAGGGGTGATTGAACACCCTGTATATGAATAATACATATTATAATATATTAGATTTGCAATCGGTGCCCTCAAGAACCCCCATATACCAATTTTAGCAATAAATATTGTTAATATATTTGTATTACAAATGAAAATTTATATACAAATATATTACTAATATATTAGATTTGCAATCGACGTCCTCAAAAACCCCCATATACGAATTTTTGCAGTAAATATTATTAATATATTTCTGTATTTTATTTTAGAGTCTTTCAAGTAAATCAATGGAAGGGGGTTGTTAGAAGTGAAAATCGCAATAGTAGAATTCGAAAGAAATTAGTACCTACTATTATTTAAAAATTTTCTATATATTTCTGTTTTATTTCAAATATAACAATAATATATTTGTGTATTCTTTTTTTGAGTTTTTCAAATAGATCAATGGATGAGTCATAATGGTGAAACTCGAAAGAAAATAAAAGAAACTCTCATTTAAAAATTTTCTATACACTTCTGTCTTATTTCAAACATATTAATAATACATAATATATTCACAATGAATATACAATATATGTGTATATGAATATACAATGTACATAATATATTCACAGTAGCAAAACTAGTAGATTCTTTTGAGAATAAAATAATAGAAACTGATAGGGATGTCAACAGGAAATTTTTATCGTCGAAAAATATATCTTTCCATTTTGCACATCGAGAGTAAATATCAACTAAATAGAGTTGCATCTAGATTGACTGTATTAATTTTTATTAAATGTGATTCCTGCTTTTTAGTTACCGCAGGAGAAGCTTTGCTCGAACAATCAGTTGGAAGAATTTAAAAATCTCTCACTCGTGGTTCGATGGAACCAAATATCGGTTAAAGAGGATTGCACGTCGATTGAAAGCGATAACTTTCGTATGCAAAGCGGCTCGCAGACAGCCTCGAATCGGCATCTCGAAGCCATTACCGTTCGCCGATACAGAACTGTAGAATATTTTGCGTCGCGGTCCCTTGTTCGCGGCATCTGCCCAGAAATATTTCGCTGTCTTTACGACCGCCGCGATTCCACACAACGTTACGTTTCACACCGTTGCGCGAAACCCGGTTTCGCGCCGCTTGCGCCCGGAAAAGCTCGAAGAAAGCTGCTTCCGGGGAAACGAAAGCGTAACCATCCTTAAATATTTAACTCTTCGTTTAGCGTTTCCGTTTTTCAAAAATAGAAATACTTGACGAATACAAATATAATAAAATAATCGTATTATAAACAGAATAGTTCACATAAAAATAGTCAACTAAAATATTCATTTAATATTTTCAGAAATTTTATATTTCATGAAGTAATAACTAAATAATCATTCTATATTTATGTTTGTTTCTGTCTGTGTTTCTTACGTTTTGCTTCCTTTCCTCCTCCCATCGCTCAGTTTCTTGGCGCAGCTGGAACTTCGCGAAACTCGCAGACCCTCGGAAGCGCCGTCACAGACCTGAAACTTTCCTACAATGCAATGCAATACCAAGTTTCGAAACTCCCGCCAAAACCACGCGAGCCGGGGGAACAAAGCATACAGTCGGACATTTTCGAAGTTGTTCCGCGTTAATTACACCCATGGAAGTTGTTAAGACGACCACACGAGTCTGCGTTGTTTTGCTGTTCGCAGAACCTGTCGATACTCCGTGGCGAGAAACTTCTTTTTCGCTGGTATCGATCAATTCGAGAGGTATCTTTCGAGGGAACCATTATTTACGACGAAAACTTGGCTAGTAATTACGCAAACGTTCTGTATACAAGTTTGAATTCATTTTCAATTAAATAAACAATTTGTAAACTGTCATATAATGAATAGGAATTGCTTAAACTTCTTTAGATATGTAGCGTCAAAATAAATTTCAAAATAAACATAGATGGCAGCATAAAATATAACAGTAGTTATATTCATTGGATAGAGGATGAAGAGCCTTTTAAAATGAGCGTTGAGATATTTCTAAAATAAATATATTTTAACAATTGTATGAGCTCTTCTGTAAATCTCCAAAGTGACTTGATAATTGTTATAGAAACTATCTTTTCATACATAAACTTAATTTTAATGGAACTCATTAAACTAAATTGTGTTTGGAAATTTTAATATTACTTTTCTTGAAATATATTTACATTCGACTTGATACTTAAATAGTTAGTAAAAATCTAAAATATTCCTTTAAAATATTATTAATGATGTGGTCCATTTTTCTGACTGAAAAGTAAACAATTTTATTTTTTGTAAAGTTTAAGTTTGACGCTAAACCTACTGATACTTCATATATACCCATTCCTAACAAGACTGATCAAATGATCAGTCGTATAATCAATAGGAATTGCTGAAACATCTTTGGGTATGTAGCGTCAAAATAAATATCAAAATAAATATAGAAGGCAGCAAAAAATTATAACAGCAGTTATATTCATTGGATAGAGGATGAAGAGCCCTTTAAAATGACTGCTCATTTAAATCGATAACATAATTAGTTCCGGAGATATGACGATTTTAGTTTCAAGTCGAGCGTCAAAGTAAATGTCAAAATAAACATAGAAGTTAGCATAAATTATAGTAGTTGTTACGTTCATAGGATAGAGGATGAAAAGCCCTTTAAAATGAGCGTTTGTGCGAGTCGATAGCTTTATTAGTTCCGGTGATACGACGATTTTAGTTTCAAGTCGAGCGTCAAAGTAAATGTCAAAATAAACATAGAAGTTAGCATAAATTATAGTAGTTGTTACGTTCATAGGATAGAGGATGAAAAGCCCTTTAAAATGAGCGTTTGTGCGAGTCGATAGCTTTATTAGTTCCGGAGATATAGCGATTTTAATTTCAAGTCGATGCGGTGGCTAGTTCCGGAGATATAAGGCTTCGAAGTTTGTTTACGTTTCATCGAGATCAATGAACTCGCGCGCGCGACAATAGTAAACAGTGCGTAGTAAATTCTTGGAAATACTACGCCCGAAACTAGGTCACTCGGTCTCGACTCACGTGCGACAAGGAGGTACGACGCGACGCGTCAGACGGAGACAGAGATAGTCAAATTAAGAAAAATACCCTTTTACATAAATTACGATATCTCGAAAACGGAAAGTCCGATCGACAAAAACCAAAAACCATTTCAAAGAGAAAGGTTTACCGCCGCTAATAATGGCTCAATTATGGCAAAAACACTAGTAGTTTCGGAATTGCACGCGTCCAAAGTTTTGATATTTTTAATACGCATTAATAGGCTATTATACGCGAGCCGGACAGTGAGACAGTCGAATTAAAAAAATTACCTTTTACATAAATTACGATATCTCGAAAACGGAAAGTCCGATCGACGAAAACCGAAAGCCATTTTAAAGAGGAAGGTTTACCGCCGCTAACAATGGATCAATAATTAATAAAACAGTAGTGATTTCGGAACTGCACGCGTCTAAAGTTTTATTATTTTTAATACGTGTTATAGGCTTTTACAAGACGAAGAGTGAAATTTTTAAAATTACGGTTTCATTTAATTTACGATATCTTCAAAACGGGAAGTCGGATTGACAAAAACCAAAAGCCATTTTAAAGGGGAGGCCTTGCTGCTTCTAACAGTGGCTTAATTATTAATTTATACTAGTAGTTTCGGAACTGCACGAGTCTAAAGTTTTATTATTTTTAATACGCGTTATAGAGACTCCCCTTTCAACTTTACTATACATATATTTCCTATTTATAAGATAACCAAAATGTAATACAAAATTTTGTCAAAAGTTCACAATTTCTATTAAATGTAAGTTGACAGTTTCAATTTTTAATTTATAAAATCAGATTTTATACAACTTGTTCTATTTATAATGATAATTTCTACTAAATTTACGGTCGATATCTTCGATTTCTTGATTCTAAAAATCAAAAGCGTTTCGTATAAATGAACTGTAAATTTAGCTTCGTGCGATTCGTTAATAACAATTAAGAAAAGTTAATCAAAAAGGCAGAAATACTCCATTGGGGCTATTAAACGGAACTGTAACTCTATCGACGAGGAGAAACTGGTAGAGGTGACAGAAAATTTATGGACTTCCAAGGTCTCTGACTTCTGTTCGAGTGGAACCTGAACCGGGACTATTGTTAGGCCGTGTTTTCACCGGATGTCGCTTTGAGGACTGGGCGTCTGGCCACCGGAGCGTCTGGATAGTATTTGCAAGACCTGCAGGCCATACTTCGAATTGCTCTTCGACCATTGCGTTTATTTCATACTCCGCATATCACACGTTAACATTTTCATACGCAATTATACTTTATATCATCATTTTAAATATTTACATAATTCACAAACGCCATACTGAACATTTTGACCAAAAATAAAATTAACACTAGATTTACGGAAACCGTCAATTTGACGGATATCTGATTCCATATTTAAAATTGCAGAACCCGTAAATATTATTTTCTAACAACTTATGTTAAATTTGATTAATGCAATGGCATGAATACATATTCTAATTAAAAGAAAAATCGTATTTTAAGGTAATCGTCAACAAGAAAGGTATCAATAAATATACGTGTAAATCTAATGTTAAATAAATATTCTAGCTTGCACGAGACTGCTAATTAGTAACTTATTGACTGTTTTCAAGTTCCATTAGCGTCGATATAAACTAACTCTCGAATCGAACGATTTCTCGAGTTGTTTCCCCCGCGATTTCAATTTCCTATTCTCAGACTGAATTTTTTGGCAAATCGATGGTTAAAGAAGAGTCCTGTGGACGGATTAAGGATTTCCAGCGAATATTACCAAAGCATCTGGGGGAGAAAAGGTTCGTTGGCGAAAAGCCAGGGAATCCGTAAGACCTTACACCGTAGTCGTCATCGCGATCGTTTGAGCGCGGCCTCGTCTTCAGCAATATCACTGAGCATTGTGCATTGTCTGCCGCGTATATCCGTGCCTTCGGTGCTCCGTCGGTTCCATGCATATGGATGGACTGTGTGCACTTTTCTATGCTCCGCTCCCGAAGAATGGTCGACCATCACCGTCGTACAAAGACGCTGGAAGAAAGAAAAAATGAGAACAGGCACCTTTGGGAATCGCGGGGATACGCGTTTGTCGATCGCCGAGACGCCTTTGCAGATTTTTAAAACGCGACTTGGCCGTCTCACTTTCATACTGGAAAACACGAACCCTTAGAAGCTATCTTACGAGAAATTCTCAAAGAAAAATCCAGTGCACCTTTGACTTTTTGATGGATACATTCTATTAGCAATTTTCCTCTTCGTGTCAAATTCTTACTCCTTAATAGTAATTTTTTACGAATTTGGTTTTTGAGTTTTTCAAATAGATCAGTGGATGGGGTTGGTAGGAGTGAAAATCGTAATGGTGGAATTCGAAAGAAATTAGTGATGCTATTATTTAGAAATTTTCTATATATTTTTGTTTTATTTCAAATATATTAATATTATATTTGTGTATTCTATTTTTGAGTTTTTCAAATAGATCAGTGAATAGGGTTGTTACAACTGTAAATGGTAATGGTAGAATTCGAAAGAAAATAGTACCTACAGTTATTTAAAAATTTTCTATATATTTCTGTTTTATTTCAAATATAACATTAATATATTAATGTATTCTCTTTTTGAGTTTTTCCAATAGATTAATGGATGGGGTTGTTAGAACTGTAAATTATAATGGTGAAATTCGAAAGAAATTAGTGATGCTATTATTTAGAAATTTTCTATATATTTTTGTTTTAATTTAAATATATTAATGTTATATTTGTGTATTCTATTTTTGAGTTTTTCAAATAGATCAGTGGATAGGGTTATTACAACTGTAAATGGTAATGGTAGAATTCGAAAGAAAATAGTACCTACAGTTATTTAAAAATTTTCTATATATTTCTGTGTTATTTCAAATACATTAATAATATATTTATCTATTCTATTTTTGAGGTTTTAAAATAGATCAGTGGATCAAGGTATTAGAATTGTAAATCGTAATGGTAGAATACAGAAGAAAATAATACCTGGTATTATTTAAAAATTTTCTATCTCTGATTTATATATTCATCTTTTGTATATCTCTGTTTTATTTTAGATATAACAATATTATATTTGTGTATTCTATTTTTGAATTTTATAAATAGATCAATGGATGGGGTTTTTACAACTGTAAATGGTAATGGTGGAATTCGAAAGAAAATAATACTTACTATTATTTAAAAATTTTCTATATATTTCTGTGTTATTTCAAATGTATTAATAATATCTTTGTGTATCCTATTTTTGAGTGTTTCAAATAGATTAATGGACGGGGTTGTTAGAACTGTAAATTATAATGGTGAAATTCGAGAGAAATTGGTGATGCTATTACTTAGAAATTTTCTATATATTTCTGTGTTATTTCAAATATATTAATAATATCTTTCTGTATTCTATTTTTGAGTTTTCCAAATAGATCAATGGATGGGTTTGTTGGAACCATAAATCATAATGGTAAAATTCGAAAGAAAATAGTACCTAGAATTATTTAAAAATTTTCTCTATATTACTGTATTATTTCAAATATATTACTAATGTATTTGTCTATTCTATTTTTGAGTCTTTCAAATAGATCAGTGAATGAGGTTGTTAAAACCATAAATCATAATGGTGGGTTTCGAAAGAAATTTGTGGTACTCTCATTTAAAAATTTTCTACATATTTCTGTTTCATTTCGACTATATCACATTCTGTTGCAACTTCAATTTTCTATTTTATTTTCATAGGAGAGTAATTAAAGACGAACGTGAATTCTGAGTGCATTTCGAAGATTTCGGATTCTTCTAAGAGTTACTAGGTACCTGTTACTTGCGCGTGGAAGTACTCTCGTTGCCAAGTGACCATCTTTTCCACTCGACAACAAAGTGGAAGGGACGAGGTTCTCACGCAATCATCAAGGTTGCATTTACCTAGGGCCTTCTGTCTCGCGATATCAGACATAGGCTTCTTGAGACGCGTAGCTGGAAAGTGAAGAGCACGGACCACCTGGTGTCACGTAAATATTGTAATAGCGAGCAAAGAAACCTGGGGACACTCGAGACACGGCGGAAAATGATATGTAAAGGGAACCACGGCCAGACGCATAAAAATGACAATCCGATAGCTCGAAATCCGCCGTGTTTCTCCTATTTCGTATCGACCAGCTTCGCGGAACCTTTTCCACTCGAACGCGTATCCGAGATTCTCGGAATAAATATTTCTTTAACGAAACGGGTCAACAAGAGCTCCGCAAACTATCATAGACTTCGTATTGTAGACATTTTTCTAATTTCGTAACGCTTTTTCAATTTTTATATTCGACCTTCGTTCGAAGATGTTCGAGGAAGTTGTCGACTGTTTGAAAGGCTGTATTTTTTTAATAATTGCCCCTATGAGCTATTACGTGTTAAATATTGCTGTAAATGGGATAAATTGTCCGCGACAGTCCCCCGGGAGTTTCGTTATTACGACTTTATGAAAGTTTTCACCAGTTCTTTCAGCCGGGAAGTTTTTTATTGAGAAAGTTTGGTAATGGCTGGTAGTTTGAGAGAGATACGTCAAGTAGACATTCTGCTTATTGCAATATGTTGCTGTAATTATTAATTTAAAATTGTTGGGAAATTAGAAAACCTTGGAAACCAATTTCAATTAGTTTAGTAAATTATTAAATTATTAAACTCTACCGTAAATCATAGAAAGGGTTGAGAATGTGCAATTATAGCTCACTATACAGGGTCGAAAAATTTTTGGTCGAAAAATTTAGGCACCTACCCCCTGTCGATTTTTCTTAAAAATTCCTTTTTCATTTTTAGTAATTTTGTTTCACGCCCTACAGAAAAGTTGTCTAATACTTTTTTATAGGTACCCATGGGCTCTACTTCAGACAAAAGTTTCATTGAAATATATTCACTATCGTAGGAGTTATGGCTGTTTGCAAATTGGACCATTTTTATGGGGGTTTTCTCATTATGGGGGTCAAGGACCAACTTTTCGAATATTTTTGCAATTTCTACATATTCTCCACCAAAATACGCGTAGTTTGCTTTTTTAAACATTAAAATCGTCCAATCCGTTGAAAAGTTATGACGTTTTAAAGATTTCCACGAAAATTCGGGCAGACATTTCTGGCTAGAAATTATATTTTCGATAAGGAATTTTTTTCTCGAAACTGAGTAGGATTTCGAGGGTATGTCTAATGACTAAAAGTGATTGTAGTTGATTCCCGCAACCGAAAATTATTTTTCCAAAACGATTTGAAATTTTTTTTTTTCCGTCGAAAAATTTCACACCTTCTCGAATTTTTATCTAGGAAATGAGTAGGATTTCGGAGGTATATCTAATGACCAAAAATGATTGTAATTGACCCCCGCAACCGAAAATAATTTTTTCAGAATTAATTAAAAATTTTTTTTTTGGTCGAAAAATTTAGGCACCTACCCCCCGTCGATTTTTCTTAAAAATTCCTTTTTCATTTTTAGTAATTTTGTTTCACGCCCTACAGAAAAGTTGTCTAATACTTTTTTATAGGTACCCATGGGCTCTACTTTAAAAAAAAGTTTCATTGAAATATATTCAGAATTGTAGGAGTTATGGCTGTTTGAAAATTGGACCATTTTTATGGGGTTTTTCTAATTTTGCGGGGTCAGGGACCAACTTTTCGAATATTTTTGCAATTTCTACATATTCTCCACCAAAATACGCGTAGTTTGCTTTTTTAAACATTAAAATCGTCCAATCCGTTGAAAAGTTATGACGTTTTAAAGATTTCCACGAAAATTCGGGCAGACATTTCTGGCTAGAAATTATATTTTCGGTAAGGAATTTTTTTCTCGAAACTGAGTAGGATTTCGAGGGTGTGTCTAATGACTAAAAGTGATTGTAGTTGATTCCCGCAACCGAAAATAATTTTTCCAAAACGATTTGAAATTTTTTTTTTTCCGTCGAAAAATTTCACACCTTCTCGAATTTTTATCTAGGAAATGAGTAGGATCTCGGAAGTATATCTAATGACCAAAAATGATTGTAATTGACCCCCGCAACCGAAAATAATTTTTTCAGAATTAATTAAAAATTTTTTTTTTGGTCGAAAAATTTAGGCACCTGCCCCCTGTCGATTTTTCTTGAAAATTCATTTTTCATTTTTAATAATTTTGTTTGACGCCCTACAGAAAAGTTGTCTAATACTTTTTTGTAGGTACCCATGAGCTCTACTTCAGAAAAAAGTTTCATTGAAATATATTCACAATTGTAGGAGTTATGGCTGCTTGAAAATTGGACCATTTTTATAGGGGTTTTCTTATTTTAGGGGGTTAAGGAACAACTTTTCGAATATTTTTAGAATTTCTACTTATTCTACACTAAAATATGCGTCGTTTGCTTTTTTAAACATTAAAATCGTCCAATCCGTTCAGATGTTATGATGTTTTAAAGATTTTCATGAAAATTCGGGCAGACATTTCTGGCCAGAAATTATATTTTCGGTAAGGAATTTTTTTCTCGAAACTGAGTAGGATTTCGGGGATATGTCTGTTGACCAAAAGTACTTGCAATTGACCCCTGCAACTAAAAATAATTTTTCCAAGACGATTCGAAAGTCTTTTTTTTCACCCAAAACTTTCAGCACTTACTCGAATTTTTTTCTAGAAAGTGGGTAGGATTTCGGAATTATGTGTATTCACCAAAAATGATTGTAATTAACCCCCGCAACCGGATATAATTTTTCCAAAACGATTTGAAATTTTGGAATTTAATTGTTAATAACTTTTTAACGAAGCTTCCATCAACAAATTGGTATTCTTGATTTTCGTCTTATTTTCGCCTCTAGAACCCCCCATTAAAATTTTTCCTAGAGGTGGCCGAACACCCTGTATAGAAAAATAACATAAACTGGAAGCCTACTAGGCAAGGTTTAAATAAATAAAGAATAGAAAACTTGGAAACTCTTCACACAGCTTGAGAAACATTATTATTCTATATTTCTATAATACTTAAAAATCTAAATATTTCAAACAATAAAATAAACTAAATTAATATGAGAATAGGAAAACGAAAATAACTATGGTCCTAACACTAACGTTTTAACACACATAATTTGCATTGCATTTCTATTCCCTAGCCCACCACGTTCGCAGGAGATTCTATGTTATTAAACCTCCATTTTGCACTACGAATAACACATATGTTTAGCTAATAATACCCATCAATCAAACGCGAAGAACCAGGCTCGTACACGAGTGCCACGTCGCTCAATATGTTAATACCTATACACGGTTACGAGTCACACTAATTTATTTTCAACAAAGTGATCAATCATGCGCGTACGGTGATCCATTACCTACAAAACGATGCATGATACGCGAACCCTGCCTATTGTCTCTCAATAATGTGGCGCAAACAATTAACCGTTCCATTCCTATTGTAGCCACACGCTCTCATAGTCATCAAATAAAATATTACTATCGTTTAGATCGCGACTTCTCGATCTTCGACGCTTCCGTACTGGTCCAGCAACTTTGTGAAGACTGATTTATTAAGACTATACACTCCACAATTTAAAAGCTATTACAATATATCAAAACTTTATCGAGAAATTAAAATTGCACATGTCTGCCAACCCAAATATTTCGATTTCTAAAATTCTTAACGTTTAAATAAATATTTATCCACACCATGAATTCTAATTTAAAACGGTTGTTTAATACCCAAATAAAATTTTTGCTCTCAGACGCGAATTGATAAATAAAAAGCAGAGATTTCGTCTCGTCTCGCTACGTTTGCGACAGTTTCGTTCGAGAGACTATTCATCCGTTCTTCAATTCGCAAAGAGAAGTTTCTTGACTTCGTTAACCCTTCAGCGAGGATTATTTACTTATCGCTGAATAGTCGACGTTGAAACGCACCCTCTTTCGCGTAACCGAGATGCGCCAGGTTTGAAGGGTAGTCTATCCCCTCCCATGGTTAATGCTTTCTCGACTCGTCTCGAACAAAGTGGCAAAGTTTTGCACCGAAAACCGAGCAAAATTTCGCGACACCGAGACCTCGCGGGGGCGCAAAATTCAGCTCGTTTTGCTCGACGGTGTTTCTTTCGCGTCGTTCGTTTACGCGTCTATGCAGCCACACGTGCGTCTGCGGTTGTAATCCGCAGTTCGTGCGCGAGCACTCCGCAGGAGAAAGAGTCTTGCTACGTCTGGAACGTCGAATCGATATTTGTTCAGCCCCTGCTGCGACGATGAGGCGCAGGGGGTAGTTTGTGTCACGTTTTTGCGAGCGAACGTTGAAAGGACTCCGCCACTCGGAATTTCGGCGGCCATTTTCTACGCCACTTGACTCTTTCGCGTTGAATTTGATGCTCGGTGGAATCTTCAGTATCAAAAACTTTAATATAAACAGTGGGCACAGTAGAGTTTCAAAGACAGGGTTAATTTCAAGCAAAATTCATTTTTATATATTTTGCCCACGTTAGCATGCTTAAAAAATATAATCTGGACGATATTGTTGTTCTGAGGTATTCTTTAAGCGTCAGAGAGGGTAACTGAATTTTTTCAGAATTTTGAAAAGATTTTAAGTTTAGTTATTTGGGGTAGGTAGATTGTGTCACGTTTTTACAAGAAACTCAACGCTGAAAGGACTGTGTCACTTGGAATTTCAGCGGCCATTTTCTACGCCACTTGACTCTTTCGCGTCGAATTTGATGCTAGGTGGAATTTTCAGTATCAAAAACTTCAATATAAACAGTAGGCACAGTAGAGTTTCAAAGACAGGGTTAATTTCAAGCAAAATTTATTTTTATATTTTTTTGGCCACGTTTGCATACTTAAAAAATATAATCTGGACGATATTGCTGTTGTGAGATATTCTTTAAGTGTCAGAGAGGGTACCTGATTTTTTTCAAAATTTTTAAAAGATTTTAAGTTTATTTATTTAGGGTAGGTAATTTGTGTCACGTTTTTACAGGAAACTCAACGCTGAAAGGACTGTGTCACTTGGAATTTCAGCAGCCATTTTCTCCCCCATTTGACTCTTTCGCGTCGAATTTGATGCACGGTGGAATCTTCAGTATCAAAAACTTTAATATAAACAGTGGGCACAGTAGAGTTTCAAAGACAGGGTTAATTTCAAGCAAAATTCATTTGTATATATTTTGCCCACGTTTGCATGCTTAAAAAATATAATTTGGACGATATTGCTGTTGTGAGATATTCTTTAAGCGTCAGAGAGGATAACTGAATTTTTTCAGAATTTTGAAAAGATTTTAAGTTTAGTTATTTAGGGTAGGTAGTTTGTGTTACGTTTTTACAAGAAACTCAACGCTGAAAGGACTGTGTCACTTGGAATTTCAGCGGCCATTTTCTACGCCACTTGACTCTTTCGCGTCGAATTTGATGCTCGGTGGAATCTTCAGTATCAAAAACTTCAATATAAACAGTGAGCACAGTGGAGTTTCAAAGACAGGGTTAATTTCAAGCAAAATTCATTTTTATATATTTTGCGCACATTTGCATACTTAAAAAATATAATCTAGACGATATTGCTGTTGTGAGATATTCTTTAAATGTCAGAGAGGGTAACTGAATTTTTTCAGAATTTTGAAAAGATTTTAAGTTTAGTTATTTGGGGTAGGTAGTTTGTGTCACGTTTTTACAGGAAACTCAACGCTGAAAGGACTGTGTCACTTGGAATTTCAGCGGCCATTTTCTACGCCACTTGACTCTTTCGCGTCGAATTTGATGCTCGGTGGAATCTTCAGTATCAAAATCTTCAATATAAACAGTGGGCACAGTGGAGTTTCAAAGACGGGGTTAATTTTAAGCAAAATTCATTTTTATATTTTTTTGGCCACGTTTGCATGCTTAAAAAATATAATCTAAACGCTATTATTTTTGTGAGATATTCTTTAAGCGTCAGAGAGGGTAACTGAATTTTTTCAGAATTTTGAAAAGATTTTAAGTTTAGTTATTTAGGGTAGGTAATTTGTGTCACGTTTTTACAGAAAACTCAACGCTGAAAAGACTGTGTCACTTGGAATTTCAGCAGCCATTTTCTCCGCCACTTGACTCTTTTGTATCGAACTGATTATTCGATGAATTTTTAATATAAAAAATTGTAATTTGAACCCTCTGTGGACACGAAAAATTTATTAAAGCATTGCTGATTTCAAGCAAAATTTATTTTTACATTTTATGGTTACGTTTGCAGGCTTAAAGAATATAATCTAAACGCTATTATTTTTTGAGATGTTGTTTAAGTGTCAAGGATGGTAACTGAATTTTTTCTGAATTTTTAAAACACTTTAACTTTAATTATTTATGGTAGGTAGTTTATGTCACGTTTTTACAGCAGCCATTTTCTCCGCCACTTGACTCTTTTGTATCGAACTGATTATTCGATGAATTTTTAATATAAAAAATTGTAATTTGAACCCTCTGTGGACACGAAAAATTTATTAAAGCATTGCTGATTTCAAGCAAAATTTATTTTTACATTTTATGGTTACGTTTGCAGGCTTAAAGAATATAATCTAAACGCTATTATTTTTTGAGATGTTGTTTAAGTGTCAAGGATGGTAACTGAATTTTTTCTGAATTTTTAAAACACTTTAACTTTAATTATTTATGGTAGGTAGTTTATGTCACGTTTTTACAGCAGCCATTTTCTCCGCCACTTGACTCTTTTGTATCGAACTGATTATTCGATGAATTTTTAATATAAAAACTTGTAATTTGAACCCTCTGTGGACACGGAAAATTTATTAAAGCACTGCTGATTTCAAACAAAATTTATTTTTACATTTTATGGTTACGTTTGCATGCTTAAAAAATATAATCTGAACGATATTATTATTGCAATATATTCTTGAGACGTCAGAGATGATATCTGAAATTTTTCAGAATTTTAGAACACTTTAATCCTGATTGGCCTTCAAAAACCTAAGGGTGTCCCTGGAGGGTTATATAATTTAAGAGAATCAGCTCTGTTGATCTCAACTTTGACATCTATTATAGAAGTTCTTATCATAACGAACCTTCGTAAAATTTTAGACGTCGTTCATCGTTTTTTTCACAAAGTTATTAACAAAAAAGTGTCATCAATTGCTTTGCATTTCCTATTAGAAACAAAACCTCTAAAGCTCCTATTAAAAATTCCAAAAACACAACTATGTCTTCGATACACACTCCAGAATTTCAAAACATACTTCCATATAAAATACAAATTAATATTTCCTCCAGTAATCTCAAATTTTGCTCATTCTCACCATCCTTGCATTACGATTCCAAATTAAATACCTAAACAAGTCAAACAAAAATTATTAGTTAATTTTATATTACCAAAAATGTTACGAGAGGTTTTCCGTGGAGTCGCGTTTCGAAATTGAAATTAAATGCTGTTTCAGCGTGTGTCCCACACGAGGTCGAGTAACCGTAATTTTATGAGCGAGATTTCGTTTTTTTTTTTTTTTTTCTCGAATTCGCGTGCCTGTTCCGCGCGTTGGAACACTTTTGTCCGAGCGTAATGCAATTCACGACGGTGACAAATTGCGGGGGCCAGAAACGCGTTTTTCTACGCGGCGGTCGGCGTGTTTGCGTTACGCAATCGTTCGCCGTCGAAATTACTTTTCCGAGCTGGCGGCGAAAGAGCGAGAAACAATAGGATCGTTGTCCGGTTGCCTTGTAATTTCGTAGCTGTAATTTTCGCGCGGCTCCTCCGCTGTCAGAAAAGAGATTTAAAAACCATTCGAAACCCTCGCCCCTTCGTCTCGCGTGTCCGCGACGCATCGACGAGCACAAAGGAATCCTGGTCTCGATTTCTCCCGCGTATATTCGACCTTCGCGAAACGTTTTCCTACCAATCGCCAGCAATCATTATCGTTTGTTCGAAATAACAAAAAAAGATGCTGGGAAAAAAAACAATTTTCACTTGGGAAATGAAAAATTCATTCAAAATCGTTAAAAATTCGTTCAAAATGCAAATATAAATATTTAGAAATCGATGACAAATCGTGTGACAACTTCAGAGATTAATTTTATGTTGAAATTGCATTGTAAATTGTCTGGAACTGATATTGTATTGAGAACGATGCACGATTAACAGTTAACTTTGGAGTAAAGATTTCCAGAGTTTAGGAATAAAATTTTATCTCTGTTTGAAAGTTAGAAGTCCTGAGAAGGTGTCCATTTTGTGGGGAAAAGTGTGGATCGAAAATGGGACTAGTTTGTGTAGGGTAAAATCATGCATAGAGTCTCGAAACAAGAGCTGTTCTGGTGATTTCAATGCGTGGGAGTAGGAACGCGTGTCCTTTCCTCTATTTCGTAGCATATTAATGTTTCTGGTGTTCCTTATGCATTTTGTGACTCTACGTATTATAGTTTACCCTGTCTTTTAACAAATTAAACAAGTATTCGATATTATTACACGTTAGAAAATTAAATAAAATAATTGTTGCAATAAATACACGACGATTGGTGTGTCTTTTTGTTCTTAGATGCAGTAACTCTTCATTAATTCTTTTACTCCATATTTTACGATGTTAATATTTCCATTATTATTTCTACTCTTACCTGATCGTATCTCCTAACAAATGAATGAAACAAATATTCGATATTATTACTCTAAATTTAAATACATAAATATTGCTATATGGATGTGAAAAGATCCCACAGATCGCCGTTTCCGTATTTATTTTAATTACAGTCGCGCGAGCGTTAATCAATTTTGTTGATGCGTTGGGTGAAAGTCAAGTAGAGCCATAAATTAATGGGTTAAGAAGTTTTCGTTAGAATCTTGCGAAGTTGAGGGCGCGCTAAACGTCGATTAGCAATGGCGTATGAACCCGCGCTGTCTCCTTCGAGTTAGGGGGATTTCGAAATTGGGTAATTAATTTAGTGGACTGTCGAGGGCACGCTTTCCAGATGACGATCGACTCCCAGGTCCCTGCACGTACTCGAGCCCTTGAAGTGGCGGACGTCGCCTAATATACGGATACGTTTCGAGTAATGTCGTTTAGGCGCAGGGGCACGTTAATCGTCGACACTTGGCCGCGATTTACGAGGCAATTTCAATGAACGCCACAGTTCGCCGACCAGATCTATTTTTTCCACAGCGAAACTTCCATTGAGAATACTTTCGAAATTATCGAGAGTCGAAGATTAGAAAAAATTTCAACGAGAGAGAATTATTTTTCAATTTATTTTGAAACTTAAATTTTAAATAACAAATCAGTTAATATAAGCTGTCCTTGTGGTTTCTTTTATTGTATTAATTTGATTTATAATCGCGTGTTGGATTCGTTCAAAAATAAAATAGCTTAGGGTGACAGTAGACAGATTCTTTATCTTCTCTGTTCCTGTTTCATATCTGCATTAAAAAATAAATACAAATATCTGGAGTTCAATAATTGTATACGATACAATTTTTGTATAATTTCCTTTGTCAATCGCGAAGGGAAGAAGTAATTTTCAACGCACACAGGTGCTGGAGGAAAAAGGGGTTGAAAATAATTCCTTTTTTGTTAGGTTCTTCGCGTTTGCGTGCATAAAAAATATAATCTGATCGATATTATCATTGCCATATACTCTCGAGACGTCAAAGGTGATGCCTGAATTTTTTCTGAATTTTTAAATCACTTCAACCCTGATTGATCAGGTAGTTTGTGTCAGGTTTTAGGAAGCAACTGATCATTTAAAGGACTCTTGTACTCGAAACTTTGTCAGCCATTTTATATTACCATTACAATATAGTCTTAAGACATCAGAGGTGATACCAGAATTTTTTCAGAATTTTTAAAGCACTTCAACCCTGATTATTTTTCTTTTACTTATTGCATCTGCAAGAAAGTAAACTACTCTGCTTCAACACTAAATTTACGTACATTAATTGCACACATTTATTATTGAAACCCATTATATGGTCGGTTAAATAAAAATTTGTCGTTTCATTTACTATTTCTTTTTAATATAAATTGCCAACAAATATGAGTTCTGTAATTTCACGTATAAAATCTGAAACTCTGTCAGATCGACCAACCCCAGTATATCTAATGTTACAAAAATAAATACAAATTTCCAGTAGACCGGATCGATTACATTACAATCTTTATATAATTATCTAATACGTCCCGAGGCAGGATAAACTTTCTTTCGCGAATCTCAAAGGGAATAAATAATTTCCAACGGCCTGCAGGTGCTGGGAAAAGGGGTTAAAAATAATTCCTCGGCCGTTAGGTCTGGGTTAAGGTCGCATAAAACATATAATTTGACCAATATTATCATTGCAATATATTCTCGAGACGTCGAAGGTGATGCCAGAATTTTTTCAGAATTTTTAAAACACTTCAACCCTGATTATTTTTCTTTTACTTATTGCATCTGCAAGAAAATAAACCACTCTGCGTCAACACTAAATTTACATACATTAATTGCACACATTTATTATTGAAACCCATTATATGGTCGGTTAAATAAAAATTTGTCGTTTCATTTACTATTTCTTTTTAATATAAATTGCCAACAAATATGAGTTCTGTAATTTCACGTATAAAATCTAAAACCCTGTCAGATCGACCAACTCCCGTATATCTAGTGTTACAAAAATAAATACAAATTTCCAGTAGACCGGATCGATTACACTAAAATCTTTACATAATTATCTAATACGTTCCGAGGCTGGATAAACTTTCTTTCGCGAATCTCAAAGGGAATAAATAATTCCCAACAGCCTGCAGGTGCTGGGAAAAGGGGTTAAAAATAATTCCTCGGCCGTTAGGTTTGGGTTAAGGTCGCATAAAACATATAATTTGACCAATATTATCATTGCAATATATTCTCAAGACGTCGAAGGTGATACCAGAATTTTTCCAGAATTTTTAAATCACTTCAACCCTGATTATTTTTCTTTTACTTATTGCATCTGCAAGAAAATAAACTACTCTGCTTCAACACTAAATTTACATACATTAATTGCACACATTTATTATTGAAACCCATTATATGGACGGTTAAATAAAAATTTGTCGTTTCATTTACTATTTCTTTTTAATATAAATTGCCAACAAATATGAGTTCTGTAATTTCACGTATAAAATCTGAAACCCTGTCAGATCGACGAACCCTCGATTACATTACAATCTTTATATAATTATCTAATACGTCCCGAGGCAGGATAAACTTTCTTTCGCGAATCTCAAAGGGAATAAATAATTTCCAACGGCCTGCAGGTGCTGGGAAAAGGGGTTAAAAATAATTCCTCGGTTGTTTCGCGGGATTCACCCTCGTTGGAGTCTCGAACGCACGCGAGGATTATCGATCGTTATCGATCGTTGCCAGAGGCGTTGCAGGAATCGCGTTCCGCTTCCTGTTGCGCTCCTTCGCGATAATTGACGCGCCACTTATTACTCTTATTGTCGACTTTATTCTCCTAGGACAGGGTCGCGGACAATGACCACCGATCGTTGGGTTTACTCACCCGGGACCATCTTTTTCTTTTACAGAGGCCGAATGCTGCGTCGGCGAAGCTGCCGGGGAGGCGTGCTGGGAACCTTGTTACTGCGTCCTCCTGCAGGACGAACAGACCCTCACGGCTTACAGGAGCGAGGACATGGCCGTGAGTACATTACTTCTCTTTTATCCACCGCGAAAACTACCCTCCAATTTGGCTGGCATTAGCCACCACCTTTTATCATCGACTCGCGCGTCCTTCTTGTTAAAGAACATCGTATTTCGCTTTCCGTGCGCTGGAATTCTTCATTTTTTATACCAGAAGCGGTGGGGAATAATTTCGTTGCATCCAGCGAGGGCAAATCTCTTGCAATATTCGAGCGATTATTGCCCCACGAATAAATCAATATGTCTCGATTTATTATTGCTGATTTTATATCTGATTTTATAGAATTGTTAACTACACAATTTGGAATTTTAGTTATTTTTGTGAGTTTGATTTAATTTATGAATCCTATTTAAATTTATAGTTTTTGAGGTTTCAACTTGGGGGTTAATTGTTTCAGAATTTTAAGAAAACAATTAGTAGTATAGAGAAAGCCTGGGATAATATGGATTTTTACACGAAATTTTGTTGTTATTGTTATTGGGGAATTTTTAGGTTTTACTACTGTAAAAATTCTATCAAGATTAAATTTTATAATGCACTCAATAAGTATTCTCATTGAGACTTGTTCGACTTGAGGGTAATTATTACTCTGTTTTTTATCAGAACAGTCTATAATTTTCTCACTGGAGACATTTGAAAAAGCACAGTTAAATTTTGCTTATCATATTTGCTTATATAGAACTTCAACAATTTTTTAAACCAGTCTACAATATGTATTCTCCCAATAAATTCAAAAAGAAATCAGTTCAATAGTATAATTTCTAAAAGCAGGTTTATAATCACATTTACTTATATAGAACTTCAACAATTTTTCAAACCAGTCTACAATATGTATCCTTCCAAGAAAAACAAAATGAAATCAGTTCAATGGAATAATTTCTAAAAACACACATTTGCTTATACAGGGTGTTCGGCCACCCCTGGGAAAAATTTTAATGGAAGATTCTAGAGGCCAAAATAAGACGAAAATCAAGTATATCAATTTCTTGACTAAGGTTCCGTTAAAAGTTATTAAAAAATTAAATTAAAAAATTTCAAATCATTGTGAAAAAATTATTCTTGGTTGCAGGGGTCAGTTACAATCAGTTTTTGTGAATACACATATCCCCGAAATCCTACCCACTTTCGAGAAAAAAATTCGTTACCGAAAATATAATGTCTGATTATGAATGAATGATTCCCCTCAAATTTCATGTGTTTCAAATCGTTCTAAAAAAATTATTTTTAGTTACGGGGGTCGATTACAATCATTTGTGGTGAATATATATACCCTCGAAATCCTACGTACTTTCGAGAAAAAAATTCCTAAACGAAATTAGAATGAGGCCTGAAATGGTTCCTCGAAAATGTGAATCTTTAAAACATCATAACTCCTGAACGGAGTGGACGATTTCAATGTTTCAAACGGCAAACAACGCGTATTTTGGTGAAGAATATGTACAAATTCTAACAATGTTGAAGAAGTTGTTCCTTGACCCCGGAAAATTAGAAAAATCCCATAAAAATGGTCCAGTTTTCAAAGAGTCATAACTTCCACAATAGTGAATATATTTAATTGAAATTTTGGTGGGAACTAGAGTTCATGGGTACCTACAAAAAAGTATTAGACAACTTTTCTGTACAGCGTCAACCAAATTAGTTACACATGAAAAACGAATTTTTAAGGAAAATCGACAGGGGGTTGGTGCCTACATTTATCGACGAAAAAAAAAATTTCAAATCGTTCTGGAAAAATTATTTTCGGTTGCGAGGGTCAATTACAATCATTTTTGGTCAATATACATACCCTCGAAATCCTATCCACTTTCGAGAAAAAAATTCAGTACTGGCGGAACCTTAAACGTTAATAACTTTTTAACGAAGCCTCCATCAACAAATTGGTATTCTTGATTTTCGTCCTACTTTGGCCTCTAGAATCTCCCATTACAATTTTCCCCGGGGGTGGCCGAATACCCTGTATACAACGCCAACAATTTTTTAAACCAATCGACAATATACATCCTCCCAATAAAATCAAAATGAAATCAGTTCATTGGAATAATTTCTAAAAACACACATTTGCTTATATACAACTCAAACAATTTTTTAAACCAATCTACAATATGTATCCCTTCAAGAAAAACAAAATGAAATCAGTTCAATGGAATAATTTCTAAACACAGGTTTATAATCATATTTGCTTATATACAACTCCAACAATGTTTTAAACCAATCTACAATATATAATACATCCTCCCAATAAAATCAAAATGAAATCAGTTCACTGGAATAATTTTTAAAAATACACATTTGCTTATATAGAACTCCAACAATTGTTTAAACCAATCTACAATATGTAATACATCCTCCCAATAAAATCAAAATCAAATCAGTTCACTGGAATAATTTCTAAAAACACACATTTGCTTATATACAACTCCAACAATTTTTTAAACCAATCTACAATATATATCCTTTCAAGAAAAAGAAGATGAAATCAGTTCAATGGAATAATTTCTAAAAACACACATTTCCTTATATGTATACAACTCCAACAATTTTTTAAACCAATCTACAATATACATTCTCCCAATAAAATCAAAATGAAATCAGTTCATTGGAATAATTTCTAAAACACACACATTTGCTGATATACAACTCCAACAATGTTTTAAACCAATCTACAATATATAATACATCCTCCCAATAAAATCAAAATGAAATCAGTTCACTGGAATAATTTTTAAAAACGCACATTTGCTTATATAGAAGTTCAACAATTTTTTTAACCCAATCTACAATATATGTATTCTCCCAATAGAAATAAAATGAAATCAGTTCAGTGGAGTAATTTCTATAAACAGTAGGCCACATGGCTTGAGAGTCACTGATAGCATCAAGCGTGGGCATGTTTAACAAACATCTATCGCCTCGTCGTTTAAGCAACCAAAGTTTATTTATTCGCGAGAAATCGTAGGATTCCGACCGTGTTTTCTCTACGCAGAATTGGACGGTAGTTTCAACATCCCCTATGGTTTTCAAATTTCAATCGACTGTCGGCGCTTTGAGACAGTCCGTCCATAATCTCGACCGATATTTGCAGTGGCCACAGTTTCGGTCAGAAGTCTGAAGTCTTGAAAGCGCTTGGGTATACAGAACCGGTCGGGGGTGGAAACTTTCTAATCGAATTAGAGGATGGCCGCCCCTTTGCCATTCCAACCGTGCGATCAAACAAGTCCCGGAACCCTTTGCAGCGTGTATTGTGTAAACGTGATAAAATGCAGGATTTCTGTGAACGTCGAAGAACTTTATGTTTGCTTCTCTGAATAGAAACTGCATACGCAACGCGTTATCTTTGAAATTAATTTACAACAAAGTTTCTCGAAATTCGTATGCTTGCAAATTCAAAATGAATTTAAGCATCTCCCAACTCTCGTCTTCTCTCGCGAAATATACATTTATTTTACAAAATAATCTATTTTTTGTGTGCAAGAAAGGGTTGCAATTATCGAGTGAACGATTATTTTAAATTTTTATTTGTTTCTCGTGAGAGATCGTAGTAAATCTATTCTTATTCATCCGTTACTATACTTGTGTTTAAAATAGTCCAAAATCGTGGACCTGAATTTATAAAATTATCAGTAATTTATATGCACATCTGGAAATTGCAATTCTCAAATTTAAAACTTAAATTTAAATTCAAAATATAAATTAAATTAAGTTTTAAATTTATTCAAAATATTTCCAACCGCAGTATTTGACTGAAAATAAATTTTTTCTATTATTTTAATATTGACGTCCGAGTAGAGCATACAGAGATACTTTCAGATTGATATTAAATTCGAAGAAAGTAAATAAATGCAATTTTTCGACGATTCGAGTATTTGAACTTGAAGTTCGACATCGAATGTGGTTTCGAAAACGATCGAGACGCGTTTTCCAGTGAAGTTTGCTCTCTGACCCACACTCGACGCCACAAAGAAAATTCATCCCGGCGTAAATACGCGTTTTCACTGGGCCCAGGCGTCGGTGTTCCCCGCTTCTATTCACGCTCTCGAGAGGACTGGCATCGAACGTTTACGTTATTGCGCCGCGTGCATCGCGAACCATTGCACTCTGCGGAATGTAACACGGTTCGCTGCGGATCGAGTCGAAAGAAACTCGATCGAAAATTTCACCGTGAACATTTTCGCCGGAAGCTCCGTATCGTCGGGGTGGACGCGGTAGGACTTCACCTGAAAGCTTACTTAACTAATAACTTTCCAACAGAGTTACCGTGACTTCGGTCTCCTCTGCCTCTGTTCGCTGCTAGGTGCTTTCCCATCGCGTGTTTATATTCCTTTCGTTCCCTTTGTGTTTCTTGCTGGCTGCGAATCGGCTTCCCCGCTCGTGATTGGGCGCGGTTACGCAACGAATGGATAAACGAGTAATTTCTTAAAATTGAAGAAAGCAATCTCTGATTTGTTTCTTGACGGTAAATTTCAATTTTTAGACTGGTGAGATTTGAAAACAATTTTTATTTTAAAAGAAAGCATGGATGGAAGACTAATAATTATTTGAAAGGGATGAAAGCAGTTTCTGATTTATTTTTTATTGTCAAATTTCAAGTTTTATACTGGTACGATTTGAAAACAATTTTTATTTTAAAAGGAATTATACCAATTATTCTTTAAAATGGGAGAAAGCAATTTCTGATATGTTTCTTATTGTCAAATTTCAAATTTTAAATTCGTACGATTTGAAACAATTTTTATTTTAGGAAGAAGCATGCCAATAATTATTTTAAAAGAAAGAAGACAATTTCTGATTTGTTTTTTATTGTCAAATTTTAAATTTCTTACTAGTGGGATTTGTAAACAATTTTTATTTGAAAAAAAACTGTGATTAGAAGACTAATAATTATTTGAAAAGGATGAAAGCAGTTTCTGATTCCTTTTTTATTGTCAAATTTTAAGTTTTATACTGGTACGATTTGAAAACAATTTTTATTTTAAGAGGAATTATACCAATTATTATTAAAAATGGGAGAAAGCAATTTCTGATATATTTCTTATTGTCAAATTTCAAATTTCAAATTCGTACGATTTGAAACAATTTTTATTTTAGGAAGGAGCATGTCAATAATTATTTAAAAAGAAAGAAGACAATTTCTGATTTGTTTTTTATTGTCAAATTTTAAATTTCTTACTAGTGGGATTTGTAAACAATTTTTATTTGAAAAAAAACTGTGATTAGAAGACTAATAATTATTTGAAAAGGATGAAAGCAGTTTCTGATTTGTTTTTTATTGTCAAATTTCAAATTTTATACTGCTATGATTTGAAAACAATTTTTATCTTAAAAGGAAATATGGATAGGACACTAATAATTATTTGAAAGGGATGAAAGCAGTTTCTGATTCCTTTTTTATTGTCAAATTTCAAGTTTTATACTGGTACGATTTGAAAACAATTTTTATTTTAAGAGGAATTATACCAATTATTATTAAAAATGGGAGAAAGCAATTTCTGATATATTTCTTATTGTCAAAATTCAAATTTTAAATTCGTACGATTTGAAACAATTTTTATTTTAGGAAGGAGCATGTCAATAATTATTTAAAAAGAAAAAAGACAATTTCTGATTTGTTTTTTATTGTCAAATTTTAAATTTCTTACTGGTAGGATTTGTAAACAATTTTTATTTTAAAAGGAACCCTGTTTAGAAGACTAATAATTATTTGAAAAGGATGAAAGCAATTTCTGATTTGTTTCTTGTTGTCAAATTTCAAATTTTATACTGCTATGATTTGAAACAATTTTTATTTTGGGAAGAAGTATACCAATAATTATTTAAAAAGAAAGTAAACAATTCCTGATTTGTTTTTTAAATAATAATAATTATTTAAAAAGAAAGTAAACAGTTTCTAATTTGTTTTTTATTGTCAAATTTTAAATTTCTTACTGGTAGGATTTGTAAACAATTTTTATTTTAAAAGGAACCATGGATAGGAGACTAATAATTATTTGAAAAGGATGGAAGCAGTTTCTGATTCCTTTTTTATTGTCAAATTTCAAGTTTTATACTGGTAGAATTTGTAAATAATTTTTATCTTAAAAGGAATTATACCAATTATTATTTAAAATGGGAGAAAGCAATTTCTGATTTATTTCTTAACATCAAATTTTTAATTTTATACTGCTATGATTTGAAACAATTTTTCATTTTGTGAAGAAGCATAGATAGACCAATAATTTCTTAAAATAACAGAAGGTAATCTTTGATTTGTTCCTCATCGTTAAATTTTAAATTTAAAACTGATATTATTTAAATAAATCTTTTATTTTAAAAAGAAGCATGTATAAATGAAGAAATCCTTAAAATGGTAGAAAGTAATCTCTGATATGTTTTCTATGGTCAAATTTAAATTTTTAAACTGGTATAATTTAAATAAATCTTTTATTTTAAGAGAAAGTCGGTGAACAATTATTGTTTTCTTTTATGGGATCATTTATTTTTGTGGAAGTTGGGAAATATAGCAATTTTCATTAATTCTTTTATTGCAAACGCTACGTCTAAGTTCTGATTCCTTTTTGTAGTTTATTTGACTATATTTTAGTCGCACATTTACATTTCTTATACAGTTTTAAATAATTGATTTTTACTGTTATCTTGCAAGCAATGAACCCACATTTAAAAATCACGTTTGTCTAGAATAAATTATTGTAGTTTTCAGGGTGGTCTAAAATCAAAATATTGAAATGATTCTTAATCAGTATATTTATCGTCACTATCCATGCAAAAATAACTGATTTATATTAAAAATTGACAAAATGGCGAATGCTGAAAGTGGAAATTCCAAAATTACACATCTCTTTCGGCAATTTTTTTTATAAAAAATCATACACTCGACATAAAAATATAATTCTGATATCGATGAGAGCTAATAATACATGAAATAACCTGTACAAATTTCACAACAATCAACCCTGTAGTTTTTCAAATTTTATCTACATCAGATAAAAAAATTACGTTTCAAGAAAAAGGTTTCATACTAACAATAAAATTGAGTCCCAAATTTTTGAAAACACTGCTTGAACAATACTCAAAATTTTCAACAATTTAACCCTGCATTAAATGTGTGTACGATCGAAAAATGAAGGATGTTCGCGACCTGTATGTAAACGGAAGTTTTTTTCTAGTTCCTACTTCTTCTTGTGCGTAATGTCGGAGCGTAAGAAAGTATATGTTAATCTGCTCTAGAAGTTAAGCTATTATTACATTATTATGTTCAACAGTTATTTTACTTTTATGTTATTATTAGTGTCGAATAAAATACTTTCATTTAACAAAAAATAAAACTAAAGGGGACTCGATTTCTTGATGATGTATCCTGTGAATGTCTCAGTGTCGACACATTTAATTCGTCGGTTTCCGTTTTATTCACCACCCTTCTGACTGCACAGTTGCCCGTGAACGAACGTAGAGACCCGAGGAGCTGGCGAAGATTTCTTGTTCCGGATCCATTTTGGTCGTAAGATCCCCTAAGCATGCCCGACGTCGTGTCTCGCGCTTGGGCTTCTTTTTCTCCGGTCGTCGAAAGCTTCAAGAGCGAGAATTCTACTTATTACATTGCTCGAAAGCAAATCCCCTCTCCAGGATCAGCTAATTTTAAGAGTCCAATAGCGAATCTTTGTCGATGCAATTACCCTGCCGCGAAAGAGTCGACCTTCTTCTTGTTCCTCCATTCCACTCTGAAAGCTACTCTTTAATTCCGTTTTCGTTATACCAACTGCACTAATAATAGCATCAAATTTTCAAACATTGCATAATGGAAGAAAAATGGCCCATTCTATCTTTCTAAATAAATTAATCAAAGGTCACATTTCCAAGGTCGTATGTATCAACACTCTATTTTATATTTTATTTTGTAAACATATACTAACTACTCACACGTGCAGAAACAGATATAATTGAACAGTCTTTAAAAAATCTAAAACTACCCTTGCAATTTATTGTATTTATTTTACTATAATTATTTTACTAACTTTTATTAGCTGATAATATTTTCTCATGTATAATTTTTATTTTGTTCCTTACATATTAACTTCCATTTGTACTAAGGAACTTTTTTCCACGAATAAATGAACATTAATTATAATTTAATTTCAAAAAATACGAGGTACAACTCATGACACAAAAAAAAAACAAGAAAATAAATTTCCTATTTTGATAACATTAACTAGTAGCATATTAATATACAAATAGAAAAAATACTATCAACTTCTTTTTTGTACTAAAGGGTTTTCCGCCGCGAATAAATGAATAATAATTCGAATTTAATTTAAAAAAAAAAAAATAAAATAAGGAAGCAACTCATCGATACTAAATTTCCCATTTTATACGGTAAATAATTTCAGGTACGTAAATATTAAATAACAACGTTGAATATGAGTGCTAGTACTAATAACAATGGCGGAAAGAGCCTGGGGGGAACGTCACACGTTGACCCAGAAGCTTTTTAGGGTTATTTCTTCTTCCGCCGTGCATAATTGGGACCCGTACGAAAGTCGAGGGAAACCCAAGCCTATATTTTCAGCGCTCGCGTTTCGTCGATTCGAGTTTCTCGTGGCTACACGACGAACGGAGTCGTGTAAGTGGTAGCCATTACGTGTTTAAGGCCGGCTGCAAATCTCGTAGAATCTGGCTGCGGAAACCCCGGCGTCGCCACTCCTGTTTCGCATGAGAGGACTCCTTCAATTTATTCGTACACCGTTTGTGTGCATAATAACCATTCCCGGGGCCGCCTCGAGTGCTTTTTTCCCCCCCGTCGGCGAAAGAGAAATTTTCCTCATTATGGTATCAATGACGGATCTCGAAGCGGAGACGAGAAACGGACCGTCTGCGATCCCCGTTCGCCAATTTCTCCGGAGACCAGCGCTTCTTTGGCGAACGGACCAGCAATACCATCGACTTCCATCGAACAGTACACGATAAACGACACTCTGGAATTATCTAGCAATTTTAAACCTAGCAACTTTTCTATCTAAATTACAAATTCTTTACGATCGAAAAATTTTTTAAGGGTTCGTATTAATTTCTCACTTTGGGAGTAAAATAATTAAAATTTAAGTGTTTTAAATGAATTTAATTTTAATAGGATTCTTGAATTTTACTAGAAAATAAAATTTTGGCGATTGAACTCCAGCAGATATTTTAAGTATAGCGTTCGTATTAGCTTTTTATTAATTTTTCACTTTGGGAATGAAATAGTTGAAGATGAAACATTTTAAAGGAATTCAATTTTAATAGGATTCATGACTTTTACTAGAAAATAAGTATTAATACAAATTTTTGGCAATTAAATTCCAGTAGTTATTTTAAGGATAGTGTTCATATTAACTTTTTATTAATTTTGCTTTTTGGGATTGAAACTTTGAAGGAATTAAATTTAAATAGGTTTCATGACTTTTACAAGAAGATAAGTATTAATACAATTTTTTGGCAATTAAACTCCAGCAGATATTTTGAGGGTAGTGTTCATATTAGTTTTTTATTAATTTTTCACTTTGGGAGTAAAATCAAGCTGAAATGTTACAGAAATTCAATTTTAATAGCATTCATGAATTTTAGTAGAAAATAAGTATTGATAAAAATGTCTAATGATTAAGCTCCAGCAGTTATTTTAAGGGTAGTGTTCATATTAGCTTTTTATTAATTTTTCACTTTGGGAATGAAATAGTTGAAGATGAAACATTTTAAAGGAATTCAATTTTAATAGGATTCATGACTTTTACTAGAAGATAAGTATTACTACAACTTTTTGGCAATTAAACTCCAGTAGTTATTTTAAGGATAGTGTTCATATTAACTTTTTATTAATTTTGCTTTTTGGGATTGAAACTTTGAAGGAATTAAATTTAAATAGGTTTCATGACTTTTACAAGAAGATAAGTATTAATACAATTTTTTGGCAATTAAACTCCAGCAGATATTTTGAGGGTAGTGTTCATATTAGTTTTTTATTAATTTTGCACTTTGGGAGTAAAATCAAGTTGAAATGTTAGAGGAATTAAATTTCAATAGGATTCATGAATTTTAGTAGAGAATAAGTATTGATAGAAATTTCTGACGATTAAACTCCAGCAGTTATTTTAAGGGTAGTGTTCATATTAACTTTTTATTAATTTTGCACTTTGGGATTGAAACTTTGAAGGAATTAAATTGAAATAAGATTCATGAATTTTACTAGAAGATAAGTATTAATACAACTTTTTGGCAATTAAACTCCAGTAGTTATTTTATGGATAGTGTTCATATTAACTTTTTATTAATTTTGCTTTTTGGGATTGAAACTTTGAAGGAATTCAATTTTAATAGGATTCATGACTTTTACTAGAAGATAAGTATTAATACAACTTTTTGGCAATTAAACTCCAGTAGTTATTTTAAGGATAGTGTTCATATTAACTTTTTATTAATTTTGCTTTTTGGGATTGAAACTTTGAAGGAATTAAATTTAAATAGGTTTCATGACTTTTACTAGAAGATAAGTATTAATACAACTTTTTGGCAATTAAACTCCAGCAGATATTTTGAGGGTAGTGTTCATATTACCTTTTTATTAATTTTTCACTTTGGGAGTAAAATCAAGTTGAAATGTTAGAGGAATTCAATTTTAATAGCATTCATGAATTTTAGTAGAAAATAAGTATTGATAAAAATGTCTAATGATTAAGCTCCAGCAGTTATTTTAAGGGTAGTGTTCATATTAACTTTTTATTAATTTTGCACTTTGGGATTGAAACTTTGGAGGAATTAAATTTAAATAGGACCTATGAATTTTACTAGAAGATAAGTATTAATACAACTTTTTGGCAATTAAACTCCAGTAGTTATTTTAAGGATAGTGTTCATATTAACTTTTTATTAATTTTGCTTTTTGGGATTGAAACTTTGAAGGAATTAAATTTAAATAGGTTTCATGACTTTTACAAGAAGATAAGTATTAATACAACTTTTTGGCAATTAAACTCCAGCAGATATTTTGAGGGTAGTGTTCATATTAGTTTTTTATTAATTTTTCACTTTGGGAGTAAAATCAAGCTGAAATGTTACAGAAATTCAATTTTAATAGCATTCATGAATTTTAGTAGAAAATAAGTATTGATAAAAATGTCTAATGATTAAGCTCCAGCAGTTATTTTAAGGGTAGTGTTCATATTAACTTTTTATTAATTTTGCACTTTGGGATTGAAACTTTGGAGGAATTAAATTTAAATAGGTTTCATGACTTTTACTAGAAGATAAGTATTAATACAACTTTTTGGCAATTAAATTCCAGTAGATATTGTAACAGTAGTGTTCATATTAGCTTTTTATTAAGTTTGCACTTTGGGAATAAAGTAGTTAAAGATGAAACATTTTAAAGGAATTCAATTTTAATAGGACTCATGATTTTTACTAAAAAAATAAATATTGATACAAATTTTTGACGATTGAACTTCAGAAAATATGTTAGGGGTAGTGTTCATGTTAATTTTTTCTTAATTTTTCACTTTAAGAGTAAAGTAGTTCAAGCTGAAACGTTAGAGGAATTAAATTTCAATAGAATTCATTTATTTTACTAAAAAGTAAGTATTGATACAAATTTTTGACGATTAAACTACAGCAGATATTTAAAGGATACTGTTCATGTTAACATTTTATTAATATTCCACTTTGTGACTGAAACAATTAAAGCTTGAACCGTTGGAGGAATTAAATTTAAATAGGAGTCATGAATTATTTACCAGAAAATAAGTATTAATACAAATTTTAATCGATGCAATTTACAATTTTCTAAACCAATGTTTTGGTCTTGTAAAATATTTTACAATTTTGACCCAGCAATCCAAGTGTTGATAATCCAAGGATTCCTGAGCAAAATACGTCTCAATTGTAGAACGTATGATTTTAAAAAGCGTATGATGGAAATAATATTGAAATTTCTTTGGGGAAGAGGATTTTATTCTCTTTGGGAAGTGCATGAGCAGCAAACGATGTCGACGCGAAGGAACTAGGCAAACGAATTTGCCATGTGATTCGCTTCCAAGCGATCCTCTTGAACCCGGGAAACCTTTGGAAATCCTAACGAGTCGGTAACCCTTGAGAAACTCCGACAATATGCGCCTCGGATTAGTTGATTTTAATCTCACAAAGCGTCTGGCAATGGATCGCGGAAAGTTGGTTTATTCGATGCCGCGAAAATAGAGCCACGATTCGAGTTTGGGTAAACTATGTTTCTGGTAACCGTAACTTCTAATCCGTTGTCTAATCATTCCCTCGTTGCACCAACTTTTGCTCGTTTTCATAAATCTGGTCGCTGATTACACGTTGATCGCATTTGGAAAATATGTGTACGGCTATTAATATTTCCAGTATTCTATAGACATTTTATTCGATTGTAAATTAAAATATTAATTACTGGTTTTAATCTCGACAAAGTGTAATTTTTAAACGAACGGAATTATTTTTCAGAAGAGCACGTTTACTTTGTAATTTTTATTTCAGTCGTCGAATTGTCCAGCTGTATATTTTTATAAACGAAACGGTGGTCGTTTAAATACCAACCGTGCCCGAGAAGCCAATTCGTTCCGCTTGCATACCGAAAATACATTACTATGTCAGCAGTCTCGAAAGCTTGAATAAATTTGAATGTTTTAAAATGTAATTAGTTCTTCTTGGTAGCTGCATTCTCTGCTTCGAACCCCGCTCAATTTGTTTCTATTATGGCAAGTCGTCTGCAGGTCGTGCGTTGCATAGTTCCCTTTACAGGAGGGTTGAAAAGCAATTTCGACGATTTTGTAACTGTAACAGCAAACAAGATCATTTCGTGAATTTAAAATAGAAATTACTGGTCGTACAAATAATAAATTACCTCTTCTTCTGGAAAATTAAAATAAAATGTCAAGGGAGGGTTGCAATTTTTTGATTTCTGTTTCTGTTATAGTAAGTCACACCAGGGTTGAATGAAAAATAATTCTTCCAGTTCTGTAATTGTAATGAAAGACAAGATAATTTTTTAAATATAAATTACAAATTTAATGATCGTATACATAATAGAGAAATTATTTCTTGTGCCAAAAACTATAATCAGATGCTAATAGAGGGTTGTAATGTTTTGGTTTCTACAATTTTTATAATAGACAAGATCATTTCGTGAATTTAAAATAGAAATTACTGGTCGTACAAATAATAAATTACCTCTTCTTCTGGAAAATTAAAATAAAATGTCAATGAAGGGTTGCAATTTTTTGGTTTCTGTTTCTGTTATAGTAAGTCACAACAGGGTTGAATGAAAATTAATTTTTCCAATTCTGTAATTGTAATGAAAGACAAGATAATTTTTTAAATATAAATTACAAATTTAATGGTCGTACAAATAATTGAGATATTATTTCTTCTGCCAAAAATTAAAATCAGATGCCAATAGAGGGTTGCAATTTTTTAGTTTCTACAATTTTTATAATAGATAAGATTATTTCGTGAATTTAAAATAGAAATTACTGGTCGTACAAATAATAAATTACCTCTTCTTCTGGAAAATTAAAATAAAATGTCAAGGGAGGGTTGCAATTTTTTGATTTCTGTTTCTGTTATAGTAAGTCACACCAGGGTTGAATGAAAAATAATTCTTCCAGTTCTGTAATTGTAATGAAAGACAAGATAATTTTTTAAATATAAATTACAAATTTAATGGTCGTACAAATAATTGACATATTATTTCTTCTGCCAAAAATTAAAATCAGATACCAAAAGAGGGTTGCAATGTTTTGGTTCCTACAATTTTAATAAAAGACAAGATAATTTCATCAATTTAAAATACAAATTAATGAACGTACAAATAATAAATTATTTCTTCATCTGTAAAATAAAATGAAATATCAATGATGGCTTGTAATGTTTTGATTCCTAAAATTTTAATAAAAGACAAGATAATTTCGTGAATTTGAAATAGAAATTACTGGTCGTACAAATAATAAATTATTTCTTCTTTTGAAAACTAAAATCAAATGCCAATAGAGAGTTGCAATTTTTTGGTTTCTACCATTTTAACAATTAACAAGATAATTTCATCAATTTAAAATAGAAATGAAGGGCCACACAAACAGTAAATTATTTGTTGTTCTGAAAACTAATATCAGATGCTAATAGAGGGTTGCAATTTTTTGGTTTCTGTAATTTCAACAATTAACAGGATAATTTCATGAATTTAAAATAGAAATTAATAGTCGTACAAATAACAAATTATTTCTTTCTCCAAAGACTGAAACCAGACACCAAATGGAGGGTTGCAATTTTTTAGTTTCTACAATTTTAACAAAAGACAAGATAATTTCATGAATTTAAAACAGAAATTAAGGGCCATACAAATAGTAAATTAATTTCTATAATAGTAAATAAATTTCTTGTTCTGAAAATTAATATCAAATGCTAATAGAGGGTTGCAATTTTTTGGTTTCTGTAATTTCAACAATTAACAGGATAATTTCATGAATTTAAAATAGAAATTAATAGTCGTACAAATAACAAATTATTTCTTTCTCCAAAGACTGAAACCAGACACCAAATGGAGGGTTGCAATTTTTTGGTTTCGTTCTCGCGTTAAAAGCACGCTTTGACCGAACGACACGAGTAAATTATTCCTGGTCTCCAGTTTCGGTTCTTCCGCCGATAATATTTACCAAAGCAACACGAAAGATGAATCGCCGTTGTCGGGGGTCGTTTGTGCCCGGTATCAAACGCGATCGCGTTATTTTCCCGGATGGTTGTTTGTCTTTCTCGCTTCGTTTGAGTTTTTCTCTCAGCGTTCCGAGTGTCTCCGCGCGTTTCTAGTAATTCGTAGCCCCCTACGCGACGTCTGAGCCCTTGTTATTACTAAATCAAGACCAACGCCAGCCCCCGTTCCCTCTCTGTCCCGGCTCACGTCCTTTTCTCCTTCCGTGTAATCACATTCGAGGGGTCTAGGAACGCGAGACCCTTCGTTACTCGACGCTGAATCCGCCCAGAAGGAGCAGGGCTCGCCTCCCCCGCGCTTTTCCTCGGACCTCTCAAACGATTCCTCACCCGTTCGCGAACGGAGAAAATTCCACCCTGCAAGTAGAGAAACCCGTGCACGATCAGCCGTGTTGTTATTGCTCGGAACGCGGTCATTCTTTTTCTCCTCCCTCGTTCCTGCTCGCGTTTAACGATTGCAATCGCTTCAGCGTGCTCTCCCACAATTTATTGCAATATTTTTTTAGTCGTTTCTCATTCATAAACTGACCATTTCTTCATATATTTTCTAAAACTCCCTATTGAAAAAATTATTTCTTTTTTATGGAGTGAACAGTCTGCTTTCGATACTGATTCTCCATTTTGTTTTTATTCCCAGATATAAATATAATATTTTTTTTACGAGATGTTGTCAAATGGTAGTATTTGTTATTCATTTCTTATTTATAAAGTGACCATTTAATTTCTTCATATATTTTCTAAAACTCCCTATTCAAGAAATTATTTTTTTGTTTATGGAGTAAACAGTCTGCCTTGGATACTGATTCTCCATTTTGTTTTTATTCCCAGCACTAGATATAAATCGTATATTTTTTTTTATGAGATATCATCAAATGTTTTGTCATTCAAATTTGTCACTTCTTTCCTATTTATAAACTGACCTCTTCCTGACATATTTTCCTAAAGTCCTCCTTGAAGAAATTTTTTTTTTTATGGAGTAAACAGTCTACTTTGGATATTGATGCTCCATTTTGTTTTTATTTCGAACTGTAGACAGTAAATTCTAACTTGATATAAATATAATATTTGTTTTACGAGCTATTATCAAATAGTAATATTTCTCTCTAAGACTTTAGATACTGATTCTCCATTTTGTTTTTATTACGAGTTTCTTATATAAATTGTAGTCGCTAATAGAAAAAAAGTATACATTTTAATCGAGCATCATTATTGATATCGAGAGCGGAGTAGGAAACGAACGAAAAGTAGGAAACCACGAATGGTAACAACCACCCCCACACTCTAGTATGCAAAAGACGGTCGAAGCACTAGTCTCTGAATATTCCTGACAAGCTACTTGGGCTAAAAAATGAACGCTTCGAAGACTTCGGGAGAGCAGCAACGATCGGTTGAGGAAAAGAAGATGTCCTTGAGTGCACCGGGGGGAGCCGTAGCCCGGGGGTTGAAAGCGCAGGGTGTGCACTCTCTTTCATGGCGCTCTGTGCATAATTTATCGTTAGGGTGGATCAAATTCGGTGGCGCGTGTCGAAGTGTCTGGACCCTGGTGGGCACGACTCCGCCACGAATAAATCGTAATAATTTACGGTGGAAACTTTTTCAGGAAAAGTAATCCGCGAGGATTTCAACCCCTCCAGCGTATTAAGGGTATTAACTCTTCTTTGTTACCTTCGCTGTCACCCGTCCATGCATCCACTCGTTCGGGGTGCGAATAAAATCACGAGTCAATTCCAAAGGTGTCCGATTATATTATTTTTTAAACTGTTATACGCCATTTGGGAAGTGAATTATATTTTTTCAGTGGATTGGGTCTGGGTTATTTTTATTTTACTTTGAAGAAGACAATTTTAGGTGCATTGTCTTGTAGACTATTCAGGATTGCTCTAGTTTTATACTATTTTGTACAGTAAAGACTTTTTTATTATGTAAGCAAGGCAGTTTCAATATTTTTTGGTACAGTTAAAGAAGACACATTTTGTCAAATATATTAAAGATTGAAGTATAAAGTTTCAAGTCATCTCAAAGTAAGTAGATAAACTTCATTTTATTAAACTTTCTATATTACGATTTGTTGGTTTAGTCGATAATATTTTACAATATGTGGAACACAAGCAACATTTTCTGAGTCAAACGTTAAATAAAAATTAGAATTTAAATAACTGAATGAAGTTACTTTCGAAACTAAATAAAATCTAAGTGGAAATTATTTATTAACTAGATTTTAAAATATACGTAGAAAATAGTATAAATTATAATTAGTATAGAAAATAAGGCGGCCTTTAAAAAGAAATTTGATTCAAATCGAAAAGTACACAAGTAAAGTTTGTGTAATTTTAATACGCGTTATTAGTCTGTTTATTAAAATATTACAACATGCAGTAAATTATTTGAATGTTCAATAGTTCAAGAATTTTTGGGAAGTCACTATTCACTAAAGAAATTTGTAAATAACATGTGTTGATAATAATTAGTATATAAAATAAGGCGGCCTTTAAAAAGAAATTTTATTCAAATCGAAAAGTACACAAGTAAAGTTTGTGTAATTTTAATACGCGTTATTAGTCTGTTTATTAAAATATTACAACATGCAGTAAATTATTTGAATGTTCAATAGTTCAAGAATTTTTGGGAAGTCACTATTCACTAAAGAAATTTGTGAATAATATGTGTTGATAATAATTAATATAGAAAATAAGGCGGTCTTTAAAAAGAAATTTGATTCAAATCGAAAAGTACACAAGTAAAGTTTGTGTAATTTTAATACGCGTTATTAGTCTGTTTATTAAAATATTACAACATGCAGTAAATTATTTGAATGTTCAATAGTTCAAGAATTTTTGGGAAGTCACTAATCACTAAAGAAATTTGTGAATAATATGTGTTGATAATTCTTTTTTTATTTTTGAACGACTCAATAGTCGAAGTAGAATACTCCATACTAGGTCGGACAACAATATCACAAACTAGTTGTATTCGGTCGGACCAAACTTGTTTTAAGTATTTTACTGTTCTTATAAAATCAAGTAGTCGATTGTTAATTATGTAACGTGTAAAAAAAAGTAAATATTTATATCGAGTCTGATTCCCATATTAATAACTCGTCGCTGATAATTGGCGATAAGAGAGGCTATCTAAACGAAACACTCGTAGGGCGTACGAGTAAGCCCCATATAAATCCACAATGTGCTCGTGTGTCTCCCCAACAGTGGTAAATAATCTTAAATGTCGCAAAGCTGTCTTAAAAAAGGCGGAGTACGAGCAGCCCACACATAAAATTCATCATTTTTAATGCACTATGTATTTCAAGGAACAGTATCCGTCATTTTTAGTATACTGTTCATTCCGGTGAATAAAATTTCCATTACACTCTCCATTCCGGGGGGAATGAAATTCGCCGCTTTTATCACCGTGTTTATATGCGAGCAATAAAACATTTAATTTAATATGGCAACCGTGGCAAATTTTTCACTAAATACATTACGCAGCAATTCGGTACGAAATTGAATTTAAAGTTAATATAAATTTAGATTACGTATTTTTGCAGATTTCCGTTGGTCCAAAACGGCGGGAAATAGCGATGCATTTTTTCATTGCTTCAATTTTGAATCATTAAAATCCTTCAATCTGTCCAGAAGTTATGATGTTTTAAACATATACATGAAATTTCAGGGGAATCAGATGTCTGATCAGACATTATACAGGGTGTTCGGCCATCCCTGCGAAAAATTTTAATGGGAGATTCTAGAGGTCAAAATAAGACGAAAATCAAGAATACTAATTTGTTGATGGAGGCTTCGTTAAAAAGTTATTAACGTTTAAAGTTCCGCCCGTACTGAATTTTTTTCTAGAAAGTGAATAGGATTTCGGGAGTAGGTCTGTTCACCAAAAATTATTGTAATTGACCCCCGCAACCGAAGATAATTTTTCCAGAATGATTTGAAATTTTTTTTTCGCCGAAAAATTTAGGCACCACCCCCTTATCGATTTTTCTTAAAAATGAGTTTTTCATTTTTGATAATTTTATTTGACGTCCTAGAGAAAAGTTGTCTAATACTTTTTTATAGGTACCCATGAGCTCTACTTCAGAAAAAATTTTCATTGAAATATATTCATTATTGCAGGAGTTATGGCAATTTGAAAATTGGACCAGTTTTATGGGGGTTTTCTCATTTTACGGGATCAAGGAACAACTTTTTCAATATTGTTAGAATTTCTACATATTCTTCACCAAAATACGCGTTGTTTGCCGTTTGAAACATTAAAATCGTCCAATCCATTCAGAAGTTATGATGTTTTAAAGATTCACATGAAATTTCGAGGAACCATTTCAGGCCTGATATTCTAATTTCGTTTAGGAATTTTTTTCTCAAAACTGAGTAGGGTTTCGGGGTTATGTGTATTCACTAAAAATGATTGTAATCGACCCCTACAACTAAAAATAATTTTGTTAGAACAATCTGAAATTTTTTAATTTTGTGGAAAAATTTCACACCTTCTCGAATTTTTTTCTAGAAAATCGGTAGGATTTCGGGGTTAGGTGTATTCATAAAAAATGATTGTAATTGATCCTGACAGCTGAAAATAATTTTTTCAGAACGATTTGAAATTTTTTTTTCGGCGAAAATTTTCAGTACCTACCCTTTGTCGATTTTTCTTAAAAATTCGATTTTGATTTTTAGTAATTTTGGTTGATTCCCTACAGAAAAGTTGTGTAATACTTTTTTGTAGGTATCCATGAGCTCTACTTCCAAACTAAATTTCAAAGAAATTCATTGACTATTGTAGGAGTTATGGTCGTTTGAAAATTGGACCATGTTTATGAAGTTTTTCTCACTTTAGGGCTAAGGAACAACTTTCCCAATATTTTTAGTATTTCTACAGATTCTTCACTGAAATGCGCGTTGTTTGCATTTTGAAACATTAAAATCCTCCAATCCGTTCATGAATTATGACGTTTTTAACATACGCATGAAATTTTAGGGGAATCATTCATGTCTCTGGTCAGACATTATATTTTCGGTGAAGAATTTTTTTCTCGGAAGTGCGTAGGATTTTCAAGGTAAGTCTATTCACCAAAACTGATTGTAATTGACCCCCGCAACCAAAACTAATTTTTACAGAATGATTTAAAATTGTTTTATTTAATTTTTAACTAACTTTTTAACGAAATCTCAATCAAGAAATTGATATTCTTGATTTTCGTCATATTTTGACCTCTAGAATCTCCCATTACAATTTTTCTAGGGGTGGCCGAACACCCTGTATTTAACATTTAGTTTTTACATTACAACACTATTAAAATTGTTAAATAGAGCAGTACAACTGTTTCTTCGGTAATAAATTGGGTTTAATGTCTATGTTTAATATAGATTACATATTTTGGAGACTTCCATTGATCCAAAATGGCGGTGCATAGTCAGCTATATGTATATTCTGCAGCCTTTACTCTAAAACACTATTAAAATCGTTAGAGCAGTACTATTATATATTCGGTACAAAATTGGATTCATAGTTAATATAAATCTAAATTACATATTTTGGAGACTAGCATCGACACAAAATGGCGGAACACAGCTTCCTTCAATTCAAAATACCATTAAAATCGTTTCAATTCACTGTTGAGCACGAGACATTCCAGAAGCTTATCGAGCCACTAAATTTGGAAAAACTTCCTCCAACCAGAGCTCGATGAAGCTCCAAATGGTAGGTCGTTGCAATGTATCAATGGCACACGTGCGTCGCCATATTTCTCCTCGCGCGATCCGACGATCCATGCTCGCTTCTTTCCGGCTCTGAATTCTTTGGATTCGATGCGTTCATACTCGTCACGTACAAGACAAACGGCACGCGAATAAAAAATGCAACCTATTCCATGGAATCCTTCCCCCGGGGTTGAACGAATGGGTCTCTGTATTAAATTGTATCCCCTACCCTACGACTCTTTCTCTCTTTCTTCCACTCGTATTCCATCTCTCGTACCGTCTCGCTCGACGAGCGTCTCCCTTTCAGGACGTGAGAGGAATAGGGTAGGTGCGATTAAATCTACCCGTCTCGTTCTCTCTTCACGCGCTTCGTGCTCCGGCGTAGTTCGCTCCCTATCTGTCTTTGGCCTACCAGGGTCCCTTTGATTCATCTGCGCGTCTCGCATCTGCGTGGATGCAGGTCCCTGACTTCTCTTTGCCGTCTGGTTAAGGAGGTATCAGCTGGATCTTTGACGGGCAATTTAATGGAGACCCGCGTTTTAAACAGATTGCTTAACCGCGATATCGGGACGCCCGATTCGACGGACGCGATAGTCGCGACGCGCTGCGCGCGATTCGATCTACTTTCCAATTGGCTCTACCGACTGGCGGCTGCAAAACAGATTTCATAACCGGAAAAATTCTGGCAAAAGCACGCTCGATGGTCCAGGGAAACTTCTGGGCCAAGTAACTTCCTTTTTTTTTTGTGTCTATCCCAATAGTTTGTGTTACAATTTTATGCGAAAAATTTTAATGGAAGATTCTGGAGGCCAAAATGAGACGAAAATCAAGAATATTAATTTCTTGATTGAGGCTTCGTTATAAAGTTCTTAAAAAATTTAATTAAAAAATTTCAAATCATTCTGAAAAAATTATTCTTGGTTGCAGGGGTCGATTACAATCATTTTTGGTGAATAGATATACTACCGAAATCCTACCCAGTTTCGAGAAAAAAATTCGTTACCGAAAATGTAATGTCTGATCATGAAAGGATGATTCCCTTCCAAATTTCTTGTGTTTCAAATAGTTCTGAAAAAATTATTTTCGGTTGCAGGGGTCGATTACAATTATTTATGGTGAATAGACATATCCTCGAAATCCTACGTACTTTCGAGAAAAAAATTCCTAAACGAAATTAGAATATGAGGCCTGAAATGGTTCCTCGAAAATGTGAATCTTTAAAACATCATAACTTCTGAACGGATTGGACGATTTTAATGTTTCAAACGGCAAACAACGCGTATTTTGGCGAAGAATATGTACAAATTCTAACAATGTTGAAAAAGTTGTTCCTTGACCCCGGAAAATTAGAAAAATCCCATAAAAATGGTCCAATTTTCAAAGGTCCATAACTTCCACAATAGTGAATATATTTCATTGAAATTTTGGGGTGAACTAGAGTTCATGGATACCTACAAAAAAGTATTAAACAACTTTTCTGTACGGCGCCAATCAAATTTATTAAAATTGAAAAACGAATTTTTAAGAAAATCGGCAAGGGGGAGATGCCTAAATTTTTCGACAAAAAAAAAAATTTCAGATCGTTCTGGAAAAATTATTTTTAGTTACGGGGGTCGATTACAATCATTTGTGGTGAATATATATACCCTCGAAATCCTACGTACTTTCCAGAAAAAAATTCCTGAACGAAATTAGAATATGAGGCTTGAAATGGTTCCTCGAAAATGTGAATCTTTAAAACATCATAACTTCTGAACGGATTGGACGATTTTAATGTTTAAGAAAGCAAACTACGCGTATTTTGGCAGAGAATATGTACAAATCGCAAAAATATTCAAAAAGTTGGTCCTTGACCCCGCAAAATGAGAAAAACCCCATAAAAAGGATCCAATTTTCAAATAGCCATAACTCCTACAATTGTGAATATATTTAATTGAAATTTTGGGGGGAACTAGAGTTCATGGGTACCTACAAAAAAGTATTAGACAACTTTTCCGTACAGCGTCAACCAAATTAGTTACACATGAAAAACGAATTTTTAAGAAAAATCGACAGGGGGTTGGTGCCTACATTTATCGACGAAAAAAAAAATTTCAAATCGTTCTGGAAAAATTATTTTCGGTTGCGAGGGTCAATTAAAATCATTTTTGATGAATAGATATACCCCTCAAATCCTGCATATTTTCGAGAAAGAATTTAGTACGAGCGGAACTTTAAACGTTAATAACTTTTTGATGAAGCCTTTATCAACAAATTGGTATTCTTAATTTTCGTCCTATTTTAGCCTCTAGAATCTCCCATTACAATTTTTCGCGGGGGTGGCCGTATACCCTGTATATTTAATCGAGGCTCTTTCCTTTTATTAGTAGTGTGTATTTCTTAAATAACTTTTGTATGATATAATGTAGATGTTACTCTAAATCGCATGGCAGTATATTCTTCATTGAGGGTGTTGAAATTGCGTTAAAAAGGGGAAAAATATAAAAGAACTCGTACTTTTTATTTCTATGTTTTGGAGCAAGGAATAAAAATAATTATCGATTCATATTCTGAAATTTTAGAGAAGCTTTACTTGAAATTCAACGTTTATATTACAATTTTAAATATTTAATTAAAACTTTTTCCTTTTATTAATAGTGTATATTTTAAAATAATTTTTGTGTGATGTAATGTAAATATTACTATAAAATATGTCGTAAAATATTCTCCATTGGGGGGTTGCTTTAAAATGGAGACAAAAATACAAGAACTTAAAATTTTTTATTACTGTGGTTTGGAACAACAAACAAATAAAATTATCGATTCGAATTATACTGTAAATTACGGTCGCAAAATATTCTCCATTGAGGGGTTGGAACTGCATTAAAATAGAAAAAATAATATATGAACTGTTAATTTTTATTTTTGTGGTATAGATCAACGAACAAAAGAAATTATCAATTCGTATTCTGAAATTTTAGAACTCTGCTTGAAATTTAGTTCGATATTTGAGAGGATCTTCGTTTCCCCTTTTACATATTACAATTTAAACTACTCAATACTTGGAGAAACTTAAAAAATTATCATTTCTCTCATTTGAAACACCAAACAAAAATTTTAGAGAATCTCCGCTTGAAATTTAGTTCGCTATTTGAATAAATATTTCTCTCCCCTGTCTGTTCCAATATTTATATCACAATTTAAACTATCCAATATTTGCACAAACTGAAACTCCAGAAAGTTCTATTTCTGTCATTTCGAGTATCGAATAAAAATTCTGGAGCAGCCCTGCTTGAAATTTAGTTCGCTATTTGAATAAATCTTTCGTTCCCCTGTCTGTTCCAATATTTATATCACAATTTAAACTATCCAACATTTGCACAAACTGAAACTCCAAAAACTTTTAGTTCTGTCATTTCGAGTATCGAATAAAAATTTTTGAGCAGCCCTGCTTGAAATTTAATTCGCTATTTGAATAAATCTTTCGTTCCCCTGTCTGTTCCAATATTTATATCACAATTTAAACTATCCAATATTTGCACAAACTGAAACTCCAAAAAGTTTTATTTCTGTCATTTCGAGCATCGAATAAAAATTTTGGAGCAGCCCTGCTTGAAATTTAGTTCGCTATTTGAGACGATAATGTACACATAACTATAAATTACATCGCAGAATATTCTCCATTGGGGGTTGAAACTTCTTTAAAATGACAAAAAAAATATATGAACTGTTAATTTTTATTTTTGTGGTATAGATCAACGAGCAAAAGAAATTATCGATTCGTATTCTGAAATTTTAAAACTCTGCTTAGTTCGATATTTAAGAGGATCTTCCTTTCCCCTTCTACATATTACAATTTAAACTATTCAATACTTGCATAAACTTCAAAAAATGTTATTTCTCTCATTTCGAACACCAAACAAAAATTTTAGAGAATCTCTGTTAATTCGATTGAGCATATCACTACTTCTTGCCCGAAATACCAATGGGAGAGAACATTCTACCAAATTGGTGGAAACTTCAAAGAAGTAACCAGGACTGCAGATTCTTGCTCAAGAGTACTAAAATTTCTTAAACATATAAACATATTTCATTCAATTTACCTTAATCTGTGTGTCTAGCGTACCTTATATTTCTATGTTAAGCGTATAAATTTTGTCATTTAATTTAACCTAATTCTATATCCAACGGTTGTAAGGCATTGTGGTTGCTAATTACCCTAATGGGTTGATGCAACAGTAAAAATTAAAAAAATTAAAAAAAATTATCGATTCGTATTTTGAAATTTTAGAACTCTGCTTAGTTCGATATTTAAGAGGATCTTCCTTTCCCCTTCTACATATTACAATTTAAACTATTCAATACTTGCATAAACTTCAAAAAATATAATTTCTCTCATTTCATGCACCGAACAAAAATGTCAAAGTGTCCCTGCTTTAGATTCCGTTCGATGTTCGAGAGAAACACGTGTCCAGGAAGCTTCCTCTTTGCCCGGGTCGCGAATTTCCTCGAACGTGTCTCACTTCCGGCCAGAGGATCCCAGGAAGATTCGGCGTAGCCCAGTCGATGCAGCTCGTCTGTCTTAGCCGAAGGAGGGCGAAAGTGCCTGTTCATCTGGTTCCTTGTCGACCCTTATCCCCTTCCAACGAGTCGATATCCCTTTTTTTCCCCCCCGAGAGGTGCAGACGAGCTTACCAGGCCCGGGCCATGGAACGCATTTCCTGGCGCGCACGCGAGCGCAAAGCTCCTTCCAGTCTCCTTCCTCCTCTTCTTCGACGGCTCGAGGTGCCAGAGATAGGATCCTTCGTCGTGAAAGAAATCCCACGTGGATTCGGGGAAGAAGGACCTCCACCCCGTTGCAGATAAATCGGCTCTGCCTTTTCGCGAACCTTTCAACCCCTTTTGCCACTCGAATCACTCTCGAGGACCGTGGTAGGAGGCCACTCTGTGGATTTGGGGAATTTTCGTTTTCGGACCTCGAGACGGTGACAGAGTCAATGTTTGTGGAACTCCAGAAACGTGTTTGCGCCCGATTTTCTTTTTTTATAGGATTCACGATGACGAGCACGATTATTTATCCTGTGGTGAAAAGCGAAAGAAACGGGAAAATTGCGCTTTACTTCAGTGAAGTGGATGGTAAAGTTGATTTGCTTTTGAGTTTAAAGCGTGTAGTACATTAAAAAGGTTCGAGGAACTCTCGTAAATTATAAATGGTCGATTTTGTAATTACGTAATATTCAATTACAAGGGGGCTTCATGTAAGAATCTGGGGAAACGTGATATACATATAAATGAAGGATGATCGAGGACTCGTTTCCGTCATATCCTGGATTAATAACCTAAGAAGCCACGGATAATCCCCCCGGAGGAGGAACCTTTCAATTTTAAGTTCCCCGGCCGCCGGTGAATTCAGCCGAGCGCACACGGGAGTCGAGGAGGGTCTTATTCGAGAGGAAAAAATTGATGGACAGTGTTATTATAAATTTATTAATATCAGTTAAAACGAGCTTTTGGTTTAAAACGAGCGTTTCCAAATAATATAATTATACAGGATGTTCGGCCACCCCTAGGAAAAATTTTAATGGGCGATTCTAGAGGCCAAAATAAGACGAAAATCAAGAATACCAATTTGTTGATGAAGGCTTCGTTAAACAATTATTGACGTTTAAAGTTCCAACCGTACTGCATTTTTTTCTCGAAAATGCGCAAGATTTCGGGGGTATGTCTGTTCACCAAAAATGATTGTAATTGACCCTCGTAACTGAAAATAATTTTTCCAAAACGATTTGAAATTTTTTTTTTACGTCGAAAAATTTAGGCACCTACCCCCTGTCGATTTTGCTTAAAAATTCGTTTTTTATTTTTAGTAATTTCGTTTGACATCCTACAGAAAAGTTGTCTAATACTTTTTTGTAGGTACCCATGAGCTCTACTTCAGAAAAAAGTTTCATTGAAATATATTCACAATTGTAGCAGTTATGGCTGTTTGAAAATTTGACCATTTTTATAGGGTTTTTCTCATTTTGCGGGATCACGGGCCAACTTTTCGAATATTTTTGCGATTTGTACATATTCTCCATCAAAATACGCGTAGATTGCTTTTTTAAACATTAAAATCGTCCAATCCGTTCGGAAGTTATGACGTTTTAAAGATTCACATGAAAATTCGGGCAGATATTTTTGGCCAGAAATTGTGTTTTCGGTAAGGAATTTTTTTCTCGAAACTGAGTAGGATTTCGGGAGTATGTGTAATGACCAAAAATGCTTGCAATTGACCCCTGCAACTAAAAATAATTTTTCCAAGACGATTCGAAAGACTTATTTTACACCCAAAACTATCAGCTCTTACAGCTTTCGAATTTTTTTCTCCAAAGTGGGTAGGAATTTGAGGGTATGTCTATTCACCAAAAATGATTGTAATTGACCCCCGCAACCGAAAATAATTATTTCAGAATTAATTAGAAATTTTTTTTTTCGTCGAAAAATTTAGGCACCTACCCCCTGTCAATTTTTCTTAAAAATTCCTTTTTCATTTTTAGTAATTTTATTTGGCGCCCTACAGAAAAGTTCTCTAATACTTTTTTGTAGGTACCCATGAACTCTACTTCAGAAAAAAGTTTCATTGAAATATGTTCACAATTGTAGGAGTTATGGCTGTTTGAAAATTGGACCCTTTTTATGGGGTTTTTCTCATTTTGCGGAGTCAAGGATCAACTTTTTGAATATTTTTGCGATTTGAATATATTCTCTGCCAAAATACGCGTAGTTTGCTTTTTTAAACATTAAAATCGTCCAATCCGTTCAGAAGTTATGACGTTTTAAAGATTCGCATGAAAATTCGGGCAGACATTTCTGGCTAGAAATTAGATTTTAGGTGAGTAATTTTTTTCTCGAAACTGAGTAGGATTTCGGGGGTATGTCTGTTGACCAAAAATGCTTGAAATTGGCCCCTGCAACTAAAAATAATTTTTCCTGGACAATTCGAAAGTCTTTTTTTTCACCTAATACTTTCAGCACTTACTCGAATTTTTTTCTCGAAAGTGGGTAGGATTTCGGAAGTATGTGTATTCACCAAAAATGATTGTAATCGACCTCTGCAACTAAAAATAATTTTTCCAGAACGATTTGAAATTTTTGAATTTAATTGTTAATAACTTTTTAACGAAACCTGCATTAACAAATTGATATTCTTGATTTCCGTCTTATTTCGGCCTCTAGAATCCTCTATTAAAATTTTTCCTAGGGGTGGACGAACACCCTGTATAGAGACTTATGCAGGCTATTTTTTATTTGATAAATGAAATTTTAGATGCTAACATTTTGAGTTATTTATATAATTTTTTAATGTAGAATATTGTATACACTGTGATGATCAAATAAATTAAAAGTAGACACGTAGTATAGCACAGGACAAAGTTTTTGGAATTTTTACTATTTTATTTTCAAGCTCCACAATATTAGAAATTGCAAGAATTGATCAATTTTAATTAAATAAAGTATTCTAAATTATTATTTATATTTTTGTATTGCTCTGCTATTTTCTTATTAATATTAGTCAAAAGCGTGTCCAGATAATTTAATTATATAGGGACTTATGCAGACTATTTTTTATTTGATAAATTAAATTTTAGATGCTAACATTTTGAGTTATTTATATAATTTTTTAATGTAGAATATTGTATACACTGTGATGATCAAATAAATTAAAAGTAGACACGTAGTATAGCACAGGACAAAGTTTTTGGAATTTTTACTATTTTATTTTCAAGCTTCACAATGTTAGAAATTGCAATAATTGATCAACTTTAATTAAATAAAGTATTCTAAATTATTATTTATATTTTTGTATTGGTTTGCTATTTTCTAATTAATATTACTCAAAGGATTTGATTGTGTCTAAATAAAAGATACATTTCAGGTGCTAATGTATTTTGAGTTATTTATATAATTTTTAAATATAGATTATTCTCTACTAAATTATCGATTAGTTTTAATCAAGTGAAGTATTCTAAACTATCGTTTATATTTTTTTTATTATTTTTGGTATTTTCTTATGTATTTTAACAAATTAAATACTCATAAGGCATGAAATTTTCACTTTCCATTTGAAAGAAATTTTGAAATTCTTACAATACTAAATTGCATCTTTGAAATATAATTACATGGTTGCAATCTCTATATTTTGACTTCATTAAAGTAAATTTTAGATACCAACAGGTATTTACATAATTTTTAAATATAGAATATTTTGTGCATATGAGGAACAGATAAATTATTTAATTTTCACACCTTGAAATATTAGAAAGTCTAAAATATTATTAATATTCTTTTTATTACTTTTGTGCTACTTTCTCGTATATTTTGATAAATCAGTCACACACAAGGAATGAAATTTTAGCTTGAAAGGAATTTTGATGTGTTTATAATACCAGATTGCATCATTGGAATATAATAACATAGTCGCGATCGTAACTTTAAGTTCGTTCGAACGATACCTTGCAAACTGTATCGTCTGCGCGTTCTGGAGGATAATTCTAGGACAGACAGTGAAAGGAAATGTGAGGGAGGATATGCATTATTCATGAAATGGTCGTGATGCATGAATTTGTATGTATGTATAGCTAATTTCTTACAAGTAGTGTCGCAACGAGGAATAGAGACGAAGGTACTACGGAGATTCTTATTTGCGTGAATACTTACACCGAAGTTTTCCACTACTCTTGCATTAGAAGGACATAATGCAATTTTATTATACTACACTTCGTCCTTGAGCAATTCCATACATACACGATGAGTAATATATACAAAATTTCATACTCTCAATCCTCATATTAAAAGAAGCTATCAAAATGTAATAAATCATATTTCATTTATTAAATGAAAAAATAAAAAATTGTTAAATTTCAAGGAACTTCGTGCTTGAACAATTCCACAGAAATTCTACGGATATTATTGACAGAATTTTGCAAATAATTCAAATTTCCTAGCGTTTACAATTTTCTTGCAATAAAAGTTATTATCAGTACAGAAATGATAGCAATTTGAAAATGATTTTGCAAAAATTGCACGTTTATTTCTATGCACATATTTTTCATTGGAGAAATATTAAGATAGTAAGAACCATAGTATTCCAGAAAAATAAATTTTGTTTCGTCGTTTGATAAATCACGAAACATTTCTATCAAGAATCTCAACGTTAAAATTTCTATTATTAAAGAATTGACAGAAATTTGAAAATAAGTTTGCAATCCAAAAATTGCACGATTTGGAAAATATTAAGATAGGAAGAACCATACTATAACAGAAAAATAAATTTGTTATCTTCGTTTAATGTATCAAGAAACATTTCTACAATAAAAATTGCTATTATTAGAGAAATCATAGCAATTAGAAAATGAGTTTGCAATCCAAAAATAGTTCGATTGGGAAAATATTAAGATACGAAAAGCCATTGTATACCAGAAAAATATATTCTTTTATCGTCGTTTAATGTATCATGAAATATTTCTATCAAGAATCTACGATAAAAATTGCTATTATTAAAGAAATGATAGAAATTTGAAAATGAGTTGGCAATCCAAAAATTGCACGAGTGGGAAAATATTAAGATAGGAAGAACCATACTATAACAGAAAAATAAATTTGTTATCTTCGTTTAATGTATGAAGAAACATTTCTACAATAAAAATTGCTATTATTAGAGAAATCATAGCAATTAGAAAATGAGTTGACAATCTAATAATAGCTCGATTGGGAAAATATTCAGATACGAAAAGCCATTGTATACCAGAAAAATATATTTTTTTATCGTCGTATAATGTATCATGAAACATTTCTATCAAGAATCTCTACGATAAAAATTGCTATTATTAAAGAAATGATAGAAATTTGAAAATGAGTTGGCAATCCAAAAATTGCACGATTGGAAAAATATTAAGATACGAAAAGCCATTGTATACCAGAAAAATATATTTTTTATCGTCGTTTGATGTATCAAGAAACATTTCTATCAAAAATTTCTAGAATAAAAATTACTATTATTACTGAAATGATAGCAGTTTGAAAATGACTTTGCAATGCAAAAATTGCCTGAATGGGAAAATATTAAGATAGGAGAAGCCATTGTATACCAAGGAAATATGTTTTTTATCGTCGTTTAATGTATCAAGAAACATTTCTACAATAAAAATTACTATTATTAGAGAAATGATAGCAATTTGAAAATAACTTTGCAATCCAAAAATTATTCGATTGGGAAAATATTAAGATACGAAAAGCCATTGTATACCAGAAAAATATATTCTTTTATCGTCGTTTAATGTATCAAGAAACATTTCTACAATAAAAATTACTATTATTAGAGAAACCATAGCAATTAGAAAATGAGTTTGCAATCCAAAAATAGTTCGATTGGGAAAATATTAAGATACGAAAAGTCATTGTATACCAGAAAAATATATTTTTTTATCGTCGTTTAATGTATCATGAAACATTTCTATCAAGAATCTCTACGATAAAAATTGCTATTATTAAAGAAATGATAGAAATTTGAAAATGAGTTGGCAATCCAAAAATTGCACGAGTGGCAAAATATTAAGATAGGAAAAACCATACTATAACAGAAAAATAAATTTGTTATCTTCGTTTAATGTATGAAGAAACATTTCTACAATAAAAATTGCTATTATTAGAGAAATCATAGCAATTAGAAAATGAGTTTGCAATCCAAAAATAGTTCGATTGGGAAAATATTAAGATACGAAAAGTCATTGTATACCAGGAAAATATATTTTTTTATCGTCGTTTGATATATCAGGAAACATTTCTATCAAAAATTTCTAAAATAAAAATACCCATTATTACAGAAATGATAGCAGTTTGTAAATGACTTTGCAATCCAAAAATTACACAACTGGGAAAATATTAAGATAGAAAAAACCATAGTATACCAGAGAAATATATTTTTTATCTTTGTTTAATGTATGAGGAAATATTTCTACAATAAAAATTGCTATTATAAAGAAATGATATCATCGAGAAAATATATTTTTGAATTGTAAATATATTACGAGGAGAGAGAAATATATTTTTTTATCGTCGTTTAATATATCAGGAAACATTTCTGCCAAGATCCGTCGAATACTAATACGGCCTGCGCTGGCATAAATCAAACTGTTGGAGAAATTGCTAGCCACCGTCCAATATATTCGGTTCTCCCCCCCGTGGGGTCGTTTCATCGGCGAAACGATCTTGCAAAGCTTTAATGCTGGCCGTGTATCCAGCGGAATATACCGTAGCGTAAGCTTAACAGCCAAACTCGTGGGCGATTGTGGGAGTTCAGAAGGTCATGGCGTTTCGCCGGGCTCGGAAGATGAGGGTTCTAGTTATACGGAGATAGCGGGAGCAAAGGGTGCATTTATATGGGGTTGCTTCGTCAACTGACGCTGAGAAGGGTAAAAATAAACAGGCCTCGCATTATCGAGTCAATGGAATCGAGCGGGTAGGGTCCATTATCTTCTTTTGATAAGCATTCTCTTCCTTTTTTTCTTACCGAATCGCGAGCCTGGCAGATGTTGTTTGGCGAAATGGTAACAGTCTGTGGGCCCACGGTTTCAAAGTGTGTTGAAGTATTAGGGTTGCACGCGAAAATAACGCTCTCGTGAAAGCCGATTATTTACGAAAGCTTGTCCATTAATACCTTCGTGCATTAGCTCTTGAGAGGATCCTTTTCTTTCCTTTTCCTCGAGAGAAATTAAATTCTCGCGAAGTTTGCAAGAAAAATTTCCTTCCGCGAACGTATCTAACAGTGCAGTGTTTACATCGGAAAATTAAACGTTGCTCTTTCGCAAAATTTGGTATTTATAAAAGATTGTTAGGTAGGTGAAAATTTTTTTAAATTATTAAAATGTTCGATATAATAAGATTTAAATAATAATTGGAAAAATTTCCTTCCGCGAACGTATCTAACAGTGCAGTGTTTACATCGGAAAATTAAACGTTGCTTTTTCGCAAAATTTGGTATTTATAAAAGATTGTTAGGTAGGTGAAAATTTTTTTAAATTATTAAAATGTTCGATATAATAAGATTTAAATAATAATTGGAAAAATTTCCTTTCGCGAACGTATCTAACAGTGCAGTGTTTACATCGGAAAATGAAACGTTGCTTTTTCGCAAAATTTGGTATTTATAAAAGATCGCTACGTAGGTGAAAATTGTTTAAAATTAGTAAAATGTTCGATATAATAAGATTTATATAATAATTGGAAAAATTTCCTTCCGTGAACGTATATAACGATGCAGTGTTTACATCGGAAAATGAAACGTTGCTTTTTCGCAAAATTTGGTATTTATAAAAGATTGCTACGTAGGTGAAAATTGTTTAAAATTAGTAAAATGTTCGATATAATAAGATTTATATAATAATTGGAAAAATTTCCTTTCGCGAACGTATCTAACAGTGCAGTGTTTACATCGGAAAATTAAACGTTGCTTTTTCGCAAAATTTGGTATTTATAAAAGATAGTTAGGTAGGTGAAAATTTTTTAAAATTATTAAAATGTTCGATATAATAAGATTTAAATAATAATTGGAAAAATTTCCTTCAGCGAACGTAACTAACAGTGCAGTGTTTACATCGGAAAATTAAACGTTGCTTTTTCGCAAAATTTGGTATTTATAAAAGATTGTTAGGTAGGTGAAATTTTTTTAAAATTATTAAAATGTTCGATATAATAAGATTTAAATAATAATTGGAAAAATTTCCTTCAGCGAACGTAACTAACAGTGCAGTGTTTACATCGGAAAATTAAACGTTGCTTTTTGCAAAATTTGATATTTATAAAAGATCGCTACGTAGGTGAAAATTGTTTAAAATTAGTAAAATGTTCGATATAATAAGATTTAAATAATAATTGGAAAAATTTCCTTCCGTGAACGTATATAACGATGCAGTGTTTACATCGGAAAATGAAACGTTGCTTTTTCGAAAAATTTGGTATTTATAAAAGATCGCTACGTAGGTGAAAATTGTTTAAAATTAGTAAAATGTTCGATATAATAAGATTTAAATAATAATTGGAAAAATTTCCTTCCGTGAACGTATATAACGATGCAGTGTTTACATCGGAAAATGAAACGTTGCTTTTTCGCAAAACTTGGTATTTATAAAAGATCGTTACGTAGATGAAATTTGTTTAAAATTAGTAAAATGTTCGATATAATGAGATTTAAATAATAATTCTTGTTATCCTTCTTGAATCGTGGAATTACTATTATAAAGATGGTGTCTCGGAACAGAGACGTGAAAGTCGAATGATATGAAAATAATCAAAGTTTATAAATATTAATGAAGTCAGAATCTGTAAGGAGTTACGAGAGAACGGGTTGAAGGTTAAAACTGAAACTATTTGACGCCGTGTGAGTAAAAACTTGAAATTTACATATGCCTATATATAGCAAAAGGTCACGCAAGGTAGTTAAACCGTTAAAAAGCAATGGACCACGCCCCAGCATTGTTAAATGCTGCGAGAAAATTTAACTGTCGTTAAATCGATCACGATCGAGGCAGACAGTGACATCTACAACACAGGGGAATGATATACAGTGCTAGTTCGACACTATTATTATTCAGCTGGGAATTTTTAATTTGTCAACTAGAGAATTATAGGACGGACTAAATTGATCAGTGTCCATTTGTGTAGATTCATTGAATTCCTATTAGTTTTCATGCGAGAAATTATCAATATAAAATTTAGAATCTGTATGTTTGTGATCTCCCTATAGTACTATTGGATAAAATGTTATTCAGCTCATTTTAAAAAAATTTGTTGTGCCAGTTTTGATGCAAAAGTTAATGTAAAATCCAAAATCTGTGTGTTTGTGACTTCTCTATAATTAGTACAATTCGTATCATCTTAATAAAATTCTTTCTCTTAATTTTGATGTGACAAATTATCAATATAAAATACAAAATCTGTGTATTTGTGACTTCTCTATAACTCCTATTATTCATATCCAATATAGATGAAATTTTCTTGAGTTAATCTCCAACTGCAATTTGATAAAATTGACTACAGTAATGATTCGTAAAATGAACATTGCTCCGAAGTTGACACGTTCATTTTTCGGGTACAATAAAGGCAAAGTTCGAGCAGATACTTGTCCGTAATGATATTATTGAGCCTCGAAGCCACGGAGAGGAATGTTCAACTAACGAATCACACCTGAAGTTCATTTTAAGAATCATTCCTGCACCAGACACAATACCCAAACACCAAAGTTGTTAATGGGTTTAAAATTGACGCAAGATCAGATAAATAAACCAAAAAAGAACGAAAAAATTTGTTAAAGTCCAGCACAAAGAATAACAAATGACAGATTTAAGGGTACATTTGAACAAATTTGGTAATTCATGCTGAATTTCGAGGGTACTGGCGGAATTTATGCTCAGACCGCCTCGTCTCGGAGATTCCCTATCACAATTATGCCCTTATCGCATAATCCGATACAATCGCGGCGTTATTGGCTTCATTTGGAAAGCAGCACGACCAAGAAATTCACCAGTTGCTCCGTCTCCCAGAGGAAGTGCTCGAGTGGTCCCTCGTTAGAAATTCATGCTGCGCATCTCCCTTTTCCCTTCGCCTTGTATCGCTCTTGAAAGCTCTCTTTTCAATGAACCTGTCCACGTCGAGCTCGACAGCTTTCGGTAAACACGTAAAACGTTTCGCTCGAAATTTTCACTTTGTTCCAGCGTCTACCATTGCGAACCATCTCTGATAAAAATTCATCTTCCGTTGGTCCAGCATCGAAATTTTAATGACCATAGAATCTACGAAATAGCAAACTTCTTGGAAGCAAATTTATGTTGTATTTTATTTTTCTCGTACCGTTCATTACAAACCATCGTCGATAAAAATTCGTCTTTCGAAACTTTAATATAAAATACAAAATCTGTGTGTTTGTGATTTCCCGATAATTAACTAATATTTAATTGGGACTAACCAGACCAAATATAAATGAAATTGCCTTCAGTTGTTCTTAATAAAATTCTTCCTTCCAATTTTAATGTGACAAATTATGAATATAAAATACAAAATCTGTGTGTTTGTGATTTTCCAATAATTAGTACTAGTCAAGCCCAATATAATTGAAATTTTCTTCAGTTCTTAATAAAATTCTTCCTCCTAATTTTAATGTGACAGACTATCAATATAAAATACAAAATCTGTATGTTTGTGACTTCCTTATAATTAATACTATTCGTACCCAATATAGATGAAATTGTCTTCAGTTGATCTTAATAAAATTCTTTCTCCTAATTTCAATATCATAAATTATGAATATAAAATTCAAAATCTATAAGTTTGTGAATTCCCTATAATTAGTTACTGAGCGTGCCCAATATAAATAAAATTTTCTTCAGTTGATCTTAATAATATCCTTCCTCCTAGTTTTTATGTGACAAATTATCAATATAAAATACAAAATCTGTGTGTTTGTAATTTTCCTATAATTAGTACTAGTCAAGCCCAATATAGATAAACTTGTCTCCAGTTGATCTTAATAAAATTCTGTTAATTTTGGTGTGACAAATTATCAATATAAAATTTGAAATCTGTGGGTTTGTGATTCCCTTATAATCAGAACTAGTCAGGCCCAATATAGATGAAATTATCTTTAGTTGATCCTAATAATATCCTTCCTCCTAGTTTTTATGTGACAAATTATCAATATAAAATACAAAATCTGTGTGTTTGTAATTTCCCTATAATTAGTACTAGTCAAGCCCAATATAGATAAAATTGTCTCCAGTTAATCTTAATAAAATTCTGTTAATTTTGGTGTGACAAATTATCAATATAAAATTTGAAATCTGTGGGTTTGTGATTCCCTTATAATCAGAACTAGTCAGGCCCAATATAGATGAAATTGTCTTTAGTTGATCCTAATAAAATTCTGATAATTTTGATGTGACAAATTATTGATATAAAATTTGAAATCTGTGAGTTTATTTCCCTATAATTAGTACTAGTCAAGCCCAATATTGATAAAATTATCTCCAGTTGATCTTCATAAAATTCTGTTAATTTCGATGTGACAAATTATCCATATAAAATTCGAAATCTGTGTGTTTGTGATTTCCCTATAACTATAAATATATATATAATCTTGTGTCTACAAAATAGCAACTTTATTTAATATTTTTTTGTAGTCATAACGTAGTAATTATTTTTTCATTTTCAAAGATGGCCGTTTCTGTGGTCCCAATCGTTCCTGTTATTTCCTGGACGGTTTCAGGCATCGTAGATTTATCGTTGGCGTTGGAAAAACGTCACTCGAAAATTACAGTGAAACAGATTCACTTCCCGCGAAGAGTTCTCGTAACGAAATACATACACGAAGCCGGGTGCGCTCGCATATGAAGCATGCTAATAAATCATTCTCGGTTGCTCATGACGGAATACGGAACGATACCGTGATTCTCTCGTCGAGAAACAAGAAATTACCTCGTGATGTATAACTCCCAATAAATCAGGAAATTTTGCTCCAACTGCTTCGGAATACGCGTTAAAAATCTGAGCTAGCGCGTTATTTAACCCGTTCTCTTGTAAAGCATCCGCTGAACCTTCGCGTGCGGTGAACGCCTACGGGGCGTTCCGCGAACATGCTTTGCAAACGCGACTAGGGGATTTCCGCACAAGGTATGCTACAGAAAACATTTATTATGAACGTATTAAAACTATTATTTTCGTTGTTCTATCATTGAACGATCTTTAGTATTTCAGCAATTTAGAGAAATAAAAATGGAAACACTCTGAATATATTAATTGTTTACATTCTAATTAGAGTTTTAAAAATCTGAGAAAAATATTTAGAATTAATCTATAGTTTAGAGTACTATTTTGTGTATATTTTTCCTTTAAAAATCAGTGTTTCAATGGATCGATGGATCCTTTAAACGACAGTTTACGAATCTAAAATTATTGTTCCAGAATAAAGTTTCAAGTTCCAAGTTTTCCAGTTTTCCACGCGACACGGAGAACTTTTTAGACATGGCTTGTAGTAATATTTCATCGCCATTAGGGCGAGTAGCTGAATATTAAGCATCGCGCGAATTATTAACGTAACAGGAAATGGTACGAACTTGGTTTTGTATTTGGAGCGCGTGTGAGATGCATAATGTATTTTTCAATCTTCACAGCGGTTGTAACTCTCAGTGCAACGAAGGTTGGCCTTTATTTTCGTTTACTCTCGAGAAGTCGTTGCAAGTATAATCTCGCAACAGTCTGAGCAGCTGTTACATAGATTCAATTTAGCATACTAGATGCATATTGTCTGTTCCGTGAAACTTTTTGTTTTGCTATCCGGAGTACCGGTGCCTTAACGTTCTTCGCGACGTGCAATTCAATTTTAGGATAATTTGAATTCACGCGGAATTTTCTCACGGACGCAATTTTGGACCGAAAATAAATTAAGTAACAGTAAATTAATTTTTATTATTATAGAAATCTAAATTTTATACATTTTTAATTTCCAGTTCGACATAACGTATTACTATTCTTGTTCTTATTGTTTATTCAATTTATGTACATTTATATTATTTATACGTACCTGAAAAGACATCACCAGTGATCTTTGAAAATTAATTTTTGTAGTTTGTATTCTCCATTAGTTATCAAGATTTAGAATAATATGAGAATAAAATGAGGGTGAATAACTAAAATATAAAATGTCGAGGAAAATATAGAAACTTATTATATTTGAAAGTTTTCGTCTATGGCGAGAAAACAGATTTTTACTGGATAAATGTTTACCGGAACCGCGGGGTTTCCTTTCCACGGGACGCAAACAGACTTTATTCGCGATTACGCGTATCGATTCGAAGCGTATCCGCGCATTGTGCAATTTGATCGAGGATCCTTTGACGCTTTATGAAAAAAGCGACGTTCTGTGGATCATGGCGAACCGATGCGAGTAACATCCGTGTTACGCTTTGATATCGCGAGTGAAGATTGCAGATTTCCATATAAAGTGTCGCGTCAAAGCTGAACGACGAGATTGCACGAGACGTTGTTAAGTGTGTATGCTACTTAGGATTGCAAAGTGTTACGAGGAAATATAATGTAGAGCACGCGTTCCTCGAAGCAACGACAGAACCGATACCGAACACAGTGCCTTATGTTCGACGGTTTCCTGAATCGTAAATTCTGTTTTATATACTTGGCAATTACCATGCATTGACTCGTTCATCCTCCATTTTGGGAAGAACCGTTTTATTTCGCGATAAACTTCAACTAATTGCAGTGAAAGTTTTCAATTTTCAAACAGTTTTCTTAAATATCTTACAGTTAAAATTGCCATTCAATTTCGAATTAAAAATTTTATTTGATTCGATAAAAATATATTTGTTTAACACTGAAAAAGAAAAATTCAGTATGTAATAAATATTGCATTTCTTATGACGTTCGTTTCACCAAACAAAATTATGGTTTCGTCTGTAAAATGTAACAATATCAGGAAAGTATAAATTAATCACAGTTTGCAAATATGTATATCTTACAGTTAAAATTTGAATTTAATTATGAATTAAATATTTCATTTGATTCAATAAAAGTATGTTTGTTTAACACTGTGTTGCAGCCGCGAAAAAGAAAAATGTAATAAATTTCTTATGATGTTCATTTTACTAAACAAAATTATGATTTCATCTGTAAAATGTAACAATGTCAGGAAAGTATAAATTAATCGCAGTTGGCAAGTATATCTCACAGTTAAAATGTGCATTCAATTTCGAATTAAAAATTTGATTTGATTCGATAGAAATATATTTGTTTAACACTGAAAAAGAATAATGAATAAATATTGCAATTCTTATGACGTTCGTTTCACTAAACAAAATTATGATTTCCTCTCTAACATGTAACAGTATCAGAAAAATATAAATTAATCGCAGTTGGCAAGTATATCTCACAGTTAAAATTTGCATTCAATTTCGAATGAAAAATGTGATTTGATTCGATAAAAATATATTTGTTTAACACTGAAAAAGAAAAATTTATTATGCAATAAATATTGCATTTCTTATGACGTTCGTTTTACTAAATAAAATTATGATTTCCTCTATAAAATGTAACAGTATCAGGAAAGTATAAATTAATCACAGTTTGCAAATATGTATATCTTACAGTTAAAATTTGAATTTAATTACGAATTAAAAATTTCATTTGATTCAATAAAAATATGTTTGTTTAACACTGTGTTGCAGCCGCGAAAAAGAAAAATGTAATAAATTTCTTATGATGTTCTTTTTACTAAACAAAATTATGATTTCATCTGTAAAATGTAACAATGTCAGGAAAGTATAAATTAATCGCAGTTGGCAAATATATCTCACAGTTAAAATGTGCATTCAATTTCGAATTAAAAATTTGATTTGATTCGATAGAAATATATTTGTTTAACACTGAAAAAGAATAATGAATAAATATTGCAATTCTTATGACGTTCGTTTCACTAAACAAAATTATGATTTCCTCTCTAACATGTAACAGTATCAGAAAAATATAAATTAATCTCAATGTACAAATATGTATATCTCACAGTTAAAATTTGCATTCAATTTCGAATTAAAAATTTGATTTGATCCGATAAAAATATATTTATTTAACACTGTGTTTCAGACGAGAAAAAGAAAAATGCAATAAATATTGCATTTCTTATGACGTTCGTTTCACTAAACAAAATTATGTTTTCGTCTGTAAATAGCAACAATATCAGGAAAGTATAAATTAATCACAATTAGTAAATATAATTTTCTGTATTTTTTTTTTCTTTTCTTATTATACATACAGATTTATGTACTTTAGAAAGTTCTTAAATTTTTACTTTGCATTCTTCGAGAAAGGGTAAAATTTATGTTATGATTCTTTTTGCGTGAATAGTACAAGTAGTATGTATTGTTGAGATAAAGAAAGATCAGACTCGGACTAAGAATAATGCGATACCATCAGTAAGGGGAACGTGGACAGTCGAGTAATTCTTGCTCAACAGTGGGCGAAGATTAATCGTGGGCTTTTCGAAAGCTGACTAAAACGTCTGACCTAGTACGATCAGCACTTCCTGTCGGAAATGATTCTTCTTTCTCCTTGCAATACATTCGTTACAAAAGTCAATTAAAATTAAACTGATTTGCACGTGTTTCTCCATAAAAAGAAAAATCGAAGGAAAACAAACCTTGATTATTATTCCTAAATAAAATTGTATATTTTTTAATACGTCAATTCAAGGTTCAGAATCTCGAAATAAATTGTTGGAATAATGTTTCGAAGTTCCAGACTCGAATAAAATTTATCACAGATGAAACTTAAAGGAGTATTGCTGTCTAGACTGTCATTGTTTCGACCTCTTTTGTGATTTTTTTTAATGGTAGGTAGGCTGTTTTGTACTGAGATTTTGTAGATATATTTTTTCATCTTATAAGTATGTACAGTATTCTTTTCATAAAAAAATGTTAAAAATTGTGGGAGTTATAACTTCTTGTTTAATGGCTCTGCAAAAGGTGCTCCACTGACTTTCACGATTCCAGCCAATCCGCTAATCTGAAACAAAGGGAGCTAAAGTATCTTCATTAGAAAGGGTGTAGTAATAGCAGGAAATAGGGAGAAGTAAAAATCTCCATAAATAAAGGAATGGCGGCACTTCAAGTTTCGAATTCCTATTTCTTAACCTTTCCTGTGTCTTTAGCATATTAAAAAAAATAGTAGAATTCAATGTTTTTTTAAATCTCTAATTTCAGCGATAATGGCGTGTCTACTGAATATTCTTTCCAAATTTGAGGTCAATTGATCTGCTAGATCTTAAAATATCATGGCAGCCAGTTTTAAAAAAAACGCATTTAAACAAGAACTTATAACTTTCACAATTTTTAATATTTTTGTACATACTTATAAAATGGATAAATATATCTGCAAAATCTCAGTGCAAAACGGTCTACCTATCATTAACAAAAAAAACCACAATACCCCCTTAACACAGAATAGTCTTCGTTAAAATTTATTTTTGGTGTTTTTATTACTTAACCATTTATTTACACTTTTTTACTTTATTTTAAAATGACCCCTCATCGATAGATAAAATTTATTTTTAGTGCTTACATTACTCAGCCATTTATACACATTTTTTAGTTTTATTTTAAAATGATCCCTCATCGATAGATCTCGAAGATCGAGGCGTTTAAATAAATGACTATGTTTCGTTTAATGGGGGCCGTCCTTGGCAAGAGAAAACTGGATCAAATTCGCAAGATATTATTTCTCAAGCGGCGTGGATCACGGGGAAGAGTATCGCGGGGAAAGAGGTACGTTTACGTGCTCGATTATCGTCGGTAGACTTCCGGGACGCGAATCGATTCTAGCGTCACTGACAGATCGATTATCGTCGGAAGATCGTACGTGCACAGCTTACGGATGTAATCGGATCGGTCGGATCGAATCGGAGCGAGTCGATCGTGTGGATCGAATTAGGTAGCGCTGGTCGCAAAGACACGTTCACAAAGGTCGAACCGAATCGAAAGATCGAAACTCGAACGGCGAGCAAACCTTATAGCTGTCGGGGCAATAAACCGAGACCAGAGTGTCCTATAAAAGTGAAAGAGTTTCGAGAAAACCCATAGGCTTTCAAAAGAAATAGATCGTAACTTCCGAAAGAGTAAAGAAAACTAAAGGACGAAACCGAACATAACCCAGAAACGCTCTCGTGCTTCGACTCTTTGAGGTTAGGTTGGGTGTATTCTTTAACCTCAGAAAGTTGATACATATGTATTTTAAATTAAATAAATTTCTTTAAAATCCTTTTATCAATTATTTAATCTACACAAGAATGGCAGTATTTCAAATACATACAGTTACAGAACAGGCACATATACTGATAAAAAATATATTAAGAATTTTTCAAGATAAATTCCCAAATTTACCAGTCATTTCCAAAACGACAAACCTGTTTGGCGATCTTCCGTCTCAACCTGAACAACAAACAAAAAACTGTTTTTCTCCAAATCCAACGGATTCAAAGTTATTTTATCTGCCTCATAAATATTTATTTCCTCTGCTCGACGATGGAAATTGCTTCCTTGGCTTTTTATTTTCTAAAATTCCCGAAATGGCGAACATCTCTCGTCGACGATCAGGTATTTTTGTTGCGGTCTCGAGGAACGAGAATAAAATAATGTAAAAAAATCTGACGCGAATTTTCCACCGAACTTTTTAATCTTCGTAAGCTCGAGCTTTCGCGTGCTCGTTCCTGTCCATCGATACGAGAATCGGCCATTGTGGAAGCTGCTCGATTTATTAATTACGACGAAGAACCGCGAAACGCATCGAAATCGTTTAAATTACGACACCCGGGGACCGTAGTGGCAATAATGATGATCGTAATATCGCGCGCTCTTCGAGGAGCACTCGATTAATTTAACCGTGGACTCGGGACATTAATTATCCTCGTCAACGGCCGATTAATTATGCTTGGTCTCTCCCCCGCAAACCGCGTGTACGTGCGTGCGGTAACGAGCAGCAGAGCGTTTGTTACCAGTCACGCTCGTTTCATAGGAAAACTCTCTCATCTGCCGTGGACGTGACACAGGAAAATTGTGGCTTCAGCATCAATTAGCTGGACATCAAAGAAATTTTCATAAAGAAGCTTAATTTTCTACCGATACACAGAGCCTCGATATAAATACCGATAGCAGTATATATTAATTAATTTCTCTCTAAATGCAATGTAACGTATTCCGAAGACGCATCAAAACTTCAATTTTAAAAACTAATTAAATATTTCCAGCAAAATAAATGTTAGAACTGTAATCGCGATTCTCAACTTTCAAATCAGCCGCCATCTTGCCACTTTACTTTGAGCCTCGAGAGATGGCGCTGAATGTGCGTCCAAATTAAAGCAGCGTCAGTAAGCTAAATATAATTGTTGTACGTTCGTGTGTGCTGCGTTTTTGTGCAATTACACATATATTTCATTGTGCCTTTAAGTTTAATAAATAAATTTAGTTCGTGTTTAGAACGTAAAGTGTCCGTTCCCTATGATTTTGCAAGCGTCATGGAATATTCATCGAGTGTACAAGCTACGGAAGAAGTTTCGTACAGCGAAAGGTTATGTCTTTGCTTCAATTTCTTCCTACGTTTAATTTCATCGTGACAGGTTTGTTCCGAACATGAACCAATCTCCGTGGTTTGCCATTGCACTATTTGATAATTAATTTCTGATAACAAGAGGTTAGGTTATACCGCGTGGATCTGTCTTCCGGAAGACTCGCACGGAACCGTTATAGTTTTTTAATTGTTCAGCTATAGGATTAATACGACTCTGATTAGCGATTGGTGACCCATGATATGAATTCGATGATTGGCAACCAGTGATTCATAACATAAGCACAGGCACCTTAAATAGATTCTAACCACACGCATCAATATCAATGTGGCTTTTGACTCTTGAAGCGGCTGATTGCTATGTTGACGATAAGTCAGAACAGTTTCTTCAAAGGACGCGCATAAATGTATTAAATATTTTATTCGTTCGAGTTTAAGTAATAATATTCCATGTGCACTATTATCTTTGTTCCTTTTATGGAAAACGATCGAAAACGTATACGTATGAATAGTTTTATAGTGTCGAATATTATACAGGGTGTTCGACCACATCTGGGAAAAATTTTAATGGGAGATTCTAGAGACCAAAATAAGACGAAAATCAAGAATATCAATTTCTTGATTGAAGCTTCATTAAAGAGTTATTAAAAAATTAAATTAAAAAATTTCAAATCATTCTGAAAAAATTATTTTTGGTTATAAGGGAGAATTACAATCATTTTTGGTGAGTAGACATACCTCCGAAAACCTACCTATTTTCTAGAAAAAAATTCGGAAAGGTGTGAAATTTTTCGACAAAATTAAGAAATTTCAAACTGTTCTGGAAAAATTATTTTTGTTTGCGGGGGTCAATTACAATCATTTTTGGTGAATAGACATACCTCCGAAATCCTACCCATTTTCTAGAAAAAAATTCGGAAAGGTGTGAAATTCTTCGACAAAATTAAAAAATTTCAAATCGTTCTGAAAAAATTATTTTTGGTTGCGAGGCACAATTACAATCATTTTTTGTGAATACACATATCCCTGAATTCCTACCCACTTTCGAGAAAAAAATTCGTGTAGGCACTGAAACTTTTAGACGAAATTAAAAAATTTCAACTCATACTAAAAAAATTATGTTTAGTTACAGGGGTTAATTACAATCATTTTTGGTCATTACACATACACCCGAAATCCTACGTATTTTCGGGAAAAAAATTCCTTATCGATAATATAATTTCTGGGCAGAAATCGTTCCTCGAAATTTCATGCGAATCTTTAAGACATCATAACTCCTGAACGGATTGGACGATTTTAATTTTCAAAAACGCAAACGACGCGTATTTAGATGAAGAATATGTAGAAATTGCAAAAATATTCAAAAAGTTGATCCTTGACCCCGTAAACTGAGAAAAACCCAATAAAAATGGTCCAATTTTCAACCGACCATAACTCCTACAATAGCGAATATATTTAAATGAAACTTTTTTCTGATGTAGAGCTCATGGGTACCTACAAAAAAGTATTAGACAACTTTTCTATAGGGCATCAAACAAAATTACTAAAAATCAAAAACTAATTTTCAAGAAAAATTGACAAGGGGGTAGCTGCCTAAATTTTTCGGCGAAAAGAAAGATTTCAAATAGGTCTAAAAAAATTATTTTTAGCTAGAGGGGTCAATTACAATCATTTTTGGTCATTAGACACACCCTCAAAATCCTACCCACTTTCGAGAAAAAAATTCAAAAAGGTGGACAGATTTTTTAACAAAATTAAAAAATTTCAAATGGTTCTGAGAAAATTATTTTCGATTAAGAGGGTCAATTACAATAATTTTTGGTGAGTAGACTTACCCCCGAAATCCTACCCACTTTCTAGAAAAAAATTCAGTACGAGCGGAACTTCAAACATTAATAACTTTTTAATGAAGCCTCCATTAACAAATTAGTATTTTTAATTTTCGTCTTATTTTGGCCTGTAAAATCTCCCATTAAAATTTTTTCCAGGGTTGGTCGAACACCCTGTATGAGATCTGCGAAATTTAGAAGTTGTTTCATTTAAAAATATTAATTTCAAACACTGTGCTTTTGAAATTGCATGGTTCGTCTACATAAATAATTATTTAAACTATAATATAGCTATCAGGAATTTCAACCCTTTTGTTCTGCATAAAAAACTATTTTTTTTCTTGATATACCAGAGACAAATTTAATATAAATGATATGATAAAATTAAAGTGTGTTTTTAAATTATATTTAGTTTTCAAATGTTACTGTGTTTGTTTCGATATTTTATTAAAATAATAAAACTTTCAAACTTTGAAGTAGGCAAACCGTGCACGATTCACAGGCGTACTAATTAAATATCAGCGAATCCAAAAGGATCTTTAGATCATTTTGGAACTTTCCAAAAGAAAAACGAAAACGATTAGTAATAAATTTGTATCTTTCCTTGGACGCAGCTGTTCGCCGGGACCGCCTGTATGTTCAAGTCTCACAACAAGGTTTGTGCTCTTTCTGTCTTCAAGTGTTGTCTATGTATTTCTAATACGCTGTCGTCTTCGCATTTTGGCCATGCATTTGTATCTGTGTAATGCACATATTTTCTGTAATGATTGTCGCACCGATGCTTACGCAAAAAAAAAATTTGAAACAGTTTCAGAATAATTTAAAAAAATTATTTTTAAAACGCAAAATATCTGCTAAGAAAATTGTCTAAGAGAATTACTATACAATTCTACTATTTTTAGTAGCGTTACAAATATTTCTATTCGTCGAATTTTACTTTCATTAATTTTTATTTCGCACAAATGACAAATTTCTAAGAAAATTGTCAAAGAGATTTCCACATCTACAAATTATAATTACTATACAATTCTACTATTTTTAATAGCATTATAAATAATTCTGTCTAATTCTAATTTTACTTCTATTAATTTTTATTTTGCCAGGGCTTGTACATGTTTGCCTGTAGTGTTGGAAAATTGCAAATATTTATACAGCGTGTCCAGCCACCCTTGGGATAAATTTTAATGGGAGATTCTAGAGGGTAAAATAAGACGAAAATCAAGAATACAAATATTTTGATGGAGGCTTCGTTAAAAAGTTATTAATGTTTAAAGTTCCGCCTGTGAAACGGTGTATCTGCATACGCGCCACTGTCACGCGCACGCAGCTGCTCGCAGGTTGCTGTTCTACAAGCGGAACTTTAAACATTAATATCTTTTTAACGAAGCTTCAATCAAGAAATTGTTATTCTTGATTTTCGTCTTATTTTTGCCTCCAGAATCTCCCACTAAAATCTTCCCCAGAGGTGGTCGAGCACCCTGTATAATTCGCAGCATTGTAATTTCAATGTTATTTATTTTGTCTCATTTGAAAACACAAAGAGAGTGCATCGTAGCCAACGCAAGTTTTAAATATTATAAAATTCACCCTTAAAGAATTTTAAAAACTTAACAAATAATAATCACACGCTGTTCCATTCAAGGTTTTTCATAATTTTTTGAAAAAACTTCTATTTATAGTCTGCGACTTTCGTGCATCGAGAAAAAATTCTTAAATTCTTACCGTGAAACATTTTTTAGCAAAGTAAGTCGAACAAGATAATTGCAGCGCGTTGGTTCGCGCCCGTGGACGATTTTTCTTGGCTCCGAGGGGCAAGTTCGTCCAGCCTTTGCTTTGATATCAGCAAATTTACGGTTCAGAGGGTCGTGACTAATTGTTTCCTCGGCCCGTCGGGTCGCGAAACGAAAGAGGATGGACGAAATCGGAAGGATTGAATTACTCGAGGAGACGGCATCTGCGTCTGACCAGGTCGTTTCCTCGGCTGGCTTCCGGATGATGTTGCTTCTCCGAATTCGCCCAGACGGTTAGACAACGCTCTTCCCCCTCCACGGTTCCGCGTTTCCGCGTAATGCAATTTCATTCGCGACGAGTCTTTGCTGTTCTTCGTCCTCGCGTTTCTCACTCGCGCGAGCCTGCACCGTTCGTTTGGCGTATTGTTTGGTTTCCACGCACGTAGTTTGTTCGGTCGTTCAGCTGTCCATGATGCTTTGTGTCTGCCCGTGCACCCGGTATTTCACAGTGTTTGCGGACTGTTCTATTTGGAAAACTTGCTTCTGTTTCTCCCGTTCCGATAGTGTTCCGCCCTGGAATTTTATTGTCCAAGCCACACGGTGGTTCTTAACCCTTTCATACACCGTCAGTTGTGGCACAGTCTGGAGAATAAAAAAGCACCAAATGTTCTGAGAAATTATGACTAATAAATACTCTACTGTTACTCTTGCCATTTAGCTCGAATTTTCATTTCAAAAACATTTTTCAATGAAGCAATAAAACTGCATTTTATAAATAAAATTCTTGTGATATAAAATAATGAGTTACTTGGAATATTATTTTATATTAAAGATCTATTTCAGTCAATAATTTCAACTGCCATTAATTCTTTTTAATTTGATGAAAATTGGTTCGTCTATTTTGATATTTAGAATTATTTTAACGCTTATTTGCACTCCAGGAATAAATATAAAAATTACACATGGTGCATTCAGAATTTCTATCATTGTGTGGTACATTTAAATTTGTTACGTTAAAATTTAACCTAATTCAAATCACGGTGGTTCTTAACCCTTTCACACACCGCCGCTCGTGGCACAGTCTAGAGAATAAAAAAGCATCAAATGTTCAGAGAAATTATGACTAATAAATACTCTACTGTTACTCTTGCCATTTAGCTCGATTTTTTATTTCAAAAACATTTTTCAATGAAGCAACGAAACTGCATTTTATAAATAAAATTCTTGTGATATAAAATAATGAGTTACTTGGAATATTATTTTATATTAAAGATTTATTTCAGTCAATAATTTCAACTTCCATTAATTCTTTTTAATTTGATGAAAATTGGTTCGTCTATTTTGATATTTAGAATTATTTTAACACTTATTTGCACTCCAGGAATAAATATAAAAATTACACATGGTGCATGCAGAATCACTATCATTATGTGGAACATTTAAATTTGTTACATTAAAATTTAACCTAATTCAAATCACGGTGGTTCTTAACCTTTTCACACACCGTCACTTGTGACTCAGTCTGAAGAATAAAAAAGCATCAAATGATCTGAGAAATTATGACTAATAAATACTCTACTGTTACTCTTGCCATCGAGCTCGATTTTTCATTTCAAAGAAGCAACAAAACTGCATTTTATAAATAAAATTCTTGTGATATAAAATAACGAGTTACTTGGAATATTATTTTATATCAAAGAGTTATTTTTAATTCGGGAAAAATTGGTCTATTTTGATATTCAGAATTACTTTAACAATTATTTTCACTCTAGGAATAAATATAAAAATTACACTGGTGCATGTTGAATTGCTATCATTACAAGGTACATTTAAATTTGTTGAGTTAAAATTTATTCGAAGAATAATCACCATAGAATTAAAAAAAGGAATAGTTTCGAAATAAGTAAATATCTCAAAATTCTTGTGATATAAAGTAACGTGTTACTTGGAACATTAATTTATATTAGAGATTTATTTCAGTTAATAATTCCAACTTTCATTAATGCTTTTTAATTTAGGGAAAATTGGTTCGTCTACTTTGATATTCAGAATTACTTTAACAATTATTTGCACTTCAGGAATAAATATAAAAATTACACTGGTGCATATAGAATTGCTATCATTATTTGGTACATTTAAATTTGTTCAATTAAAATTTATTCAAAGAATAATCACCATAGAATTAAAAAAAAAGAATACTATTGAAATAACTAAATATCTTAAAGTTCTTGTAATACAAAGTAACGTGTTACTTAGAATATTACTTTATATTAAAGATTTATTTCTAATTTGGGAAAAATTGATCTATTTTGATATTCAGAATTACTTTAACAATTATTTACACTCCATAATAAATATAAAAATTACACAGTTACATGAAGAATTACCATCATTATTTGGTACATTTAAATTTGTTGAATTAAAATTTATTCAAAGAATGCTCACCTTAAAATAAAAAAGAAGTATTAAACTAAATATCAAGTGGTCTCCGGAGGAACGAATTTCCAAAAGCAACCATTGTAAGTAGACGGTGTTGGGTATTTAACAAAATAACAAGACTAATCGACGACGTCGTAATTAAACAAAAACGTTGATCTACGTTGAAATACCTAAACGTGCACGGTGGCCTCTCACGGTTGATCGCCGTGCAGTAATTACGGCCACGATTTCGTCGACAATGGAGACGATTTCGCGTTGGAGATTTTCGTCGGATTGGACGGGAACTGCGAGGCGCGCGGCGACGCGAAACGACGAAAAGCGACGAAAAGGCGGTACGCGCGCAAAGCGGAATTAGTGTCGAGGCGTAATTGCGTTAATGGAACACCCCGATGGCAAACGGGGTCACGTATTCTCGGCGGGAATCGTACGAAAAGAATGCAAATACTAATTGGCGGGAGCCATAGATTGTTGCACGGCGATGTTCGCGGCCAATACGGGATCATGTAATTGGACGCGTTCGTTCGCGGCAGTCTGATAATTGCAGTTAACGCGGTAACTGCAATTGCAGTCGCGACTCGTTCAACCGCGATCGATCGACAACGCTGACTTCTTTAATCGGTCATGGCGAAAATCGAGTTTGCAAAAATCATTCGTTTTTTTTACCTAACGCGTTACGTACACTTACACTTTGTGGGGCGAAATTGTAACACACTTGTAATCAGCTATAAATTAATTTCAAAGTGACAATTCATTTCGTTTTTCGAGTTCTTAATAAAGTATATTGTTTGTGTTTTATTTAGCCTCGGTTATGAAATGAATTTTATTGAAAAATATCCGATATAAAATTGTACGATGTTTCCTATATTACGCAATATTTTTCATTGCAATATTTCGAACGACCAGAGTATAATTATATAGTTATAAAATTGGTGTAATTATTTATTTTTGTACCTTAACCGATTGTATATAAATTAATTGCAAACTGACAATTCTTTCCGTTTTTCGAGTTCCTAGTACAGTATATTTTTTGTGTTTTATTTAGCATCGGTTATGAAATGAATTTTATTGAAAATATTTAATATAAAATTGTACGATGTTTTCTATATTATGCAATATTTTTCATTGCTATTTTTTGAACGACCAGAGTATAATTAGATAGTTACAAAATTGGTGTAATCATTTCTTTTTGTAGCTTAACCGATTGTATATAAATTAATTGCAAACTGACAATTCTTTCCGTTTTTCGAGTTCCTAATAAAGTATATTGTTTGTGTTTTATTTAGCATCGGTTATGAAATTAATTTTATTGAAAAATATCCGATATAAAATTGTACGATATTTCCTATATTATGCAATATTTTTCATTGCAATATTTCGAACGACCAGAGTATAATTGTATAGTTATGAAATTAGTGAAAATAGTATATAAATTAATTTCACAGTGACAATTCTTTTAGTTTTTCGAGTTCTTAATAAAGTATATTGTTTGTATTTTATTTAGCCTCGGTTATGAAATGAATTTTATTAAAAAATATCCGATATAAAATTGTACGATGTTTCCTATATTACGCAATATTTTTCATTGCAATTTTTTGAACGACCAGAGTATAATTAGATAGTTATAAAATTGGTGTAATCATTTCTTTTTGTAGCTTAACCGATTGTATATAAATTAATTGCAAACTGACAATTCTTTCCGTTTTCCGAGTTCTTAATAAAGTATATTGTTTGTGTTTTATTTAGGCTCGGTTATGAAATGAATTTTATTGAAAAATATCCGATATAAAATTGTACGATGTTTCCTATATTATGCAATATTTTTCATTGCAATATTTCGAACGACCAGAGTATAATTGTATAGTTATGAAATTAGTGAAAATAGTATATAAATTAATTTCACAGTGACAATTCTTTTAGTTTTTCGAGTTCCTAATAAAGTATATTGTTTGTGTTTTATTTAGCCTCGGTTATGAAATAAATTTTATTGAAAAATATCCGATATAAAATGGTACGATATTTCCTATATTATGCAATATTTTTCATTGCAATATTTCGAACGACCAGAGTATAATTCTATAGTTATGAAATTAGTGAAAATAGTATATAAATTAATTTCACAGTGACAATTCTTTTAGTTTTTCGAGTTCTTAATAAAGTATATTGTTTGTATTTTATTTAGCCTCGGTTATGAAATGAATTTTATTAAAAAATATCCGATATAAAATTGTACGATGTTTCCTATATTACGCAATATTTTTCATTGCAATTTTTTGAACGACCAGAGTATAATTAGATAGTTATAAAATTGGTGTAATCATTTCTTTTTGTAGCTTAACCGATTGTATATAAATTAATTGCAAACTGACAATTCTTTCCGTTTTTCGAGTTCCTAATAAAGTATATTGTTTGTGTTTTATTTAGCCTCGGTTATGAAATGAATTTTATTGAAAATATTTAATATAAAATTGTACGATGTTTCCTATATTATGCAATATTTTAAACGACCAAAGTATAATTGTATAGTTATAAAATTGGTGTAATCATTTATTTTTGTAGCTTAACCGATTGTATATAAATTAATTGCAAACTGACAATTCTTTCCGTTTTTCGAGTTCCTAATAAAGTATATTGTTTGTGTTTTATTTAGCCTCGGTTATAAAATGAATTTTATTGAAAAATATCCGATATAAAATTGTACGATGTTTCCTATATTATGCAATATTTTTTATTGCAATATTTTAAACGACCAAAGTATAATTGTATAGTTATAAAATTGGTGTAATCATTTATTTTTGTAGGTTACCCGATTGTATATAAATTAATTTCAAATTGACAATTCTTTTCGTTCCTCGAGCCTTTAATAAAGAATTTTATTGAAGATTATTCGATATAAAGTTGTACGATATTTCCTATATTACGCAATATTTTTCATTGCAATTTTTTGAACGACCAGAGTATATAATTATACAGTTATAAAATTAGAAAAATATATTTGAATCTCAGTGTACATTTTATATTGATGACAAAATAGTTGAGTGGTAGTTATGTATGGAGATTTTTCAATAAATTTTTATTTTATAGCTTTCTATTTATAAAGTTTGCAATCTTTACAATAGGATATTTTTCTCACCTCCGGTAGTAAAGTGTTTCTCGTTCGTTTAACCACCTTTAACGACCCATTGTTAAATTGTCTACTTCTTTTTCCCCCAATCAGCGGCACGACGGATCCGAGCAAATTTTATTTCCAACTAACGAATACAAATTTTATATTTATTCATGAACTTCCGGTTTGCGTTTCATTAGTCAATTAGAATCCATTAACGGATGTTTTAGACCGAATATATTCCAGGCGAGCGCGGAAGCTAGTAAACGAGCGAATCTAAATTTGTATACAGCGAATACAACTTGTCCAACTCTACTGGAAAATATCACTAATATTAATATACATTTACTCAAATGTTCCTACACTATAATGGCGATTCCCTCTATGGATAAGAAGAAACTTTATTTTTTATAAATTATTTCTATATTTAGTGTTACCCATTGTTTATTACACACAATTTTTGTTGTTTATTATTTACAAAGTATTTTTTTTCTTGTTGTTTCATTTAATATTAACATGTGCATTTATTACAAATCCGATAATAATATACAAACCAACAACAATATGTGTTTTTTTTTCTCAAGCGGTCACCCATCCTAGTAGTGACCGCGCCCAATGCAGCTGCACTTCTCTAATCAGATGAGAATCAACGCTTCCAACATACCACAACCATTGACAAATTATATTTTTAATTTACACCCTTATATATTTCAACGTATGCAAAATTAGATTTATACCAATTTCAAAACTAGGATGCAAGCTTCTTTTTATTTATATTAAATCACCATTATAGTCTACGAATACGAGTAACTGTATCATGAATCGTTCTGTCTGGTCAGTGGTTCTCCGTGAAAATAGCCGAGTAATATTCAGGAATTATTTGACGAAAAAATAGTAACATCGTCGAATTTTCGCGAGTACGGAAACTCGATGATTTTTCCCGAATAAAACGGGTATAAATGTTTTCGTTGAAATATGAAATGTGTATCGATTCTGTTTGGCGCCACGTACTCGATACCAGATTGCGATTCGCGGTATGGTTATCGATAGTATCGATTCGATATCGTTTCCATCGCTAATTACGGGCGTCATTTGTTCCTGCGAATTTTGCCATTTTCAGGATCGCCGTTCGCAAAGTGCAACAGATGGACAGGAAAAACGGGAATACAACCTCGCGTTCATAGATTTTTCATTTATATTCCGACTCGACGATAATTGGATTTGAATAATTTGACGATTGAATGGTACCGTTGGAATTTAGAGGCAATGAAATTGTTCGTCGTTCGCGTGTCAGCATTTTTTTTGTCCGGGGAATTGGAATCGTAACTGTGAAACGGATTATCCTTTGAAAATGTAGTCGAAATTACAAAGAAACGAGGCACACCCTCGCGGAATTTTTTTAGTTGTACTGCGATTCGTCAGGAATATCGTGGTTCGTTAAATTGAACGCGAAATTGAAATTAGTCGGCGTTCTTAATGGTGATTCGAAGAATATTTCTAAATCTATACAGGTTGTACGGCCACCCCTGGGAAAAACTTTAATGGGGGATTCTAGAGGCCAAAATAAGACGAAAATCAAGAATACCAATTTGTTGATGGAGGCTTCGTTAAAAAGTTATTAACAATTAAATTCCAAAAATTTCAAATCGTTCTAGAAAAATTATTTTTGATTGCAGAGGTCAATTATAAGCATTTTTGGTGAATAGACATATCTCTGAAATCCTACCCACTTTCGAGAAAAAAAATCGAGTAGGTGTTTTTTGGCAGAAAACAAATTTTTCAAATCGTTTAAAAAAAAATTATTTTCGGTTGCAAGAGTCGATCGCAATCATTTTTGGTCATACCCCCGAAATCCTACGCGCTTTCGAGAAAAAAATTCGGAAAGATGGACAAATTTTTCGACGAAAAAAAATTTTTTCAAATCGTTCTAGAAAAATTATTTTCGTTTGCAGGGGCCAATTACAATCATTTTTGGTGAATAGACATACTCCCGAAATCCTACGCCTTATTAAGAAAAAAATTCCTTACCGAAAATCAAACCTGAGGCCAGAAATCCTTCCTCAAAATTTCATGCTAATCTTTAAAACACCATAACTTTTGAATGGATTGGACGATTTTAATGTTCAAAAAGCCAAACGCCGCGTATTTTAGTGTAGAATATGTAGCAATGATAAAAATATTCGAATAGTTGATCCTTGACCCTGTAAACTGAGAAAAACCCACTAAAAATGGTCCAATTCCCAAACAGCCATAACTTCTACAATAATGAATATATTTCAATGAAACTTTTTTCTGAGGTAGAGCTCATGAGTACCTACAAAAAAGTATTAGACAACTTTTCTGTAGGGCGTCAAACAAAATTACTAAAAATGAAAAAGGAATTTTTAAGCAAAATCGACAGGGGGTAGGTGCCTAAATTTTTCGGCGAAAAAAAAAATTTCAAATCGTTCTAAAAAAAATATTTTTGGCTGTAGGGGTCAATTACAATCATTTTTGGTGAAAAGCCATATCCCCGAAAACCTACTCATTTTCTAGAAAAAAATTCGAGAAGGTGTGAAATTTTGCAACGAAAAAAAAAATTTCAAATCGTTTTGGAAAAATTATTTTCGATTGTGGGGGTCAATTACAATCATTATTGGTGAATAGATATACCCCCGAAATCTTGCGCATTTTCGAGAAAAAAATTCAGTACAGGCAGAACTTTGAACGTTAATAACTTTTTAACGAAGCCTCCACCAACAAATTAGTATTCTTGATTTTCGTCATATTGTGGCCTCTAGAATCCCCCATTAAAATTTTTCCCAGTGGTGGCCGAACACCCTGTATAATAATAGGTTAATTTAAATTGTAATGTGACAAACAATCGACGTTCAGAAGATTGGAGGAAAGACAGAAAGATCTAAGATTTGTATAAATGTAAAAGTTTTAATATTTATTCTGACTTAACAATAATGTCGAAATTTCAAGAGTCCTCTTGTTTCGTAGCACCGTTAATAATGTTTGTTGAATGTACTCGAGTGCATTATCGTTCCAATCAGACCTCGTTCCGTCCAAGTAAGACCTCTTTCGAGAAATGGTGCACTTTTTAAGCAAGAGATGATTCGACAACGATGACGACGTCAAACTGAACGAAGTTTTTTGCACTTAAAGAACCAGCATGGTATCGCTGAGGGATACAATTGCTTTCAGAACGATGGCAGAAGACCGTAGATCATCGCGAGGGAAGGAAAAAAACAATTTCGATGCGTTTCGACTCTCAATGTTGGTCCTCTGCAAAAGTTTAATTTGGAAGCAACCAATAGACAATCTTACGAACAACATTATATTTGTATTACTTAAAATATCTCTGATTCCTACTTATTTATATATAAAAACGAAACAATGACTGAAGAATTTTTGTACTGTCTCTTAAAGTTGGAACTCTTGTTTAAATTTTTAATTAAAAATGAAACTTTGGTTCTCCTTGTTTCTTAGTCCCACAATTTTTTAATGATTCTGAACGTTTGAAAATGTGTATGAAATGTACGTGAAACATGGGATGGGAAATATTCTATATATATTTACGATTGAAGTTTGCAAAACTACTGAAATCGTTCGTCCACCAGCATCGATCATGGCGGCAAACAGCCACCGCAGTCTGTCGCGAATAATTCGCTCGGTCAGTTGCAAAATGTGTCCGTTTCGTCGATTGAGCGGGCAGAAATTCGTTTGGGACGATGATTGGCAAATAATGGCTAGCAATGCGGGCAGTCGAGCGCGCGAAACAAATCGAAATTAATAATTCCCCCTCTGCCCTCATCGTTCCGACAATTCGTTCGTCTTTTCTGTTTCGACGCTCTTCAGACCGCTACGGATATTATTATAAATTCAACTCTATTTCTACCGACTTTAAACAACAACATTAACGAACAATATATGGGAGACTAAGCTCTAGAAATATTCCTAATTAGATTTCCAAATTTTGTCAGCAATAGAAACTAGTAAATTTATGATAACTATTTAATTATGTGTCTTCTGAAACTTCTTTGGGTGCATAGAGTCAAAATAAATGTTAAAATAAACATAGAAGACAACATAAATAATAATAGCTGATATGGCCATCGGATAGGGGATGAAATGCCCTTTAAAACGAGCGTTTGTACGAGTCGATAGCGTAATTAGTTCCGGAGATATAGCGATTTTAGTTTCAAGTCGATGCGGTGGTTAGTTACGGAGATATAGGGCTTCGAAGTTTGTTTACGTTTTAGTGTTTACGTCGCGAGGTCATTCACCTCACGTGATCGTAGTACGTCACTCGGTAACGACTCACGTGCGTAGAGAGAGAGAGATCCGACGCGTGAGACGGAGACAGAGATACTCGAATTAAGAAAATTACCCCTTTACATAAATTACGATATCTCGAAAACGGAAAGTCGGATCGACAAAAACCAAAAATCACTTTAAAGGGGAAGCCTTGCAGCTTCTAACAGTGGGTTAATTATTGATAAAACACTAGTACTTTCGGAACTGCACGCGTCTGAAATTTTAGTACTAATTTCAGAATATCTGACGTCAAGATTTCTCATTCATATTTCTTTTACTTTGAAGAATAATTAAAAAAATTATTTACAGAACACTTGAATAGTATTATAAATACAATTCTATTTTAACTAACAATAAATGTTAACGAACACCATATGGCGGTCTCTATACTAAAAATATATGCATAATTAAATTTTCAAATTTTATCAGTTTACAATCTATTCAATTGTGAGATTTCTCGATCATATTTTTCTCTGTTTGAAAAACAATTAGAATATTAATATAAATATTAACAAACACCATATGGCGGTCTTTATACCAGAAATATACATGATTAAATTTTCAAATTTTGTCAGTTTACAATCTATTTAATTGCAAGATTTCTCGATCATATTTTTCTCATTTTGAAGAACAATAGCGAATATTATTCGACTCGAAATTAATATTACCATCGCGTTTATAAAACTCGATGGTTCGAAAGACCGATAACGGGGACGAAAGTGCTAAATCGAACGTCAACGTAGATCCCATTTACGGCGCATGGACGACTGGCGAAGAAATTTAAAGAACAGTTGTATGAAATCGGTAAGAAGACGTGAAATCAATTTCAGATAAATGTCCCGTTGCATCGAGGCGTGCAATTTCTCAAGACGAGTCCACGCGAGTCCTCCGGAGCATTCGGGCGTTCGCTCGTAATTCTCAAAAGCGTTAAAAGGAGAAACGAGAGAATGAAATCCGAGTGTCTCCGTTCCTTGGGATTTCACGAGGCCCCGTGGCGATGGTGCACACCGCGTTCAACGAGTTCTAATTAGTGACGTCAGCGTGTCGTCAGGTCAATCTACGGTATTTTAAGATGAACCAACAGAGACACCAGTCGTCGTCCAGCTTCCTTCGTGGCCGGAGATGGGGAAAATTCTTCTAAAAATTTCACTCTATAAAAAATCAAACGTTATCATTCGAACGAAAGTAAAAATTTTTCGCTCTACGATGCGATAGCGTTTCGCCGTGATTTCTCAGAGTCGAGTGGAGGGGATACTTTTGAAAAATTTATCCGATCCAGTACGATTTGAGACTTAGTTTCGTTCCGTTGTTCGTCGTTCGAATGAAATTTCGACCATCTCCGTTCCGTGCGGCGCCACACGTTCTCTTCGCGGCGATCCTCGGTTTCTCGATTAGGATCGCGTCGATCCGGAGAACCGGTCTCGCGATTCGATGCCATCGAATGATTCCGACGCGATTAATTAGACGCGGTCGTCTCGTTAGCCTGCCACGGTGAAATGGACGTAATTCGGGGTTACGTGAGTGTCGCGACGATGGCTCGCTTTATGATTTTCGCCATTTCGCGAGGAATTGCAACCCCAACGATCCGCGCATATTTCCTCCCCAACGCACAGTGTGTCGCGTAAATTCGGAACAAAAATCGTAGCTTTTAACACGTTGACTGCCACACCAACACCGTGAAATTTTTTCGGTGACCAAAACTTTGACTTTATACGATCCTAAACCACACAAATTAAAATTTGTGTTAATACTCATTATCGTAACCTAGCTAAAATTCATGAATCCTATTCAAATTTATTTTCCTGAACATTTCAACCTGAGAATTAATTGCTTTAGTTCCATAGTTAAAAATCTTGTCACCCATATGTGGATGACGTGGCAGTCAAAGTGTTAAACTAGTCAATTTTCTACCTAAGATCTCTGACACTTTTTTAGGGGTAAGATCACTGTAAAAAACTGAACTAAAACGTTCTTTTGCGATTTTTGTTGTTTTGGATGGATAGAAAAGTAAGAGGATAATAATATTCAAGAATGTTATTAACCATGTTGTTAAATGTTTTAAGTGCTATATTTTATGGTGGCTATATTTATTTTGACATTTACTTTGACACTATGCATCCAAAGTAATTTCAGAAGACACATAATTAAATAGTTATCGTAAATTTACTAGTTTCTATCACTGACGAAATTCGGAAATCTTTTTGATGGATGGAAAAATAAGAGAATAATAATATTCAAGAATGTTATTAACCATGTCGTTAAGTGTTTCAATAAAAGTATTTATTCAAAAATAGTGCAAAATAACGACGCTGGAGCCATTCTTGCGAGGCATGTTTTGAATTTGAGGCGCTCTGCGGCACGCAGTGTAACTGACGCAAAATTTGGAAAAAAACAACAAATTTTCTCTTACTCTACATGAGTATAGCTAGAGAAATACGTGGAGGATTTTTGAAACTTTAATTTTTGTGTGATTGGCGAGCATTTGAAGTAGAATGGTCAATTTTGTACAAAAAATGGGGCAATCATTTGTCAATAAATAATGTTAAAATTAACTTATCGAAGATCTACGTATTTCTTTAGCTATACTCATGTAGATTAAGAGAAAATTTTTTTACGTGTCACAGAGCGCCTCGAATTCGAAACACGCCTCGCGAAATTGGCTCCAGCGTCGTGTTTTTGCACTATTTTTGAATAAATATTTCTTTTTTTACACTTAACGACATCGTTAATAACATTCTTTAATATTATTATCCTCTTACTTTTCCATTCATAAAAAAAAAACGCTTTATTTCAGGTTTTTACAGTGGCCTTTTACCCCTTAAAGAGAATACAAAGATGCATCAAAATTGATGCACAAAAATTACACATTTCTGTTAAAGAAATTGAAGCGACTTTGATTTTTTGTCCAATACAAATTGTTTTGCTAATTTCTACTATTGCTATTTCTTGTCAAGTGGTTGCTGCGTAACTTTTATTCGAAAAGTTTTTTGATTTAGAGCAAGTGCCTGAAATATCGTAGCGATCATTTCGAGTATGTGGATGTTCGAGAACGAAATCATAACTTTGCATCTGTGTAATATTTTTCCTTTATTTCTTTTTAATTAAAATATAAAATAGATACAGAAACAATTTCTTATCTTATAAGTAAATAAAAGAACATTTTTTATCAAATTAATTCCGATCCTGATTCGGAGCAGGCATCAGTACTTGCAATAATGATTTTGATCATTCTCTCTGTTTCAAATCATCGAGGTATTTTTTGGTATTTTTTTTTAAACTCGATTCAAAGTTGATAAACATTTAACATAAAAAATTGGGACCAATTGTTAATATTGTAAAAAGATTGTTTAGCATTTTGGAAGGTACGATAATACTGTACATAATTTGCAAAAATCAAATTAAAAACATAAACTTTCGTTAAATAAATTGCAATTTTCTGGCATCATTTTCAACAACAAATTTGGTAAATTCAGTAAAAGTTATTACTAAGTGCCATTATTAACATTTTGGGATATAAGAATTCATAAAACATATACTGTAATTTTTCGACTTTTATCCATTGCTGTGCACTGTGCAACATTGTTATTTGTGCATGAATTTTTACTGCTTGCAGGTGGTCTAAAATCGTTGCTGATCGATTCAATTTTTTATCAAGTTTATTGTTCCGTTCGTGAATTTATATTCTGCTGACTGTATTGAATTTTGAAAAAATTTTACGTGCTTTGGAACGTCAAATGAAAGTGATTCAGGAGTTTATAAAATTAACTCCAATGTTAATAGAAGTTATTTTTATAAAAACTTTTCTTACTCCTGTCCTAATAAGTATCGATTCTCAAGGAAAATAGCCTCGAGCGTCATTCTCATTACCACGACGATAAATTACGTCTCTTAATGTATTCACACAGCCTCCTCTCCTCACGGATCTTCCAATTAAATGAACACGTCTGAAATTAGATCTGCTCAAAGTATATGCTTGTAACTCGTACGATTCCTCCCTATATCAGTATAAATAATTTCAATAATCTTAATTATATGAAACGACTGAAGAATTTTTTTCCCCATTTATTTTTTACGAATACTGGTGTTTACAATTTTTTTGTGAAGAAAAAAACACCGATTAATACAGCAGTTAAGGGGTGAGGCCACTGTAAAAACCTGAAATAAAGCGTTTTTCTTTTCTTTATGGAAAAGTATATACAGGGTGTTCGGCCACGCCTGGGAAAAATTTTAACGGGGGATACTAGAGGCCAAAATAAAACGAAAATCAAGAATACCAATTTGTTGATGGAGGCTTCGTTAAAAAGTTATTAACACTTAAGGTTCCACCCGTACTGAATTTTTTTCGGGGATATGTCTATTCACCAAAAATGATTGTCACTGACCTCCGCAACCGAAAATAATTTTTTCAGAACGATTTGAAATTTTTTTTTTCGTCGTAAAATTTCACACATCCAGAAACTTCTTTGGATGCATAGTGTCAAAGTAAATGTCAAAATAAATATAGAAGACAGCATAAAATATAGTAGTTGGTATAGCCATCGGATAGAGGGTGAAATGCCCTTTAAAACGAGCGTTCGAACTAGTCGATAGCGTAATTAGTTTCGGAGATATAGCGATTTTAGTTTCAAGTCGATGCGGTGACTAGTTCCGGAGATATAAGGCTTCGAAGCCTTTGTTTACGTTTGATTGTTTATGTCGCGAGGTCATTCACCTCACGTGATCGTAGTACGTCACTCGGTCACAGAGACAGAGATAGTCGAATTGTAAAAATTACCTTTTACATAAATTACGATATATATAATATTTTGCACTATTTTTGAATAAATATTTTTTTTGAAACACTTAACTACATGATTAATAACATTCTTGAATATTATTATTCTCTTACTTTTCCATCCATCGAAAAAGAAATTTTACAGTGGTTTTACCTCTCAAATTCCATTTTTACGTTTGAAGTTCCACGTTTCCGTAATTGTTTTCTTTTTTTTATTGTGTGTGTATTTATAGGAATTTATTCAGCCTGATTTTTGGTTACAGTTGGGGGACGCAATGTTCGTCGAACTGCCACGTGTTCGATTGGACGGCGGCGCACGTGCTTTCCGGCAACATTGGGGTTACGAGTCGCGACCTTTGGCACCTCCGCCGCCATTGATCGAAGAAGACGAGGCGGCAGTCGAACCGGAAACGGTCAGCCTTCGGGAAGCCAACACCGCGTCTCCGATAGGTGAGTCTTTGCCCAACACACGAACCAGTAATCTCCTTTAACGCGTTCACTGCCAGGCCAAACGCCACGAATTGCCCGCGACAACGAAACTAGTGGTTCTAGACCGTTGGAAACTAGCCACAATTTCTCACAGAATTTATTTTTACAGTCTCGATAAAATTCAAGAGTCGTGGATTTATTTTCTTTGATATGTAATCTTGAGAATTCATTTCTTTAGCTTCCTAATGAAAATTCGTATGGCAGTCAGTGTGTTAAACATTGAATTACCGATGTTTACAATTATTTATGGAAGATAATAACTTCCTAGTTGTCGAACGAAAATCTTGTGTATGAAGTTTTTTGTCGACCGAAATTTCAGCCCATTTTCAGGGGATTAACAAAGTAAATTAGCAGAAACTCGAAAACGTTAAATTTAACAAGTAAACAAGAACGAGGAGTAATAGTAATAGTGTGGAAATAAAAATAGAGAGAAAAGTGTGTAACCGTTTAAGGTAAGGTTTATTTAGAAATAAAAAATTACAAATTAACGACAAAGTTTGAATAAAATACGAATACATTGGAAAATATTAGGGACACATATAAGGGTGTTAAAAAAAGAGATCCAAGTCTTCAAGGTCCAACAGAGGTCCAATTAACCCTCCCAACCTAAAATCAAATTTTATTGTTTACAATTATACACTCTGCTGGTTATTGAGGTTTTTACTGCACAGTGTATTATTTTAATTATATATGTTCTATTTGTAACGTGTAATGAGAATAACAATTAGCGACTGATCTAAAAATCAATAAGTGATCCAACAGGTGGCGATCGATTACCTGCTCTACTTTATCGACACAAGTGAGATTTACGATTAAGTTTTGTCTTGTTACTCCTGACACTGGCAAAAATTATAAAAATAGATTAGCACGAATAATAGAGATCAACAAAGAAACAAGAACAAGGAATAATAGTAATAGTGTGCAAATAAAAATAGAGTATAATGGTATTTTATTTAGAAATAAAAAATTATAAATTAATGACGAGGTTTGAATAAAATACAAATCCACTGAAAAGTATTATAGACACATGCAAGGGTGTGAAAAAAAGAGATCCAAGTCTTCAAAGTCCAACAGAAGTCCAATTAGTCCTCCCAACTTAAAATCAAATTTTATTGTTCACATACTCTGCTGGTAAAAATTATAAAAATAGACCAACACAAATAATCGAGATCAACAAATAAACAAGAACAAGGAGTAATAGTAATAGTGTGCAAATAAAAATAGAGTATAATGTGTATAATCATTTGGTAAGGTTTATCTAGAAATAAAAAATTATAAATTAATGACGAGGTTTGATTAAAATACAAATCCACTAAAAAGTATTATAGACACATGTAAGGGTGTGAAAAAAAGAGATCCAAGTCTTCAAAGTCCAACAGAGGTCCAATTAACCCTCCCAACTTAAAATCAAATTTTATTGTTCACAATTACACACTCTGCTGATAAAAATTATAAAAATAGACCAACACGAATAATCGAGATCAACAAATAAACAAGAACAAGGAGTAATAGTAATAGTGTGCAAATAAAAATAGAGTATAATGGTATTTTATTTAGAAATAAAAAATTATAAATTAATGACGAGGTTTGAATAAAATACTAATCCACTGAAAAGTATTATAGACACATGCGAGGGTGTGAAAAAAAGAGATCCAAGTCTTCAAGGTCCGACAGAGATCCAATTAACCCTCTCAACTTAAAATCAAATTTTATTGTTCACAATTACACACTCTGCTGATAAAAATTATAAAAATAGACTAACACGAATAATCGAGATCAACAAATAAACAAGAACAAGGAGTAATAGTAATAATGTGCAAATAAAAATAGAGTATAATGGTATTTTATTTAGAAATAAAAAATTATAAATTAATGACGAGGTTTGAATAAAATACAAATCCACTGAAAAGTATTATAGACACATGCAAGGGTGTGAAAAAAAGAGATCCAAGTCTTCAAAGTCCAACAGAAGTCCAATAATTAACCCTCCCAACTTAAAATCAAATTTTATTGTTCACAATTATACACTCTGCTGATAAAAATTATAAAAATAGACCAACACGAATAATCGAGATCAACAAATAAACAAGAACAAGGAGTAATAGTAATAGTGTGCAAATAAAAATAGAGTATAATGTGTATAATCATTTGGTAAGGTTTATCTAGAAATAAAAAATTATAAATTAATGACGAGGTTTGATTAAAATACAAATCCACTGCAAAGTATTATAGACACATGCAAGGGTGTGAAAAAAAGAGATCCAAGTCTTCAAAGTCCATCAGAGGTCCAATTAACCCTCCCAACTTAAAATCAAATTTTATTGTTCACAATTACATACTCTGCTGGTAAAAATTATAAAAATATACCAACACAAATAATCGAGATCAACAAATAAACAAGAACAAGGAGTAATAGTAATAGTGTGCAAATACAAATAGAGTATAATGGTATTTTATTTAGAAATAAAAAATTATAAATTAATGACGAGGTTTGAATAAAATACAAATCCACTGAAAAGTATTATAGACACATGCAAGGGTGTGAAAAAAAGAGATCCAAGTCTTCAAGGTCCGACAGAGATCCAATTAACCCTCTCAACTTAAAATCAAATTTTATTGTTCACATACTCTGCTGGTAAAAATTATAAAAATAGACCAACACGAATAATCGAGATCTACAGGACTCCAATCAGGAAATATTTGTGTCAACGTTTGAGTCCCCCGAAAATAAAAATGGCCGAAACTTGGGAGCCTAAACAGACCACACGTCGATAGAAATTTTTTTCTTTATTTTCCCGAAGTAAGTATCGTATGTTGGGGAACATTCGCCAAAAACGAATGGTTTTTCGTTGGCTCGCGAGCAAGATCCGCGGTGGCTTAATGGTTCCGTAGGTAATGAACGCGCGCGGGGCAGAAATATTCGCGTCCCGCGGTGCATAACGAGAACACGGAAGCGACCGTTTTGTCTGGACGCAAATCACGCGGAGCTCCGGGGGCTCCTCGTACGGTGCTTTATCTCGCGGCTAATGCCCGGAGAATCGGGACCACCCGGTATTAATTGCGCTTTGTTTGAATTGTCGTTGAAACAGCCGCCGTTGCCGCTGACAAATACCAGCGGCTATGTTCGTAACGAGCAGACATTGTTTGAGAGGTGCAATTCCCCGAGGGCGAGCGGGGCCCCTCGTTTAAAGAGAGCCAACAGCACGCGACAAAGAAACCTTTCCATTCGCGCGCGCCTAGTGTTAAATTCTTAATAAGCGGTAATTGGCGCTGTACGTCGCGCGGATCGGGCAATTTTTTACGATTCGCGAACCATCGACGCGTTTCCGGTGGTCCAGGGAAGGGTAATTCCGGTTTGGAATCAATTTCTGTGAAGGGGGTTCCTGGAAATAGTCGATGGATCATCTGATGATAAGTTCGACTCACATGGTAACCGAAGGGTTGTATCGCGATGTTTCAGCTCGGAATATTGCCTTTTCGTAACATTATTTTATGTTTAGAGTTTAGATTTGTGTAGATATTGAGGCATATGTAAGTTTCAAAGCACAAAAGTCATGATTTTTGAAGATATTGCTACAATAGAGCTGTGCATTTGGTGTTTCTGTGCACCAGCAGCTGGTAAGCCATATGCAGTTTCTGCATTATCGACGCAGAGAGTGCATTTAGTAGGGACCTGCAGGACCAACAACCGGTGCAGTAGTTCGTTGCATCGATTGCAGATGCCATAGACGGAACAACGGGTTGTACTTTAGATTTTTCGCTATAAGGGCCTCTATTGTTAATTATACATTCTCCAACGGTATCGTAAGCCTTTTTTATTTTAAATTTCTGACCTTGTAATTTATCTGTCTCGAATTTGAATGACTTTTACACTCGCATGGACGAACCGAAGATAATCTATCGATCGAGTTCGCACGAAGGACAATCGACCTTCGGACGAACTATGCTGAGAATCCTTTCCCGACGATTTAAATTGTCCTTTGCCGCGAAAGTTTCTCACCTTCCGGATGACGGATTCCGGGGTCCCAGGATGGATTCGCGAATTCCGCGTGAACTCGCTTGTGCGAAGAAGGAAGGAGGTTTCAATCGACGATCTCGTAAGCGAAATGTCGAGGTTTCCACGGCACGAAGGTCGCTTTGTCGCCTCGGGAAACGATATCGTCGGGGACTCGCGATGAATTCCCGCGATCGTACGTCCGAGTGGTAATATCGTCCGATTTCTTTCCCATTTTCGTCTTCCGGCGCTTCCCTTTGTCGCTGGTCCCTTTGTGGACGCTGCCTCCCGTTATTGCACGCCATGCAAAACCGTGTCGCGAGACACGCAGTGGCGTTCCGTTGCAACGAACCAGTTTCTATTTCGCAGACTATAGCTCGAGCAAAATATCGATGGGAAAATCAAATATTTCTAAGGACAGTTTACAATTTTTTAAATTTGTTGAGCGAATTTTTTTAGAATTAAATATTTCCAGGGACAATTTATAATTTTTAACATTGTTATGATATGTGAATATTTTTAGAATCAAATATTTACAAGGACAATTTATAATCTTAAAAATTGTTACAATGAGTGAATCTTTTTAGAATTAAATATTTCCAAGGGCAATTTATAATTTTCGAAATTCTTAGGATAAGTGAATATTTTTAGAATTAGATATTTCCAAGGACAATTTATAATTTTACAAAATTGTTACGATGTGTGTATTTTTTTAAAATTAAATATATTCTGGTAAAATTTATAATTTTTAGCATTGCTACGATGTGTGAATATTTTTAAAATTACATATTTCCAAGGGCAATTTATAGTATTTAAAATTGTTACGATGAGTGAATCTTTTTAGAATTAAATATTTACAAGGACAATTTATAATTTTTAAAATTGTTACGATATGTGAATATTTTTAAAATTGTTACGATTAGTGAATTTTTTTAGAATTAAATATTTTCAGGGACAATTTAAAATTTTTTAAATTATTACGATGAGTGTATTTTTTTGAAATTAAATATATTCTGGTACAATTTATAATTTTTAACATTGTTACGATGTGTGAATATTTTTAAAATTGTTACAATTAGTGAATTTTTTTAGAATTAAATATTTTCAGGGACAATTTAAAATTTTTTAAATTATTACGATGAGTGTATTTTTTTAAAATTAAATATATTCTGGTACAATTTATAATTTTTAACATTGTTACGATGAGTGAATATTTTTAAAAGTAAATATTCTCAAGGACAATTTATAATTTTTGAAATTGTTACGATGAGTGAAAATTTTAAACATTTTATTTCCAAGGATAATTTATAATCTTAAAAATTGTTATGATGAGTGAATATTTTCAGAATTAAATATTTCCAAGGTCAATTTTTTTTTTACAATTGTCAAGATGAGTGAATAATTTTAGAATTAAATATTTCCAAGGGCAATTTATAGTATTTAAAATTGTTACGATGAGTGAATATTTTTAAAATTAAATTTTTCCACGGCCAATATTTAATTTGAAATGAATTCTCACCATTGCAACCACAAATTTGTCGAGCCATTAATTTGACAATGTATAATTAGCAATAGATTTTCACTGTACAAAATGAAAATTCGTTAGAAATACAAGCATAGAATAGAAAATTGCCAATAGAATTTGCAAAGATCACCCATCAAAATAAGTAAATCTTTTTAGAATTAAATTTTTCTACGTCCAATATTTAATTTGAAATGAATTCTCAGTATTGCAACTACAAATTTGTCTAGTCATCTTTAATTTTGACTAGAATAGAAGATTGCCAAAGGAATTTGCAAAGATGACCCACCAATATGAATAAATCTTTTTAGAATTAAATTTTTCCACGGCCAATATTTGATTTGAAATGAATTCTCACCATTGCAACCACAAATTTGTCGAGCCATTAATTTGGCAATGTATAATTAGCAATAGATTTTCACTGTACAAAATGAAAATTCGTTAGAAATACAAGCATAGAATAGAAAATTGCCAATAGAATTTGCAAAGATCACCCATCAAAATAAGTAAATCTTTTTAGAATTAAATTTTTCTACGTCCAATATTTAATTTGAAATGAATTCTCACCATTGCAACCACAAATTTGTCGAGCCATTACTTTGACAATGTATAATTTGTAATAGATTTTCACTGTACAAAATGAAAATTCGTTAGAAATACAAGCATAGAATAGAAGATTGCCAAAAAAATTTGCAAAGATCACCCACCAATATGAGTAAATCTTTCTAGAATTAAATTTTTCGGCGGCCAATGTTTAATTTGAAATGAATTATCAGTATTGCAACTATAAATATGTTAGTCACCTTTAATTTTGACTAGAATAAAAGATTGCCGAAGGAATTTGCAAAGATGACCCACCAATATGAGTAAATCTTTTTAGAATTAAATTTTTCTAGAATAAAAGATTACCAAAGGAATTTGCAAAGATGACCCACCAATATGAGTAAATCTTTTTAGTATTAAATTTTTCCACGACCAATATTTAATTTGAAATGAATTCTCACCATTACAACCACAAATTTGTCGAGCCATTTTTACTTTTAACAATGTATAATTTGCAATAGATTTTCACTGTACAAAATTAAAATTCGTTAGAAATAAGAGCATAAAATAGAAGATTGCCAAAGGAATTTGCAAAGATGATTCATCAATATATCGAAGCAATAAAATACGAATGTCTATAATAGTCAGATGTTCAACACGCGCGTCGAATGAGGCATTGAAGTCTCTCGAGACGGGGCGAAACGGCAATAAGGGTGGAAAGTTTCTTCGTCGTGGCGGTTTTTTCGTCTCCAGCCGCGCAATCGCGCGTGATTATAATTATTATTGAAATTGCAAGCGGGCTCGTAATAACACGCGTGTAACGGACGTGTTTTCGAGTGACGGCAATCACGCGACGCAACGGGGATTATTAATTTAAACGTAATACTACGCCGAGATTGCTGGACGGATAAACGCGCGAGTAGACCGTAGGTGTACTCCTTTGGTGATCGACCGTAGAGCACACAATGTTGATGATAGTCATTTAGTTTAGAAAAAGCTTAGTCGAAGTCTTGTTGCGTGCCAGACTCTGTTGCTGGTTGTCTGTTTAACGCAGCGGTGCACAAGTTTCTTCGCTATCGAAATAAAATAAAATATTATTCTCGAGTAGAATAAAATTTTCCGTGGGTCAAGTCAAGTGAAATAAAATTTTTCTGTTATAGAATACAATAATATAATATTTGAGTCCAAATATTTACGTTTTAGTTTTGTTTGCCAAACTGTTTCAATCGTATAAAATTTTAACTGAAATTCAGTAAATATGGAGACTATGAATATACCGGGTATTTTATATTATTCGGAATTTTATTTATCGATTGACATTTCAAATTCTTATCCAAAGATTACTTTAGGGGAAATAAAAGAGATAAAATAGGATAGAATTTTAAAAATTGATTCTTTTTCAATTTAATGTAAAATTCCAGCTTGGAGTATATTATGCCCCATTAGTGTTCTAAAGATTACGATAAAATTTATTCAAATTCGACGTGTACTATGTGTGATAGCAAAAATAAATATTTTTAAAAAAGAAAAATTTTACTAGATTAATATCATGTGTGTTTAAACTTAACTGGATAATATTGTAATATTTTCACTTGTGTAATAAATAAATTAGGGTTAAATGTAGAGTGTGTGGAGGATTGTGGTGGAAGAAGTTGAGAGTCGCTGGAAAAGCATTCCTGATGCGATCATCGCTGAAGTATTGTCTGAAGCACCGGACATGCCCTCACCGGAAGGACCATCCTGGTCTGTACGGTTAGGCTCCCTGTCAACACGCTGGTCCGTGGCGCGTTCACGATGCACGCGCGAATGCACGCGCGTTTCCCACCCACGCGAATGCATGATCCGCGAGCAAATCTTCGCGATTGCGACACGAACGCGAACCTTCGTTGCGTAACACCAGTGCCAGGGTCTTCTATTCTTTTCTAATACAACCTCGTCGGAGATTTATCGCTGAAACGTCGGACACTTTGCGGGAGTCGACGCCTCTTCGAAATTTACAAATCGTATTTCTAAATAATTAATAATAAAAGGCATACGCCTGACGTGACGAGAGTTGTATAAATTCTGAAATGAAAACTTAGTATCGAGAAACTTTCATTTACAGGGGAAAATTAATTTAGAACTTCAAATCGAATTGAAGTAACGTGTAGATGCAGTAGTACCTCGATTATTGCAAGTATTTGGGGCTCAAAGTTCTTGCAATAATCGAGGTATTACTACATCTACGCATTAAATTCCTTTGACTTTATTTGAAAATAACAAATTAATTAGTAATATTTAATAGTAAATTAATTAGTAATTTGTAATAATCGAGTAGTACCTCGATTATTGCAAGAACCTTGAGCCCTAAATCCTTGCAATAATCGAGGTACTACTGCATCTACCCATCACTTTCCTTCGATTTTATTTGAAATAACAAATTAATTTTCCCTTCGATTATTGCAAGAACCTTGAGCCCCAAATCATTGCAATTGTCGAGGTACCCAATCTGATGATATGGAATCCCACGACATATGGTTTAATAATTAGCATCTTCAACCTTACTTGTTGCTTAATCGTTCTAGGTTCTTATTAGGTTTGGAACACAAGTATGGCGTAGTATAATCAGAATTATAGAATTCCTTTTAAACAAAAGGATACAGTATTTTTTAAATGCATCGAGGCATAAGTTTTAATAGAGTTTCGTTCAGTTTGTGGCATCGTTTGACGATGTTTGATTTTGTCGTATGACGTTCGTTCGTGTCTACAACCATTTTAAAATGTACCCTGAGTACTCGATAGTGCATAGAATCTTTAAATTTCCAAAAATATCGATTCTGTGTATCGTTTGATGTCGTTTAACGTCGTTTGATTTGGTCTTATCACATTTGTACATGTCTCGAATCGTTTTAAAAAATACCCTGAGTACTCGATAGTGCATAGAATCTTTAAATTACCAAAATATCGATTCTGTGCATCATTTGATGCCGTTTGACGTCGTTTGATTTTGTCTTATCACATTTTTACGTGTCTCCAACCATTTAAAAAAATTCCCTGAGTACCCGATAGTGCAAAGAATCATTAAACTCCCAAAAATAGCGATCGAGTGGTTATGAAAGTCGTTAATAATTTACTGAACTAAACGTACCCTCGCGTTAATGGCGGTGGATGCGGCGTTATTGCATCTTCCACCGATACGAGACCCCTAATTTCAGGCGATTATAAACTAATTAATGGAAAGCCTCGGTGTAGATAGCCGATATATTTTTTTTTTTCTTTTTCTTTTTAAGTATCGCGTGACTCGCGTGCAGCGCGTAGGGAAACCGTTAAGTGGAAAAAAGCGTAATTAAGTGTTTCTTTGTGAACTAATCGCGCTATTCGCATGCTCGCGGCGTATACTCGAACGTGACGCATTCGAGACGGGGACCGCGACTCGCGAGCGAGAAACGCTTCTATGAATCTGTAATGGTCAGAATCACCTGCGGGGAAACGAGGATCTTCCTTTTAACCAACCGAAACGCCGCGTCGAAAATTCCATGAATAGCCATCGTCATTCTTAAACGAATATTATTTGGAAGCAGCGTTTCAAAATTTGGAAAAAATCCATATAAATAAAATTGCAACTTTACGGTAATTATACAATTTTTTTTCATTGTAAAGTTTAAAAACAATCAAACAAAAAAATGACCATTGCTCAGATTATGAAAAAGATTTGTTTTCCATCACGATAATTAAATAAAAATTATTGTAACTCGGTTGGGACGTTTTCGAAAAATTCTCTTTTACTTGTTTATTTATGGAAAAAATCTTCCAGTATACAAAGACAGTAATTAAATTTAAAATAAATTAAATAGAAAATTCACATATCTAGATATTGTAATAAATAAAGCTTTATCGTAATGAAACATTTAAATCATTCAAATTTTCTAAAAAATTCTCTTTTATTTATTTATTTGCGGGAAAAAGGCTCCTGTATACAAACATACAAACACAGTAACTAAATTTAAATTAAATTAAATAGAAAATTCGTTCGAAAACAGTAACAAAATAAACGTACACAATATCTAAATATTATAATAAATAAAGCTTCATCGACAAATAATAAAATAAAAAAAGTGATCATTGCTCAGATTAAGAAAAAGATTTGTTTTCCATCACGATAATTAAATAAAAATTATTGTAACTCGGTTGGTACATTTTCGAAAAATTCTCTTTTACTTGTTTATTTATGGAAAAAATCCTCCAGTATACAAAGACAGTAATTAAATTTAAAATAAATTAAATAGAAAATTCGTTCGAAAATAGTAACGAAATAAACATACACATATCTAGATATTGTAATAAATAAATCTTTATCGTAATGAAACATTTAAAACACTCAAATTTTCTAAAAAATTCTGTTTTATTTGTAGATATGGTTTCATAATTTTGTTAATTCTAACCTGTCGAGCAACTTCCGCGAAACTTTCGTTTGATCGTCCGAAGCGTGGAAATTCCGACGAGGGATTACGTTTAACGATTTATCCTCGAGCAGTCACGTCAGAAACGCAGTTCTTGAAACGTTCGTCACGGAGGATATATTTGCATAACAGAAAAGTAACATTCGAAAGTACTTTCTAGTTTGCTCTTGATACGTCGGAGAATTAAGTCCTCGGCGGCGCGTTACTGTGCCTCGTTTGCACTCGCGACCCTAATTTCCCCCATTGTTCGTCGCAATTTTACGCGTCTAGCGAGGCTCGCTAATTCTAGAGCCGTTGCTGCGTGGAAAAAGAACGCAAACTGTATTTATTCGTGCGAAGTGCCACCAGACGTACGAATTAATGAGTTTTACGGGACTTGCCGCGTTAACCCTGCTTAACAGTTACGACCAGTCGACTGTGACACTTGCCAAACGGAACACGAGCGCGCAAAAGATGTGCAAAAATATCACTTTGCACGTGGACGTCACCAAAAATGAATGTTTCATAAAAATCGTATATATTCTTACTTGGAACAATCGTGGGAAAATCTGGTTCAAATTCGAGAAGTGTTAATTAAAATACATTTGTATCTAAAGTTAAGATGCATTTCACTTTCCATAGATAATTTATTCAAAATTAATTATTTTCAACCACAATATTTGATCGAAAATAAATTAGATTTGTTGAGTGGATATTTTTAGAATTAAATATTTCCAAGGACAATCTATAATTTTTAAAATTGTTACGATGAGTGAATATTTTTAAAAATTGTTTGGATTAATGCATTTTTTTTAAATTAAATTATTTTCAGGGACAATTTATAATTTTTAACGTTGTTACGATATGTGAATATTTTTTAAAATTGTTACGATTAGTGAATTTTTTTAGTATTAAATATTTTCTGGGACAATTTATAATTCTTATAATTATTACAATGAGTGAATGTTTTATTAAGATGCATTCAACCACAATATTTGATCAAAATTAAATTAGGACGAATTTCTTACAAATTTTACAAATCACAGTTTTTAAATTTAGACCCAGTGGACGATGTTAAAAAATGTGGCTGATTTGAATACATAAATCGAGCAACGTTGTTCAGGAATAATTGTATTCTTGAAAAAATATTCATAAGTAGCGTTGAGATAGAGAGTGGTTAAGCAGCTGTCCAGCAATTTCCTTCTAGAGTATGTTTCATTGCGGTATATTATGAATCATCGTATTTCCTAGCTGTAGTCGTTAGTCCTCTTCCTACGTCCTTCATTTTTCATGCCAGAAGTGGCGGGAATAGTTCCGTTGCATCCCGCGAGGGCAAATCTTTTGCAACCACCGAGAGACTACTGTCGACGAATAAATCAATTTGTCGTGTCTCGATTTATTATTATTATTGCAACTTTCTCTTTGCAAATTACATTGACACGTTAAGATCGAAACTTTGATTTTAAACAATTCTAAACTCTATAACTTAAGATTCACGAATCCTATTCAAATTTATTTTCTTTAACATTTCAATTGGAGAATTATTTTATTTCCATAGTTCTGTCATAGGATTGAATTTGTCGAGTGAGCTCGGTTCGTATACTATCTATGGTACGTATATTCGTTTCGATACGTCGTGGCAGCAATGTTTGAAGAATTAATCATTGGAAATCATCGTATCGTGTTCGTCTGCTTCGAAAGAACCGACTTCCTGTAAGGCGGGGCACTTATCGTAACCAACAACCGCGTATCTTGCTGTTCCAAGACGCAGATTTGCCAGCGAAGACAGTCTATCACGGACAGTCCTCGGGATTTAATCGTGACGCGAATCTAAGTATTGTACGGTTAGGCTACAGTGCATTCTTAAATCAACGAACACTATTTCTTTAATATTTTCGCACGATATCTAATTGTTCCCAACGTCCTTTTGCTTAACCCCTTAACGTTCATGCCTCAATTTAACTGCTTTGAAAAACGATATTTGTTTAATCTAATGGTTTAAGGGATGATAATATTTGTTTTCTTTCAAATTATACGTTGGATACAACATTGGAAGTAACAAAAACCGCATTTTTAGAAACAAATCCAATAAAGAAAACTGATCATTCTTGGTTAACCCGAAAAATATGAGCGTTAAGGGGTTAAACACAATGACAGAAATATTTTAATTATGGTTACTGTTTCTAAAACGTTGCATTGTTAGTTTATTTCATTTTTAAAAACTACGGTGTATAAAAGAAGTTATTATAATTGAAATATTTCTTGTTGTTTATTATATTTTTTGGCTATTAGTGTTGTGGGGATATTTTGAAAATCTCATTGTTCCCAACATCCTTTTGCTTAAACACAATGACAGAAATATTTTAATTATGGTTACTGTTTCTAAAACGTTGCATTGTTAGTTTGTTTCATTTTTAAAAACTACGGTGTATAAAAGAAGTTATTATAATTGAAATATTTCTTGTTGTTTATTATATTTTTTGGCTATTAGTGTTGTGGGGATATTTTGAAAATTACGGCTGTATTTAATGGCGTCATTTTCCATTTTCCTAGATGCAAGATTATTACTGAAATCAGATAATTTTTATTTTTATTTTGTAATTATTTCGCTAGAAACGATCGCGAATCGACTGGTAAGAAACGGAAGTCGAGGATTCAGAGTTCGCGGATTTCACCGCTAGAGCGGAAGCTGATGTCGTTAGCGAGAAAGTAGAGACTGAATATTTATAAATATTGTTAATACGTTACGAGAGTATACGTGTTGTTTTTAATTATTTCGTATTATAATTTGAGGTTCTAATCGGGGGAGGAAAAATGCTCAGAAATCGAGGTGTTTCACTTGCCTTTTTATATTTGAATTTGTTGATCTTTATAAATTAGTTTTTATAAGCTTTTTCCGTGTGGAAATTGGCCAGTTTGGTTAAACAATCTGGGTAACATGTAAAGAAATATTATTTGTGACAATATTAAGCTTTACTCGAACAGCAATGGCACGGTGAATCAAATATAAATCTATTTTATAAAAGTAAATATGAATCATACCGAAGAAACTGATTACAAAACTCAAAATTGAAAATACATTTCGTAAATTAGAGGCAATCGCCATTTTTCTTAGAAGAAAAAATTGTTGAAAATGATGGCCTTGATAACGTGCAGTATACAAAAGTCAAGGTTATCAAACTATTTCAAGCATAAACCTATTTTATAAAAATAAACACGAATCACGTAATATTAACACTGAACTCAAAATCGAAAAGATATTTCGTAAACTAAAGGCAATCGCCAATTGTTTTAAAGAAAAAAGTTGTTCAAAATGGTAGCCTTGACAACATACAGTATGTGAAAATCAAGGTTATCAAACTATTTCAAACATAAACCTATTATATTTTGCAGAACTCAAAATTGAAAATACATTTCGTAAATTAGGGGCAATCGCCATTTTTCTCAGAGGAAAAAGTTCTTGAAAATGGTGGCTCTGATAATGTACAGTATTCCTAAGTCAAGGTTATCAAACTATTTCAAGCATAAACCTATTTTATAAAAATAAACACGAATCATAATATTAACACTGAACTCAAAATCGAAAAGATATTTCGTAAACTAAAGGCAATCACTAATTATTCTAAAGAAAAAAGTTATCCAAAATGGTGGTCTTAACAATATACAATATGTGAAAATCAAGGTTATCAAACTATTCCAAACATAAACCCATTTTACAAATGAAATACAATTCACATATTATCATAGAATTCAAAATCGAACAGATATTTCACAATCTAATCACCAATTATCCTAGAAGAAAAAGTATATAAAAATAACAATCTCAACCATTTTATTCCCCCCAAAACTTCAAAATCAAATAATTCAAAAACTACTAACATTTCAACCCAAGTTTATCAAAACCTTTTCACTTATTTTAATAAACACCACATAAATTTTATTCCAAAATTTTCAAACAATCCCGTTACGAAGATTCGAACAATACCCAACTCGTCGTTCGACAGCCTCACAAAGGGTCTAGAAACCCACATGGCAAGGCATATTCCGCGAAGAAAAAAAGCAACAGAGATTCTCGCGGCAATTTCCCGGGGTCGCCGTGACTACTGTTTCGACCGATTTTCCGTCGACCTGCCCTCCCCGCCGTCCTCGATTTCTCAGCGTCGGATTGGCGCGGAAGGTTAAAGCGCGCTCTAGTCCTCCGCGAAAGAGTCCTCGGCGCCGGATGCGATAAAAGCGACGTCTCCGTCCTCCTCGTGGTCCGGAGCGAACGATAGAAGTGCGTTCACGCCGTCGTACGGGCCGGACGATCGCGTCGGTTGCGAAATCAGAGTGGATAAAGCTCGTTAAACGCACTATGTCATTGCTTTTCGCTGTTGGTGTCGGGCGTGTTACTTCCTCTCCTCGAGCCAGTCGAGCGCTCGACTTGGTCGGTCGAACGCCCGGTCCAAGGCGAGCGACGAACTAATTATGGGCCTGTCGCGAGCCCGCGGTTCGCCTAATTGCCCCGCGAGACATCTACAGACTCGTACAGTCGATCGACAGACTTGGAATCGGGGCTAGTTTCGTCCACCTAGCCGGTGAACGGTGAGTTTCGATCGCAGACACGCTTCCACTGACCGAACGATCGAGAGTGGCGCGACGCCAGCGAACAGGATCGGTTGGAGATCGTTTGACAACGACTGGGGCTAATTGTTATCCGATAACGACGCGTCGATGACGAATGGTTCGACCGGGAGGGTCGATTAACCCACTTCTCGGGGGCCATCGGCGCTTGAACCGGAGGTTTCGAGTCGTTTGCGATCGTTTGTGCTCGGTTTGAAGTAAACTGTGACCATAGTGCCCGAGATGAGTCGTAAAAAGGTGTGGAACTCCATCGTCAGACGGAGGAAGAAGAATCACTTGGATCTGAGTGGAAGGGAAGAGAGCGACTCGGGGAGCGTTTGTAAGTGTTTGATAGTGTTTGATGGCGAGGTACGCGGGCTTGTTTGTTTTTTTTTATGGCTTTCTGCAATAGTTTGTGGGTTTATTAAAGCTTTCAGGGACGAATCGTTTGAAACTATTTTTTAAAACTATAATTTCGTTCTTTGGGTGTAAAAATTTATGCACGCTTATGCTTCTTCGCGTCATCGGAATCGTTGAATCATTCGTTGCTTGGAAACGATGCTCCGGATGAATCGTAGTTTTAATTATAGAATAGTGAAACTAAATTAAACGTGCAATTTTTCGTTAAAATATACAACTCACGTAATGTTTGATAAACAGTGAACACATTTTGAAACCCACGTTACTTAAACATCACCAAAACGTTTATATTGTAATAATTAGAGTCTTCCAAAAAGCTCAAATATCATCTTCAATAATAAAATGTGATCTAATTAAATAACACCTTTAAATTCAATAATTTACTTTCTGTAGAGGCTATAAAAATTTATTGCAACTTTGATCGTAAAGCAACGAATGGTATATTTACCTAGTTTTATTTTACAGCTCCAATGCTTCCAGCCTTAATTAACATTTCCATCTCACTTTTATGCTAGTTTCCATGCTGATCGTTGAATATTATTTAAATTTAGTTGATTGTTCCCCTTCTAGTAGTCTTTAGATATTGTAATAATTAGTCTTCCAAAAAGCTCAAATATCATCTTCAATAATAAAATGTAATCTAATTAAATAACACTTTTAAATTCAATAATTTACTTTCTGTAAGGACCATAAAAATTTGTTGTAACTTTGATGATAGAGCCATAAATTGTATATTTACCTAGTTTTATTTTACAGCTCCAATGCTTCGAGCCTTAATTAACATTTCCATCTCGCTTTTATGCTAGTTTCCATGCTGATCGTTGAATATTATTTAAATTTAGTTAATTGTTCGCCTTTTGGTAGTCTTTAAAGCTTGCTCAGGACTCCAATTTCCAGGTGCAATGGGATTGTTAATAATCGCGTGACCAGCAAACCGTTTGTATTGTAATAATTAGAGTCTTCCAAGAAGCTCAAATATCTTCTTCAATAATAAAATGTAATTTAATTAAATAATACCTTCAAATTCAATAATTTACTTTCTGTTGGGGCTATAAAAATTTGTTGCAACTTTGATTATAGAGCAACGAATGGTACATTTATCTAGTTTTATTTTACAGCTCCAATGCTTCTAGCCTTAATTAACATTTCCATCTCGCTTTTATGCTAGTTTCCATGCTGATCGTTGAATATTATTTAAATTTAGTTGATTGTTTGCCTTCTGGTAGTCTTTAAAGCTTGCTCAGGAACTTCGATTTCCAGATGCAATTGGATTCTTAATAATCGCGCAACCAGCAAACTGTTTCTATTATAGTAATTAGAGTCTTCCAAAAAGCTCAAATATCTTCTTCAATAATAAAATGTAATCTAATTAAATAACACCTTCAAATTCAATAATTTACTTTCTGTGGAGGCTATAAAAATTTGTTGCAACTTTGATTATAGAGCAACGAATCGTACATTTACCTAGTTTTATTTTACAGCTCCAATGCTTCTAGCCTTAATTGACATTTCCGTCTCGCTTTTATGCTAGTTTCCATGTTGATCGTTGAATATTATTTAAATTTAGTTGATTGTTCGTCTTTTGATAGTCTTTGAAGCTTGCTAGGGACTTCAATTTCCAGGTGCGATGGGATTGTTAATAATCACGTGACCAGCAAATCATTTGTATTGTAATAATTAGCTTTCCAAAAAGCTCAAATATCATCTTCAATAATAAAATGTAATCTAATTAAATAACACCTTCAAATTCAATAATTTACTTTCTGTAAGGACCATAAAAATTTGTTGCAACTTTGATCATAGAGCAACGAATGGTACATTTACCTATTTTTATTTTACAGCTCCAATGCTTCTAGCCTTAATTGACATTTCCATTTCACTTTTATGCTAGTTTCCATGCTGATCGTTGAATATTATTTAAATTTAGTTGATTGTTTGCCTTCTGGTAGTCTTTAAAGCTTGCTCAGGAACTTCGATTTCCAGATGCAATTGGATTCTTAATAATCGCGCAACCAGCAAACTGTTTCTATTATAGTAATTAGAGTCTTCCAAAAAGCTCAAATATCTTCTTCAATAATAAAATGTAATCTAATTAAATAACACCTTCAAATTCAATAATTTACTTTCTGTGGAGGCTATAAAAATTTGTTGCAACTTTGATTATAGAGCAACGAATCGTACATTTACCTAGTTTTATTTTACAGCTCCAATGCTTCCAGCCTTAATTAACATTTCCATCTCACTTTTATGCTAGTTTCCATGCTGATCGTTGAATATTATTTAAATTTAGTTGATTGTTCGTCTTTTGATAGTCTTTGAAGCTTGCTAGGGACTTCAATTTCCAGGTGCGATGGGATTGTTAATAATCACGTGACCAGCAAATCATTTGTATTGTAATAATTAGTCTTCCAAAAAGCTCAAATATCATCTTCAATAATAAAATGTAATCTAATTAAATAACACCTTTAAATTCAATAATTTACTTTCTGTAAGGACCATAAAAATTTGTTGCAACTTTGATCATAGAGCAACGAATGGTACATTTACCTACTTTTATTTTACAGCTCCAATGCTTCTAGCCTTAATTGACATTTCCATTTCACTTTTATGCTAGTTTCCATGCTGATCGTTGAATATTATTTAAATTTAGTTGATTGTTTGCCTTCTGGTAGTCTTTAAAGCTTGCTCAGGGACTCCGATTTGCAGGTGCGATGGGATTGTTAATAATCGCGCGACCAAACTGGAAAACACGTAAATTACGAAGTCCTCCGGTATTTTTGCGGAAATGAAAACCACAGCCTGTTTGTTTCGCGTCATTAAACGCTACGAGCTTCGCTGTGTGTGTGTTTTCACGCGCATGACTTCACTTCAGTATTTAGCATGAAACGAGCGGTATTACATCGCAAAATTTCTGCATCGATAAAATTCGTGTAACGTGATCGAATATTTGAAACGCTGTTTGATTTGTCGATGAATGGAATTTTCTTTTTTAGAATGAATTTCGTCAGTAATTTGTGTCAGATTTTCGATGTGACGTGAACCGTGCAAAGTATCAAATCCGTAATCGTGCAATTTGTTCTTGTATCGCGAAATTAATACTAGAAAATTTTGATCGAGCTGCTCTAAAATAAAAATACAAAATTAGTTTCTCTAAAATACGTAATTAGAGATTTTCTGTAATATAAATTTACATATAAACGAAAAGAAATTTGTTTCATGTATTTCTAATGATTTCAAGAGTTGATATATTAAAATAAAAATAAGTTGCTCTAAAATGAAAATATAAAATTGTACAAAATTAGAGTTTTCCAAGAATATAAATTTACATACGTAAAAAGAGAAAACAAATTTGTTCTAAATATTTTTAATATTCTCTAGAGTTGATATACTAAAATAAAAATAAGTTGCTCTAAAATGAAAATACAAAATTGTACAAAATTGAAGATTTTCTGTAATATAAATTTACATACATAAAACAAGAGAACAAATTTGTTTCAAGTATTTTTAACGATTTCCACAGTCCGTACATTAAAATGAAAATAAGTTGCTATAAAATAAAAATACAGAATAAGCTTCTCTGAGATATACAATTATACTAAAGTGCAGATGTCCTGTACCATAAATTTGCATACATAAAGAGAGAAAAGAAATTTATTCCAAGTATTTTTAATAATTTCAAAAGGGCACACAATTAAATTATAATAAAATTTAGTATTTTAATAACGCTAAAAAAGTCCCTGTTTATTTTAATCAGAGTAATGATGGAAAAATTTGAATTGTACGAAGGTTGCGCCAAGTTTGAAAGGGTTTTTATGCACCGAGTACCAAGAGTATAAATTATGCCAAAGCCCCGAGAGCAGTAATCACGGAAGTTTCATAAACTGGGCCTCGAGAATCAATTTGTTGAATATTAACATAAGTTCTGGAAGGTTTCATGCTTCATCCAGCGAGCTTCGAGGCGCCTGGAGGATCGTTGGCGAACAGATGGTCCGACGCGGAGGCCACGTGTTTGACGAAAGTATTCGACTGCTGTTCCGAAACCAGATTTCGCGCGCGAGAGTCGATCGCGATAATTAGCGTGGCCGCAGCTTCTGATGTATAGCGACGTCATAAACAAGAGGTGGATATCCTCATTAGCGATGGAATAACGGCACGCTTTAGCTCGTGGACGTAGTTCACTCTGACGTGTTTACGAAGTCGATACAACCCTAGACACAAATTCTTCAACGCGAGGACCCGTCGCATAATATTTTAAAACGTCGACAAATTGGCCGAAATTCGTTCTTTCGATGCAATACACACTGAGAGGATCATCGAGCAAATATTCCAAGGGTAAATGGGGTAAAAGTTACCCTGTAGAATTTTTACAGCGGTGAAAATAATAGATAAATTTTGTATAAAATGCCAGGTGGCTCCAAGCTTCCTCTAGCATTACATAATTTGTAGTAGAAAATTTTCTCCTTGCGGGAAGGAATAAAAAATGGTAGGAAAAAATGATTATAAAACTGTTGAATCTCATATTTTATTCATTAACAATTTTTTATACCAATGCATTCTACGCTTTTATTTTTTAAAATCTGTATGAAAAAGATACTCTGTCACTCTTGTTTGAGAATCTGTTTATAAAAATTTAGTTTGGAAAATCTACAGTCTTGTGATTTCATATGAAATCTACAAATTTGCTAATAATTTTTAGTAGAAAATTTTCTCCTTGCAGAAAAGAATAAAAATTAACAGGAAAAAGTGATTATAAAACTGTTGAATTTCATATTCTACTCGTAAACAATTTTTTATACCAATGCATTCTACGCTTTTATTTTTTAGAAACTCTGCAATAAAGACACTCTGTCACTCATGTTTGGTGTTTATAAAAATCTGGGTTGAAAAGTCTACGATCTTGTCGCTTTGTTTTGCATTCTACACTTTTATTTTCATAAATTTGTGTAACAAAGATACTCTGTCACTCTTGTTTGGAATAAAAATTGGTAGGAAAAAGTTATGATAAAACTGCTGAATCTCATATTGTACTCATAAACAATTTTTTATACCAATGCATTCTACGCTTTTATTTTTTTAAATCTGTATGACAAAGATATTCTGTCACTATTGTTGGAAAATCTGATTATAAAAATCTGGTTTGAGAAATCTACAAACTTGTTGCTAATAATTTTCAGTAGAAAATTTTCTCGTTGCGGAAAAGAATAAAAATTAACAGGAAAAAGTGATTATACAGGGTGTTCGGCCATCCTTGGGAAAAATTTTAATGGGAGATTCTAGAGGCTAAAATAAGACGAAAATCAAGAATACCAATTTGTTGATCGAGACTTCGTTAAAAACTTATTTACGATTAAAGTTCCACCCGTATTGAATTTTTTTCTAGGAAGGGAATAGGATTTCGGTGGTATGTCCATTCACCAAAAATTATTGTAATTGATCCCCACAACCGGAAATAATTTTTCCAGAACGATTTGAAATTTTTTAATTTTGTCAAAAAATTTCACACCTTCTCGAATTTTTTTCTAGGAAATGAGTAGGATTTCGGGGATATGACTCTTCACCAAAAATGATTGTAATTGACCCCTATAGCCATAAATATTTTTTTTAGAACGATTTGAAATTTTTTTTTTTCACCGAAAAATTTAGGCACCTACCCCCTGTCGATTTTGCTTAAAAATTCGTTTTTTATTTTTAGTAATTTCGTTTGACATCCTACAGAAAAGTTGTCTAATACTTTTTTGTAGATACCTATGAGCTCTACTTCAGAAAAAAGTTTCATTGAAATATATTCACAATTGTAGGAGTTATGGCTGTTTGAAAATTGGACCATTTTTATGGGGGTTTTCTCATTTTGCGGGGTCAAGGACCAACTTTTCGAATATTTTTGCGATTTGTACATATTCTCCATCAAAATACGCGTAGTTTGCTTTTTTAAACATTAAAATCGTCCAATCCGTTCAGAAGTTATGACGTTTTAAATATTCGCATGAAAATTCGGGCAGACATTTCTGGCCAGAAATTAGATTTTCGGTATGCAATTTTTTTCTCGAAATTGAGTAGGATTTCGGGGGTATGTCTGTTGACCAAAAATGCTTGTAATTGACCCTCCTAGCTAAAACTAATTTTTTTAGAACGATTTAAAACTTTTTTTTTCGCCGAAAAATTTAGGCACCTACCCCCTGTCGATTTTTCTTATAAATTCCTTTTCCATTTTTAGTAATTTTGTTTGACGTCCTACAGAAAAGTTGTCTAATACTTTTTTGTAGGTACCCATGAGCTCTACTTCAGAAAAAAGTTTCATTGAAATATATTCACAATTGTAGAAGTTATGGCTGTTTGAAAATTGGACCATTTTTATGGGGTTTTTCTCATTTTGCGGGGTCAAGAACCAACTTTTTGAATATTTTTGCGATTTGTACATATTCTCCATCAAAATACGCGTAGTTTGCTTTTTTAAACATTAAAATCGTCCAATCCGTTCAGAAGTTACGACGTTTTAAAGATTCACATGTAAATTCGGGCAGACATTTCTGGCCAAAAATGATATTTTCGGAAAGGAATTTTTTTCTCGAAATTGAGTAGGCTTTCAGGTGTATGTCTGTTGACCAAAAATGCTTGTAATTGACCCTCCTAGCTAAAACTAATTTTTTTAGAACGATTTAAAACTTTTTTTTTCGCCGAAAAATTTAGGCACCTACCCCCTGTCGATTTTTCTTATAAATTCCTTTTCCATTTTTAGTAATTTTGTTTGACGGCCTACAGAAAAGTTGTCTAATACTTTTTTGTAGGTACCCATGAGCTCTACTTCAGAAAAAAGTTTCATTGAAATATATTCACAATTGTAGAAGTTATGGCTGTTTGAAAATTGGACCATTTTTATGGGGTTTTTCTCATTTTGCGGGGTCAAGAACCAACTTTTTGAATATTTTTGCGATTTGTACATATTCTCCATCAAAATACGCGTAGTTTGCTTTTTTAAACATTAAAATCGTCCAATCCGTTCAGAAGTTACGACGTTTTAAAGAGTCTCATGAAAATTTGGGGAACGATTTGTGACCAGAAATTATATTTTCGGTAAACAATTTTTTTCTTGAAAATGGTTAGGATTTCGAGGGTATGTATAATGACCAAAAATGATCGTAATTACGCACTGTAACTAAATATAATTTTTTTAGTATGATTTGAAATTTTTTAATTTCGTCTAAAAATTTCACTACCTACTCGAATTTTTTTCTCGAAAGTGGGTAAGATTTCAGGGGTATGTGTATTCACAAAAAATGATTGTAATTCAGCCCCGCAACCGAAAATAATTTTTCCAGAACGATTTGAAATTTTTGAATTTAATTTTTAATAACTTTTTAACGAAGCCTCCATTAACAAATTGTTAAGACGAGAATTCTCGTTATAACACGTCTTATTTTACCCTCTAGAATCCCCCATTAAAATTTTTCCCAAGGGTGGCCGAACACCCTGTATAAATCTATTGAATCTCATATTCTACTCATAAACAATTTTTTATTCCAATGCATTCTACGCTTTTATTTTTTAATATTTGTGTAGCAACGATACTCTGTCACTATTGTTGGAAAATCTGTTTATAAAAATCTGGTTTGTGAAATCTACAATCTTGTTGCTAATAATTTTCAGTAGAAAATTTTCTCCCTGCAGGAAAGAATAAAAATTAACTGGAAAAAGAGATTATATAAAACTATTGAATCTCATATTCTTTTCATAAACAATTTTTTATTCCATTGCATTCTACGCTTTTATTTTTTAAAATCTCTGTAACAAAGACACTTTGTCACTCATGTTTATAAAAATCTAGTTTGAAATATCTACGATCTGGTCGCCTCGCTCCATTCTTGAAACAAATCTTCGCAGAACTATTAAATTTTTTTACAGAGTAATTTCTCTGCTCGATTTTATTTTTCCCCCAGATAGCAACGTGTATGGTAGGTTCTGTCCGGTGTTTCGAGGTCGTCGAGAGGCTTCATCCGGTGTAAAATTTTCATTTCCCCCGGTGTCCTCGTCCCGCGATTTTTACGGCGTGGCCAGCGACACGCGGGGATGTAATTTTCGCGCGTAACGCGAGAGGGTGTGAGCGCGCGGTGCCGGGGATGGGAAGAAAAAGGGTGAATCTGGGTCTGGCGACATCTGGTGAAACATCGGGCCGGGAAGTGAAACGGATCGGTACGCGAGAAACAGCGATCAAAGTGCGTGCTCGTTGAACGGAGACGAGAAATGATGAAACAGAAGGTGGCTTCAGAGGGTGGACGACCGGGGGAGGGTTCGAAAGCGCCGCGAGAAACGCCGACACCGGAGGATTTTAATTGAAACGTCCGTACATTTAATTAAAAATCACTGTCGGCTGCGATCTCGCTCTGGGAATCGCTGTCCAACTGGGTCAGCCTTCGGGGGATCCCCGTTCGTTTATACTGGCTTGTCCTGGAGGAAATATTAACCCTTTGTACCCCGATGCGCGCGTAATACTAAACATTAACACAAACTGTCAATATCAATTTTAAAAAAAGACAAATATAGCTTTAGAATATAGATCTTTCCAGAGAGTGAATAATTTCCAATTTTTAATTTTCCTGTTATTGAATATTCGAAATATGGACCGTTTATTTTGAAAGTGGTGCAAGTCCATTTACTTTTGTTTCGAGAAAATTGAATGTTAGCAGATCTGACAATTAAAAAATATAGGTTAATTTTGTGAAGTCTGGGAATGTTTGTACTAATTTATCGATATGTAATTTGATTATATAAAATTCTTTTAGGCGAATTTAACTAAAATAATGTACAATTTCCAGGCTGCAAATGGACTTACACCACTTTCATAATTACTCAATTGTAAATATCATTTAATTTCAATTTTGAAATAACAAATATCACTTAAAATATATCTCATATTAATACAATTTTGTTTATAAATAATAACAAGAAATAAAATTTTGGCGGTCTTCCCCGACATGTAGGTGATAAATTTAGAGTCTTAAATTCTGTGTCCTCCATTGATGTTTTATATAAAATAGTATACGGTGCAGTTTTGCAATATCTCATCCAACATATTTGCAACCAGTTTACTTTTCCTCCATTAGTGTTTCTTCTTATCTGTTTTTTAATTGCGTTTTGTAGATTTTTTGTTGAAACGAAATTCTCTCGTTTCATTTCGCGTAAAATAAATTTATTATGTCGTCTACATTGGTTTATAACGTCATAATAATCCTGTAGTGTGTACAGGAAATTCTTTTTTCGTAATGCCATTTCTGTGATACCAAAATCTGCATCGTTTGGAAGATACGAATGTCCGGAGAGTAAAAATTTATGATCAATTACCTGAATGTTATTTTCCAAAGACTGGACAACCCTCAACCACATCAACGCCATTTGTAAATTTCGATTTTGCTCAGTACACATATCACTATATGCAATAACATAAATATGGAAATTGGACTTACACCACTTTCATAATCAATGGTTACGTAATTTCTTTTACCGGCAAATTTTAAATTGAACAAAGCATTAGCATTTTTTAAGATATTAAATACTAACTAGTTATAAACAAAAAGTTCACACTAAATTAAGCATAAATTACGTCATATCTCATGTTTTTTAAAAAAGGACTTACACCAACTTCAAAATAAACGGTCCATATACAGAGTATAGTTCGAACGATTAAAATTTAATTTTTTCCATTCTTCTGTGTATTGTCTGTGGGCTCCCACTGTGTTCGTGGAGCCGTTTTATTTAGTAAATAGAAGGTTCGATACTATTTACAACACTTGAATTTATTTACAATATTTACATAGGTGTTAACAGTTTAATTTCAATGTCCTTGGTTCGATTCTAATTGTAACAGTTCTCGTGGTGTTCTTATGGTGTTCTTGTAGTGTTCTTACTTGTTCTAACTCTAAAAACTCATGCTCCGCGTTTTCAAACTCATTCCAAAATAGGTAGAGATTTGGAATCGCCAATCAAACCCCTGCCCATCCCTCGTGGACTGGTCCTCAGACATTCGAAATCCCACCCACTGAGGGTGGTGCAGGGGTAGGTGTCCGCGGTCCCAAGGGGCAGGTATTGTCCCAAAGTATGGTTCAATTGCATTGTACCATAAGATACAAAAGGTTCCCAAAGTGCTGATTAAATAATTTAACTAATAAGGTGTACGCTAAATTGATACAATATTCGCTGAGGTCCGTTAATAAATGTTGGGAATTCCCTACATTGTCAATTCATCAGAAAATCGTAATATTTGTTGTTGCTTTTAAATTCCTAACCTTTCTTTCGTGAAAATTTTAATATCACACTTATTAACTAAAGAAAAAGAACATCAATTCTACCCCTTTTAACACTCAAGCAAGAGGTTATATTTTTTAATTAGAGTACTCGTTGGAAGAACCATATTACTTCCGTGCTCGACAAACGACCGCTAATCGCTCAGCGTCCCAACATTGCCAAAGAGCCCTAAAAAGGAAAAGAACGTTCGTCAAAGTCAAAGTTTCGCAAGTGTTGAACTCGCCTCTTCCATGACCCGTGTTCTTTGGCGACGAGCGGCGGCCCCGCTAATTCTTTTCTTTCTGCACGAGTGTCGCTAATCGTTTCGAAGTAAGGTCGAGTTTCAGAACGTTTCGCGCAAAGTAGAAAGGGTGGGGAGGGGGGAAACGAGGAGAAAAGGGCCGAGAGACCCTAGACTATAGACGCCTCCGGGTACTTGGCGCTTTGGTAACACAAGGAGACAATGCTTGGCCAGCGTAACGCGATCTTACGGTCCTGTACTTTGGTTACACAGGGTATAATTTAACCACCGGGGGTATAGTCTTGCTTAATTGCGACTGCAACGCCTGCAGGTTGCTCGCCTCGTACTCGATTAGACTCGTACTTACGCGTTTTGGTCTGCTCGCTTGAAGCCGGGGACTAATTACGCCAGCGACGTCGTGTGTCTGGAGACTTGGTATCGGGACCAGGCCTCGCGGGGAATGACAATTTTATTATATCGGGTGTATCGGTGTTACCGGGGGCCAATTTCAACTGGGCAATTTGTTAAATATATCCTCGTCGACGTGATCGAGCTGATTCGAGAACGGATAAGGGAAGGAAAGGAAAGGGGATTGTGCTTCATTTTGAGCCTGTAAACTTGTTTCAACTTTAAAAACCTTTGAGTTATATTGTTAATATAACTTGAGTACCTTACAAGAACTTTACATAACGCAACTTCAAAGATTTTACTAGAATATACTTTGAGTTATTAATGGAATCTGCGTTTAAAACTGTTTATTTTTTGGTCCGTGGTGGCTTATTTTTTGCTTGCTAGTGGACTTTTTAGTAAGACAACTCTAGCAGGTTCTGCCTCAGTCGCTGGGGCATTGAATGCCAGTTGAAGAGCGTATATACAGAGCTCTATTCCCAGACTAAATTTCAATATGATCACTATTGTAGGAGTTATGACCGCTTGAAAATTGGATCATTTTTATGCAGAGTTTTCTCACTTTACGGGGTTAAGGAACAATTTTACGAATAGTCTTGGAATCTCTGCATATTCTTCATCAAAATACGAGTTGTTTGCATTTTGAAACATTAAAATCCTCCAATCCGTTCAGAAGTTATGACAATTTAAACATACCCATGAAATTTCAGGAGAATCAATCATGTCTCTGGTCAGACATTATATTTTCGGTGAAGAATTTTTTTCTCGAAAGTGCATAGGATTTCGGGGGTATGTCTATTTATAAAAAATGATTGTAATTGACCTTCACAACCAAAAATAATTTTTTCAGATCGGTTTGAAATTTTAGGCGAAAAATTTAGGCACCTGTCCGTCAATTTTTCTAAAAAATTCGTTTTACATTTTTCATACATTTGTTTGACGCTGTACAAAAATGTTATCTAATACTCATTTGTAGGTACCCATGAGCACTAACTCAGAAAAAAATTTCATTTAAATATATTCACTATTGTAGGAGTTATGGTCGTTTGAAAATTGGACTACTTTTATGGGGGATTTTCTCACTTTACGGGGTTAAGGAACAACTTTACGTATAGTCTTGGAATCTCTGCATATTCTTCATCAAAATACGCGTTGTTTGCATTTTTAAATTTTAAAATCCTCCAATCCGTTCAGGAGATATGATATTTTAAAGATATGACGAGGAACCATTTCTGGCCTTACATATTTTCGGTAAAGAATTTTTTTCTCGAAACTGAGTAGGATTTCGGGAGTATGTCTATTCATCAAAAATGATTATAATTGACCCCTATAACTAAAAATAATTTTTCTAAAACCATTTGAAATTTTTTAATTTTATCGAAAAATTTGTCTACATTCCTGAATTTTTTTCTCGAAACTGAGTAGGATTTCGGAGGTATGTCTATTCACCAAAAATGATTGTAATTGACTTCTGCAACAAAAAGTTATTTTTTTAGAACGATTTGAAATTTTTTAATTTCGCTTGTAACTAACTTTATCCTGTAACTTTCATTATTATCAATTTTATATAATTTGTATAATCACTGTATGACAAAAATGGTGTTTTAGCCCAATTTTAATTTACATTCACCGACTGTGAGATATCTCACTGTTTTATATTTAGAAAATGATACTATTTTGTCAAGGAAAGAAAAACAAACATACTGATACTTTCATTATAGTTGAAAATGGTGTTTTAGCACAATTTTAATTTACATTCACCGACTGTTAGATGGCTCACTGTTTTATATTAAAAAATGACACTATTTTGTCAAAGAAGGAAAAACAAACTATAAAAATTTCATTATAGTTTTGTCCATAATTCGTTACTTGATAAATAAGGACGTCTTGAGTACGTAATAAATATAACAATTACTTGAACAAATACAATATATTTCTAAAGATAAACACACGTAAAATCAGAATGTAGTAAAAAAACTGTTTAGTGAAAAAAAGAAAGAACATCTCAGGATGAAGCCCAGGAATGAAATACAAATTTTGGAAATAGTAATAGTAAGATTGTTTTTGTCGCTGTGTCGTGGATGTTTTACCCAAATGCAGAATAATAATCAATTATTCTATGGCTTATAACGTCAGCTGGGAGACGAGAGTAATGGTCGCTTTGTTCGAACCGAGGTTTCTTTTTCCGCTTCCTTCCTTTCCGCATCTTCGACTTCTCTTTCGGTCGACCGATTGCTAGACTCTCACTCATTCCAGTCTCGACATCTGTCGTTTGCAAAAGGAAGTCTGGCTCACGGAAGAGTTGCAGACGCCAAAGAACGATGAGATAATCGGAAAAGGAGGAAAAAGAGTTGCGTCGTCAAATCTACCTCGACGACGGTGCCTGGACGAAATTTACGATTTCTTGGCGCTTCGCTGTAATATTTTTATAGAATTTTCAGTTCTCCAAACAAAATTGCTCGCGTTATAAATATAATATTAAATTTTACATTCATAAAAATGTTACTTAATGTAGAAAGTTCAAAACTAAATATTTCCAAACAGTTTTCCAATCCTTCGTTTTCTACTTTGATAACGTTTACGATTGAAATTGTAATTTGTCTTTGAAGCAACGTAACACGGTTTTGGTGGAAACTTTCTTCGAGTTAGTAGAACGCTAAAACGACTTTCGTAGTCGCGAGGAAAGCAAAGGATTGAACAAGAGAACGGGCTTTTAGTTGACACGAAAAGTTAATTTGTGTTTCTTCCTCCATTTCTTATACATTGCTCGGCGAGCTGGTAAATTAGTTGCGATGAAAGTACGGCAACGAAATAAAAAGCCACGGCTCTTGAACTATAACTTTCTAAAGATGGACTGCAACGTAATCGTTCGCTACAGCGTCTAATAGATCATTCTAAATCAGACGTGACAGCAGTCGCTGATATTATAAATCGGATCTTCGAGTCTTCCTCGTCGGAGGTTCCCAGAAATCTTCGAGCACAGAAAATCCATGACACGAGTACATCAATTCCATCGATACCTTTCATCCTAGGAACTGTGATTACGTTATTTATTCCTGGATACCAGTCATAGTCAAAAGAAAATAATATCAATCCTTTAATTTCTCTTTTGTATTTACTAAATGTCTAAAAAATTCAGAATCAATTTAATTCCTATTCTGTGGAGAATCGTGAAAGATTTAATATAGTTAAAACAAAATAATATCAATCCTTTATTTGCTCTTTTGTATGCTATTCTATATCTACTAAATATCTAAAAAATGAAGAATCAATTTAATTCCCATTCTGTGGAGAATTGTGAAAGATTTAATATAATCAAAACAAAATAATATCAATCATTTAATTGCTCTTTTGTATCTACTAAATATCTAAAAAATTGAGAATCAATTTAGTTCCCATTCTATGGAGAATTGTGAAATATTTAATATAGTCAAAACAAAATATCAATCCTTTAATTGCTCTTTTGTATCTACTAAATATTTCAAAAATTCAGAATCAATTTAATTCCCATTCTGTGGAGAATCGTAAAAGATTTAATATAGTCAAAACAAAATATCAATCCTTCAATTGTTCTTTTGTATCTACTAAATATCTAAAAAATTGAGGATCAATTTAGTTCCCATTCTATGGAGAATTGTAAAAGATTTAATATAGTCAAAACAAAATATCAATCCTTTAATTGCGCTTTTGTATTTACTAAATATTTCAAAAATTCAGAATCAATTTAATTCCCATTCTGTGGAGAATCGTGAAAGATTTAATATAGTCAAAACAAAATATCAATCCTTCAATTGTTCTTTTGTATCTACTAAATATCTAAAAAATTGAGAATCAATTTAGTTCCCATTCTATGGAGAATTGTAAAAGATTTAATATAGTCAAAACAAAATATCAATCCTTTAATTGCTCTTTTGTATCTACTAAATATTTCAAAAATTCAGAATCAATTTAATTCCCATTCTGTGGAGAATTGTGAAAGATTTAATATAGTCAAAACAAAATATCAATCCTTCAATTGCTCTTTTGTATGCTATTCTATATCTACTAAATATCTCAGAAATTAAGAATCAATCAAAATATCAATCCTTTAATTGCTCTTTTGTATCTACTAAATATTTCAAAAATTCAGAATCAATTTAATTCCCATTCTGTGGAGAATCGTGAAAGATTTAATATAGTCAAAACAAAATATCAATCCTTTAATTGCTCTTTTGTATCTACTAAATATCTCAAAAATTAAGAATCAATCAAAATATCAATCCTTTAATTGCTCTTTTGTATCTATTAAATATTTCAAAAATTCAGAATCAATTTAATTCCCATTCTGTGGAGAATTGTGAAAGATTTAATATAGTCAAAACAAAATATCAATCCTTTAATTGCTCTTTTGTATCTACTAAATATTTCAAAAATTCAGAATCAATTTAATTCCCATTCTGTGGAGAATTGTGAAAGATTTAATATAGTCAAAACAAAATATCAATCCTTCAATTGCTCTTTTGTATGCTATTCTATATCTACTAAATATCTCAAAAATTAAGAATCAATCAAAATATCAATCCTTTAATTGCTCTTTTGTATCTACTAAATATTTCAAAAATTCAGAATCAATCAAAATATCAATCCTTTAATTGCTCTTTTGTATCTATTAAATATTTCAAAAATTCAGAATCAATTTAATTCCCATTCTGTGGAGAATTGTGAAAGATTTAATATAGTCAAAACAAAATATCAATCCTTCAATTGCTCTTTTGTATGCTATTCTATATCTACTAAATATCTCAAAAATTAAGAATCAATCAAAATATCAATCCTTTAATTGCTCTTTTGTATCTACTAAATATTTCAAAAATTCAGAATCAATTTAATTCCCATTCTGTGGAGAATCGTGAAAGATTCAATATAGTCAAAACAAAATATCAATCCTTTAATTGCTCTTTTGTATCTACTAAATATCTCAAAAATTAAGAATCAATCAAAATATCAATCCTTTAATTGCTCTTTTGTATCTATTAAATATTTCAAAAATTCAGAATCAATTTAATTCCCATTCTGTGGAGAATTGTGAAAGATTTAATATAGTCAAAACAAAATATCAATCCTTTAATTGCTCTTTTGTATCTACTAAATATTTCAAAAATTCAGAATCAATTTAATTCCCATTCTGTGGAGAATTGTGAAAGATTTAATATAGTCAAAACAAAATATCAATCCTTCAATTGCTCTTTTGTATGCTATTCTATATCTACTAAATATCTCAAAAATTAAGAATCAATCAAAATATCAATCCTTTAATTGCTCTTTTGTATCTACTAAATATTTCAAAAATTCAGAATCAATCAAAATATCAATCCTTTAATTGCTCTTTTGTATCTATTAAATATTTCAAAAATTCAGAATCAATTTAATTCCCATTCTGTGGAGAATTGTGAAAGATTTAATATAGTCAAAACAAAATATCAATCCTTCAATTGCTCTTTTGTATGCTATTCTATATCTACTAAATATCTCAAAAATTAAGAATCAATCAAAATATCAATCCTTTAATTGCTCTTTTGTATCTACTAAATATTTCAAAAATTCAGAATCAATTTAATTCCCATTCTGTGGAGAATCGTGAAAGATTTAATATAATAAAAACAAAATATCAATCCTTCAATTGCTCTTTTGTATCTACTAAATATCTCAAAAATTAAGAATCAATCAAAATATCAATCCTTTAATTGCTCTTGTATGCTTCTAAATATCTCAAAAATTAAGAATCAATTTAATTTCCATTCTGTGACGAATCGTGAAAGATTTAAATAAAATTCAATCTTTTTATACAAACTCCAAAGTAGTCTATATAACTTTTATCTCTCTCTATTATCATTTATTAGATTTTCTATTACCGCCAGAAAATATTTGAGAAAAATTGGACCCCATTTTGGGCTTTCGTGTCAGCTATTAAATCCTCCTCTCCAGATTTGGTATCGCGATCGAGTAAAATATTCATTAATAACGAAACAGGCGCTTCCAGCGAGTTCACCGAAAGCAATCCATTATTGAGCAACGTTCATTCAATTTTTTAAGCTGGTCCCACGACGTTCGAGCGTCTTCCTGGGCCTACCAGTATGAAATTGTTCCGACCGAGTGAAATTATTAATGCAATCGATTCTGGGAAGAGGACAGTCAACCGAGAGTCGCTTTACCAACGATGGAATCGTCTTATCGGACAGTGGGTTAGGTCCATCTTGCTCCTCCTACGTTGTCGCATGACTCAACCTCCTTGTACGGCCAGCAGGAATACGTTCCTCGCAGGAAGTACATGGTAGTTACAACGCTGATGGTCTTTCCTCATTACGTGCCGCGCCTTTGTTCGTCCCTTTTTCTTTTTCTCCTTTCTCCTCCGACTGTTCGAACAACTCTCTTTAAACGGCTCGATCGCAACATCTACCACTCGAAATATGCTCCATTTTTATTACTCTACAAGTTGTGTATTCCTTATAAATCTGAAAAATTTAACAAATTTAATTTTCTGGTTAGCTATGACGTTTGCTTGAAATTTCTGCATCAAATAGATGGTTTCCAGAATTGAGCAATTAAGAGACAAATTATTTCTTCCATATCTTCAATTAACTATTCTACAAAGTCTTTTTAAAGATTTACTATTGCTCAGTGAAAATATTCATATTGCATATTGTCAACTCTTGATACAAGAATATAATTAAATTGCTTCTGCATCATAAATGGCGAAGATTGATCTCACCATTTACGCATTTATCGAGGGAATACTGTGTTAAAATACTCATTTTACAGAACCAAAACTGAAAAACTATGTTCCACGACTCGTCATTAATTACTATAACATCTAGAATATAATACAAAATATACAAAGTGTTTGACCACCTCTAGGAAAAATTGTAATGAGAGATTCTAGAGGCCAAAATATGACGAAAATCATGAATACCAATTTGTTGATGGAGGCTTCATTAAAAAGTTATTAACGTTTAAAGTTCTGCTCGTACTGAATTTTTTTCTCGAAAATGCGCAACATTTCGGGGGTATGTCTATTCACCAAAAATTATTGTAATTGACCCGCACAACTGAAAATATGTTTTTTAAAACGATTTGAAATTTTTTTTTCGTCGAAAAATTTAGACACCTACCCCCTGTCGATTTTTCTTAAAAATTCATTTTTTATTTTTAGTAATTTTGATTGACGCCCTACAGAAAAATTGTCTAATACTTTTTTGTAGGTACCCATTAGCTCTACTTAAAAAATAAGTTTCAATTAAATCCATTCACTATTGTAGGAGTTATGGCTGTTCGAAAATTGGACAATTTTTATGGAGTTTTTCTAACTTGACGGGGTTAAGGAACAACTTTTTTAATATTGTTAGAATTTCTACATATTCTTCGCCAAAATACGCATTGTTTGATGTTTGAAACATTAAAATCCTCCAATCCGTTCAGAAGTTATGATGTTTTAAAGATACTGGGTAGCATTTTTGGTCTCAGATTAGATTTTCGTTAAGGAATTTTTTTCTCAGAAATGCATAGGATTTCGGGGGTACGTCTATTCACCAAAAATGATTGTAATTGACCCTCACAGCCGAAAATAATTTTTTCAGAACGATTCGAAACTTTATTTTTCGCTGAAAAATTTAGACACCTACCCACTGTCGATTTTTCTTAAAAATTCATTTTTTATTTTTAGTAATTTTGATTGACGCCCTACAGAAAAATTGTCTAATACTTTTTTGTAAATACCCACAAGCTCTACTTCAAAAATAAATTTCAATTAATTCCATTCACTATTGTAGGAGTTATGGCTGTTTGAAATTTGTACCATTTTTATGGAGTTTTTCTAACTTTACGGGGTCAAGGAACAACTTTTTCAATATTGTAAGAATTTCTACATATTCATCACCAAAATACGCGTCGTTTGATGTTTGAATCATTAAAATCCTCCAATCCGTTCAGAAGTTATGATGTTTTAAAGATACAGGGTAGCATTTTTGGTCTCAGATTAGATTTTCGTTAAGGAATTTTTTTCTCAGAAATGCATAGGATTTCGGAGGTACGTCTATTCACCAAAAATGATTGTAATTGACCCCTACAACTGAAAATATTTTTTTTAAAACGATTTGTTTCGTCGTAAAATTTAGACACCTACCCACTGTCGATTTTTCTTAAAAATTCATTTTTTATTTTTAGTTAATATTGATAGACGCCCTACAGAAAAATTGTCTAATACTTTTTTGTAGGTACCCATTAGCTCTACTTAAAAAATAAGTTTCAATTAAATCCATTCACTATTGTAGGAGTTATGGCTGTTTGAAAATTGGACCATTTTTATGGAGTTTTTCTAACTTTGCGGGGTCAAGGAACAACTTTTTCAATATGGTTAGAATTTCTACATATTCTTCACCAAAATACGCGTCGTTTGATGTTTGAATCATTAAAATCCTCCAATCCATTCAGAAGTTATGACGTTTTAAAGATACAGGGTAGCATTTTTGGTCTCAGATTAGATTTTCGTTAAGGAATTTTTTTCTCAGAAATGCATAGGATTTCGGGGATACGTCTATTCACCAAAAATGATTGTAATTGACCCGCACAACTGAAAATATTTTTTTTAAAACGATTTGAAATTTTTTTTTCGTCGAAAAATTTAGACACCTACCCCCTGTCGATTTTTCTTAACAATTCATTTTTTATTTTTAGTTAATATTGATTGACGCCCTACAGAAAAATTGTCTAATACTTTTTTGTAGGTACCCATTAACTCTACTTAAAAAATAAGTTTCAATTAAATCCATTCACTATTGTAGGAGTTATGGCTGTTCGAAAATTGGACAATTTTTATGGAGTTTTTCTAACTTTCCGTGGTTAAGGAACAACTTTTTCAATATTGTTAGAATTTCTACATATTCTTCACCAAAATACGCGTTGTTTGATGTTTGAAACATTAAAATCCTCCAATCCGTTCAGAAGTTATGATGTTTTAAAGATACAGGGTAGCATTTTTGGTCTCAGATTAGATTTTCGTTAAGGAATTTTTTTCTCAGAAATGCATAGGATTTCGGGGGTATGTATAATGACCAAAAATAATTACAATTGACCCCTGCAATCAAAAATAATTTTTCCAGAACAATTTGAAATTTCTTAATTTTGTTGAAAAATTTTACACCATTTCGAATTTTTTTCTAGAAAATGGGTAGGATTTCGAAAGTATGTCTATTGACCAAAAGTGATTGCAATTCTCTCTCGTAATTAAAAATAATTTTGTTAGAATGATTTGAAATTTTCTAATTTAATTTTTTACTAATTTTTTGACAAGAAATTGATATTCTTTCGTCTTATTTTTGCCTCTAGAATCTCCCATTAAAATTGTTTCCAGGGGTGGCCGAACACCCTGTATATTTGCTGTTTTTAATTGCTCTACGACCCAAAGTTCTACCAAACCCCATTCTCGAAGCACTTTTGAGACGTTCCTGAAGTTTCGTGGATCGGGAAGTCCCTCTCCGGGGATTCGCGTATTGGAGTTTTAAAGTGTCGGAGGTTAATGGAATAGACGGAAAGTGGATCGCGGAGGAAAGTTCACGCGACAGATAAACGTATGGAAATGCAATATCTTGAGTTAGCTCTCCCGGAGAGGAGCGGGAAAGGGTCGTCTCTCATCTTGAGAAGTTTACCGCGCGGATGTTTAGTGCTGGACGTGTTGGGCGATTAAATGAACGGACGAATTCGATGAACGCGTTGGAGTGACGAAAGACAACATTGTCGCGTGGGAAATTCGACGGTGGCGATTGCGATGCGTCGTGCGTGGAATCTCGAAAACGAGTCTGGAATTTTTATTCACTACCGATATATGGATTCCTGGAATTATTGTAACGAGTTTCATACAATTATACTTTGTTCAATCGAAGGCCAAACGATGGAGATGAGCTTCGAATTCAGTTGTAAGTTTGTGGTTGCAGAATGTTGTTTTTATTCGTCGAGAATATTGAGTTGGAGAATTTTTTTTATCGCGAAAAGCAGTGAATATCGATGAATGTCCAGTGTGGAGTGCCAAAATGAAAGGTAGGAGAACGCTTTCTAGACAGAGACACGCGAAATTTAACGAAAGACGTTGCAAATTACGATGCAAAGTCGAGACGAGACTTCTCATTGTCCGATGCAAATGGGAATAACAGTAATGCGATGAGAATGGGCGCGAATTCAATCAGAGTGAGCGTTGCAATTATTGTTGTGGAAATGAATGGACCGTTAGGTGTATGAGTCACATGTGCGTACAGTCGAACTAGTCGCAGTTCCATCCACGGCGATGAACACAGCGCGACGCAGATAGGCTTACGGACGCGTTTCCGTGTCTCTCGTGACTCTTATCTGTGACAGTCACAGAGGTTCTCACTTTGGGCGAACTGGAACGACTTGTTTAAACTTTTCATTCCCACTGGAACCACATGACTACGTAAATTGATTTTCAATTAAATAAACGATTTATAAACAGTCGTATAATCAATAGGAATTGCTGAAACTTTTTTAGATATATAGCTTCAAAGTATCCATAAAAAAATATATAGAAGACAGCCTAAATTATGACAGTTGTTATATCCATCAGATAGAGGATGAAATGCCCTTTCAAACGAGCGCTCGTACAAGTCGATAGCATAATTAGTTTCCGAGATATAGCGATTTTTGTTTCAAGTCGTTCGTGTCAAAGTAAATTGCAAAATAAACGTACAAGACAAAATAAATTATTAAAGTAGTTATGTTCATTGGATAGAGGATGGAATGCCCTTTAAAACGAGCTTTCAAACGAGTCGATAGCTTAATTAGTTCCGGAGATATGAGGATTTTAGTTTCGCGTCGATGTGGTGGCTAGTTATGGAGATATAAGGGTCCGAAGTATGTTTACGTTTCAGTGTTTACGTAGCGAGGTCATTCACCTCACGTGATCGTAGTACGTCACTCGGTCACGACTCATGTGCGTAGAGAGAGAAAGAGGTCCGACGCGTGAGACGGAGACAGAGATAGTCGAGTTAAGAAAATTACCCTTTTACATAAATTACGATATCTCGAAAACGGAAAGTCGAATCGAGAAAAACCAAAAACCATTTTAAAGAGGAATCTTTGCCGCTTCTAACGGTGGTCCAATTTTGGGTAAAACAGAAGTAGTTTCGGAACTGCACGCGTCTAAACTTGTACTATTTTTAATACGCGTTGTTAGACTGTTCTGAGACAGTGGAAACTGAAGATTCTCTCCTTCCATTTTTGTTATACATATATTTCCTGTTTACGTCGAAAGCTAACTAGAATTTGATATCCAATTTCCATTAAAACCACGTGGCTATACAGGGTGTTCAGCCATCCCTGGAAGAAATTTAAATGGAGGATTCTAGAGGCCAAAATAAGACGAAAATCAAGAATACCAATTTGTTGATGGAGGCTTCGTTAAAAAGTTATTAACAATTAAATTCAAAAATTTCAAATCGTTCTGGAAAAATTATTTTCGGTTGCGGGGGTCAATTACAATCATTTTGTATATTTAAATTATTATTATATGTATATTTAAAATTATTTAATACTAATTGTGTCGTGAAAACAATACTGTTTAACGAATTTTATTCCAAGTTCGAACATAATATAAACACTAATACTCAGTGGAGATGAAAATAATTTTAAATTACGATTAAAAAAATTTTAAAGCTGTTAAAATACCAAGTAATATTTATGATCCAAATTTTGAATCATCGAATTGTTTATCTTACGTTTCGTTTCACGATATATTTATTACAAATAATTTTGGCTTGCATTTCTTGCTGCTTTAATATTTCTGTTGTGGACTATTGTACTAATTCTTCGTTGCCCCTGCGTCGCTTTGCAATGTTTGCATTTTTTGCTTTTCAACTTCGTTTGCTGGAGCATTAATTTTTTTTTTTTACAAATTTGCTTCTCTGCTTTGATTACTCTCTACAGCTAGTCTGTTGAAACGATAATGTGTTTATCTAGCGCCATTGTTAAGAAGGGTTTCCACCCTTCCGAGAAGAGGGTCGCAACAGAGACATACTATGGATCCTGAAATGTCAACGTTAAGCGAATACGATCCCAATCGCCTTTTCGTGGAGTGTAAGTGGATTGTCACAAACATTATATTTCTACAATTTTTGAAACTATAAATATGTTATTCTGTTCCGTCGTTGAAGTTTTATTCCATAAAAATTGACGCAATGCTATTTCTATATTTCGAAATTCAACTTCCTGCCTCGATATTTCTCCCGAATCGAACTAAATTTTATCCCCACGCGAGAACAGCAAACATCGTAAATAAAACAAAAGCTATGAATTTCCATTTCGCGAAAACAGTGTCCTCCGACGACCCATATTTGGCACGGCGTCTCCACGACCCGTATCGAGCATCGAAAAAGCAAAGAAATAATCCAAACCCCTCCCAACGGTTGTCCAAACTTTTCCGATCGTACGGTCTCAATTTCATCTTGGCGCTTGAAACAAGAACAGAGAAAAAACTGGGGTGCAGACTTTCAAGTTTTAATTACAACGTATAAAGCATTAATCAGACCCAAAATTGAGTACGTCTCAATGGTGTATAGTTCGGCGAGCGCGGTTACACTCTTAAGCTTCTTAAAGCTGGACGCAATTAACAACAGTGCTGCAAGAATAGCAACTGGAGCTTTTTGCACTAGCCCTATTCACAACTTACTGAGCGAGGCAAACCTTGTTCCGTTGAACTACAGAAGAATGCAACTTACTAGTGCTGCATCCCCGCTTAACCCAACGAAAAAGATCCTCTTTTCAAACTTTATTGATCTCTTGAACCAAAAATCCAAAATAACCAAAACCAATTAATATTCGTATTCTCCACATATTAAAAGAGTTAAATATATCATTGGTTGAAACCCTCCCATGTGAAGAGTTCAAAACACCTCCCTGGCTTTTGAAGACTCCAAGACAAATAACCTTCGATCATTCTTCAAAGAAAAATGAAAACCAAGATCTTCTTAAATCCTTATTTCTGGAAAGCGCCAGCCGATATCCTGATTACATAAAATTTTATACTGATGGGTCTAACACCAAGCATGGAACTGGTTGTGGAATTGTAACACCCGATGATGATAGGCGATGGAGACTTCCAGACGTTTTTTCAATTTTCTCCTGTGAGGCATACGCAGCATTGGAAGCATAGATGAAATTAACAACAAAGATAACAAATACGTTATTTATACAGATTCCATTAGTACTCTTGCAGCTTTAAGAACTTTCAACTCAGGAAATCCAATCATCAAACAAATTATCGAAACATACAATGCAATTTTATCTAATAATAAAGCTGCAGAGATCCTTTTTGGATGGGTCTCGTTCCACCTAGGAATAAGAGGGAACGAGAGAGCGGACGAAATAGCTAAAGAGGCTGCCAATCAGCAGTGTCAAAATCTAAGTATACCAACTTTTCATAAGGATATCCTATTTATCAAGAACAATTGGAACATTGCCTGGAAAAACTCAGCGCGCTACTTACATGCGCTGTATTAGGAATGATATTTTTTAAAGAAGCCCCGCTTTTTTTGTTCAGTAGGAAGCAGCAAACCATATTAACAAAAATACGAATTGGCCATACCAATTTTTCCCATGTACGTCTGATCAAAAAAGAGGACCGTCCAATGTGTAACAATTGCAATTTAAGGGAGTATTGCTGCCTAGGCTGTCATTTCTTCGGCCTTTGTGATTTTTTTTTTAACGACAGGTAGGTTGTTTTGTACTGACATTTTGCAGAAATATTTATTCGTCTTATAGGTATGTGCAGTATTTTTAACATCAAAAAATATTAAAAATTGCGAGAGTTATAGCTTCTTGTTTCAAAAAAACGCATTTAAACTGGCTTATATGATATTGCAAGATCTAGCAGACCGATTGACTTCAAATTTGAAGAGAATATTCAACAGACACGCCTTTATAGCTGGAACCAGAGATTTAAAGAAATATTGAGTTTTACTATTTTTTTTAATACTCTAAAGACAAGAGAACGATTAATAAATAGAAATTCGAAACTTGAAGTGTCGCCATTCCTTTATTTATCAGGATTTTGACTTCTCCCTAGTTCCTGCTATAACTACAACCTTCCTTATGAAGATTCTTTAACCCCCTCTGTTTCAAATTATCTGGAATTCTGGAAGCCATTGAAGCACCTTTTCCAGAAGAGCCATTAAATAAGAAGTTATAATTCCCACGATTTTTAATATTTTTCCATGAAAAAAATATTGTACATGCTTATAAGATGAATAAATACATCTACAAAGTCTCAGTACAAAACAGCCTACCTATCATTAAACAAAAAAATCACAAAAAGGGCCGTGAAATTGACAGTCTAGACAGCAATACCTCCTTAAGGAACTCGATCCACCACATCATCTTGTCGTGCCCGATGTATGAGAGTAATAAAAGACTTTTTCAAGTGAATGAAGACACCAAAGAGCTTACTAGAACTTTCAACTCATGTAAAAAACTGCTTTTTGAAACATGTAAACCTTTTTCATCTAATTTAATTTTGGTCCAATGTGGTATAATTTAGTTTGACGGTTTCCTTACGTCACCTTGTGCCTGTACTTGTGTACTCTGCGTGGTTGCTGATGACCCATTTGAGTTGATGCAACTTTAAAAATTAAATATATAGAGAGAAAAAGAGAGTATAAAACACGAATTCTCGATTTTCCGTCGTCTGGACCGCGCGGGACCCGGCGTGCCGCAGTTTTTCGTATGTTTACGCGCGAAGATCGCGCGTTTGGAAGCCGGCCAGCGATATTTTACGCGTCTCGATTGGTGGGAGGGGGGTGGGGAAAACTGGCGCAACGAAAAACCGCAATACGCGGCCGATCTATGGCCGACGTTGGGAACCAAAGAAGCCGGGAATCTAAGCTTCGTTGCACTCTGCGGGGGATGCGGAAAGAATTTCCCCGGCTGCAGCTGCGGCATTGGTATTCCAGCAGGGCGGCGTGTAACCGTCGACCTATATTCCGTTTCGTTTCGAAGTAATTCCGAACGTCGATGTCGGACAAGGTTGGCCTTGCGATGTTTCCCCGTTACGCGGAACCGAATTGGCCTTTCGCGAGAACTTCTTTTCTCGAAAGGGTCGCTGATGCAATCGATTCCATGCGACTCGGGGTAGTTTGTGCATCGGTGACGCCCCGAGCCAAGAAAAAGATTTTTCTTCCATCCACAGTGGAGCCAAATGTATATGTATTTAGAATTATTGAATAATACTGGAGTATTTTTTATGTTAATATCTGGAAGCTAATTTTAGTTTTATATGAATGGTAGTAGCAATCAGTAATAATTTATTTAATTCTTTCATTTTGACTGGAGCCACATTGATATATATTTAGAATTGTTGAATAATAACACTGCAAGCTAATCTTAGTTCTCTATAAATGAGCATTTATTTAATTCTTTCATTTTCCACTGTAGCTAACAATTTATTTAATTCATTGAAGAATAATACTGCTGCCTTTTGTATTTATATATCTGCAAGCTAATTTGAATTTTGTATAAATAGTACTAGCAATCAGTAATAATTTATTTAATTCTTTCTTTTTCAATGGAGTCACATGGATATACAGGGTGTTAGACCACCCCCTGGGAAAAATTTTAATGGAAGATTTTAGAGGCCAAATAAGACGACAATCAATAATATCATTTTCTTAACTGAGGCTTCGTTAAAAAATTATTAGTAAAATTAAATTAAAAAACATCAAACCTTTCTGAAAAATAATTTTTGGTTGCAGAGGTCAATTATAATCATTTTTGGTCCATTACACATACCCTCGAAATCCTAGCCATTTTCGAGAAAAAAATTCCATACCGAAAATATAATTTCGGACCATAAATGTCACTCGAAAATGTCTTGCATATCTTTAAAACGTCATAACTTTTGAACGGATTGAAGGATTTTAATGTTTCAAACGGCAAATAACGCGTATTTTTGTGAAGAATATGTAGAAATTCTAACAATATTGAAAAAGTTATTCCTTGACCTCGTAAAGTTAGAAAACCCCCATAAAAATGGTCCAATTTTCAAACAACCATAACTCCTGCAATAATGAATATATTTCAATGAAACTTTTTTTTGAAGTAGAGCTCATAGGTACCTACAAAAAAGTATTAGCCAACTTTTCTGTAGGGAGTCAAATATAATTACTAAAAATGAAAAACTAATTTTTAAGAAAAATCGACAGGGGACAAGGGATGATAGGGTGTCTAATTTACGACAAAAAAAAATTTCAAATCGTCCTGGAAAAATTATTTTCGGTTGCGGAGGTCAATTACAATCATTTTTTATGAATACACATACCCACGAATTCCGATGCACTTTCGAGAAAAAAATTCGTGTAGGTGGACAAATTTTATTAATAATTTTGTTAATAACTTTTTAACGGATCCTCTATCAACAAATTGGTATTCTTAATTTTCGTCTTATCTTGGCCTCTAGAATGTTCCACTAAAATTTTTCCCAGGGGTGGCTGCACACCCTGTATATTTCGAATTATTGAATAATAACTGCAAGCTAATTTTAGTTCTCTATAAATGATAGTAGCAATCTGTAACAATTTATTTAATTCATTGAATAGTAATACTGCTGTTTTTTGTATTTAAATATCTGCAATTTATTTAATTATTTCATTTCCACTGGAGCTACATGAATATATATTTAGAATTATTGAATAATAACACTGCAAGCTAATTTTAATTTTGTATAAATAACAGTAACAGTCAGTAATAATTTATTTAATAATTTCATTTCCACTGGAACTACATGGATATATATTTAGAATTATTGAATAATAACACTGCAGGCTAATTTTAATTTTGTATAAATAACAGTAACAATCAGTAATAATTTATTTAATTATTTCATTTCCACTGGAGCTACGTGGCTATTTATTTAAAATTATTATATACAGAATTTAGAATTATTATATATACAAATTGTATTAAATTGATTCAATCCAAATTTAATTCTACATTTTCAATTTATTTTGTCCCTCCAATATACAATTGCGTCTATGTTATGCTGTGAGATTAGTATATGTATGAGCTTCATTCAAATCTTTAGCGACGTTGATTAGTCGCTTGAGATACACTCTGATATATTCTGTACATTTGAACTACTTTGCAGGCATTTTTAAAAATTTATGTGACCCAGTAAACGAATGGCTTTTGGTGAATTTCTTTAGAAAACTATATCGACTCGACTTATCGGTGACCTATTTCCGTATCTCCTAGCACGCGTATCCACGAAGACGCTAGGAAAAATTGTTTATACCGATACTCGATGCCATTTCGAACAGTTCGCTGCGTTCTTCCTAGATTTTCGCTCTTCTATTTTCCTGCAAAACTACTTTTATATAAATCCATTCACACATTCACAATCGCTATACGGAGTCTATCGAACTGTTTCTCCATAATAAAATCGTCGAAAATATTTAAAATAATATAATTTTAATTATCAATATTTCCAAACTATTTGAAGCTATTCACACATTTATAGAAAGATCATAAATTTTATAAGAATATTTTAAGTGATATATGAATAATAATTTGAAAGAAATAATCCACAAAAAATTCTCAAGAAACTGCAACCATAATTTGCAATATTTGACTAGTGTATTTTTCTTACACGACATAATAAATTAATTAAAGTAAATGGTGCTCTTATCAAGTGGCTAATGACTGGTTCAGACGGTCGATGCGCTCGTAAATAATTAATTAAACTAATAGTTGGGTCGTATTCGTTTCCCTGGAGCCGTCTAGCGATCCCAAACTTGGCAAAGCGCGCGGGAAAAATTTTTTTAAACGCGAAGGAAGTAGACCAGCCGCGTGGAAATTGGAGGAGACTCGCGTTGAATGCAGCTTTCACCGGATTACGCAAAAATGGCACTGTTGCGAGCCGAAGCTGCCCGAGAACGCGAAACAATGACCGAGAGCTGCATGCTAATTCCCGATCTAGGAGAAAAAAAAACGCGACTTCTCTCATACCGGGAACCGTTTCGTTCGTTTTAACGAGAGAACATTGTTCGCGATTCTTCGCTCGTACTTATTATTTCTACTTTTTCTTATTCCCTTTTTCACGCTTGCAAAATTATTCCCAACTTTTGATTCGATCGACGATGCTCTTCTCTAAATTTCATTCCGCTAGTTACTTCGTACATTTTTACTGGCAAATCGATATTCGCGAATTTTTCGAATTCAAAATTTGTGCAGAAAATTTTCTTTTCGAACATAAATCAAAATTTTACCGAGGTAATTATTTTTGCGATTTATTTTCCTTAAATCTGAATAGGATTTTTTTAAATATTAGGGCGACCGAAAAGTAATGTTTTTTTACATAAAATTCGAACAAATAAATGTTTAACAAGTTTCTATTTAGAATCGATGATGTAATCGTCAAGTAATTACATGATTAATTAAAAATAAAAACTTGTAAAAAATTTATACAGGGTGTTTATAAGACGAAAATCAAGAATACCAATTTGTAGATGAAGGCTTCGTTAAAAAGTTATTAACGTTTAAAGTTCTGCCAGTACTCAATTTTTTTTTCGAAAATGAACAAGATTTCGAAGGTATGTTTATTCACCAAAAATGATTGTAATTGACCCCCGCAACCGAAAATAATTTTTCCAAAACGATTTGAAATTTTTTTTTTTTCGTCCAAAAATTTAACATTTTCGAATTTTTTTCTAGAAAGTGGGTAGGATTTCGGGGGTATATCTATTCACCAAAAATTATTGTCATTAACCCCTGTCACCGAAAATAATTTTTCCAGAACGATTTGAAATTTTTCAATCTAGTTGAAAAATTTAGGCACCTACCCCCTGACGATTTTTCTTAAAAATTCGTTTTTCATTTTTAATAAATTTGGGTGACGCTGTACGGGAAGATTGTTTAATACTTTTTTGTAGGTATCCATGAACTCTACTTCCCCCCAAAATTTCAATGAAATATATTCACTATTGTAGGAGCTATGGCTGTTTGAAAATTAGACCATTTTTACGGGGGTTTTCTCATTTTGCAGTGTTAAGAAACAACTTCTTGGAAATTTTTAGAATTTCTACATATACTATACCAGAACACGCATTGTTTGCATTTTGAAACATTAAAATCGTCCAATCCGTTCAGAAGTTATGACGTTTTAAAGATTCGCATGAAATTTCAGGGAAGCATTTCTGGCTTCAAATTAGATTTTCGGAAAGGAATTTTTTTCTCGAAAATGCGTAGGATTTCGGGGGTATATCTATTCACCAAAAATGATTGTAACCCCTACAACTGAAAATAATTTTTTTAGAACGATTTGAAACTTTTCAATTTCGCCGAAAAATTTAGGCACCTACCCCCTGTCGATTTTACTTAAAAATTCGTTTTTGATTTTTAATAATTTCGCTTGACGTCCTACAGAAAAGTTGTTTAATACTTTTTTGTAGGTATCCATGAGCTCTAATTCACAAAAAAGTTTCATTGAAATATATTGACTATTGTAAGAGTTATGACTGAAAAGTAGACCATTTTTATGGGGGTTTTCTCATTTTGCGGGGTCAAGGACCAACTTTTCGAATATTTTTGCAATTTCTACATATTCTCCACCAAAATACGCGTAGTTTGCTTTTTTAAACATTAAAATCGTCCAATTCGTTCAGGAGTTATGACGTTTTAAAGATTCGCATGAAATTTCAGGGAAGCATTTCTGGCCTCAAATTAGATTTTCGGTAAGGAATTTTTTTCTCGAAAGTCTGTTGGATTTTGGGGGTATATCTATTCACCAAAAATTATTATCATTGACCCCTGTCACCGAAAATAATTTTTCCAGAACGATTTGAATTTTTTTTTTTTTTGTCGAAGGCACCCTATTATCTCCTGTCGATTTTTCTTAAAAATTAGTTTTTCATTTTTAGTAATTTTATTTGACGCTCGACAGAAAAGTTGTCTAATACTTTTTTGTAGGTACCCATGAGCTCCACTTCAGAAAAAAGTTTCATTCAAATATATTCACTATTGTAGGAGTTATGACTGTTTGAGAATTGGCCCATTTTCATGGGGTTTTTCTAACTTTACGGGGTCAAGGAATAACTTTTTCAATATTGTTAGAATTCCTATATATTCCTCACAAAAATACGCATTGTTTGCCGTTTGAAACATTAAAACCCTTCGATCCGTTCAGAAGTTATGACGTTTTAAAGATACGCAAGAAATTTTCGTGTGACATTTCTGGCCCGAAATTATATTTTCGGTAAGGAATTTTTTTCTCGAAAATGGTTAGGATTTCGAGGGTATGTGTAATAACCAAAAATGATTGTCATTAACCTCCGCAACTAAAAATAATTTTTCCAGAACGATTTGAAATTTTTGAATTTAATTGTTAATAACTTTTTAACGAAGCCTCCATCAACAAATTGGTATTCTTAATTTTCGTCTTATTTTGGCCTTTAGAATCCCCCATTAAGATTTTTCCCAGAAGTTGCCGAACACCCTGTATGATTGAATTTAATTTAAAAAAAACGACATTACAGTCTCGCTAATATTTCAGTCTTTATAGTATTTCTTTTATTATTATCTATTATTTTGTTTCGTTCACTGGTTCTAGTACAGATTATTATCAACACGATCTATTTATAAAATAAAAAATAACAAGATGTTCACCTGCCTTTCAGCCACAAATGGAATCTGAATTGGATGATTTCCATTGTTGAATTCTCGAATTAAAATCGCGTAATTTTCGTCGCAGTCGGTGTTAACGAGCATCGTTATCTGGTCGGATACATTCCTGCGAACCTAACACCGATTCGAGATTACAAACAGTAATTTGAACGGCCCTGCGGTGCGCCGCAATGAAAATCAGTTTTGCACCAAATGAATCGACGAATCACGCGCGCGTCGTGGGCAAAAGTCAAAGGTGAATTAATTACCAGCGACCTCATTTTCCTACGGTGTCAGCGTCGTTAGCAAATAAGCGTTGAATTTCACGTGGGTGACACCGGGTGCCATTAACGGTGCTATCTATAGCAATTTATGAATACTGCTAGCGCATCAGCCAAGCCTTGCCCATTCCGCGTTTCCTCTCGATTAAAAGCCATCACCTACTAAAACAGATAATAGGTCATTCTTCGACCATTTCACGCGTGATTTGAACGTTAAGTGTTTTTCTATAGAATAGAAGATGGATATTAATAAGATCTCACCATCATTACACGTACATACAGTAAGGATCATAAGCGAACCAATGACCACAAGTTTTGCATAAATCATTACTTATTACTAGGAATATAAAAGAATAACAAAAAATAAACATTATAGTTATTTTTATCACAGTTAGAAGTAACATAAGAAAGTCTTTCAATAATTAACTTGTTGTTTATGAATAATACGAATAGATTGACTCAGTTTTGCACCACGTCCAATATTTGACAATATTTAATATATTATTTATTTTTAATATTTCGTCCACAACCCTTTTGCTTGCAAAACTGCACTAATTCTCTTTGGTATACTTTCTAATTAACTTTTTACAATAATCTGGAGATATTTGTTCCCATTGTCCTTGAATTCTGTTATGCAAATTCGTGGTTGAAGTTGGTTGGGAGTTATATGAATCCCGAAGTCGTCTTTTTAGTAACCCCCATAGAGAATCTATGGGGTTGAGATCGGGGCTCTGTGCAGGCCAAAACAGAAAATTTTTTAGTATTGAGCCAATTTTTCACACCTTTAGCAGTGTGATTTATAGTACCAACATTATATTCCAAATTACTTCTATACAGGGTGTTCGGAAAACACTGAGAAAAATTTTAATGGGGGATTCTAGAGGCCAAAATAAGACGAAAATCAAGAATATCAATTTCTTGACTGAGGCTTCATTAAAAAGTCATTAAAAAATTAAATTAAAAAATTTCAAATCGTTCTAGAAAAATTATTTTCGGTTGCGGGGGTCAATTACAATCATTTTTTATGAATACACATATCCCCAAAATCCTACCCTCCTTCGAGAAAAAAATTCGAGTAGGTACTGAAATTTTTAGACGAAATTAAAAAATTTCAAATCATATTGAAAAAATTATATTTAGTTACAGGGATCAATTACAAGCATTTTTGGTTAATAGACATACCCCGAATTCCTACGCATTTTCGAGAAAAAAATTGTTTACCGAAAATCTAATGTGAGGCCCAGAAATGCTTCCCTGAAATTTCATGCGAATCTTTAAAATGTCATAGCTCTTGAACAGATTCCAGGATTTTAATTTTTCAAAATGCAAATAACGCGTATTTTATTGAAGAATATGTAGAAATTCTAAAAATATTAGAAAAGTTGTTCCTTAATTCCATAAAGTGAGAAAAACCCCATAAAACTGGTCCAATTTTCAAACGGCCATAACTCCTACAATAGTAAAGGTATCTCATTGAAATTTTTTTCTGAAGTAGAGCTCATAGATACCTACAAAAAAGTATTAGACAACTTTTCTGTAAGGCGTCAAACAAAATTACTAAAAATGAAAAAGTCATTTTTAAGAAAAATCGACCCCAAGGGTAGGTGCCTAAATTTTTCGGCGGGAAAAAAATTTCAAATTGTTCTAAAAAAATTACTTTTAATTGCAGGAGTCAATTACAATCATTTTTAGTGGATACACATACCCTCGAAATCCTACGTGCTTTCGAGAAAAAAATTCAGAAAGATGGACAAATTCTTATCAAAATTAAAAAATTTCAAATCGTTCTGGAAAAATTATTTTCGGTTACAAGGGTTTATTACAATCATTTTTTATCATTACATATATCCTCGAAATCCTACCCACTTTCGAGAAAAAAATTCGAGAATATGTGAAATTTTTCAACAAAATGAAAAAATTTCAAATCGTTCTGGAAAAATTATTTTCGGGTGCGAGGGTCAGTTACAATAATTTTTGGTAGATAGAACTACCCCCGAAATCATGTCTACTTTCTAGAAAAAATTCTGTAAGGGAGGAACTTTATGTGTTAATAACTTTTTAACGAAGCCTTTATCAACAAATTAGTATTCTTGATTTTTGTCTTATTTTAGCCTCTAGAATCTCTCATTAAAATTTTTTCTCTGGGGTGGCCAAACACCTTGTATAAATTTCACCAATTTATTCTAGGCAGTCCTGCCAACTTGCATACATAATCTATGCCTGACATTCTTTCAGTTTCAAACTATCACCCATAATCTCACTCATTCAATAAAAACATTCACACAGAGCATTATTTAACAGAAATTTCATTCGAAAACAATATTAAATAGCAATTGTACACATGGATATATATTTAGAATTATTGAATAATCACACTGCAAGCTAATTTTAGTATGCTATAAATGGCAGTAGCTGTTAATAACAAGTTATTTAATTCTTTCATTTCCCACTATAGCTACATGGCTACATATTTAGAATCATTGAATAATACTAGTGTTTTTTTTTATTTTAATATCTGGAAGCTAATTTTAGATTTATATGAATGGTAGTAGCAATCAGTAACAATTTATTTAATTCATTGAGTAGTAATACTGCATAGCATGCATAACCTCACTCATTCAATAAAAACAATCTCACAGAGCATTATTTAATAGAAATTTTATTCTAAAACAATATATATTATATAGCGATTTTAATTCACGTATTTAACGGTGACAGCCTGTACAATTCGATGCAAATCTTTCTTGTATAAAAATTGCTAAGTTGGACCGGTCTATCATGCTTACCAAAATTTTAAGAGTCCCGCTTGCACTATCGTTTGTCGATAGTTCAATTAAATCGTCATCTAATTAAACAATATACTATTTTGGCAACGCAGGCTTTCCCACATTGTTTAACGAGACTACAATAATTAAATTTTAATCAAAGCCACTTCCTCCAATTTGAATTTATCGTTAAAAAAAATCTGAACTGTCAGGAAATTATACGACGAATTAAATTTTAGATCAACTAATAAAACAATGTCTCGAAACATACAACAAAGTAGAGTTGATTGCATCCGTTACGATCGTTTAATTAGTTTCCCTTGCCCCATTCGAAGTTGCTGATAATTATATGTGCACAGAGAAAGAAACCGTGCAATTAGGTAGATCGTTAATCGATGCGCCGCCGCGATAACTGTTCAATTAATATCCGATCTAATGAACGTTTTCTCCGGTAACTGACGAAATAATTTACGACGTAGACGCGACGTGTTCCGAGGTGACGGCTGCTTAATTGTTCACGACGAAAACCGCGAATTATGCGATCAGGACGATAAAGATCAGGGCCATCGGGGGGCAGCTTAATTGTTTCACGTAATCCTGCACCGGCCTCGCGCGGTTGCATCGTTCACACGAGTGCGTCGTTGCTCGACCGTGTGCACTTCGCGTCTCAAGCAGCGATGGGATTAACTCGGTTATCGTTTCAAATTTTTTCATCGATGCAAACCGTAACGATTATTGAAATGGAAAGCAGAGAAAAGTGTAAACGATTTAATTCGCTAGACCGAGCGACGCGCTCGTTATTTCCAACGAGCAACTTGTAAATTTAAAAATTCACACTACCATTTTGGAAAGATCGAAAGCTTTAAATTATACAGGTTGTTCGGCCACCCCTTGGAAAAAATTTTAATGGGGGATTCTAGAGGCCAAAATAAGACGAAAATTAAGAATACTAATTCGTTGATTGAAGCTTCGTTAAAAGGTTATTAACATTTAAAGTTCTACCCGTACTGAATTTTTTTCTTGAAAATGCGCAAGATTTTGGGGGTATGTCTATTCACCAGAAATGATTGTAATTGACCTCTGCAACCGAAAATAATTTTTCCAAAGTGATTTGAAATTTTTTAATTTTGTCGAAAAATTTGTCCATCTTTCCGAAATTTTTTCTCGAAAGCGCGTAGGATTTCGGAGGTATGTGTATTCACTAACAATGATTGTAATTTACTCCTACAACTAAAAGTAATTTTTTTAGAACGATTTGAAAATTTTTTTTCGACGAAAAATTTAGGCACCTAGCCCCTGTCGATTTTTCTTAAAAATTGGTTTTTGATTTCTAGTAAATTTGTTTGTCGCCCTACAAAAAAGTTGTCTAATACTTTTTTGTAGGTATCCCCGAGCTCTACTTCAGAAAAAAGTTTCATTCAAATATATTTACTATTGTATGAGTTATGGTTGTTTGAAAATTGGACCACTTTTAATGGGTTTTCCACATTTTACGGGATCAAGGATCAACTTTTCGAATATTTTTGCAATTTCTATATATTCTTCATCTAAATACGCGTCGTTTGCGTTTTTGAAAATTAAAATCGTCCAATCCATTCAGAAGTTATGGTGTTTTAAAGATTCGCATGAAAATTCGGGCAAATATTTCTAGCCAGAAATTATATTTTCGGTAAACAATTTTTTTCTCGAAAATGCGTAGGATTTCGGGGGTATGTCTATTCACCAATAATGATTGTAATTGACTCTCACAACCGAAAATAATTTTTCCAGAATTATTTAAAATTTTTTAATTTTGTTGAAAAATTTCACACCTTTTCGAATTTTTTTCTAGGAAATGAGTAGGATTTCGGGGATATGACTCCTCACCAAAAATGATTGTAATTGACCCCTACAGCCATAAATATTTTTTTTAGAACGATTTGAAATTTTTTTCTTCGTCGACAAATTTAGGCACCTAGCCCCTGTCGATTTTTCTTAAAAATGAGTTTTTCATGTTTAGTCATTTTATTTCGCGCCCTACAGAAAAGTTGTTTAATACTTTTTTGTAGGTACCCCTGAGCTCTACTTCAGAAAAAAGTTTCATTCAAATATATTTACTATTGTATGAGTTATGGTTGTTTGAAAATTGGACCATTTTTATGGAGTTTTTTTAACTTTACGTGGTCAAGGAATAGCTTTTTTAAAATTGTTAGAATTCCCCCATATTCTTCACCAAAATACGCGTTGTTTGCCGTTTGAAACATTAAAATCGTCCGTTCAAAAGTTATAATATTTTTAAGATACGCAAGAAATTTTCGAGTGACATTTCTGGCCCGAAATTATATTTTCGGTAAGGAATTTTCTTCTCGAAAATGGTTCGGATTTCGAAGGTATGTGTAATGACCAAAAATGATTGTAATTGGATCCCCGCAACCGAAAATAATTTTTCTAAAACGATTTGAAATTCTTTTTTTTTCGTCGAAAAATTTCACATCTTCTCCAATTTTTTTCTCCAAAGTGGGTAGGAACTTGAGGGTATGTCTATTCACCAAAAATGATTGTAATTGACTCCTGCAACCAAAAATAATTTTTCTAAGACGATTTGAAATTTTTTTTTCTCGTCGAAAACTTTGGGAACCCTATCCCCTGTCGATTTTTCTTAAAAATGAGTTTTTCATTTTTAGTAATTTTATTTCACGCCCTACAGAAAAGTTGTTTAATACTTTTTTATAAGTACCCCTGAGCTCTACTTCAGAAAAAAATTTCAATGAGATACCTTTACTATTGTAGGAGTTATGGCCGTTTAAAAATTGGACCACTTTTAATGGGTTTTCCACATTTTACGGGATCAAAGAGCAACTTTTGCAATATTTTTAGAATTTCTACATATTCTCTATTAAAATACGCGTTGATTGCTTTTTTAAACATTAAAATCCTTCAATCCGTTCAGAAGTTATTACGTTTTAAAGATATGAATGTTTCAGGGAAGCATTTCTAGCCTCACATTAGATTTTCGGTAAAGAATTGTTTTCTTGAAAGTGCGTAGGATTTCGGGGTATGTCTATTCACCAAAAATGATTGTAATTGACCTCTGTAACTACATATAATTTTTTTAATATGATTTGACATTGTTTAATTTCATCTAAAAATTTCAGTACCTACTCGAATTTTTTTCTCAAAAGTTGATAGGATTTCGAAAGTATGTGTATTCACAAAAAATGATTGTAATTGACCCCCTCAACCGAAAATAATTTTTCCAGAACGATTTGAAATTTTTGAATTTAATTGTTAATAACTTTTAAAAGAAGCCTCCATCAACAAATTAATATTCTTGATTTTCGTTTTATTTTGGCCTCTAGAATCCCCCATTAAAATTTTTCCCAGGTGTGGCCGAACACTCTGTATTTCTATTCAAATTAAATTTTCGATAATATTTATACATGTGTAAAAATAAGAAATGATACAGTGTTGATGATTTGTGGCGAGTGAAAGCGACGCGTCGTTTTAAAGGGGCCTTTAGACGATTCTGTACCTGAAAACCACAGAGGGGTGACGAAATTGATTTAATTGGCGCGATTGCCCTTGCTTGGCCGGTCACTCGATAGTGTATCACACGCTTGACTCGGGTAGAGTTCAATGGAAACGCTTTCATTAATTTCGGGGGTCCACCCTTTCTATTCGAGGGGAGGATATGCCCACGTCGTGAATCATACACTGTTATAAACTGTCCTGCAATAGAGACGAATGAAATTCATATCTTCGTAAGAATAATAAATAAAATAAAAATTGAAATTAAATATTTTCAATGCAATGATGTTCGAGTTAAAATAAACACAGTTTAATTAATAAGACTCAAATGTTTGGACTAAAACTTCTATTACACTAGATTTTTATTATTATTACAACTCTACTTATAATTCAGAATTCTGTACAATTACTATTAAAAATATCCACAATTGAATCGCAAATGTAATTCAGTATCACATATGTTTGAAAATTTTCGAGACTGATCGGTTTTATAAACGTACATGGGACTTTATGGAAATTATTAATTGTGGTTGGTGAATTTTTCTGTTGCAGGTGAGTTGAAATCATTGTCCTTGCCGAGATGCTTTCCACCGGAAATAACGATGAACCAACACGACGAAGGTAAAGATACGAACAGCTGATCGGCTGAAAAATCGATCGCCATTAATTACGAATATTATTCTAATTATAAGTGCCATTGTTCCACGAGAACGCATCAGGGCGTTTCCTCGATAATCGTAGGTACATTTAAAGGATCCTATGAACAAGGGTCTGCCTTCGTTCTTATTTATGGACAAATTAGCCTTGGGAACCGGTGCTCAAACTGTTCTCTGTTATTAAATCGAAGAAGCTATGCAATTATTTTTTACACGGAAATATTCAGTTGTCAGACTTCAAATATGTTCGACCTATTGATTAAAATTACTCAAAAAAATGGGCAAAATTCTTATCTGAATAAATAAATAAACTTCGAACAACAAGTTAAGAATAAAGAATTATTCATAACTCGTAGATCGTAAATTAAAATTTTACTGTACGATCGAATTTGTAATTTTATCAAATAAATGTTTTACTAGTACATTAATTTCTAATAACATTAAATCATAATTATAGAAATTATTTTTACTAGAAAAAGCTTCTTTTGTTATGAGAAACGTATTATCAGAATTGATGTTTAAATGATTGTAATTTCGCTTTAAACAATTTCTGAGAAAGCTCGAACCTGTGGGTCGAGAAGTAAAAGTTTGAATTAATATTTGAATGGCCAAGCGTTTGCTTTTATCGTGTTTATTTATTGCATATCAACAAAGTCGTATCTCTCCTGAGATTTGTTCTGGATAAATACTTCGAACAACAAATTAAGAATAAAGAATTATTTATGACTCGTAGATCGTAAATTAAAATTTTACTATACGATCGAATTTGTAATTTTATCAAATAAATTTTTTACTAGTACATTAATTTCTAATAACATTAAATCATAATTATAGAAATTATTTTTACTACTAGAAGTTTCTTTTGTTATGAGAAACGTATTATCAGAATTGATGTTTAAATGATTGTAATTTCGCTTTAAACAATTTCTGAGAAAGCTCGAACCTGTGGGTCGAGAAGTAAAAGTTTGAATTAATATTTGAATGGCCAAGCGTTTGCTTTTATTGTGTTTATTTATTGCACATCAACAAAGTCGTTTCTCACCTGAGATTTGTTCTGGATAAATACTTCGAACAACAAATTAAGAATAAGGAATTATTTATGACTCGTAGATCGTAAATTAAAATTTTACTATACGATCGAATTTGTAATTTTATCAAATAAATTTTTTAATAGTACATTAATTTCTAATAACATTAAATCATAATTATAGAAATTATTTTTACTAGTAAAAGCTTCTTTTGTTATGAGAAACGTATTATCAGAATTGATGTTTAAATGATTATAATTTCGCTTTAAACAATTTCTGAGAAAGCTCGAACCTGTGGGTCGAGAAGTAAAAGTTTGAATTAATATTTGAATGGCCAAGCGTTTGCTTTTATCGTGTTTATTTATTGCACATCAACAAAGTCGTTTCTGTCCTGAGATTTGTTCTGGATAAATACTTCGAACAATAAATTAAGAATAAAGAATTATTTATAACTCGTAGATCGTAAATTAAAATTTTACTATACGATCGAATTTGTAATTTTATAAAAGAAATTTTTTACTAGTACATTAATTCCTAATAACATTAAATCATAATTATAGAAATTATTTTTACTACTAAAAGCTTCTTTTGTTATGAGAAACGTATTATCCGAATTGATGTTTAAATGATTGTAATTTCGCTTTAAACAATTTCTGAGAAAGCTCGAACCTGTGGGTCGAGAAGTAAAAGTTTGAATTAATATTTGAATGGCTAAGCGTTTGCTTTTATCGTGTTTCTTTATTGCACATCAACAAAGTCGTTTCTCTCCTGAGATTTGTTCGTTTCGAAAGTATTCAGCATCGTAAAACGAGCATAATCGCTCGATGTTATAATTTTATCCGTAGCAAATAGTATCTCGAGACGGCTAATGGAACTTTACGAGACGCGAAACGAAGTGGATCCCGTGACGGAACGCATTAAAATTGTCGCAGGTAATTGCACAGCCAGTCCGATTCTTGCAACTAATTTGCAATAAGGTTTTGCGAAGAGCATCGCGCTGGAAACTTAAAACAGCTCGGCTGTGGGGAGAACAAAAGTGCCGCGGAACGAAGTGTCTATATTGGTTAGACTTTTTGTTCGTTAAAGTTTCTAACAAACAACCACCTTTCAGAGCGTTGCAGCAAACGGAAGAACTGCTTTTTCCCTGGTGGAAAATGAACGGCGGGAGTTCTTAACGAATCTTTACGGCCAACAGACCCAGTTCGAGACAAACTCTGTTCGGGAATGGGAAAAATTAATTTTAAAAATCACGACTCGGGGCAAAAATTATTTGCGAAACAAACCGTGTCTTTCTCGATTATTAAAATTACTTATATTGCTCTACGAAGCATTTTAATAGAAAAAAAATTTTATTGCAATATTACAAGTATAAATAGAAACGTTACAAGCGTGTACAAATTTTTTTCAAATATAACAGTTCGTGAGTTTTATTAAAATTTTATTTATACTGGATCAATTCACAAATTGATTTCTGCGTTCATTTTTTATTCGTCGTTCGAAGCTTTTATCCAAATAAAAATTTTATTCTCGGTATAAATTCTACGTGGATGATAAATCATGTTTGAAATTTAATAATGTAGGTCATACCAAAATAATAAATATAATTTTCTGTTTACAAAATAACGTCTTTCTGATGGTAAAAAAGCGGTTTTCTGAGGTACTGATCGTATCTCACGCTAAGCAGAGTTAAATTAGGATCGTAAACGACTAGTCGAAAACTATAAACGTCGAAGGAGACTCCTATCGTCGTAGTTTGTAGCTGATATTCAGCTGTATCAATGTCTCCCGTTCCTATTGTGGTTGAAGTGCATTTGCGTTCGACCGATTTGCGTGAGGCTATTGCTTAATTATTCAAATAGGCGCACATGCGGCCGCGATTCCACTTGCAGCTGCTGTTTACCGAGGCAAACGAACGGACCAGCATGTTTCCGCTCGCACACGTTCGACACGCGACCAACAGGCCCTAGACTCGTTTCGACGTCTCTTTTTCCACGCTACGGAGTCGTCCAATGGCCTGCTTTTGCCTTTTATTTCTCTCTCTCTACGATATTAATGCAACCACCGTCCTTGTCCTTCGAACCAATTCTCCATTCGCACGCAACCAGCCTCGAGCTCTTCTTCGCTTTTCTGCCGCGTCCACGCGATACACTAGTACCTCGATTAATGCAGAAAAATGGGCCTGAACATTTCTGCAATTATCGAGGTTTCCTATCCCCGCTTATACAGAGTTTATTTACCAATTCACCACTACTGTTTAATTATCTAGGTTGAAACATTGTCAATGGTGGATACAAAATTATAAAAGTCCCCCCTCCATGATAAAAAAAAACTTTTTTTTTTATTTTTTGATAAATAAAAGAAGAATTTAGATTCTTATTTTTATTCGTGTCCTCTGTAACAATTGAAAATTGATATAGAAATAATTATTCATAAATCATTTTCTGTAGATAATCGTGACATTCTTACTATTTGTTATTTTTCACTTTCCACGCGAAGGAGCGTACGACGTCACCTCGTATGAGAGATTACACGGTGGCCTTTATCGATCGACTTCCGGCGCGAGAGGATCAGCAAGGCCCCGTAAATCCCTGAGAATCAATTAGGAAATACCACGAATGGTTTCGTCATTGATCCTCATGCAAATTTTGCCCTAACCGTTGAAAATTAGCCTTCGCGAGATTGTCTCCTTCCCCGGAGGTGCCAGAGAGGCTGGGAGCTCGTTAAACCGTATTTCGAATTCCTCGATCCACGCTCGCGGTCGTTACATCGACACTGTGTGCGCCACTCCAAATTGTGGCGTGGAAATTCCAGCGCCAGGGAAACAGTGTCGTTTAGAACACCGGCGACGAACCTTTTTGCATTCATTGGGACGCGATTTATTCAAGGGTTCGACTAAAATCACGAGTCACGATTTATTTTTATACAGAAACACTTCTCAGTATATTTTTATTCTTACCTGAATATATTACAGAAACTTTTTGAAGCCTCAATTTTATATACAACCACCATTTGTATTCGTACAAATATAATGGTGATTCACTAAGAATGAAAAAAATTCGTTTCTTCGAGATATTTAAGGGTTTAAATAAGAATAAATTAAAAGTATATTTCAGTATATTTTTATTCGTACCTGAATGTATTAAAGAAATTTTTTGAAGCCTCAATTTTATATACAGTCACCATTTGTATTCGTACAATATAGTGGTGATTCACTATGAATGAAAAAATTTGTTTTTTCGAGATATTTAAGGGTTTAAATAAGAATAAATTAAAAGTATATTTCAGTATATTTTTATTCGTACCTGAATGTATTAAAGAAATTTTTTGAAGCCTCAATTTTATATACAGTCACCATTTGTATTCGTACAATATAATGGTGATTCACTATGAATGAAAAAATTTGTTTTTTCGAGATATTTAAGGGTTTAAATAAGAATAAATTAAAAGTATATTTCAGTATATTTTTATTCGTACCTGAATGTATTAAAGAAATTTTTTGAAGCCTCAATTTTATATACAGTCACCATTTGTATTCGTACAATATAATGGTGATTCACTATGAATGAAAAAATTTGTTTCTTCGGGATATTTAAGGGTTTAAATAAGAATAAATTAAGAGTAATACTTGTGAACGGTTGTGGCGAGTTGGAAGCGTTGGTTTTCGTTCGATCACCAAAGTGCAGCTGCATTGGGCGCGGTCAACTTTGGGATGGGTGACCGCTTGGAGAAAAAAAACACATATTTCTTGATTTCTATATCGTTTGTTGTTTATTATACTGTCTATATTATTATTCCTTTCAAACAGTGTTACAGTTGGGCATTATTATATACATGTTAATATAAAAAACAAAAAAACACTACTTTGTGAATAGAAATTACACAATGTAATAAAAACAATATTCGACAAAAAGAAAAATAAGAAACTATAGTTGCAACTATATATGCAAACTATAGTGAAAATCACCAGGAATACGAGATATATGGTGTCCCAAGAACAAGGTTGACAGCTTTGTCTGAAACAAAAAACAAACACAGATTTCTGAGTCCCCCTTCCATAATGGCGACAGAAGAAAATAAATTGTCCCATTTAATTTCAGACGAAATCCATATAGAAATTAATCCCGGGTAATTTCCCGCGTGGAATGTCCACTTTGTCGGATAAGTTTCCCTTTCCCCAGACGTTTCATTAAGCGACGCCGAACGCGACGTAAAAATCTTCTGTTCGTTTCGCAGAGACATTCGTTGAGTCGGTTTAACGCGCGCGAAGTGGCGTTTTCGATTTGACGGTGCAAAGGCATCCACGAGTGCCACTCGACCCGGCTTTCGCGAGAAAAAATGGGTAACTTCGCTCTTTGTGGAAGCTCTCTCGTTAAACTTGCCCCAGATTTCGAGTGGTGTCTGAGTCGCGCGCAGCGGGTTAACTTCTCGAATTCCGAGTAATTTCTGCGGGTCAAAAGCTCTGCACGAGTTCCGACGATCGACACGTAATGAACCGCGCCCCTGGGAGTTCCACGAGTAGACAAACTGATTTGATCCTCGAAACGAGAGATGAAATTGGTGTTGCGAGAGCTGCCTCGACCGTTGTTTATTAAAATTGTTGCAACGTTAAACGTTACGACTTATTTGTGACCCCTTTGGTACCATAAAATTGTCCTAAATAGGTATAAACTTCAGATAATATTAATTTTTTTTTAGCTTGTGCAGATCGCCTGTATTATTTACCAGTTTAAGAAATCTTAAAAAGAAATGAAGAAGTATTTAAAAGTAAAATTCTATTAGAGTATGTGGATTTGAGGATTAAAAAAATGGGTGATTGTATATTTCAAACGACGAAACGATCCATTTATTCGTGATTTTCCAAATTTCGTTCGAAAAGCGGGTCGCTGGAAGTTCCGCGAAACGTGTTACGGGTTTGTTTCGTAACTTTTGCTCGCATGGAAATTAGCTCTTGGCACCGGTCCTGAGGAAACGCCACGACGATTTCATTGATGTAACTTTGGATAGAGAACTTAAGCCACGGTTATAGCTCCCCCGTGGAAGCGGAATTGGACTGTTCGCGAAGCACGTTTACAATGAACGCTTGGGCTTTCCGGATTTACGTAACGCGCGATTCGAACAATGGGACTTCATTCGTCTTCTAATATCTGTATGATATATCGCGGCGTAATGTAACATATGGAAAATAAAAGGAAAGTAGACAACAATAGCCCCTGCTATGGAAAAGTGAGTGGCACTCATTCAATTTAAAAATCGTCTGGGAATTGTAGGAAAATCTTGTGTAAGCTTTTTATTAAAAAAATTTGCAATTCAAATTCGAAATTGAACCAATATTTCTTAAACATCGTCTTAGAGTAGAATTTAACACTTCTTTTATTTGTAACTACAATTTAAAACTGTTTTTCTGCTTCAAGAAAGATTATTCATTTATTATATAAAAAATAAGTATAAAATACTTTATTCATAAAAACATTAAAAAGCATGTGTTTCAAAGCATGAATACATAAATTTGAAGAAAAAAAAATACCATGGAAGATCCGGGAATCGAACACGAGCCAACCGCGTGGTAGCCTAGCTTCTTGCCATCAGTACCAAATACGTCACTAAATCTCGCCAAAGAATAAATTTTCAATCGCAGATATCTCGATAACCATTGGTTATTTGCACCCATAACGCTATATATTTTTGAAGGAAACAACTAGATCTATAAGTGTGCAAAGTTTCAACGAAATCGGTGGCCCTAAGATTTTCCGGGTCCTCTTCTTACATGCGTTCCGATCTCGTGCAGCCGGAGTTTCCTCCGAACGATTATCGTCACCATCCTCGGCTCCGATGAGCATTGTTAACCCGTATTTATGACGCGGCATGGCCAGGAGCCAGGTTAATGCGCCAAAGTTACGTCGTGGCGTGTTGTCGTCCGTTGGATGCGGGCGCAGAAGTGCATCGGGGCCACGCGCGTGTGTCTACGTGCCACGCGTGTATGTAGGTCGCCACGCAAGCGAGGCGTTTTGGAAACGTCGCCCTCGGACCGTTCGCGTTCCTCGTGCATATTTCATCGGACGCCCGTTACAGGGATCCCGTGGATCGTAAGGCTCTCGCATAACCGAACAGGAATTTAGAACCGCAGTTCCCGGACACCCGTTTCGCCCTCCATTAACCCCAGATTTACGGAAATTGTCGATTCGACGAGTTTTATATCCTATATTTAACGCTACTGGACTCGTAAATACTTTTTGGTGGCAATTTATATTGAATTAACCTTCTTCAACGCGTTCACTGCCAGATCAAAACCGTGTAATATTCTGCAAAAGTAAAATTTTGATTTTAGATCGTTGTGAGCTAGCTAAAATTTGTTTGAGTACTTATTCTTGTAACCTTGTTAAAATTCACAAATTCTCAACGTCTTAACTTGAGAATTAATTTTTCTGGTATCGTTATGGTAAATCCTGTCACCTATTTTCAAACTATATTTTTAACAAGGAACCTTCGCGAACGGTCCGGCTTCGATTTTGATGAAACTTCGTACGCTTATAAAGCAGCCAAAAATAATCGACACGTATTTTTTTTTAGCTGCGGTAACTCGAGTTTAAGGGGTGAAACCACCCCTTGAAGTTTTGGCTCGAAACGGCTATCTCGAAAACGGAAAGACATACGAAAAAATTGTTAACGGGCGAGGTTAATGGTTTCTTATGTACAATAACATGGTGTTAAAAAATTTAACAAAATACAATTTGTTTATAACAAACAAAAATTTATTAACTTAATTTTTTGTTTTATTGAAATTTTCATGATGACAAAAAATGACGAGCATTTTATTCCAAATCCATTGGTATGTAACATTTTAAAATTGCCTCTTACAGTTTTGCAGATTTTGATGATTTACATCTTGCGCGTACATCCACTATGGTAGTAGCCGTTCTAACTTTGATTTTAATGAAGCACTGTAGGCTTGCAGTAAATTATACAGTAACAAGTAACAAGTAACAATAACAGTGACAAGTTTCTTAACAGCAATGAAAAGATTAATTGTTTTTATTGCCCACCTATGACATCGTGTCAAGGTTGAGTGATTTATAAATTATAACTACATACAGTGTGTATAGCAATTACTCTATGTAGTTTCGATAATAGTGGTACTCGTCGAAAAAATGTTTGAAACATAAAGATTTCTTACACCATGCGAATTTAATTATTGCCACGTCACCACAAATGTGGCATCTTGGTTCATTTTTAACAAAATAGCAGTACTCAACAGGATTCTGGAATGCATTTGGTTTTTCATCTATACAGGGTATTCGGCTACCCCTGGGAAAAAATTTTAATGAGAGATTCTAGAGGCCAAAATAAGACGGAAATCAAGAACACTAATTTATTGATGGAGGCTTTGTTAAAAAGTTAACAAAATCAAATTAAAAAATTTCAGATCATTCTGAAAAAATTATTTTTTGTTGCGGGGCTCAATTACAATCATTTTTGGTGAATACACATACCCCCGAAACCCTACCCACTTTCGAGAAAAAAATTCGAGTAGGTACTGAAATTTTTAGATGAAATTAAAAAATGACAAATCATACTACAAAAATTATATTTAGTTACAAGAATCAATTAGAAGCATTTTTGGTAAACAGATATACCCCCGAATTCCTACGCACTTTCGAGAGAAAAATTCTTTACCGAAAATGAAATTTCTGACCAGAAATGGTTCCCCAAAATTTCGTGCGTATCTTTAAAACATTATAACTCTTGAACAGATTGGACGATTTTAATGTTTAAAAAGCCAAACAACGCGTATTTTGGTGGAGAATAAGTAAAAAATTCAAAAATATTGGAAAAGTTGATCCTTTACCCTGCAAAATGAGAAAAACCCAATAAAAATGGTCCAATTTTCTATCAGCCACAACTCCTACAATAGTGAATATATTTCAATGAAACTTTTTTCTGAAGTAGAGCTCATGGATACCTACAAAAGAGTATTAGACATCTTTTCTGTAGAGCGACAAACAAATTTATTAAAAATGAAAGACAAATTTTTAAGAAAAATCGAAAGGGAGTACCTAAATTTTTCGTCAAAAAAAAAAATTTCAAATCGTTTTGGAAAAATTATTTTCGGTTGTGGAGGATAATCACAATCATTTTTGGTGGATACATATACCCCTGAAATCCTACCCACTTTCGAGAAAGAAATTCGAGTAGGAACTGAAATTTTTAGACGAAATTAAAAAATTTCAAATCATACTAAAAAAATTATATTTAGGTATAGGGATCAATTATAATCATTTTTGGTCATTAGACATATCCCTGAAATCCTACGCATTTACGAGAAAAAAATTGTTTACCGAAAATCTAATGTGAGGCTAGAAATGCTTTCTTGAAATTTCATGCATATCTTTAAAACGTCATAACTTTTGAACGGATTGAAGGATTTTAATGTTTAAAAAAGCAATCAACGCGTATTTTAGTAAAGAATATGTAGAAATTCTAAAAATATTGGAAAAGTTGCTCCTTGATCCCGTAAAATGTGAAAAACTCCATAAAAGTGGTCCAATTTTTAAACGGCCATAACTCCTACAATAGTGAAGGTATCTCATTGAAATTTCTTTCTGTAGCAGAGCCTATGGGCACCTACAAAAAAGTATTAGATAATTTTTCTGTAGGGTGTCAAACAAAATTATTAAAAACTAAAAACGAATATTTAAGAAAAATCGACGAGGGCTAGGTGCCTAAATTTTTCAACGTAAAAAAAAGATTTCAAATCGTTCTGGGAAAATTATTTTCGGTTGCGGGGGTCAATTACAATCATTCTTGGTGAATAGACATACCCTCGAAATCCTACCCACTTTCAAGAAAAAAATTCGAGAAAGTGTGAAATTTTTCGACAAAATGAAAAAATTTCAAATCATTCTGGAAAAATTATTTTCAGTTTAAAATTTAAAATTTAAGTTTAAAATTATATTGTATAATTTAGTGCAAGCCTACAGTGCTTCATTAAAATCAAAGTTAGAACGGCTACTACCATAGTGGATGTGCGCGCAAGATGTAAATCATCAAAATCTGCAAAACTGTAAGAGGCAATTTTAAAATGTTACATACCAATGGATTTGGAATAAAATGCTCGTCATTTTTTGTCATTATGAAAATTTCAATAAAATGAAAAATTAAGTTAATAAATTTTTTTTTGTTATAAACAAATTGTATTTTGTCAAATTTTTTAACACCATGTTATTGTACATAAGAAACCATTAACCTCGGCCATTAACAATTTTTTCGTATGTCTTTCCGTTTTCGAGATAGCCGTTTCGAGCCAAAACTTCAAGGTTTCACCCCTTAAACTCGAGTTACCACAGCTAAAAAAATACGTGTCGATTATTTTTCGCTGCTTTATAAGTGTACGAAGTTTCATCAAAATCAAAGCCGGACCGTTCGCGAAGGTTCCTTGTAAGAAAAAAAATTTCTACATTCGAGGGACAAGTTCGAGATTTTTAATTTCGTTTCGCTCATTTTCGTGAAGATCTTTGGCGCTTCAAAGGACCCAGTCGAACGTTACCAAACGAAATTTGTGAATCGTTAAGTACACGATGTCACGCTGTTATCTTTTTGCTTCCCACGTCTCCTTTTGATCTATCTTCGTCGCGTCCTTTGCGACGAACTTTCGTTACCCTATCGAGTTTCCAGCTTGCTCCTGAATCGCACCGATGGAGACATCAAACGCGAAGGTAATTTCGTAGGTGTCAACGGGTCAAGTGCTGAAGCGACGACGGGCCAGCAGGAAGAGAGCACTTAGGGTGGAATAATAAGGAACCTCGTTACAGTAACAACGAACCCTGAGACTGCAGAAAATGGCGTCTAATCGCGGAGGAAGTCGTGGTTAATTGTCGCCGTTACTGTTTACCTTTACGAATCTCGAGTTTCGTCGCGAAATATTATTAGTTTCGTAATTGCGAGGCGCGTTAATTGGACCAACTAGGCCTATTCAACGATTAATAGGCCCAGTTAATCCGGGTCTCGTGTTCTTTTCAATGAAAGCAGAGGATACGTTGAAGGCCGTACAGGGCTCAAAATAAAACGTACACGAAGAGTCTTTTCAAAAAGCTATGTAGGCTAAAAAATAAAATTTTTTGTTCCCCGCATTAATAATGTATAAACCGAGAAAAATAATTGTATATTTTTTATAGAATATCAAAATATCCATTTCATTATTTGAGTATCTCGTTCGTTAGGATTCTCCAGCGAATATAATAATAATAATAATTATACAAACATGCATGAACAGGTATCAGGTGACTTCGACTAAAATTTTCGCGAGCACTCTTGTTAATTGCGTGTTATTTTGCCCATAATAATTACAGCGAACCCGTGTTTTAAAAACAAGGACAACAGCATCGTTTTAAATATGCAAGGATTGTTAATAAAAATCAAGGGCGTTGTTTCTGGATCGGTTTTATTTATAAGTAACGAAGAAGGTTTATATAAACTCGCGTCCTTGAGTAAACTTGTTCTTCTTTTTAGATCCAGTCGATATTCAAGGTATACGTTACAGAATCTGTGAATAAACAGCTTGCATCATGCTCCGATATTTTAACGCCGGAGAAAATATTGCAATTTATATATATAATTACGACGCTGAATAAAATTAACTTGTCGGCTGTATTAGTTGGGTATGGTCATTCCTCTTCCATTAAGTTTTCCACCTTGAGATATTAAAATTTACATGCAAAGTACATGTACAAATATATATTTCTGCGGATAGGATGATCAGCGTAATTAAAATGATTTGCACAGATTAAGACTGTAAAAAAATTCTGTATAGAAATTTCTTGGAAAAATTACGTCTGTCTAATACGTATTTTTAAAATCAAGATATTATACAGATATATAAGATCTTATTATACCCTTGGGAAAAATTTTAATGGGAGATTCTAGAGACCAAAATAAGACGAAAATCAAGAATACTAATTTGTTGACTGAAGCTTCGTTAAAAAGTTATTAACGTTTAAAATTCCGCCCGTACTCAATTTTTTTCTCGAAAGTGGGTAGGATTTCGAGGGTATGTCTAATGACGAAAAATGATTGTAATTGATCCCCGCAACCGAAAATAATTTTTCCAGAACGATTTGAAATTTTTTTTTTTCCTTTGAAAAATTTCACACCTTTTCAAATTTTTTTCTCGAAAGTGGGTAGGATTTCAAGGGTATGTCTAATGACGAAAAATGATTGTAATTGATCCCCGCAACCGAAAATAATTTTTCCAGAACGATTTCAAATTTTCTTTTTCGCTGAAAAATTTAGGCACCTATTCACCTTTTTATTTACCTTCGATTTTTCTTGAAAATTCGTTTTTACTTTTTAATAATTTTGTTTGACACCCTACAGAAAAATTATCTAATACTCTTTTGTAGGTATCCATGAGCTCTACTTCAGAAAAAAGTTTCATTGAAATATATTCACTATTGTAGGAGTTATGGCTGATGGAATATTGGACCACTTTTATGGGGTTTTTCACATTTTACGGAATCAAGGAGCAACTTTTCCAATATTTTTGCGATTTCTACATATTCTCCACCAAAATACGCGTTGTTTAGCTTTTTAAACATTAAAATCGTCCAATCCGTTCAAGAGTTATGGGTGTTTTAAAGATACGCATGAAATTTCGGGGAACCATTTCTGGCCAGAAATTAATTTTCGGTAAAGAATTTTTTTCTCGAAAATGCGTAGGAATTCGGGGGTATATCTGTTCACCAGAAATGCTTCTAATTGATCCCTGTAACTAAATATAATTTTTTTAGTATGATTTGAAATTTTTTATTTTCGTCTAAAAATTTCAGTACCTACTCGAATTTTTATCTCGAAAGTGGGTAGGATTTCAGGGGTATGTGTCCACCAAAAATGATTGTAATTGATCTCCACAATCGAAAATAATTTTTCCAAAACCATTTGAAATTTTCTTTTTCGCCGAAAAATTTAGGCACCTACCCTCTGTCGATTTTTCTTAAAAATTTGTCTCTCATTTTTAATAAATTTGTTTGTCGCTCTACAGAAAAGTTGTCTAATACTCTTTTGTAGGTATCCATGAGCTCTACTTCAGAAAAAAGTTTCATTGAAATATATTCACTATTGTAGGAGTTATGGCTGATGGAATATTGGACCACTTTTATGGGGTTTTTCACATTTTACGGAATCAAGGAGCAACTTTTCCAATATTTTTGCGATTTCTACATATTCTCCACCAAAATACGCGTTGTTTAGCTTTTTAAACATTAAAATCGTCCAATCCGTTCAAGAGTTATGGGTGTTTTAAAGATACGCATGAAATTTCGGGGAACCATTTCTGGCCAGAAATTAATTTTCGGTAAAGAATTTTTTTCTCGAAAATGCGTAGGAATTCGGGGGTATATCTGTTCACCAGAAATGCTTCTAATTGATCCCTGTAACTAAATATAATTTTTTTAGTATGATTTGAAATTTTTTATTTTCGTCTAAAAATTTCAGTACCTACTCGAATTTTTATCTCGAAAGTGGGTAGGATTTCAGGGGTATGTGTCCACCAAAAATGATTGTAATTGATCTCCACAATCGAAAATAATTTTTCCAAAACCATTTGAAATTTTCTTTTTCGCCGAAAAATTTAGGCACCTACCCTCTGTCGATTTTTCTTAAAAATTTGTCTCTCATTTTTAATAAATTTGTTTGTCGCTCTACAGAAAAGTTGTCTAATACTCTTTTGTAGGTATCCATGAGCTCTACTTCAGAAAAAAGTTTCATTGAAATATATTCACTATTGTAGGAGTTATGGCTGATGGAAAATTGTACCATTTTTATGGGGTTTTTCTCATTTTGCAGGTTAAAGGATCAACTTTTCCAATATTTTTGCGATTTCTACATATTCTCCACCAAAATACGCGTTGTTAGGCTTTTTAAACATTAAAATCGTCGAATCTGTTCATGAGTTATGATGCTTTAAAGATACGCATGAAATTTTGGGGAACCATTTCTGGCCAGAAATTTCATTTTCGGTAAAGAATTTTTTTCCCGAAAGTGCGTAGGAATTCGGGGGTATATCTGTTCACCAAAAATGCTTCTAATTGATCTCTGTAACTAAATATAATTTTTTTTGTATGATTTGACATTTTTAATTTCATCTAAAAATTTCAGTACCTACTCGAATTTTTTTCTCGAAAGTGGGTAGGATTTCGATGGAATGTATAATAACCAAAAATGATTGTAGTTGACCACCGCAACCGAAAATAATTTTTTCAGAACGATTTGAAAGTTTTTAATTTAATTGTTAATAACTTTTTAACGAAGCCTCCATCAACAAATTGGTATTCTTAATTTTCGTCTTATTTTGGCCTCTAGAATCCCCCATTAAAATTTTTTCCAGGTATGCCCGAACACCCTGTATATTCGTTCTATTGAAGAATTTTGTCTCGGTTCAATGGCGTCTGTCAAATGCTGCATTTAAAATTCTATACAGAAATTTCTTGTAAAAATTACGTCTGTCTAAAGTGTATTTTTAAAATCAAGATATTATATATTCGTTCTATTGAAAAATTTTGTCTCGGTTCAAAGGCGTCTGTCAACCTTTAGAATATAAAACATAACATTGAATTAAAATAACTTGACCTTGAAATCTCCTTAACGCCACTCATATATCTTTACATATTTATATAATTACACACGTCACCGAACAAAAGTCATTGGCTCGTATTAACTTAAACTATTTTTACACTGTCGATTTTACTCTTTCGATCGCTGCATCGTGGTCCAATCAACTTATTTCACAATAGCTTGGGTTTCGACCTTATACCGTATATCCATTACGCTATCTATGCTTATATTTTCTTATAACAACGTTCGTAGCATTATCTTACGCCCTACTTTGATCCACAAAAGTGCTACTATACCATTCACATAAATCCAAACAAATATTTTTCAAACATTCTGCTAGAAAATTTCCAAGGAAAACAAAGACGGAAAAGAATTGAACAAAAATTGAGATAGATCAAGAATAAATTACTATCTTAATGAATTTATACACTATCTGTAAAATTTGAATTCTGAGAAAGACCCATTCATTTGCAACAACCTTAATGGTCATAAATTATTAACGCCAAGAATGAATAGTGCTCATAAAATGTTGCATTTAAAAATGCCCGACGGAATAGTTAGGAAAATTTCATTAAGTTAACATGCTCGCGTGGAGGTAGAAGCTTTCACGCGAAACCTACTTTGGCTAAAGCGTTAAGACCTCGCAGGCCCGTGTAATTAAAAAAGGTATTTACGCGTGCATTAAGTTTAAAGCCGCAGAGCATGATCGAGCAGAGAAGTTTTCGTCGACACTTGCAACTTCTCGTCATAACTCCGACGCTTAAACGAAGAAACGAATATTTATTAACTTCGTACGGGTTACGTTCGCGGCCGTGGATCCGTTTCGAGTAAACCAACCCATCCTCCTGTAGAAATATTCGGTTACAGCATCGGAGAACAAGCGTTCGTGAAAGCGTTCGCGAAGTTTCGTCGACGATAAAAGCACGAACTCTCCCCGCGAGTCTCGTGTCGAAATTACGAGTGTCGAAAAACACTTTCCTCGAAACACGGAAGTCGTAGTCGAGGAAAACAGATTTTTGCTTTATATTTCGATACAAATGTAGAGTCGAACTTTTTGGAAAAAGAGACAATTTTGTTGGAAAGTTTTGGAGCGAGGGAAATATAAAGGAAACATAGTTTGATGTACAGAAGGTTTCTACGAGGGTTAATAACTATTGCAAAGGCTCAAATTCAACGAAGGAATTTAATTTCTTTTTAATTCAACTTTTGGTAACGTTGACCTGAATAATTGTGGCATAGGTAAAATCGAATATAATACATGAAACGTGAAGAATTTAAAGTAGATAATTATAACCGATTCGCAATATCGAAATTTAAACAAATATATTTTAGCGTCGTGTCGATTAAAGCTGCGATTTTTCGCGTCAGCTGTCAGAGAGGATGGTGTAGAAGTAATGTTAAAAAATTGTAACAACTTGGGGACGAAGAATCTTCTTTACACGCTCGGGCACCATTTATCAAGCGCATCGACGCGATCCAAACTTCGCTGTTTCGTTTTGGCTTATCGGGTGGCGATCGATCCCGTGGCTCGCTGTTTTGTTTTTGCGGCGTTTCTTGCAGCAACTACGGACCAATATGATTTCGAAACCGTTTTTATCCCCGTCGTGAAAGCTTGCGTTTTATTTCGTGGTTTGCGCGTTTCGATACGTATTTCGATGGTCGTTGATTCTTTTTGTTTTCTATCGATCGAGAAATATGGAAAAGCAACGAATGCGAGCAAGAGAATCTAAAATAGAGTCTATGGGATACTAATTTTGGAGTCGATTATTAATAGCTGTCTTTTATTGACACAAAGGTTCTAATTTTGAACGAGCCACGCTCAGAAAAGGGTTGAATATTTCTGGATGTCAAATCTATTCACTTGCATATTGGATTTATGTTTAATTTTTTGTTGTTTATTTGTGATACTATTCGCATATAGCCTACACAAAAAATTTTGTTAACATTCACATCAAAATAATATAGTAAAATTCCGATTATCCAGCATACTCGGAACTGGGACAATGCTGAAAAATCAAATATGCCGGATAATTGGATTATACCTATATATGAAGTGATAAAAACGAGGAATATAGTCACAGAAGTGAGACAGAAAATAAAATTACAGCTACATTTCTTGCCTTGCATTAGATTATTGGTAAAGAATTTTTATCTCGAAAATGCATAAGATTTCAGTAGTATGTCTATTGACCAAAAAAGATTGTAATTGACCCCTGCAACCAAAAATAATTTTTCCAGAGTGATTTGAAATTTTTTAATTTTGTTGAAAAATTTATCCATCTTTCCGAATTTTTTTCTCGAAAACGCATAGGATTTCTGGGGTATGTGTATTCACTAAAAATGATTGTAATTTACTCCTACAACTAAAAGTAATTTTTTTAGAACGATTTGACAATTTTTTTTTCGACGAAAAATTTAGGCACCTAGCCCCTTGTCGATTTTTCTTAAAAATTTGTTTTTCATTTTTAATAAATTTGTTTGACGCTCTACAGAAAAGTTGCCCAATACTTTTTTGTAGGTACCCATAAGCTCTACTTCAAAAAAAAGTTTCATTCAAATATATTCACTATTGCAGGAGTTATGGTTGATTGAAACTTGGACCATTTTTATAGGGTTTTCTTAGTTTACGGGATTATGGAATAATTCTTTCAATATTGTTAGAATATCTACATATTCTTCACCAAAATACGCGTCAGTTGCTGTTTGAATCATTAAAATGCTCCAATCCGTACAGAAGTTATGACGTTTTAAATATACAGGGTATCTTTAATTTCTGGTCTCAGATTAGATTTTCGGTAAGGAATTTTTTTTCTCATAAATGCATAGGATTTCGGAGGTATGTCTATTGACCAAAAATGATTGTAATTAACCTCTGTAACTAAGAGTAATTTTTTCAGAACGATTAGAAAATTTTTTTTCGCCGAAAAATTTAGGCACCTACTCTTTGTCGACTTTTCTTAAAAATTTGTTTTTCATTTTTAATTAATTTGGTTGTCGCTGTCGGGAAAACTTGTTCAATACTTTTTATAGGTATCTATGAGCGCCTCTTCCGTATTAAATTTTAATGCAATCTATTCACTATTGTAAGAGTTATGACAGTTTGAAAATTGGACCATTTTTATGGGGTTTTTTTCATTTTAAGAGGTTAAGGAACCACTTTTCCAATATTGTTAGAATTTTTACACATTCTTCGCTAAAATACGCGTTATTTGCATTTTGAAATATTCAAATCATCCAATTCGTTCAGAAATTACGATGTTTTGAAGATATGAATGAAATTTCGGGGAACCATTTCTGACCTCAGATTAGAAGATTTTCGGTAAGGAATTTTTTTCTCGAAAATGCGTAGAATTTCGGAGGTATGTCTATTGACCAAAAATGTTTATAATTAGCCCTTGTAACCAAAAATAATTTTTAAAAACAATTTTTAGAACAATTTGAAATTTTTTAATTTTGTCAGTCTTTCTTGAATTTTTTTCAAGAAAGTGAGTAGGATTTCGGTGGTACGTCTATTCATCAAAAATGATTGTAATTGACCCCTGCGAACAAAAATAATTTTTTTAGAACGATTTTAAATTTTTCAATTTTCCCTAAAAATTTGTTCACCTTCCTGAATTTTTTTCTCGAAACTGCGTAAGATTTCGGGAGTATATCTATTCACCAAAAATGATTGTAATTCACCCCTGCAACTAAAAATAATTTTGTTAAAACGATTTGAAATTGTTTAATTTCGTCGAAAAATGTGTCCACTTAGCTCCCCAAACCACCATTGAGTACTTCATTCAAGAGAACAAGTTTAGCAAATAATATACTCCATTCAAAAAGGAAGATCCAAGGTAAAACGGCTTTACAATCTAACATACTAGAATCAAGAAATCGACTCGAAACTCGATCTTGTATGATTCAAAAATAATAAACAAGGGTGTGGAAAAATGCTCATAATCTTCAATGAACGTCTTCATCAAATAGATAAAAAATTAATACTGCCAACGAAAGCTAAATAGAATTAAGACATCTTTCTTATAAGTATTACTTCGTGCCATTACTATACAAAGTATGCTTCCAGATCGAGTTTATAAATACATCCTGAACATTTGTCGACGCGTTAACTATCGGTGGAATCGTCGTTTAGCGTCCAGCGTCGATTTCCACCGTGAATGGGAAACATTGAACCATTCCCCAGGCCTTTGATGCCCGTTGCCAATGAAACGGGCTACTATGATAGCCGCCTTGCGCCCACCGCTAAAAATAATCGCCATAACCATAACGTCGGGCGCTCTCGCGTGTGGCGCGTCCGCCTTGCTCTCGCGAAGAGGGGTGGGAATCGAGCAAAAGGAGTAGGAGAAGAAGGAGGTCGGTGGGTAAAGTGCAGACCGCGGGTAAAAGATAAATGGTGTCTGCTCGTTTAAGATCGTCAGGCTCGCTCGGCCACGGTGGAAAATAGAAAGGGGTGGGGGAAGGCCGAATTAACGCAAATGTAAATATTCGCGCAGCTGCGAATACGCTATCCGCGAGCGGCACGAAAGAAGAAATTGCCGCGATTAACATCTTCCTCGACGGTTCGATGGACGACCATCGGGGCCTCCGAGGCCGATTTTGCGCCGATAAAAGTCGCGAATACCTGAACGGGTTCGAGATTCGCGTCGACCAGTTCTCCGCGGCCTTATTAGTTGGGTTTGATTTTCTTTTTTTTTTTCTCTCTACTCGGTGCACGTCGCCGATTTATACTTCTCTAATTAATAGGAGAGCAATTTTTGCACCGTGGGCGAGCACGTTATCACGCCGCGGAATCGATCGTGAACTTTTTACAATCCATAAAATTTTATTACTGTCGCCGCGAAGTTGCAGATTTTTCGCCCGCGCGATTGACTCTCATTGCGTGACGGTCGCGAGCCTCGCGACCAGCGTGTTCCTTGCAAATGTTATTGGGGGAAATTATCGTAATTTCAACGTTGCAACGATGCTTTCAACGTATGGAAACTTAACGATCTCACCGCGTTTTCGAAGGGGTACTCGCGAAACGAGGAATTACGGCAGGCGGTGTTCCGAAGAGGTAATAACTGGTTTATTGTATCTACGTGGGACTTTCGGATCAACGATTTCGCGATTGAACAATGTTGTGTGTATATTTTTAATGCACGGAGAGGGAACGATTATTCCAGTGCGTCTTCGACGGGGTTTGCGGAATAAGAAATTACGGGCGATGTTTGAAGAGGTAATAACTGGTTTATTGTAGCTACGTGAGGATCCGTGAGAGCAGTAATTTTGAAAAATAATATTTCACGAAGCACGGGGTAAAGTCCGTTGCATAGGGAAGAAACTTTTCCAATTATTTATTTTATATTTAGAAAGCAGAATATTTGTAAAAGATTGAGTTTAATTACATGTTGACATCGCGTAGCATTAATTTCAATAAGAAAGCGATCGGATAATCTACGGTTTATGGCTCTTTAATGAGATAATGAAGCAACACTATTGTAATGGTAACGACGCAAGTTTCCGTAGCAGTAATAAATAGTTCTACTATAACATTAGAAAGTCGACGTAACAAGATAGTGAATGGACCATAATTGAAGAGCTCTTAATAGCGATCATTTAAAAGTGACCATCGAAGTCACAATAGGGCACTTTTTAACGAGCTTAAACGAACTACCATGAGTCTGCTTCCATTGCAATTGATCCACTGGTGTCGTTAAACTCCCATAAAAATTTGTCATCGGAAGTTATGGCACAATTCCTGATTTCGAAAATATTAAACTATAAAATAATAATTACAAACATACGTAAAAACCCCCCTTTGATGCTCGTTAGGATTCTCAAATATCTTATTTATACATCATTATTTTTTATAAATATTGATACGATAAATTATTCATCTATATTTGAATAACGCGTTTGCTTCCATTGCAATTGATCCACTGGTGTCGCTAAACTCACATAAAAATTTGTCTTCGGAAATTATGGCACAATTCTTGATTTCAACAATATTAAATTACAAAATGATAATTACAAACATACGTTAAAACCCCCCTTTGATGCTCGTCAGGATTCTGAAAGATCTTATTTATCGATAATTATTTTTTATAAATATTAATACGATAAAATATTCATCTATATTTGAATAACGAGTCTATTTCCATTGCAATTGATCCATTGGTGTCGCTAAACTCGCATAAAAATTTGTCATAGGAAGTTATGGCTCAATTCCTGATTTCAACAATATTGAATTATAAAATGATAATTACAAACATACGTTAAAACCCCTCTTTGATGCTCGTTAGGATTCTCAAATATCTTATTTATACATCATTATTTTTTATAAATATTGATACGATAAATTATTCATCTATATTTGAATAACGAGTTTGCTTCCATTGCAATTGATCCACTGGTGTGGCTAAACTCCCATAAAAATTTGTCATCGGAAGTTATGGCACAATTCCTGATTTCAACAATATTAAATTACAAAATAATAATTACAAACATACGTTAAAACCCCTCTTTCATGCTCGTCAGGATTCTGAAAGATCTTATTTATCGATAATTATTTTTTATAAATATTAATACGACAAAATATTCATCTATATTTGAATAACGAGTCTATTTCCATTGCAATTGATCCATTGGTGTCGCTAAACTCGCATAAAAATTTGTCATAGGAAGTTATGGCTCAATTCCTGATTTCAACAATATTGAATTATAAAATGATAATTACAAACATACGTTAAAACCCCTCTTTGATGCTCGTTAGGATTCTCAAATATCTTATTTATACATCATTATTTTTTATAAATATTGATACGATAAATTATTCATCTATATTTGAATAACGAGTTTGCTTCCATTGCAATTGATCCACTGGTGTCGCTAAACTCACATAAAAATTTGTCTTCGGAAATTATGGCACAATTCCTGATTTCAACAATATTAAATTACAAAATGATAATTACAAACATACGTTAAAACCCCTCTTTGATGCTCGTTAGGATTCTCAAAGATCTTATTTATCGATCATTATTCTTTATAAATATTGATACGATAAATTATTCATTTATATTTGAATAACGAGTTTGCTTCCATTGCAATTGATCCACTGGTGTGGCTAAACTCCCATAAAAATTTGTCATCGGAAGTTATGGCACAATTCCTGATTTCAACAATATTAAATTACAAAATAATAATTGCAAACATACGTTAAAACCCCTCTTTGATGCTCGTCAGGATTCTGAAAGATCTTATTTATCGATAATTATTTTTTATAAATATTAATACGACAAAATATTCATCTATATTTGAATAACGAGTCTATTTCCATTGCAATTGATCCATTGGTGTCGCTAAACTCGCATAAAAATTTGTCATAGGAAGTTATGGCTCAATTCCTGATTTCAACAATATTGAATTATAAAATGATAATTACAAACATACGTTAAAACCCCTCTTTGATGCTCGTTAGGATTCTCAAATATCTTATTTATACATCATTATTTTTTATAAATATTGATACGATAAATTATTCATCTATATTTGAATAACGAGTTTGCAATTGATCCACTGGTGTCGCTAAACTCACATAAAAATTTGTCTTCGGAAATTATGGCACAATTCCTGATTTCAACAATATTAAATTACAAAATGATAATTACGAACATACGTTAAAACCCCTCTTTGATGCTCGTTAGGATTCTCAAAGATCTTATTTATCGATCATTATTCTTTATAAATATTGATACGATAAATTATTCATTTATATTTGAATAACGAGTTTGCTTCCATTGCAATTGATCCACTGGTGTGGCTAAACTCCCATAAAAATTTGTCATCGGAAGTTATGGCACAATTCCTGATTTCAACAATATTAAATTACAAAATAATAATTGCAAACATACGTTAAAACCCCTCTTTGATGCTCGTCAGGATTCTGAAAGATCTTATTTATCGATAATTATTTTTTATAAATATTAATACGACAAAATATTCATCTATATTTGAATAACGAGTCTATTTCCATTGCAATTGATCCATTGGTGTCGCTAAACTCGCATAAAAATTTGTCATAGGAAGTTATGGCTCAATTCCTGATTTCAACAATATTAAATTATAAAATGATAATTACAAACATACGTTAAAACCCCTCTTTGATGCTCGTCAGGATTCTGAAAGATCTTATTTATCGATCATTATTCTTTATAAATATTGATACGATAAATTATTCATTTATATTTGAATAACGAGTTTGCTTCCATTGCAATTGATCCACTGGTGTCGCTAAACTCACATAAAAATTTGTCTTCGGAAATTATGGCACAATTCCTGATTTCAACAATATTAAATTACAAAATGATAATTACAAACATACGTTAAAACCCCTCTTTGATGCTCGTTAGGATTCTCAAAGATCTTATTTATCGATCATTATTCTTTATAAATATTGATACGATAAATTATTCATTTATATTTGAATAACGAGTTTGCTTCCATTGCAATTGATCCACTGGTGTGGCTAAATTCCCATAAAAATTTGTCTTCCGAAGTTACGGCACAATTCCTGATTTCAACAATATTAAATTATAAAACGATAATTACAAACATACGTTAAAACCCCTCTTTGATGCTCGTCAGGATTCTCAAAGATCTTATTTATCGATAATTATTTTTTATAAATATTAATACGATAAAATATTCATTTATATTTGAATAACGAGTCTATTTCCATTGCAATTGAAACCCCCATAAAAATTTGTCTTTGGAAATTATAACACAATTCCTGATTTCAAAAATATTAAACTATAAAATAATAATTACAAACATACGTTAAAACCCCTCTTTGATGCTCGTTAGGATTCTCAAAGACCTTATTTATCGATCATTATTCTTTATAAAAATTAATACGATAAAATATTCATCTATATTTGAATAACGAGGTTGCTTCCATTGCAATTGATCCACTGGTGTGGCTAAATTCCCATAAAAATTTGTCTTCCGAAGTTACGGCACAATTCCTGATTTCAACAATATTAAATTACAAAATAATAATTATAAATATACGTTAAAACCCCTCTTTGATGCTCGTTAGGATCTTCAAATATCTCATTTATCGATAATTATTTTTTATAAATATTAATACGATAAAATATTCATCTATATTTGAATAACGAGTCTATTTCCATTGCAATTGATCCATTCGTGTCGCTAAACTCGCATAAAAATTTGTCATAGGAAGTTATGGCTCAATTCCTGATTTCAACAATATTAAATTATAAAACGATAATTACAAACATACGTTAAAACCCCTCTTTGATGCTCGTCAGGATTCTCAAAGATCTTATTTATCGATAATTATTTTTTATAAATATTAATACGATAAAATATTCATTTATATTTGAATAACGAGTCTATTTCCATTGCAATTGAAACCCCCATAAAAATTTGTCTTCGGAAATTATAACACAATTCCTGATTTCAAAAATATTAAACTATAAAATAATAATTAGAAACATACGTTAAAACCCCTCTTTGATGCTCGTTAGGATTCTCAAATATCTCATTTATCGATAATTATTTTTTATAAATATTAATACGATAAAATATTCATTTATATTTGAATAACGAGTCTATTTCCATTGCAATTGAAACCCCCATAAAAATTTGTCTTTGGAAGTTATGGCACAATTCCTGATTTCAAAAATATTAAATTACAAAATAATAATTATAAACATACGTTAAAACCCCTCTTTGATGCCCGTTAGGATTCTCAAATATCTTATTTATCGATAATTATTTTTTATAAAAATGAATACGATAAATTATTCATCTATATTTGAATAACGAGTCTATTTCCATTGCAATTGAAACTCCCATAAAAGTTTGTCTTCAGAAGTTACGGCACAATTCCTAATTTCAAAAATATTAAATTACAAAATAATAATTATAAACGTACGTTAAAACCCCTCTTTGATGCTCGTTAGGATTCTCAAAGGTCTTACTTATCGGTCATTATTCTTTATAAATATTAATACGATAAAATATTCATCTATATTTGAATAATAAGCCATTCCTTGGGGGGTTGCAGCATCCCACGCCTTAATGCAAATTTTCTCCGATCACGGTGCACCGAAATTGTCCCGAAGCTCGAATATAAAGAGGTCGACGTAGCTGAGATTCGCTGGGAGCATGGATTGTCCCGTTTAGATGGATTTCCGTGGCGGCTAATACTTTCCCCGACGTCCTATGGGGTCCCAGGGAACCTCCAGCTGAGAAACAACCTCGCTCGTGCCGTTTCTTTCCGCTGTCCTCCCCCGTACCTTTTCTTCTACCATCGTCGCGTCTTTCTTCCGACGATTCAGCTGTCCTCGTTTTTTGGCCATCCTCCTCGTGGCCGTCTCGTCGAGAGCAGACGACTTGGCGCGCGCCGCTTTATGTCCTCGAGGAGTTACGGGGGCTTCCCTAACCCCGGAGAGTATTCGGTCGACTGAACTTCCCTCGTGCAACGAAAGGCCATCGTTCCCTTGGCGTAAAGTTATAATTCCGGCACCCCCGTGCAACACGGCCCTAGCTGCCCGTGGAAACTCTCCGATGTAAATTTTTCGACCGTTTTATTTTGCACATTATCGTCCGAGATGTCAAGATCAGATAATCCGCGCTTTGTATACGAAGGAGGCCGGACGCGTGCCAAGACTTTATTCGATGCAATTTATCTGATGCGCTACTTTGTCACCGTTTGGGTGGAAAGTGATTTTAACTACCCTGTGACAGCGTTTTTTCCCTCGACGATCATCGATCGCAACCGTATCGCGAGATTATGCAAAGTTATTCGCGATAGGTAAATTTCTTACGATCGTAAAAAATTTATTTAAATATCGTGTAACTTTCATCTTGATATGTGTTACAAAAATGGGGCGCAAAACTCTATCAAATTTTCTATTAATATATTACTATTACAAATCCAAAGGACTCTCATCGAGCTACTTACTTTTAATAAATAAAAATGTCGACTATCAACGATCAAAAAATTTACGATCGTAAAATATTTATTTAAATATCGTGTGACTTTCATCTTGATATGTGTTGCAAAAATGGGGCGCAAAACTCTATCAAGTCTTCTTTTAATACATTATTACTACAAATCCAAAGGGCTCATCGAGCTACTTACTTTTAACAAATAAAAATGTCGACTATCAACGATCAAAAGATTTACGATCGTAGAATATTTATTTAAATATCGTGTGACTTTCATCTTGATATGTGTTGCAAAAATGGGGCGCAAAACTCTATCAAGTCTTCTTTTAATACATTATTACTACAAATCCAAAGGGCTCATCGAGCTACTTACTTTTAACAAATAAAAATGTCGACTATCAACGATCAAAAGATTTACGATCGTAGAATATTTATTTAAATATCGTGTGACTTTCATCTTGATATGTGTTGCAAAAATGGGGCGCAAAACTCTATCAAGTCTTCTTTTAATACATTATTACTACAAATCCAAAGGGCTCATCGAGCTACTTACTTTTAACAAATAAAAATGTCGACTATCAGCGATCAAAAGATTTACGATCGTAGAATATTTATTAAATATCGTGTGACTTTCATCTTGATATGTGTTGCAAAAATGGGGCGCAAAACTCTATCAAGTCTTCGTTTAATACATTATTACTACAAATCCAAAGGACTCATCGAGCTACTTACTTTTAACAAATAAAAATGTCGACTATCAACGATCAAAAGATTTACGATCGTAGAATATTTATTTAAATATCGTGTGACTTTCATCTCGATGTGTCTTGCAAAAATTTACCAAATTTTCTATTAATATATTACTACTAAAAATTCAAAGGAATTGCATCGAGCTAGTTACTTGTAATAAATAAAAATGTCGACTATCAACGATCAAAAGATTAACGATCGTAAAAAATTTATTTAAATATCGTGTGACTTTCATCTCGATGTGTGTCGCAAAAATTTACCAAATTTTCTATTAATATATTACTACTACAAATTCAAAGGACTCTCATCGAGCTACTTACTTTTAACAAATAAAAATGTCGACTATCAATGATCAAAAGATTAACGATCGTAAAATATTTATTTAAATATCGTGTGACTTTCATCTTGATATGTGTTGCAAAAATGGGGCGTAAAACTCTATCAAGTCTTCTTTTAATACATTATTACTACAAATCCAAAGGACTCATCGAGCTACTTACTTTTAACAAATAAAAATGTCGACTATCAACGATCAAAAGATTTACGATCGTAAAATATTTATTTAAATATCGTGTGACTTTCATCTTAAGGTGTGTTGTAAAACTTTACCAAATTTTCTATTAATATATTACTTCTAAAAATTCAAAGGATTCGCATCGAGCTAGTTACTTGTAATAAATAAAAATGTCGACTATCAACGATCAAAAAATTTACGATCGTAAAATATTTATTTAAATATCGTGCGACTTTCATCTCGAGGTGTGTTGCAAAATTTTACCAAATTTTCAATTAATATATTACTATTAAAAATTCAAAGGATTCGCATCGAGCTAGTTACTTGTAATAAATAAAAATGTCCACTATCAACGATCAAAAGATTAAGGATCGTAAAATATTTATTTAAATATCGTGTGACTTTCATCTCGATATGTGTTGCAAGAATAGGGTGCAAAATTTTATCAAGTTTTCTATTAATATATTACTACTGAAAATTCAAAGAACTCGCATCGAGCTATTTACTTCTAAGAAATAAAAATGTCGACTACCAACGATCAATTTCAATGTAAACAAAACATGTTTACATCACGTAACAGAAAGGTTCCCGTGCCTATATTTACGCGACCTTTGTTCGTCCTTAAAGAACAGAACGATAGCACCGAATTTCCCGAGTAACGTAAATTTTTATGTTCGTTCCAAGAACGCGAATATAGTTTATTTTCTCAATAATGATCGAGGGGAATGTAAAACGATCGTAGCAGGTTCGACACGTAGCAAGATTAATTATAAGTCGAATTTTATTCAGAATTAATAAGCTACCGATGGTATCGTGTGATAAATGAGCACCGTAGCAGAGGATAAATTTATCTCGGCAATAGTGTAACTGGTTACTCAAAACATCGCTCGATACACAATTTTTTATCTACGTGAGAACGCAGCTGTAATTCGATTAACGAAACGCGCTTGATAAAGCTACTCGAAACGTCGCTCGAAGATAAGTAGAAACGTATGTATTATTTGGATGCTTGGTACCCTTTCCGGTTCCCCGAAAATACGTCAGAAATCAGCTGATCTGTATTCGCGATAACCGTCATCGCGACGGAAGCGCCACGGCCGCAGTCGCGGTGGCGATACGAACTAGTTTCCCACCTCCTACGTTCGCAGGGATTCCTTCGTGCAGTCCAGTTCCGATGTTCCTGCGCGACGGTACGAAACGATCGAGAGGTACTTCGTGCGCGAACCGTGATCGTGGTTATCGTGCGCGGACCGTTTCTTTCTCGCGCGTGAAACGAGCAGTGTCGCGTGTTGAAAATCAGTGGAAAAGTGCATCGAACGGGCCACGCCAGACGGCTGTCGCGCGCTGAATAAAAGAAACAACCGGTAAGGTATCCCACGCGTGGCAAAACCCGACACTACGCCACTCGGTTCAAATCGAAACGGTGACAATCGGGTTCCGATCCGTCGAAAGAGTCGAACAGATACCACGAGGAATGCCCCCGAATATTTATCGACACTATTTGCGAGTTTAAATATACGCTACAGTAACAATACATAGGATACAAACTCGATTATACGTGGCGTGTGAAATTTTTGTTTCGTCGTGCATTTCCCAGTTGAATTTCGATTCAAAGAACAGGTTATCTTTCGTTGGTAGTTTTTATCTAGATAATCTTTCCGACCAACAAAGCGCGTTTCCACGAGAGTAAACAGCGCACGTAGTACGGTATTCCGAGCAACGGTGAAATAACCATTTCCAAACATTCTGATCGTCGCGACTGAATTATATCCAGGGGCATTCTCACCCGGTTCCCCGGTGTATCTAAGCGTAGATTAGGCAGATTAGATTTCGTGGGTGCCCGGTGTTGCGACGGTGGCTTGTTTACGCGACCGATCGCCAGTGGGGGAGGGGAAGGGAGACTAAGGGAGAAGGTGCAAGAGAGTCGCTGCGGTGGAAACGGACAAAAGGGATTCGAACGGTGTGTGTCCCTGTGAGTGTGTGCGTTGGTTTTGACGCGAAGATGCTCGACGATGGCCTTGCGATTCGCTTCGTGCACGACTGAATTTTTGGCTGAATTTTCGTGCTCGATAACGAAAGTAAGTTTCTTCGTACCATTAGAAACCGGCAAAATTTATATCTGGCTAAAGACTTAAATTATTATTTAGAAAACGAGCCACCCAAACATGTTTACTATGGTTATTATTTCGAATAAGTAATAAATTTCTTCCTTTCTAAAGTAATGGATAAATAACTTTGGTGCTGTATGCTTGAGACGCAAATAAGTTTGTTAGAGAACAAATTTTAATTATAGAATGAAACTTGGTCTTGTTATGGGCAGAACTCTCATCCGGATAAAAACATCGATATGGAATAAAATTTAACTCTTCGATTATAAACTTTGGCATTATTAGGTATTTTTATTATTGGAATAAAAGTTGGCTCGTATTTATTCCAAAGTATGTATTTTGTTTCGCGTGCAGCTGTAGAGGACGTTCGCGTGTTGTGACGCGTTACGTGACATTGTTTTTCATACTGTTTGAATCGCGAAACGACAAGGCTCTGGGTGTACAATAACATTACGCGAGTACGATGTTTACGTGGTTTGTGTTTGGAATTGTGAAATTGGCACTGTTTTGGCTATAGGTTAATAGAGTTTTTCTAGACTATACGTTCATTATTAGATATTTATCGAATGAATCATCTTTGGATTACTGTAGTGTATAAAAGAATTTTTACTCTTTTGTGAGGCATAAAGTCGCCTCGATAATTAAAAGTAGACATTTAGATATGGATATATTGGGAGTTCGGCCAACCCTGGGAAAAATTTTAATGGAAGATTCTAGAGGGGAAAATAAGACGAAAATGAAGAATACTAATTTGTTGATGGAGACTTCGTTAAAAAGTTTTCAACGTTTAAAGTTTCGCCTATATTGAATTTTTTTCTAGAAAGTGGGGAGGATTTCGGGGGTAGGTCTATTAACCAAAAATTACTGCAATTGACCCCCACAACTGGAAATAATTTTTCCAGAGCGATTTGAAATTTTTTAATTTTGTCGAAAAATTTCACAGTCTCGAATTTTTTTCACCAAAGTAGGTAGGATTTCGAAGGTATGTCTAATGACAAAAAATTATTGCGATTGACCCTCGCAATTGAAAATAATTTTTCCAAAAAGATTTGAAATTTTTTTTCTTCGACGAAAATTTAGGCACCTACCCCCCGTCGATTTTTCTTAAAAATTCCTTTTTCATTTTTAGTAATTTTGTTTGACACTCTACAGAAAAGTTGTCTAATACTTTTTTGTAGGTACCCATGAGGTCTACCTCAGAAAAAAGATTCATTGAAATATATTCACAATTGCAGGAGTTATGGCAGTTTGAAAATTGGACCATTTTTATGGGGTTTTTCTCATTTTGCGTGGTCAAGGACCAATTTTTCGAATATTTTTGTGATTTGTACATATTCTCCACTAAAATACGCGTAATTTGCTTTTTTAAACATTAAAATCGTCCAATCCGTTCAGAAGTTATGACGTTTTAAAGATTCGCATGAAAATTCGAGCACACATTTCTGGCCAGAAATTATATTTTCGGTAAGGAATTTTTTTCTCGAAACTGACTAGGATTTCGGGGGTATGTCTGTTGACCAAAAATGCTTGTAATTGACCCCTGCAACCAAAAATAATTTTTCCAGAGTGATTTGATACTTTTCATTTTCGTCGAAAAATTTAGGCATCTACCCCCCGTCGATTTTTCTTAAAAATTCGTTTTTGATTTCTAGTAAATTTGTTTGTCGCCCTACAAAAAAGTTGTCTAATACTTTTTTGTGGGTAACCATGAGCTCTACTTCAGAAAAAAGTTTCATGTAAATATATTCGCTAATGTAGGAGTTATGGTCGTTTGAAAATTGAACCATTTTTATGGGGTTTTTCTCATTTTGCGTGGTCAAGGACCAACTTTTCGAATATTTTTGTGATTTGTACATATTCTCCACCAAAATACGCGTAGTTTGCTTTTTTAAACATTAAAATCGTCCAATCCGTTCAGAAGTTATGACGTTTTAAAGATTCGCATGAAAATTCAGGCAGACATTTCTTGCCAGAAATTATATTTTCGGTAAGGAATTTTTTTCTCGAAACTGAGTAGGATTTCGGGGGTATGTCTGTTGACCAAAAATGCTTGTAATTAACCCCCGCAACCGAAAATACTTTTTTCAGAATTAATTAACAATTTTTTTTTTCGTCGAAAAATTTAGGCACCTACCCCCTGTCGATTTTTCTTAAAAATTCCTATTTCATTTTTAGTAATTTTATTTGACGCCCTACAGAAAAGTTGTCTAATACTTTTTTGTAGGTATCCATGAGCTCTACTTCAGAAAAAAGTTTCATTGAAATATATTCACAATTGTAAGAGTTATGGCTGTTTGAAAATTGGACCATTTTTATGGGGTTTTTCTCATTTTGCGTGGTCAAGGACCAACTTTTCGAATATTTTTGTGATTTGTACATATTCTCCACCAAAATACGCGTAGTTTGCTTTTTTAAACATTAAAATCGTCCAATCCGTTCAGAAGTTATGACGTTTTAAAGATTCGCATGAAAATTCGAGCAGACATTTCTGGCCAGAAATTATATTTTCGGTAAGGAATTTTTTTCTCGAAACTGAGTAGGATTTCGGGGGTATGTCTATTGACCAAAAATGCTTGTAATTAACCCCCGCAACCGAAAATAATTTTTTCAGAATTAATTAACAATTTTTTTTCTTCGACGAAAATTTAGGCACCTACCCCCCGTCGATTTTTCTTAAAAATTCGTTTTTGATTTCTAATAAATTTGTTTGTCGCCCTACAGAAAAGTTGTCTAATACTTTTTTGTAGGTACCCATGAGTTCTACTTCAGAAAAAAGATTTATTTAAATATATTCACTATTGTAGGAGTTATGGTCGTTTGAAAATTGGACCATTTTTATGGGATTTCTCTCATTTTGCAGGGTCAAGGACCAACTTTTCGAATATTTTTGCGATTTCTACATATTTTCCATCAAAATACGCGTTGTTTGGCTTTTTAAACATTAAAATCGTCCAATCTGTTCAAAAGTTATGATGTTTTAAAGATACGCATACCATTTTGGGGAACCATTTCTGGCCTCACATTAGATTTTCAGTAAAGAATTTTTTTCTCGTAGGTGGATAGGATGGTATGTCTGTTCACAAAAAATTATTGTAATTCACCCCTCTAACTAAATATAATTTTTTTAGTATGATTTGAAATTTTTTAATTTCGTCTAAAAATTTCAGTACCTACTCGAATTTTTTTCTCGGAAGTGGGTAAGATTTCGGGGGTATATCTATTCACCAAAAATTATTGTAATTAACCCCCACAACCGAAAGTAATTTTTTCAAATTGATTTGAAATTTTTTAATTTAATTTTTTAATAACTTTTTAATGAAGCCTCAGTCAAGAAATAGATATTCTTGATTTTCGTCTTATTTTGGCCTCTAGAATCATCCATTAAAATTTTTCCCAGGGTTGGCCGAACATTCTGTATTCTGTTTCATTTTACAAAGACGAATTCAATGGAGAACATAGATCTAAAAACCAATGCAGTTTCGCAACATGAAATAATATTTTTTTATTACTTTTCAACGGAACAAATGAAATCATGCAAAACTATCTCTGATAAATAACGCCCGGAGGTATAACGTTTCAGAGTTTGGCGTAAAAAGTGAAAAAACCACGTTTGATGAGGCAACGTATAAAAATGCGTTTTCCTGCGATTTTTCTACCTTTTTTTAATCGATCTTCGAAATTCTATATTTCCGAGTTTCATTTATCGCAGAGGGTTCCGCTGAGTTTCGTTATTTTCGTTGAAAATTGATAAATATTATTTCACAAATAATCGAACGAAATCCTTTTATTAATTATTATCCGGTAACGCGTTGAGTGCCATGGTGGTCACCGGTGACCGACACTTGAAGCTTGCAAGGTTCAAACAAAATAATTTAAAATAATTATCGTGTCATTCGGAACGTTTATAAAATGATGAATACAAAATTGAAGTATCGAATATAATGTAACGCGTTAAGTGTCATGGTAGTCACCGGTGACCGACACTTGAAGCTTGCAAGGTTCAAACAAAATAATTTAAAATAATTATCGTGTTATTAGGAACGTTTATAGAATGATGAATACAAAATTGAAATATTAATATCTAGGGATGAAAAACAAAAGTCTACTTTTAAACGAAGGGTCTCTTAAACGCCCGGTGAACTGGCTTAATATTTTTGTATTAATTCTGGTCGGGTATCGGAGAGTAAAGGCAGCCGGTAATAATTAAATAAATAAGCGTCGTCGATAAAAAGACACGCATAACCGTTAAGGACAACCATAAAGGAAAAGTAACTGTTTTTCAGCTGTCTTGTAATAACAAAGTATGGCGATCGATGTCGGTAAAATCAATATGCCCGACGAGTAAAACCGTTAACGATCGATCGATCGTTCGCGGCGTGGCGTCCCCCTCGGCAAGAAATCGCCAGCTGGTACGAAAAATCGATCGAGCGCCTAAAACAAGCGCGCCAAGACGATCTCATTCGGTGACCAAATACGGGAAGGGGACGAAACGATAGAGTATAACTGGTTTTCACTTTCATACGCCGAACGACGAACGCTCTCGGGCAGAAAATATGGTCGCCCTAGTCCGGTGGTTGAAAGATCGCCCGGCAAAAAAGTCAAGGTTTCTTTGCGGTATACGTGACTCCGTGCACTCCCGTACAATCCTCTGACCGCTAAATTCTCGACCTATCGACGACGTTCGTCGCGAGAATCGCGCGCCTGCATCCGTCTCGATCCTATCGAACGCGGTTTTTACCGACGAACGGTAGAAGCGTTTCGCCGCTTTTACGCGTATTTAGTTTTCCGTCGAAAATATTGTCGATGTCTATCAGTTCTTGAAAGAGTTTTTTAAATAAATATGTTCGAACAATGGAGTAATCGTGATTTCCGCTGTGAAACTTTCTCAAGCTCTAAAGTGAATTTAAAAAAACTGAATTGAACTAAATTACGTTCACTCGTTTATTACGAATTGACCCCCATTTATTTTTGTTACTTTTTTGTACTTTAATTTAAATAGAGATTCGAACGGTTTATTTCGATATTAAATTCGATTGTTTTTAACCCCCTGACGTACGATTTTATTTCAAATAATTTGTCAAACCTGTGCTATTTAATTTTGTTTAAATTTGTTCGTGCAAGGAATGACCACGAAAAAGAATAGACTCGTTTTATGAATACTTCGTAAATCTACAAATATGTCGAGAAGTGAGTAGCCTCATGATTGTAAAACTTGACATCAACAACTTACAACGAGTCAGACTCGTCATTGTACGGCAAGGGGTTGATATTTTTGATTCCAGAATAAAGATTCCCGTTTGTAATATTTTTCGTTGGTACATCGAGTAGCTCTAAAAATCACGATTCCGGCGCGTAGCTCTCGCCACGTACATCCGGCGCGAACAAATTAACTGGTTCAGGAAGAGGGACTTATCGCTGTCTAGCAGATAAAAGGATATCGCTCTCGAGCAACCTTGCACCTGTTTGCACTGTGCACGATTAGGCGGTTTGGCGAAAGAAAGCGTTTTGTAGTCGGGGCTCTCGACGTTGGACGAGTCTGTTGGTTTTGTTGTTGCACGTGTGCACGGAGCTGTTCCTCCAGGAGACCTACTTTGCTCCATATATCCGACAAGCAATTTATCATTCGTCGAAGCTATCATAGCCCGGGGATATCGATGCTCCTCTCCTGCCTCGGCTATTTAAGGCGCGACATTTTTTTTTACGTCACACGCTGCAAAGAGATAGGCCAGTTCTGTGTAAAGGGGGCAAAATGGCGCCTTTGTTAAGAAAACATCGCTCGGGCTTCAATCTTCCATGTTTAAATTCAAAATAATTTCTCAATAACATTCTTATGTGTTTCTACGTAAAACAAAATTATTTTCTTAATGGTTTGTCGATCTGAAAATATTATTTGTTTTTTTTTTAAATAATTTTGGGAGTATTTTCAGATCGACAAGTCATTAAGAAAATAATTTTATTTTAGGTCGATATTCAAAATAATTTATCAATAACATCCTTATGTCTTTTTACATAAAATAAAATTATTTTCTTAATGGTTTGTCGATCTGAAAGTATTGCATTATTTACTCTTTTTGAAATCATTTTGGGAGTATTTTCAGATCGACAAGTCATTAAGAAAATAATTTTATTTTAGGACCAAATTCAAAATAATTTCTCAATAACATCCTTATGTCTTTCTACATAAAATACAATTATTTTCTTAATGGTTTATCGATCTGAAAGTATTGTATTATTTATTTTTTTTTTAAATCATTTTGGGGAATATTCCCAGATCGACAAGCGATTAAGAAAATAATTTTACTTTAGGACGAAATTCAAAATAATTTTTTAATAATATCCTTATACATATGTTTCAAACATTATCGTTTAGTGAATTTAACAAAATTAAATTAATTTACAATATGTTGCAAGGATAATTTTAGACTTTCTAATATTTCCAGATCGACAAGTCATTAAGAAAATAATTTTATATTACTTATTTTTCTTAAAATAACTGTAGGGAAAATAAATAATGCAATTTTTATTAGGAAGTAGAAATGTATATTTGTAATTTTTAATATCAATCCCCTAAAATAGGATTTTGAAACGATCAGTGGAAAAGTATGTTATCTGGTCAGTCTCTTGCAAAGGGTTAACGTTAATGTTTGATTTAATTAAGAATCCTTTTAGCGTTGTCCTAGTATAATTGGGTTTCGCTCCGCTCTAATTTGAATTCCTCCCCCTTTTTCTTTTAATTGAAATTGTTTCGCGTTGTGCCGTCCAGGTCGGAAATAGACCGGGGCAGTTTCGTTTCGCATAGCGGAGTGTCGTTGCTCCATTTCGAGAGTCGCGTTACTGTCGTTCCGCCGATGCGTGATTAATCCACTGGAGAATCTGATTGCAAGGTACGTTAGGTGAGATAAGTTCGTAGAATTGTTTTCTGTTTGTGCAACGGGAACAAACGTGTCAGCTGATTCCACTCGTACACGTGCGATCGGCCGAACCAGAGAGGTTTGACAAACTTCTGAAGCGCAGAACGTAGCAGTTATTTGTTATCAAATGCTTGGTACGACGAGCCAAACCTCGTTTGTTCATCGACTACCGCGAACTATGGACAATAAATCTAGGAACGTAGGATTAAAAATGCAAAAATATGGACACAAATGAATTTTAAAAAATGCACTTGTTATTCTAATTTGAATCACTCTCTCGTTTTTAGAAATTTGAATAGAATTTTCTGTTTTCCTCTTGATTTATTCAAGATCTCAGACAGTGATGATTATAATTTCTGGTTCTGCATGAATTGCCCTCTAACTTTCATTGCTTAACAATGCTATGCAGAAATTTGCATCTTGTCTTGGTGCATCAGTTTCTATTTAACTTTCACTCTATAAAAAAGTTACGTGTTGAAATAAGAAATGAATGAAAGAGAATTTAAATAAATAATGCAAAAGTTAATCAATTTGTTATTTTAAATCTTTCGACCCATACGAGTGTCTTCATAGAATATTCAAAGTAATTAAGAAACTTATTTTCTTGATAATTGCGTCCAAAAAACTGGAATATAAAGATTCTTTTAAAACTTGACTTAATAAACGTGGGCATCCCTCGTATAACAGATTTTTCATAACACTTTTTCACAGTAGTTTGACTGGAATTAACAGGGTATTGCACCCCCTGAATGCATATTAAAAGCTTTCTCTCTTTTCCATCCAGCTACTAAAATAGAAAGCTGCAGTTATTATTAAAGAGATAAATTTAAAAGTTTTACTCTCGCTTAACGATAGTTCGAAAACTAATTCTGCTGACGTTTACTTAATCTCGGAAGTTTCCTCGCAAAGAGTTCACGGACGAGAATGTGATTAAAATTCTGATTTTCCAAGATGGAACATAAATATAATGTTGGATCGTTTGGTTATAATTGTAATGAAATTATTATTTTGTTCGACTAATAATCGTACAGCGTCGGTTCCTACGTAACAAGGTACGAGTCGACCGTGTTGTACGAGGGTAACCTACATCAATCGTGCCAACAAACTTGGGTCATTCTTCCAACATGAAAGGTCAGTTTGGCCATTGGCGACGCAATCACAATCGATTCGTTGCGTATCGTGGTCCCCATGAATCACGATCGACTCCGTGGCCGCCCTCGCACCATCGACTTTCATTTTCGTCTGTCTCGTGTCGCGCACCGAAATAGACTCCCTTCTGCCAGGGATTCTCGGGAACCCACGAGTGTTCGACCAACCAAGTCATGTGGACTATCTCACACAAGTTTAATAAGTAAACTTTCTTGACTTTGAAACAAATTAAAAATTAAAAGTCTCTATAATGGCCTTTGGAAAGCTTGGACGCTCCGAGCAACGCTTCTCGACCCTCTTAACACGTTCACTACCACACACTAACCCCTCTCAAATTGCCCAGGAAAACGAAACTTTGTTTTTAGGCAGTTTGAAACTCGTTAAAATTCAATGGTATTGCCTAGATTTATTTTCTTTAACGTTTAATCTAGGGGATTAATTTTTAACTTTTTAGTTAATATGTTAAATCCAAATTGTATGGTACTTGCATTCATTTAAAAAAGATGGATTATTTCAACTCTCAAACGAGGGTCCATTTTGACCCCAATCTAAATTTCGTTATTTCATATTTCAATATAAGGTCTCAACTCTTTACGTTATTGGTCTTATAAACTTTTCATTCGTTTTTACAGTTTATGTTTTACAAGTTTCATAATAAATATCATTGTAATCTATTAAAAAAATAGAATGTGGCTAAAAATGGACACAGGGTTAATATTCCTAATAGAAATCCTCCCTTAACACTTTGACTGCCACATCGTCCACATATGGTTGATAGGATTTTTAACTATGTAACTAAAGCAATTAATTGTCAGGTTGAAATGTTAAAAAGAATAAATTTGAATAGGATTCATGAATTTTAGCTAGGTTACGAAAATGAGTGCTCAGACAAATTTTAATCTATGTAGTTTACAATTGTACAAAGTCAAAGTTTTGGTTTCGTGAAAAATTTTACGGTTTTAGTTTGGCAGTTAACGTGTTAAGAAGCTTGCTTATAGTGACACAAAAATAATTCTATCGATCGTTAATACGTTTGGACATAAACCTGAATTAAGTTTACGTAATGGACAGGTCTTGCTCTCCGGAAAAAGAATGTCCATGCCACTGTTCCAACCATAAAAAGGCAGTAATATTTCCTGACGAAGTACATGCTTGCTTCATTAAATCTGTTGGCAAAAAGCACGAGGAAAAGCGAACACAGATTCGGGTTAATATTCGCCATCTTTGGAGCGATGCCATCTTCGCGAATTAATCTTCTTTTCCAATATTATTTCGTACAGAGGGATAGTAAGCTGCTCGTAAAAATTTTGTGATCCAACGAATCGTTGGACGCTCGATAAACGTTCGTGTTTGGGGTTGTTTGCGCGCGTTTGCTGGGGCGTTTTGAATGCATTACGATGGAATAAATTGTACGAAAGAGGCTGCCCTCCATAGAAAAGTGGCCGTTAATGCACAGATTGGATACGTCAAGAGGATGATGATCCAACACATCAAAGCCATGTTCGCCGCGAGTGGAAACAGCAACGTTGAGTTTCTTCGTTAGAATTACCATCTCGCCTAATGCAGATTCGATAGAAAATCATTTATGAATTATTTATTCTCAGACCTAGAAATAGACGTGTTTAAAATAACGATTACCTAATATATTTATCTCTTTCTGATTCTGAACCTAATATTTAACGAGGTATTTTTCTCAGGTTTCGTAAACTTAATTAAATCTGAGATTCAAGATAAGTTTTTCGCTAGCGACGATTATCTGCCAGTGTTTATCAACAGATGTAATATCAGCTTAGTTCGATCGTTTATCACCTCATGTCTTTCGGTGTCATAAATATCTGTCTTACCGAAATCTTCCATGATATTGATCTTTATATAATGGTTTTATATCACGCGATGTATATATTCGAGAAACGAAAGTAAATATCTCGTTAATTATTAAGTTCAGGGTTGATGGAGGTTAATATATTTCGGAATTACGACCGGAAACGTACGTTTCTTCCACCTGCAAAGAAAGGTACATATGGTGTACAATGGCCCCGTTGAATGCCATTATCGAAACATGTTTTTTTGTAAATGTGAATATCATTAGTTTTTTGGAGCATAAATTTACATTCATTAAATTTCTGTAAACATTTTAACCGTGTTTACTCTCTGCGAGGGACGAAAATAAAATATGTGCATTCAAAAATAATATATACATGGCCAAACAATTTCTTGAATATAAATATAAAAATAAAAGTAGATAGGTTTACATATTAAAAAGGCACAGAAGACTTAAATTATATTTATGATTATTTCAAAAATTGGATTGCATTGTCTGGATGAGTATTAAAAAATAATATACAGTCAAACAATTTCTTAAATATAAATAACATTATAAAACACAAAGGATACACATAAAATGCAAATATAAAAATACAAATACATGGGTTTACATATTAAAGAGACACAGAAGAATTAAATTAAATTTCATTATATAAGGTAACTCAAATATTAATATTGAAATTAAATTTATGGTCATTACAAATTTTTATATTGCTTTGCTTATATGAGTATTAAAAAGTAATACATAGTCAAACAATTTCTAAAATAGAAATAACATTATAAATCACAGAAGATACACATGAAATACAAATATAAAAATAATAATAGATGAGTTTACCTATTAAAGAGACACAGAAGAATGAAATTAAATTTCATTATATAAGGCAACTCAAATATTAATATTGAAATTTTTATGGTTATTACAAAATTTGTATTACATCGCCTATATTTGGTAAAAACTTAAACGACCCATAAATCACCGTTACGCAAGAATATTTTGTACAGTATACAATTTACAAGCTGAAACGTTTCAGTGTCGCCGTGCGTCGACTGTTTGCACCTGGTTTTTTCGCCCTTTTTCCCCTTTGTCGCTTTCCTGGTTCGACTCCGTTGGCCCACACCTTTTCCAACCGAGCCGTAACAGCAGGTGCGAATCTTTCGATTCACGGAATTCGAGTCACGCGTCAGCAGGTGCGACGCGAACGGTTGCAACGAGACGAGGAACCCGGGATCCTTGTCCTCTCGAAGAAACTGTTCGTTTCGGTTGAATATAACGTTGACTCCGTGGAAAGTCTGCCTCGACGTGTTCTTTTCACCCGAAATTTCCTCGAGGAGATTGAGAAAAGGCAGAGGTGGAAAATCGATCGCCCGCGAGTTCCCAAGCCAGGATTTGTGAACTCGTTTTTCCCGGGAAAGCTATTTCGTGACTGGGATAGACCAGGACAGAGACGAATGAAGTTAAAACTACTTTTTGGTCCTCGATTTCTGTCTCCCGAACCCGGTGAATTTTCAAACGTAAGATGGATTTTCCCGGGGGCCAATTACCGTGGAATTTCTGACGCTACTCTCTCACGATGGGGATTTTAAAGGATATTACATAGGTAATTATTAGGAGAGAATTTCTTGTATCTCGTAAAATAGTTTCGATTCGAATCTTTGTAACTTGAATTATTTTAAGCGATTGTTAGGCAAAGTTCGATGGAATGTATTTTTTAAAAATTAGGATATTCATTCCTCAAAAATGTGTGGATGGAATTATAACTCTGTATTTTAGTATTAATTCGCGAGCAATTTTCAACAGCTTCTGACACTACTCTCTCACGATGGGGATTTTAAAGGATATTATATAGGTAATTATTAGAAGAGAATTTGAACACTTGTATCTCGTAAAATAGTTTCGATTCGAATCTTTGTAACTTGAATTATTTTAAGCGATTGTTAGGCAAAGTTCGATGGAATGTATTTTTTAAAAATTAGGATATTCATTCCTCAAAAATGTGTGGATGGAATTATAACTCTGTATTTTAGTATTAATTCGCGAGCAATTTTCAACAGCTTCTGACACTACTCTCTCACGATGGGGATTTTAAAGGATATTACATAGGTAATTATTAGGAGAGAATTTCTTGTATCTCGTAAAATAGTTTCGATTCGAATCTTTGTAACTTGAATTATTTTAAGCGATTGTTAGGCAAAGTTCGATGGAATGTATTTTTTAAAAATTAGGATATTCATTCCTCAAAAATGTGTGGATGGAATTATAACTCTGTATTTTAGTATTAATTCGCGAGCAATTTTCAACAGCTTCTGACACTACTCTCTCACGATGGGGATTTTAAAGGATATTATATAGGTAATTATTAGAAGAGAATTTGAACACTTGTATCTCGTAAAATAGTTTCGATTCGAATCTTTGTAACTTGAATTATTTTAAGCGATTGTTAGGCAAAGTTCGATGGAATGTATTTTTTAAAAATTAGGATATTCATTCCTCAAAAATGTGTGGATGGAATTATAACTCTGTATTTTAGTATTAATTCGCGAGCAATTTTCAACAGCTTCTGACACTACTCTCTCACGATGGGGATTTTAAAGGATATTACATAGGTAATTATTAGGAGAGAATTTCTTGTATCTCGTAAAATAGTTTCGATTCGAATCTTTGTAACTTGAATTATTTTAAGCGATTGTTAGGCAAAGTTCGATGGAATGTATTTTTTAAAAATTACGATATTCATTCCTCAAAAATGTGTGGATGGAATTATAACTCTGTATTTTAGTATTAATTCGCGAACAATTTTCAACAGCTTCTGACACTACTCTCTCACGATGGGGATTTTAAAGGGTATTACATAGGTAATTATTAGAAGAGAATTTGAACACTTGTATCTCGTAAAATAGTTTCGATTCGAATCTTTGTAACTTGAATTATTTTAAGCGATTGTTAGGCAAAGTTTGATAGAACGTATTTTTTAAAAATTAGGATATTCATTCCTCAAAAATGTGTGGATGGAATTATAACTGTGTATTTTAGTATTAATTCGCGAGCAACTTTCAACAGCTTCTTTATTGACTCTCCACTGTTCGCGATGAATGAAAATTAATACCAATTCACTCTGCATGAATGAGACTCGTTTTCAGGCTTAATGACTTCTCTTGTTAATTGTCCGAGACCGACTTCGTTGTTTGAAAGTCTGATATAATGGCGTGCATTGGACTCGTTCAGTTTCACTGTACGAACTGTTTTCAGGTGAAATGGCTTGTTGAATTCGAAGAATTCTGTAAATTGTTTCTTGCCGGGCTTCGGTAATTTGTAGAAGAAACATCTAGTCGACAAATTGCGTAAATAACAGTTCACGGGACAGTGAAATAAAAAGGAAATTGCTTGGATAAAATGCACTTGACACAGATTTGTTTTCACAAGTAGAAATTAGTATTACTATTCTTATTTATATGGATCAGGAAAATTAAAAAATAATGTGGACTGTGATATAATTTTTCTAGCACAGTTTCTAGTAAATATAAAAATATTGTCTCAATAATTAATAGTTCACATTTATACCAAACAGTGCCATTATAATCGACACATATTGAAAGAAAAAATACATTTTTATGTATTCGGAGTATACAAATAGAGCCTCGTTGTAACAATACAAATATTAATATACAAAAGGAGTAAAAAATTAATCGACTATTTTATAAAGTAAAATATTGAAAATATTAAAGTATACAACTAGAGCCTTGTCGCAACAATCCAAATATTAATATACAGGGTGTTCGCCCACTCATGGGAAAAATTTTAATGGGAGAATCCAGAGAATTTATTGATTGAGGTTTCGTTAAAAAGTTATTAACGTTTAAAGTTCCGCTCGTACTGAATTTTTTTCTCGAAGACGATTATGATTTGAAGGGTATGTTTATTAACCAAAAATGATTGTAATTAACCCCCACAACCGAAAATAATTTTTCCAGAACGATTTGAAATGTTTTAATTTTGTCGAAAAATTGAAGCACCTACCCCCTTTGTCGATTTTTCTTAAAAATTCGTTTTTGATTTTTATTAATTTTGATTGACGCCCTACAAAAAAATTGTCTAATACTTTTTTGTAGGTACCCATGAGCTCTTCTTCAGAAAAAAGTTTCATTTAAATATATTTGTTATTGTAGGAGTTATGGTCGTTTGAAAATTGGACCATTTTTATGGGGGTTTTCTCATTTTGCGGGGTCGAGGACCAACTTTTCGAATATTTTTGCGATTTTTACATATTCTCCGCCAAAATACGCGTTGTTTGGCTTTTTAAACATTAAAATCGTCCAATCCTTTCAGGAGTTATGATGTTTTAAAGATTTGCATGAAATTTCGGGGAACCATTTCAGACCTCAGATTACATTTTCGGGTAAGGAATTTTTTTCTCGAAAGTGCGTAGGATTTCGAAGGTTTGTCTCTTCACCAAAAATGATTATAATTGACCCTCACAACCGAAAATAATTTTTTCAGAATGATTTGAAATTTTTGAAAATTCAGAAAGGTGGACAAATTTTTCGACAAAATTAAAAAATTTCAAATCGTTCTGGAAAAATTATTTTCGGTTGCAGGGGTTAATTACAATTCCTTTTGGCGAATAGGCATACCTCCGAATTCCTACTGAGTTTCGAGAAAAAAATTCATTACAGAAAATAAAATGTCTTACCATAACTGTCCGTTATCCTGAAAATTGAAAAGTTTCAAATCACTCTGAAAAAATTGTTTTTGATTGCGGAGGTCAATTACAATCATTTTTGGTCAATACACATACCCACGAATTCCTACGCACTTTCGAGAAAAAAATTCGTGTAGGTGGACAAATTTTATTAATAATTTTGTTAATAACTTTTTAACGAAGCCTCAGTCAAGAAATTGATATTCTTGATTTTCGTCTTATTTTGGCCTCTAGAATCTCCCTTCAAAATTTTTCCCAGGGGTGTCTCAACACTCTATATAAAAGGAATAAAAAATCAATCGACTATTTCACGAAATAAAATATTGAAATGGCGGAATAAACTTCGAGACAATCGAGTACGGATTCCAACGCGACGAGTTACACCCATCGTCGAGTATATTCGCTGGCACACCTCTTCTTTCATCCGCAGCGAGCTGGTATCTCGTGGTACTTAGGCGTTTCGGTACGAGGAGCGTAAATGAACCCTTTTGTCACCGAGCCCGGTCGTAGGTGCGTCCTTCGAACGGCACGTAATGCACATTAAAATTAACTCTGCGTACACACGAATCCTCGCAGAGTGTTCCATTCAGCGGCGAAACGGCTTTGTGCGGACGAGGAGCGTCTGAGGCGTACGCGGAGCGACCGCGCGCGCCCACGGGGAAGCGAAAAATAGTGTCCAGTGACGTAAAACGCCGCTGGGAAGGATCCTTGACTCCGAAACTCTGGTCTGGGCAAGGCTGCCATCTCCGACGAGGTAAATTTTGCATTTTGTAATTGCGAGCGTTCTCCAAGCGACACGGCGCGCCGATTACCCGCAGCGAAACTTCAACGCGGAGACCGTACGTGCGGACGTTTCGAGAGTTCCACCCCTTATTCATCCTGGAACTGGTGCACGATCCGAAAATCATTTATCAGAAACGTTCATTTACTTCTAAACATGAGATTTTGTTTTTAAATAATTTTTCTTTCGTCCCTCCAATTATAATATCGATCGCGGATCTGGGTAAATTTTATTTGAAATAATTTATTAAATACCGTTATCTGAGAATAAAAATAATAGCAATCTTATTATTTCGTCATTTCTTCATTTCAAATTGGCCAAAAGAAATAATTATAAAATATCATATTTGAAATAATGTTTAGAGCTGCCCAGATTTGATCGATCGAATGTCTATCTCCAGCTGCATTATTCCTAACTTTCAAGCATTCTTAAATTTTATTTTTTGGAGGAGAAGGTAAGAGTACTTTTTTTTTGCACAACTGTTTCCCTTCGTTTTATTTCGAAAATAACAAAACACCCTGTAGCGTGATGTGCGTTTGCATTGTAATTAAAGCGGAGGTAGCATTAGTTCAGGTCGATATTTCGCGCGTTAACTTCAATGCAGTTTGTAATGGACAGCTAGGTGTGATTCAATTAACTCTAAAATTAGTTATATCGAAGGCTTGATTATCATTAATTCAACCACTCACGATTTGATGCTTTTCAGTGGGAACACTTTGTAATAATAATTTCTGCTTATTAACCGATTCGATGCAGCCCGTTCTTGTTGCTAATTTTATAAATTGCGTTCCAACGATGATTAATCTCATTCTAATTAACGACTAACTGCTGGATTGTTATTTTTAGCCGGTAATTGATCAGTCTGTTTCACGGTGTGTTCCGTGTCAAATTTCGCACGGTTAGGCGGCATTATTGAAACAAATCTGTGATTTTAATTCGTAAGGGTAGATTTCTATCTCCAAATAAACGATAAAATAGATCATCTTATTATTGTTTAATACTCTATCGGTCTTCAAACATTTTACGCATTAATTTACCGGGTTTTAATACTCTGCAGTCGTTTTCAAGCAGCTCTCTCAATTTTTAAACTTCAATGTACCACTCAAAATAATTGCAGCTTAGTAACTAGTGTGAAAATTTTCTTTTCACTATATTTCAACTTCTCGTACATTCGAATATGAAGTTGTGCCAGTTTTTAAACAAACATCAGCGTACAACTGGGTGGTAGAAATTTCTTAGAAAGTTTCAATATCATCATTAAATTATTTCTCGCTCAAATTCTAAATTTGTTCAATATTACTTCTGGTGTAAAATATTCTCTGATGGTTATACGATTCCTTAAATATTGATTATTGGTCGAATTATGCATATACATTACAAAGTTTTGAATATTTAAAGTTTGATAAAATAATTTCTAGACAAATTTACATGTCGAAACGCAAATCTGGATAAAATTCTATACACCGAAACGTCGATTCTGTGAAAAATGTTCTCTATAAAAGGATCCCTCTTGAGCAGTCCGCTTGGAAAACTTGGTTATCGTCCAACTTTCTTCCCTTATTCGTACTGAGCGCGTCCGTGCATACAGATTAAATGGAACAAACATTGTACTTTCAAAGTTTCTCAGGATATTAATTGTCACTCTGGATCGAATGGTCCATTTTAATAATTACGGTGGCGAAGTTTTATAGCATTTTATAAAAACCACTAAAAAGCAGCCACTTTTGATTATAAATAACGATCGATAATTCGTTGCTTTCCACACAGAGAATTTCAGTAGATTTTTTATTTCAAACTCGCGCGTTTGATTAATTTTTTTTAAACTCAATAGAGTACCTATTATTATAAACTCATTCGTTAGATGCATTTTGTTTAAATTCAATAGAGTATCTATTATTTTACACTTGTTCGTTAGATGCATTTTGTTTAAATTCAATAGAGTATCTATTATTTTACACTTGTTCGTTAGATGTATTTTTTTTTAAATTCGATAGAGCACCTACTATTATAAACTCGTTCATTAGATGCATCTTTTTTTAAATTCAATAGAGTACCTATTATTTTAAACTTGTTCATTGGATGTATTTTTTTTTAAATTCGATAGATAAATTTTTTTTAATTATTCGATAGAGTACCTATTATTTTAAACTCATTCGTTAGATGCATTTTTTTAAAAATTCAATAGAGTACCTATTATTTTAAACTTGTTCGTTGGACGCATTTTTGTAAAAATTCAATACAGCACCTATTATTATAAACTCGTTCGTTATATGCATCTTTTTTTAAAAATTCAATAGAGTACCTATTATTTTAAACTTGTTCGTTGCATGTATTTTTTTTTTTTTTAAATTCGATAGATTAATTTTTTTAATTATTCGATAGAGTACCTATTATTTTAAACTCGTTCGTTAAATACATTTTTTTTTTTAAATTCGATAGATCAATTTTTTTATAAATTGAAAAAAATTTCAATGAATTATAAATTATTTTAAATTTATTCGTTTGATTATATTTAAAAAAGGTTGACTTAAATTTCAACTCGTGGACGTCGGTCGTCATCGACGTCGTTGTACGATGACACCGTGTCTACCCGGTTAATTGTTAATGGCTCTATCCGCGGCTTGTGATCCACTTACCCCGTTAAACTTGTTCTCGCATTATCGTCGTCGGTTTCATCGGGCAAACCAATTACGCGCGAGTCGTTAGTCGTCTGGACGCAACGTTACGACTGGCGAACGCGTGGAAGGGGGGGATCGCGGCTCCGGAAATTGCACCCTCCAGGTATTTTCCTCCTCGAAACTCGCCGCTACGTTCCTCCGACTAGCCGAACCGACGCTCGAAAGGAAGCCCCGGTGCAACAATTATACGAACGTATGAGTTATTAGCGCGTCAATCATCCCGTTTTCTTTAGCTAGTCGAAGCGTACGCCGCTGGACTTGCGATTAATCGTGCTTGCAATTATTGAAAATTGCACCGCGGAACGCGGCCACGAGCTGTTATTGAACCACGATTGTTGGCTCGATGATCGTAGGATCGTCGAGTATCGGGGATTATCATCGCGGAAAGATCCATGGAATTCTCGTCGAACTCGTTACGCGGAAATTTATGTCGAATCCCCGTGAACAAACGCGCGATTTTCCGCGTTTCTCTTCGCGGAACGCGTTATCCTAACCTCGAACAGTCTGCACTGGGAAGCTGTGAATGATACGAGCGATAATATTTGGTTAGATAATAGTTCTTTTTGAGTGTTTGTACTGCGCATGCGTGAGTGCGAGAGTGGGGGGGACTACAGTGGCGCCGCGTAGCGTCGTGTTGTGTTGCGTTGCTTTGTTCAATAGCTGCACGCGTTGCACGTTAATCGTTACTGGTTAAACGATTTTTCTACCGATTTAGTCTCGTCTCAACGTAAATTCTGACAATACCAAAGGGTTTTCGTTAATAAATGGATGATACGCCTTTTTGTATGTAAATTGTGTTCTTACGAATAGCGATTAATCATTAGTTTACGCGATACAGACTCGTGATCGATAGTGAGATATTTTCTTTAGACACTCTTTTGAACTCTTCCGATGTAAGAGTATGGAATGGAGAAACTTTGTATGATTTTTCCGAAGAGTTCGATTTGAGAAATTTGCTTCAGCGCATCTGGCGAGAACCCAAGGTCTTTTTTTATTACGTTCGCGTCGTTTCCGCTCCGGTGGCTTTTCCCGCGCGATTCCGCGGAGTTATTCAAGGCCTTGCAAAATGCATGCAGTCTCAGGGAGGAATATGAAATCGAGGGAACGAAATATAATCTTCGACCGTGAGGAATAAGATACGCGTTCGAAGTACGTGGAATCTCGATGAAAATAATTAGCCGGAATAAATAAACACGCGGATCGAATTATACGACTGATGTTAAATTTATTCGTCCCGGATTCGAAAATAATATTTCCTTCACATTTTGGAAAATTGACATCGTAAGAGTTCCAGTATCTTTAAACATTAATTTTAAAAATCTGACAATGGATTCTGATTTACAAATAAATTTACGAACGAATCGAAAAATAATTCTCGTTCGATAATAAAATGTGTCCAAAAATTTTAATAGGAGATTCTAGGGGCCAAAATAAGACGAAAATCAAGAATACCAATTTGTTGATTGACACTTCGTCAAGAAGTTATTAACGTTTGAAGTTCCGCCTGTAGAACGTAGATTGTCCTACGCAGCTGTTCAAAGATTACCGTTCTACAAGCGTAACTCTAAACGTTAATAACTTTTCAACGAAGCCTCAATCAACAAATTGGTATTCTTGATTTTCGTCTTATTTTAGTCTGTAGAATCTACTATTAAAATTTCCCCCCGAGCTGGATGAACACTCTGTACATGAGTGACAAGACTTTCCCATTATGGAACTAAAACAATTCATTCTGAAATTGAAATTGAAATGTTGAATAAATTTGAATAGGACGAAATTTAACGAGGTTACGATAATAAGTACCGAAGACGAATTTTACAATTGTTTAAAATCGAAGTTTTGGTCTCGTAAAAAATTGTACGATTTTGGTGTGGCGGTCAACGTGTTAAAAGCGTCGATGATTCGAAATCGTACCCGTGAATATTAAAATACACGGAATACATTTACTAGGGGGCAGGAGGGGGGGGGGGGATTTGCATCGCGAAACTTGTCGCTGTTCCCACGTGCGAAAATGCAGCGAAAGACGGCCGGAAGGGTATAAAGCTCTCGTGTTTCGCCAAAGCTCTCGATTTAAGCTGCTTACCGCGTTCTCCGGGAGGGGGTTGTTGGATTTAAAATTTCCATTGACATAACGTGTTTTCACGGGAATAATACAACGTTCCCTAACTTGCCATTTGCTCGTTGGCTGAGCCCACGGGCTCGTGGTTAAACTTCCGGGATTGTTGTCGAAAATTTGGCTTTACGAATCCGCGCGTAATTCACGGGAAACTTCTCCGAAAACTTTGTCCCCGTCGCGCCTGTATCCGCGACTATAAATTCTCTATTTAGTCGTTACTTCGTTTCGAGGGCTACGCCCCCGAGCGCGAACTGTCGCGAGTTAATTGAGATTTAAAACGTTAGACAAACGTCAACTGTTTGGGGTCGGAATTATCCTACGACTGGGACAAAATTTATGGATTTATGGATATTTTGGATATGCAGTAGGTTAACGATAAGTGACAAAATTTTTTAAACGTTGTGCCTCCTGAGGAATTGTTAGATCAACTTTTTGGATGACGCGCTAGAGCAGAATTGAATTATTATTTTTGTGATGTATGTGATTTATTTATTTTTTAATTTTACTTTTATTCTTCAGTATTTTGGAACTGATTTAAAGAATGAAAATTGATTTAAATTTTGATCATTTTCATACTTGGTATAGTGATATAGTATTAACAGAATCGTGTAGAGATATTCAAAATTTTATATCGCAAATATTAATGACGCTAACCAATTTAAAAATTAATTTTAAAAAACTGTACTCATTATATAAAAATTGTTTCATTTTAATGATTTTTGTACTTTTATTTAAACCATGACATTTTTTAAAAATTAATTTTAAAAAACTATTCATTATATAAAAATTGTTTCATTTTAGTGAGTTTTGTACTTTTATTTAAACCATGACATTTTTTTAAAATTAATTTTAAAAAACTGTACCCATTATATAAAAATTGTATTTCATTTTAATGATTTTTGTACTTTTATTTAAACCATGACATTTTTAAAAATTAATTTTAAAAAACTGTACTCATTATATAAAAATTGTATTTCATTTTAGTAAGTTTTGTACTTTTATTTAAACCATGACATTTTTTAAAAATTAATTTTAAAAAACTGTACTCATTATACAGGGTCTTCAACCACCTCTGGGGAAAATTTTTATAGGAGATTGTAGAGGCTAAAATAAGACGAAAATCAAGAATATCAATTTGTTGATGGAGGCTTCGTTAAAAAGTTATTAACGTTTAAAGTTCCACCCGTTCTGAATTTTTTTCCCGAAAATGCGCAGGATTTCGGGGGTATGTCTATTGACCAAAAATAATTGTAATTGACACCCGCAATCGAAAATAATTTTTCCAAAACGATTTGAAATTTTTTTTTCCATCGAAAAATGTCACATTTTCTCGAATTTTTTTCTAGAAAGTAGGTAGGATTTCGGGGATATGTCTATTGACCAAAAATAATTGTAATTGACCCCCGCAACCGAAAATAATTTTTTCAGAATTAATTAAAAATTTTTTTTTTCGTCGAAAAATTTAGGCACCTACACCCCATCGATTTTTCTTAAAAATTCGTTTTTCATTTTTAGTAATTTTGTTTGACGCTCTACAGAAAAGTTGTCTAATACTTTTCTGTAGGTACCCATGAGCTCTACTTGAGAAAAAAGTTTCACTGAAATATATTCACAATTGTACGAGTTATGGCTGTTTGAAAATTGGACCATTTTTATGGGGTTTTTCTCATTTTGCGGGGTCAAGGACCAACTTTTCGACTATTTTTGCGATTTGTACATATTCTCCACCAAAATACGCGTAATTTGCTTTTTTAAACATTAAAATCGTCCAATCCGTTCAGAAGTTATGACGTTTTAAAGATTCGCATGAAAATTCGGGCAGACATTTCTGGCCAGAAATTATATTTTCGGTAAGGAATTTTTTTCTCGAAACTGAGTAGAATTTCGGGTGTATGTCTGTTGACCAAAAATGCTTGCAATGGACCCCTGCAACTAAAAATAATTTTTCCAAAACGATTCGAAAATTTTCTTTTTCACCCAAAACTTTCAACACTTACTCGAATTTTTTTCTCGAATGTGGGTAGGATTTCGGAAGTATGTGTATTCACCAAAAATGATTGTAATTGACCCCCGCAACCGAAAATAATTTTTCCAGAACGATTTGAAAATTTTGAATTTAATTGTTAATAATTTTTTAACGAAGCCTCCATCAACAAATTGATATTCTTGATTTTCGTCTTATTTTAGCCTCTAGAATCCCTCATCCAAATTTTTCCCAAGAGTGGCCGAACACCCTCTATAAAAATTGTATTCCATTTTAGTGAGTTTTGTACATTTATTTAAACCTTGACAATTTTCATGCTTATCATCGCTGAATAGTATTAACAAAACCATGTATAGATATAGCAATTTTAAATAACCTTGTACCAAAATTTGATATTTAACGACGCTGACCAATTGGCAAAAATTTTAATAAATCGCCAACACTTCGGAGCAACCGTTTTGAAAGTGATTCCCGTCGAACGAGCTTTAAAAATGCGGTCAGTATATTATTCAAACGCGATTAAAAATAGTTGGACAAGGATCGTGTCGTCGCCAGTTTTCAATTAGAGCATACTCGGGCTTTTTAATCGTCCTCGCAAAGGGCCGCGTTCTAGAGCGAAATTCCTGAAACGGTTGAGCTGGTTCGACTTCAATGTATCCACACTGCAAAACCGTGCATTAAGGGATACTTTTGTTTTTTTTATGTTTGTTTTTCTTTCAAACCGCGGTCGCGCGTAAATTGTAGCATGAATTACGCCCAAGTCCGGTCGTATTCCCGTCGCTTCGGTTCTTCTTCTTCTCTCCCGTCGTGCCATATTTCCCTTTAAGCGTTTCACCGTACAACCAGACAGTTATAAACTCTGTTAGCTGGAAACTCCGCGAAAGACAGACGCGACACTGCTGGAACTCCATCGGCACGGTGCCCCGTCCGTCTTTTATGGCGAAGACGCGGCACGCTTCCACAAGGTAAACCTTGAATATCGTCGAAAGATCCCCGAGTATTCTCTGGAAGTTTATCCCGCGCGAGCAACGAACGACTTCGCCCGTCTCGAATATTAATTTTCGTCGCCGGAGCTATCTTATCGACCGATTAAATAAACGTACTTGTTAGAAAAGACACGTTCAACCTTTATTGACATTAAGAGGGATGGGTGATTGCTTTGGCGATCTCTTGTTTTTCATTTATTTTATAGTTTGGTTTCAAGATTGGTAATGATACTCGTTTAAAGTTTGTACTTCTTACTGTTAACAAGTAGGAGAATTTTTAAATGCTTCGTAAAAATTTATTAGTCTTTAATGATTTAGTATTTAAAGTTGATTCTACATGTTAGAAATGTGGATTATGAGTTCAAAAATAAATGTGGTTACATTATGAAATTTTACAATGAAATTATGAAGAAAGGTTCTTTTTTACTATTAACAGATAGGAAAATTTTAAAATGGTTCATAAAAATTTATTAGCCTTTAATAGATTTCGTTTTAGAAATAGGTGGAATGGATCAATTTTAAATTTGTATTCTAATCGATTATATGCTCGAAAATAACTATGGTTACATTATGAAATTTTACAATGAAATTCTAAAGAAAGGTTCTGTTTTACTATTAACAAATAGGAAAACTTTAAACTGCTTCATAAAAAATTATTAGCCTTTAATAGATTTCGTTTTAGAAATAAGTGGAATGGATCAAGTTTAAATTTTTATTTTAATCGATTGTTTGCTCGAAAATAAATGTGGTTAATACAGTGTCACATTATGAAATCTTATACTAGAATTATGAAGAAAGGTTCTATTTACTATTAATAATAGAAAAATTTTAAAATGCTTCATTAAAAATTATTAGCCTTTGATGATTTCGTTTTAGAAGTGGATGAAGTGTATCAATTTTAAATTTGTATTCTAATCGATTATATGCTCGAAAATAAATATGGTTAATACAGTGGTACATTATGAAATTTTACAATAAAATTATGAAGAAAGGTTCTAATTACTATTAACAAATAGGAAAATTTTAAAATGCTTCGTAAGAAATTATTAGTCTTTAATGGTTTCGATTTAGAAATAAGTGGAATGGATCAAGTTTAAATTTTAATTATAATCGATTGTTTGTTCGAAAATAAATGTGGTTAATACAGTGTCACATTATGAAATTTTACAATAAAATTATAAAGAAAGTTTCTGTTTTACTATTAACAAATAGGAAACTTTTAAAATGCTTCATAACAAATTATTACCCTTTAATGTATTTCGTTTTAGAAATAGGTGGAATGGATCAATTTTAAATTTGCATTCTAATCGACTATATGCTCGGAAATAAATATGGTTAATATAGCGTTACATTATGAAATTTTACAATAAAATTTTAAAGAAAGGTTCTGTTTTACTATTAATAAATGGGAAAATTTTAAAATGCTTCGTAAGAAATTATTAGCCTTTAATGTATTTCGTTTTAGAAATAGGTGGAATGGATCAATTTTAAATTTGTATTCTAATCGACTATATGCTCGAAAATAAATATGGTTAATACAGTGGTACATTATGAAATATTACAATAAAATTATAAAGAAAGTTTCTGTTTTACTATTAACAAATACGAAAATTTATAAATGCTACATAAAAAATTATTAGCCCTTAATGGATTTCGTTTTAAAAATACCTGGAATCAATTTTAAATTTTTATTCTAATCGACTATATGGTAGAAAATAAATGTGGTTAATATAGTGTTACGCCACGAAATTTCACAATAAAATTATGAAGAAAAGCTCCGTTATCATTACGTGAATTTAAGCATTTTAATATAATAAATTTATATTTTCGAAATTAAATTTTGTTAGTACAGAAATTTTAAACAGGAATTGTGTGAGTTGTGAATCGACAGACTGAAGGCCAGAGTGGCGGTATAAATCTTTGATGTAATCGCGAACAGAAACAAAGAAAACATGTGGAGTGATTTTCGAAAATTGAGTGAACAAAGAAAGTGTGAAAAGGAAAGAAAGAATGTCGAGCGACAAAAGAATCTGTCGAACGCGTCAGCCTAAAAGGTGAAGCGAATGAGAGCAGAGTTTTAAAAACTAATTCAATTTTATATCAATATGAATGATCCCTTTTCTATTTTATAGTGGTTAGTTAAAATAACATCTTTCTCGTTTTGAATATTAATTTTCGTCGCTTAACTATGTTTTTCTGAGATTAAATAAATTATTGAAAAATAAGATGAACGCTTTTGTTTGCTATCAGGTGAAATTCGATCTCTAGTGGAATTCATTTTTGAAATATGTGGAATATATAAATTTTAGTGCTTTATTATAATTGATCGTATCCTCGAAAATAAATGTAATTAGTACGGAGGAAGGCACACAATTAATTTTTACTATAATTGGGTGAAACTACTGGAATTTATGGACGTGATCAATCCGCTGTCTTGGAATTTGATTTAGGAACGATTCGAGTGTACTAATTCAAGCGTTTTAGTCTGTTTGAAAGCACATTTGAAAATAAATTTAGCCAATGTAGAATGTATGCTTGGGCACGAAGCATGAGAACAGTAAATAATCATAAATGTTTCTCTGGTCTCGAGAATTAATTTTCATCGATGGACTATTAGGAAATACAGATGTACAGAACATGCTCGTGGAATTTGACTAGAAATTTACAAAATCTATCAATTTGGTAAATGTATTCTACTATGCATAAGGGGTTAGGTAACTCTAGCGGTATGGAAAACAAGGCAATTTTTTAAGAGACTTTGCACTGTATTTAGGTATAACAAATATTAAAAAAACCCTTGACCATGTTTAAAAAATATTTATAATTAAGTCTACACAGCGCCATGTTCCCGAGCCACTTCATTTCTTGATGCCTAACTGGTGTGCAGGATTATGGTAAAATGGTTGTCGAAATATTCCATTAACTATGATAAAAGTCCTTAGCATTGACGATGAGACATTTCAATTTGTATAAAAATGAACAATATGGCAGATATTCGAAACCTAAAATCGAATTTTTATTACTAATATTTTGCAGAATTATTAGACAATTTTTTAAAAAACGGATCGTCAATGCTTAATAAATATAATAATAAAGATAACTGTAAATTTTCAAAGCAATTGATTAATTAGAACTGGAGTAATTCTGCGCACCGTTTTGTAGAACATAGTTCCGAGGAAAATGCATTTAAAGTTTGATATAAGCAGATATACGTCATTGTTTGAGGCTCTAAATTTTCAGCAAAAACATTGTTCCAACACTGGGACCTTTCGCGTAATGATTTTAAGGCTTCAAACTATTATTTAAGCCAAAAAACAAAATATCGAATTTTTCAAAATTTCAGAGTTACCTAATCCTTTAATTTCTCAAATAAAATGATCGAATGGAAATGTTCGAATCGCTGGAAAATCGAAGTAAAAATCGAAGGTAGAATGTTTTGAACCAATTAAAGTGAAATATTTTCCCGCGGTCGTATATTTCGTGGCAAAGATGGAAGAAAGTAGAGGAAGAGGGAATAGTATCGAGCAACACAGGAAGCGGCTTTCAGGCAGGTAGCAGCGACGCAACATCCGGTGTGGATAACGCCTAACAAAAGGGTATCCTTCCGTTCGCGTCGACGAAATAGATACCGGCTTTCATCGCGCAGTGGAAAGCAGATTTTTCGTGTAAAGAACGGTTCCTTGCTTCCTAGGGGCCGTCGTGCAACAATCCACGTCGACAAATCGAGCGAGAAGCGACGCGGGGGCGGAGGACGTCGAACAAAGCGGTTACAAAAGCGTCGAGAGCTTCGAAAATTCGTTATCTCGGTTTAATAGTGCGTTGGATTCGATTAAACAGTCCTTTTGGAACGCTTTGAGAAAGGCGAACGCCCATGAAATACGCTCTATATTTATCTTCGAAAGTGTATTTTTTGCGTTTCGTTTTACAGGAATTACGGGAAAGTGTTTTTAATCAATTTTTTTATTCGCGATAATTACCGTGCGAAAGGGAACGTGTAACGAAAATTAAATATAATGACACGAACGAAAGCGAGATTCCGGTTAAATTAATATTCATGTATGTATCTGAAAGCAATATCGGTTTGATAATGAAGCGCTTGGTTGTATTAAAGTACTGAATCCAACCGTTACGTGTAATTTTAATTACACGGTTCGATAAATTTTGTTTCACGTTATGTTAAAATTAAATCTGTATTCTTAATTAAGTACGAATCAAAAGTGGATTTTCCGTGCATAATGACCAGCGGAATATCATCGAAATGATCTCTGTCGTTGTCCCACGATATTTTATTTTATAATAAATGCTAAAAAAATTTGAATTCGTTATTTTTATTCGATGATCAACTAAGAAAGAGTTTGTCTTTCGTTGAAATTTTTGGATTAAGGTTTTTGCTTGTTTTGCCACGCTGATCGTTACGTAAAAGTCGTTCCAACCGATCCAGACAAATGGAAATAAATGGCGGAACGTTTCGAGACTCGCAGACGCGGAAAAGATTTCCAGCGCGTTTTAAAGCTGAACTCGAAGATGGATCGAACTTCGATAATAGATTTCCCAAACTCTAGAAAAGCATCTTCGCGTTACAGATTTCTTGGTGGTTCCTTTAATGTTTTTAATATTCACAAAAAATAGACTCTTGTTCGATTCCATTTAGATCACGACGATAAAATAGATAGTTCCATTTAAAAAAATATCTTAATGATTTAAGTGGGATATAAATTTATTTCTAATTCAAAAAGTTTTTCTAAATTACCGATCTTTCGAAGAATTTTTCTAAATCTGAATCACTGAATTATTATAAGAGTCATATTGTTAGTAATTTACGCCAGTTTGACGTCATTGGACGTTTCGACTATTCCAAGGCGATGAAGTAATTTGCCGATTAGATTAGCAGGTTTTTACTCGTTTTTCTGCAGTTGTACTTGAACATAATGTAAACGTCGTTCGAAAGTTGTGACTAATCTGACCTATATTTCGAAGTCTGGCAGCGTTCGATATTTCTGAAATGTCTGTTTGGCATAAATCTTTCCAAGTTTACATTCTCGTACGTCTCGCGAAATTCGTTCTGCCTCCATCGATACTCATATTTTCATACAATCTCTCTTCCGCTCAGAATATTAGATGTGGAAGCAATAGAAAGTTTTTTACGCTTCCAAATTTGTTTGGAATTATAAAAGAAACCAATCCACACAATATAAAAAATTTATTAAACATATAAACATATTTCATTCAATTTAACTTAATCTCTGTGTTTAGCGTACCTTATATTTCTATGTTAAGCGTATAAATTTTGTCATTTAATTTAACCTAATTCTATATCTAAATATGGTAAGGCATTGTGGTTGCTAATTACCCTAATGGGTTGATGCAACAGTAAAAATTATATAAAAAAAATAACAATCTCAAATCTACTAAATACACCGTACAATAATTTTTTTTAATGCAAAGCGTAGCTCTAAAATTCCTTAACAAAACTTGCCTGCAAATATTATACACCACAAACTAGAAATTACTTAAAATAATAATTTTAATAAGTTTCCTAGCATTAGTTTCCAACGTTGCATTAAATAGAAATAAAATATATTTTTGTTGGTGTTGGTAATTTAATTCATTTTGAATTATAAAGGAAACCAGTTCAAACAATATAAAAAAATAACAATCTCAAATCTACTAAATATACCGTACAATAATTTTTTTTAATGCAAAGCGTAGCTCTAAAATTCCTTAACAAAACTTGGCAGCAAATATTATACACCACAAACTAGAAATTACTTGAAATAATAATTTTAATAAGCTTCCTAGCATTACTTTCCAAAGTGGCATTAAATAGAAATAAAATATATTTTTGTTGGTGTTGGTAATTTAATTCATTTTGAATTATAAAAGAAACCAGTTCAAACAATATAAAAAAATAACAACCTCAAATCTACTAAATACACCGTAAAATAATTTTTTTTTAATGCAAAGCGTAGCTCTAAAATTCCTTAACAAAACTTGGCAGCAAATATTATACACCACAAACTAGAAATTACTTGAAATAATAATTTTAATAAGCTTCCTAGCATTACTTTCCAAAGTGGCATTGAATAGAAATAAAATATATTTTTATTGGTGTTGGTAATTTAATTCATTTTGAATTATAAAGGAAACCAGTTCAAACAATATAAAAAAATAACAACCTCAAATCTACTAAATACACCGTAAAATAGTTTTTTTTTAATGCAAAGCGTAGCTCTAAAATTCCTTAACAAAATCTTGCCTGCAAATATTATACACCACAAACTAGAAATTACTTGAAATAATAATTTTAATAAGCTTCCTAGCATTACTTTCCAACGTCGCATTAAATAGAAATAAAATATATTTTTGTTGGTGTTGGTAATTTAATTCATTTTGAATTATAAAGGAAACCAGTTCAAACAATATAAAAAAAATAACAATCTCAAATCTATTAAATATACCGTAAAATAATTTTTTTTTAATGCAAAGCGTAGCTCTAAAATTCCTTAACAAAACTTGGCAGCAAATATTATACACCACAAACTAGAAATTACTTGAAATAATAATTTTAATAAGCTTCCTAGCATTACTTTCCAAAGTGGCATTGAATAGAAATAAAATATATTTTTATTGGTGTTGGTAATTTAATTCATTTTGAATTATAAAAGAAACCAGTTCAAACAATATAAAAAAATAACAACCTCAAATCTACTAAATACACCGTAAAATAGTTTTTTTTTAATGCAAAGCGTAGCTCTAAAATTCCTTAACAAAACTTGCCAGCAAATATTATACACCACAAACTAGAAATTACTTGAAATAATAATTTTAATAAGTTTCCTAGCATTACATTCCAACGTCACATTAAATAGAAATAAAGTATATTTTATGTTGGTGTTGGTAATTTAATTCGTTTTGAATTATAAAGGAAACCAGTTCAAACAATATAAAAAAATAACAATCTCAAATCTACTAAATATACCGTAAAATAGTTTTTTTTTTAATGCAAAGCGTAGCTCTAAAATTCCTTAACAAAACTTGGCAGCAAATATTATACACCACAAACTAGAAATTACTTGAAATAATAATTTTAATAAGCTTCCTAGCATTACTTTCCAAAGTGGCATTGAATAAAAATAAAATATATTTTTATTGGTGTTGGTAATTTAATTCGTTTTGAATTATAAAGGAAACCAGTTAAAACAATATAAAAAAAATAACAATCTCAAATCTACTAAATATACCGTACAATAATTTTTTTTAATGCAAAGCGTAGCTCTAAAATTCCTTAACAAAACTTGGCAGCAAATATTATACATCACAAACTAGAAATTACTTGAAATAATAATTTTAATAAGCTTCCTAGCATTACTTTCCAACGTCGCATTAAATAGAAATAAAATATATTTTTGTTGGTGTTGGTAATGTAATTCGTTTTGAATTATAAAGGAAACCAGTTCAAACAATATAAAAAAATAACAATCTCAAATCTACTAAATATACCGTACAATAATTTCTTTTTAATGCAAAACGTAGCTCTAAAATTCCTTAACAAAATCTTGCCAGCAAATATTAGACACCACAAACTAGAAATTACTTGAAATAATTTTAATAAGCTTCCTAGTATTAGTTTCCAAGTTTTGTAATTTCATTTTAATTTCTTTCTGACGACAGAACCGGGTAGTACGCGTTTTCCGTGTCAGATAACGTCGCATTAAATAGAAATAAAGTATATTTTTGTTGGTGTTGGTAATTTAGTTTAACGTCCAGGTACGTTCTAGCGGCGTCGTTCCAGATTCCATTCAAGCGTAAAATATTTTTCACCGTTCGTATTTCTTTAGCGGCGTTTCGACTCTCGTCGCATTCACGTGGATTCGATGTAATTTAATTTGAACGGGCTCGGTCGAAAAAGGGGGAAAAAGAGTCGCGAAACGTTCTGACGGCGCTCTTTATGCATCTTTCTTTCATCGGTCGCCCACACCCTGCGCTACGTGATCAAGTGTGTAACGGCGAGATTTTATGACAATATCTGGGACAGGGTCGTTGAACTTTTCATAGCCGGGAGACTCTTTGATTCAGGGCCCTTATGATCCGCGGAGAATCAAATCGTGTTTAATTCTAAGAGACGAAGATTAAGGGGTTGAGCCACGATGACACCAAACGGACATGTTTTATTACGACAAATATAACTACAAAAACTGTGTTTAATTTTTTCGATTCTTTGCATCGGATTTTTTAAACGAAATTTAACATCGAAAATACACGATTTAGCTTCGATTGTTTGTAAAACATCGAAACTTCGTTTTCATTTCACAAGTTTATTTATTATTGACTTCTTTAGAGTCGAACAAAAAATCGGGAATAATTAAATAAGATGAATAATAAAACTCCCTTATGTGTATCTATTTATTTTCTTAATGATATCAAAATAATATACAATGTACTTTTATTAATCCATTTTGAAATTCGATGGCCCCTTTAAAACTGCCTCACAATTGATAACAGTTAATCGATTGTGCCCTAAAAAATTTCAATATAGTAAAATATAAAATTCTGAAGTGTGTCGAATTTTTAAAATGAAATTTACCACCGAAAATACACGAATTTTTTAATATTCGAAATTTTAGCTTGGAGTGTTTATAAATCTTCGTAACATTTGACAAGTTTATTTATTATTGACTTCTTTAAACTGGAACAAAGAATCTGGAATAATTAAATAAGACGAATAATAAAACTCTCTTATGTATATGCATTTATTTTCTTAATAATATCAAAATTATATACAATGTACTTTTATTAATCCATTGTAAAATGCCCCCTTTAAAACTGCCTTACAGTTATTAACAATTAATCGATTGTGCCCTAAAAAATTTCAATATAGTAAAAAATAAAATTCTGATGTATGTCAAATTTTTTAAATAAAATTTACCATCGAAAATACACGAATTAATATTCGAAATTTTAGTTTGGAAAAAAGACACCAATATAGTTTTTATTTCTAGATTATAAACGTCAATATAGTAAAAAATAAAATTCCAAAGTATGTCGAATTTTTAAAATGAAATTTGCCTTCAAAAATACGCCAAATTTTTAATATTCGAAATTTTTGCTTGGAATGTTTATAAAAACTTCGTAATGTTTGACAAGTTTATTTATTTACTGACTTCTTTACGAACGAACAAGAAATCTGCGATAATTAAATAAGATAAATAGTAAAACTCCCTTATGTATATGCATTTATTTTCTTAATAATATCAAAATAACATGCATTGTATTTTTATTAATCCATTTTAAAATGCCCCCTTTAAAACTGCCGTGTAATTAATAACAATTAATCGATTGTGCCCTAAAAAATTTCAATATAGTAAAAAATAAAATTCTGATGTGTGTCAAATTTATTAAATGAAATTTACCATCGAAAATACACAAATTTTTTAATATTCGAAATTTTAGTTTGGAAAAAAAACGTCAATATAGTTTTTATTTCTAGATTATAAACGTCAATATAGTAAAAAATAAAATTCTGAAGTGTGTCGAATTTTTAAAATGAAATTTACCATGTTAATTCACGAATTTTTTAATATTCGAAATTTTAGCTTGGAGTGCTTGTAAAACTTCGTAATGTTTGACAAGTTTATTTATTATTGACTTCTTTAAACTGGAACAAAAAATCTGGAATAATTAAATAAGATGAATAATAAAACTCCCTTATGTATATGCATTTATTTTCTTAATAATATCAAAATAACATGCATTGTGCTTTTATTAATCCATTTTAAAATGCCCCCTTTAAAACTGCCTTGAAATTAATGATAATTAATCGATTGTGCCCTAAAAAATTTTAATACAGTAAAAAACATAATTCTGATGTCTGTCAAATTTTTAAAATGAAATTTACCATCGAAAATACACGAATTTTTTAATATTCGAAATTTTAGTTTCAAGTGTTTATAAATCTTCGTAATGTTTGACAAGTTTATTTATTATTGACTTCTTTAGTCTGGAACAAAACATGGGGAATAATTAAATAAGATGAATAATAAAACTCTGTTATGTGTATGCATTTATTTTCTTAATAATATCAAAATAACATGCATTGTATTTTTATTAATCCATTTTAAAATGCCCCCTTTAAAACTGCCGTGTAATTAATAACAATTAATCGATTGTGCCCTAAAAAATTTCAATATAGTAAAAAATAAAATTCTGATGTGTGTCAAATTTTTTAAATGAAATTTACCATCGAAAATACACAAATTTTTTAATATTCGAAATTTTAGTTTGGAAAAAAAACGTCAATATAGTTTTTATTTCTAGATTATAAACGTCAATATAGTAAAAAATAAAATTCTGAAGTGTGTCGAATTTTTAAAATGAAATTTACCATGTTAATTCACGAATTTTTTAATATTCGAAATTTTAGCTTGGAGTGCTTGTAAAACTTCGTAATGTTTGACAAGTTTATTTAGTATTGACTTCTTTAAACTGGAACAAAAAATCTGGAATAATTAAATAAGATGAATAATAAAACTCCCTTATGTATATGCATTTATTTTCTTAATAATATCAAAATAACATGCATTGTGCTTTTATTAATCCATTTTAAAATGCCCCCTTTAAAACTGCCTTGAAATTAATAACAATTAATCGATTGTGCCCTAAAAAATTTTAATACAGTAAAAAACATAATTCTGATGTCTGTCAAATTTTTAAAATGAAATTTACCATCGAAAATACACGAATTTTTTAATATTCGAAATTTTAGTTTCAAGTGTTTATAAATCTTCGTAATGTTTGACAAGTTTATTTATTATTGACTTCTTTAGTCTGGAACAAAACATGGGGAATAATTAAATAAGATGAATAATAAAACTCTGTTATGTGTATGCATTTATTTTCTTAATAATATCAAAATAACATGCATCGTACTTTTATTAATCCATTTTAAAATGCCCCCTTTAAAACTGCCTTGAAATTAATAACAATTAATCGAGTGTGCCCTGAAAACGTCAATATAGTAAAAAACAAAATTCTAAAGTGGGGTTTCCTCGATCTTCGCTTGTTAACGTTCAGCAAACGCATCGACGACAATTATCCAATTACTCGTATCGCGGTTAAGCAATAAAGTCTGGGCAACAATGATTGCGTTCGGTCCGTATCGGGTAATTGAATAACACGATTAAATAAAGTTCTCAACCACGATGAAATTAACGAAAGCTCCTCGAATTATTTGCTACCGGCCGTTCGAAGTAGTTTGCTCATGTCGGAAAGTAACCAGCAAACGGTGTACGTAAACAATCGCCGTGATCTCGAGAGTTTAACGCGAGCAAATGAGACAGGACGAAATCACAAGTGCTCTGAAAGCATACTTTACGATACCATCTGGAATGGTAATCGGAGTTAATCGACGATCGTTAAGTTACTAATTAGACCGGTGTAATGAATACGTGGAAAATCCTTGGGAATGAGATTCCGGTCGAATTTTGGTATTCCAGTGGCAAAATTGAATAAATTATATACAGAGACTGGAGTGGGGACGGATTACCGGTTGCTACGGAGTAATTAAATTTGCCTGGAAAGGAACTGGACGCTTGACTTGGTACGAATCAGTGGCTCATAGTCGCTCTCGGGGCTGATGGAATTTAAAAATTGTGCAATATTATCTGTTACAACGTTCGTCGAGTCTAAATGGTGTCCTGGAATTAATTCAATAATGGAATACATTCAATAATGGAAGTGAAATATTACAAGCTTAAATTTAGAAAAATTAGCAAACAATGAAACGAAATATTTCTGCGACGATACTTTATTTATTTTTTATTTCTTGAACGCTTTCAAGATTATTTTAAGAGTAATCTTCTTTTTTTTTTTGAACAACCTATGTTTTACAAATTTTTATTGTATATGAAAAAAGAACGAACTCTATAAAATATTATTTTATCAAATATTATCTTACAAAGGTATTTAATAAAAATTTTTATTGTATATGAAAAAAGAACAAACTCTACGAAATATTTTTTTATCAAATATTATCTTACAAGGGTATTTATAAAAATTTTTATTCTACATGAAAAAAGAACGAACTCTACGAAATATTTTTTTATCAAATATTATCTTACAAAGGTATTTAATAAAAATTTTTATTATATATGAAAAAAGAACAAACTCTACGAAATATTTTTTTATCAAATATTATCTTACAAAGGTATTTAATAAAAATTTTTATTATATATGAAAAAAGAACAAACTCTACGAAATATTTTTTTACCAAATATTATCTTACAAGGGTATTTGATACGAATTTGTTTACCTATGAAACATTTTTGTTTTCCACGATTGAACGATGACAAATCAATATCAATTCTGTAGACAACGAAATGTTTTTCTTTTCCGTCGTACATTTTCCAAGGAGAAAGTCACGGGTGAAAACTTTTGCGCAAATTCTTCCCGGCGTTTTGCCAGTTTTTTCTCCGCCGGTGTTTCTATATGGCCAGTTTACGAAACGTACGAGCCAGCGGAGAACTCAATGTCCCGAGCAAATGTTATTCGACCGTGTTAATTTCATTACACCGATTCCGCGTTATTCGCTTAATCGTAAAACGAAACGCGCGTCCCTTTGTTGCGCCCGGGATACTTTCCACCGATTGTTTCAGCGTCTGGCGTTGCATAATCCGCGTATTATTGTTACGCAATCGAACACCTGCGCTCGTACGACGAAGATGGAACGATTTTTCGCGCGTTCAGCGACGAATCCATTCCTGACAGGAAACGTTATTTCCGCGTTGGGCGTAATCGAGTGAAATTGTTAACAATTGGAACCCAATTAGCGGACGTCCTATTGTTCCCGGGTGGTTGCAGTATTCCTTAATTAATTATTTTTCGATCCGAAAACTTGTCTTCGTCGATTTTCGAAATTTTTGATACTTTCGAAAACTATCATTTTTCCAGATCTTTATAATTCAAATTTATATGGTTAAATAAATAATATTTTAGTTTATATTATAATGTTTATATTTGTCTGTGGTCATAGAAATTATAGATATTTGGATAGCAGGTTGGATAATAAATTTCGTTTTGTTACTTTCAAATTAAAATGATTAATTAAATAATGTCTTAATATATTATAGTATCATCATAGAAATTTTATAATAATAAATTAATAAATTTCGTTTTGTTACTTTCAAATTAATATGGTGAATTAAATAATATCTTCATATACTATAATATGATCATAGAAATTTTATAATAATAAATTAATAAATTTCGTTTTCTTATTTTGAAATTAATATGGTTAATTAAATAATATCTTCATATATTATAGTATTATCATAGAAATTTTATAATAACAAATTAGTAAATTTCGTTTTGTTACTTTTAAATTGAAATGGTTAATTACATAATATCTTAGTATATTATAGTATTAACATAGAAATTTTATAATAATAAATTAATAAATTTCGTTTTCTTATTTTGAAATTAATATGGTTAATTAAATAATATCTTCATATATTATAGTATTATCATAGAAATTTTATAATAATAAATTAGTAAATTTCGTTTTGTTACTTTTAAATTGAAATGGTTAATTACATAATATCTTAGTATATTATAGTATTAACATAGAAATTTTATGATAATAAATTAATAAATTTCGTTTTGTTACTTTCAAATTAAAATGGTTAATTACATAATATCTTAGTATATTATAGTATTAACATAGAAATTTTATGATAATAAATTAATAAATTTCGTTTTCTTATTTTGAAATTAATATGGTTAATTAAATAATATCTTCATATATTATAGTATTAACACAGAAATTTTATAATAATAAATTAATAAATTTCATTTTGTTACTTTCAAATTAATATGGTTAATTAAATATTATTTTAACATATTATAGTATCATCATAGAAATTTTATCACAAATTAATAAATTTCGTTTTGTTATTTGGAAATTAATATGGTTAATTGAATAATATTTTAATATATTGTAGTATCATCATAGAAATTTGATCACAAATTAATAAATTTCGTTTTATTATTTGGAAATTAATATGGTTCATTAAATAATATCTTAATATATTATAGCATCATCATAGAAATTTTATAATAATAAATTATTAAATTTCATTTTGTTACTTTCAAATTAATAATGTTTAAGTAAATAATATCTTAATATATTATAGTATCATCATAGAAAATAATAATAAATTAATAAATTTCATTTTGTTACTTTCAAATTAATATGGTTAATTAAATAACATCTTGATATATTATAGTATCATTATAGAAATTGTATAACAAATTAATAAATTTCGTTTTGTTACTTTGAAATTAATATATTTAATTAAATAATATTTTAATATATATTACAATATGATCATAGAAATTTTATTGTTTATTTTAATATAATTTAGAGGATACAATGAAGGTTTAATAGCAGTTTTTAAACGCGTCCACGTGATTTATGAGCCGATAGGCAGTAATAAGGTACTTAATAGGAGTTTGTATGGGCGTGTACGATGCTGAGAATTGTTGCACCAACGCACGTGCGTGGCTTACACGCTCGTACATACTTTACTACGCCTCCATCGACAAATTAATGGCGACGAGGAATATTAGGTTGGACAGGAAATGAAATTACGAGACTTCCTGTTGTCTCCTGTCGTTGTGTTTACAAGGAATTCACAGATGTAGATGCAACTGACTCGTTCATGGCAAAACCTGCGCGACCGAAGACTCGCGATTAAAGAGACTGCTTGTTACACTCGCCGGAAATTGAGACTTGATTTGTCGTAATTGCGACGAACGATCCGCTACGAGGAACGTCTCCAAGATTTACTCGTCTTATACTCCGTGCAATAACAACGAAGTTTGCATTATTAACCAGTTAACTGTGTTTGACGACTATATCCGTCATAGAGATATGGCAGAATTTTGTGTCATGACGATTATATCCGTCATGCGTAAGATTTTCTTACAATTTGATATTTAAATTGTAATTCTAGCGAAAACTAAATTATATTCGTAAATTTTAATGTGTTTAAAACGTTTAGAGGTCAAGACGAAATGAAACAAACAAATGAAAATTATAAATAATTCGAGTTGGATTCATAACTTTCTGAGAGCTAACTCGCAAGCAGTAACACTGGATCTTTAAATATCCTGATTTTTATCTTGATATATTAAAACCAAAAATAAAACAAAGTATATTAGATTCTCCATCTGCGGTGATTTTTAACTTCTACAGGGTGTTCAGTCATCCCTGGGAAATATTTTAATGGGAGATTCTAGAGGCCAAAATAAGACGAAAATCAAGAATACCAATTTGTTGGTGGAGGCTTCGTTAAAAAATTATTAACAATTAAATTCAAAAATTTCAAATCGCTCTGGAAAAATTATTTTCGGTTGCAAGGGTCAATTACAATCATTTTTGGTCATGAGTCATACCATCGAAATCCTACCCACTTTCGAGAAAAAAATTCGAGTAGGTGCTGAAAGTTTTGGGTAAAAAAAAAAGACTTTCGAATCGTCTTGGAAAAATTATTTTTAGTTGCAGGGGTCAATTGCAAGCATTTTTGGTAAACAGACATACCCCCGAAATCCTACTCAGTTTCGAGAAAAAAATTCCTTACCGAAAATATAATTTCTGGCCAGAAATGTCTGTTCGAATTTTCATGCGAATCTTTAAAACGTCATAACTTCTGAACGGATTGGACGATTTTAATGTTTAAAAAAGCAAACTACGCGTATTTTGATGGAGAATATGTACAAATCGCAAAAATATTCGAAAAGTTGGTCCTTGACCCCGCAAAATGAGAAAAACCCCGTACAAATGGTCCACTTTTCAAACAGCCATAACTCCTACAATTGTGAATATATTTCAATGAAACTTTTTTCTGAAGCAGATCTCATGGGCACCTACAAAAAAGTATTAAACAACTTTTCTGTAGGGCGTCAAACAAAATTACTATAAATCAAAAACGAATTTTTAAGAAAAATCGATAGTACGTAGGTGCCTAAATTTTTTGACAAAATTAAAAAATTTCAAATCGTTTTGGAAAAATTATTTTTGGTTTCGGGGGTCAATTATAAGCATTTTTGGTTAAGAGACATACCTTCAAAATTCGACGTGTTTTCGAGAAAAAAATTCAGGAAGGTGGACAAATTTTTTGGCTAAAAAAAAAATTTCAAATCGTTCTAAAAAAATTATTTTCAGTTGCAGGGGTGAATTACAATCATTTTTGGTCATTAGACATATCTCCGAATTTATACAAACTTTCGAGAAAAAAATTCTTTACTGAAAATCTAATGTGAGGCCAAGAAATGCTTCCCCGAATTTCCATACGAATCTTTGAAACGTCATAACTTCTGAACGGATTGGACGATTTTAATGTTTAAAAAAGCAAACTACGCGTATTTTGATGGAGAATATGTACAAATCGCAAAAATATTCGAAAAGTTGGTCCTTGACCCCGTAATGTGAGAAAAACCCCATAAAAATGGTCCACTTTTCAAACAGCCATAACTCCTACAATTGTGAATATATTTCAATGAAACTTTTTTCTGAAGTAGAGCTCATGGGTACCTACAAAAAAGTATTAGACAACATTTCTGTAGGGCGTCAAACAAAATTACTAAAAATGAAAAAGGAATTTTTTAGAAAAATCGACAGGGGGTAGTGCCTAAATTTTTCGACGAAAAAAAAAATTTTTAATTAATTCTGAAAAAATTATTTTCGTTTGCGGGGGTCAATTACAATCATTTTTGGTCATTACACATAATCCGAAATCCTACGAACTTTCGAGAAAAAAATTCCTTACCGAAAATTTAATTGCCTAAATTTTTCGACGAAAAAAAAAAATTTCAAATCGTTCTGGAAAAATTACTTTTAGTTGCGGGAGACAATTACAATCATTTTGTGTGAATAGACATACCCCTGAAATCCTACCCATTTTCTAAAAAAAAATTCGAGGAAATCTGAAATTTTTCAATGGAAAAAAAAAATTTCATATCGTTTTGAAAAAATTATTTTCAGTTGCGGGGGTCAATTTTTTTTCTAAGTTTTCCGTACATTATGTATAAATATATGTTCATGTCGAGCGACTGTGTAAATATTACTAATAAAATTGTTCATTTTCTATAATAAAGTCGTCTTTTTGACCCCATATTTCAACAGCGCCACTTACTCTGTGTTCGACGACTATACCCGCCATCGCTTGATTATCGCGACACACACTGGTGGGCGCTTTGCAAAGAGATCGCCACAGTTAACTGGTTAAGTGTCTGGAATATTGTTTAGTTTTGTGTTAATTTGACTAATTTGCTAATTTGAAATTTTAGAATTATACAGCGTTCAAACAATAGTCATTATTAACTGCTAGTCTCCGACGGGTTCAGCCACTTCCAAAGATTTGTGGATTCCGCTTCGAAGGCGAGTATTTTCGAGTTTTTCGGTCGAAACCCGTAAATCCTTGGCGCATACTCGACCCTGTTTTCGGGAGGACATAAATCGCGGATCGTAATTCCTACGGTAAAGCTCTGCCTTCGCGATAAGTTCGCGTCGACCTCGATAAATCAACTTTACGAGCGAACGGGCGCGTTTTCACCGGAAGTGTCGCTCGGACCGTTGTTGCGTAAGACGGTTCTGGCGACTGGAATCTTCCCCCGTTTGGGGGAAAAACAAATTTCAAATAATGCAGGACCCTGCGACACTCGTTCACGAACTCGTATTTTTGTTTATATTCTTGCAAAAGACTAACCATACGTCGAACAACAAATTAAGCTTCAGAACTATCTGTGTTTAGAAAATATTTGTTTACTCATTTTTCATGTAAAAAAATTATTTTAAATTACAAAAGATTTTACTTTGAAATTTTTCAGAAGATATGTTAAAAGATTCAAGAGATACGGATTTATGTTTTTAATGTATCTTGGTCTTTGGAATGAAGATGGAGAACCGAGAAGGATAGGAAGTAATAATTTTTCACCATCGAGGCAACGCGAAAAGCCTCGGTTTTCTCCTTTAATCATGGGCGCAGTCTCTGGGCGATTTCTCAGCTTCGGTTCATCGTTAAAAGCTACTTCGAGCCAGCGTCTCGGATCTTCTCTATTTTAAGCATCGCTATATCTTTTACGAAATGTCGGCGCGAATAGTCCGTGGCGAGGCAACCTTTAATCCTCGTCAGAATCTCAAATCCGGCCTTTGAACTCGAAATTCACCGGACCACGCTTTCCCCCCGCGAAGATTTAAACTGGAATTAAACTATCCCATTTATGAGTGTCTTTCCATTCCTCAGACAGCGATTATTTAGATAATTTTTCAGTAATCAAAATGTTGAACAAGAAGGTTTCATTCTCATTATTTTAGTAAATACTTTCTTCGTTAGTTAATATATTATTTAATAGATATTGTCATATTGCGAAGATTGTCAACTTCAGATATTTATTACAGGGTCTCTTCAAGATCTTTTCTAAGATTTTACTTAAACTTATACGGGGTGTTCGGCCACCCCTGAGAAAAATTTTAATAGGGGATTCTAGAGGCCAAAATAAGACGAAAATCAAGAATATCAATTTCTTGACAGAGGCTTCGTTAAAAAGTTATTAAAAAATTTCAAATCATTCTGAAAAAATTATTTTTGGTTGTGGGGCTTAATTACAATCATTTTTGGTGGATACACATACCCCTGAAATCCTACCCACTTTCGAGAAAAAAATTCGAGTAGGTACTGACATTTATAGATGAAATTAAAAAGTATCAAATCATACTAAAAAAATTATATGTAGTTACAGGGGTCAATTACAAGCATTTTTGACGAATAGACATACCCCGAAATCCTACGCACTTTCAAGAAAAAAATTCTTTACCGAAAATCTAATTTGAGTCCCAGAAATGCTTCCCTGAAATTTCATGTGTATCTTTAAAACGTCGTAACTTCTGAACGGATTGAAGGATTTTAATGTTTAAAAAAGCAATCAACGCGTGTTTAAGTAGAGAATATGTAGAAATTCTAAAAATATTGGAAAAATTGCTCCTTGATCCCGTAAAATGTGAAAAACCCCATAAAAATAGCCCAATTTCCAAACAGCCGTAACTCCTACAATAGTGAATATATTTCAATGAAACTTTTTTCTGAAGTAGAGCCCATGAGTACCTAGAGAAAAGTATTAGACAACTTTTCTGTAGGGTGTCAAACAAAATTATTAAAAACTAAAAACGAATATTTAAGAAAAATTGACGAGGGGTAGGTGCCCAAATTTTTCAGCGAAAAAAAAAGATCTCAAATCGTTCTGGAAAAATTATTTTCGGTTTGGAGGGTCAATTACAATCATTCTTGGTGAATAGACATACCCTCAAATTCCTACCCATTTTGGAGAAAAAAATTCGAGAAAGTGTAAAATTTTTCGACAGAAATAAAAAAATTTCAAATCGTTCTGAAAAAATTATTTTCGATTGCGAAGGTCAATTACAATCATTTTTGGTGAATAGACATACCCCCGAAATTTTGCATTTTCGAGAAAAAAATTCAGTACGGTCGGAATTTTCAACGTTAATAACTTTTTAACGAAGCCTCCATCAACAAATTGGTATTCTTGATTTTCGTCTTATTTTGGCTTGTAGAATCCTCCATTAAAATTTTTCCCAGGGTTGGCCGAACACCCTGTATATAAATATAAGATCAATAATAATAAAAATTTGTTGATACATAAATTTAATTCAAATAATAAAATTGAAACTGAAAATCTTGTAGAAATAATTCTTAATATTTAAGAATTTCTTCGTTAGTTAATATATTATTTAATAGATATTGTCATTTTGTGAAGATTGTCAACTTCAGATATTTATTACAGAGTCTCTTCAAGATCTTTTCTAAGAGTTTACTTAAACTTATATATACTAAAATGTAAGATCAATAATAATAAAAATTTGTCGATACATAAATTTAATCCAAATAATAAAATTGAAATTTAAAATCTTGTGGAAATAATTCTTAATATTTAGGAATTTCTTTGTTAGTTAATATATTATTTAATAGATATTGTCACTTTGCGAAGATTGTCAACTTCAAATATTTATTACAGAGTCTCTTCAAGATCTTTTCTAAGAGTTTACTTAAACTTATATATACTAAATATAAGATCAATAATAATATAAATTTGTCGATACATAAATTTAATTCAAATAATAAAAGTGAGACTGAGAATCTTGTAGAAATAATTCTTAATATTTGATTTCTTAGAGACAGTGTTTCTTCTTTGCCTTGAAGCAAATGCTAAACGTATTAAGGCTTTTTAAAGCTTCAAGCAATTCTAACCTTCCAATGTTAATTAACTCCTAGCCACTACAATGACTAGTCTGACTCATCAAGAAGTCCAGTATATTAAAATTTACACGTCTGCAAGGTATTCGTGAAAGAAATTATTCCTCTTTGTGAACATTCCACGAAAAAATTTGAATAAAATTAAATATACGGTTGAGGAATGTCTTCGTAATCAGTCTAAGAACGCGCATTAAAAATACTAAAACTTTAGACGCGTGCAGTTCCAAAACTACTAGTGTTTTATCCATTATTGGACCATCATTGGAAGCGGCAAGGCTTCCCCTTTAAAATGGCTTTTGGTTTTTGTCGTTTCGACTTTCCGTTTTCGAGATATTGTAATTTATATAAAAGGTAATTTTAAAAATTCCGCTCTCCGCCTTAGAAAAGTCGATCAACGCGCATTAAAAATACTAAAACTTTAGACGCGTGCAGTTTCAAAACTACTAGTGTTTTATTAATAATTGAGGCACTGTTAGCGGCAGCAAGGCCTCCCCTTTAAAACGGCTTTTTGTTTTTGTCGTTCCGACTTCCCGTTTTCGAGATATCGTAATTTATGTAAATAGGTAATTTAAAAAGAAATTCTCTTATGGCGCTTCCCGTGTTAAAACGGACTACCAACGCGCATTGAAATTACTAAAACTTTAATTACTTGCAGTTTCGAAATTATTAGTATTTTCTCCATTATTGCGCCATTGTTAGCGGCGGCAAAGCTTCCTCTTTAAAATGGCTTTTGGTTTTTGTCGATTGGACTTTCCATTTTCGAGATATCGTAATTTATGTAATAGGTAATTTTTCTTAATTTGACTATCTCTGTCTTCGTCTGACGCGTCGCGTCGTACCTCCTTGTCGCACGTGAGTCGAGACCGAGTGACCTAGTTTCGGGCGTAGTATTTCCAAGAATTTACTACGCACTGTTTACTATTGTCACGCGCGCGAGTTCATTGATCTCAATGAAACGTAAACAAACGCTTCGGACCCTCGTATCTCCGAAACTAGTCACCGCATCGACTTGAAACTAAAATCGCTATATCTCCGGAACTAATTACGCTATCGACTCGTACAAACGCTCGTTTTAAAGGGCATTTCATCCTCTATCCAATGAACGTAACTACTTTAATAGTTTATTTTGTCTTCTATGTTTATTTTGATATTTACTTTGACGCAATCGACTTGAAACTAAAATCCTCATATCTCCGGAACTAATTATGCTATCGACTTGTACGAGCGCTCGTTTTAAAGGGCATTTCATCCTCTATCCAATGACTATACAAACTACTATATTTTATGCTATATTCTATGTTTATTTTGACCTTTACTTTGACGCTATATACTTAAGGAAGTTTCAACAATTCCTATTGACTATACTACGTTTTTTCCTCCTCTCGAAAGATCGCAAAGTGCGCGTAGGTAGCAATAGCTGGAGAATATGCGCAATTGGTATAAAGGAAACAAGATTCTTGCATTCTGGGCGAGTAATTAATTCAAGGAAACGATCGGAGCTCGCACGGTGCACTATTTAAGCAAAATTATGCGTGCCCGTTAGTATGTGTTGCCGCAACCTTGAATGTTCTTTGGAAAATGCTTAGAATGTTTTAAATGTATTTGTAAATGCATCGTACGATAAAATGGTCTTCGTGATTTTAGCCACGATTTCCAGATTTTCAACTGTGGAATTATGGAAGAGTGCAGTTAAAATAATTGCGTTTCATAGAACATCAATGTATTATTTTTTTTCCTCTTTAATGTATAGTATTTAAAATCGCATCAACTGCAAAGTTATTAACGACTGTGCAATAAGGCAGGAAGCAGTACGGATTGTTTAAGAAATATGAGCAAGTCAGTTTTGTGTGTTTTGACCTTATTCACGTTATTATGATTCGTTAATGTATTTTTGTATGATTTATTACTAAATGTTCAGATACAAAATTATATAATATTACATACATGTAAGAGTTATATAATTTAATAGAAAATAGAATGTTTTAACACGCGATAATTAATGTAGTTCATAGAATTGTCTTGACTAACTTTGCATACCTAAAATATAATATAAAATTATAGAATTTTTAGCCAAAAGACTCATCTTTCTAGCCAGTCAGTATTTCTTTGATATCAATTATAACCTTTTCAATCACTGTAGGTCCTCTTCAGTAAAAATTGTACAATTTAATAAAATTTAAAGAGGGTCCGTAGTGGCGTCGAAAATATCGAATAAATGCTCACTGAACAGAAGCGTGTTTGTTTCAAATTAGTAAATGGTATTCTACAACGAATAATAGTAATAGCTTCTATTTCCACCGAATAGCTAAAAATAATGTTCGCGGATGGGATTCGAATTTAGCGATTAGAATGTTTAAAAAAAGGGTAACGGTAAAGGTAATATCATGCAAAGAAATGATTAATAGCATCACCGTCATGAAAACGCATATTACGAGCGAAAAGACGGATCTTCTCTCGCATCATGAACATCATTCAAGAGCATTCTTCGTAGCTCCTTGCAGCAGACTGCATGCATTTTGCAAGACCTTTACAGATTTCCCCATCCATCAACCATGTATCAATTATACAACATATTGGTAGACCTTTCGACATGTTGGATATCATACTGAACGTTAAAGCCATTAAGTAGATGGTTCTCCAATTTATTTTTTTTTGCAACTTAAATCTGCTGAACAATTGCTCGTTAGTTCGATAATAATTAATATTAACCTACATTCACATTTTTCCATTAACGACGTGAACGTGTTTGAAAACGTTATGGAAAGCTTTGTAATATAATAATACAATTAAAAAATGTTAATTTACAGAAATTCAAGTGGAAGAAGTACAGACGTTTAATGTGTAATATTTTGACACGTTATGATTAAGTGGACGCAATTTTTTGGAGATTTATGTTCCAATTCCTTCTTTCGATAAGAATCGAAGGGAGCCTACACACTAGGCTTGAAATATCGAGATTTAATAATAGAGAAAAACTTTGTATGAAACCAGTTTTACTGCTCCCAGTGCCAACAATCATTCATCACCAATAATAATTTCTGCTTTATACTTTGTAACGGACTGATGACTGTAATAAGTCTTGTTAAATTAAGGGGTTGCTGTAATGACAGTTAATTATTACCAAACTAATGAGCAGTTGTTCTGTAGATTTATGCTGCTCAAAGTAATTGGAGAACCATCTATTCAACGACTTTATCGTACAGTACGGCGTACAATATATCAAAAGGCCTACCAACATTTTATATTACAAGTTATACATTCGGTAAAAATATTAGAATATATTTACAATATCAAATTTCTGGACGATCGTGGAATACATAAAGTGCATTTGTTTATACATTTTATACAGCGTTTTTATTGAATATCTAGCATTTTTAAAAAGTTTCTAATCTACCAACAGAGAAATTTTCTAAAATTTTATTCGAATAATAGATAATTTAATTCCATGAATCGAGTAACATTTAATTTCACTAATAGAAATTGTATCGTTTACAATTTTGCTCAGTTCTATTGACTATATAAAATATACAAATTAATATGCAATAATATTTTCCTTTATTCTGAAATTTTATTAGATTTCCTCGCCTACAAACGTTATTATCTAAGCGTTTACGACAGGATATATTTACAGACTTCTTCATAGTTTGTCTTCTTTTAAAATTCTTATTACGAGATTATTGAAAAATAAATGAAAGCATTTAAAACTCGCGAATCGAGGATATTGCCTCAGTTATTGACAGTTATTTCCTGGAAACGGCGCCCGTTAATATTTATTATTATTCACCTCCTGTCAGCGTCAGTTCGCAACGCTGCTGAAAATTTACGACAATTTATTGCAAGGTGTAAGAAGCACTTTCGCGTACGATAAAATCGGGGATTACCGACGCAGGGATAAAATCAGGAGCACATTATTCACGGTCGTTCAACGAGAAACACCGGTCTTCTCGGCGATCGTAAAATCATGATCTCGCTATACGTCGAAGGGAACACACGAGGCTCGTATTTTTCCAACACATCCGTTGGACATCGACGAATCCCGTAAAACATCCTAAGAAAAACAGAATTTCACGGATATTTCATTAATTTTTATTTTGTTTGCAATCGTAAAATACTATAGAATCGTAAATCGTTTTGGACAACTTTTAAAACCTTTATTATTAAAATTGATTTACTTCTGTAGTAGAATTCTGACACAAATTGTATTTAATCTTCAAATATTTCACACTTTTTCTCCGTTGCTCGATTAAGTGAAAATTATTATTTTCTGTAATCGATGTTCTCTTTATTCGATTTGGGGGTTGTTTTGAGTCATGAAAATTATTTTTAATAGTTTTTATTTTACTAGAATTTTATTACAAGGTAAAATTTGCCAAAATGGAATAATATAATACTAATACTAGTATAACATAGTATTATTTTCAAGATAAAATTTATAGTAAAATCGTAAATCGTTTACAACAACTTTTAAAACCTTTATTATTAAAATTGATTTACTTCTGTAGTAGAATTCTAACACAAATTGTATTTAATCTTCAAATGCTTTATACTTTTTCACCGTTGCTCGATTAAGTGAAAATTATTATTTTCTATAATCGATGTTCTATTTGTTCGATTTGGGGGATGTTTTGAATCATAAAAACTAATTTTAATAGTTTTTATTTTACTAAAATTTTGTTACGAGGTAAAATTGTTTAAATAGAATAATATAATACTAACAATAGTATAACTCAGTATTATTCTGAAGATAAAATTTCCAGTAAAATCGTAAATCGTTTACAACAAATTTTAAAACCATTATTATTAAAATTGATCTACTTATGTTAGTAGAATTGCAACGCAAATTGTATTTAATCTTCAAATGTTTTACACTTTTTCTTCGTTATCGATTAAATGAAAATTATTATTTTCTATAATCGATGTTCTATTCGTTCGATTTGGGAGGTGTTTAGAGTCATAAAAATGAATTTTAATAGTTTTTATTCTACTAAAATTTTGTTACAAGGTAAAATTGCCAAAATAAAATAATAGAATACTAATAATAGTACAACACAGTATTAGTTTCAAGACAAAATTTCCAGTAAAATCGTAAATCGTTTTGGACAAATTTTAAAACCTTTATTATTAAAATTGATTTACTTCTGTAGTAGAATTCTAACACAAATTGTATTTAATCTTCAAATATTTTACACTTTTTCTCCGTTGCTCGATTAAGTGAAAATTATTATTTTCTATAATCGATGTTCTGTTCGTTCGATTTGGGGGATGTTTTAAGTCATAAAAATTAATTTTAATAGTTTCTATTTTACTATAATTTCGTTACAAGATAACATTGCCAAAATAGAATAAAAGAATACTAATAATAGTATAACAGTGTATTATTCTGAAGATAAAATTTACGTATAAAATCTTTCTATATAGAATATTTTTTCACGGAATAAAATTTTGTTTCTTTCAAAGGCGTACGCTTTTATCGTAGATCTATAGTTTCTTCTAGGATTCTCTCTGTGATACTGTCGTAGAAGCAACGAAGATTAGAGCAGCAACATGGCCACGATCGTAACTTCACGTGGACACAGCGAACAGTCGCGATTACAGCAATTAGCTCACGTGTCGATTCGCTCTGAATTGCCGCGACTAACGAACTCGCCGCGTCGCATTAATTAATTCCACGAAATTTATCTGGCTTTTCTCTTCGCCGATTCATCGACGCGAAACTGAGACACGATCTGGATAGACTTCTTTATTTTATTAATCTTTTTAACGCGTGTAATTCTGTAATTTATTGTCTCAAAACAAAATTTCAATTCAGCGAAAATTAATTTATAATAGAGAATTATATTCAAAATTAAATATTTCCCAACCGCAATATTTAATCAGAAATAAATTTTTTCTATCATTTAGTAATTTTTTTATGTGAATATTTTATTTAATTGAACTATAGAAATAAACAGAGATTGACAAAGTATTATACTAGATTTGGTTGTCTCGAAATAAAATACAATTTACTATATAGGACTAAAATAGTAAAAATTAAGAGAAGTTGCTAAATTACAGAATTATCCTTGTACATACGAGATATGTAAAATAATTTGTTAATTACGCAAAAGACGCAAGGTTCGGGTAATCTAATCAATTCCAGCTTATTTTATAAAACACATATAGTGAAACTGTGGTCGATTAGCGAAAAAAAATTAATTTGAATAAAGTTAACAGTAAAATTGTGTAATAAACTAATAATAGCTGCTAACAGCACGATTAATTCTCAGATTTTGATCTAGTTCATAATAGTAATTTACTGCGTTGTAAATATACTTTTTAAACGCGTACGAATCACTTTGATACTCCACGGTAATAAAAGAAACCTATTTTACGCTTTCCACCATTTTTTGCCTATTCCAAAGTCATTGCGTATCTTCTCTTTGTCGTTAACATCGTATCGTTTCGATATCGTAAATATTGCTCGAACTGGATGTAATTGCTCTGTTACGATATGCACCCTTAACGATCCGTGATCTTGTTTCTACCGAAATAATTAACGAACCAGCCTTCCATCATCGAGGAAACGGCGGAAAACTCGACGGATAAATATAATAACGGTTCCTGTATCCGATAAGATTTACGGTGGGTTAACGACGCGTGATCGTACGGGATATTTCTATAAAGAAATCGATAACTTCTGCTGTGTTCCCCGCGAGACGTCGCATTCTGTGCTTGGCAGTGGAAATTTATCAGCGTGCAATTACGATGTGGACAATTAATCATGGAGCTTCAATAGTGTTGTAAAATTCCTAGTAAATCAAGAATGTGGAAATTACTTCGCGATTAAAACGGACTCCACAGCCTCAAGTATTCGAAAAATCTTCGTGTTTAAAGAGCCTTCAAAATTTTGAAAATTTCTAATACTATAATTATCTTATTTATTTCTAAGTGAAGGAGACACATTTTTTCGTCAATGTTGTTCAATAGAAACAGAGATATGTATGTACTGTACAGGGTGTTCGGCCACCCCTGGGAAAAATTTTAATGGGGGATTCTAGAGGCCAAAATAAGACGAAAATCAAGAATATCAATTTCTTGACTGAGGCTTCGTTAAAAAGTTATTAAAAAATTTCACACCATTCTGAAAAAATTATTTTTGGTTGCGGGGGTCATTTACAATCATTTTTGGTGAATACACATACCCCCGAAATCCTACCCACTTTCGAAAAAAAAATTCGAGTAGGTATTGACATTTTTAGACGAAATTAAAAAATGTCAAATCATACTAAAAAATTATATGTAGTTACAGGGGGCAATTACAATTATTTTTGGTCATTATACATACCCCCGAAATCCCATGCATTTTCGAGAAAAAAATTGTTTACCGAAAATATAATTTCTGGCCAGAAATGTCTGCCCGAATTTTCATGCGAATCTTTAAAACGTCATAACTTCTGAATGGATTGGACGATTTTAATGTTTAAAAAAGCAAACGATGCGTATTTTAGTGTAGAATATGTAGGAATTCTAAAAATATTCGAAAACTTGTTCCTTGACCCCCTAAAATGAGAAAAACCCCATAAAAGTGGTCTAATTTTCAAACGACCATAACTCCTACAGTAGTGAATATATTTCAATGAAACTTTTTCCTGAAGTAGAGCTCATGGGTATCTATAAAAAAGTATTAGACAAAATTTCCGTAACGTGTCAATCAAATTTATTAAAAATGAAAAACGAAGTTTTAAGAAAAATCAACAGAGGGTAGCTGTTGAAATTTTTCGACAAAATTAAAAAATTTCAAATTGTTTGAGTAAAATTATTCTTGATTGCGGGGTCCATTATAATCATTTTTGGCCAACAGACATACCTCCGAAATCCTACGTACTTTCACGAAAAAAATTCTTTACCAAAAATCGGATTTGAGGCCAGAAATGCTTCCCTGAAATTTCATGCGAATCTTTAAAATGTCATAACTCCTGAACGGATTGGAGGATTTTAAAGTTTCAAAAGGCAAACAACGCGTATTGTGATGCAGAATATGTAGAAATTTCAAAAATATCCGAAAAGTTGCTCCTTAACCCTATAAACTGAGAAAACCTCCCCAAAATTGGTCCAGTTTTCAAACGGCCATAACTCCTATAATAGAAAAGGTATTTCATTGAAATTTTTTTCTAAAACAGAGCCCATGGGTACCTATAGCAAAGTATTAGACAACTTTTCTGTAGAGCATCAAACAAATTTATTAAAAATGAAAAATAAATTTTTAAGATAAATCGATAGGGGGTTAGCTGTCTAAATTTTTCAGCGAAATTGAAAAGTTTCAAATCGCTCTGGAAAAATTATTTTCAGCTGTGAGGGTCAATTACAATCATTTTTGGTTAATACATGTACCCCCGAAATCCTATCCATTCTCGAGAAAAAAATTCGGGTAGGTGCAGAAATTTTTTGACGAAATTAAAAAATTTCAAATCATTCTAAAAAAATTATTTTTAGCGAGGGGGGCTAATTGCAGTCATTTTTGGTGAATACACATGCCCCCGAAATCCTAACCATTTTCGAGAAAAAAATTCCTTACTGAAAATATAATTTCAGGCCAGAAATGTCACTCTAAAATTTCGTGCGTATCTTTAAAACGTCATAACTTTTGAACGGATTGGACGATTCTAATGTTTCGAAATGCAAACAACGCGTATTTTGATGAAGAATATGTGAAAATTTCAAAAATATTCGAAAAGTTATTCCTTGAACCCGTAAACTGAGAAAACCCCCATAAAAGTGGTCCAATTTCCAAATAGCCATAACTCCTACAACAGTGAATATATTTAATTGAAATTTTGGGGGGAAGTAGAGTTCATGGATATGTACAAAATAGTATTAGACAACTTTTCTATAGGGCGTCAAACAAAATTACTAAAAATCAAAAACGAATATGTAAGAAAAATCGATAGTGGATGCTTAAATTTTTCGGCAAAAACAAAAATTTCTAATCGTTTCAAAAAAATTATTTTTAGTTGTGGGGTCAATTGCAATCATTTTTGGCCACTACACATACCCACGAATTCCTACGCACTTTCGAGAAAAAAATTCGTGTAGATGGACAAATTTTATTAATAATTTTGTTAATAACTTTTTAACGGAGCCTCAATAAACAAATTGGTATTCTTGATTTTCGACCTATTTTGGCCTCTGGAATCTCCCAGTACAATTTTTTCCAAGGGTTACCAGACACCCTGTATACAAATTTCTTTACGAAACAGAAATGGCGTTCAATGGGTACACCAAAATATATAGGTACTTTGATGTATATAATTTTTAATAATCACTGTTTTGGAGCAGAATTTAAACACTGAAAGATTGCATAAATCTGAACGAACGTTGGTAGCTGTGAAAGGCGAAGCTGTAAATTTTCAATTGATATTATTAAAATGAAAAATTGATAAATATGAGGAGCAAAACGAGCGCTCGAAGGAACATTATTTTTGCCACGTACGCACGAGTAAAGCGGTTCTTTTTTACTAAACACTCGGGGACCAGTCGAGATCTCGGGCCTAATTAATATTTCATTCGCCGTAACTTATTCGGATCGTTAATTAGCCCGGCGAAATTAACGAGCGCCGATTCTCGCGAGCGGGATTCGTGTTTCTCGCGCCTTCCCGCTGCGCCCCGCGGTCGCTTCATGGAAACTGAAGTTTACGAGCAACAGGTGGCACCGACGAATATCATTTCCGCGGCGTTGTATCAGAAACCTTCGTGTTTCACGGCCGAATTTAATAAAGCGAAGAGCAAAAGCGCCGTTAACGACCAACCCTGCCCGATAAACACGGATAAGCCAAATTTCAATTGACCCGTTCGAGCATTTTATGAAACCCTACAAGCTTATCGTGACTAAATATCGTTGGTAATTGCAGCTTATACGAAGACTACAATAACGCTGACGCCATTTTTTTGTGTCCTTAGACGTTCTCGATATTTATCAAAATTGTAGCGTGAAAAATAAAGGCGTTTGATAATTGTCACACCTGCTATTTTATACGATTTTTAGTAACTAGCGTTGTTTATAATTTGACAAGTATTAGGTTTTTTTTTTCATTTTAAACGATTGAGTTAGAAGTGACGGTCACCGGTGACCGCGGATAAAAAATATTGTACTGCTTTCCATAAAATATTATACAGGGTGTACGGCCAACCCAAGGAAAAATTTTAATGGGAGATTCTAGAGGCTACAATAAGACGAAAATCAAGAATAGCAAATTCTTGACTGAGGCTTCATTAAAAAGTTATTAAAAAATTAAATTAAAATATTTCAAATCGTTCTGGAAAAATTATTTTTGGTTACGGGACTCAATTACAATCATTTTTGGTAAATACACATACCTCTGAATTCCTACCCACTTTCGAGAAAAAAATTCGAGTAGGTATTGACACTTTTAGACGAAATTAAAAAATTTAAAATCATACTAAAAAAATTATATTTAGTTACTTGGATCAATTACAAGCATTTCTGGTGAATGGACATATCCCTGAAATCCTACCCACTTTCGAGAAAAAAATTCTTTACCGAAAATATAATCTCTGCCCAAAAATGGTTCCCCAAAATGTCATGCGTATCTTTAAAACATCCTGTTTTTAGAACAGATTGGACGATTTTAATGTTTAAAAAGCCAAACAACGCGTATTTTGATGGAGAATATGTAGAAATTCTAAAAATATTGGAAAAGTTGCTCCTTGATTCCGTGAAATGTGAAAAACCCCATAAAAGTGGTCTAATTTTTAAACGGCCATAACTCCTACAATAGTAAAGGTATCTCATTGAAATTTAGTTTGGAAATAGAGCTCATAGATACCTACAAAAGAGTATCAGACAACTTTTCTGTAGAGCATCAAACAAATTTATTAAAACTGAAAAACAAGTTTTTAAGAAAAATCGACAGAGGGTAGCTACTGAAATTTTTCAGCGAAAAGAAAATTTCAAATCGTTATAAAAGAAATTATTTTCGGTTGTGGGGGTCAATTACAATCATTTTTGGTCATTACACATATGTCCAAAATCCTACGCATTATCAAGAAAAGAATTCATTATCAAAAATGGAATGTGTGGCCAGAAAATGGTTCCCCGCATTCATATCTTTAAAACGTCATAACTTCTGAACGGATTGAAGGATTTTAATGTTTAAAAAAGCAATCAACGCGTGTTTAAGTAGAGAATATGTAGAAATTCTAAAAATATTGGAAAAATTGCTCCTTGATCCTGTAAAATGTGAAAAACTCCATAAAAATAGCCCAATTCCAAACAGCCGTAACTCCTACAATAGTGAATATATTTCAATGAAACTTTTTTCTGAAGTAGAACTCATAGATACCTACAAAAAAGTATTAGACAACTTTTCTGTAGGACGTGGAATGAAATTACTAAAAATCAAAAACGAATTTTTAAGAAAAATGGACAAAGGGGGTAGGTGCTTAAATTTTTCGGCTAAATTGAAAAGTTTTAAATCATACTAAACAAATTATATTTAGTTGCAAGGGTCAATTACAAGCACTTTTGGTCATTAGATGTACTCTCGAAATTCTACCCACTTTTAAGAAAAAAATTCGAGAAGTTTTGAAATTTTTCAACAAAATTAAAAAATTTCAAATCATTCTGGAAAAATTATTTTCGTTCGCAGGAGTCAATTACAATAATTTTTGGTGTATAGACCTACCCCTAAAATCCTACCCACTTTCTAGAAAAAAATTGAGTACGGACGGAACTTTAAACGTTAATAACTTTTTAACAAAGTCTCCATCAACAAATTAGTATTCTTTATTTTCGTCTTATTTTGGCCTCTAGAATCTCCCATTAACATTTTTCCCAGTGTTGGCTGAACACCCTGTATATTTCTTTTTGTTTTTTATGTTGAGACGTTCTCGATATTTGTCAAAATTGTAGCGTGAAAAATAGAGGCGTACGATAATTATCACACCTGCTATTTTATAGAATTTTTAGTACCCAGCGTTGTTTATAATTTGACAAGTATTTGGATTTTTGGTCATCGTAAACGATTGAGTTTGAAGTGACGGTCACCGGTGACCGCGGGTGAAAAATGTACTGCTTTCCATAGAATATTATGTAGTTTTTTTTGTTTCGTATGTATCGAGAGCGAGCTATTTTAAAAGAACAAATTTAAATACACTTTTAGATATGGTAATGGGCACGCAATGCTCGAAGACTGTTATCCGACAATTATGAAAATTTATGATTGATTGTTCCTCAGGATATGCGTTTTATCCAATTAGGAGCGAACTCCAGCAGCGAATATTTCTTTATTACGTAATATGTAGCTACACCTTCTTTTAAATTGCAATGCTAAACATTTATATTTATTTTTTTTTTTTTTGCCATTTCATACGTATGCGATTCGTGTCTGTTGAATAATGCAATGGCCGATAGGAGCGGTTATACGGTCCGAAAGTCTCATAAATATTACTGGAATATTGTTATGAAATATTATGTAAGTTATGAAATGTGCGCTTTAGGAAGATGAGGTACAATAAAATAATTTTTAATTATATGCAAGATCGCACAAAAAATATACACAAACTTTTTTCCAAAATTTGTTCAATAAGATTTCATATTAGTTAATCGTAATTCGTGTAAACTCCTGTTTAGAAAAATTCTTTTAGATATTAGAGTTGTAATTTACAACAGTTTGATAGTAAACCATATTAATTGTGGCTATTTTCTCAAGGAAGAAGAACAGAGTCCTTTGTTTTCAAATAGGTTTACTTAATAAATAATTCAAATACAAGTGCAATTAACCCTCGAAACAATAATGTGAGTCTAATTTAATGTCTATATTAGTAATTGCATCTCTGATCTCTTCCGTTTTATATTTACACATTCTTACATTATAATTCTTGTATTCATGCAATTCTTCCTCGTTAAATTCGCTATTATATTTTATTTAATTATTCATTCTATAGTTTCTTCATCTTCAAAATTGAATAATCACGAAAGAATGTATTTCATAAATATACGTTGTAATATTAAAATTGTCTCATACTCAACAAAAGAGAAACAAAATTGAAAAACGCAGATCAAAATATCGTATCAAAATTTTTATCTAGATAACAGAATTAATTTTATAGTGCATATTATAATTAGAACTATCTATGCAAGTAAACATATCAAAAATTTCAATTATAAAATATTCCACAACGAATAGAACGAACAATTTTATATCACGAATAAATTACCGTGCGTTCGTTTTACTATTGTTTATGGTCTAACCGAATAAAACTTTGCTCGTGCCTGACCAATGGCAACCGAAGATACCGCGATGCCTCGAGTACTGAAATCGAAACTTATCTCTCTGCCTTTCGGTCTTTAATTACGAGCTAGTCTGGCGGCCTATTTAAAAAGTACACCGCGCCCACGCACACCTACGAGAGCCGCGATGCGTGCATAAGCGAGCCTACACGATAGCTAGCAATGCGAGCATAAATTATACGTTTAACCAATCGTGAGCAGTCGCGCGTGCGCGTGTGTACACGTGCAAAATAATTGCGAGAACACTATAGGGCGTGAATACAATTCTATACGAAGCCTCTGAGCTGGGAATTATTTTAAACAAAAATTTATTACGTTTTACAGTAAATTGTAAACGAAGCAACTCAATAATTTAGTTAATGTAGTGTCACGTGATATTTAAAATTTATAATTTAGGTATTTTATTGTCACTGATCGATTTTAATGGTAAAATTATACTTATCACAATATTCGAGTAAATAATATAAAGAATTTCGTTTGCAACTTTTCTGAAATAATTTGAAAAATTCAATTTACAAACGAAAAAATATAATCACAGCTCTGATTAGTAAATATAAATCCCTAATATGAAGTATAAATAAAATAGTTGTACAAATAGTAATATAAAATTTTTTGTTTTGGACATTTTATTGTTACTGATCGATTTTAATGATAATTATACTTATCAAAATATTCGAGTAAATAATGTAAAGAATTCCTTTTAATATTCCCTGATTCACAAGAATAAATATTTATTTTAAAATCCAGAATCTTTCTGAAATAATTTAAAAAATTCAATTTACAAACGAAAAAATATAATCACAGCTCTAATTAGTAAATATAAATCCCTAATACAAAATATAAATAAAATAGTTGTACAAATAGTAATATAAAATTTTTTGTTTTGAACATTTTATTGCCACTGATCGTCTTTAATGATAATTTTGCTTATCAAAATATTCGAGTAAATAATGTAAAGAATTCCTTTTAATATTTCCTGATTCACAAGAATAAATATTTATTTTAAAACCCCCGAACCTTTCTGAAATAACTTAAAAAATTCAATTTAGAAACGAAAAAATATAATCACAGCTCTGATTAATAAATATAAATCCCTAATACAAAATATAAATAAAATAGTTGTACAAATAGTAATATAAAATTTTTTATTTTTGACATTTTATTGTCATTGAACGACACTAATGATAATTATACTTATCAAAATATTCGAGTAAATAATGTAAAGAATTTATTTATTTTAAAAACCACGAATCTTTCTGAAATAACTTAAAAAATTCAATTTAGAAACGAAAAAATATAATCACAGCTCTGATTAATAAATGTAAATCCCCAATACAAAATATAAATAAAATAGTTGTACAAATAGTAATATAAAATTTTTTATTTTTGACATTTTATTGTCGTTGAACGACACTAATGATAATTATACTTATCAAAATATTCGAGTAAATAATGTAAAGAATTTATTTATTTTAATAACCACGAATCTTTCTGAAATAACTTAAAAAATTCAATTTACAAACGAAAAAATAGAATCACAGCTCTGATTAGTAAATATAAATCCCCAATACAAAATATAAATAAAATGGTTGTACAAATAGTAATATAAAATTTGTTGTTTTGGATATGTTATTGTTGCTGATCGATTTTAATGATAAAGGTATACTTAAATTAAGTATACTTAAATATAGTTAAGTTAGGTTTCAATTTAGAAACGAAAAAATATAATCACAGCTCTGATTAGTAAATATAAATCCCTAATACAAAATATAAATAAAGTAGTTCTACAAATAGTAATATAAAATTTTTTGTTTTGAACATTTTATTGCCACTGATCGTCTTTAATGATAATTTTGCTTATCAACATATTCAAGTAAATAATGTAAAGAATTCCTTTTAATATTCCCTGATTCACAAGTATAAGTATTTATTTTAAAACCCACAAACCTTTCTGAAATAACTTAAAAAATTCAATTTACAAACGAAAAAATAAAATCACAGCTCTGATTAGTAAATATAAATTCCTAATACGAAATATAAATAAAATAGTTGTATAAATAGTAATATTTATCAGTTTGCAATGTTAAAGGAAACGTGAACTGGTGGCAATAATCCCTTGGGGGGTTGCGCAGCGCAATAATAAAGAGTAACCTTAAAGGAAATATCCACGAGGGTCGAAAGAAGATATTTAAATAGATAATTGGTGGTTTCAGCGTAGCAATTCGTTATCTCGAAAGCACGTTTCTTCACTTGTCGTTCGCGTCTCTAGGATGGCTATCGAAGCCATTTCTCTATTCCGTGTTGCCGCGCGCGCCACCATAAACGTCCAAACCGTTCTTTCGACGCACTTCATTGTGCAACGCGGTTTCTGCCAGATGGCCCGCAAATTGTGGGCCGCGAGCCTCCGGTGATTTATTTCTCGTAGGCCGCTGGGCTCCTCGAGCTCTTTTCCTAGTGTCCAGGATTCCCATATACGTGGCCACAAAGGAAAACTTTCATCCGAGGGTTACACTTTCGATTCGCCGTACACGGTGCGCGTGTAAACCGTGCACAGGTGCGGTAGTAAACAAAAATGAAAGAAAAAAAAACAAAAATTAAAAGCCTCCGAGTTATACCAGAGAATCGCTGGGAAGAGCTCGTGTGGAATTAAACAATCGAAAGATAGAAAATAATCGGAGACGGAAGGATTGCTCAACACTGTGCGATGAATAGTTTATTATTCGATCTGACACGACCGGCGAACGCTGTGATTATACACCCACTCGTATTCGTACCGCTATAATGGGCGATTATAAATGAAAAAAAAAGGTTTTTGTTTTTTAAAATTGGTGTGTCCATTTTTTCTTATGGTGAGATATTTAAGGGTGTAAATTAAAAGTATAACTGTCAGTGGTCGTGGTGTGTTGGAAACATCAATTCACTTGTGATTAGCGAAGTGCAGCTGCATTGGGCGCGGTCGAGTACAGGATGGGTGACCGCTTGGGGGAAAAACATATGAGTGTTGTTGATTAATTTGTTCACTGTTTATTATTAGTAATAATTGGACATTAAATGCACGTTAATATTAAATTTAAAAAAATAAAAGAAATTAATTTGTTAGTAGAAAATACAGTATAATGAAAACACAAGGTTTGGTGAAAGTTAATGGAGGGAAAAATTCCATAAGAAACACCCAAAGTTTTCTTTCATTTATAGAGTGAATCATCATTATAGTGTTCGAATACACGTGGGGAGAGTGACTGGTAATTATCTATCGCAGTGTTTGTTTTCCTTGACCGACGTCCAGTTAGCGAATTCCCCGGAATTTATTTCGATTTTCAGACGGGAATGATTTGCAACTTCCTGACAGGGGAACATTGAAAAGAACTGGCTTTCAACAATATTGGGTTGTCTGCCTGTCATATTGACTCGCAAATTGAAAAACCATAGTCTAGCAAATATAGTATGGAACGTTTTCGTGATATGTTCAAAAACTGAAAAAAAAAATGTCAGTTAGTGGTTGAAATTGACTAGTTAATTAAATAAAGTTTAGACACACATTTGAAGAATGTATTTAAAAATTTGAACGAAGTTTCAAGTCTTACATAATAGGCTCCAACGACAATTTTAAGAGAATTGAATATCTTACTATTATTAAATTATTAGAAATTCACCATCTTGTTTCACAATGAGAGTACCAAAACTTTACTTATGGATCAAAATGATCCCCTATTTAAGAGTTAAACGATATCTAGAAAACCATACGGTGAATCATCTTCAAATACAAAATATTCATCAATATTTACATCATTCAAACAAAATATTATCGCAATCATTATTTACCAAATCATAATCATCCCAGAGTGGCGAGATATTTTTGTTTAATTTTAATTTAAATAAGTCGCTAAGAATTACAAATATTATGGGTCAAAATAATCCCCTATTTAAGAGTTTAACGATATCTAGAAAACCATACGGTGAATCATCTTCAATTTAAAAATATTCATCAATATTTAAATCATTCAAACAAAATATTATCGCAATCATTATTTACCAAATCATAATCATCCCAGAGTGGCGAGATATTTTTCTTTAATTTTAATTTAAATAAATCGTTAAGAATTACAAATATTATGGGTCAAAATAATCCCCTATTTAAGAGTTTAACGATATCTAGAAAACCATACGGTGAATCATCTTGAAATTAAAAATATTCATCAATATTTAAATCATTCAAACAAAAAACTATCGTAATCATTATTTACCAAATCATAATCATCCCAAAGTGGCGAGATATTTTTGTTTAATTTTAATTTAAATAAGTTGCTTAGAATTACAAATATTATGGATCAAAATAATCCCCCAGTTAAGGGTTAGACGATCATATCTAGAAAACCATACGGTGAATCATCTTGAAATTAAAAATATTCATCAATATTTAAATTATTCAAACAAAAAACTATCGTAATCATTATTTACCAAATCATAATCATCCCAGAGTGGCGAGATATTTTTCTTTATTTTAATTTAAATAAATCATAAAAATTGCAAACATTATGGATCAAAATAATCCCCCATTTAAGGGTTAAACGATCATATCTAGAAAACCATACGGTGAATCATCTTCAAATAAAAAATATTATCAACATTTTATATTATCAATATTTATATCTTTCAAATAAAATACTATTGTAATCATTATTTACCAAATCATAATCATCCCAGAGTGGCGAGATATTTTTCTTCAATTTTAATTTAAATAAATCACTAAAAATTAGAAATAGTAGGGTTTAATAAAACTAGTATGGAGCTTAAGAGAATCTCTGTGGATCTGCAAAATGGAGTGCCGTGTCGCGAAATTGGAGAACGTTCGTCGCGCGTGGACCAAGCCCGACGACTTTGATTTTCTTTGCAGGTGTGAACTAGAGCGAAAAAGAAGCTGCGCCCACGCGCCTGTGGCTAACGATCGCGCGTAGTTACCCGTTAATTAATCCTTAATTAGCCCGGTACTCGTCGCCAGGTCGCGAAAAAAATGCCGCGGTACACGCTCCACCTCGGTCCTACTTGACGGGGAGAAAGTGAAGAGCCTCGTCGGGGGCGGTTCGAACGAAAGGAATCGACCTGGAAGATGCACAACGTCTCGACGGAGGGCGCGTCGCCCGGCGGTCGACGACTGTCACGCAGTTTCCACTCCTGCCTTCGTGGATCCGATCACGACGATCTCGAATCAGGTAGATCGATTGACGAATATTATCGCTTTTAACTCGATACGCCCCTGAAGGCTATCAAACTTTTTGAAAACCTAGTACGTCGTCTCTGAAACGACGATAAAAATCCTTCGATCTTACGGCGTATTGCTTAGTCGATTTTCTTTAATTAGCGATTTGGGGGAACCTTATATTAGTAGGCAGAATAAAATATTTATTCTTTAAATATTCCAAATGGCGGGAAGTAGAAAGAAAATTTAAAATGTATTTTTCATTTTATAAGATAAAATATAATTTGTATTTAATATTTAAAAAATTTAAAAGTGACTAATATCTGGATCAAAAAAATACTTTAATGTCAACCAAGATACAAATATTAACGGGTATTAAAAATTGAACCTAATACGTCGTCTCTGAAATGACAATAAAAATCCTTGGATGTTATGGCGTATTACTTAGATGATTTTCTTTAATTAGTAATTTAGGGGAACCTTATATTAGTAGGCAGAATAAAATTTTTATTCTTTAAATATTCCAAATGGCGGGAAAGAGAGAGAAAATTTAAAATGTATTTTTCTTTTCACCTGATGAAATATAATTTGTATTTGATATTTAAAAAATTTAAAAGTGACTAATATCTGAATCCAAAAAAATACTTTAATGTCAACCAAGATACAAATATTAACGGGTATTAAAAATTGAACCTAATACGTCGTCTCTGAAATGACAATAAAAATCCTTGGATGTTATGGCGTATTACTTAGATGATTTTCTTTAATTAGTAATTTAGGGGAACCTTATATTAGTAGGCAGAATAAAATATTTATTTTTTAAATATTCCAAATGGCGGGAAGGAGAGAGAAAATTTAAAACATATTTTTCTTTTTATAAGATAAATTATAATTTGTATTTAATATTTAAAAAAATTAAAAGTGACTGATATGTGGATCCAAAAAGATACACCTATTAGTGTCAACCAAGATGCAAATATTAACGAGTATTAAGAATTGAATATTCTTTATAGAACGACAATATTAATTATCAGTTGCGTAGGGAAGTAACTTACATAAAAAACGTTACAACTAAAATTGATTATTTATTGTAGCAACAATCAGGAGTTTGAGTCATTATTTTTCTAATTCGAAATAGTTTCTAAAACAGAGGACACAAATAGTGTAAAAAATCGAACTACAAAAAAGAATTTTTATCTCCAAAACTATCACTCGTATCATAATTTTTGAAACAAGGTGATTTCATCGGGAAGAATCGTACTGTGAGAATAAATTTTCACCCAAGCTAAAAAGTGGTTTTTACAAACTGAAAATTGTATGTAAATTTTTATTTTGAAAAATTCGGGTCGATGGACTCCGGTTAAAAATTCAGAAAATATATGTCTTGACTATTTGCGAATTCCTGTGTGATTTTTTAAAGTGGAAATTCTATAATTAACATTTCAATGAGCTGTTAAAGGTCGCGGCGCGGTGCGTTTGATGCGACGACGAGAAACTCGGCTGCCACAAACTCGTTCGACTCGAACGACCCAACTGGTGAGTCAGTTACCCGAAACGGGACGCCTCGCGACCTTTAACGGCTCATTGAGATGTTAATTATGAATATATTTTGAAGCAAATGGTTCAGAGTACCAGGATATATTTACATCGAAATTTTTAACCATAAACAAAGAAAAAAAATATTATTATTGTTCGATCATTTAACTTTAATTATCCACTATTTAATATGCGATATTAAAACTAATAAAAATTCTTAAGTAATTTTATCAAATGAGATATAAAGTGTACGGGTTAAGGTGAATATATTTTACATGTTTTATGTGTTAATAGTTCAAGCAAAAAAGAGTGGAAAATTAGTAATATAAAAATATTGTATCTCATTACATTCTTATCGTAGTTGTCCCACATTTTCAACGACATCCCTGGGAATAGAAAGTAAACGTTAATTACCAAAAAGAAGGAAGCAGGAAAGATAGCAAGAGAGAGTGTCGCTTTATCTATCGATATAAATTACACGATTTCCACTGTACTCTTTTTTGTGTGCAGTTCCTTTTTGAGAGAAACATTCTCGCTTTACAATATTCACACAAGTATTAATAATTTCTGTATCTTTGGTACTAAATTCAATAGTATAAATCTTTGCTTACAAAACAATATTAATAAATGAAACAAAAATGGTGTAATGTCAAGTTTTAGTGTTCCCTGAAATACGAAAATTTATTTTTCAACACATTGTCATATATTTTCTTCAGAATTAAAAATTGTATAAATCTTTACTTATAAAACAACATTAATAAACGAAACAAAAATGGAGTAATGTCAAGTTTTAGTATTTTCTGAAACACGAAAATTTATTTCTTAATACACTGTCATATATTTTCTCATATACAGGGTGTTCGGTCACACCAGAGAAAAATTTTAATGGGAGATTCTAGAGGTTAAAATAAGACGAAAATCAAGAATACTAATTTGTTGATGGAGGCTTCGTTAAAAAGTTATTAACGTTTAAAGTTCCGCCAGTACTGAATTTTTTTCTAGAAAGGGAGTTGGATTTCGGGGGTAGGTCTATTCACCAAAAATTATTGTAATTGACCCCCGCAACCGAAAATAATTTTTCCAGAACGATTTGAAATTTTTTTTTCGCACCCTGTCGATTTTTCATAAACATTCGTTTTTCATTTTTGATAATTTTATTTGACGCCCTACAGGAAAGTTGTCTAATACTTTTCTGTAGGTATCCATGAGCTCTACTTTAGAAAAAAGTTTCATTGAAATATATTCACTATCGTAGGAGGTATGGCTGTTTGAAAATTGGACCATTTTTATGAGGTTTTTCTCACTTTACGGGGTCAAGGAACAACTTTTTCAATATTGTTAAAATTTCTACATATTCTACACTAAAATATGCGTTATTTACATTTCGAAACTTAAAAATCCTCCAATCCGTTCAGGAGTTATGATATTTTAAACATTCCCATGAAATTTCAGGGCAATATTTCTGGCCACACATTATATTTTCGATAATGAATTTTTTCTAGAAAGTGGATAGGATTTCGGGAGTATGTCTATTGACCGAAAATGATTATGATGGACCCCTGCAACCAAGAATAATTTTTCTCAAACGATTTGAAATTTTTTAATTTTGTCGAAAAATTTCAACAGCTACCCTCTGTTGATTTTTCTTAAAACTTGGTTTTTCATTTTTAATAAATTTGATTGACACGTTACGGAAATTTTGTCTAATACTTTTTTGTAGGTATTTATGAACTCTACTTCAGGAAAAAGTTTCATTGAAATATATTCACTATTGTAGGAGTTATGGTCGTTTGAAAATTGGACCATTTTTATGGGGTTTTTCTCATTTTAGGGGGTCAAGGAACAAGTTTTCGAATATTTTTAGAATTTCTACATATTCTACACTAAAATACGCGTCGTTTGCTTTTTTAAACATTAAAATCGTCCAATCCGTTCAGGAGTTATGACATTTTAAAGATTCACATTAGATTTCGGGGATCCAGTTCTGACCTCACGTTAGATTTTCAGTCAGAAATTTTTTTCTTGAAAACGTGTAGGATTTCGGAGGTATGTGTATTCACAAAAATTGATTGTAATTGACCCCTACAATTAAAAATAATTTTTTCAGAACGATTTGAAAAATTTCAGCATCTATCCGATTTTTTTTCTCGAAAATGCGTAGGATTTCGGGGGTATGTCTATTCACCAAAAATGATTGTAATTGACCCTCACAGCTGAAAATAATTTTTCCAGAGCGATTTGAAACTTTTCAATTTCGCGCAACATAACAAAATTAAACATGAAATGGGCATTCACTATTTCTCCGGTTTTAATTTTTAGAAAATGTAAACTGGAGGTCATCCTGAATCCACTGAACAAAAATTAAATAATAGTAAAAATACTATCAATTCCAAACATATAATTCGAATTAAAAATCAATTTTAGATCGACGAGTGTTGGATGAGAATTTTCTGACGTTCCTCGTCTAATTGCGATCAATTTACGGGGCAAGTGGAATTCCTGGTTTCGTTGTTGTCGTTTTCACGACGAGATTAGACGATACGTAGCGCGCCGCGTAGGATAACGACACGCAACATTTACGTGGAACGTAGGTGACGGGGCCTACGCTCGTTAAAACTGCACTTCTACTTTCCCATAAAAGAAAACCACTCGTGAGAAAAAAGGAGAACGAGTCGCAGTTGGCACGGTCGTCACAGATGCGTTTTCCAAGCAAAGTTTTCCAAACGTCGAAGCTTTCACGCTGATCGAAATTCCGTTGCTGGAATCTGTTTCGAGCGTCGAACAATGTGTTTCGACGGCGAATGAATTTAGACTCGCCGGGGCGTAGAAAATGTTATTTCGTCCTGGGAAATTGTTCTCCCTCGATGGTGTACGTTCCAAAAAATTTCACTGAATTTATTCAACGAAAAATAATTATTTCAGCTGACTGAGCCTCTTTGCCAAAGACTGTCGTAAATCAACGATCGAAACGTTCGCGATAAACTATGCTCGCGAATGCTATAATTAACGTATTTTTCTGAGAGCGTTAAATGTTTAAGGCGCCGCTCATGCATAATTAACGCGACGTGAAATTCTTCGAAAATAACGAGCAATAGCCATATATAGTTTTGGTATGAATTATTTAATCAACTTTTTCGCGACGTTGTCTCCATCAAGGGGGGGGATGGTGCGCGATTAAAGTAAATAATTCGCCGCGCCACCTTCGTTAAACGAGGTTGAAAGAAAATCCTGAAAACGTGATCAAAGATTAATTGTCGAGTCGAACGAGTGAAAACATAAACTGTTAAACAACTTGGAAGTTTGATGTAAAATTTTTTACAGAATGTGAGAAATAGAAAACCTATACAGAGTGTTCGGTCACCACTGGGAAAAATTTTAATGGGGGATTCTAGAGGCCAAAATAAGACGAAAATCAAGAATACCAATTTGTTGATGGGGGCTTCGTTAAACAGTTATTAACGTTTATAGTTCCGACCGTACTGATTTTTTTTCTTGAAAATGCGCAGGATTTCTATTCACCAAAAATGATTATAATTGATCCCCGCAACCGAAAATAATTTTTTCAGAACGATTTGAAATTCTTTTATTTTCGTCGACAAATTTCACACTTTCTCGAATTTTTTTCTCCAAAATGGGTAGGAATTTGAAGGTATGTCTATTCACCAAGAATGATCGTAATTGACCCCCGCAACTGAAAATAATTTTTTCAGAACGATTTGAGATCTTTTTTTTCGCTGAAAAATTTAGGCACCTACCCCCTATCGATTTTTCTTAAAAATTACTTTTTCATTTTTAGTAATTTTGTTTAACGCCCTACAGAAAAGTTGTCTAATACTTTTCTGTAGGTACTCATGAGCTCTACTTCAGAAAAAAGTTTCATTGAAATATATTCACTATTGTAGGAGTTATGGCTGTTTGGAAATTGGGCTATTTTTATGGGGTTTTTCACATTTTACGGGATCAAGGAGCAATTTTTCCAATATTTTTAGAATTTCTACATATTCTCTACTAAAATACGCGTTGATTGCTTTTTTAAATATTAAAATCCTTCAATCCGTTCAGAAATTATGACGTTTTAAAGATATGAATGCGGGGAACCATTTTTTGGCTACACATTTCATTTTTGTTAATGAATTTTTTTCTTGATAATGCGTAGAATTTCGAAGGTATGTGTAATGACCAAAAATGATTGTAATTGACCCCCGCAACCAAAAATAATTTTTTTAAAACGATTTGAAATTTTTTTTTCACTGAAAAATTTCAGCAGCTACCCCCTGACGATTTTTCTTAAAAACTTGTTTTTCAGTTTTAATAAATTTGTTTGATGCTCTACAGAAAAGTTGTCTTATACTTTTTTGTAGGTATCTATGAGCTCTATTTCCAAACTAAATTTCAATGAGATACCTTTACTATTGTAGGAGTTATGGTCGTTTAAAAATTGGACCACTTTTGTGGGGTTTTTCACATTTTACGGGATCAAGGAGCAATTTTTCCAATATTTTTAGAATTTCTACATATTCTTTACTAAAATACGCGTTGATTGTTTTTTTAAATATTAAAATCCTTCAATCCGTTAAAAAGTTACGACGTTTTAAAGATATGCATGAAATTTCAGGGAAGCAATTCTGGCCTCAAATTAGATTTTCGGTAAGAATTTTTTTCTCGAAAATGTGCAAGATTTCGGGGGTATGTTTATTCACCAAAAATGATTGTAATTGACCCCCGCAACCGAAAATAATTTTTCCAGAACGATTTGAAACTTTTCAATTTTCAGGATAACAGACAGTTATGGTCAGATATTATATTTTCAGTAATGAATTTTTTTCTCGAAACTGCGTAGAATTTCTGGGGTGCGTCTATTCACCAAAAATGATTGTAATCGACTCCCGCGACCAAAAATAATTTTTCTAGAACGATTTGAAATTTTTGAATTTAATTGTTAATAACTTTTTAACAAAGCCTCCATCAACAAAACGGTATTCTTGATTTTCGTCTTATTTTGGCCCCTAGAATCTCCCATTAAAATTTTTCCCAGAGATATTTTGTAAAATATGTAATAATATAAATTTTAGTTATGTAGGGTCGAAATAGAAGTTGCTAATAAAGGCATCGTGCATCAAATTTGCTGTTTAGAGTACATTTTGCCGGAATTCTCATTCGAAGGAAATAATAATGATAATTCACGTGAATGTACGGCACCGTTGAACCAAGAACGTCTGCGAACCACAAATTTTCGACTCGAGACGCGTCTCAAAGGCTCGAACGAAACAAACTTCTAAAAATACTAGCAGTTTGCCACTTCGTCAGACGCTGGTGACACGCGAATCACGCGAAGGCGTTCAAAAATTGAACAGGAAACCACCATTCGTGATAGACTCGCTAAGGGCGACGGTTCTTCGAATAAAAATAGCTTTGGGAACGCAGAATACATTTTTTTCTAAATAAAAACTGCTCTCATAACTCACTAGATCAATCAAATCGCAACATAAACATTTGCTCTTTCTAGTTTGTGTTATTAATATTTATTTTTTGATCCTAATTCTTAAAATTGCAAAAATTACAAGCATTTGTGTACGTTTCTGACAGTGATTTGCAGTCCTTTTCAAGTATAATGAAACTTGAAAACTGTTAAAAAATTGTTAAATGTGCAAATTCTTTGAAAAATGCCAAATGTTAATTCGACGAATATAAAATAGTGTTTAGGACACCCGAAATATTATAAATTATGTATGAATGAATATGAAATTCTGATATATTACCATGAAATAACAGAATATTCAATAAATCCAGATTTTGTCTGTGATAGCTGATCCGTCAAATTTTCATAAACATTTGATTTTGGATCACTTGTTTCACGTTGATCGTTTGATATTTCAAAAATAACATAAAAGAAAGTTAGCCTTAGAGGTTTATGGATCCTGTACCTGCGTTGCTAGATACCATAAATTATTTTAACGAACTTAACCCCATTAAATTGCATTCTTTTTATAGCTCAAACTATCTAAGCTCTTTTTTTAATCCCATAAATGCTCGGAAGATTCTTAATGAAAATAATTTTATTGCCAATAATTGCAGCCTTCCTGTTGTCATACCGTTTTATATTTTGCGATTAATGAATTATCGTTATGCCATTTGATCTCATTCGTCTTAAATTTTTGTCATCAAAATTCATGTCTGCCGTTATAGAGACACGCTTCGATAAGAAAATTAATACTCTAAAACACTTTCTAATTGGAAATATAGTAGATACTATAGTAAGTATTATATCTTCCTCGAAACGATCGTATCAGGATTTATCCCCTCGAAACAAGTTTATTGGAAACAGTGTGCACTGAAAGAAAAAAGAAATATTTTTGCAAATAAGACAAATCATTTTCGATCGAACATGGTACTCGGAATCTGCTCGAATCTTTGCGTCTTCAAACTTATGTTTGAACGAGTGAAAGCTGGTATGCCAATGCAGGAGCTTAGATCTCATAACGCTGCACCCATCGCTAATTTATGATTCAAACACTTGACTGAGTTTCTATTCCACTCGTGGCGTACGCCTTTCAGGAGGATTTTGCATTAGGTGTGTGGCCAGTCGATATTTTTCATTGGCGAACGAACAGAAAATCGACCTATTTAAAAGTTGAATTTCGAAGTGAAACAATTGAAATCCATGGTTTATAACTCTTTGTAGAAAAAAGTTGGTCGACTAACAACGTTAGAAATTATAAAAATGATGGAAGTATACGTACAAAATATTCTGAGAAGAAAAATCAAAAAGATGAATAGAGAATTGAGGAAAACGTACAAATTAAAGCCATGTTTCACAATTCTTTGTACGAAAGAAACTAGTTAACTAACATCCATACAAATATAAAAATGATAGAAGTATATGTAGAAAAAATTCTCAGAAGAAAAATAAAAAAGATCCACAGAGAATCGAGCAAGATACACAAAAAGCAGTTTTTTTCTCAAAATAAGGATTAGTAGACTCGTTCTCTTTTAAAACTGACTTCAGTTGAAGATGCAACGTTCTGTGAGTAGTCCACTGTAACCAGCTTAACAAACTCAATTTAGAATAGAATGTTCTAAATAAATTTCCAGAAGAATCGAGTAAGATATAGAAAAAGAAGTGTTTTTCTGAAAATAACGATTGGTAGAATCGTTCTCTTTTAAAACTGACTTCAGATGAAGATGCAACATTCTGTGAGTAATCCAACCCACTCTAACCAGCTTAACAAACTGAATTAAGAATAGAATGTTCTAAATAAATTTCCAGAAGAATCGAAAAGATCCATAGAGAATCGAGTAAGATATAGAAAAAAGAAGTGTTTTTCTCAAAATAACGATTGGTAGACTCGTTCTTTTTTAAAACTGACTTGAGTTGAATTAGATTACTCACAACCTAGTGGTTGATCCACTCTAACCAGCATAACAAACTCAATTTAGAATAGAATGTGCTAAATACATTTCCAGAAGAATCGAAAAGATCCATGGAGAATCGAGTGAGATATAAAAAAGAAGTGTTTTTCTCAAAATAACGATTGATAGACTTGTTCTTTTTTAAAACTGACTTGAGTTGAATTAGATTACTCACAACCTAGTGGTTGATCCACTCTAACCAGCTTAACAAACTCAATTTAGAATAGAATGTTTTAAATAAATTTCTAGAAGAATCGAAAAGATCCATAGAGAATTGAGTAAGATATAGAAAAAAGAAGTATTTTTCTGAAAATAACGATTGGTAGACTCGTTCTTTTTTAAAACTGACTTGAGTTGAATTAGATTACTCACAACCTAGTGGTTGATCCACTCTAACCAGCTTAACAAACTCAATTTAGAATAGAATGTTTTAAATAAATTTCTAGAAGAATCGAAAAGATCCATAGAGAATTGAGTAAGATATAGAAAAAAGAAATATTTTTCTGAAAATAACGATTGGTAGACTCGTTCTTTTTTAAAACTGACTTCAGTTGAAGATGCAACGTTTTGTGAGTAATCCAATCCAGTGGTTGATCCACTCTAACTTAACAAACTCAATTTAGAATAGAATGTTCTAAATTTCCAGAAGAATCGAAAAGATCCATAGAGAATCGAGTAAGATATACAGAAAAGAAGTGTTTTTCTCGAAATAACGATTAGTAGACTCGTTCTCTTTTAAAACTGATTTCAGATGAAGATGTAACATTCTGTGACTAATCCAATCCACTCTAACCAGCTTAACTTAATTAAGAATGTTCCAAATAAATTTCCAGAAGAATCGAAAATATCCATACAGTATAATTTGTCTCAAAACGGTAGTTAGACTGCTATTTTGGAACCCGATGTCGTCGATTCCAGATGAAGATGCAACCCCAGTAAAGTAATCCCAGCCCGTGTTGATGAGATTCTAACCAGCTTACGTCAACTAACCGAATTAAGAATAGAAATCCAGTAAATAAAACGAGCGATGTTGAGGACGTCTGGTAACCATGTTAGACTTCTAACAGGATTAAGAATAGACTTCTCCAAATAATGTGAGTAAAGTTGACAAGAGCTACTTGTAGCCATTCCTCCTGCTCCGTCCTGCACGGTTTTGCTTCTGCACCTACGTGAGGTAGTATTTACAAGATCTCTCGCGCGGCCTGCAAACGTAACCGAGGGAGGCCGCGTTAATATTTACTTTCATACACAGCCTCCGCTCGCGGCAGTTCATTCCTGACTGTATCGTGTTCGCTGTCTATCTGGGAGCAGAAACTCCACGCGAATCGATCCCGTCGTCCCCGTCTACGGGGTATTTATTTTTTCGCGGCGACGATAATTACCATCGAGGAGATACGCCGGTCCCTTCTTTCGCTCGAGAGGATCTGTGCCACTTGGAAGCGACTCGATCGACCCTGGATCCCGCCCAGTGCTCGCACTTTACTTCGAACCGATCGGAATCGCGACGACCGGGGCCACCAGCGACCTCCTTGAATCCGAATCCGAGCGTTAATCTCGCGACTGGTCGCTCCGAAGTGGCCATCGTGTTCCTCGGTCAGCGCTGACGCTTTTGTGCATCGATCTTAGTGACTTTTAACGTGAATTCCAGTGAATCTCGACTGGGGATTTAGGTCAGCATTTCTTTCAAATTTACGTGGTTTTTGTCGAATGAAAAATTGTTTCGAGTGATACGCGAATTAACTTTGTGAGTGGATGAAAAGTTATCTAACGAATGTTATGCATTTCTCCTGATCGACGAACAATGTTCGAACAGAAATATTTATGTAAAATAGTTTGTTGTAAACTTTCCATTGGCCCGTAATTCAGAGATTAGCGTTTCGCGTCGCTACTTTACGAGAAACGGAGCTTCGCTGGAAGAGATGAAACGTCTCGATGATTGCTCAAGAGTATTAATAAAACATGGACGCGTATCCTGCGATGCTTGAAGGACAATAGCCAGGTAGTGACTTCATCGTTTCCATGATTAAACGAGCAAGACATAATAAAGAGCGACGTGCGGCGAGGAAACGATGCACCGGCGTCTGGAATAGCGGATTTGAGGCTTCTTCAATCCGGGTAGATTTATTCGCGGATGATCTAATAATTGCTCAAGGACGAGCTGGTTAGTAATTAGAGTGCATCAGCAATATGAGAATCCGATACGTGCAGCAGGATATCGGAAATTGTTACAAGCGTACGTACGTTCCCTTCTTTTTATCACGTTTGTTTCGCATTCTTTTTGTTTCGACAACGATCGAAAAATTAATTATTACTTTACTAAAAATGGGTCTATTTTAGTATCATTCGTTTATTAACTGGAAAATACCTTTAATGCAAAAGGAAATAATATTTAAAGAATAACAAAAATTATAAAATAAATTTTGTAATCAGTGCTTTCGTGTATTTATTATTTTATTTTATCGGAGTTTTATCGAAAAAGTAATTATTACTTTAGTAAAAATGGGTCATTCGTTTATTAATTGGAAAAATCCTTTGATGCAAAAGGAAATAATATTTAAAGAATAACAAAAATTATAAAATAAATTTTGTAATCAGTGCTTTCGTGTATTTATTTTATTTTATCGGACTTTTATCGAAAAAGTAATTATTACTTTAGTAAAAATGGGTCATTCGTTTATTAATTGGAAAAATCCTTTAATGCAAAAGGAAATAATATTTAAGGAATAATAAAAATTATACAGTAACTTTTGTAATCAGTGCTTTCGTGTATTTATTATTTAATATATCGAAGTAGCGTGATACTGATCGTAAATTTATCGTTGAGGATTTTTAAAAATTGTTTTTATCGAGTTTTATTTTACCCTAGTTCAATTAATTTTAAATAGAAAATTTCCACTCGAGACGGAGAATTAAAACTGAGATTTTCAGTGTTAAAGTAATATCGACAATATTCTTGCAATAAATTTTAAAGTAACTGTTTTGAGAGATTTCGAGGGGACGGTTTTATTGGAAAATGTTGCAATAAGCGTTCCTAAAATACTGTTTATGCCGGCGCAAGTCGTGAACATTTCATCTCACGTTCCTATGTAAATTAATGGGAAAGTCGTAAAACGAGGATTTAAAATTCTCTGCTTTCACGGTGCAGTTCGCTTCGAAATGAAAACACACGAGTTCGGTGATTACTAAAATTTACAAATAATAATTTTATATTTAAATAACAAAGTGTTATTTTTATATATTTCACACGAGGATAGTAATTTAATAATAGATACAATTTTTCATATTTTTTTCGCGTTAAAAATATAATATTCCGTGGATGCAATTATTAACAGTTCATTGAACAGGCTATTTTCTATGAAGTTGGAAAAAAAAAGATTTTCCTTTGTCTAATCATTATATTCCGTCGCCAATAGTTCAAGACATTAAGCTCGTTAAAGGAGACTCTGAATTTAGATTTTATTATTTCTGTTGGAAGAAGTATGACGTATTCTTGTATTTTTATGCATACTTGTGTATGATCAAGCCTTACAGAAGATGGAAATAGTCTATAGTAATTTTGTAGTAATTAGAAAAAAGTAAAAAGAAATTTGTGAGTTTCAGTAGCCTGAAAACTTAGGTGCATCTTCCTATCAGGATAATGGATACGACTATAATAGTGATGCATGTGTGTTGAAGTATAGTGATATAGTATTGCACTTGCAGATATTCTCCAATCGTTGTTAACAGTATCTTTACAATAATTAAGCGCCGTATCCATTTGAATTTTGCGTAATTTTATTATATCTTAGAATAGTGTAACTGGTTTCCGTACCTTATCACGTGCAACATGCATTTTCAGACAATACATGTTTATTTTTACTTCAGCTCTATTAGTATATTCAACGAAGATAAAATCCTAATCACAGATATCTTTTACTCTGCATTTATTCGTCATGCCTACAATCTAATCGTTTCTTTTATACTGTATAAATATATATTATTACGACGAATTCAGTCAGTCTAGGTTGCAACGTTCAGTAAGAAACCAGGAAATCGTCGATTCTATATATGTAGATGTACAGTTATTTGATAAAAACCACAGATTATGAATTGTCATTTCGCACGATTGCCACGCGGTAGTGTTTAAAATGTGAAATAATGCGTTTTTAAGGTGTCGTCAAATTTTAAGAAATATTTCCATATTTAGGGCATACAAAATATAACAATTTATAAAAACATAGACTTCTATTGATTTGTTTGTGCTAATGGAAGATTCAATATTTTTTCTGTGATGTGAAATTGTTATATTCTCTCTCGAAAAAGAATATAGCCGAGTTCCAGTTTCCTAGAATCGTCCTATACATTGTACAATCTCCGTTACATATAAAAATATAGCATTTCTTGACTTTTGTGTGCTAATGAGGGATTCAAGATTTTTTCTGTGATATGAAATTGTTATATTCTCTCTCGCAAGAAGAGTTACAGTCGAGTTCCAGATTTCTAGAATCTCCCTATACACTGTACATCTCCGTTACGTATAAAAATATAGCATTTCTTAACTTTTGTGTGCTAATGAGAGATTCGAGATTTTTTCTCTGGTGTAAAATTGTTATATTCTCTCTCAAAAAAGAGGTATGACCGAGTCCCAGTTCCCTAGAATCGCCCTATACACTATACATCTCCGTTGTATATAGAAATATATCATTTCTTGACCTTTATATGCTAATGGGAGATTCAACTTTTTCCTCCGGTGTAAAATTTATATATTCTCTTTCGAAAAAGAGTTATAGGCGAGTCTCAGTTTCTCAGAATCGCCCTATACACTATACATCTCCGTTGCATATGAAAATATAGCATTTCTTGACTTTTGTATGCTAATGGGAGATTCAACTTTTTCCCCCGGTGTAAAATTCATATATTCTCTTTCGAAAAAGAGTTATAACCGAGTCTCAGTTTCCTAGAATCACCCTATACACTGTGCAATTTCCATTGCATATATGAATATAGACTTCCATTGACTTGTTTGTGCTAATGGAAGATTCAAGATTTTTTCTCTGGTATAAAATTGTTATATTCTCTCTCGAAAAAGAGGTATGACCGAGTCCCAGTTCCCTAGAATCGCCCTATACACTATACATCTCCGTTGCATATGAAAATATAGCATTTCTTGACCTTTGTATGCTAATGGGAGATTCAACTTTTTCCCCTGATGTAAATTCATATATTCTCTTTCGAAAAAGAGTTATAGCCGAGCCCCAGTTCCCTAGAATCGCCCTATACACTATACATCTCCGTTGCATGTGAAAATATAGCATTTCTTGACTTTTGTGTGCTAATGAGAGATTCGAGATTTTTTCTCTGGTATAAAATTGTTATATTCTCTCTCGAAAAAGAGGTATGACCGAGTCCCAGTTCCCTAGAATCGCCCTATACACTATACATCTCCGTTGCATATAAAAATATAACATTTCTTGACTTTTGTATGCTAATGTGAGATCCAACTTTTTCCCCTGATGTAAAATTCATATATACTCTTTTGAAAAAGAGTTGTAGCCGAGTCTTAGTTTCTCAAAATCGCCCTATACACTGCACCATCCCGTTGCATCTCCCTCTACGTGAAATCGCGAAACGAAACGTAGAAAGAACGACAAGAATGCCAGATTTGAAGCACGTCTGAAGCAGCTGGAAAGGTTCTCGTGGCACAAAGCACCCACCGGAGGCATTGTGGCATCGAATAATAGGATCACTGTACAGGCCAATTTTATTGATCCATCGCCTGTCGAGTTCTCGTTCTCTCCTTTCAGGCATATTTTTTATCTCCTAATTATACGGTCGTTTTAATAGCCGCCAACTGGCAATTAAGTTGTATCCAGAGATACTCTCTCTCTCTCTTTCTCTCCCCTTCTCTGGTCCCTTTCTTTTCTGTCTCCTTTTCCCCTCGTCTCGTCTTCGTTTCTCAAACGTGGTCCGCGGTTTTCCCGCCAGCAACAAGAAACAGGAAAAGGACTATCGGCGAGATAAACTCTCGCCAGTCGTAGAAATTCATTTCCATTCTCGAGGGGAATTAAGGCACGGCAAAACGTCGACATCGAATTACCTCTCGACGCTTTTTATCGGCTCGCCTCTGTTTTACGCGGTAATAACGCTAATTGAATCGATCCCAGATCCTCCTTCCACCCCCGTTCGCCCGTTACGTTCGATCCTCGCCGCTTTCGCGCGGAATTTCCGCGAGCAACGCGTTCCAGAAGTTCACTGATTTTTTTTTATCATTCCACAACAACGTACAGGGTGTCCACGTTATAATATTCAAACCTTGGCGGGTACATTCTGTGCAACAAGAAAAAAATTTCCATAAAAGTAGATTATTCGAAGCTTTATTAAAAAGTTGTAACACAAATATGGAAATACAAATGTAATATTTACAAATCAGTATGTTTTTGTAAAAGTAGGTTATTCGAAGCTTTATTAAAAAGTTGTAACACAAATATGGAAATACAAATGGAATATTTATAAATTAGTATGTTTATGTGAGCTTCACTGTCTGAGAGATATTGGACTTCATATTGATAATGATTACTTTTGAATAAAATTTTAAATGACACGTGTTTATAAAAATTTTATCTTATTAAGAATCTACTGACAAAGTTTTGCACCTTAAATCTGGGACATCCTATACAGGGTGTTCGACCACACCTGGGAAAAATTTTAATGGGAGATTCTAGAGGCCAAAATAACACGAAAATCAAGAATACCAATTTGTTGATCGAGGTTTCGTTAAACAGTTATTAACGTTTATAGTTGCGTCTGTAGAACCACTATCACGCGTGCGCAGCTGTTCGCAGATTGCTGTTCTACAGGCGGAACTTTAAACGTTAATAACTTTTTAACGAAGCCTCGATCAACAAATTGGTATTCTTGATTTTCGTCTTATTTTGGCCTCTAGAATCTCTCATTAAAATTTTTCCCAGGGGTGGCCGAACACCCTGTATAATTGCAATTTACCATCGTTTACGAATTCCACGTTTAATGGAATCATTCCAAGCCAATAATAATAAAAAAAGAAAAAACGAAACTTGGAATCTAACGATTAAATAGATTAAAAAATTTACAGAAAATATACAGAAGAGTATTATGTTTGTGTTTATATTTCGTTGGCCACGGAAAGGTTGTTCATATGGTAACGGAAGATTTTTGTAAATGTTAGTAAAAGTTACACGAAATATTTACGAATTTTCACTGGGATCTATCTCGTACGCGTCAGTTCGGTTTCTTGACATTTCAGGCTTTCACGAGCAATTCGAAACACGTGCTTCGCTTCCTGTTGTACCAGATAGTTCATGCACAGCACGTCCGTACAATCGTTCAATAATAACACGATTGCGCCGATAAAACCGGAGCAAAAAGTCCGACGGAATCTTCGCTGCTCAAAATTCCTTCAAAGATTGCGCAAATTGTACCTTCTGGCTCATTTCTGCTCGAATAAACTGGAATCCGGGAGGAGGATACTGAACAGTGATCGAAATTTATTTTTTAAACAACAACAAACCTCCATCCGAGTAATAAATTAAACCAAGGAAGTATTGAACGGTTAAATATTTATTGTGAAACATTCATCTAGTTGAGAATTTAAAAATATTATTTACTAATATATAACCCTTATTATATATATGAAATAAATAAAATTCAGTTTACTAAATTGATAAGTATATATTTCAAAATTAAATTTAGGTTTTTGTTATACGTAAAAATTGAAAGAAAAATATGAATAAAAGGAAGTGTAAAATTATTTCTATGAAATTAATTGCATTATTAATGAGATCAAAATAGAATTTAATGTGGCAATTTTTATTCGTTGTGAAATATTTCTATAACTGAAATTTTTATCTAGACAAGAATTTTTCCCAACTCTGTATTAAAATAATATTTATGAATACATAACCCTTGTCATATACATAAGATAAATATAATTCAGTTTATTAAACTGATAAGTATATATTTCAAACCTAGATTTAGATTTTTGTTGCACATAAAAATTGAGAGAAAACTATAGGCAAAAAGAACTATAAAATTATTTCTGTGATATTAATTGCATTATCAATGACACCAAAATAGAATTTAATGAAGCAGTTACATTTTTATTCTTTGTGAAATATTTCTATAACTGAAATATTTATCTACACAAGAATTTTTCTCAACTTTGTATTAAAATAATATTTATGAATACATAACCCTTGTCATTTATATAAAATAAATAATATTTATCAAACATGTATGTATGGAACTTGGATTGAAATTTTTGACAGACGTAAAAATTGAGAAAAAATGTGTTACTCCAAAAACGACGAGTAGAATTTCATTAATTTTGATTCCAATTAAAAATCGCAAAAAGGAAAATTGTCACCCCGGGACCAAAATGTCGAGGGTTCGGGAAAGCGACTTTCACGCGTAGAATTTCTTTCGGCGTAAGAAAAGAAGTGATTGGACGTCTAATCAATCATGAGTAATAACCGGCAGTTTCTAAAGGTTGAAAGTAACCGATGAATTATGACCTTAACAGCATGTCAAAATCGACGTTGCAGATAATGGAGCTCGTTATCATTCGTCTCTCGGGAGGCTTTGACAGGACAAATGAATTTGTAAAAACTTTAACGCAAGCTGTTTGCCTGTGAGACACGGTAATTGATGAATAGTTGTCGACGAGATACTCGACAATTATTCCATAAAGCGACACGTTTCTATTTCGAGCATATACAGGGTGTTCGGCCACCCCTGGGAAAAATTTTAATGGGGGATTCTAGAGGTCAAAATAAGACGAAAATCAAGAATACCAATTTGTCGATTGAGGCTTCGTTAAAAAGTTATTAACGTTTAAAGTTCCGCCCGTTCTGAATTTTTTTCTCGAAAATGCGTGAGATTTCGGGGGTATGTCTATTCACCAAAAATGATTGTAATTGACTCCCGCAACCGAAAATAATTTTTCCAAAATGATTTGAAATTTTTTTTTCGCCCCCTGTCAATTTTTCTTAAACATTCGTTTTTCATTTTTGATAATTTTATTTGACGCCCTACAGAAAAGTTGTCTAATACTTTTCTGTAAGTACCCATGAGCTCTACTTCCCCCCAAAATTTCATTGAAATATATTCACTATTGTAGAAGTTATGGCTGTTTAAAAATTGGACCATTTTTATGGGTTTTTTTTCACATTACGGGGTCAAGGACCAACTTTTTCAATATTATTAAAATTTCTACATATTCTACACTAAAATATGCGTTATTTGCATTTCGAAACTTACAAATCCTCCAATCCGTTCAGGAGTTATGATATTTTAAACATACGCATGAAATTTCAGGGCAATATTTCTGGCCACACATATATTTTCGGTAATGAATTTTTTCTAGAAAGTGGATAGGATTTCGGGGGTATGTCTATTGACCGAAAATGATTATGATGGACCCCTGCAACCAAGAATAATTTTTCTCAAACGATTTGAAATTTTTTAATTTTGTCGAAAAATTTCAACAGCTACCCTCTGTTGATTTTTCTTAAAAATTCGTTTTTCATTTTTAATAAATTTGATTGACATGTTACGGAAATTTTGTCTAATACTTTTTTGAAGATACCCATGAACTCTACTTCAGAAAAAAGTTTCATTGAAATATATTCACTATTGTAGGAGTTATGGTCGTTTGAAAATTGAACCACTTTTATGGGGTTATTCTCATTTTAGGGGGTCAAGGAACAAGTTTTCGAATATTTTTAAAATTTCTACATATTCCACACTAAAATACGCATCGTTTGCTTTTTTAAACATTAAAATCGTCCAATCCGTTCTGAAGTTATGACGTTTGAAAGATTTGCATGAAAATGCGGGCAGACATTTCTGGCCAGAAATTATATTTTCGGTAAACAATTTTTTTCTCGAAAATGGGTAGGATTTCGGGGGTATGTATAATGACCAAAAATGATTGTAATTGCCCCCTGTAACTACATATAATTTTTGTAGTATGATTCGAAATTTTTTAATTTCGTCTAAAAATTTCAGTACCTACTCGAATTTTTTTTTCGAAATTGGGTAGGATTTCAGGGGTATGTGTATTCACCAAAAATGATTGCAATTCAGCCCTGTGACCGAAAATAATTTTTCCAGAACGATTTGGAATTGTTTTTTTTTCGTCAAAAAATTTACGCACCCAATTAGATTTTCAGTAAGGAATTTTTTTCTTGAAAGTGCGTAGGATTTCGTGGGTATGTGTAATGACCAAAAATGATTGTAATTGGCTTCTGCAACCGAAAATAATTTTTTTAGAATGATTTGAAAATTTTTGAATGTAATTATTAATAACTTTTTAACGAAGCCTCCATCAACAAATTGATATTCTTGATTTTCATCTTATTTTGGCCTCTAGAATCCCCCATTAAAATTTTTCCCAGGGGTGACCGAACACCCTGTATATTCACGGTCCAAAAAAGAGAAAAATAAATATAAATTCCATTCACGAGAATCTATTAATTTTAAAAATTCTATAAAATCGCGAGTTCGATAAAACAGACCGATCGACGCGTTTAAATTTTACTAAAAATCTGTTAGATTTATTTTTTATCGCGGATCCAGAGTGGTGTAGCAAAATATGGAAATATCTATTAGCGATATTAAATTGTTCGAGCCATTTACGAGAACGTTGCTGGCAATTCAGACTTTCTCGGATCGTGTTCGCTTGCAATGTACGTACGAATTACGCCGGTGAAGTTATTTCCGTATTATTTGCGATCAATGCTCGTCTCGAAAGTACGTTCGCGTTTCGGTAAACAACGCTAGGCGTTCAACTCGCGGGTAAAATTGCACGTCTCCTCCAGAGCTGGAAATTCCTTCCGGGACCGTAATTCGATCGAGTGTTCGTGACTCCATTAGAAATTCTGTCGCCCCTTTAATAACCACGTGCACCACGAATATTGCACTACCAGAACTCGAAACCTTTACGCCCTGTGCGTCTCTGTCGAGAGCAGAAAACTAATTTCTAAATTCCGGCGCTAGAGCAAGCCCTCTACCGGCTCTGATTCTCAAAGCGTCTGTAATTCAATCTTGGGAGTAAGTCTAATCAACGATATATGAAAATACTACCAGAGAACGTGATACCATCAGACGACTAATTAGGGAGACGAGACAATAATACGAAACGTCGGTGGAAATTCTGTACCGAACGTGAGATTTAATTACTGTCACTTGGAATAATCGAATCTGAAAATATTCGATTAGTTATTTTTTAAATTTATTTATCAGAAGCTGTATCTTTAATTCGGGTGGAGAGACACTGTGATTTCCAATATTTCTGTTTTCGTTTAAAAAATTTAATAATTCAGTAGTAATAATTAAACATTCAATAATAATGTTGTAGGATTACTATTAGGTTTAAGGATATAAATACTGTTCTTCGACCAAAAATAAAATTTGTATATTAACGAAGCTCGACAAAACTTAAAAATGTGTTATTATATAGGGTGTTCAGCCACCCTGGGAAAAATTGTAATGGGAGATTCTAGAAGCCTAAATGAGACGAAAATCAAGAATACTAATTTGTTGGTTGAGTCTTCGTTAAAAAGTTATAGAAACATTTCCAGATACACAGTATATTTTCGGAAAAGAATTTTTTTCTCGAAAGTACGTAGGATTTCGGAAATATGTATATTCACCAAAAATGATTGTATTGGACTCACGCAACTGAAAATAATTTTTCCAGAATGATTTAAAACTTTTCAATGTTCAGGATAACAGACAGTTATGGTCAGACATTATATTTTCAGTAATGAATTTTTTTCTCACAACTGCGTAAGATTTCGGAGGTATGTCTATTCACCAAAAATGATTGTAATTGACCCCCTCAAACGAAAATAATTTTCCCATAATGATTTGAAATATTTCATTTTTGTTAAAAAATTTGTCCACATTTCTGAATTTTTTTCTCGAAATTGCGAAGGATTTCGGAGATATATGTATTCACCAAAAATGATTGTAATTGACCCCCGCAACCAAAAATAATTTTTTTAGAATGATTTGAAATTTTTTTTTTCGTCGAAAAATTTAGGCACCTACCCCCTGTCGATTTTTCTTAAAAATTAGTTTTTGATTTTTAATAATTTTGTTTGACGCTCTACAGAAAAATTGTATAATACTTTTTTGTTGATATCCATGAGTTCTACTTCAGGAAAAAGTTTCATTGAAATATATTCACTATTGTAGGAGTTATGGTCGTTTGAAAATTGGACCATTTTTATAGGGTTTTTCTCATTTAGCGGGGTCAAGGATCAACTTTTCGAATATTTTTGCGATTTCTACATATTCTCCATCAAAATACACGTAGTTTGCTTTTTTAAACATTAAAATCGCTCAATCCTTTCAGGAATTATGATGTTTTAAAGTTTTGGGTAAACATTTTTTGGTCAGAAATTATATTTTCGATGATGAATTTTTTTCGCGAAAGTACGTAGGAATTCGAGGTTATGTCTAATGACCAAAAATTATTGTAACTGACCCCTGCAACTGAAAATAATTTTTTTAGAACGATTTGAAATTTTTTTTTTGCGGAAAAATTTCACACTCACTCTAATTTTTTTCTCGAAAGTGGTTAGGATTTTGGGGGTATATATATTAACCAAAAATGATTGTAATTAACCCCCACAACCGAAAATAATTTTTCCGTGAGTGATTTGAAATTTTTTAATTTAATTTTTTTAATAACTTTTAAACGAAGTCCCAGTCAACAAATTGATATTCTTGAATTTCGTGTTATTTTGGCCTCTAGAATCTCTCATTAAAATCTTTCTCAGGGGTGGTCGAACAACCTGTATAATAATAATGTTATAGGATTACTATCAGGATTAAGGACCCAAATACTATCTTTCGACCAAAAATAAAATTTGTGTATTAATGAAGCTCGACAATATTTTAATATGTATTACTATATAATAATAATGTTTCAGGATTACTATCAGGATTAAGGACCCAAATACTATTCCTCGACCAAAAATAAAATTTGTGTATGAATGAAGCTCGACAATATTTTAATATGTATTACTATATAATAATAATGTTTCAGGATTACTATCAGGATTAAAGACTCCAATACTGTCCCCCAACCAAAAATAAAATTTGTGTATTAACGAAGTTCGACAATATTTTTAAATTTATTACTATATACCAGTGTTACGTATAATTCAAATAACGAATGAAATTTTATTCGTCGTTCAAAAATTATCGAACTCGATTTTTCATTGCCTGCAACGCTACAAAATCAAAGATAAAAAAGTTCCTCTTTTACGAAAATATTTCTGGAATAATTCTGGTACTATTATGAAGCTAGAAAAATTAATTCTCAAGTCGAGAGAAATAAATTTAGATAGGATACGTGAATTTTAGCAAGGTTACTTATCAAAAATAATTATTGAAACAAATTTTAAGTTATGTAGTTTGCAAAATCAAAATTTTAGTTTCAATAAAAAACTCGTTTTTTTCATCGCCTACAACGCTACAAAATCAAAAATAAAAAAGTTCCTCTTTTACGAAAATATTTCTGGAATAATTCTGGTACCACTATGAAGCTAGAAAAATTAATTCTCAAGTCGAGAGAAATAAATTTAGATAGGATACGTGAATTTTAGCAAGGTCACATATCAAAAATAATTATTACAACAAATTTTAGGTTACGTGGTTTGCAAAATCAAAATTTTAGTTTCAATCAAAAACTCGTTCTTTTCATCGCATACAACGCTACAAAATCAAAAATAAAAAAGTTCCTCCTTTACGAAAATATTTCTGGAATAATTCTAGTACTACTATGGAGCTAGAAAAATTAATTCTCAAGTCGAGGAAAATAAATTTGAATAGGATACGTGAATTTTAGCAAGGTCACATATCAAAAATAATTACTATAACAAATTTTAGGTTATACAGTTTGCAAAATCAACATTTTAGTTTGAATAAAAATCATCTAAAATGAAATTTTTAATTTCGTAGAGTTTATTTCTATGGTTTTGATATGGCAGCGAACGTGATAATAAAATTCCGGATAAATCGGTTCGAGATAATATTTGTGGGTCGCGTAGCTGTAATCGTGGAACGAAATTGATGGGTTCCGTGAATCTAGTGTTAATCAGGGCACAATTAACGTGCTTCCCAGTCGAGTACAGTTAGACAAAAGTGTCGACGCGACGTCGAGCGTCCTCGCGATGGCCGTAGGCGGAACCGTGGCCGCTGCAGTCGCAAAACGTCGCAAGAATTGGAGCGTGGATCTCGGATATGGTCGGGACGTCCATTAATGCCGCGCGCCACGCCGTGAAAAAGCTGTCGCTGTGAAAAAAGCCGCGCGGCGAAACGGGCCACTGTAACCGAACTGTCCTCTCTCGGTCTTTCGACTCGTCGCCGCGAGCTTTTGTCACTACGACGAGGGAAACGCTCTACTCCCACTCCGATTTTAATTTACTTTTCCGGCTAGATAGATTACGGGACTCTAACATCACATATACGGAGAATTCAGCATGGAAAGAAACGATAGAATCATTTTTATGCGTCACAACTCAAGAGAAAATTGTTTCCAGTCTTCACATAGCAAGACTTATAGTAGGAACATTTTGCTCTAATATATTTGTTTTTGTTTAATTTGGGTAGAATTTATTCTTTGAAAGACTATACCATTGTTAGATACTGAATTTTTTACACGTTGGAAGAAAAAGTTTTCCAGTTTTTATACTAGCAAGTCTTAGTAGGAAAATTTTTCTCCAGAATATTTGTTTTCATTTAATTTGGGTAGAATTTATTTTTTGAAAGACTATACCATTGTTAGATACTGAATTTTTTACATGTTGGAAGAAAATGTACTCCAGTCTTTATATTAGCAAGTTTTAGGGGAAAAATTTTGCTCTAATATATTTGTTTTCATTTAATTTGGGTAGAATTTATTTTTTGGAAGACTATACCATTGTTAGATATTGAATTTTTTCATATTGGAAGAAAATGTATTCCAGTTTTTATAATAGCAAGTCTTTGGAGAAAAATTTTGCTCCAGAATATGTGTTTTTATTTAATTTGTATGGAATTTATTATTTGGAAATTCACATCATTGTTAGATGTTGAATTTTTTACATGTTGGATGAAAATATTTTCCAGTTTTTATACTAGCAAGTCTTAGTAAGAAAATTTTGCTCCAGAATATTTGTTATTATTTAATTTTTGTGAACTTTGTTTTTTGGAAGACTATACCATTGTTAGATACTGAATTTCTTACATGTTGGATGAAAATGTTTTCCAGTTTTTATATTAGCAAGTCTTAGTAGGAAAATTTTTCTCCAGAATATTTGTTTTCATTTAATTTGTGTGGAATTTATTTTTTGGAAGACTATACCATTGTTAGATATTGAATTTTTTCATGTTGGAAGAAAATGTTTTCCAGTTTTTATAATAGCAAGTCTTTGGAGAAAAATTTTGCTCCAGAATATGTGTTTTTATTTAATTTGTATGGAATTTATTATTTGGAAATTCAAATCATTGTTAGATGTTGAATTTTTTACATGTTGGATGAAAATATTTTCCAGTTTTTATACTAGCAAGTCTTAGTAAGAAAATTTTGCTCCAGAATATTTGTTATTATTTAATTTTTGTGAACTTTGTTTTTTGGAAGACTATACCATTGTTAGATATTGAATTTTTTCATATTAGAAGAAAATGTATTCCAGTCTTTATATTAGCAAGTCTTAGTAGGAAAATTTTTCTCCAGAATATTTGTTTTCATTTAATTTGGGTGGAATTTATTATTTGGAAATTCACATCATTGTTAGATATTGAATTTCTTACATATTGGAAGCAAATATTTTTCAGTTTTTATACTAGCAAGTCTTAGTAGGAAAATTTTGCTCCAGAATATTTGTTTTCATTTAATTTGGGTGGAATTTATTTTTTGGAAGACTATACCATTGTAAGATATTGAATTTTTTCATATTGGAAGAAAATGTATTCTAGTCTTTATATTAGCAAGTCTTAGTAGGAAAATTTTTCTCCAGAATATTTGTTTTCATTTAATTTGGGTAGAATTTATTTTTTGGAAGACTTCACTATTGTTAGATACTCAATTTCTTACATGTTGGATGAAAATATTTTTCAGTTTTTATACTAGCAAGTCTTAGTAGGAAAATTTTGCCCCAGAATATTTGTTTTTATTTAAATTGTGTGGAATTTATTTTTTGTAAATTCACATCATTGTTAGATATTGAATTTCTCACATGTTGGAAGATAATGTTTTCGAGCCTTCATATAGCAAGTCTTAGTAGTCATTTTGCTCCAAAATATTTGTTTTTATTTAATTTGTGTAGTATTTATTTTTTGGAAGTCCATATCATTGTTAGATACTGAATTTCTTACATGTTGGAAGAAAATGTTTTCCAGTTTTTATACTAGCAAAAGTCTTAGGGGAAAAATTTTGCTCCAATATATTTGTTATTATTTAATTTTTGTGAACTTTGTTGTTTAGAAGACTACACCATTATTAGATATTCAATTTTTTCACATTGGGAAAAATTTTTTTCCAGTTTTTATAATAGCAAGTCTTTGGAGAAAAATTTTGCTCCAGAATATGTGTTTTTATTTAATTTGTATGGAATTTATTATTTGGAAATTCACATCATTGTTAGATGTTGAATTTTTTACACGTTGGTAGAAAATGTTTTCCAGTTTTTATATTAGCAAGTCTTAGTAGGAAAATTTTGCTCCAGAATATTTGTTATTATTTAATTTTTGTGAACTTTGTTTTTTGGAAGACTACACCATTATTAGATATTGAATTTTTTCACATTGGAAGAAAACTTTTTCTAGTTTTTATACTAGCAAGACTTAGGGGGAAAATTTTACGCCAAAATATTTGTTTTTATTTAATTTGTGTGGAATTTATGTTTTGGAAGATTATACCGTTGTTATATATTGAATTTTTTACGCGTTGGAAGTAAATATTTTTCAGTCTTCATACTAGCAAGTCGCAGAGGAAAAATTTTGCTCCAATATTTTATCATTTAATTTTTGTGGAATTTGTTTCTGAATGTCTACGTCATTGTTAAATATAGAATTTCCCACACGTTGGAAAATGTATCCAATTTACTTGGACAGCTATGATTAGAAAATTTCAGTAATTCAATTTACAAATAAAAAAGGATTAAGCAATGCATATGAAATGAAATTAATTTTCATTAGTTATATTTTTAATCCTGTTATACCGTTTATTAAGATTTTACTATTTTCCTGAAAAGGAAAAAGGCTCGAATGACTAACAATAAAACTGTTAAATAAGAAATTGTGTCACCAAGTCAAATAGTATTTATATTAAAAACTAGAAATAATAAAAACAAGAGTGATTTTTATTTCGAAACGAGTCTCTACATTGAGACTCGAACTGCTACAGTTGGAAAACTACGTGGCCCTTATTCTCGACTGCTTCGCGAACCAGTAAAGTTTTCATGAAAATCGTGGGTGGAGAAAGGACTTACTTCTCGGATGTTCCTTGTTAGTAACGAGTGAAGTTAGAGGTGGAAGATAATAGGCAGTGACCATAGCGAATATACAGCGAGTCCTCGAGTTGCAAGGTCTCCAGTTCCACGCTTGTGCCCCCATTTATGTCCATATACATGTTTCGTATTTGTGTGTACGTATTCACATATGAAACAAAGTTCCCTCTCCTTGGATTTTTCTTTTTATAAGAGGGACCGAATCTGTTACACTGTAATTCACTTTTTGTTACGAAAATTGTATACCAAATGTAATATAGGGAGCAAGGGAGGCTTAATTGCATATACTTATTCAATTCATTTTTACATAAATTCATTCATTTATAGATAAAATTGCATTCAAAGGAACTAAATATTCAATTAATTTAATATATAAATTTCCAAATTGTATTTTTGTTTTTATATCAATTACTTCTTTAATTTATTGTTTAAATTTAATTATAAAAATATCATTAATTAAATTTAAATCATTACGAAAAATTAAAAATTAATTTTTAAATTACATTTTAATTAAATATAATGATAATGAAAAATAAATTTATTAAATTATTCAAAATTAATTCATTACTTAAAATTTTCAATAATTTATTAATTATTTTACCAACTCCGTTAAATATTAATATTTTATTACTGAAACAGAATTTTATAATAGACAAATATTCTAGTTAGAGATACATTAACGTGGACAAGATCTCTTTTCTTCGTTTTAATTATAATTCCAAATATTGGTATTTTCTTCTGGAAAAAATGTCTGAGTATTAAAGAGTTGATTAATTTGAAGACAATGGCTGTTCTTAATTTTGTAATATTTAATATTTAGTACGGGAAATTACTTAAATAATTTTTATTTAAATATCATAGGTATGTTTTCGTTGGGCATACATTTAACAGAGTATTTCTTTTATTTCAGGTGAGTCGAAAGGAAAATCTGTACCTAAAGGTAGTCGATATGATTCTCGAAGGATCCGAGGTGAGTCGACTTGTTCTCCAAAGTTTATTAGAGACCCAGATAAAATTATTAGATGTCACAGTATTTGGAATAATTCCATTTCTTTCAAAATATTTATAGACTTTAATACTTCTTTAGAATAATTAAAATTGGTTGGATCTCTCCATAAGAATTACTTTTGTTTTTGCAAATAGTAAAATGTAGTATTAGATAATCGAGTAATATTTAAAATCTCAAGTGATTCAAAATTAAGAAAATTTCACAATTTTATGAATTTACCTTTTTCTGGGACAGTGACATGTTTACGTTTAATTATAAATTAACTTAAATATCGTAACATAGAAATCTATTAATAATGTAATACAGCAATATTGCCACAAGATTTTTCAATTCCATAAATCAAGAGTTCGAATTCATTTTTATTTAAAATAAAATAATTCGTCTCTAAAGAAATAATTTTATATATTCCACTATTTCTATTGACATGATTAATTAATGTTAAATATTCTATGTTACTCCAATTGTGTTAAAAAAATATTATTCCATTTATTTTAGAAATCGAAATCTTCATTAAGCCTCAGAAATAATTTCAATAATTCTCACCCGAAAAATCGTAATAAATCGGACCCAAGTTTCATCAAATTCCAAAACAATAGTGAACCAGGAAACCTACACAGAGTTCAAAAGTGCATTGACCGGGAACAGTGGTTTGCATGCGTGCCTTTAACACTGTCAGGCGGCAGCTATTATTATCGATCTTTCAACGTTGTGCGCCAATCCTCGCAGTTTCTAAATTTCTGCACAACCTGTAAGATCGACTCGTGGTTGCAACCACTATTTGTTCCCCAAAATTTCGTCGTTGTTTCCAACATAATGGTCCTTAAACGCTGGAAACCCACGCGACGACGTAGGTACGAAAATTCGAGCGAAGAACAATGCAACTTGTTGAGCAATGTGATGCTAATTCAACGAGCACAATGGAATATACAAATTGGCTCGAAAGAAATTACTGTTTGTTCGCTATTATTCCTATTAGTCGGTTACGAAACTAATTAAATCAGTGAAGAGTAATACAAATCTAAAAACTATATTTATTTATAATTTGTTCAAACAATAGTTTCAGTTTTCATTTATCAAAAAATTTTTAAGAGTATTCAAAAGCTTCGAATGAAAATGATTTGTAGAATATTAAATTTGTGATTTTATAATGGCAAAAAAAAACATTGAAATCCCCACCAGAGTACAAAGTTTCAGTTAATTTGGCGATTCCAAGGTCTTGCAGTACTCTTATTAGCGAAATTTATTAATAAACCCCAATAATAATTAATTTCTTTAAGCAACAAAATTTGTAAAGGTACCAAACAAATGTTAAGAGTATTCAAAAGCTTCAAATACAAATAATTATTAAATCATTAAGTTTGTGACTTTATAATGGCAAAAAAAATATCGAAATCCACTAGAATACAAAGTTCCAGTTAATTTTAGTGAAATTCATTAATGGGCCCCAATATTAACTGATTCCTTTAATCGACAAAATTTTTTAAGGTACCAAACAAATGTTAAGAGTATTCAGAAGCTTCAAACACAAATAATTAATAAAACATTAAGTTTGTGATTTTATAATGATAAAAAAAATATCGAAATCCCCACCAGAGTGCAAAGTTTCAGTTAATTCGGTGTTTCGAAGGTCTTGCACTACTCTTATTAGTAAAATTCATTAATAAACCCCCCTAATAATTAATTCCTTTAATCAACAAAATTTTTAAGAATATCCAAAAGCTTCAAATGCAAATAATTTGCAAAATATTAAACTTTGATTTTAGAATGTTAAAGAAAATGTCGACATCCACCAGTGTACAAAATTTTTATTAAATCATGATCTTACAATTTTTATCAGGTATTCGTTGCATCGAAATGCCCTAATCTCTTGAGTCCTAATACTTTCGAGCGTGAGTGTACATTAGATAGCCATGCACAGTAGCGATGATCGCGAAACAAGAACCTGATTTACTGTACGACGATCGCGAACCGTGCATCGCATTATTAATAGCCATTGTTACGTGCGCGTCGCATTGGCAGAAAGAAATTAACCGCAAGGTTACCAACGGCTGGAATGCTGTAGGCGTGAGGATAATAACAGGATCGTCTAATTACTCGGACAATTAAGCTAATTGCCTAAGGAGAGACTGACATAGAAACGCCTCCTCCCAAACCACACTCGTTTCCTTCGATTCTTTTCACTTTTTCTTTTTTTCGAGAAATTCGACGGTCCGTCGATTGCTCCACGTCGAAGGTGGGGGGGAGAAAATTTCATTGTTCCCGAGGCTCATTTGTCGGGTTTTACGGGTCGCATTTCTCTGTATTCCACGGTTTCACCTAGGCGTAACGAAATCGCTGACACGAAAACAGAATTTACGAAAGCGTGGGCGACGACACGTTTTTTCGTTTCGACCCTGTCCCGTTCCCACGAGCTGCGAAAGTTTAATTATTCACCGTGGACCGAAATTAGATTCTTCCAGAACGACGTCCTGGAATTTCGCGAAGGGTTGGTACACCGGGTAACCTTTTTAATTTCAGGACGGAGTTTAGCGACGTTGATGATGTTTTATTACACAACGTTGTGACATAAAATTGTAAAATTTTTTAGCAATTTCGACTTTCAGTTACGATGCTTTAAATTTGGAGAATGTATAGTACTATTTATTAAATTAAATGACCTTCACACCCTGTGTAACATCAAAAAATTCGTATCAAAAGAGTGGAAGGATATCAAAGACGTCAACTATTGTATAAAATATTTAAAATTGTTTTCATCGTGAAAGTATTTGTGTCGTTGGAAATAAAAATTCTAAAATTTTTTAGCAATTTCGACATTCAACTACAACTGTTTAAATTTAGAAAATGTATAGTACCATTTATTAAATTAAATGATCTTGACGCCCTGTATAACATCAAGAAATTCGTATGAAAAGGGGTGGGATGATATCAAAGACGTCAACTATAAAATGCATAAAATTGCTTTCATTGTAAAAGTATTTATGTCGTAGGAAATAAAAATTCTAAAATTTTTAAGCATTTTTAACTATCAGCTACAATTTTGTAAATTTAAAGAATGTATAGTACTATTTATCAAATTAAATGATCTTGACACCTGTATAACATCAAAAAATTCGTATGAAAAGGAAGGGAGGATGTCAGTGACGTCAACTAAAAAATTTACAAAATTGCTTTCATCGTATAAATATTTATGTCGTTGGAAATAAAAATTGTAAAATTTTGTAGCATTTTTAATTTTCAGTTACAGTTCTGGAAAATTTAAAAAATTTATAGTACTATTTATCAAATTAAATGATCTTGTATAACACCAAAAAATTCATATCAAAAGGGGTGGGATGATATCAAAGACGTCAACTATAAAATGCATAAAATTGCTTTCATCGTATAAATATTTATGTCGTTGGAAATAAAAATTGTAAAATTTTGTAGCATTTTTAACTTTCAGTTACAATGCTGGAAAATTTAAAAAATTTATAGTACTTATTTATCAAATGAAATGATCTTGACACCCTGTATAACACCAAAAAAGTCGTATGAAAAGGGGTGGGATGATATCAAAGACGTCAATTATCAAATGCATAAAATTGCTTTCATCGTAAAAATATTTATGTCGTTGGAAATAAAAATTGTAAAATTTTGTAGCATTTTTAACTTTCAGTTACAATGCTGGAAAATTTAAAAAATTTATAGTACTTATTTATCAAATTAAATGATCTTGACACCCTGTATAACACCAAAAAATTCGTATGAAAAGGGGTGGGATGATATCAAAGATGTCTATAAAATGCATAAAATTGCTTTAATGCAACTAAAAAATTTACAAAATTGCTTTCATCGTATAAATATTTATGTCGTTGGAAATAAAAATTGTAAAATTTTGTAGCATTTTTAACTATTTATTAAATGAAATAACCTTGACACCCTTTATAACATCAAAAGATTCGTATGAAAAGGTGTGGGATGATATCAAAGACGTCAACTCTATAAAATGCATACAATTGCTTTCATCGTAAAAGTATTTATGTCGTTGGAAATAAAAATTGTAAAACTTTTTAGCATTTTTAACTTTCAGCTACAACTTTGTAAATTTAGAAAATGTGTAGTACTATTTATCAAATTAAATAATCTTGACACCCTGTATAACATCAAATAATTTGTATCAATAGGGGTGGAATGATATCAAAGATGTCAATTATAAAATGCATAAAATTGCTTTAATGCAACTAAAAAATTTGCAAAATTGCTTTCATCGTATAAATATTTATGTCGTTGAAAATAAAAATTGTAAAATTTTGTAGCATTTTTAACTATTTATTAAATGAAATAACCTTGACACCCTTTATAACATCAAAAGATTCGTATGAGAAGGGGTGGGATGATATCAAAGACGTCAACTAAAAAATTTACAAAATTGCTTTCATCGTATAAATATTTATGTCGTTGGAAATAAAAATTGTAAAATTTTTTAACATTTTTAACTGTCAGCTACAATTCTGAAAATTTAAAAAATGTATAGTATTATTTATTAAATGGAATAACCTTGACATCCTTTGTAACATCAAAAAATTCGTATGAAAAGGATGGAGGATGTCAAAGACGTCAACTATGAAATGCATAAAATTGCTTTCACCGTAAAAGTATTTCGTTGGAAATAAAATTCGAAAAACTTTTATTCATATTTTTGACGCGCAGCAACAAAGTTTTATTTTCATATTTTGCTGGCGTATAAAGCGATTCAATAACGGCAAAGCCGCGGGTAACGGCTGGTCATTCGAATAAAATGTTGTCCGTCTCTCGAGCTGTAAAGTGTTTTTTCGTCTCTGTTTAAGCCGCCTGAGGCTTTCGCTTTCATGGAATTACGAATGTTTTTCTGGCACCGTTGCGTTATCGTCATCGATGTGGAAAGCCCTTTGTCGATGTCGACAGGCAGGGGGAAATGGATAAACGGGAATTTGCGAAACAATCGTTAAATAGATATTAACCCTTCGAGCGTGGAAAATGATTGTCGTCGGTCGAATGGCATGAATAATAATGGTGTGCAACTGTATCGAGCCGCAACAGAATTCTGCGTTTCTTAACAAAAATATTGATACGGTTGAAATTTCCATTAAAAGTTCAATTAATTATACATTAATATATAACATTAATATATAACATTAATATATAGATGATAATATAGTTACTAAAACAATTTCTCAAATAATAATTGTGTTGTAGTTTTATATAATTATGCACTCAAAAAATAGCACTCCTGCACCCTTGTTTTGCAATTCACTGGCTTTGTTAGATTAATATAAATATTTTGAACGTTAAATGGTAAAACTTAAATGGTAACTATAAGATATATGGTGTAGGAATTGGCTTTACCGATGGCTATGGTTTCAGTCGGTACACAAAAGTGCGTTTTCCCTCTTTTATCGACGCAAGGTTAGGAAGTTTGTTTTCTTGCACGTGGCGCCTCTAACGGTGCGAGCTTAGAACTCAGAGCACACCATACACTGCACTATTTTTTAAACTATTTAAATTTTTATCACGATCGCGTATGAAATTGAAATATGCTATAAATAAATTATTCTTACATCAGTGGCCATAAAAAAATAATTTACGATATATAAAAAAGGCTATACAATTCTTACGAACTGTTAAAACATTTTTTAATGTTTCGTCATGCGCGTGTAAAACAATATGGTCGAATTTTTTTTCCTATACGACCGAAAGATAAATGTTTCCAAATACGTATTTATCTCGAGCTTATCGTTTACATCGCAAGGCACGTACGACCCGTTACAAAAAGCAATCAGTAACGTCCAGCGCATGCTGTGTGTTACGTGTCCACCCAGTGGTGTAGAAATAATTTCGATTCCGTGTTACTGAATCATGATGATAATTAATATTTATATATTTTTAAAATATTGTTATCAGAATATGCATTACAGCCCATATAAATAAGCTTTTTACCGAGTTCCTGAAATTTTTCTTAATTACGTAAAGCTTTAAAACCAGAATGATAATTATTTATCACATATATTAATATAACGCTCGTTTAATTTTAATTCTTCATCAGTCATTGATGATTTCAGTTTTATTCGTAAGAATATCCCGCCTTTTCAAGGCAATAAATTTTAATATTTTAAAAATGCTCTGCAAACATTTCTGAAAATGTTTACAACGGAAGAGTAAATATTTAAAGGTCGAAGCAAACGTGTTCCGAGTTTTACCGATCAGCTACGTCTATGTGTGCGTGAGCGAGCGTATGAACGGCCATTAATGGTACACCCCCTACAAGGTGGAGGAGAAGATCATGGTCGATCGTATAAGGCGTTCCATTCGTCGGATCGTTGACCGTGCAAGGTGATACCGTATTCTTCACCTCGGTCTTCTCTTCTTACGCAAGCAAATCAATTTCCACTTAAAGACCACTTAGGCTCTTTCACGCTACGCGCCGTTGTGCCCATAAACGTTCCTCCTCCCACTTTCCTCCGCGATGATACTTTCTAACGCGTCTCCGCCGACTATACCGCCATTTTCGTGGAAATTACCGTAAAAAGTGTTCGACAAAAACATCATGGAAGTCTCGTTCGTTGCACAAAACTATATCCATATTCTTGGAAACCAAAGTACGTTACACGGTGAGAAACAAAACAGAGCATTTTATAGCTTAGTTATTTAGTGGATACGAAGATACCTTAATTACAGAGTAACACCAAATTTAAATAATTTAAACTCACCTACGTTTTCCGTGAATCATCGTAAATATAAAAAATTGGCATATACGCGTTAAATATGCGTCCACTGTCCATGGCCCGTATATGGGTCATATCACCGTGCTATTAGATACGCCGCTGAGAAACCGGACAGTGAACGCGTTAAAGCGCCGGTCACCGTGTTTTAGTGTTATCCTCGGTCACTGTGTCGAATAATATTAAATTGATAAAGGCTGTTAACGACTGTGTTGTTTGTACGTTGAAATTTCGTTCAAAAAAAAGAAGGAATTGCGTAGATTTATTATAATTTGAATTCCCTCGAGTTCCCCTTCGTCGACCCTCGCGAAGTTGCATTCGGTTGCGTCGCAATTCACCGCGAGTGGTGCATCTCTGCGGTCAGCCAGTCACGTATATATTCCCTGTTGCATCGTTTGTGCTGGGTTCCCTTTCTTTTTCGTTCCGATAGCGTCTCGTTCGCTCCCGCGCCAAGCACGCAGTGTTAAATTTCGTACCGCCTCGCGTTCGACCGCAAAAACTGATCGGTAACGGTTGCACGTGGCTTAAATTACACAAACAGTTACGTTAGTAAAATCATTGCACGCACCGCCGTAGTATTTATTCGACGCGATCAAAGAAAAGAAAAACGAATGGCCACGGTACGCTCAACCGGTGGAAAAATATTTGTTTTGCGTACGCAAAAGAAGCGTTCTCGATCGTTGAGCGAGAGATCGTGTCGATACTTGTTTCGTGCACCTTTCGTATGCATGGTAAAAGGAAAAATGTTATTCGGTTTGATGGAGAGCTGTTTAATCCCTTAACCAGTTAACTGTTTCTGACGAGTATATTCGTCATGAAAAAAGTGTAAAATTTGATGTTACGACGAGTATATTCGTCATGAAAAAAGTGTAAAATTTGGTGTTATGACGAGTATATTCGTCATGAAAAAAGTGTAAAATTTGGTGTTATGACGAGTATATTCGTTGACGCTCATATTTTTTAGATTGACCAAGAATGATCAGTTTTCTTTATTGGACTTGTTTCTAAATTACATAAAAATTCAATTTTTGATAATTACAATGTTGTATATAACGTATAACTGGAAGGAAAACAAATATTGTCATCCCTTAAATCGTCAAATTAAACAAATATCGTTTTTCAAAGCAGTCAGACTCGAGCATGAGCGTTCAGGGGTTAAATAACCATGCCTTCTATTTTTTAAATTCTAAAAGACACTCTTATTTCTTCCAACAAGATCATTTAACCAGTTAACTGTTTCTGACGAGTATATTCGTCATGAAAAAAGTGTAAAATTTGATGTTACGACGAGTATATTCGTCATGAAAAAAGTGTAAAATTTGGTGTTATGACGAGTATATTCGTCATGAAAAAAGTGTAAAATTTGGTGTTATGACGAGTATATTCGTTGACGCTCATATTTTTTAGATTGACCAAGAATGATCAGTTTTCTTTATTGGACTTGTTTCTAAATTACATAAAAATTCAATTTTTGATAATTACAATGTTGTATATAACGTATAACTGGAAGGAAAACAAATATTGTCATCCCTTAAATCGTCAAATTAAACAAATATCGTTTTTCAAAGCAGTCAGACTCGAGCATGAGCGTTCAGGGGTTAAATAACCATGCCTTCTATTTTTTAAATTCTAAAAGACACTCTTATTTCTTCCAACAAGATCATTTAACCAGTTAACTGTTTCTGACGAGTATATTCGTCGTGAGTAATAAGCAGTGAAAATTTGCAGTTTAAATTGCAATTTTAGTGAAAACTAAAATATATTCGTAAACTTGAAGATGTTTAACATATTTTGAGGCCCGTTCAAATAAAAGGAACAAATAAAAGTTTATAAATAATTAATATAAAAAGAACCACTAATTGCATGGATTATTTTTCGTAAACGTATCGTTGTCTTTTATTGGTCATTACAGAAGCAATTACGGATTCATATATTGGTTCTCAACTTGCGAAGTTCCATTATGCATTGTACCATGCTTTGCTCAATACCATTTTCTAACAGCAAATTAAAGTAAGAAATTGATTTTTCATGTTTTTTTTCATTCATATCAAAATATTTATGTTAATTTAGGTAAATAAATAAATGTGAATAATGAAATAGAAATATAAAAGTCATTTTATTACAACCTAATTTCATATTACACATAATCTGTGTTTGACGAGTATACTCGTCATCACTAAATTTGTGCGATGCAATTTAGATACGCAATTTCTTCCAACAGGATCATTTAACCAGTCAACTGTTTCATGACGAATATACTTTGTATAAAAGTAAAATTTTGACGAGTATATTCTATCATGAGTACTAAGTAGTGAAAATTTGCAGTTTAAATTGCAATTTTAGTGAAAACTAAAATATATTCATAAACTTGATGATGTTTGACATATTTTGAGGCCCGTTGAAATAATAGGAACAAATAAAAGTTTATAAATAATTAATATAAAAAAAACCGCATATAGTATGAATTATTTATCGTAAATGTATCGTTGTCTTTTATTAGTCATTTCCCGGATTATGTACGCTCAACTTCAAAAGCTAATCCTACAGGAAGGCGTGCACATTGTTTTGAAAATAATATTCAAAAAGAATCGCAATATTGGTGTTCAACTTGTAAAATTCCATTATGCATTGTACCATGCTTTTAATTTAATTTAAGCAAATAAATAAATGTGAGTAATGAAATAAAAAAATCAAAATTTATTTTATTACGACCTAATTTCATGTTACACATAATCTATGTTTGACGAGTATACTCGTCATTGATAAATTTGTGCAATACAATTTAGATACGGAATTTCTTCCAACAGGATCATTTATAACCAGTTAACTGTTTATACTCGTCATGAAAAAAGTGCAAAATTTTGTGTTGACGAGTATATTCGCCATGAGTAATAAGCAGTGAAAATTTGCAGTTTAAATTGCAATTTTAGTGAAAACTAAAATATATTCGTAAACTTGAAGATGTTTAACATATTTTGAGGCCCGTTCAAATAAAAGGAACAAATAAAAGTTTATAAATAATTAATATAAAAAAAACCGCATATAGTATGAATTATTTATCGTAAATGTATCGTTGTCTTTTATTAGTCATTTCCCGGATTATGTACGCTCAACTTCAAAAGCTAATCCTACAGGAAGGCGTGCATATTATTTTGAAAATAATATTCAAAAAGAATCGCAATATTGGTGTTCAACTTGTAAAATTCCATTATGCATTGTACCATGCTTTTAATTTAATTTAAGCAAATAAATAAATGTGAGTAATGAAATAAAAAAATCAAAATTTATTTTATTACGACCTAATTTCATGTTACACATAATCTATGTTTGACGAGTATACTCGTCATTGATAAATTTGTGCAATACAATTTAGATACGGAATTTCTTCCAACAGGATCATTTATAACCAGTTAACTGTTTATACTCGTCATGAAAAAAGTGCAAAATTTTGTGTTGACGAGTATATTCGCCATGAGTAATAAGCAGTGAAAATTTGCAGTTTAAATTGCAATTTTAGTGAAAACTAAAATATATTCGTAAACTTGAAGATGTTTAACATATTTTGAGGCCCGTTCAAATAAAAGGAACAAATAAAAGTTTATAAATAATTAATATAAAAAGAACCACTAATTGCATGGATTATTTTTCGTAAACGTATCGTTGTCTTTTATTGGTCATTACAGAAGCAATTACGGATTCATATATTGGTTCTCAACTTGCGAAGTTCCATTATGCATTGTACCATGCTTTGCTCAATACCATTTTCTAACAGCAAATTAAAGTAAGAAATTGATTTTTCATGTTTTTTTTCATTCATATCAAAATATTTATGTTAATTTAGGTAAATAAATAAATGTGAATAATGAAATAGAAATATAAAAGTCATTTTATTACAACCTAATTTCATATTACACATAATCTGTGTTTGACGAGTATACTCGTCATCACTAAATTTGTGCGATGCAATTTAGATACGCAATTTCTTCCAACAGGATCATTTAACCAGTCAACTGTTTCATGACGAATATACTTTGTATAAAAGTAAAATTTTGACGAGTATATTCTATCATGAGTACTAAGTAGTGAAAATTTGCAGTTTAAATTGCAATTTTAGTGAAAACTAAAATATATTCATAAACTTGATGATGTTTGACATATTTTGAGGCCCGTTGAAATAATAGGAACAAATAAAAGTTTATAAATAATTAATATAAGAAGAAGCGCTAATAGTATGAATTATTTTTCGTAAATGTATCGTTGTCTTTTATTAGTCATTTCTTGGATTATGTACGCTCAACTTCAAAAGTTAATCCTACAGGAAGGCGTGCATATTATTTTGAAAATAATATTCAAAAAGAATCACAATATTGGTGTTCAACTTGTAAAGTTCGATTCATGCTTTTAATTTAATTTAAGTAAATAAAAAAGAGGGGGTAATGAAACAAAAAAATCAAAATCATTTTATTACAACCTAATTTCATATTACACATACCCTGTGTTTGACGAGTATACTCGTCATCGCTAAATTCATGCCACGCAATTTAGATACATATTTTCCAAAGAGGTCGAAACAGTTAACTGGTTAATTCAATACGTTATTTAACAATATTTCAAATTAAAGTAGTTCAAAGTGCCGGTCACTGGTGACCACCGTGTTAAAAATAAGTATACGTCTTCGATTCGAAGAGCGAGCAGCGTGTAAACATTTTGTTCGAACCTCATGGTATATCGTTGCTGTAATACTTTTTGCATTCAGAAAATATTTTCCACGGTTCGTCTTGGCGCGATTCAGCGGGTATAAAAGAACGAGTTATTTACGATAGAATTCCTCGAGCCATCAGAAAACACACCAGCGCCATTGCAAAGTGTACTCCACAAAATTATAGTGTCCCGCGAACGTTGGAGTCTCCTTACGGCCGAGCCACCCTACGATATCTCGTGTCTCGTTCGATACAAAAATTAGATCTTCCGCCTTCTATCCGCTTTATCCTCCTCTTCGATCCCACGGCAAACATTCTTCCTCCTATTTATCGTCTCTGTCACTCCTACGTCACGTTCCCATGCGGTCTCTTTGTCCCTCCTAGATTCCCTATCACTTGGAATGTTCCTAAGCTGGCCTGTCCTCTAGCATGTGCCCACTCTTCCGTCTCCGTTCCTCTCGAATTCTTCCTGGACCCTCTGTCTCTCTCTATCGCATCCTCTGCTTTATTTCGTTATTCCTTCGTCCCCGTCCCCCGCGTCCGCGTTCTATTTGGGCTCCTACGACGAGAAAGTTGCTCGCCTGAAAATTTGTTCCCGGGGTCCCTGTGTTTCCTGCAGCCCCGACACAGATACGATCTTGTTTTCCCGGGGATGGGAAAAGGCTCTGGAAAATCCTTGGTACGGTCCAGACTGTTGGATACTCCACCCACGCTGTTGGAGAGCAACTTGGAAACCTCTGGTTTTTCGTTGGGGAAATTCGATATTGTCAACCAGCTTTCGTTCCTTTTCGTTTTTATTATTTTTCCTTGTCAAATATCGTAATTCGTGTAATGATTTTTGAGATTTACAGTCGGAGAAATTCGATACCAACGGATATTTCCACACTGGGATATCGAAAAGCGATTGGAAGTCGCTTTATTATTCTAAAATTTTGTCCTTCGTATGATATTCGGTATTTTTTAATATATCAATCGATGCCACTTGTGATTTTTAATAAAAAAGTACTGCATTAGTTACGACGTAAAACTACTAGTTTACGAAATATTCAATGATTTATAGAAGCTTCGATATTTACGTTGAAATATCTTCTAAATTATTTTAAAAATTATAGTAGATAATGTACCCTTCGAAACAATTTAATTAGCGGGAGATATAAATGAAGGAGATGACGATGATTTTTACAGAGGATACGTTTTAGGGTCCTGAAGAGGATGCCTTTTAGAAAGTTTAAAAATATCCACGTTATTTCATGGATAATTTGGTGCAAAACTTTAAACGCTTTTTTCTCGAAACCACATTTTTCAAACTGGACGGCTCAATAACTCGGTCAATTTTCATCCGATTTACTTAAAATTTTGTACGGTGGTTCCTAATACTATTCTCTTTAGTTGCATTTACGGAATTTTCGATCGAATAATTAGTTTCGACGCGGTGTTCAAAGGATTATTGATTTTGTCAGTTTTTTGAGATTTTTCATTCAAACCAGCATTTTATAATAAATAGTTATTTTTAAAAATCCGTACGTGCAACTGAAGCTACTGTTGTGTAATTTAAAAAAATTGTATGATTTCTTGTTTTATGATTTGCAGTGAAAAATTGTATATCTGCCTGTTTCTAACAAATTGTTGAAGGCCACTCACTCTGATTCCTATTATGGCTATAATAATTAATATTTGTATACAAAATTTTTACAAGAAGTGGTCCAAGAAATGTACTTTCGAAAACAGTAATCATTTATTGGAAAATGTTTCATAGTTACACCCAAAAACTTCTTGAAAATTGCGTTTATTTTCAACCGTCACAGTAATTTCACCCCCTTAAACAAATCTGATTTATTACAAGCAGAATTTTATAAATGTCTGATGAACTCTATTCACAAAAATGTTGTCAAAACTGTTAAGAGTATTGAAAAATGTAAATTAAACAACTTCGAGGGAAGAATAATTCAATGGAGTTTGTTTACAGATGGCCAAATATGGCCTCTCACTCTGGTTCCTATCATGGCTATAATAATTAATATTTTTATACGATATTTTCCAAAGAAGTAGTCAATGAAATGTACTTTCAAAAACATTAAACATTTATTGGAAAAAGTTTTATAGTTACACCCAAAAAATTCTTGAATATTGCCTTCATTTTCAACCATCACAGTGATTTCACCCCCTTAAACAAATCTGATTTATTACAAGCAGAATTTTATAAATGTCTGATGAACTCTATTCACAAAAATGTTGTCAAAACTGTTAAGAGTATTGAAAAATGTAAATTAAACAACTTCGAGGGAAGAATAATTCAATGGAGTTTGTTTACAGATGGCCAAATATGGCCTCTCACTCTGGTTCCTATCATGGCTATAATAATTAATATTTTTATACGATATTTTCCAAAGAAGTAGTCAATGAAATGTACTTTCAAAAACATTAAACATTTATTGGAAAATGTTTCATAGTTACACCCAAAAACTTCTTGAAAATTGCGTTTATTTTCAACCGTCACAGTAATTTCACCCCCTTAAACAAGTCTATGATTTGTTGCAAGGAGAATTTTATAAATGTCTAGCGAACTCTATTCAGAAAAATGTTGTCAAAACTGTTGAGTCTACTGAAAAATGTAAATTAAATAACTTCGAGAGAAGAATAATTCGATGCAGTTTGTTTACAGATGGCCTAATATGGCGTCTTACTCTGTTTCCTATCATGGCTATAATAATTAATATTTTTATACGATATTTTCCAAAGAAATAGTCCAAGAAATGTACTTCCGAAAACATTAAACATTTATCAGAAAAAGTTTCATAGTTACACCCAAGAAATTCTTGAAAATTGCCTTTATTTTCAACCATCACAGTGATTTCACCCCCTTAAACAAATCTGATTTATTACAAGCAGAATTTTATAAATGTCTGATGAACTCTATTCACAAAAATGTTGTCAAAACTGTTAAGAGTATTGAAAAATGTAAATTAAACAACTTCGAGGGAAGAATAATTCAATGGAGTTTGTTTACAGATGGCCTAATATGGCCTCTCACTCTGTTTCCTATTATGGTTATAATAATTAATATTTTTATACGAAATTTTCCAAAGAAGTAGTCCAAGAAATGTACTTTCAAAAACATTAAACATTTATTGGAAAATCTTTCATAGTTACACCCAAGAAATTCTTGAAAATTGCCTTTATTTTCAACCGTCACAGTGGTTTCCCCCCTTAAGATACCGTGCAATAGGAGGGTCAAGTACGACGAACGGTAATCGATTTTCGCAGTTGGAAGGAAGTAGCTCGGTTCGGAAGATGCCGGATCGCTTTAGATGGAACAAAGTGCTTCCCGTTTTTATTCAGATACCGTCGCCGCGATGCAAATGCTGGATGCAAATGCTGGGCGGCCGGAAGTCGTTCGCTCACGAGCACGGATCACGCTCCGTTATTTCCTGCGCGGCACGAGTCGTTCCGGCGCCTCCTTTTGATCCACGAAAACGAACTCTGCGAATTCCGCATCGCGAGCTGTTTTTAAACTGTTGCATAATGTATCCAACAATGGTCAAAAGTCAGAAAACTAAAGTCCTTGTGTAATAAATTTTTATATCCCAAAATGTTAAAAAAGGAACGTAGATTTTGACACTATCTATAACTTTTACTGAATTTACCAATTTGTTGTAGAAAATGATGCCATTGCGATTTTCGGTGGATTTTCTTAAACATGTGCCATTTATCAAAAATTTATGTTTTTAATTTGATTTTTGCAAGTTATGTACAGTACTATAGTACCTTCCAAACTGCTAGACAATCTTTTTACAATATTAACAATTGGTCCCAATTTTGTATGTTAAATGTTTACCAACTTTGAATTGAGTTTAAAAAAGAATACCTCAATTTTAGTAGTTAAGGTCGCTTCAACTTTTTTTAACAAAAATGTATAATTTTTGTTCATCAATTTTTCTTTTGAAAAGTTTAAGTGGTCTTAGGTTGAAAATTGACTAGTTTAGAAGCTTCGAATTCCCATTTACGCGACACACTGTGCGTCGTGGAAACACGTTACCGATGTCTGAAAGGGATTTCAGAGTTTCCCAACCTTTTTTTGGCCCGCGGTCCCCTTTCGAGTTTTATTTATCTCCGCGTCGACGCCTCTAGGCCATCGTTCTCTGGTGGTGAAAATAATAGCACACTAGTTTTTCATTGTAAATAGTACACTTTATTATCTATTATCATACGTGACATTTGATTTTGATATGTAATTTTATCATTTAATAAATTGGTATGCAATATTTCACAAACACAAATTTTTTTATTGATTTGTGAGCAATAGTTATTTTTACATGGGGTATTATTTATATATTTTGATTTTCTTCTTGTCCAGTGTTCGGAAATAAAATTTTTGTATTGAGACGTGAATAATATTTATTTTGACGTGGAGTTTTTTTGCAATTAACAAAATACAACGATCCACGATTTAAATTCCATTTCTTTCGAGCAGAATAGGAGATATTTTCAATTTCTTTTTGTCCATTGAAATGAAATTTTTGTATTGAATCGTGAATAATAGTTATTTTGACGTGGAGATTTTTTTGTAATTATCTTTTATTGCATTCAACAAAATACAACGATCCTCGATTTAAATTCCATTTCTTTCGAGCACAATAGATGATAAATTCATTTTCTTTTCATCCATTGCACGGAAATAAAATTTTTTTTATTGAGTTGCGAGTAATAGTGCAGTCGCTAATAACCTTTGCAATTGATGAGATTATAAACTTTCAATAAAAAAAAAAAAACTTCAACAGTCCACGATTTAATTTCTATTTCTTTCAAGTTGAATAGAAGATATTTTGATTTTCTTTTTGTCCATTGCCCGGAAATAAAGCTGTATTCTTAGCAAAGGCTGTGCATCACGGCTTCCGGTACAAGCCTTCGTTTCATTTGTTTCTCTTAGTAACGCGTTTCCAGCGTGAAAAGAATCACAAAACGTAAATAGCCACAAATGATTCGCCGTGCGTAGCATACAAATTGGTCCAAGTCCTATTGTGAATGTTTATTCAATCAAAAATATACTTTTCTTGTATTCGACGATCTCAGCTTCCGTTCTTCTTTGTTTAAGAATCGTTCGTGACTCTCTATTTGCACCGAGTATTGTCGTATCGCTTTTCATTACACCGTATAAATACTGATTTCATTTTATCTACTATCTTATTCTATATGCATTTATTCTGAAATTCACGATAGCAGAAATTTACAAATTGAGCAGATTCATTCGACTTTCTACTAATTTCTCGATTTATAAAACATTTTGTGTCATAAATCATGTCTACTTTCTACTTGGCCAGATGAATGATGCAGGACCAAGATCCATCAAAACTATTTTTAATATTAAATTTGTACCTAATTAATGTATATAGGTCAGTGTGGATTCAGAGGCAATGTACTAGTATACAGAGTGTTCGGCCACCCATGGGATTAATTTTAATGGAAGATTTTAGAGACCAAAATAAGATGAAAATCAAGAATATCAATTTCTTCATTGAGGCTTCATTAAAAAGTTATTAAAAAATTTCAAATCATTCTGAAAAAATTATATTTAGTTACAGGGGTCAATTACAAGCATTTTTGGTGAATAGACATACTTCCGAAATCCTACGCAGTTTCGAAAAAAAAATTCGAGTAAATGCTGAAAGTTTTGGATGAAAAAAAAGAATTTCGAATCGTCTTTGAAAAATTATTCTTAGTTGCAGGAGTTAATTACAAGCATTTTTGATCAACAGAAATAACCCCGAAATCCTACTCAGTTCCGAGAAAAAAAATTCTTTACCGAAAATATAATGTGAGACCAGAAATGCTTCCTTGAAATTTCATGCGAATCTTTAAAATGTCATAACTTTTGAACGGATTGACGGATTTTAAAGTTTCAAAAAGCAATCAACGCGTATTTTAGTGAAGAATATGTAGAAATTTTAACAATATTGGAAAAGTTGTTCCTTGACACCGTAAAGTGAGAAAAAACCCCTAAAATTGGTTCAATTTTCAAACGGCCATAACTCCTATAATAGTAAAGGTATCCCATTGAAATTTTTTTCTGTCACAGAGCACATGGGTACCTACAAAAAAGTATTAGACAACTTTTCCGTAGAACGTCAAACAAATTTATTAAAAACGAAAAACCAATTTTTAAGAAAAATCGTCAGGGGGTAGGATGCCTAAATTTTTCGGCAAAAAAAAAATTTCGAATCGTTCTGAAAAAATTATTTTTGGTTACAGGGGTCAATTATAATCATTGTTGGTCATTAGACATACCCACAAAAACCTACCCACTTTCGAGAAAAAAATTCAAGAAGATGTGAAATTTTTCGACAAAATTAAAAAATTTCAAATCATTCTGAAAAAATTATTTTCGGTTGAGGGGATCAATTACAATAATTTTTAGTGAATCGACCTACCCCCGTAATCCTACCCATTTTCTAGAAAAAAATTCAGTACAGGTGGAACTTTAAACATTAATAACTTTTTAATAAATCCTTTGTCAACAAATTAGTATTCTTAATTTTCGTCTTATTTTGGCCTCTAGAACCTCCCATTAAAATTTTTTCCAAGATTGGCTGAACACCCTGTATAAAGAAACGAAATCATATTTACTTCACAAGATACTGTATTTCACACGTAATTCAGGACAATGATTCGACACAAATGATACAGCATATTCGCCAAGTACAAAATAAAGACGACGATCATCAATCATTAAATTCCATTAGGAACCGCCACTGGAACGATCTTCGTTATTAATACTGAATTAGTTTATAATAGGATATTCGATAAATTTTTATTTTTCCTCGCAATGTTTTATGGGTATCATCACGTATTCTTTGGCGAGCCCATGTGGCCTGTCGGAACACTGTGATTGGGTGTTTTTGGGCTGCTCGATGATTTCCTTAGTTTTCGGTATCTGTTCTCCGTGGCATTGCGCCATTGTCTTCTTCTTTTGTTGCTCGATAAACGCCAACCACGCTTCCTTCGGTCCACAAAACGAAGTGGGCGGCACTGTATCTAGGTGGTCGTAATAGTTTTCCCACTTGCCCATAAAATAGGTTGCCAAGTCGCATTCGGGCCAAGGCTCCACTCTGCACGGTAGACCTTCCGCGAACGAACGATTAGAAAAATTATTGGAATATTTAGTTACGATAAAATACTATTATGAAAAGCTTTCACAAATAAAAGAAAAATTCTCTCTAGTTTATACCCCGAATTGACGTTTTCACTCGAGATTATAGAAATTTTTAAATATAATATTATCCTTCGAATTATAAATAAATAACGAACGTTTTAAAAAATAAAAATCTGTAGAAACGCATTAGAGAATTGAGTACTTTTTTATGGTAAAAATAACGTATTACACGTGTTTATCAAAGCATTTCCATGAATTTTAATAATTATTGTTTCTTGGGGGCACGAAAAATGCTAGGAAGTGTATTGTTCGTGACTTTTCGATAATTTGGGAATAGTTTACGAGTTGACGGTAAGAGCAGAGATTCCTGGTGGTATTGGAAGTCCTCTGCGAACGAACGATTAGAAAAATTATTGGAATATTTAGTTACGACAAATATACTATTATGTAAAGCTTGCACAAATAAAAGAAATATTCTCTCTAGTTTATACTGCATTCTATCTGAATTAACGTTTTCACACGAGAGGATAGAAATTTTTAAATATAATATTATCCTTCGAATTATAAATAAATAACGAACGTTTTAAAAAATAAAAATCTGTAGAAACGCATTAGAGAATTGAGTACTTTTTCATGGTAAAAATAACGTATTACACGTGTTTATCAAAGCATTTCCATGAATTTTAATAATTATTGTTTCTTGGGGGCACGAAAAATGCTAGGAAGTGTATTGTTTGTGACTTTTCGATAATTTGGGAATAGTTTACGAGTTGACGGTAGAAGCAGAGATCCTTGGCGGTATTGGAAGTCCTCTGTGAACGAACGATTAGAAAAATTATTAGAATATTTAGTTACGACAAATATACTATTATGTAAAGCTTGCACAAATAAAAGAGAAATTCTTTCTAGTTTATACTGAGTTCTATCTGAATTAACGTTTTCAGTCGAGAGGATAGAAATTTTTAAATATAATATTATTCTTCGAATTATAAATAAATAACAAACGTTTTAAAAAATAAAAATCTGTAGAAACGCATTAGTGAATTGAATACTTATTCATGGTAAATATAACGTATTACACGTGTTTATCAAAGCATTTCCATGAATTTTAATAATTATTGTTTCTTGGGGGCACGAAAAATGCTAGGAAGTGTATTGTTTGTGACTTTTCGATAATTTGGGAATAGTTTACGAGTTGACGGTAAGAGCAGAGATTCCTGGCGGTATTGGAAGTCCTCTGCGAACGAAAGTTTAATTTAATCTCTTAGAAATCACCTACCACCGCACGAGGTACGCGGGCAGTCGTGTTGCAATCCGTTTCGATGATAGCAATCACAATCGATGTAAACTGTTCCTGCATACAGTTCTCTCGATTTTACTCTCCTTGGACGAGCCCTTTTCGCGCGCGCGGGTGCAGTTTTCGGACTCTTCGAAACATGCCTCACAGGCTTCAGCTCCGCTTGCTTTTTACTAGGCTTTTCAGATGGTGCGCGTTTGGGCTGAAAGAATCCTTCGATTTTAGTCTATCTTGCATTTATACTGGACTGACAGTAACTATTCTAAATATTAATCAGGTGAAATTATTCGTTCTTAAAATGTGTTCGTAATTTTAGATTTTAGAGCACAAAAATAAATTTTAGAAATTTGTAAACTTACAATGAAGGTTATTTTAATATCAGTGTAATACGATAACATTCTAATAGAAGATGCCTTACGTACGTATGTATGATGATAACTATTCTGAATAATAATAGATCAATTTGAATTATTCGTTCGTAAAATGTGTTCGTAATTTTAGATTTTAGAGCACAAAAATAAATTTTAGAAATTTGTAAACTTACAATGAAGGTTATTTTATTATCTATGTAATACGATAACATTCTAATAGAATATACCTTATTCTACAAGCTCTAGATACGTATGTATGGTGATAACTATTCTGAATAATAATAGATTAATTGAAATTATTCGTTCTTACAATGTGTTCGTAATTTTAGATTTTAGAGCACAAAAATAAATTTTAGAAATTTGTAAACTTACAATGAAGGTTATTTTAATATCAATGTAATATGATAACATTCTAATAGAAGATATCTTATTCTACAAGCTCTAGGTACATATGTATGATGATAACTATTCTAAAAATTAATCAGGTGAAATTATTCGTTTTTAAAATGTGTTCGCAATTTTAGATTTTAAAGCATAAAAATAAATTTTAAATGAGTTAAAAAGTCTCTACTATACCGTTAAAGGTTAATCACGTTTTGGATAGAAACGTTCAATTTACGAATCACGTCTGACGTTCATTTTAATAATGATCACTCTAATACACAATCTCAACTACATTAACCATTCACAATTTACCTCGTTTCGAATAGAAACGTTCAATCTACGAATCACATCTAAGGTTCATTTTAAGAATCATCATTGTATATTACAAATTTCCCCAACTTGACTATTATATGTCAAAATCCTCAAGGCTTCGAATAAGATTGGAAAACACTGACTTCGAATAATTTAGAGAGATAGAATATTCAATTTACGGATCACATTTGAAGTTCATTTTAAGAATCATTGTGTACGTTACAAATTGTCATCAAGTGTATATTACAAATTTTCACAACTTGTCTACCATATGTTAGAGGGTGTAAAAATCTTTGGAAGGAATAGAAATATTCAATATACAAATCATGTATGAAATTCATTTTACGAATCATCATTGTACAAATTTCCCCAACTTGACTATTATATGTCAACAACCTCGAGGCTTCGAACAAGGCTGGAAAACACTGACTTCTAACAATTTGGAGAATTAGAATATTCAATTTACGAATCAGGTATGGGGTTCATAATAAGGATTATTATACTACAAATTTTCCCAACTTACCTATTATAACATGTCAGAGGGTATCAAAATGTTTGAGAGGAATAGAAATGTTCAACATACAAATCATGTATGAAGTTCATTTTATGAATCATCACTATATATTACAAATTTCCCCAACTTGACTATTATATGTCAAAATCCTCAAGGCTTCGAATAAGATTGGAAAACACTAACTTCGAATAATTTAGAGAGATAGAATATTCAATTTACGGATCACATTTGAAGTTCATTTTAAGAATCGTTGTGTACGTTACAAATTGTCATCAATTGTATGATACAAATTTTCACAACTTGTCTACTATATGTTAGAGGGCGTAAAAATCTTTGGAACGAATAGAAATATTCAATATATAAATCACGTCTGATGTTTATTTTAAGAATCATCACTGTATATTACAAATTTTCCCAACTTCACTATTATATATTTTAAAGGGTGCCAAAACTTTTGAAGTATCAAAAAAGATATGAAAACATTGAACTCCAATTGGGAGGAATAGAAAAATATTCAATTTACGAGTCAAGTCTGAAATTCATAATAAAAATCATTATATTACAAATTTTCCCAACTTGCCTATTACTTGTTAGAGGGTATCAAAATGTTTGAGAGAAATAGAAATGTTCAACATACAAATCATGTATGAAGTTCATTTTAAGAATCATCATTGTATATTACAAATTTTCCCAACTTCACTATTACATATGTTAAAGGGTGTCAAAATTCTTGATGCGTCGAAACAGATTGGAAAACACTGACCCCCAAGTGGGAAGAATAGAAATATTCAATTTACGAATCAAGTCTGAAATTCATAATAAAAATCATTATATTACAAGTTCTCCCAACTTGCCTATTACATATTACAGAGCATCAAAATGTTTGAAAAGAATAGAAACATTCAACATACAAATCCCAGTATGAGGTTCATTTTACGAATCATCACTGTATATTACAAATTTCCCCAACTTGACTGTTATATGTCAAAATCCTCAAGATTTCGAATAAGATTGGAAAACACTGACTTCCAACAATTTGGAGAGATAGAATATTCAATTTACGGATCACATTTGAAGTTCATTTTAAGAATCATTGCATACGTTACAAATTATCATCAACTGTATGTTACAAATTTTCCCAACTTGCCTATTACTTGTTAGAGGGTATCAAAATGTTTGAGAGAAATAGAAATGTTCAACATACAAATCATGTATGAAGTTCATTTTAAGAATCATCATTGTATATTACAAATTTTCCCAACTTCACTATTACATATGTTAAAGGGTGTCAAAATTCTTGATGCGTCGAAACAGATTGGAAAACACTGACCCCCAAGTGGGAAGAATAGAAATATTCAATTTACGAATCAAGTCTGAAATTCATAATAATCATTATATTACAAATTTTCCCAACTTGCCTATTACATGTTACAGAGCATCAAAATGTTTGAAAAGAATAGAAATATTCAACATACAAATCCCTGTATGAGGTTCATTTTAAGAATCATCACTGTATATTACAAATTTCCCCAACTTGACTATTACATATTTTAAACGGTATCAAAATTCTTGAAGTATCGAAAAAGATAGGAAAACATTGCTCTTCAATTGGAAGGAATAGAAAAATATTCAATTTACGAATCACGTCTGAAATTCATAATAAAAATCATTATATTACAAATTTTCCCAACATGCCTATTACATATTACAGAGCATCAAAATGTTTGAAAAGAATAGAAACATTCAACATACAAATCCCTGTATGAGGTTCATTTTACGAATCATCACTATAATACATAAGCCATCCACGAACGCTCGACCACGTCTCGGTTTAGAATTTCATTTCCCTCCCCAAACAATTTCACACACGCGTATCAAACATTTTCATCAAACGCAAATCGATTCAGGCAATTCTTTCGCGCGATCCTCCTCCGACGTTCCCGAGCTGCTCGACGCGTCCGCGCACACGCACGCGGCGATCTTCGAGCGATCCACGTCCGTTTCCGATCTATCCGGATCTCCGCCGGAACGGAGCAATTCGTTCCTCTTGAGCTCGAGCACAGTTCGCGGAACAGGCAACGTGCACTCGTCCTGCAGCCCGTTCCTCTTCGATCTGCAGGCCTCGTATCGTTCCAGCTGACTCGCTGGCACGTAGTCTCTGTACCGCGCGAGCAGCTCCCAGGACGAAACCCGGGGCGCGTAACCGTTAAATCGTTCTGGGATCTTCTCGCACGACGGTCTTTCACTTTCGCGAATTTCTACTCTCCCGCGATCCGCCAACAGCTCCCCAGTTTCGCTTGGTGGCTCTTCGCGGTTCAATTTCTCCGGTTCTGCTCCGTTGCAGTCTCCGTTGCAAACGGGTCGATCCGCGAGCCTCGACCTTGATTTAGGCTTCTCTCTCAGCGGACGATATCTAGGCGAATCGTATCTCCTAGGACGATTATTATCCGAAGGATCCAGGCCGTTCCTGCGCTCCACTTTTCGAACTGGAACAGCGTCTTTGCAAATGACCAAAAGCTTTCTCCGATCGTCTCTGCACATTTTTGCCTTCATCGTTCCCGGAGAAATCTCTTTCTCAACGATCTCGTTGCAAGGCTGTTGGTCTATTCTAGCGACAGGTCCATTCAGGCTCGATCTCGACGCGCAACAGCGTTTTCTACGATCCCGCGGATGGCTGACCATGTGAGTTCTCGGCCCGCGCTCGTCGACTCGAGTTTCAAGGACGTCCTGCTGGATCTGGTTCGAGTTTTCTGATCGACATTGGAAACCCACGGCCGTGGGGCAACCGCTGTCTCGTGGCACAGAGGTCTCGAAGCAGCTTCTCGAGCCGGGACTCCCACTGTTGCATCGAACGATCCTCGCTGACGTGTCCTTTGCAGTCGCGGTGCAATCGATGAACGTCACTGGAGAGTCGCGGGATGGTTGAACGGTTTCCACGTCACTTGGGCCGTACACGATCCTCGAAGTGGGTCCGTTGCAGTCACCTTTGGTGGTCTCGAGAGTCGTGATTAGGTCAGCGTGGTCGGTAGACTCCTCAGTGGCGACTGCGACTGGTCCTTCGGGACACTGGAGCGATTCCAGGCAGTAGGTCGTTGAAGATCGTTGCTTTTGAGCTGTTCGACCTTGGCAGGTTGCAAACTGGTCGTCGAGTCGATTTGGGCCCTTTTGGGGCCTAGATATCACCCTGGAGAAGAGAAAGGATCTGATACTGTGGGCTCCCGACGAGATTTTCGAGGAAGACTCTGATAGATCTTTGAAGAAGAAATTTGTTTTGATTAGGATGCTTCTGTGATGGTGGAATCTGTTCTATTTCTGTTGGAGTTTGATGTTTGCGCTTGATTATGACGTAGATGGTGAAGGTTTGTTTTAGGAAGAGGTTTTTGGGTTATTCTTGGCTGGGAGTTATCTTTGGTGGAATTAAGTTGCTCTCTGAGGAAGCTTAGGAAATGCATAAAGCTGTGTTAAATAGATTTTAAATAAATCTCTATTCGATATTTTTACTTATTTTGTGAGTTGTACTTTCACGTAGAAGCACAATAAATAGTTTTCCAAATCAAAAATAATAATTTTACAATGGCTTGTATTTGAGCAAAAATATTATGTGAATCAAAGATGGCCAAATAATCTATATTTCATTACTGAATATATTTATAACAAGTTTTCATAACAAAAAACTAATAATAGTCTTTAAGAAATAGTCAGTATCATGTAATTACTCGTCAAAAAGATAGAATATTATGAATATTGAACTTAATGTGGTGGTATAATTCAAGTTCGACTCCTTCACATCGACATGAATTGTACTTTTTTCTGCATAGATTGTAATGGAAATGGATAGAAACACAATAAATATTTTTCCAAATAAAAAATAGTAATTTTGTACTGACTCCCATGTGAATCAAAGATGGCAGAATTCGCTGTGTTTCACCTATAACAAGTTTCCATAACAAATAATAGGTTTTAAAAAATATCCAAAGAGCAAGAAAATATATATTACAAAAATTGTATCATTTAATTACTCATAAAAGAAAATTGAATATTATGAATATTGCACTTAGTGTGATGATATAATTCACACTCGACTCCTTCACATCGTCATAAGTTGTACTTTCACTCAGAATGTAATCGACAAAACAGGTTCTAATATAAATAAATACACGCACAACAAACGATTTTCCAAACCTTACTCAATTCAATATACATAAATGACAAATAAAAAGTAATAATTTTATAACGACTCCCATTAGAACAAGAATACAAGTCTTCGTAACAAAAAAAGAAAATAATATTTATTTTTAAATAATACCAAGGCAACAAGAAAATATACAGTGTTCGGCCAACCCTGGGAAAAATTTGATTGGGAGATTCTAGAGGCCAAAATAAGATGAAAATCAAAAACATCAATTTTTTGATCGAGGCTTCCTTAAAAACTTATTAACGTTTAAAGTTTCACACCTACCAGAAATTTTTTTGGCGAAATTAAAAAATTTCAAATCATTCTGAAAAAATTATTTTCAGTTGTGTGTGTCGATTACAATCATTTTTGGTGAATAGACATACTCCCGAAATCCTACGCAGTTTCGAGAAAAAAATTCGAATATGTGCTGAAAGTTTTGGGTGAAAAAAAAAGAACTTTTAGAATCTTTAAAACGTCATAATTTCTGAATGAATTGAAGGATTTTAATATTTCAAAAGACAAACGACGTGTATTTTAGTGGAGAATATGTAGAAATTCTAACAATATTGAAGAAGTTGTTCCTTGACCCCGTAAAGTGAGAAAACCCCCATAAAAATGGTCAACTTTTCAAACAGCCATAACTCCTACAATAGTAAATATATTTCATTGAAATTTTGGGAGAAAATAGAGTTCATAAATATCTACAAAAAAGTATTAGCTAACTTTTCTATAGGACGTCAAACACAATTACTAAAAATCAAAAACGAATTTTTAAGAATAATCGACAAGGGGGTAGGTGCCTAAATTTTTCGGCGAAAAAAAAATTTCGAATCGTTCTAAAAAAATTACTTTCGGTCGTGGGGGTCAATTACAATTATTTTTGATGAATATATGTATCCCTGAAATCCTATGCACTTTCGAGAAAAAAATTCGAATAAGTGCTGAAATTTTTCGGCGAAAAAAAAATTTCAAATCGTTTCAAAAAAATTATTTTTTATTGCAGGGGTCAAATACAATTATTTTTGGTCAAAAGGCATATACCCGAAATCGTACGCATTTTCGAGAAAAAAATTCGAGTTAGTGCTGAAAGTTTTGGATGAAAAAAAAGAATTTCGAATCGTCTTCCAAAAATTATTTTTAGTTGCAGGGGTCAGTTACAAACATTTTTGGTAAATAGATATACCCCCAATATCCTACGCACTTGTGAGAAAAAAATTCGTGTAGGTGGACAAATTTTATTAATAATTTCGTTAATAACTTTTTAACGAAGCCTCAATAAACAAATTGGTATTCTTGATTTTCGTCTTATTTTAGCCTCTAGAATCGCTCATTAAAATTTTTCCCAGGGGTGGCGGAACATCCTGTATATTACAAAAATTGTATCATTTAACGTAATACTTGTTCCCAATTTCAATCGGTTCAATATACATACTTGACAAATGAAAAATAATAATTTTATAACGACTCCTATTAGAACAAAAATTCAAGTCTTCATATAGAAAAAAAAACAATTGTTTTTAAGTAATACCCAGGCATCAAGAAAATATATATTACAAAAATTGTATCATTTAACGTAGTCCTTGTTCCAAACCTCACTCGGTTCAATATACATACGTGACAAATAAAAAATAATAATTTTATAACGACTCCCATTAGAACAAAAATTCAAGTCTTCATATAGAAAAAAAAACAATTGTTTTTGAATAATATCCAGGCATCAAGAAAATATATATTACAAAAATTGTATCATTTAACGTAGTCCTTGTTCCAAACCTCACTCGGTTCAATATACATACGTGACAAATAAAAAATAATAATTTTATAACGACTCCCATTAGAACAAAAATTCAAGTCTTCATATAGAAAAAAAACAATTGTTTTTAAATAATACCCAGGCATCAAGAAAATATATATTACAAAAATTGTATCATTTAACGCAGTCCTTGCATTTAATAGCCCGTCGAAAAAATGACCTGAATATTATGAATATATATTGCGTTTAATGTGGCGCTATAATTCATGCTCCATTCGTTCACGCGAAACGAACGTAATTGTACCTGCCAGCGGCGTTGATATCTCGAGAAAGCTATCGGGAAGAGAAGAATAATTTCAGGATGCAAAGAATAAATTCGAAAGCGTCTATACATTGTTCAGTGGTGAGTGGGGGGGAAAAAGAATTTCCTTCTCGATAAGATGGGGGTACGCGTGAACAAATTGCTTTGGAATTACGTTGTTCGGTACTGTTGGAGCACCAGGTGTCTCCTTCAGCCTAATCCACGACAAGAAACGCAGCTTCTCGGCTATTCGATTCGAATTTCCGGTGTCCTACCTCGATAATGGGCCCGACGGGGACTGCATCGCCTCGACGAGAAGGCATGTCTCCTGGGTGGTTGCGTTCCCATCCGCGGGTACCTGGACAACGTGTGCCACAGGTTGATCACCTTCGAGACGACACTCCAGGACCGTAGATCCCGGTGGATACCGCGGACAGCAGGTGGTTGCTGAATGTTCAAGGCCACGGGGCTGTTGGAATCGAATTACATACAGCTCGTATCGCCCGGTCTTTCGTTGCTTCTTTTCTCGGGCTGTCCCCGCGGCTCTGGGGGACCCTGTCTTTCGCGAAATGCCTCCACGTATCCTTTTCCCGTTTCTACCTCGTCGGAGTTACCGCTTTCTAAACAGCTCGAGCCTTTTTTTTCGACTCGTGGACTCTTCTCGTACCCCCCAAACGGTTTTCGATGTCGTTGGATTCAATTTTATTAGCGTGGAATGAGAGTCCAGGGGGATATTTTAGTCACGAATGAAGAATAAACTTGGACGAAGCAATTAACCAGTTAACTGTGTTTGACGAGTATATTCGTCATGGAGAAGTGCCAGGATTTTTTGTCACGACGAGTTTTATAAAATAAACCTATCTTTTTGATGCAATATTTTAACAGCGACACTTACTCTGTGCTTAACGACTATACTCGTCATCGATCGATTTTCGTGATACACTAAAATTCGCACTTTCAACACGGAGCGACACAGTTAACTGGTTAATAATATTCAATAATAAATTGTGTCTTCATGTAATAACAAATCCCGAAGAAACTAAGATAATTGAATTTAATAATGGAATATCATAAGGATTAAATATTAAAATATTTTTAGCAGGTCATATATTACCAATTTCAATATTAGGAGAAATACATCTATGAAAATAAGATGAAAATAAAGAAATAAAAAAAATAATTCTGAAATAATAAATAAAATTATTCTAAATTTTATTATACATTAATACTTTTAATGTATGACATCCTTGATATGTTCTTTCACGAATGATATCTCGTCATCATTGAAATATAAATGTTAATAAATTTAATAAATTAATTCTTACTGTTAATTCTACTCGTATAGTTATTTTAAAAAATGGTTATGTTTTGTGAGTCTTCCGGTCAGGAGCAGTTTCTGGATTTTATTGGATAATGTCGACCGCCATTTTGGGAGACGATGGATCGATTTATTTCAGGAATAACAAATAAAAGCGTCTTACTAATATTACCATTAACTTTACTTGTATATTTATTTTTTAAAAATGATGTACCTTGTTTCGAAATAATGGTTAAATTTTTATTTAAATTAGTGTAGAATTTTGTTGGGTATTTAAAATTGTATGATTGATCTTAAACAGACAGTGTTGTTTATTATCGTATTAAAATATTTCGTAAAGAATTGAGCAATGGAGAACAGCAGAAAATGAACAGAAATAATGGTTAGATTTTTATTTAAATTAGTGTAGAATTTTATTGGATATTTAAAATAATATGATTGATTTTAAGAAGACAGTGTTGTTTATTATCATATTAAAATATTTCGTAAAGAATTGAGCAATGGAGAGCAGCAGAAAATGAGCAGAAATAATGGTTAGATTTTTATTTAAATTAGTGTAGAATTTTGTTGGATATTTAAAATAATATGATTGATCTTAAAGAGACAGTGTTGTTTATTATCATATTAAAATGTTTCGTAAAGAATTGAGCAATGAAGAGCAGTAGAAAATGAGCAGAAATAATGGTTAGATTTTTATTTAAATTAGTGTAGAATTTTGTTGGATATTTAAAATAATATGATTGATCTTAAGGAGACAGTGTTGTTTATTATCATATTAAAATGTTTTGTAAAGAATTGAGCAATGGAGAGCAGCAGAAAATGAGCAGAAATAATGGTTAGATTTTTATTTAAATTAGTGTAGAATTTTGTTGGATATTTAAAATCGTATGATTGATCTTAAGGAGACAGTGTTGTTTATTATCATATTAAAATGTTTTGTAAAGAATTAAGCAATGGAGAGCAGCAGAAAATGAGCAGAAATAATGGTTAGATTTTTATTTAAATTAGTATAGAATTTTGTTGGATATTTAAAATAATATGATTGATCTTAAGGAGACAGTGTTGTTTATTATCGTATTAAAATATTTTGTAAAGAATTGAGCAGTGAAGAACAGCAGAAAATGAGCAGAAATAATGGTTAGATTTTTATTTAAATTAGTGTAGAATTTTGTTGGATATTTAAAATTGTATGATTGATCTTAAGAAGACAGTGTTGTTTATTATCATATTAAAATGTTTCGTAAAGAATTGAGCAATGGAGAGCAGCAGAAAATGAGCAGAAATAATGGTTAGATTTTTATTTAAATTAGTGTAGAATTTTGTTGGATATTTAAAATAGTATGGGTGATCTTAAGAAGACAGTGTTGTTTATTACCATATTAAAATGTTTCGTAAAGAATTGAGCAATGTAGAGCAGCAGAAAATGAGCAGAAATTATTCAGTGGTAATTAAATATTAATTCGATAAAATTGCTTACCGTGGCAGGGACAGCCTTGGGTTTTCTCTCAATTTCGGTGCAGACTCCCACCACGTCACCCGTTTCCGCGTTTTGTCTGCAATAATTAGTGGAATTGATTGGATTTTAAAGTCTTTCACGAAATTGAGTTAAATTTTAATAAACGGCGTGACGATTGAGAGCTATACAACAGAATACAGAAACTGATTTTTAATTAAATGGCAATAGATTAATTTCTGATATAAAATTTAATCGAAAATTCGCTGGAATGATGTGGGGAAAAATTTCATCGAATATTTGTGAACTTTTATGATCCTGAATATATGTGACATGTATATTGATGATATTTAAAAATAATCTTTTTCCTTTTTCTGATATGGGACTTATTTAACATGGTGGTTTCTTTGCTTTCAGGTGAGTCCAAAGAAAAATTCTTGCTTGAGAATAGTCGATATGATTCTAGAAAAAGTCGAGGTGAGTCGAATTTTGTTAATTCTGTATTGTCGAATACAAATTGTCCCATTGATTTAAATACTACTCAAAAAATGTTTAATTTAGTAACGCAGATGCAACTGAAAAATTTGATGATGCAAATATTGTGCATTTTTCCAATAATCTGTAGAAATGTATTATTTCTAAAAATGAAATTCTACTATTATTTTTAATATTGCATACTCGTCGTAGGTGACAAAATTTTTAAGTAGAATCAGTGCAAGTATAGAGTCATAGTCACATCGTATGTATTTTGTAATAATTATTTTACCATGCAATCAGAAATTAAATTTTCAAATTAGAGAAATGCAACTTACACTTTGAAAATATTAACCTTCGTCGGCAAGTGAATGTTATCGACAACCTCAGTCATGTTGAGTCTCTTGAGCTTTTATTATATAAATTCTTTCTGCTCCAAATTTTCTATAGAATTCGTGGGTCCTAAATCCACCCCCTATTCACTCATAATTTCACAGATTTTCGCGAACCGTATCCTCGAGAATTTCTATAAGTTCGACATTTTTCGTTGACCTGAAGTCGAGCACGAAAGAATGCATCCTTCGTCTGTTTCAATTTTACTGTCATATGCAGTCATTCTTAATTATTAATATATTAAAAATATAATTTTCTTAATATTTTAAAAGATAAAATAGAACAGCTTCTTGGGAAGAAAATTTGTCACAAGTTTTCGACTTATTTTGTTATTTAAAATTCATTAGCTGGTTGTAGAAAATTTTTCGACTCCATAATTATAAGGCAAATTGATTCACTATATAATTTAAAAAATATATTTTGATTTTATTATATTCTTAATACTTTAATAAGTAAAATAAAATAGAGCAGCTTCTTGAGAACAAAATTCATCGCAAGTTTTCGACTTATTTTTTTATTTAAAATTCATTGGCTGATTGTAGAAGATTTTTCGACCCTATACTAATAAAATAAATCGATTTACTATAATTTAAAAAATACATTTCGACTTTATCATTTTCTGTAATAATTTAAAAAATAAAATAAAATGGAGCTTCTCGAGAACAAAATTTATCAAAATTTTTCAACTTATTCTTTTATTTTAAATTTCTTGGCTGGTTGTAGAAAATTTTTCAACTCTATAATTATAAGGTAGATAGATTTACTATAATTTAAAAAATATATTTCGATTTTATCATTTTCTTGTTACTTTAAAAAATAAAATAAAATGAAGCTTTTTAGGAACAAAATTTATCAGAATTTCTCGACTTATTGTTTTATTTAAAATTCCTTGGCTGGTTGTAGAAGATTCTTCGACCATACAATAATAAGGTAAATCGATTTACTATAATTTAAAAAATATATTTCGATATTATCATGTGCTTAATACTTTGAAAAATAAAATAAAATAAAGCTTCTTAGGAATAAAATTTATCAGAATTTCTCGACTTATTGTTTTATTTAAAATTCATGGGCTGGTTGTAGAAGATTTTCGACCCTATAATTATAAGGTAAATAGATTTACTATAATTTAAAAAATATATTTCGATACTATCATTTTCTTAATACTTTAAAAAACAAAATAAAATGAAGCTTCTCAAGAACAAAATTTATCAAAATTTTTCGTCTTATTCTTTTATTTTAAATTTCTTGGCTGATTGTAGAGAATTTTTCGAACCTATAATAATGAGATAAATCGATTTACTATAAATTAAAAAATATATTTCGACTTTATCATTTTCTTGATACTTTAAAAAACAAAATAAAATGGAGCTTCTTAGGAACAAAATTTATCAAAATTTTTCGTCTTATTCTTTTATTTTAAATTTCTTGGCTGATTATAGAAAATTTTTCAACTCTATAATTATAAGGTAGATAGATTTACTATAATTTAAAAAATATATTTCGATTTTATCATTTTCTTGTTACTTTAAAAAATAAAATAAAATGAAGTTTCTTAGGAACAAAATTTATCAGAATTTCTCGACTTATTGTTTTATTTAAAATTCCTTGGCTGGTTGTAGAAGATTCTTCGACCATACAATAATAAGGTAAATCGATTTATTATAATTCAACAAAATATATTTTGACATTGTCATTTTTTTAATACTTTAAAAAATAAAATAAAATGAAGCTTCTTAGGAACAAAATTGATCAGAATTTTTCGACTGATTTTTTTATTTAAAATTCATTGGCTGGTTGTAGAAGATTTTTCGACCCACCCCGTGTAAGTAATCGAGCATTCTGCCAGTAGCTAGGTTTCAAGTTGAGGCAAATGGGAGCTGTAAAACGCGTTTGCAACATGTATGCATGCGTATTACGCTTACGCGCGCGTCTGCTAGAAGGTTAATCTAATTGAAAATACATGTTGCCTTATCAAACGCACCACCTTATCGAGCCAGTCGCGGGCGTGGTAACATCTTGGACATCGTCCAATGATAAATTCCACCGTGCGGTGCAGAAAAATCCGATCGTATCGCGATGGGAGGTGTGGAAATTGGAACAAAAAAATTTGTCCGCGAAGTTCGATGCATTATTCGTTGGGAAATGATCGGAATGTTATGGTAATCGGCTCGTCATTTCGAAACGAAAATTATTCCACTCGTTATCGATGCAAATACATATATTTCTATTTCATTTATACACATTTATCATCTTCGTTGCAGGGTAAAAATAATATACGAATTTTGCATATTTCGATTCGAGAAACTGATAATAGAGAGTGACTATTCAAATAAACAATTTAACTTGAATCAGTCGCTGTGGAAAATAGAAACTCTGAATTTTTTAAAATACGCTCTCTCTCTAAATCGTAATACACAATGTTCTCCAATTACTTTCTAGGATATATAAATCAACAAGTCATGGTGGATTTATTCATTTTTATATAACTTCTACCGTGCAGTAATATTCCTCTAAATAAAAAAAAATCATTAACCATTCGAACCGTAAGTCCGCAACGAGGAGAAAGGATAATCTTACGCGCGAAAAATTATTCTTATTAGGCCGGTTTTCCACGCCCTAAACTTTCCCTCGTAAGCTAAATCGAGATTGCAAATTAGCCATAAATTGTTGCACTATTTTCCCCCGTACACGGTGACTGAAAAGTACGGTCAAAAATATGAATATTTAAAGGACTGGTAATTTTGGGGATTTTAACACTAGGTTTACGGACACTCGTTGCGCATATTTTTATTATAATTCGCTATGTTGACAGTTGCATTAAAATGCAGTTTTTCTTTTAATTAGAGTATACATCCATATCATTACATCAATTCAATTCAACATAAATTGCTAACAAATAATATTTATGAGTCCTATAACGTCAAGTTTGGAATCTGAATGCATCAAATTGACGCGTACCGTAAACCCAGTGTTAAAGAAATAAAAATAAAAGAAAAAAATTTGCGTCTAATCGATCGAAAGTATAATTTCTGTGGACATAGTCACGGGGAGCATCGAAGAGTCGACGCGTCGGGACGCCGGGTGACGTTTACCTGTTCAAACAGTGCAAGAGGCACTACCTATGCGGTTTCGTTACGGTTGAACGGTAGAACGAACATAATTCTGAGGGGAGAGTATGTCTCGGGCTCTGGAGTCGTAAAAATCGACGGACCTTTCGCTCCACGGGTAGGAAACACGCCAACAACACTTCCAGGCACTCGTGCACGGCTGTTGTTTCGCGTTCTCGGTGAACCTGACTCAACGGACGTTTTCGCAATACTTATCGCGGTTTCGCAACCGATCTGCGTTTCGATCGAGAACGACTGTTCTTAATCGCCTGCCAAACGTAATTGGAAAATCAATATCGATCGTTCTGGGTAGCGATGGGAACGACACCACCCCAAAAATTCGCGTTACATATATTTTTTTTATTCATTTACAGAAGAAAAATCGATTGATTTATAAAAATTCCATCGTTTTTGCAATTTTTTTAAGGCCCTGTTAAAAGTTGCAGAAATTTAGTTTCGAATGTTGCAAAAAAGATGAAGCTTTTTATTTTAAAAATTTTCCATCGTAGCACAAAGTAATATTTAGTAACACAGATGTAATCGAGAATATTTAATGACACAAAGTTTGTGGATTTTTTCAGTAGTATTTTAATGGGAATAAAATGTATAAATATAAATTCGACGTTTGAAAGTGTTGGGGTGGAAAATAATTCCACTTGCACACATAACTCGATATATGTATATTTAGTTACCATATAATATATACAGGGTGTTCGACCACCCCTGAGAAAAATTTAAATGGGAGATTCTAGAGGCCAAAATAACACGAAAATCAAGAATATCAATTTCTTGACTGACACTTCGTTTAAGAGTTATTAAAAAATTAAATTAAAAAATTTCAAATCATTCAGAAAAAATTATTTTTGATTGCGGGGGACAATTACAATCATTTTTCGTGAATAGACTCACACCCGAAAACCTACGCACTTTCGGGAAAAAAATTCCTGATTGAAAATTTAATGCGAAGCCAGAAATGCACCCCCGAAATTTCATGCAAATCATTAAAATATCGCAACTTCTGAACGGATTGAAGGATTTTAATGTTTCAAAAGGCAAATAACGCGTATTTTAGTGAAGAATATGTAGAAATTTTAACAATATTGAAAAAGTTGTTCCTTGACCCCGTAAAGTGAGAAAACCCCCATAAAAATGGTTCAATTTTCAAACGACCATAACTCCTACAGTAGTGAATATATTTCAATGAAACTTTTTCCTGAAGTAGAGCTCATGGGCATCTACAAAAAAGTATTAGACAAAATTTCCGTAACGTATCAAACAAATTTATTAAAAATTAAAAACGAATTTTTAAGAAAAATCGACAGAGGGTAGCTGCTGAAATTTTTTGGTGAAAAAAAAAATTTCAAATCTTCCTGGAAAAATTAATTTCGGTTGCGGGGGTCAATTACAATAATTTTTGGTGAATAGACATACCCCCGAAATCCTGCTCATTACAATCATTTTTGGTGAATAGACATACCCCCGAAATCCTGCTCATTTTCAAAAAAAAAGAATTCAGTATGGGTGGAACTTTAAACGTTAATAACTTTTTAACAATGCCTCCAACAACAAATTGTTATTCTTGATTTTGTCCTATTTTAGCCTCTAGAATCTCCCAAATAAGCTTGCGGCTAAGATGGCGTTGCAGTGGAACGAGTAAACCCCCTTTCAGAAAGTTTCTACAAAAAAGTGCACTTATTTATTTATCGACGAGGAAATACTCTAGTATACAAAGATATAAAGATAGTAATCGAATTAAATTTAAAATTAAATTAAATTAGTACTTACACAATCCCCTATACAAACTTTCACAAACCCTGTATCATTTACTTTCTATAAAAGTATGAATTTCCAATAAGACAGTAAATAGAAAAATGAGTAGCAAATGCATAACTACATTTAATTTATGAGGACTCTTTTTACAAATATATAGTTCCTATAATTTTTGCAAATTGTATAAATCATCTTATAAGGGTCTACACACCTCATTAATTTTGAAAAATAGGAAAATTTCAGATATTATTTTCACACACATCATTAAAAATATATATTCTATGGTTCCACAAAGAATCGTAAAAATCAGAGAACAATTTCTCCAACTTGTTCCGCGTATCGAATCCATCGCTAGTTGTGCGATTGTGAAAAGGGGGCGTGGAAAGGTTGTGGCAACCGGGCAATTAATTTCGGCAAATATCGACAGCTGCTCTGCACCGTGGAGAAGGTTGCTTTTCTCAAGCAAAGCGATTCTATCGCGAAAGGTGTCCGGGACCCTGTGGATGTCGTATCTTACATTCGAGAAAAACACTTTGTAAAACACGGAAGTTTGATATTCGCGAGATAGGGCTGATTTCGGTTTTCGCGAGTACGTTATGGACAGTTTTTGGGAGGCGTTCGACAAGCTAGGACAGATTATGTTCGTTTGCCCTGGCACTCGTTCTGTTTACACACGCGATAAGAGGAACTGAGTGGCATAATACGCGATTCACACTGCGTAGCTGGTGAAAATTATCTTAAAAACAATATGCATTCATCGATTCACATTTATCGAGTCTACGTGAATGATAGATATCACAAAAATATCGTGTGGTTGTTAAATTATTGAGGGCCAAATATCAAAACAACGATTTTTACACGTAAAATTATTTACTCCTTGCAAAATTACTTTTAGAGTTAAAGCGATAATATACAAATTACATACAAATGATTGTAATTGACCCCCGCAACCGAAAATAATTTTTTCAGAACGATTTGAAACTTTTTTTTCGTCGAAAAATTTAGGCACTAAATCAGATTTTCGGTAAGGAATTTTTTTCTCGAAAGTGCATAGGGTTTCGGGGGTATGTGTAATGACCAAAAAGGATTGTAATTGACCCCCGCAACCGAAAATAATTTTTTCAGAACGATTTGAAACTTTTTTTTTTCGTCGAAAAATTTAGGCACTAAATTAGATTTTCGGTAAGGAATTTTTTTCTCGAAAGTGCTTAGGGTTTCGGGGATATGTGTAATGACCAAAAAGGATTGTAATTGACCCCCGCAACCGAAAATAATTTTTCCAAAACGATTTGAAACTTTTTTTTTCGTCGAAAAATTTAGGCACCTACCCCCTTGTCGATTTTTCTTAAAAATTCGTTTTTCATTTTTAATAAATTTGTTTGATACGTTACGGAAATTTTGTCTAATACTTTTTTGTAGGTACCCATGAGCTCTACTTCAGAAAAAAGTTTCATTGAAATATATTCACAATTGTAGGAGTTATGGCTGTTTGAAAATTGAACCATTCTTATGGGGTTTTTCTTATTTTTCGGGGACAAGGACCAACTTTTCGAATATTTTTGTGATTTGTGCATATTCTCCATCAAAATACGCGTAGTTTGCTTTTTTAAACATTAAAATCGACCAATCCGTTCAGAAGTTATGACGTTTTAAAGATTCGCATGAAAATTCGGGCAGACATTTCTGGCGAGAAATTATATTTTCTGTAAAGAATTTTTTTCTCGAAACTGAGTAGGATTTCGGGGGTATATCTATTCACCAAAAATGATTGTAATTGACCCCCGTAACCGAAAATAATTTTTCCAAAACGATTTGAAACTTTTTTTTTTCGTCGAAAAATTTAGGCACCTACCCCCTTGTCGATTTTTCTTAAAAATCCCTTTTTCATTTTTAGTAATTTTGTTTGATGCTCTACAGAAAAGTTGTCTAATATTTTTTTGTAGGTACATATGAGATCTATTTTAGAAAAAAATTTCATTGAAATATATTCACAATTGTAGGAGTTATGGCTGTTTGAAAATTGAACCATTGTTATGGGGTTTTTCTCATTTTTCGGGGACAAGGACCAACTTTTCGGAATTTTTTAGAGTTTCTACATATTCTACACTAAAATATGCGTTATTTGCATTTTGAAACTTAAAAATCCTCCAATCCGTTCAGGAGTTATGATATTTTAATGATTTGCATGAAATTTCAGGGCAATATTTCTGGCCTGAAATTATATTTTCGGTAATGAATTTTTTTCTAGAAAGTGGGTAGGATTTCGGGGATATGTCTATTTATCAAAAATGATTGCAATTGACCCCCGCAACAGAAAACAATTTTTTTAGAACGATTTGAAATTTTTTAATAACTTTTTAACGAAGCCTCCATCAACAAATTGGTATTCTTAATTTTCGACTTATTTTGACCTCTAGAATCCCCTATTAAAATTTTTCCCAGGGATGGTCGAACACCCTGTATATAAACAATATTTAAATATTAAACACAACCACCTTAATTATTCTTTAGATATACATAGTTTAATATGAATAATTGCAGTAATGCCGACCATGCGGCTCGAACAAACGACTCGACTCGACTCGAACAAAAAGCCACGGGAATCCTCGAACGATCTTTAACCTTATTATAGGTGCCGCCACTTTAGCCGCGAGATTATGATCGGCTCAACAAGATAATTTGTCAAAATTAATTTCGAAGCGTTAGTAATAAAATATTGTGTTTACATAACTTTGGACTTTCGAAATACAAACGAATTTTATACAGGAAATTATTTACTCTTTGCAAAATTACGGAGCAAGGAACAAACAATTTATCAAAATTAATTTTGAAGCATTAGTAATAAAATATCGTGCTTACATTACTTTGGGCTTTCGATATACAAACAAAATTTCAGAGTGTAAAAGAAGAAATAGTTTATTACAATATTGTACAATTCTGGGGCCTGGGTGGAAGGAGTAATAATACTGAAAAACATATTTTTGTAATCTATTGCTAAATTTTTACGTACAATGATATTGTGGGAATTTGGGGATTCAAACGAGCAAAACTCGACTTTCTCTCAGTAACACATATTTAACACTAGATTTACGGGCATTGATCGCACATATATTTATTGTTACTTTTCGTGTTGACGATTACCTTAAAATACGATTTTTTTTTAAAATTAGAATATGTATTCATGCCATTGCATCAATCAAATTCAACATAAGTTGTTAAAAAATAATATTTACGCGTTCTGCAATTTTAAATATGGAATCTGACATCCGCCAAATTGACGGCTTCCGTAAATCTAGTGTTAATGAACTCGAGGCTTCGTTACAGACAAAAGACACACGGTACAAAAGTAGTAAGTCAGAAGAACTCCAGGTGGCGCAGAAGCAAATGGCGCTTTATTTCTAACAGATACAAACGTATCATTCTAAATTATAATAGCGTAATTGTAATGGAAACCCAATTTACAATACAATAAAAAATCTAAAACTTCTCAAATTGATCTATCGATGGATCCCGTAAATCCAGTATTAACCGTTCGGTAATTACTTGTAGTTACCCTTTAAAAAAATACAAATTACACTGAAAAATAAATTGTTAATTTTCTAAAATGGGAAACGTTCCGACGCTTTTCACCGATTCTCCAAAAACATACAATGGCGAAACGCACCGAGGTTGCTATTAACGTTGGCAATTAACGTCTGGGCTGTCTTAATTCCTTTCTTTCCTCGCGTGGAAAGTAAGTGTCGGATTTATGGGAAGATTAAACGACGCCAGGGGAAAGAGATTAAGGGACAAGGGACGCAGACGGGGTCCATGGCTCCGCGCGTGGGAAGAAAAACGACGCCGAGTCGCCTCGGCGTCCGCGTTGGAACTCGAGGGACGTGTGTCTCCTCTTTCGTCGCCGTCGAGCCTTTCTTTCCCTTTTTTCTTGTCTCTCCCGGTGCACGTCGAGACTGCCTTTACAGTTATCGACGCGTTGTTAGGGAGAAACGGTAGTCGATGATGGGACGTATACCCACCGACCAGGCAGACGTAAAGCGATACTGAAGACAGGGAACGATATGGAACTAATTTATCGGTGTCTCGTTAACGCCGTGAGATCCTGTGTCCGACCAAACTTTTTTCGACGTTACGTTGCGTATTATCGTATTATACGTCGTGGATCGACTTTTCGCGGATAAGATTGGCGATGGGGCTTCTATGAGTAATAGGAACCGTAGACCTAACTGTTTATCGCCGCGAGTAAACTCTGCGATCCACACACAATACCGTTAAAGTATTTCTGTGATTCAAACTGCGATCTTTGCTTAGCAGATACAAGTTATCATTTATTGGTTATTTTTATCTAGATGGGAATTTTTCCTTCGTTTACTGTGGGCTGAACATTTTTATCTTATAATAAATGCTGTCTAAATATTAATAATTTAACCATTTATACTCCCACTGACACTTATCCATTACGGTATTATTTTGCAGTGTGAATTATTTCAGTTTTAGTATTTAATTTTTATTTTCTCTATTGCTTGTATGGGTCCATTTAGGGATAGTGTTTTTATACAATTTTTTCGATTCAAGACTACTGCAGTATTTGTAAATAATTGTGTTTGAAGTCAGAATTTAAAAAATAGAATAGTTTTAGTGATAATTCAAATATTAATAATTTAACGATTTATACTTCAACTGACACTTATCCATTACGATATTATTTTGTAGTGTGAATTATTTCAGTTTTAGTATTTAAATTTTATTTGCTCTATTGCTTGGATGGGTTTATTTAGGGATAGCATTTGTATAAAATTTGTTCGATTCAAGATTACTGCAGTATTTCTAAATAATTGTGTTTGAAGTGAGAATAGTTTTAGTGATAATTCGTTTACTGTGGGTTAGAAATTTTAATCATATAGTAGATGTTGCCCAAATATTAATGATTTAACGATTTATACTCCCACTGACACTTACCCATTTCAGTATTATTTTGCAGTGTGAATTATTTAAATTTTATTTGCTTTATTGCTTGTATGGGTTTACTTAGGGATAGTATTTGTATAAAATTTTTTCGATTCAAGATTATTGCAGTATTTGTAAATAATTGTGTTTGAAGTGAGAATAGTTTTAGTGATAATTCGTTTACTGTGGGTTAGAAATTTTTATCATATAGTAGATATTGCCTAAATATTAATAATTTAACGATTTATACTCCCACTGACACTTACCCATTTCAGTATTATTTTGCAGTGTGAATTATTTAAATTTTATTTGCTTTATCGCTTGTATGGGTCTACTTAGGGATAGTGTTTGTATAAAATTTTTTCTATTCGAGATTATTGCAGTATTTCTAAATAATTGTGTTTGAAGTGAGAATAGTTTTAGTGATAATTCGTTTACTGTGGGTTAGAAATTTCAATCATATAGTAGATGTTGCCCAAATATTAATAATTTAACGATTTATACTCCCACTGACACTTACCCATTTCAGTATTATTTTGCAGTGTGAATTATTTAAATTTTATTTGCTTTATTGCTTGTATGGGTCTACTTAGTGATAGTGTTTGTATAAAATTTTTTCGATTCAAGATTATTGCAGTATTTGTAAATAATTGTGTTTGAAGTGAGAATAGTTTTAGTGATAATTCGTTTACTGTGGGTTAGAAATTTTAATCATATAGTAGATGTTGCCCAAATATTAATAATTTAGCGATTTATACTCCTACTGACACTTACCCATTTCAGTATTATTTTGCAGTGTGAATTGTTTAAATTTTATTTGCTTTATTGCTTGTATGGGTCTACTTAGGGATAGTGTTTGTATAAAATTTTTTCTATTCGAGATTATTGCAATATTTCTAAATAATTGTGTTTGAAGTGAGAATAGTTTTAGTGATAATTCGTTTACTGTGGGTTAGAAATTTTAATCATATAGTAGATGTTGCCCAAATATTAATAATTTAACGATTTATACTCCCACTGACACTTACCCATTTCAGTATTATTTTTCAGTGTGAATTATTTAAATTTTATTTGCTTTATTGCTTGTATGAGTCGACTTAGGGATAGCATTTGTATAAAATTTTTTCGATTCAAGATTACTGCAGTATTTCTAAATAATTGCGTTCGAAGTGAGAATAGTTTTAGTGATAATTCGTTTACTGTGGGTTAGAAATTTTAATCATATAGTAGATGTTGCCCAAATATTAATAATTTAACGATTTATATTCCCACTGACACTTATCTATTACACTATTATTTTGCAGTGTGAATTATTTAAATTTTATTTGCTTTATTGCTTGGATGGGTTTATTTAGGGATAGCATTTGTATAAAATTTTTTCGATTCAAGATTATTGCAGTATTTCTAAATAATTGTGTTTGAAGTGAGAATAGTTTTAGTGATAATTCGTTTACTGTGGGTTAGAAATTTTGATCATATAGTAGATGTTGCCCGAATATTAATAATTTAACGATTTATACTCCCACTGACACTTATCCATTACAGTATTATTTTGCAGTGTGAATTATTTAAATTTTATTTGCTTTATTGCTTGTATGGGTTTACTTAGTGATAGTGTTTGTATAAAATTTTTTCGATTCAAGATTAGTGCAGTATTTCTAAATAATTGTGTTTGAAGTGAGAATAGTTTTAGTGATAATTCGTTTACTGTGGGTTAGAAATTTTAATCATATAGTAGATGTTGCCCAAATATTAATAATTTAACGATTTATACTCCCACTGACACTTACCCATTTCAGTATTATTTTGCAGTGTGAATTATTTAAATTTTATTTGCTTTATTGCTTGTATGGGTCTACTTAGTGATAGTGTTTGTATAAAATTTTTTTTATTCGAGATTATTGCAGTATTTTTAAATAATTGTGTTTGAAGTGAGAATAGTTTTAGTGATAATTCGTTTACTGTGGGTTAGAAATTTTGATCATATAGTAGATGTTGCCCGAATATTAATAATTTAACGATTTATACTCCCACTGACACTTACCCATTTCAGTATTATTTTGCAGTGTGAATTATTTAAATTTTATTTGCTTTATTGCTTGTATGGGTCTACTTAGGGATAGTGTTTGTATAAAATTTTTTTTATTCGAGATTATTGCAGTATTTCTAAATAATTGTGTTTGAAGTGAGAATGTAAATAGTAGAATAGTTTCAGTGATAATAAAAAACGTATGTGGACACGAGCCAGATGATATCTTGGGGAGAAAGCCATACGATTGTACGTGGGAAGAAACCCCATGGGTGCTCGAATATCTACCCCATGAGAGCATGGTTCTGTCGATAAACGCCTACTCACTGCTAATTGCAGTTATTTTTAATACGTTAATTTTTACAATTTTAACTTCTTACTCGTAGGTATATTTCTGTAACGCATAACAATTTTTATTCTTCTTTCATACGCCCACTATCCATTATTCATGTCTATTTATTAAGAATATATTCGCACTAAGGACAAGTTGGATTTTACGAGTTCACTCGTAGTTGGCAGTTTTACAGTCGGACGTATATTAACCCTTCGCCACTCGATTTATTTTCAAGCAAGCGTGCTCTTGAAACCATTTAACCCTTTACGGTCCACCGTCAATCTAAACTCGACGTGTTATTTCATCGGTATTTCTAATGTGATATAATTAGACAAGGTTCGATCGATTTATATTTACATTAAAATCTGAATCAGACGATTGAATACAATTATTTCACATTTACAAATAAAACATTTTTTTGTAAGCGTTTTTGGTAGTGCAATTAAAAATTTGTTTCAGACAAAATTTCGTTAGTTGGTAAGCTACATGTTCTCGTATTCTTAAATCTCAATTAATGCTTTTATGTATAAATAAAAATATGCGAAGATTAATTTCGAATTATAAATAATAGTAAAACACTTGTGTGAGATTATTGTCTTAATTCTATTCTGTAAATTTCTAGTCCCTGTACTCGAATAGGAAACTGTCAAATATTTATTTTCGCTAGATGCATTATACACAATATCAACACAAATATCAATTTTCCCCTTCGAAACGACGATGCTTATTAGACCACAATAAATCTTCCGATTCAATATCCCGAAGTCACAGTTATGTCTTTCTCGACTATATTGCAACTGGCGAAGAAAGGTGAAGGGTCTCTGCAAGCTTTTAAATGCTAGCAGAAGCATTCGCCAAAAGAGACTTTAGATTCCAAATTCCCTATCAGTTCCTTCAAAATCGAGATTCACAAACGCTTAGAAAATAAATTGCAGACTTTGGTGCGTCAAAACACTTAAAAATAAAATTATATTGTATCTTAAAATACTGTTATACGATTATAGTTAGTATTCTATTTACACTGTAAAATTTATTTCATATGACTTATTTTTGAAAATGATATGAATTCAATTTTTCATACATTGGGATATTTAAGGGGTTGAATCACTTTAAGAAAAAAACATTTCTGATAAAATTTGACAATTAAACTTCTTTTGATTAATTCATGAAGATATTGAATGTGTAATTATAAGTATAAAAAAAGAACTTTGGTGACGCTTCCCGTACTCGTCACCAGAGGGTTACGCTCAACCTTCCTCTCTCACAAGTGCTCGATCGCTATGCAATTCGTTATATACACTTCACGCCCAGTCATTCATGTTAAACGCTTCTCTCTCCTTTTCTCTTGCTATCTCGTTTCCTCCTTACTACAGCAAGTCCCCAATCACCAGAATCTAATTAATTAAAACGACTTCATATACACAAGGTGTTCGACCACCACTGGGAAAAATTGTAATGAGAGATTCTAGAAGCCAAAATAAGACGAAAATCAAGAATATCAATTTGTTGATTGAGGCTTCGTTAAGAAGTTATTAACGTTTAAAGTTACAACCGTACTGAATTTTTTTCTCGAAAATGCGCAGGATTTCGGGGGTATGTCTATTCACCAAAAATGATTGTAATTGACCCCTGCAACTGAAAATAATTTTTTTAGAACGATTTGAAATTTTTTTTTTCGTCGAAAAATTCAGGCACCTACCCCCAGTCGATTTTTCTTAAGAATTCGTTTTTGATTTTTAATAATTTCGTTTGACGTCCTACAGGAAAGTTGTTTAATACTTTTTTGTAAGTATTTATGAGCTTTACTTCAGAAAAAAGTTTTATTGAAATGTACTCACTATTGTAAAAGTTATGGTCGTTTGAAAATTGTTCCATTTTTATGAGGTTTTTCTCATTTCACGATGTCAAGGAACAACTTTTCGAATATTTTTAGAATTTCTACATATTCTTCACTAAAATCCGCGTTATTTGCTTTTCGAAACATTAAAATCCTTCGATCTGTTCAGAAGTTATGACGTTTTAATGATACGCACGAAATTCTGGAGTGACATTTATGGCCTGGAAATTATATTTTCGGTAAGGAATTTTTTTCTCGAAAGTGGGTAGGATTTCGTGGGTATGTCTATTGACCAAAAATGATTGTAATTGGTCCACGGAACGGAAAATAATATTTCCAGAACGATTTCAAACTCTTCAATTTCACCGAAAAAAGCAGCTGTCGATTATTTTTAAAAATTCGGTTTTGATTTTTTGGAATTTAGTTTGATGCCCTATAGAAAAGTTGTCTAATACTTTTTTGTAGGTACCCGTAAACCCTACTTCAGAAAAAAGTTTCATTGAAATATATTCACTATTGTAGGAGTTATGGTCGTTTGAAAATTGGACCATTTTTATGTGGTTTTTCTCACTTTACGATGTCAAGGAACAACTTTTCGAATATTTTTAACATTTCTACATATTCTTCACTAAAATCCGCATTATTTGCCTTTTGAAACATTAAAATCTTTCAATCCGTTCAGAAGTTATGACGTTTCAAACATACGCATGAAATTTCGGTGAACCATTTCTGGCCTCGCCATTACTTTTCAGTAATGAATTTTTTTCTCGAAAGTGGGTAGGATTTCGAGGGTATGTCTATTCACCAAAAATGATTGTAATTGACCCACGCAACTAAAAATAATTTTTCTAAAACGATTTGAAATTTGTTAATTTTGTCGAAAAATTTGTCCACCTTCCTGAATTTTTTTCTCAAAATTGCGTAGGATTTCGGGGGTATGTCTGTTCACCAAAAATACTCATAATTAACCCCAGCAACCAAAAATAATTTTTCCAGAATGATTTTGTGAGAAAGCGATCTATATGTGTTTGATTTAAATAGGCCGCCGAGATGCGTGTCATTCACATCGTTGACTGTTTTGTTTCTCTCGTCTTGGAGACGCGTTCTCGCGACGTTCAGATTTATTCATTTCCTGTTGCATTAAATATATTACTTATTTAAACAAATACTCTGTGATAATTTTGTCAGATTTGAAATTTTTTAATTTAATTGTGTTATTAACTACTTTTTAACGAAACCTCAATCAAGAAATTGATATTCTTGATTTCCGTCTCATTTTGACCTCTAGAATCTTCCATTAAAATTTTTCCCAGGGGTGGCCGAACACCCTGTACATACCACTTAGAAAAAAAAAAAAAAAAAAACTCCCATGTATACTCATAATTTCTACTTTGTAATTTATCATTACCCCTTTCTTTTCACGACAGAATATCGAAGAGGATTCTCTCTCCTCAGTGGTTCTCTCGCGTTTCGCCAAGGGCGGTCGCGCGAAGCAGAGGAGATCTCTCGGGGTCTTTAATTAAATTACAAACCGTTGTAAATCGTTCGCGTTGAACAATTTACCCGTCCTAACGGCTGCCATAATAATCGAAACGCGCGCGCTGGGTGACGCCACAAAGAGGACACGAGGAAACGGTTCCCGCTAATGACTAATGTCGCAGAAACTAATTACTACCCTCGCCGACGTTGGCCCCGCGATTTATCTCCCGCGCGGATCGATAAGGGGGCCCTCGGGGGCCGCGTCCATGGAATAAGTTTTGATTTATATCGCCCGGACATATTCGCGGTCTGCGCTCCTCTCGAGATCGCCCGGATTGCATTAGCCTCGCTACTAATTACGGTTTATTGTATCTCGATGTTCCGCGATTTGCGCCCGCTACGACCCCTCTTCTCTCGTTGAATGTCGAGGATTGATGGCCGGGAATTGTTAATTACGACGGCGTTTTTCTCTTTCGCGAATTAATAGCTTGTAAAATTTCGTTACGCGGAGGGTTGAGAGTTTTCTTTTTCCACCGCCACCCGAGGTACGTTTCCACGCGGGCTAATGAGGGTAAATAATTACGCCTTAATGCGTTCTGTGCTGTAACTTCGCGTTTAAGATCCCGTACGCCACGCTCTATAGATATTTATCTCTTCGCGTCGTACGATTTTCCTCACCTCTGTCCATTGTTGTTGTAAATATCGCGTGTGGGTTTCGAGTCGTTGGGATTCGACCTGGATTCGTATTCCTGGACTTGTGGGGTTAATGTGTTAAAAATAATATTATCGACTGTTTCTGTTTTTCGTATCATTTTAAATGGATGTGTCGAAAGTATTTAAAACATAGTACGAAATTTTATTTTATTTTTGTTATGTATATTGTATTTACGTTTAATTGTTTCATACTGTAATTTTAAATGAATGTCGAGGAGAGCATTAGACATACAAAATTACTGTTCCAACCCCTAAATAGGTGTGCTCATATTTAAAACATAAATATCGCATTTTTTTCTTATATTTTTGTTATGTAAATAATGTATTTAAATTTACATTAAGAGTAGCCAATTTACACCAGACATCAGGACCTAAGTATTCCAGGTTTATTAGTAATTTATCACATTAAATAGACACACTGGGTATTTTAAATCAAACTTAATTTTTCAGTTGAAAAAATGTATAATATTTAATTTTATCCACACATAGTCTTCACTTTTTAAATTATCTATTCTTACAAACCCTAATAAATATAAAATAATAATTTTAAATGGATGTGTCGAGAACAATCATTAATGATGCAAAATTAACATTTGTATTTTGAACGTAAATACGAAATTTTGTTTTATTTTTGTTATGTATATTGTATTTATGTTTAATTGTTTCATACTGTAATTTTAAATGAATGCCGAGGAGAGCATTAGACATACAAAATTACTGTTCCAACCCCTAAAAAGTTGTGCTCATATTTAAAACATAAATATCACATTTTTTTCTTATATTTTTGTTATGTAAATAATGTATTTAAATTTACATTAAGAATAGCCAATTTACACCAGACATCAGTACCTAAGTATTACAAGTTTATCAGTAATTTGTCACTTTAAATAGACACCCTGGGTATTTTAAATCAACCTCAATTTTTTAGTTGACTCAGTGTTAGAACAAATGTGTAATATTTAATTTTATCCACACATAGTCTTCAATTTTGAAATTATCTATTCTTACAAACCCTAATAAATATAAAATAATAATTTTAAATGGATGTGTCGAGAACAATCATTAATGATGCAAAATTAACGTTTGTATTTGAAATGTAAATGCGAAATTTTATTTTATTTTTGGTATGTATATTGTATTTTTGTTTAATTGTTTCATACTGTAATTTTAAATGAATGCCAAGGACAGCATTAGATATACAAAATTACTGTTCCAACCCCTAAATAGGTGTGTTCATATTTAAAACATAAATATCACATTTTTTTCTTATATTTGTGTTATGTAAATAATGGATTCAAATTTATTTTAAAAATAGCCAATACCAGACACCAGTACCTAAGTATTCCAAGTTTATCAGTAATTTGTCACTTTAAATAGACACCCTGGGTATTTTAAATCAACCTCAATTTTTTAGTTGACTCCGTGTTAGAACAAATGTGTAATATTTAATTTTATCCACACATAGTCTTCAATTTTGAAATTACCTATTCTTACAAATCCTAATAAATATAAAATAATAATTTTAAATGGATGTGTCGAGAACAATCATTAATGATGCAAAATTAACATTTGTATTTTGAACGTAAATACGAAATTTTGTTTTATTTTCGTTATGTATATTGTATTTACGTTTAATTGTTTCATACTGTAATTTTAAATGAATGTCGAGGAGAGCATTAGACATACAAAATTACTGTTCCAACCCCTAAATAGGTGTGCTTATATTTAAAACATAAATATCACATTTTTTTTCTTATATTTTTGTTATGTAAATAATGTATTTAAATTTACATTAAGAGTAGCCAATTTACACCAGACATCAGTGCCTAAGTATTCCAAGTTTATCAGTAATTTATCCCCTTAAATAGACACACACAGGGTATTTTAAATCAAGCTCAATTTTTCAGTTAAAAAAATGTATAATATTTAATTTTATGCCCACATAGTCTTCAATTTTGAAATTATCTATTCTTACAAACCCTAATAAATATAAAATAATAATTTTAAATGGATGTGTCGAGAACAATCATTAATGATGCAAAATTAACATTTGTATTTTGAACGTAAATACGAAATTTTGTTTTATTTTCGTTATGTATATTGTATTTACGTTTAATTGTTTCATACTGTAATTTTAAATGAATGCCGAGGATAGCATTAGACATACAAAATTACTGTTCCAACCCCTAAATAGGTGTGTTCATATTTAAAACATAAATATCACATTTTTTTCTTATATTTTTGTTATGTAAATAATGTATTTAAATTTACATTAAGAGTAGCCAATTTACACCAGACATCAGGACCTAAGTATTCCAAGTTTATTAGTAATTTATCACATTAAATAGACACACAGGGTATTTTAAATCAAGCTCAATTTTTCAGTTAAAAAAATGTATAATATTTAATTTTATGCACACATAGTCTTCAATTTTGAAATTATCTATTCTTACAAACCCTAATAAATATAAAATAATAATTTTAAATGGATGTGTCGAGAACAATCATTAATGATGCAAAATTAACATTTGTATTTTGAACGTAAATACGAAATTTTGTTTTATTTTCGTTATGTATATTGTATTTACGTTTAATTGTTTCATACTGTAATTTTAAATGAATGTCGAGGAGAGCATTAGACATACAAAATTACTGTTCCAACCCCTAAATAGGTGTGCTTATATTTAAAACATAAATATCACATTTTTTTCTTATATTTTTGTTATGTAAATAATGTATTTAAATTTATTTTAAAAATAGCCAATACCAGACACCAGTATCTAAGTATTCCAAGTTTATCAGTAATTTATCACATTAAATAGACACACTGGGTATTTTAAATCAAACTTAATTTTTCAGTTGAAAAAATGTATAATATTTAATTTTATCGACACATAGTCTTCAATTTTGAAATTATCTATTCTTACAAACCCTAATAAATCTGTAAATGTTAAGGATTATCGTACAAGTAATCGTTGCGGTTTCAGCTGGACTTATATTTCTGGACTTATGGGGTTAATGTGTTAAAAATAGTATTTGCCCCAATTTCTTCAAAATTCTATGCACGAACCTCTCATTTACGTATCAATCTATGTAAATTATTTTTTCTATTTTGATATTACTTGAGTTCTACACACATTCTAATAAATTAATTTATATAATTTTATATAGAACACAACAAATACACAAACATACTAAGAAGTTGTTTTTTATTTATTTATTATGCATAAGGCAGTACTGAATCATCAGCAATTGTATATGTATATTAACCCTTTGCCATGTCAAGTTTTACAATCATTAGACCACTCACTGACACTCATGAACTTTTATATATTAACATTAACACACATTTACATTCACAAGATATTCGTAAAACAAATCTATTCTTTCCCGTGACCATTCCTTGTACGAACAAATTTAAACAAAATTAAATACTATACATTTGAAAAATTATTTGAAATTAAATCGTGCATCAAGGGGTTAGCAATTAACAGGTTCACTGCCAAATGAAAACTGTATAATATTCTGCAAGATTAAAATTTTGATATTACGCCATTGTAAGCTACGTAACCTAAAATTTGTTTCGGTACTTATTTTCGTAACCTTGTTAAAATTCACAAATTCTATTCAAATTTATTTACCTCGGCGTCTTAACTTGAAAATTAATTTTTCTAGTATCATAGTGATAAATCCTGTCACCTATACATATATGGGTGACGTGGCAGTCAAAGTGTTAAAATACAATGTAATCTACTATGTAAAAAAATTACAGAAACCAAGAAATGGCAGAATATTAATTATAAATATAAGTTTCTGAAGGAACCTAAAAATAAAAATAATCAATGATCCAAACGGAAATGCATTTATCGTGTAGAGGGGGAAAAATACCCCGCAGAAGTTGTCGCTGCACAGGAAACTCGCAGTGTAAATTCAGAATTTGTTCAATTTCCCGACAGCACGTTCTGTTCGCTGTTCTCCGTGCGAATGGGAAAAAATTCCGCCCGACCAGGCTCGTTACGCCAGTGCAACACAGCTGGTCTTTCGCTGGTTTCGAAAGACAAAGCAACGCCGACGAGAGAATCCGTGTGCAAACGCAATTTCCATGCAGCGGCGCGGAGAGCAGTCCGACTGGCTCGTAAAATGCTAATTGGATTTTTGCCCGTCATTGTGCACGACAGGAATGGTCGCAACGTGACGAACGTTTGACATCTTTTCTGTCTGCCTTTTGTGGACCCCCCTCCTAGATTTTTTTCCGCGCGATCGACGCCACGAATTCGCCGGACCGACCGGTATCGCCGTGAAAAGGAGGATCTATCGCCAATGGAGCGGTGCTTTGCTCCGGTTATTCTAATTCGTCGGCTTAGAAACTGTTTGGGATTTGGTACAGCGAGTGGTATTAATATTTAAATATTTTAAAACACTTATTTTATATCAATAATAAAATTTCGAAGATCAATAAAGATTGAAATAATTCTATTGGACTTTGCTCATTTGCGTTACGTTTAACGGTGCTTAATATTTTTTTATTAAAATAATTTTTACTTGTGATATATCATAGATCGAAAAGGAATGTTTTATTTTTTCTTTCAAATTATATCTGTGAAAAGAGATTTTGAAATGTTTGGGAACTGTTTTATGAATAATAAATATGGATGACTTTTGGTGAATTCGAAACTCTCAGAGCGTGGGTATATTAAAGTTTCTCGAGCTTCGTGCACGCTGGAGTTTCAATTGGAGCCTACCAACGCTGTCTAGGATGGTAGGCGTCGTGTAAGATCATACCGAGGCGGAGAATACACAATGCAATTAAGCGAGCTTGCATTTTGAAACGAAACCTCGTTCGTCACCATTGTGGATGTTGACAGAACAAATTATTTAGTTCCTGTTGATAATAGGCCCTTTCAGCGTATTGTGTCGGGACTCCTCTTTCGTATTGTTGGAAAATAACTCAACCGAAACGAAACTACGAATTTAAAAAAATATTCCAATACTAATACCAGTTTAGGTACTCGAGAACAAATTTATTTTTAAATATTCTTTAGATTTTCAGGATTAGACATGCATTTTTTACTTTAAATTATAAAATCGTTATTACAAATGTTTTTGTTTAATGATTTGGGGACGAGAGAGATTATTTTTAAACGCCAGAATTTAAAAAATATTCCATTATTAATATCAGTTTGGGTACTCGAGAACAAATTTTTTTTTTTAAATATTTTTCAGAGTTACACTTGCATTTTTTACTTTAAATTATAAAATCGTTATTATAAATGTTTTTGTTTTCCGACTGTTTAATAATTTGGGTATGAAAGAGATTATTTTTAAACGCCAGAATTAAAAAAATATTCCACTATTAATATCAGTTTGGGTACGCGAGAATAAATTTTTTTTTTAAATATTCTTCAAATGTTCAGAGTTCCACTTGCATTTTTTACTTTAAATTATCGTTTAAAAATCGTTATTACAAATGTTTTTGTTCTGTGACTGTTTAATGATTTAGGGACGAGAGAGATTATTTTTGAACGCCAGCGGTGGACGATTTTCGCCGCAAAGAGATCGTTTTCTCAGAGAACGCTTTCGTTCTCGGTAGACGCAATACAGATTCCCCTGGTCTTTCGCGTGGGACGTGAAAAGAGTTCGCTGATCCCCAGACGCTGAAATTGCTCCGCTCCGTACCAGACTAAGAGCTTTAACCGTTATTCGCGTAACGTCGTGCACGTACGAATTTTTCTCGGACACGAACGCTCTTTGAGTTTTCTTCTCACAAGATCGCGTTGGCCTTGCTGCAGAACGGTCCCGACACGCTGTTAACTTTCATTGTTGCCGCTCACGTTGCGATAGGATCTTCGTAGAGCACGGTCAATCGGGCAGAAACAAACATACATCATCGTGTAATGGAGTCTATTACTCTATCCACAATATCGAATTCAAAAAGCAAACTAAAAATTATTTGAGATGTTATAGAAACTTTGTTTCTAAAAAAGAATAATTTTGAAAATACTAATACATTGTAATAATGTGATAAATAAAATAATGTAAAGGAATATTGTTTGTATTTGGGCGATCAAGGCAAACAATTATTGTAACGTTTGAGCAATTAAAAATGCATACTGTTATAATGGAAAACATCCATCGAAAGTTATTAAAGTTATTATTTTGGTGCTATTTAACTGTAGAGAGGAAATCTTCAGTTTCTACTGTCTTAGAATAGTCTAACAATGTGTATTAAAAATAGTTAAACTTTAGACGCGTGCAGTTCCGAAACTACTAGTATTTTCTCCATGTTTGAGCCATCGTTAGAAGCTGCAAGGCTTCCCCTTTAAAATGGTTTTTGGTTTTTGTCGATCGGACTTTCCGTTTTCGAGATATTGTAATTTATCTAAAAGGTAATTTCTTTTAATTCGACTATCTCATTGTCTGGCTCGCGTATAATGGCCTATTAACGCGTATTAAAAATACCAAAACTTTGGACGCGTGCAGTTCCGAAACTACTAGTGTTTTTGCCATAATTAAGCCATTGTTAGCGACGGAAAACCTTCCTCTTTAAAATGGTTTTTGGTTTTTGTCGATCGGACTTCCCGTTTTCGAGATATCGTAATTTATGTAAAAGGTAATTTTTTTAATTCGACTATCTCTGTCTCCGTCTCACGCGTCGGGCTCTCCTTCTCTTTCTACGCACGTTAGTCGTGACCGAGTGACATACTACGATCACGTGAGGTGAATGACCTCGCGACGTAAACAATGAAACGTAAACAAATGCTTCGAAGCCTTATATCTGCGGAACTAGCCACCGCATCGACTTGAAACTAAAATCTTCATATCTCCGGAACTAATTACGCTATCGACTCGTTTGAATGCTCATTTTAAAGGGCATTTCATCCTCTATCCAATGAACGTAACTACTTTAATAATTTATTTTGTCTTATATGTTTATTTTGCAATTTACTTCGACGCGATCGACTTGAAACTAAAATCCTCATATCTCCGGAACTAATTACGCTATTGACGCGTTTGAACGCTCATTTTAAAGGGCTTTTCATCCTCTATCCGATGAATGTAAGTACTGTTATAATTTATACTGTCTTCTATGTTTATTTTTCTATCTACTTTGACACTATATACCTAAAGAAATTTTAGCAATTCCTATAGAGTATACGACTAAAAATTAATTTAAATTTGTATATAGAATGTTTTCGTAATTACTACGCATTTTTTCATAAATAATTGTTTTCTCCGGAATTATAACTCCCTTCACACGGTGCAATTTGGATAATATTTTGAGCAAATTTGTTCGCCGTACGATCCATCAAATTCGCCCATCGGCCTTCGAATTTTTTCACGATTGTTGCGATCCGATCGATCGGTCGGGTTCTCCGCAGCGTATCGCGATCGATTCCACGAAGATCACGGATAAGCATCGCCCTCGACGACGCCGTAAAGAACGGCGGTTGCAAACGACGCGTATATAAGGCCCCAGTGATGGATCGTGCGTGCAACAAGAAAAGCCACGACCGTATTACGCTGGTCTGGCACGGATCCTGCTTCTTTGTGAGGAAAACGTGCGTCACGAGTACCTTTTTCATTCGACACGCGTCCCCTGCGCTCTCTCTTCCTTTTTCCGTCCCTCGAACCATCTCGTTCTCCGTCTTCCCCTCTCTGCGCCCCTGTCTCGACTCTTTCACACTTTCCACGCTTGCCTTTTAGATCGTCCTTTTAAGCCTTCTTCGGCTCCACCCGATCTCCGTTCATTTTGCGCCTCTCGTTTCATTCACCCTTCCTACGACTTCTGTTCTTTTCCACGCTTTGTTTTAATTTTATTCCCTCGCGGCGTGTAAATCATTCTCGTTCCCGTGGAGGGATTCTTGAAATAGTCGGATAATAACGAACGAAAATATTAGCATAAACTTTGTTTCACAAACGAAGAGACCTTTTGATAGTCTAATTAGTGATATTATTAGATTCTCGGAATTATTGTCTTTTTATCTGTCACTTTTAGACGTTTACAATTTTTAATACCTATCGCTCTGAGATTTATAATGTATAAAGCTTAAATTAAAATTAGAATATTGCACTTATACCAAATCTCAACATATATAAACAGTAATAATATTAAAAAATAGTAGGGATTTTGTAAGAACACAATTCCTGTTTATTTTTATTTTTGAAAAGGACTGACTCCCGGGTACAAAATGTAAAATATATGTGTATAAATCTGAAGTGACTCAGTATAAGTTTATCGAATATTTTCCCCCGGGGAATAGAATTATCATGGAAAGTAGTCAATTATTTTTGGCTGCGAATTAATTCTGACCCATTGGGCGATGTTCAGACGCTCCCAGCGATGGGATCGGAATGGAATCGAGCGGAATTTCGATTCTCGACTGTTCTCGTCGGGAAACGCAGAATCCGTCGATGGAATGCTCGGCGAGAAAAAGAGAAAAATCGGTACGGTCGCCTGCTGGAAAAATTAACGCACGAACGACGCCCGTCGACGATGGCGGGAGCGGGCCACCCACCGACGAAATTGAAATTTAAATGGCACCCACCGGGCTGGATGAAAGTTTAAACATCGCCTACCGAGAAGATTGAAATTTAAATGGCGCGTCTTCGCGTAGACACGCGGCTCGAATGACACCTACTGTTCGCGATGAAATTTTAAACGGCCACTGCAAGGTCTGATGATCGAACACCACCCACTAACCGAACGATTCCATTGGATTATCATTAATAATACAATGTTTGCGATTAGTGGGCCCTGACACTTGTGAATTTATAAATATCTCGAGAATGATAGAAAGTAACGAATACGTAATTGTCGACTGTTTCTATTTTTCTTATTGTAATTTTAAATGGATGTCGAGGACGTCATTAGTGATGCAAAATCAACGTTTTAATCTCTGAATAGCAGTGCTCGTATTTAAAACGTAACTATGAAATTTTATTTTATTATTGTTAGGTATATTTATATTTAATTTAAGAATGGCCATAATTAATTTTTCCATACTGTAATTTTAAATGAATGTTAAGAATATCATTACATACACAAAATTACAGTTTTAACCCCTAAAATAGGAGTGCTTGTATTTGAAACATAGTATGAAATTTTATTTTATTTTTGTTATGTATATTGTATGTATATTTAATTGAAGAATAGCCGTATTTAATTTTTCCATACTGTAATTTTAAATGAATGTTAAGAATATCATTACATACACAAAATTACAGTTTTAACCCCTAAAATAGGAGTGCTTGTATTTGAAACATAGTATGAAATTTTATTTTATTTTTGTTATGTATATTCTATTTATATTTCATTTAAGAATAGCCAGATTTAATTTTTCCATACTGTAATTTTAAATGAATTCCAAGGACATCGTTTGACATACAAAATTACTGTTTTAACCCCTAAATAGATGTGCTTAAATTTAAAACATAAATGCTACATTTTTGTCTTATATTCTTGTTATGTAAATAGTGTATTTAAATTTAATTTAAGAATAGCCAATACCAGACACCAGTACCTAAGTATTCCAAGTTTATCAGTAATTTGTCACATTAAATAGACACACTGAGTATTTTAAATCAAACATAATTTTTCAGTTGATTCTGTGTTAGAAAAAATGTGTAACATTTAATTTTATCCACACATAGTCTTCAATTTTGAAATCATCTATTCTTACAAACCTTATATCTGTAAAGGGTTATCTGGATTTATGGAATGTGTTAAAAATAGTATTTGCCCCAATTTCTTCAAAACTCTATACACAAATCTCTTATTTATGTGTTAGTTATTTTTTTATTTTGTAATTGCTCGAGTTCTATACACATTCTAATAAATTAATTTATATAATTTTACATAGAACTCAACAAATACACAAACATACTAAGAAGTTGTTTTTTATTTATTTATTATGCATAAGGCAGTACTGAATCATCAGCAATTGTATATGTATATTAACCCTTTGCCATGTCAAGTTTTACAATCATTAGACCACTCACTGACACTCATGAACTTTTATATATTAACATTAACACACATTTACATTCACAAGATATTCGTAAAACAAATCTATTCTTTCCCGTGACCATTCCTTGTACGAACAAATTTAAATAAAATTAAATACTATACATTTGAAAAATTATTTGAAATTAAATCGTGCATCAAGGGGTTAGCAATTAAAATACAATTTAATCTACTATGTACAAAAATTACAGAAACCAAGAAACCAAAACATACTCTGAAGTTTTTTTAAATTATTTATCTGCGTAAGGCAGTACTGGATTATCAGCAATTCTGTATTTTAAATCAAACTTAATTTTTTAGTGGACTCAGTGTTAGAAAAAATGTGCAACATTTAATTTTATCCACTTCAATTTTGAAATTATTCTGTAGAAACCCCAATAAATCTATGACAGGTTAAGGGTTGCTTAAATAAAAAATGTCAGCCATTGAACTTCCGATTTAAACGAAACGTGTATCATTTAATTTTATCTATACATGGTCTTCTATTTTGAAATTATTCTGTAGAAACCTCAATAAATCTATGACGTGTTAAGGATTGCTCAAATAGAAAATGTCAGCCATTGAACTTCCGATTTAAACGAAACGAGTAACATTTCATTTTATCCATGCATGGTCTTCAATTTTGAAATTATCCTGTAGAAACCTCAATAAATCTATGACGTGTTAAGGATTGCTCAAATAAAAAATGTCAGCCATTGAACTTTCGATTTAAACGAAACGAGCAACACTGTTGTTGAACACGTAAAGTTTCTATGAGAAGCTAATCACACAACATGCGCAGCCCTGTTATTCCTGTCGTTAGCAGACCGATCGGAAGTCATTTATCACGGACAACACGGTTTAGAAAGTCCTTCAAGGCGATAACATTAGTATTTTTGCAGGTCTCTTTTCTACTCAAGTCTTCAAGAACACCTTCGATGTTTTTGTCCGCGACTGTGTTGCTTTATAGCTTGTTGATTTGGTCTCGATGCTCGCTAAATTACAGGCGAGTGAACCTATAAAATCGCACGCAAAAAAATATTGACGGCGATCTCGAATACTTGCGGAATGAAAAATCTTCGGTAGTCTAATTACAGCGTTCGTAGACCTTCGGGATCCACGATAAAAAGATTTTTGATCTGTTCACTAATAATAAAAATGATCAAAAGAAGGCGTGAAATTGTATGATTCATTCGATACACAAAACACGATTATTATTTACGGAACGTTTGATACTTTGGTGCCTCAGAATCGGGATCGTTCGTACTGATAATCGATTAGTCATCTTATCGATCCTCTAGAAATGTACTGTTTCGAAGATTAGTGAAAAATTGTGAAAGAAATGTTAACGTCACATGTTCGGAAAATAACGCTGGATCACGGTTTAATTTCTGTAATTTGGTATTTAATACATCCTCCATAATTGTAATTAAAGCAGCATAAAATTATGAATAGAGTAATCGTTCACAGCGTGAGCCAATCTAGGTTCCATGTAAATTCGTTACCTCGATCGAAAGTCGCGGTTGCATCGAGTTTCCCAATCGCGTTCGTTACGGGAACGAGACGTTCAAACGCCCCAGCGACTGTCGAGCACGACGGAAATTCAAATCTGCTAATTAAATTGAAATCTAAATTCGCGGAATCGCAAATGGAACGAACACCCACCGGTCAGCGATGCAATTTGAATAATATTTCAAGGTTCGCTGTTTGCACACGACGATCCTAAAATTCCAGCGTACCGCGGCGCAATTATGGTTGTCGCAGTTTTCACTTGCATAATAACAGAGCGTTATCTGGGCACTCGTTTGCCGGATACGATTACCGCGAACGCAGCCACGGCGTTTTCGCAACGCGATAAAAATCCATTCCGTTTTACGATCCCGGCTACCGGTGACTCACGGACGAATGGCACGACAGCGATTTTTCCCCGAGACCCTTTTTCTCGATCGTTTGGCTACCGTCGCGCCGGAAACACGTAACTCGGAATCGCTTTCAAGGATTTCAGCGGATACCGGACCCTTTCGGAGTTGAAAGGTTCCCGAATCCTCTGCAGTCGTTGGACCGGAGAACTCGTTTCGATGGCGTCGATACTTTTGTACCAACGTAAATAAATTACTTTGGGTTTCACTATTTTATTTTTTAATTATTCGACCTTTGTGTAGGCTGTAATGAATTAATTTGAGTGATTTTATAGTCAACAATTATGCTAGTGTTCGAAAATAAATTACTTCGAGGTTGGCTATTTTATTTTTTAATTATTCATGTTTCACTATATTATTTTTTAATTATTCGAGCTATGTAGAGATTGTAATTAATTAATTTATGTGATTTTATAGTCAACAATTATACTAGCTTTTGAAAATAAATTATTTCGTGTTTCACTATTTTATTTTTTAATTATTCGACCTTTGTATAAATTGTAATGAATTAATTTGAGTGATTTTATAGTCAATAATTATACTAGTGTTCGAAAATAAATTACTTCGTGGTTGGCTATTATTTATTTCTAAATTATTCATGTTTCACTACTTTATTTTTTAATTATTGGAGCTATTTATAGATTGGAATGAACTAATTTGTGTGATTTTTATGGTCAACAATTATACTAGCTTTCGAAAATAAACTATTTCGTGTTTCACTATTTTATTTTTTAGTTACTCGAGCTATGTAAAAGCAACAATTTACTAGTGTTTGAAAATAAATTACCTCGTTTCTCGCTATTTTATTTTTTAATTATTCGAGCTACCTATAGATTGGAATGAACGAATTTGTATGATTTTCATAGTCAACAATTATACTAGTGTTCGAAAATAAATTATTTCGTGTTTCACTATTTTATTTTTTAATTATTCGTGCTATATATACATTGTAATGAATTAATTTATGTAACTTTATAGTCAACAATTATACTAGCTTTCGAAAGTAAATTATTTCGTGTTTCATTATTTTATTTTTTAATTATTCGTGTTATGTACACTTTGAAATAAATTTGTTTCCATGATTTTATAGTCAACAAGTACAATAGCTTTCGAAAATAAACTATTTCGTGTTTCACTATTTTATTTTTTAATTATTCGTGCTACATACACATTCTAATGAATTAATTTTTGTGATTTTAAAACACATTGATAACTCTCACAAATACATTGGTGAAAGTTTCATTTAAATAGAAACAAAAATAAAAAAGTTTCATCTTTGCACTATACTGTTTCACCGATATTCTAACCTATTTGACATTGAGCTTTGTGTAAAGTGTCAAGGAAAGTTCCCTATCAGTAGTGAGTACGACTACCGTTCACTTATCCAATCGAAACTGATTTGCAGTTATCCAAACATTGCTATACTCAAACAATTATTCGCATAAAAATTTATCTGAAATTATTGAAATATTCCACAACTCTCACAGTAAGCTATATCGTTATCTTGTTGAACTTTACATTATAATTTAATTATATCCATACATTACACTTTTATTTTGATACTACATTCTCAACGTTTGAAAACCAACTCAAATTAGTATTCATAACCAATGAGATTTTTCTGTGACTGATTTTGTCCATACTATAGTCTATATTACCAATAGTTGAAAGATCAATCATAAACCATCTTCAGCTTCCATTCAATGTTCAACGATATCTATTCTTTGCATTGCTTCGATGCTGCAAGAAATGTAAACAAAACCACCGATAGCTTACTTCTTTATCTATTCGATACCATGACACGGTTCTCGAGACTAAGTGTCTATATTATTAGATACGCGAGTCAATATCTCTACCCATTGACCGAAAAAACTCGAATCCTGCGTGAGAATAACGTGGATCTCTCGAGAGAACAGTAAATCCTTTCCCAGGAGAAAGTCGCCTGTGGATCCTATGGCTGGAGGAAGAATTGGCTCGTGAAAATTATTAACCTGGTTGAATACGCGATTCGGTAAGAGCGACATAGTTCCTAGATCTCGGCTCGCTGCTAGACTGAATAGCAAATCGCTCTACGCGAAATGGAAATAGTCAGTCGAGGTGACGAATCTGCTCCAGTTTCGAAACCGTTTCCGTACAACAGGAAATCGAGGAAACGATTATCGATCACGATTCTAAGTCCGGGCTGAGTCACTATAGCACTCGGTCTATAAACTTTCACGACGTTCTTTTAAATTGCGCCGATCGAACGTCAGAGATAATAGAAATGTTTTTAATGCGAATTCCCTGGGCATCGACCCGTTTAAAGGTCAGACAAAGACAAGTTAAAGTAAAAAGAAATCGAACGTGGAATTTTAAATTACGAATTGGAGCTGAAACGTACATTTTTTTTAAATTGCTAGACCATATCTAAACTTTTTTCATTTTTAATATTAAATATTTCGTTGCTATTTAAAATATCAAATTTAAAATATTGCTCTAATTACAGGATGTTCGACCACCCCTAGGAAAAATTTTAATAGGGGATTCTAGGGGTCAAAATAAGACAAAAATCAAGAATACCAATTTGTTGATGGAGGCATCGTTAAAAAGTTATTAACGTTTATAGTTCCGACCGTACTGATTTTTTTTCTTGAAAATGCGCAGGATTTCGGGGGTATGTCTATTCACCAAAAATGATTATAATTGATCCCTGCAAACGAAAATAATTTTTCCAGAACGATTTGAAATTCTTTTATTTTCGTCGACAAATTTCACACTTTCTCGTATTTTTTTCTCCAAAATGGGTAGGAATTTGAGGGTATGTCTATTCACCAAGAATGATTGTAATTGACCCCCGTAACCGAAAATAATTTTTCCAGAACGATTTGAGATCTTTTTTTTCGCTGAAAAATTCAGGCACCTACCCCCTATCGATTTTTCTTAAAAATTACTTTTTCATTTTTAGTAATTTTGTTTAACGCCCTACAGAAAAGTTGTCTAATACTTTTCTGTAGGTACTCATGAGCTTTACTTCAGAAAAAAGTTTCATTGAAATATATTCACTATTGTAGGAGTTATGGCTGTTTGGAAATTGGGCTATTTTTATGGGGTTTTTCACATTTTAAGGGATCAAGGAGCAATTTTTCCAATATTTTTAGAATTTCTACATATTCTCTACTTAAACACGCGTTGATTGCTTTTTTAAACATTAAAATCCTTCAATCCGTTCAGAAGTTATGACGTTTTAAAGATATGAATGCGGGGAACCATTTTCTGGCCACACATTCCATTTTTGATAATGAATTCTTTTCTTGATAATGCGTAGGATTTCGGACATATATGTAATGACCAAAAATGATTGTAATTGACCCCCACAACCGAAAATAATTTTTTTTATAACGATTTGAAATTTTCTTTTCGCTGAAAAATTTCAGCAGCTACCCTCTGTCGATTTTTCTTAAAAATTTGTTTTTCAGTTTTAATAAATTTGTTTGATGCTCTACAGAAAAGTTGTCTAATACTTTTTTGTAGGTATCCATGAGCTCTATTTCCAAACTAAATTTCAATGAGATACTTTTACTATTGCTGGAGTTATGGCCGTTTAAAAATTGGACCACTTTTATGGGGTTTTTCACATTTTACGGAATCAAGGAGCAACTTTTCCAATATTTTTAGAATTTCTACATATTCTTTACTAAAATACGCGTTGATTGCTTTTTTAAATATTAAAATCCTTCAATCCGTTCAGAAATTATGACGTTTTAAAGATACGAATGCGGGGAATCATTTTGTGGCTACACATTTCATTTTTGTTAATGAATTTTTTTCTTGATAATGCGTAGGATTTCGGAGGTATGTGTAATGACCAAAAATGATTGTAATTGACCCCCGCAACTGAACATAATTTTTCCAGAACGATTTGAAATTTTTCAATTTAATTGTTAATAACTTTTTAACGAAGCCTCCATCAACAAATTTTTACTCTTGATTTTCGTCTTACTTTGGCCTCTAGAATCCTCCATTAAAATTTTTTCCAGAAGTGGCTGAACACTCTGTATATTACGTAATATAATTTTTAAATTCTTAGTTCAGTGTTTGGTTAAAATGGCGAACTTTGATATTGGGCACAATATCGTGAGATTCATCGACGTCCTCAGGATGTTTCAGAATGAACTTTGTCTCGAGACGATACAACGCTCTTGCAATTAGCACCTCATTATTGCGCAAAAAGCGCCATGATTTTGATCGTGTCTCTGTTTATCGTTGAATCTTAATTACCGTTGTCATTAAGGGCTGAATCTGCCATTGTTACAATTTGCATCGCCTATTGTGATCATAATTGGAAGAAACTCTGGAACGATTATGAAGTGAAATATTAATTTTTTTACTCTCGAGATAATTTTATTATTTTTTAAAATAAAGAATGTTAACGTTATGAATTTCAAAGTTGTTCTTGTAGTTTTATAGTTTTAAAAATGTTGTAACTGTAATTTCTCACCCTATTATTGAAACAGCTTTAAGATAACTGTAGATGGAACAGTGTAAGAGAAAAGTACAGCTTCTAAACGAAGGCAAACGCAACTACCGGACAGCTATTGATATACAGTATGAGCACCTTGTACGTGCCGTGACTTTCATCCACATAAATCGCATTCGGAATTTGATTGTTGTATTATGCTATGGCTCGTAGAAAGGCACCGACGTAACCTCTCCTAAATAGTAGCTTCGAAAGTAATGGACCCCAATAAGGATCAGCTCAAGTTCAACGAATTCGATAGATTTCATCAACAGGCCAGCCAAATACCACTGGAATAATAATTGCAAAAGAAGGATCGACATCTAAATTAATGAAATTCGTAGTTAGGAAATATATTTATTAATAGTTTAATATACTACATCGTTGGTCAATATTTTCTGTACAGGGTGTTCAGCCACCCCTGAGAAAAATTTTAATGGGAGATTCTAGAGGCTAAAATAGGACGAAAGTCAAGAATAACAATTTGTTGTTGGAGGCATCGTTAAAAAGTTATTAACGTTTAAAGTTACGCCCATACTGAATTTTTTTTCTCGAAAATGAGCAGGATTTCGGGGGTATGTCTATTCACCAAAAATGATTGTAATTGACCCCCGCAACCGAAAATAATTTTTCTCAAACGATTTGAAATTTTTCAATCTCGCCGAAAAATTTCAGCAACTACCCTCTGTCGATTTTTCTTAAAACTTCGTTTTTCATTTTTAATAAATTTGATTGACACGTTACGGAAATTTTGTCTAATACTTTTTTGTAGATACCCATGAGCTCTACTTCAGGGAAAAGTATCATTGAAATATATTCACTACTGTAGGAGTTATGGTCGTTTGAAAATTGTTCCATTTTTATGGGGGTTTTCTCACTTTACGGGGTCAAAGAACAACTTTTTCAATATTGTTAAAATTTCTACATATTTTTCACTAAAATATGCGGTATTTGCGTTTTGAAACATTAAAATCCTTCAATCCGTTCAGAAGTTACGATATTTTAATGATTTGCATGAAATTTCGGGGGTGCATTTCTGGCTTCACATTAGATTTTCGGTCAGGAATTTTTTCCCCGAAAGTGCATAGGATTTTGGGTGTGCGTCTATTCAAGAAAAATGATTGTAATTGACCCCCGCAACCAAAAATAATTTTTTCAGAATGATTTCAAATTTTTTAATTTAATTTTTTAATAACTTTTTAACAAAGCCTCAATCAAAAAATTGATATTCTTGATTTTCGTTTTATTTTGGCTTCTAGAATCTCCCATTAAAATTTTTCCCAGGGTTGGTCGAACACAACTGTATATCGTAAAACTGGTGTCTCGATAACTGTGCAATCTAGTTTGTCAATACTATTCTAAATATAATTATTAGTGAATATTCATATTCAACTATGGTTTCAACGAATTCAATAAATTTCATCAACGAGACAGCTAAATATCACTGGAATTATAATTGCAAATGAACGATCGACATCTAAATAAATGAAGTTCGAAGTTAGGAAATATATTTATTAATAGTTTGATATACTACATCGTTGGTCAATATTTTCTATATATCGTAAATCTGGTGCCTGGACAACTGGGCAATCTAGTTTGTCAATGATATTCTAAATATAATTATTAGTGACTATTCATATACAGCTATTGTTTTCGTGGTAATATATATAAATAATGATACAGCATACTTTGCTCCATATATAGAACTGATTATCATTCTCGAATATACAGAGTTCACTTTCAAAGATAATCTAGATTAATGGGTCACAGGGTCAGTTGCTCGTAGGCTGAAACAACAGCACATTTAAATACCTTTAAATAAAACTCATTATATCATTCGGTACGATACGTATATACACGATCTTCGTTATTGATGCCATGGATCTATAAATAGCAAACGTTCTTTATCATTATCAATATACTTCTTGTTATCAGTTTTGAAAATTATTAAAGATATCAGAGAGTGTATATTATAAACGATACATAGTGATTGGTGAAGCATATATTTGGACCAGCAACAATAGACTCCAAAATATTCTTCTCGACTACAGAAATAAAAACAGGGACTCTGAAAGTCACAGTGTATTTGTTTAAATGAAACAAAGTTTTCTTCAAGTCCAAACCAAAGAGATATCCATACACTTAAAAGTTACAAAATATAACGATAGTGTAAATAAAACAGATATTTAATTAAATTTGTTTAAATTGCCCTACTTTTTAGTTAACGTAAATTTCAAATAAAACACTTAAAAGCGTTGGGAGCTGCTGGCAACAGAATTGAAATGTTATATAATTCGGAACGCAAAGGGTGAAAAAAAGTGACAAATAAATGAATATCGTTAGAACCGGACGTTGCAGGTAAGTTCTTGCGTCCAGATTCGTCCCTAATTCGTAACAGCACACCTACTCGTATTTCCCTCGACTAATTTTTCCCCCCGCCTCGAATGGCTTTTCTTTCCCGCGACGGGGGCGCGATAATATTTTCTGCCCATGGGCGTAAACGAAGCAAACGCCGGGCACCGCCTGTATTACAATATTGCAAAAGGAAAAAAAAAAAAAGAAAAAGAAAAAGAAACAAACAACGCTACGGAACGTCCGACACGCTCGATCCTCCGGCGACTCGATCGTTTGGTGAAACGTCCGCCAGGGGCGCTGCTAGTAGACGTCCGAGAGAGGCACGAGAGCAGATAGTCGTGAGCCCGTCTGCCGTGCGGACGATCGTGCGTCGCTGCTCGTTTCACGTTTCGCGTCGCGGGTCGCGCGTGTGTTCCTCGAAAAACGAGCTCTCTCGTCCTTGGTGAAAAGAAACACGTGATCGCCCGGGCCTGTCCACCGCATTCCACGACAGCCACGACGATTTCCCCGGTTCCACCGGGGGCAGCCCGTAATTCCCTCGCCGTGACTCAGACCCTTTTACTTTTCTTCGTACCTCGTGCTCGACTCCGCGCAGTCCCTTTCCACCAGCGTGAACATCGTGATTCGACGTGTCCGTGAAACCGACGAAAGTCTCGAGATCGTAAGGCTACGGGTTCGCGTGTGCTCTCTCGTATCTCCTCGGTCGAGCCGCGCGAGTGCGTTTACGTACGTTTGTGTGGGTTAATGGTATTCCGGTGCATTCCTGGGGACCTTTTTTCCTCGTCGTTGGTGAACTCTTTTGTGGTGGTTCCGGGAATGTTTCGCGGCCCCGTTCGAGGGGGACGCGTGTGAGGGAACCCTGGTGATTAACAGGTGCCCCGCCGTTAACCGTAACACGCCTTGTAATCTTCGAATTTGTGGATCAAGCGTGTAACGATCGACCGCGTACCCGATTGTTCGACAAAGGTCAACGCGATAGCCGGGACGAAAACATCGAAGACGATAGGAGGGGGAGGAAAAGAAAACCACGGTTAGCGAGCCGCCGCCGGGGGGAAGAAGAACCGTGTATTTGTTTTTGTCGATACACACGTGTTCCGTGCCAGAGCACCCGCGATACGTCTATATTTAAAGGAATCGCTCGAGCAAGAAATTTCGGTGCTCCGATGACTGGCGCGCGCCCTCTCTCTCGCTCTTGGACGCTCGAGACGGAATCGTAAGGTGAATTTGAGGAAACTCTACGCTGGACCAGGACGACACGTATACCGCGTTCGAAATAACTTCGATGCGTCTGGGAGGTGTCAGAATTCTTATTTAGATGAACGTTGAATATTTTATTCGTCTATTATTGCAGCGGTCGTATGAAAATTGATTTAGATATTATGAAGAGTAAAATAAATCTCTCGATGGTTGAGAATGACAATAGTTTCGAGTTTGTTTATTGAACTCCGATTTGTTATTGCAGCGGTCGTATGAAAATTGATTTAAATATTATGGAGAGTAAAATAAATCTCCCGATGGTTGAAAATAATAGTTTCGAGTTCGTTTATTGAACTATGATTTATTTCGTTGAGTACCACCGTTATTAGAACAGAGTTTCTATCTAGTATTGCAGTGGTCCTCGTATAAAAATAGATTAAAATATTATGGAGAGTAAAATAAATCTCTCGATGGTTGAAAATAATAGTTTCGAGTTCGTTTATTGAACTCTATCTTGAATAGAGTTTCTCTATGAGATGAGTCGATCGACGAGAGTACCAGCCCAGTAAAAGTGATGAATCGTGCCACGTGAGCGACTGCCGGAGACAGTCATGTTGAACACAGAGAATATCGAGGAGTCTCCTAAACGGAGATCGACGTTCTACGTGTCGTTGGACGGGGAGGCTCGTCAGCCGTCGAAGATACCAAAAACCGTGAACACCGAGGCCGACAAGTTCGTGAGCAATACGTTCCCCATCGGCACCCCGAAGACGACGCCCAACGTGATTCTGACGCGCACGTTGAGCAACAACGAGTCGATATCCGCGAAGGGTTCGCGGGACGACACGTTCCCGGAGTCCAGGGGCAAGGTGCAGTCCCTGACGAAGATCTTCGAGACGCCCAAGAGCGAGCAGGTCGGCAACGGGCCCGAGCAGAGGAAGAAGGTCGAGAGGACCAGGTCGTTCAAGACCATCGAGAGATTCCAGAGCCGGTTCACGGGCAGGAAGGACGCCGGTAGAAAGGACAGCCGCCTGAACAACACCATAGCGTGCTTCGAAGTCGAGGATGAGGACTCGAAGAAGAAGGAGGCCGAGAAGCAGCGTGCCTCTTCCGCGAAGATCGTCGAGACCAAGGCGAACGGTTCGGCCAGGAACAGTTCAGCGGACACCAGGGTGAAACAGAACGGGAACACCACGTTCACGAACTTGTTGATACGCAGAACCCACAGCACCAAGCTGGCCAGGAGCACCAGCACGCTGGCGAAGGTGGCGGGCAGGCACGCGTCGGTCGACAGCCCCTGCGCCGTACCGACGCCTTCCAGGAACGAGAATCATCGTTCTGGTAGCGAGAAATCGAAAGACGACGAAACTCCCGACGATTCTGTCGCGGACAACGACGAGGGTACAGAGTCCTCCGTCTTCGAGGACGCTGACGCGGACGCTGGGATACATTCAGGTACGACTGGACGCCATCTTTCTTTTTTTATTGTTTGTTAGACGAGGATATTACGAGGGAGAGAATCTTTAGAGAAATGGAAAATTAAATCTTTCTTGTTTTATTCTTCGTTGGGCGAGGATATTAAAAGGCAGAGAGTCTTTAAAAAGATAGAAAATTAAATCTTTCTATTTTTATTGTTTGTTAGACGAATATATTAAATGCGAGAGAATCTTTAGAAAAATAGAAAATTAAATTGTTTCGAGGGGACGCACTATCCGCTGTAATTTTTCTTAAATGTAACCATATACAGGGTGTTCGGCCAACCCTGGGAAAAATTTTAATGGGATATTCTAGAGGCCAAAATAAGACGAAAATCAAGAATATCAATTTGTTGATTGAGGCTTCGTTAAAAAGTTATTAAAAAATTAAATTAAAATATTTCAAATAATTGACGGAAGAATTATTTTCAGTTGCGAGGGTTAATTACAATCATTTTTTATCATTATACATACCCTGGAAATTCTACCCACTTTCTAGAAAAAAACTCGAGAAGGTGTGAAATTTTTCGACAAAATTGCAAAGTTTCAAATCGTTCTGAAAAAATTATTTTTAGTTGGGGATATCAATTACAATTATTTTTGGTGAATAGACGTATACCAGAAATTCTACGCAGTTTCGAGAAAAAAATTCATTACTGAAAATATAATATCTGACCATAACTGTCTGTTATCCTGAAAATTGAAAAGTTTCAAATCATTCTAAAAAAATTATTTTTGGTTACGGGTGTCAATTACAATAAATTTTAGTGAATAGACATATCCCCAAATTCCTACGCAGTTTCGAAAAAAAAATTCGAGTAAGTGCTGAAAATTTTGTGTGAAAAAAAAAGAACTTCGAATCGTCTTGGAAAAATTATTTTTAGTTGCAGGGGTCAATTACAAGCATTTTTGGTCAACAGAAATAATCCCGAAATCCTACTCAGCTGTGAGAAAAAAATTCCTTACCGAAAATATAATTTCTGACCAGAAATGCACCCCTGAAATTTCATGCGAATCTTTAAAGTGTGATAACTTCTGAACGGATTGAAGGATTTTAATGTTTCAAAAGGCAAATAATGCGTAATTTAATGAAGAATATGTACAAATTCTAAAAATATTGGAAAAGTTCTTCCATCACCCCGCAAAATGAAAAAAACTCAATAAAAATGGTCCAATTTTTAAATGGCCATAACTCCTACAATAATGAATATATTTCAATGAAATTTTTTTCTGACGTAGAGTTCATGGGTATCTACAAAAAAGTATTAGGCAACTTTTCTATAGGGTATTAAACAAAATTACTAAAAATCAAAAACGAATTTTTAAGAAAAATCGACAAGGGTAGGTGCCTAAATTTTTCGGCGAAATTGAAAAGATTCAAATCATTCTGAAAAAAATTATTTTCGGTTTCGAGGATCAATTACAATAAATTTTAGTGAATAGACATACCCCCGAAATCCTACGCAGTTTCGAGAAAAAAATTCAGCACGGGCGGAACTTTAAACGTTAATAACTTTTTAACGAAGCCTCCATCAACAAATTGGTATCCTTGATTTTCGTCTTATTTAGGGCTCTAGAATCTGCTATTATAATTTTTCCAAGGGGTGGTCGAACACCCTGTATTTTTTAATACTCGATATAACTATCGAAAAATAATTTAGAAAATACTTCAACGTAAATATGGAAGGCTCTAAATTATTAAATGTTTTGCAATGTAGTGGCTTTTTGTAGTAAGTAAGGCAAGACTTCTTTCTTACTGAATGTCATGCAAAAGACAGTATTTTAAAATAGGGGAAGATAATAAAAAATTAAATTGTTATCATTATCTTCTGTAATTTTTCTTAAATGGAACGATATATTTTTTAATACATTACTCGATGTAACTAGTGAAAAATAATTTAGAAGATATTTCAACGTAAATATTGAAGTTTCTAAATTATTAAATATTTTGTAAACTAGTGGCTTTTAAAATGAGGAGTTGCATCGATTAATATATTAAAAAATACTGAATGTTATACGAAATCAGTATTTTAAAATAATAATATTTTAATGACATAGCAAATATATTTACACTTAAATATCTTTTAAACTAATAATTTTTCGTCGCAACTGAGTAAATACTTTTCTACAAGAAATGACGAACTCTATTGAACAGTGGATCAAAAAATCTCTGATTCTCTACGCGTCCATCTATAAACAAACTGCATCGAATTATTCTTCCCTCAGAGTTGTTTAATCTACATTTTTCAATATCCTCAACAATTTTTACATTTTTGTGAGTCAAACATTTATAAAATTCTTCTTGTAACAATCATAGACTGGCTTTTTGTAGTAAATAATGCAGAACTTCTTTGTTAGGAACTCAATATTATACGAAGAACAGTATTTTAGAATAACACTATTTTAATGATACAGCAAATATATTTACTCTTAAATACCTTTTAATCTAATAATTCTTCATCACTCTTAATTAAATACATTTCTCTAAGAAATGACGAGCTGTACAGTGAACAGTGGATAAAAAAATCTTCGATTCGAAGCTACTTAATCCACATTTTTCAATATTCCCACCAATTTTGATACTTTAATAGACAAAGTTCGTCGCAGACACATTCATAAAATTCTTCCCGTAACAAATCATAGACTTCCTCAATGAAATTCAACTCCACATTGGTCTCTTATTATTTCATCGATCTTTACAGTACCGTGACACGCGTAACGCGAAATGTTACGTCATAGAGTTCCAAGAAGCTTTCGAATTCCCTATAGTTTCGATAAATGACGGCAGACTCGGAGCTAGCTATTCCAGGGTTCGATATTCGCAGGAAAGAGAAGGAAAAAAGCACAAAGGGTTGACCCTGGGTCGCGCGAAAGTTCGTCAGAGGGAACACCACGGGATATCGTGGCGAGCTTTTTTTCTTTCGTGGGACCCTAAAGGCAGGTGGTTGAAGCAGCCTGCATAAGTAGGTCCTCCGTGTTCTTGGCGCAGGGTCCTCGATAAACACGAGCACCGTGAAGCGTCCGAACCCGGTTTGCAACGGGGAACAAAATGCCCACTAATTAAAGGTACGCTTTCCTAAGACCTTCGTTAACCTTGTCGCCCCTCTGTCCCGTTACGTCAAGCGGTTTATAAATATTTAACATTGCTAGAGGCGAGCGTTATTATTATAGACGGTAGCGATCAATTAAACTTAATCCTGCGTGAAATTCAATTAGCTACGTGGCTCGGTGGATTGGCAAGTCTCTCTCTGTACGGGCGCGAAAATAAGTTCTACTTTGTTCGAGGGTACTCGAGCGGGAATCGCCATTTTCCGTAATACACGCGGACCTAATGACGAACGTCCAAGAGTAACTGAAACGCATCTTTGAACGGTTCGCGTGAAGAACCATTCGAACAGGATATGTAAATTACATTCGCGCACAGTGTGTCGTAAATGGGAATTTGGAACAAAAATCGTAGCTTCTGAACTAGTCAATTTTCGACCTAAGACCTCTTACACTTTTTTAAAGAGAATACAAAGATGCATCAATCGATGAACAGAAATTGTACATTTTTGTTAAGAAAATTGAAGCGAACTTGATTTTTTGTTGAATAAAAATTCTTTTGCTAATTTCTACTATTGAAATTTCTTGTCAAGTGATTGCTGGGTTACTTTTGTTGGAAAAGTTTTCTGATTGGTTCAGAGGAGGTGCATAAGTGCAAGTGCAAGTACATAACTTGCAAAAATCAAATTAAAAACACAAACTTTCAAAATGCACCGAAAATTGCAATTTCTGGCATAATTTTCAACGACAAATTGGTAAATTCAGTAAAAGTTATGGATAGTGTTTTTTATTAACATTTTGGGATATAAGGATTTATAAAACATGGATTTTAGTTTTTTGGCTTTTGTTCATTGTTGGACACGCTGTGCGACGGCCACAATGAAATAATACTGCATAAAAAAATAATAAAAGATGATAAATGAACATGCGAAGAAATAGGCACAGTTTTATTGGAATAATTTATTTCAAGGAACTTTCGATCTTAAAAAAAAAATTTAATTTTGTATATTCATCCGTTACTTTGGTTGAAATATGTTGTTTCTTTTTAGGTCTCTCAATTTTTAAATTTCTGTTTTATATAGAAAAAATTGAATTTTGAATTTTTATGTTTTACTTTTAAGTTGCAAATTAAATGTAAACATACGCATTGCTATTTTCGAATAATTCGAAAACATGTTTGACGAAGAAAAGGGAAGTGTTCTTGCTATTATGTGACAAGAGTAACGTGATTTTCTTTGAACGAACAGGTGATAGGTAATCGCCCGTTCTTAATTAAGGTGGCCCTCGATCGAATGAGAAATAAAAAAGCTCGCGTGGCCAACTAACGGGACCGTTGAATTCGTTGGAGGAATCGCGAATTTCGATCGCTTCCTGAACTTAATTTACGAGACTACCCCATTGTTCCCTTCAGCCCTTCGATTCGTTCCATTCGACGCCCTAGGGTGACTATTTTGCGCTGTAATTTTGTAAAATAGGGGAAGAAAATAGAAAAATGGGAAAATAGGGGAGAAATTTTGTTTTTTTATTTTTACGTTCGTTTCGTTGAAATATAAAAATCTGCAGAAGCATTCTTAACAGTCGCGATCTCTCGATCAACTTGAGAATATTCAAATATTGCAATATTCAAGTTTCTTGGCTCTGAACTCTTTAAAGTTTATGGTTCTTTTTCTACGTATCAGTCAAGAATTTCAGAAAATAGAGGAGAAATTCTGTTTTTTTATTTTCATGTTCATTTCGTTGAAATATAAAAATCTGCAGAAGCATTCTTATCAATCTCGATGTCTCAATTAACTTGAGAATATTCAAATTTGCAAATATTCAAGTTCCTTAAATATTCAAAGTGTATGGCTTTTTTTTCTACGTATCAGTCAAGAATTTCAGGAAATGGAGGAGAAATTTTGTTTGTTTATTTTTATATTCGTTTCGTTGAAATATAAAAATCTGCAGAAGCATACTTAACACTCGCGATCTCTCGATCAACTTGGGAATATTCAAATTTGCAAATATTCAAGTTTCTTGAATATTCAAAGTTTATGGTTTTTTTTTCTACGTATCAATCAAAAATCTCAGAAAATAAGGGAGAAATTTTTATTTATTTTTATATTCGTTTCGTTGAAATATAAAAATCTGCAGAAGCATTCTTCACACTCGCGATCTCTCGATCGGCTTGGAAATATCCAAGTTTTATGACTCCGATCTCTTTAAAAGCTAGTTTATTGTTTGTTTCCTTACGTATCAGTCAAGAATTTCAGAAAATAGGGGAGAAATACTGTTTCTTTTATTTTTACGTTCGTTTCGTTCAAATATAAAAATTTATAGAAGCATTCTTAACAATCTCGATCTCCCGATCAACTTAGGAATATTCAAATATTGCAAATATTCAAGTTTCTTGGCTCTCATCTCTTCAAAGTTTATGGTTTTTTTTTTCTACGTATCAATCAAGAATCTCAGAAAATAAGGGAGAAATTTTTATTTATTTTTATATTCGTTTCGTTGAAATTTAAAAATCTGCAAAACCATTCTTAACAATCTCGATCTCTCGATCAACTTGGAAATATTCAAATATTGCAAATATTCAAGTTTCTTGACTTTGATCTCTTCAAAGTTTATGGTTTTTTTTTTCTACGTATCAATCAAGAATTTCAGAAAATAGGGGAGATATTTCTGTTTATTTTTATATTCATTTCGTTGAAATATAAAAATCTGCAGAAGCATTCTTAACACTCGCGATCTCTCGATCGACTTGGAAAGTTCGCGCCACGTTGGAAAAATTTAATAATTCAATTTTCACAGCTTTCGAAATTCATTTAGCCGTGCATTTGAAAAATATTCAAGTTTCTTGGCAATTGCGTGATTCATAAGTTTATCAGAGCGAAACCAGTTTCACGTACAGGGCGCCGTATAAATGTTATCTTTTTTCTTTCACACCTTTGGAACACCACTATAATACACAAAATTCTTAAAAAGAATCTATCGAAATTTTTCTATAACAAAATTAATCCCAAAAGGAAGCCCACAATTTTTTTAAATTGTTTCGTATATTATAAGATAGTGTATTTAAAATGTTTGAGAGCCCCTGCCTATGTACGAGCTTGGTTAATTTGCAGATACACCAACAATGTTCACGTGGTGTATAGTTTGTACCCAAATTTGTCTAGACTCGAATGCTGTTTTTACCTTTTAGCAAGGTGCACGGTAAATTCTAAGAAAGAGAGAACCGACATGCCTCGAAACTCATTTACGTCCGGAAGCAAATAATTAACGTTCGTTACACGCTCGTGCGGTGTACTCGAAAGACCATTTAACGATCACGCGTTCGATTTCACTTAGCCCTTTAACCCTTCTCGCAACTTTTCCGAGCGCGACGCGTGGAACGATGGAAACGCACGGTCCTTCGACCGTTTGCGTTCTTACGGAAATTACAATTCAAACATTCAAACGAGTATCAAAATTCTTTGCAAGTTTCGAGTATATTTCGATATTCGATTCGATCGCGGGGAAGCCCATTTTGGCGAAACAGCAAAATTTTATTTGTTCTCGGATAAGTAAAACAATTAGCCTTCGTGGTTAAAATTTATCGAGCGTGAAACGTTTCACAGTTTCGTTTCAATTATTTTAACGTTTAATATTACTCTTAATCCTGTACGGTGTTTTTCTTGTTTGTTATTTCTATTCGTGTGCAGTTCTATACAGGGTGTTCGACCACTCCTGGGAAAAATTTTAATGGGAGATTCTAGAGGCCAAAATAAGAGGAAAATCAAGAATACCAATTTGTAGATTGAGGCTTCGTTAAAAAGTTGTTAACATTTAAAGTTCCAACCGTACTGAATTTTTTTCTCGAAAATGCGCAGGATTTCGGGGATATGTCTATTCGCCAAACATAATTGCAATTGATCCCTGCAACTAAAAATAATTTTTCCAAAACGATTTGAAATTTTTTTTCTTTCGTCGAAGAATTTCACACCTTCTCGAATTTTTTTCTAGAAAGTAGGTAGGATTTCGGGGGTATGTCTATTCACCAAAAATAATTGTAATTGACCCCCGCAACCAAAAATAATTTTTCCAGAATGATTTGAAATTTTTTTTTTCCTCGAAAAATTTTGGCACCTAATTAGATTTTCGGTAAGGAATTTTTTTTCTCGAAAGTGCGTAGGATTTCGGGGGTACGTGTAATGACCAAAAATGATTGTAATTGACCCCCGCAACCGAAAATAATTTTTCCAAAACGTTTTAAAACTTTTAAACGTCGCCGAAAAAAGGCACCTACCCCCTTGTCGATTTATCTTAAAAATCCTTTTTTCATTTTTAATAATTTTGTTTGACGACCTACAGAAAAGTTGTCTAATACTTTTTTGTAGGTACCCACGAGCTCTACTTCGGAAAAAAGTTTCATTGAAATATATTCACTATTGTAGTAGTTATGGCTGTTTCAAAATTGGACCATTTTTATGTGGTTTTTCTCATTTTGCGGGGTCAAGGACCAACTTTTCGAATATTTCTACGATTTGTACATATTCTACACTAAAATGCGCGTAGTTTGCTTTTTTAAACATTAAAATCGTCCAATCCGTTCAGAAGTTATGACGTTTTAAACATTCGCACGAAATTTCGGGGTAACATTTCTGGCCAGTAATGATATTTTTGGTACAAAATTTTTTTCTCGAAAGTGGTTAGGATTTCGAGGGTATGTCTATTCACCAAAAATGCTTGTAATTGATCCCTGTAAGAAAATATAATTTTTTTAGTATGATTTGAAATTTCTTAATTTCGTCTAAAAATGTCAATGCCTACTTGAATTTTTTTCTCGAAAGTGAATAGGATTTCGGAAGTATGTATAATCACCAAAAATAATTGTAATTGACTCCCGTAATCGAAAATAATTTTTCCAAAACGATTTGAAATTTTTGAATTTAATTGGTAATAACTTTTTAACGAAGCCCCGACCAACAAATCAGTATTCTTAATTTTCGTGTTATTTTGACCTCTAGAATCTCCCATTAAAATTTTTCCCAAGGGTGGCCGAACACCCTGTATAATTTATACGTTTTTTCAATCAGTTTTTGTACTTTATATCTCCCACATTTTGTGGTCGCTATATTTAATGGTAATGTCTGGAAAGGGTTTTATTCAATAAACGAATAAAGGGTCGTTATAATTTTGAACAATTAAATATAGTAATTGATTAGACTCTCCAGAGCATTATAATAGATTATAATTTAATCTGAAAGTTATGTTGGATTATAGTTTCATGATTGTTCTGGAGAATTTAATAAATTACTGTATTTAACAATATTTTCAAATTTTTTTCAATTTTAAATCCAATATTTATACTTATTATATTTATTTATGTTATATTACGATCATTATTAATATTTTTTTGTATAAATTATTTTGGTACGTAAAATAATTAAAATAATTAAAATAATTAAAAATAAGAATATTAATTAAATCTGCTAAGATAGAGTAGTTTAGTTTCATACTTGCACATACTGTAAATACAATATTTCTTTATAAAATTATTCTGATATGTATGTATATTAATGATATGATAAAATAAGAATATTAATAAAATCTGCTAGAATAGAATAGTTTAGTTTCATACTTGCACATACTGTAAATACAATATTTCTTTATATAAATTATTCTGATATGTATGTATATCAGTGGTATAAAAAAGTAAAGATATTAATAAAATCTGCTAAGATAGAGCAGCTAATAAGCTAACATAAAATATGAAATATTTCTTAAAGTTTCTTTAAAGTATCACTTAAAATATTACTAAAAACAATTGACGTATGTAAAAATAGTGTTGGTTCAATTTAAACAAAAAAAAAGCATATTGCATTTGTTACAAAGAAGCGCCAGAAAGATCCACTATATTTTCTATCTTTATTTAGAAAAGAACTATAGCTTGTCCCAGTTTCTAAAATCACTCTGGACATTTCCGTTACTCTGACATCCGTAAAAATCGGAGCACAGTTAGAGTACTCGATTTCTGTAATTTTAATATCATTTAAGTAACATTCCGTGCGTCGGTGGATCGCGTTTAATTTTCCGCGGTGGTCCCGATGATCGTTCCCGCGAAGAAAGGAATTAAAACCATCGAACAAAGGCGCCATAGACCACGCTGCTGGTCTCTGAAATATTCATGCGAGCGGTGCTTATGTCCTCTCTACTTTCGAGCTGAACGGTTGCGCGCGCGTACGTCCGGATCATTAGAGCGAGCAGAAATGACGTGGAACTGTTCTCGTTCCTCGTAATCTACCCCCCTCCCCGGGATCATTGTCCACGAACGATTTGTAAAGGGAAGAAAAAACACGCGCGCCGCACACTGGAGGCAGAGAGAAAAGAAAAAAAAAGAAAAACTCGAGCGGTAAAAAGCAACGATTTCGAGTTTTCGTGTTCCGTGGGATCGCGATGAAGCTGCTAACCGTGATGTCATCGTCGATTTTTCACGGCAAAACGGGGGGAATAGGGGCACCAGGGACATCGAGGTCGATCCATTAAGCCCTCGTTTGCGGAGAGAATTCTCCAGTTCCTGGTTCCGTTTTCACGGAAACGGGAAAAGGAAACCGTGAAAAATCGAATTCGCGTCGCGCCTATGAAGGGGGGATTGAAAAATCAGGACAGATAAACCAGTCTGCGGGATCGAGTGACTTATCTGCGATACCAACGCAATATGGCCCCCCCTGAGGAAACAATATCGGACGATATCGAGTGACCTTATGTCGCTTTTAGGGAAAATCGGGCAGAGTTTACGCTCCCGCGAACGTGGATGCGTTTTTTCGTGTTTGGAAATTGGATTCTTTCTCTGAGGGCTGTATGCACCCCTTTCTGATTTTGTGGGCTGCTGAATTTTAGTAAAACTTGTGTTTGGAACGGGGGATTGTACGTTTATGGTCGAACAATTTCATTCTGGGTATTTGTACTTAGAATTTTTATTTTATGTTGCTTTATAATTTGAACAGGATGATCTACTTAAATTGTAAAGTGAATAGAATGTGGGATAGATGAAATTTAAATAAAGGTATGGGAGAGAAAAATTATATTGTCAAGAATTTATGAAAGGTTTACTTTTTTATTTAGAAAAATCTCCAACCATTCGGGGAATTTGATTATTATGAGGGTATTATATTATCAGTGAATTTAAAAGTACTTAATCTTCTCAGAAGACTCGTCTAAATCAATGATTTTTCAGTCGAGTTAGCCACATCAAAATAAACGTGAATGTATATAAATTACAATTGCACCAATAATTAGAAATTCACTGATAACATGATACTTCTATATAATTATCAAATTTCCCAATAGCAAAAGTCTTTTAGAAACCAAACTAATTTACTATGACTTTTCTAAATAAAGGAAAAATTGTTTAGATAAATGTTTTCATTGGAAAAAATAAACCTCTTTTAATTTTTTATTTTTCTGGAACAAAATATTATTTCCCTTCAACAATTCAGCCTTTCTTTGTTCGTTTTATGACTAGATATTTATAATTATCAACCAAAGTTATTAACTTTGATTATTCTTAATAAAAAAAAAAATTATTTCAGTGTTCCTCGTTATAGAAAATAGACTCGTTTTAATTTCTTATTTTTCTTCAACAATTCAGCCTTTCTTCATTCGTTTTGCGACCACATAAATATAATTATCAGCCAAACTGATCAACTTTGATTTTTCCAAATAAAAAAAGTAATTATTTAGGTGTTCCACGTTAAAAAAATAGACTCGGTATAATTTCTTATTTTTCTAGAACAATATTATTTTCTATCGACGATAGAATTTTTCTTTGTTCATTTTACGACTACATATATATATAATTATCAACCAAACTGATCAACTTTGATTTTTTCAAATAAAAAAAGTAATTATTTAGGTGTTCCACAGTATAGAAAATAGACTCGTTTTAATTTCTTATTTTTCTTCAACAATCCAGCCTTTCTTTATTCGTTTTATGACTAGATATTCATAATTATCAACCAAACTAATCGACTTTGATTTTTCTAAATAAAAAAAATAATTATTTCAGTATTCCTCGTTATAGAAAATAGACCCGTTTTAATTTCTTATTTTTCTTCAACAATCCAGCCTTTCTTTATTCATTTTATGACTGGATATTTATAATTATCGATCAAACTGATCAATTTCGATTTTAATAAATAAAGAAAGTAATTATTTAGGTGTTCCACGTTAGAAAAAATAAACCTGTTTTAATTTCTTATTTCTCTGAAACAATATTATTTTCCTTCGACGATTCAGCCTTTCCTTGTTCGTTTTATGACTAGATATTTACAATTATCGATCAAACTGATCAACTTCGATTTTTCTAAATAAAAAAAGTAATTATTTAGGTGTTTCACATTAGAAAACATGAATCTGTTTTAATTTCTTATTTTTCTGAAACAATTTTATTTTCGTTCAACGATTCAGCATTTCTTTGTTCGTTTTACGACCACATATATATAATTATCAACGTTTTAATTTCTTATTTTTCTTCAACAATTCAGCCTTTCTTTATTCATTTTATGATTAGATATTTATAATTATCAATCAAACTGATCAACTTCGATTTTTATAAATAAAAAAAGTAATTATTTAGGTGTTTCACGTTAGAAAATATAAACCTGCTTTAATTTCTTATTTTTCTGGAACAATATTATTTTCCTTCGACAATTCAGCCTTTCCTTGTTCGTTTTATGATTAGATATTTATAATTATCAATCAAACTGATCAACTTCGATTTTTCTAAATAAAAAATGTAATTATTTAAGTGTTTCAGTTAGAAAATATAAACCTGCTTTAATTTCTTATTTTTCTGGAACGATATTATTTTCCTTCAACAATTCAGCCTTTCTTTGTTCGTTTTATACTAGATATTTATAATTATCGATCAAACTGATCAATTTCGATTTTAATAAATAAAAAAAGTAATTATTTAGGTGTTCCACGTTAGAAAAAATAAACCTGTTTTAATTTCTTATTTCTCTGAAACAATATTATTTTCCTTCGACGATTCAGCCTTTCTTTATTCATTTTATGACTAGATATTTACAATTATCGATCAAACTGATCAACTTCGATTTTTCTAAATAAAAAAAGTAATTATTTAGGTGTTTCACATTAGAAAACATGAATCTGTTTTAATTTCTTATTTTTCTGAAACAATTTTATTTTCGTTCAACGATTCAGCATTTCTTTGTTCGTTTTACGACCACATATATATAATTATCAACGTTTTAATTTCTTATTTTTCTTCAACAATTCAGCCTTTCTTTATTCATTTTATGATTAGATATTTATAATTATCAATCAAACTGATCAACTTCGATTTTTATAAATAAAAAAAGTAATTATTTAGGTGTTTCACGTTAGAAAATATAAACCTGCTTTAATTTCTTATTTTTCTGGAACAATATTATTTTCCTTCGACAATTCAGCCTTTCCTTGTTCGTTTTATGACTAGATATTTACAATTATCGATCAAACTGATCAACTTCGATTTTTCTAAATAAAAAAAGTAATTATTTAGGTGTTTCACATTAGAAAACATGAATCTGTTTTAATTTCTTATTTTTCTGAAACAATTTTATTTTCGTTCAACGATTCAGCATTTCTTTGTTCGTTTTACGACCACATATATATAATTATCAACGTTTTAATTTCTTATTTTTCTTCAACAATTCAGCCTTTCTTTATTCATTTTATGATTAGATATTTATAATTATCAATCAAACTGATCAACTTCGATTTTTATAAATAAAAAAAGTAATTATTTAGGTGTTTCACGTTAGAAAATATAAACCTGCTTTAATTTCTTATTTTTCTGGAACAATATTATTTTCCTTCGACAATTCAGCCTTTCCTTGTTCGTTTTATGACTAGATATTTACAATTATCGATCAAACTGATCAACTTCGAGTTTTCTAAATAAAAAAAGTAATTATTTAGGTGTTTCACATTAGAAAACATGAACCTGTTTTAATTTCTTATTTTTCTGAAACAATTTTATTTTCGTTCAACGATTCAGCATTTCTTTGTTCGTTTTACGACCACATATATATAATTATCAACGTTTTAATTTCTTATTTTTCTTCAACAATTCAGCCTTTCTTTATTCGTTTTATGATTAGATATTTATAATTATCAATCAAACTGATCAACTTCGATTTTTATAAATAAAAAGAGTACTTATTTAGGTGTTCCACATTAGAAAAAATAAACTTGCTTTAATTTCTTATTTTTCTGGAACAATATTATTTTCCTTCAACAATTCAGCCTTTCTTTGTTCGTTTTATACTAGATATTTATAATTATCAACCAAACTAATCAACTTCGATTTTTCTAAATAAAAGAAGTAATTATTTAGGTATTCCACGTTATAAAAAATGAACCCGTTCTAATTTCTTATTATTCTGAAACAATTTTATTTTCGTTCAACGATTCAGCATTTCTTTGTTCGTTTTACGACCACATATATATAATTATCAACGTTTTAATTTCTTATTTTTCTTCAACAATTCAGCCTTTCTTTATTCGTTTTATGATTAGATATTTATAATTATCAATCAAACTGATCAACTTCGATTTTTATAAATAAAAAGAGTAATTATTTAGGTGTTCCACATTAGAAAAAATAAACTTGCTTTAATTTCTTATTTTTCTGGAACAATATTATTTTCCTTCGACAATTCAGCCTTTCCTTGTTCGTTTTATGATTAGATATTTATAATTATCAATCAAACTGATCAACTTCGATTTTTCTAAATAAAAAATGTAATTATTTAAGTGTTTCAGTTAGAAAATATAAACCTGCTTTAATTTCTTATTTTTCTGGAACGATATTATTTTCCTTCAACAATTCAGCCTTTCTTTGTTCGTTTTATACTAGATATTTATAATTATCAACCAAACTAATCAACTTCGATTTTTCTAAATAAAAGAAGTAATTATTTAGGTATTCCACGTTATAAAAAATGAACCCGTTTTAATTTCTCATTATTCTGGAACAATATTGTTTTCCTTCGACGATTCAGCCTTTCTTAGTTTGTTTTGCTACCACATAGTCACAACTGAGTGCCTAAATATATATTTATCGTTTGTGTTTGCACAGCAATTGCGGCGTGTGTACATTTCTGTCGAAACGGAGTTTGAAAAGTCCACAAAGCGTCTATTGTCGGTCGCGGAATAATAAACCAACGCTCGTTGTATTAATTGTTTGCGGTAACGACGGGAAATAACTCGAGGATCTTGTTCTCTTTGTCGGTAATTGTGCTCTAATTGTGAACACTCGGCGCAAAGCGGATGAAACGTTACACCGAGAAGAGAATGAAACAGTTTCACGTCGAGCGACCGAATGTAGGTCTCTCGTTATGAAATGATTTCGAAACGACCGTGGACGTTACTTAATTGTGAACGATTGTGCTCGACGATCGACGCTACGGCGTGATCTTTAAGTGCAACACGTTCGTGCGATTTTTGTTGTCCGAGAACCTCGAAATTATTCGTAGTCGTTAAATCTTTTATAACTATTTACATTTTACTTTGTTATTCAGTGCTCTGCATGAAGTAGAAATCTTGTTGCTTATGAATATATTTATGGAGGGAATTGTTGAATATTTTTCTTATGTATATAAATTATTTCAAGGAAATTGGGTTCGGTTTAAATCTATATGCAAATTAGTTTCGTGTGCCTATCATTCGGCGCACGTGAAATTTTTTTAGAATCATAGGCATTCCTGATTTAATTTATTCTGATATCGACATTTAAATATGGAAGGAAATATAAAATAAACAATTTTGTGGTTAATTTAAAATACGATATTTTGCTGTTATAATGGTATTTTTTTTACTTTCGACTATTATCAGTTCTCATTTATATTCAGACAAAAAAGTTTCGATTTAAATATACAGGATGTCCGGCCACCCTTGGGATAAAATTTTAATGGGAGACTTTAGAGGCCAAAATAAGACGAAAATTAAGAATATCAATTTGTTGATTAAGGTATACGCAGATGAGATATATACGAGTAGTACAATGTATTTTTTCAGCCCCTTTTTCTGGGGCTCTAGAGCTCCATTAATACGCATTGTTTGCATTTTGAATCATTAAAATCCTTCAATCCATCCAGAAGTTATGAGTTTTTAAATATACACATGAAATTTCGGGGAAATATTTCTGGCCACACACTATATTTTCGGTAAAGAATTTTTTTCTCGAAAATATGCAGGATTTCGGGGGTATGTATATTCACCAAAAATAATTGTAATTGACCCCTGCAACTAAAAATAATTTTTTTAGAATGATTTGTAATTTTTTAATTTTGTCGAAAAAATTGTTCACCTACTCGAATTCTTTTCTCGAAAGTGCGCAGGATTTCGGGGGTATGTCTATTCACCAAAAATGATTGTAATTGACCCCTGCAACTGAAAATAATTTTTTTAGAACGATTTGAAATTTTTTTTTTCGTCGAAAAATTTAGGCACCTACCCCCAGTCGATTTTTCTTAAAAATTCGTTTTTGATTTTTAGTAATTTTGTTTGACGCCCTATAGAAAAGTTGTCTAATACTTTTTTGTAGGTACTCATGAGCTCTACGGCAGAAAAAAGTTTCATTGAAATATATTCACTATTGTAGGAGCTATGGCTGTTTCAAAATTGGACCATTTTTATGTGGTTTTTCTCATTTTGCGGAATCAAGGACCAACTTTTCGAATATTTTTACGATTTGTACATATTCTACACTAAAATGCGCGTAGTTTGCTTTTTTAAACATTAAAATCGTCCAATCCGTTCAGAAGTTATGACGTTTTAAAGATTCGCACGAAATTTCGGGGTAACATTTCTGGCCAAAAATGATATTTTTAGTAAGGAATTTTTTTCTCGAAAGTGGTTAGGATTTCGAGGGTATGTCTATTGACCAAAAACGATTATAATTGCCCCCTGTAACTAAATATAATTTTTTTAGAACGATATGAAGAATTATTTTTTCATTGAAAAATTTCTGCAGCTACCTCTTGTCGATTTTTCTTAAAAACTTGTTTTTATTTTTAATAATTTTGTTTGACGACCTACAGAAAAATTGTCTAATACTTTTTTGTAGGTACCCATGAGCTCTACTTCCGAAAAAAGATTCATTGAAATACATTCATTATTGTAGGAGTTATGGCCGTTTGAAAATTGGACCATTTTTATTGGATTTTTTTCATTTTGCGGGGTGATGGAACAACTTTTTCGTTATTGTTAGAATTTCTACATATTCTACATTAAAATACGCGTCGTTTGCTTTTTTAAACATTAAAATCGTCCAATCCGTTCAGAAGTTATGACGTTTTAAAGACTCCCATGAAAATTCGGGCAGACATTTCTGGCCAGAGATTATATTTTCGGTAAGGAATTTTTTTCTCGAAAATGCGTAGGATTTCGGGGGTATGTATAATGACCCAAAATGATTGTAATTGCCCACTGTAATTAAATATAATTTTTTTAATATGATTTGAAATTTTTTAATTTCGTCTAAAAATCGGTTCACCTTCTTGAATTTTTTTCTCGAAAATGCGTAGGATTTCGGGGGTATGTATAATGATCCAAAATGATTGTAATTGCCCACTGTAATTAAATATAATTTTTTTAATATGATTTGAAATTTTTTAATTTCGTCTAAAAATCGGTCCACCTTCCTGAATTTTTTTCTCAAAACTGTGTAGAATTTCGAAGGTATGTCTATTGACCAAAAATAATTGTAATTGACCCCTGCAATCAGAAATAATTTTTTCAGAACGATTTGAAATTTTTTAATTTAATTTTTTAATGACTTTTTAACGAAGATCATGAAATTGATATTCTTGATTTTCGTCTTATTTTTGCCTCTAGAATCTCCCATTAAAATTTATCCCAGAGGTGGCCAAACATCCTGTATATTAATGTCCAAAAATATAATAAGTGACTAAAATTCTCTAAGGAAAAGACCTCTAAACAAAATTGAAAGCTTCGACAAAAATTTAAATTAACGCAGTTACGTGTTGTTCCAAATAAAAATATAATCAGTTTCATTTCCTTATAAAATAATTGTGACTGAGATCTTCTCTTCTGATACTTTGTTCGGCATCGATAAGAAAATGGAGGATCAAGGAAAGCGATTTGTCGAAAGCAGCCGATCTAAAAAGCCAGGATTTCCAGTTAACGGTAGTCCTCTGATGGAATTTGTTTATCATTTCCATCGGGATTCTGCGAGTGGCATCGAGCCACGCATTACGGCAGGATTTCTCGTGGTCCTGTGGATAGAATGAATCAAATCCACGAGCAGGAAATCGCGTCCTTCCGCGAATGGTCGAACGTGAGAATACGCCGGAAATTTATTCCCAGCGGGTTTCATGGCGGGCTTCGATTCTGCGCGACTTCGCTTTCTCACGATCGGTTTTCGAGCGAGAGTTTCGTCGATTAAAACAATCGAACCAACGCTGGGCGATGTCACAAACTCCTGAAACTATTCACGAAACTCTCAGCCCGTTTCACAAATAAACAGGAAATGATATCTGGCATCGGATGTCCCATGGATTTAATAATAAACTTCGTTCTCTTAAATATATTCAAATTACATTCAATTAAATTTATGTTATGACCATGAATATGAAATTCGATAAATTCTAAGATTTTACATTTAACCTGATTTTTAATGTATAAAAGAATCTATAAAAATTGATAAAACTACTTTCAAATGTATATTTCAGTAATTGAATAATCGTGGTTTCAGGGGAAGGAAAAATAAAATTTCAAAAAAAATAATTAACGACTCCTCGATACGTGGTTCGTATAAAGGAACAAAATTGTTATGTTGCTGAAGTTGCTCCGCTCGACTATAATTATTCTAATATCTACGTAAGAGGATCATCGTTTACACTGCTTATTAATTTGAAAATCGATGTTTTCCTTTTCGATCGATTTGTACGCGAATACGAATTACTGGAAATGCCTGTGAGAAATCGTCGTGGTTTCTCGTGGCAAAATTGTTTCTCCTGGAACGATGCGAGGGCATTCCAACAGGCGGCAATTATGAAGTGAACGGATTTCTTTCTTTTTGCCCCGCGGCGCGCTGTGCGTGAGAACGAACAGTAATAACATTTAGCAGACAAGGCGTATTTAAAACAGTGCCAACTGGAGTCTGCTATTTTCCATTTTTCACCGTTTTTTCCGTCGGCTTTCACCGGCGTTTCACCGTTACCGTCGATCTTATCGATCGCGTTGCACGCCGCCGTCTCGCAGAAACAAAGTTTTACTGGGTCGATGCGAAAGTTGTTTTCATTTTTCTTTTGCCCGTTGCCCATTTTCCGTGTTAGAAAAACGAGAGTGGTGATTCTCAGTAGGTTAAACAAGAAAATAACGATCGCTTACAAAAGCATTCATAACACAAAACTTATTATTTTCTATTATATTCCATGAATATAACTGTTAAATCTGTTGTTTAAAAATATTTATTTAGTCTTGTTATGTATGTTAAATTAAAAATTTTATTCTGTCGTGTAATTGAGTTACAACATTGTTAAAAAATTAATCGAAATTCTTGCGTCATTTCTGTTAGTTTGTATTGAATTTGGTAACGAGTAACGATCGCTTATAAAAGCATTAATAACACAGACTTATTATTTTCTATTATATTCCATGAATATAACTGTTAAATCTGTTATTTAAGAATAGTTATTTAGTCTTGTTATGTATATTGAATTAAAAATTTTATTCTGTTGTGTAATTGAGTTACAACACTGTTAAAAAATTAATCGAAATTCTTGCGTCATTTCTGTTAATTTGTATTGAATTTGGTAACGAGTAACGATCGCTTATAAAAGCATTAATAACACAGACTTATTATTTTCTATTATATTCCATGGATATAACTGTTAAATCTGTTGTTTAGAAATATTTATTTAGTCTTGTTATGTATATTGAATTAAGAATTTTATTCTATTGTGTAATTGAGTTACAACATTGTTAAAATATTAATCGAAATTCTTGCGTCATTTCTGTTAGTTTGCATTGAATTTGGTAACGAGTAACGATCGCTTATAAAAGCATTAATAACACAGACTTATTATTTTCTATTATATTCCTTGAATATAACTGTTAAATCTGTTGTTTAAAAATATTTATTTAGTGTTGTTATATATATTGGATTAAGAATTTTATTCTGTTGTGTAATTGAGTTACAACATTGTTAAAAAATTAATCGAAATTCTTGCGTCATTTCTGTTAATTTGCATTGAATTTGGAAACAAGAAAATAACGATCACTTACCAAAGCATTGATAACACAAACTTATTATTTTCTATTATATTCCTTGAATATAACTGTTAAATCTGTTGTTTAGAAATATTTATTTAGTGTTGTTATATATATTGGATTAAGAATTTTATTCTGTTGTGTAATTGTATTGATGAGAGTTGCAACATTGTTAAAAGATTAATCGATATTCTTGCGTCATTTCTGTTAATTTGCATTGAACTTGGTAGAACGTTTTCATACGAAACACGTTATTCAACCTTTAATGGGATATTATACTTTTATTACACAAATATATAAAAGAGTCAAAAAGACTCATCATTTGCAATCGTACTAAAACAGTTGAGATAACAATTTTTAAATATTTAAAATTTTTGTAATTCATAGTTTATTATTCCCTCAATTCTGTTTCAATAATGAAAAATTTTTTCCTTTTCCGTGTCAATAATGTTTCATTCTTAGTTCATACAATAATAAATAATTTATAATTATAAGAAATTATATAAGAATAATGATAATTCACAGCTCAGAAACATAATAAAAAAATTACTATAAATTCATAAAATAATTCATAAAATAATTCATAAAATAACAAATAACTTAAAAAATTATGTTATTTTTTTAACCCATTCAATGCATTTAATTTTTACTCCGGTTTACCGTTTTGTAATTGTTAACCTCAAACAAATCAAATCCTATATATAACTATTGAATAATAAATTTGAAAGTTACAGTTTCAATGGTCAGTTGTCGACTAGACAATTTTTTATAAAACTAATTAAAACAATATGCAGTTTCAATTCATTTCTTAGGAATTCTTCGAAAAATGTCATAGTACTATGAAATTATACACAAGAGTCTAAAAGACGTTTGTGTTATTTTTATAATTTTTTCTGAGTATTTTTTATTTGAGAAATAGTAAATTATTTTAAAATTTAGTTTTAAACACCTCATCGTTGGTCCTCGTTTCATCGCTAGAAAAACAAAAATGAGTCAAAAAGTCTCTACTATACCGCCAAAGGTTAACATGGTCGCCGGGCGACGGAAAAACTGTGTCGCGATAAATAATATCGTCCAGCCCACTCTCGTCTCTCATTGCGAACCATTTGTTTGCGTAAACAGTGTAGAAGTTCGTCAACCTTTTGACCCGTTTATAATTCGATCAAAAACAAACTAAAATTAAATATTAAAATTACAAATAAAAATACTATCACACTATACAGAATTATTTTATTATTATAAAACAAGAAAATGTAAAGCAGGTTCTCTTAAAATTTTGAAAATTTTATTTAATCATAATTCAATCTTTCAGTTAGATTAATTTTTATCTTCTATTGTTTCATAATATCAGTGGTCAAAATTCTTAGACAAAAATTTTCAAATGCACATTAAATAAAAGTAACAACTAAAATTGTGGAATATTTCATAATGGACAACCAAATATTTAATTTTTCAGTGGAGCAAATATCACGAATAAATTGCTGTACGCTGGTTTTATTATTCCAAATATAATTTCTGTTTGCAATTTAATTTGGGTCTGCGTAAAAACGAACAGAATCCCGAAGCTTTAAAAAAATCAATTCATAATGCAATGGATGATACACTCGTCCGAAACCAGTTTCCCCAAAATTCGCCCGCAATTATTATGCTCGGTTGCACCGAACGTTCCCAGAACAAAACGTGCCTTGCGTGGCCACGTCAGTCGCGTTCCCTCTGGAGCAAGAAATATGGTCCCATCGTGTTTGAACTGGGTCGTCGTGTTTTTTTCGCGTTCGAAGACGAATCGTCTTCCGCTGGTAGGTAGACCCAGTCCTAAATACACACAGTTTCGAACGAGCCCGAATTCACGCGTCCCTCCGTGTTATTGTCGTGAAACCAGTCGTGCATTAACTTCGTAGAACCGTGCTGTTCTACCGAGTACGAATTTTTCTTTCGTGTTCGTCGAGACGCAAGATTCGTTCTATCGTTCCTTTGCTGCTCGAATAAAATAAATCTGAACCTTGGTATCGTTGCACGAACGTCATAAAGATTTGTGTCTCAGTCAAGTAAGTTTAAAAATTGAAATTTAACAAAAATGCTATTTATAATGGAATTTACTGCGATCTATACAGGGTGTTTGGCTACGCCTGGGAAAAATTTTAATAGGAAATTCTAGAGGTCAATATAGGACGAAAATCAAGTGTATCAATTTGTTGATGGAGGCTTCGTTAAAAAGTTATTAACAATTAAATTCGAAAATTTCAAATCATTCTGAAAAAATTATTTTTGGTTGCGGGGTTGAATTCTAATCATTTTTGGTGAATACCCATACCCCTGAAATCCTACCCACTTTCGAGAAAAAAATTCAAGTAGGTATTGAAACTTTTTTGGCGAAAAAAAAATTCTTCAAATCGTTCTAAAAAAATTATATTTAGTTACAGGGGGCAATTACAATCGTTTTTGGTCAATAGACATACCCTCGAAATCCTAACCACTTTCGAGAAAAAAATTCCTTACTAAAAATATCATTTTTGGCCAGAAATGTTACCCCGAAATTTCGTGCGAATCTTTAAAACGTCATAACTTCTGAACGGATTGGACGATTTTAATGTTTAAAAAAGCAAACTACGCATATTTTGGTGGAGAATATGTAGAAATTCGAAAAATATTAGAAAAGTTGATCCTTAACCCCGTAAAAAGAGAAAACCCCTATAAAAATGGTCAAATTTTCAAACGGCCTTAACTCCTACAATTGTGAATATATTTCAATGAAACTTTTTTCTGAAGTAGAGCTCATGGGCACCTACAGAAAAGTATTAGACAACTTTTCTGTGGGGCGTCAAACAAAATTACTAAAAATAAAAAACAAGTTTTTAAGAAAAATCGACAGGGGGTAGCTGCAGAAATTTTTCAGTGAAAAAAAAATTCTTCAAATCGTTCTAAAAAAATTATATTTGGTTACAGGGGGCAATTACAATCGTTTTTGGTCAATAGACATACCCTCGAAATCCTAACCACTTTCGAGAAAAAAATTCCTTACTAAAAATATCATTTTTGGCCAGAAATGTTACCCCGAAATTTCGTGCGAATGTTTAAAACGTCATAACTTCTGAACGGATTGGACGATTTTAATGTTTAAAAAAACAAACTACGCGCATTTTAGTGTAGAATATGTACAAATCGCAAAAATATTCGAAAAGTTGGTCCTTGACCCCGCAAAATGAGAAAAACCACATAAAAATGGTCCAATTTTGAAACAGCCATAACTCCTACAATAGTGAATATATTTCAATGAAACTTTTTTCCGAAGTAGAGCTCATGGGTACCTACAAAAAAGTATTAGGCAACTTTTCTGTAGAGCGTCAAACAAAATTATTAAAAATTAAAACCGAATTTTTAAGAAAAATCGACAGGGGGTAGGTGCCTAAATTTTTCAACGATAAAAAATATTTCAAAACGTTCTGGAAAAATTATTTTCAGTTGCTGGGGGCAATTATAATCATTTTTTATCATTAGACATACCCTCGAAATCCTATCCACTTTCGAGAAAAAAATTCGGGAAGGTATGAAATTTTTCGATAAAATTAAAAAATTTGAAATCGTTCTGGAAAAATTATTTTCAGTTGCGGGGGTCAATTACAATCATTTTTGGTGAATAGACATACCTCCGAAATCCTATGCTATTACGAGAAAAAAATTCAGGAAATTCAACAAATTATTATTCTTTTTCCCAGGGATGGCCGAACACCCTGTATAAATGAATATATGAGTGCATACAAAATGTATGCATTTATCTAATATGTTATTGTGATTAAATACTGTCATAAAGATTTGTGTCTCAGTCAACAAGTTTAAAAATTGAAATTTAACAAAAATGCTATTTATAATGGAAGTTACTGTGACTTATATAAATGAATATATGAGTGCATACAAAATGTATGCATTTATCTAATATGTTATTGTGACTAAATGCTGTCATAAAGATTTGTATCTCAGTCAACAAGCTTAAATATTGAAATTTGACAAAAATACTATTTATAATGGAAAGTACTTTGACCTATATAAATAAATCATTTAAAATTTTCTTTACAGAGTCTAACATTCTGTATACACTCAGCTAATATGTAATTGTGATTAAATGCTGTCATAAAGATTTGTGTCTCAGCCAACAAGTTTAAACCCTTAGAGTATGGAGTCTATTTTATAACATAATGGACGGAGTGGGGTCACTAAAGTCCCCCAGACAGAAATTGCTTTGTTTTGTTTATAAGTTGGCATATTATTATTACAAAGACTGTTAGCAAATTAAAAAACGATTATTTAATTAAATTTACAGCATTTATTTTTAATAAACAAATAAAATACTATCCAATTTCAAACATTTCATGTTTTGACATAAAATAAACTTATTATTATAATTAATAATTAAAATAAGGAACACAAACTGATGAATTCAATTTTACTTCTTTCAACAATAAAAAATACAAAAAAATAAATGTAATAATTCATTGCATCAGCTTCATCTCCATTGTTATCACTAAATTCTTTATTCAATGTCACTAGAATCCATAATATGTTGTAGACAAACCATTTTCTTTTCGTCAGTTCTATGTTCATTACAAGCAAAGTTAGAGCATGTGGCACATTTCAATTTAGACTTTTTATCTTTATTTCTAGGACATAGAAAGCAACGGCCACGTTTTATTCCATCCTTTGTTATGAACTTTATTATGAAAACAGGGGAATCTGTAACGTAAAATACGAAGTGGGTTAACTTGGGTCCCCTAAACGAAAAACTCACCTTATAATTATAAATAAATTAATAATAGAATGCCACTAATAAGTATTTTATACAGGATTTAAAATAAAACTCGACTACCTAAAGGGAAAAAGAGACAAAGAAATTATTTACGAAGTTATTAAAGAAAAACTAATCTTGGGGGACCCGAAGTCCCCCACTCCGTACTCTAAGGGTTAAAAATTGAAATTTGACAAAATTGTTATTTATAATGGAGATTACTTTGATCTGTATAAATGAATAATTTTAAATGTTCTTCGCAGAACCCATTTTATATGCACTCAGCTAATAAAAGTACCCAGGTATCTCGAACGTGCCCGTAACTTTTCAGCTTTTTTCCCTCGCGAATAAAAATGGTGTCGCAATTAAACGAATACGCGAATTTTCCCCGGGAGTAGGAGACCTCGGGCGCAAGTTAACACGCTCAATTCCTAGCCTCGCGGCGAATTGCCGTCTCAATTGATCCCGTCCTCGGCTGGTCGTCGTAGCTTAACGATTTCTGACTGCAGGAGGCCACGTGCAACGCCACTTTTCCGACTCGCGTGGCCCGCTCTGGCCGTCGCTGGACGCCTGATGTCACTTCCGGCAGCCCCATTGAACTCGATAAAATCGAGGAAGTTTCGCGACGCTCGAGCGTGGGCGTAATCGAAACTGACCTCGCGTGCGGTTTCGGATCGATCGCTCGTGGAAATCGAAAGACCGGTTCAATGTTGTTTCCCGTTGTACGAAAGTGAAATAAAATCCAACCTGAATCTCAAACCATTCCCTGGCCTTGTTCGACGATTCCACGTTTACTTCAAAATTTGGAAAATGTTTCATTCTTTTTCTCATATAAAATTAACACTATGCAATTAGAAGTCACAGAATTCATAAATAGTATTTCTTAGCAATTTCTGCAATAATACGAAGGTTCAGATTTATCTTATTCGAGCAGCAAAGGAACGATAGAATGAATCTTTAAAATACGTTTCATTCTTTTTCTCATATAAAATTAACACTATGCAATTAGAAGTCACAGAATTCATAAATAGTATTTCTTAGCAATTTCTGTTGAATTTTATTCCTGCAATGATACGAAGGTTCAGATTTATCTTATTCGAGCAGTAAAAGAACGAGAGAACGAATCTTTAAAATATGTTCCATTCTTTTTCTCATATAAAATTAACACTATGCAATTAGAAGTCACAGAATTCATAAATAGTATTTTTTAGCAATTTCTGTTGAATTTTATTCCCGCAATGATACGAAGGTTCAGATTTATTTTATTCGAGCAGCAAAGGAACGATAGAATGAATCTTTAAAATATGTTTCATTCTTTTTCTCATACAAAATTAACACTATGCAATTAGAAGTCACGGAATTCATAAATAGTATTTTTTAGCAATTTCTGTTGAATTTTATTCCTGCAATGATACGAAGGTTCAGATTTATCTTATTCGAGCAGCAAAGGAACGATAGAATGAATCTTAAAAATATGTTTCATTCTTTTTCTCATATAAAATTAACACTATGCAATTAAAAGTCACAGAATTCATAAATAGTATTTCTTAGCAATTTCTGTTGAATTTTATTCCTGCAATGATACGAAGGTTCAGATTTATTTTATTCGAGCAGCAAAAAAACGATAGAATGAATCTTTAAAATATGTTTCATTCTTTTTCTCATATAAAATTAACACTATGCAATTAGAAGTCACAAAATTCATAAATAGTATTTCTTAGCAATTTCTGTTGAATTTTATTCCTGCAATGATACGAAGGTTCAGATTTATTTTATTCGAGCAGCAAAGGAACGATAGAATGAATCTTTAAAATATGTTTCATTCTTTTTCTCATACAAAATTAACACTATGCAATTAGAAGTCACCGAATTCATAAATAGTATTTCTTAGCAATTTCTGTTGAATTTTATTCCTGCAATGATACGAAGGTTCAGATTTATTTTACTCGAGCAGCAAAGGAACGATAGAATGAATCTTTAAAATATGTTTCATTCTTTTTCTCATATAAAATTAACACTATGCAATTAAAAGTCACGGAATTCATAAATAGTATTTCTTAGCAATTTCTGTTGAATTTTATTCCTGCAATGATACGAAGGTTCAGATTTATTTTATTCGAGCAGCAAAGGAACGATAGAATGAATCTTTAAAATATGTTTCATTCTTTTTCTCATATAAAATTAACACTATGCAATTAGAAGTCACGGAATTCATAAATAGTATTTCTTAGCAATTTCTGTTGAATTTTATTCCTGCAATGATACGAAGGTTCAGATTTATTTTATTCGAGCAGCAAAGGAACGATAGAATGAATCTTTGAAATATGTTTCATTCTTTTTCTCATTTAAAATTAACACTATGCAATTAGAAGTCACAGAACTCATAAATAGTATTTCTTAGCAATTTCTGTTGAATTTTATTTCTGCAATGATACGAAGGTTCAGATTTATTTTATTCGAGCAGTAAAAGAACGAGAGAACGAATCTTTAAAATATGTTCCATTCTTTTTCTCATATAAAATTAACACTATGCAATTAGAAGTCACAGAATTCATAAATAGTATTTCTTAGCAATTTCTGTTGAATTTTATTCCTGCAATGATACGAAGGTTCAGATTTATCTTATTCGAGCAGCAAAGGAACAATAGAATGAATCTTTAAAATATGTTTCATTCTTTTTCTCATACAAAATTAACACTATGCAATTAGAAGTCACGGAATTCATAAATAGTATTTCTTAGCAATTTCTGTTGAATTTTATTCCTGCAATGATACGAAGGTTCAGATTTATTTTATTCGAGCAGCAAAGGAACGATAGAATGAATCTTTAAAATATGTTTCATTCTTTTTCTCATACAAAATTAACACTATGCAATTAGAAGTCACGGAATTCATAAATAGTATTTCTTAGCAATTTCTGTTGAATTTTATTCCTGCAATGTTACGAAGGTTCAGATTTATTTTATTCGAGCAGCAAAGGAACGATAGAATGAATCTTTGAAATATGTTTCATTCTTTTTCTCATATAAAATTAACACTATGCAATTAGAAGTCACGGAATTCATAAATAGTATTTCTTAGCAATTTCTGTTGAATTTTGCACTTAGTCGCAATAAATGTATAGTAAATATTGGTTAATATCAGCTTTTTTGTATTTTCTTAGAGATTCTATTAAATCGAATCAAATTTTTATTTCGAAATTGAATGTATATTTCACTTTATATGATATTAAAAATCATTTATGACCGGATACTAGTTGCAAAATAACATTTAAATTGCATTTCAAAATTCATATCTGAATAAAATTTTATTAATTGCAATCAAAATAGAGGATTATAAATTTGTCTTTAATAATATTATCGAAAATATTCCCGATTGAATTTATAAATACAGATTATTATTTTGACATTGAAAATATAGTGTTTCAATGAAATCATATAAATACATATAATTTAAACAAAATTCTCTTCGTACACTTTCATTTCTTCCAATTGTAAAATATTGAAGAAGGTTTTCAGAAAAATATTAAGGCTAAAAATTCGTTAAAATTGAATGAATTTAAATAGAAATGGACAAGATCACAGAGGCTAAACAATTTGCAAGCGTCGGTTCTATTTCGAGTAGCGCCGATCGCGTTTCGTTGGTCCCCCGGATCAATTAATCGGGAACAAAAGCGCGACCGTGTCCCGCTGTACGTAATGGACGTATGTACAAGTAGAAAGTATGACGTGTCAATCAATCATAATCGCGAGATTAATTGCGTTATTACATTATCGCATTACGCGGCAGACCGAGCGTCGGTAATCGTCGTGAATAATTAATCGCGAGTTCGTTGCACTCCGCCAGTATAACGCGCTTTCGACTGAATGTAACTTACGACACTTTCCTTCTCTAAGGTTACGTTTTATCGTAGTAAACAAGTTTCTCTTTTTACGGACGTAATACGATTGATACGCCGCCGCTTCGAATTCCCCGGCTACGCGTTCCGACACGGCTACAACTTAATCCGTTCGTCGCTTAACTCGTATCGAATTCGAGGGATTTATTTACGATAATACCGAACGAAGTGTTAATAAATATGACAATTAAAAAATTCGATCGAAAATCTTGGGCGTGGAGTCGAAATAATAAAATTTAATCTCGGGTCAAAATGGACCCAGGCTCTGCCATTAAATTATCATGTTTGTCGTTTGGGGGTTAAAATTAAATGATAAAATATGGTTTAAGAAGGTGGAATTATTTTTTAAATTATTCTCCACTAACATTAGTAATGAATATTTGTTTTTGGGTACTCATTTATTGAAGTTTTTATTTCAGTTTCGGGTTAAAATGGACCCAGACTCTGCCATCAAGTCACCATGTTTGGGGTTTTAAATTAAATGACAAAGTATGGTTTATGAAGGTGGAATTATTTTTTAAATTATTCTCCACTAACATTAGTAATGAAGTTTTGTTTTTGGGTACTCATTTATTCAGAATTTTTTACTTCAGTTTCGGGTCAAAATGGACCCAGACTCTGTCATTAAATCACCATGTTTGGTGTTCAAAATTAAATGACAAAGTATGGTTTGTGAAGGTGGAATTATTTATTAAATTATTCTCCACTAACATTAGTAATGAATATTTGTTTTTGGGTACTTATTTATTCAGAATTTTTTACTTCAGTTTCGGGTTAAAATGGACCCAGACTCTGCCATCAAGTCACCATGTTTGGGGTTTTGAGTTAAATGACTAAATATGGTTTGTGAAGGTGGAATTATTTTTTAAATTATTCTCCTCTAACATTAGTAATGAATATTTATTTTTGGGTACTTATTTATTCAGAAGTTTTTACTTCAGTTTTGGGTCAAAATGGACCCAGACTCTGTCATTAAATCATCATGTTTGGGGTTTTGAGTTAAATGACTAAATATGGTTTGTGAAGGTGGAATTATTTTTTAAATTATTCTCCTCTAACATTAGTAATGAATATTTATTTTTGGGTACTCATTTATTCAGAAGTTTTTACTTCAGTTTTGGGTCAAAATGGACCCAGACTCTGTCATTAAATCACCATGTTTGGTGTTCAAAATTAAATGACAAAGTATGGTTTGTGAAGGTGGAATTATTTATTAAATTATTCTCCACTAACATTAGTAATGAATATTTGTTTTTGGGTACTTATTTATTCAGAATTTTTTACTTCAGTTTCGGGTTAAAATGGACCCAGACTCTGCCATCAAGTCACCATGTTTGGGGTTTTGAGTTAAATGACTAAATATGGTTTGTGAAGGTGGAATTATTTTTTAAATTATTCTCCTCTAACATTAGTAATGAATATTTATTTTTGGGTACTTATTTATTCAGAAGTTTTTACTTCAGTTTTGGGTCAAAATGGACCCAGACTCTGTCATTAAATCATCATGTTTGGGGTTTTGAGTTAAATGACTAAATATGGTTTGTGAAGGTGGAATTATTTTTTAAATTATTCTCCTCTAACATTAGTAATGAATATTTATTTTTGGGTACTCATTTATTCAGAAGTTTTTACTTCAGTTTTGGGTCAAAATGGACCCAGACTCTGTCATTAAATCACCATGTTTGGTGTTCAAAATTAAATGACAAAGTATGGTTTGTGAAGGTGGAATTATTTATTAAATTATTCTCCACTAACATTAGTAATGAATATTTGTTTTTGGGTACTTATTTATTCAGAATTTTTTACTTCAGTTTCGGGTTAAAATGGACCCAGACTCTGCCATCAAGTCACCATGTTTGGGGTTTTAAATTAAATGACAAAGTATGGTTTATGAAGGTGGAATTATTTTTTAAATTATTCTCCACTAACATTAGTAATGAAGTTTTGTTTTTGGGTACTCATTTATTCAGAAGTTTTTACTTCAGTTTTGGGTCAAAATGGACCCAGTCTCTGTCATTAAATCACCATGTTTGGTGTTCAAAATTAAATGACAAAGTATGGTTTGTGAAGGTGGAATTATTTATTAAATTATTCTCCACTAACATTAGTAATGAATATTTGTTTTTGGGTACTTATTTATTTAAAAATTTTTACTTCAATTGTGGGTCAAAATGGACCCAGACTCTGTCATTAAATCACCATATTTGGGGTTTTAAATTAAATGACTAAATATGGTTTGTGGAGGTTCGATTATTTATTAAATTATTCTCCACTAACATTAGTTATGAATATTTATTTATTCAGAATTTTTTACTTCAGTTTCGGGTCAAAATGAACCCAGACTCCGCCATCAAGTCATCATGTTTGGTGTTTAAAATTAAATAACATAGTATGGTTTGTGGAGGTGGGATTATTTATTAAATTATTCTCCACTAACATTAGTTATGAATATTTATTTATTCAGAATTTTTTACTTCAGTTTCGGGTCAAAATGGACCCAGACTCTGCCATTAAATTATCATGTTTGTCGTTTGGGGGTTAAAATTAAATGGCTGAATATGATTTATGAAAGTGGAATTATTTATTAAATTATTCTCCATTAACATTACTAATGAATATTTATTTTTGGATACCGTATAAGAATACTTACTTTCTGCGAATTCTTTGCTTCTACGAAAATGCAACTTCCGGTTTAAAAAAAATTCTCAGACATCCGTCGACGTATTCGAACATCTGTTTACCAGATTTCGGACACTCTTCGCGAACAATAGTGTTTTAATTCATGGCTACCAAGGTTTATGGAAATGGTGGATCCTGGAAAGGCGCAGGTTTAATGCTTTTACAACCCCGTTGCCCTTTTCCTGCGTTATACCGTTCGTGAACCACCGAAAGGCAACCTAAATGGGTCAAACAAATGTTTCTAAACCAATATCCAAAAATTTAGACAAATATACACTCTAAAATCAAGAAGTCATTTAATCCCACTCATTCAAAGGGTAGCTGGACACTTTGAAAACAAAGATTTTTGAATTTTTATATTTTCTTAAAGCATGAAAAAAGTCTAAGATTGAAGCTAGCTAAAAAACTATAAAATAAAATAATCTGTTTCTTTAATTAACCATATCTGTTACTCTTAGTGGATTACTCGAGAACGTGTTTGTAAAATATTACGTTGAAATCTGCGGAGTAGATGAGGTTATTAAACTTTAAATGAACCAACTCTCGAGCGCTCGATGGCTATTGGTGAAACTGTAATTGCGTTTTCCTGAAAACCATGTTTTCCCAAGTGGGTCACGATATCTAAAGAAATATTTGTCCCAGTTAATTAAAATTTTCAGGAAATACACTGTGTTGAAGTCCGTGATTTTCTTTCATAAGTTTATTTTGAAAATACTATATTTTTTTTTTAAATCAAATAAGGTCTCACTAAGAATATAATTCTTTTTATTTTTATTTTACTTGACATTCGTATTTATAGATGGGAATTCCTCACATTTTTAACATGTGATATAACAAAATAAATATCGCGTATGATCACGATCCTGGAAACGACCAATTATAGTCGTTGAATTTCCCTGGCATTGCCCGTTAACGATCAATCAGGCTCGGCGTTAATTTCGGTAGCCACGTTTTCGCGACATGGCGCTTTCCCTCGGCAAATTGGAAACCGCAGAAGCTAGTTTCCGCGTCTGCGAAACGATGAACGGAACACGGCAGTTTCACGCTGGAAAGTTAATGCCCTTGCCCGTTGATTACGTTTGCCAGTTAATTGCTTCTTCGGTGCGCCTTGATCGATCGCAACACGTCGTTATTATTCACTGCCCGACGAGATAGGTTTAATTGATTCTGCTTAATTAGGCGTCGATGTTTTCTCCTGGCAGCGTCGTGCAACTTAGGTACCTTCCACGAGTCACAAAAGCAAAGATTAATCTTTTAAAATTAAGAAAAACTGATGTTGCAAAGGGCACAAAAATGTCACAGCGAAACAAATTTTCTTGGATACAAAATATTGGTAATTTAATTTTTCTAATTTTATAGACAGGATGATAAATAAAATTTGAGTTTCAGCGACTTGGTATTTCAAAAGAAATATATATTTTCTCAGGTAGCAAATATTACTACTTTAATTTTTCAAATTTTATAAACCAGACACTAAATAAAATGTGAGTTTCAGTGATTTGGTGCTTCAAAAGAAATTTTATATATTTTCTCAGGTAGCAAATATTACTACTTCAATTTTTCAAATTTTATAAATGAAACATTTAATAAAATTTAAGATTCAGTGACTTGGTGTTTCAAAACAAATTTTATATATTTTCTCAGATAGAAAATATTGCTAATATAGTCTTTTAAATTTTATGATGAAAGATAAACAGTCTTGTGGGCTTTTTTAAGCGAATAACAACGCAAAGATAAATTGTAACAGAATAGTAAAAAATATATCATTCAGTGGCTTGATGTTTCAAAACAAATACTATATATTTTCTCAGGTAGCAAATATTACTACTTCAATTTTTCAAATTTTATAAATGAAACATTTAATAAAATTTAAGATTCAGTGACTTGGTGTTTCAAAAGAAATTTTGTATATTTTTCCAGATAGAAAATATTGCTACTTTAGTCTTTAAAATTTTATGTTGAAAGATAAACAGTCTTCTGAGCCTTTTTTAACGAATAACAACGCAAGGATAAATTGTAAAAGGGTAGTAAAAAAAATGTAACTTTCAGTGACTCGGTGTTACCACGTGAACCAGTTTTGAAAAGATGGTCATCAGATGTAAATTCGATAAATTAGAGGTATCGGGGCGCGAGGGGGGCTTAACACCGAAAGCATCGTTCGAGGGTCGTAACTTTTTCCCTTTTTTCCCTCATTACAGCATCCGATAAGGATCGTCCTTTATTGTAGCTGGAAGGATCCTCCGTCGGTTCACACCAACGGAGATCTTTCATTGTGGCCGTGTGTACCAGCAGCGATATTTAAATCTGCTTTGGTAACAATGACCCGCACAAAGCGTACCCTTAATCCGCAAAAATGTGCCCTTTGTAACCCGACTACGGGTTCCACCCCTTCCCCTCTGATCCCTTTAAAAGCTAGTTTATGGTGCGCGTTGGCCAGCCTGACGCCCCTCGAGAGGATCCTGCGGCCGTCGTTGAAGTTGCCCTTTTCCTGCCTGCTTTTGTTGTCCTCTTGTTTACTTACGCGGCGAGCGCTATCGACGCTGCATCCTATCCGCTCCCTTTCCATGCTGCCGGTCGCATAATTTATCCCGACGACGATGCAACCTTCTGCTGCACCGTTGCGTTCAGAAAATTCTAGTTACAACGATATTTACTTAATTCGAGTCGACGTCTTCCAACCTAACGATAATATATTTAATGAAACATGTACTTTTCGTTCTACGTAGATTCCATTTTATTCGATCATTCTCTTAATTATTATTGGATTCTACAAACCACTCTATCGAAGATCCCTTAAGTGACGTTCTACTTACTCCCATGTCACTGTTTCTAACTATTTCCTAATGTATTCATTGTCATATTTACTTTATTGAAGTCGACGTCTTCCAACCTATCGATAATATATTTAATAAAACATGTACTTTTCGTTCTACGTGGATTCCATTTTATTCGATCATTCTCTTAATTATTATTGGATTCTACAAACCACTGTATCGAAGATCCCTTAAGTGACGTTTAACTTACTCCCATGTCATTGTTTCTAACTATTTTTTAATGTATTCATTGTTATATTTACTTTATTCGAGTCGACGTCTTCCAACCTATCGATAATATATTTAATGAAACATGTACTTTTCGTTCTACGTGGATTCCATTTTATTCGATCATTCTCTTAATTATTATTGGATTCTACAAACCACTCTATCGAGGATCCCTTAAGTGACGTTCGACTTACTCCTATGTCACTGTTTCTAACTATTTTTTAATGTATTCATTGTTATATTTACTTTATTCGAGTCGACGTCTTCCAACCTATCGATAATATATTTAATGAAACATGTACTTTTCGTTCTACGTAGATTCCATTTTATTCGATCATTCTCTTAATTATTATTGGATTCTACAAACCACTCTATCGAGGATCCCTTAAGTGTCGTTTAACTTACTCCCATGTCATTGTTTCTAACTATTTCCTAATGTATTCATTGTTATATTTACTTTATTCGAGTCGGCGTCTTCCAACCTATCGATAATATATTTAATGAAACATGTACTTTTCGTTCTACGTAGATTCCATTTTATTCGATCATTCTCTTAATTATAATTGGATTCTACAAAGCACTCTATCGAGGATCCCTTAAGTCACGTTCGACTTACTCCCATGTCACTGTTTCTAACTATTTCCTAATGTATTCATTGTTATATTTACTTTATTCGAGTCGGCGTCTTCCAACCTATCGATAATATATTTAATGAAACATGTACTTTTCGTTCTACGTAGATTCCATTTTATTCGATCATTCTCTTAATTATTATTGGATTCTACAAACCACTCTATCGAGGATCCCTTAAGTCACGTTCGACTTACTCCCATGTCACTGTTTCTAACTATTTTTTAATGTATTCATTGTTATATTTACTTTATTCGAGTCGACGTCTTCCAACCTATGGATAATATATTTAATGAAACATGTACTTTTCGTTCTACATAGATTCCATTTTATTCGATCATTCTTTTAATTATTATTGGATTCTACAAACCACTCCATCGAGGATCCCTTAAGTGACGTTCGACTTACTCCCATGTCACTGTTTCTAACTATTTCCTAATGTATTCATTGTTATATTTACTTTATTCGAGTCGACGTCTTCCAACCTATCGATAATATATTTAATAAAACATACACTTTTCGTTCTACGTGGATTCTGTGTAGTTATTTTTACTGGTTGTAGTTGGTAGGCTACTAATGATAGCGTTGAAACAGGGAATATGAGGGGAAATTCCGTGGTAGAGTGCTCTGTAATGTGTAATAGCGTTGTGAGTGAACACGTGTAGACATACCTATGTACGTTCATTGTTAAAATAGACATAAATGTGTTGAAATAATAATGAGTTGTTTAGAATTGTTTAGAGTGAACCAAACACAATCCCAACAGATTCCATTTTATTCGATCATTCTCTTAATTGTTATTGGATTCTACAAACCACTCTATCGAGAATCCCTTAAGTGACGTTCGACTTACTCCCCTGTCACTGTTTCTACTTCCTAATATATTCAGTGTCAGAGATCCTCCTCGTTAACTGTCGCGAGCCTGCGACAGTTAGATTGGAATCGTTCTTGCACGAATGAAATAATTAGTGGTCTATTCTACCGTGAGAGGAGGCTTAAATATTTTCGATGTATTCAGATTTCAGAAAAGTTTTATTGGATGCTTAAATTTCCGATGTAGCTTCTGGCAAGCGTCGCCCGTTCGAACTGAAATACTTTTTTAGTCCACCGCCTCTCGTAAAGTCGCGACGAGAGTCATTATGCGATCTCCGTGGCTAGACGTTTAATAGACGCCTGGCGAACTGTTGCGACAGCTGACAGATGTTTCGAGAAACGCCTGGCAATAACTCGAAATTTATTTCCACCGTCCCGTCGGTGAAACTCAAAACTCAGATTATCGACGGTGCTCGATCCTGCGGATGCAAAATCGCGCTACGAGATCGAAGCTACGCGCAACGAACGCGCGATCAAATCGCAAAATACCATCGTTTATTTAACGACCAATATCACGCCATCGTTCGGATAAATCGCATTGCCCAGCGATCTGCAGCCTGTCGTATACTTACGCCCAAAACTCTCAAACGATCGATACTTCCAAATTATTTCAGTAACGAGTTTGTTAAAAGTTTGGTAAAAATATTTTTATGACAATTATATAGTTCAATTTCATCGATGGATGTTTAATTTTTTGTTTAAAAGAAAAATATAATTTTGGTCTTGCCTGGCGACGATACAGTCACTGTCCGTGACTCGCATGTGGATCACAACGCCACGTTATTAGATAACCCACAGAAAAATTGGACAGTGAACGCGTTATTAAATCGTAAAAATAGTTGAATCCTTTGACTATGAACCATTGGTTATTTCCAGACTTCTAATTTATTTAAAACTATTTATCAGAATTTTTTCCATAGTGAACAGTATCGCAACAGATTGGAAGTTCAATGTGTCGGTCACTAGTGGCCACCATTGGCAGTTGACCAATAGCCAAACCATTTAATTTTTTGTTTAAAAGAAAAATATAATTTTGGTCTTGCCTGGCGACGATACAGTCACTGTCCGTGACTCGTATGTGGATCACAACGCCACGTTATTAGATAGCCCACAGAAGAACTGGACAGTGAACGTGTTATTAAATTGTAAAAATAGTTAAATCCTTTGACTATGAACGTCCATTGGAAATTACCAGATTTCTAATTAATTTAAAACTATTTATGAATATTTTCCATTGTGAACAGTATCGCAACACGTATATTCGAAGCAACGTTCATCCGTGACCACCAATGGCCCTATCATTTAAGTTTTTAATCAAAGGAAAAATATAATCTTGATTATATCTGGAGACGATGCAGTCACTGTCCGTGATTCTCACGTGGGTCACAACGCCACGTTATTAGATAGCCCACAGAAGAACTGGACAGTGAACGCGTTATTAAATCGTAAATATAGTTAAATCCTTTGACTATAAACGTCCTAATTAATTTACAACTATTTATCAGTATTTTACCATTACAATAATCACTATCGACGCGTCGAAACTCGTAACCTGCTCGATGAACTGGACCTTTTTTCCCCACGGAGCAGGTGTTGGAAGAATCTCGAGCGTCAGTGTATGGCGTGAGATATCGATATCGAATCGATTAAGTTCTTCGATCGTCACGTTCCGTTGGTATCTCGTGTCGGTGGACAACAGGCGGAAGGATCGAGCCGCGTTTAACGAGTTTACGGTTTCTCTACGGTCGATTCCACTCCGTGTTATCGTGGAGTTCGATTCATTTTCTCCCTCTTCCCGGTTTCTTCCCGGTTCGCGTTCCCTTCTCCTCCCGTTGTCGTCCCTGCGGTCTTCTTCTCCGAACGAGGATGAGTCACGTTTACTACGAGTCTCGCGAACTCCTGCCTCGTCATCCTCCCGGGGATTAACGACCCTGTCTGTTCGTTTTTCTCCTGGGTCAAACCGGAAACCGATCTCCCGTTGTCCCGTCGTCGGAAAGACGGTCGGGAATAGCACGGTCCGGGGTTAACCGTGATACAGATTGCCAAGAAGATTGTCGTGGAGGGCTCGATCGATCCGCGGGATTCGCAGATCTCTGGTTTGACGAGGACTGCACGTTTGTGCCACTTGGACCGTGATCGCGATGCTACTTCCACTGCAGGTTAGAATTAGATCCGTGGTTTGGGGCTGGCCTCGCGTTTATTCTTGAATTTACAGGGTTGTTCTCGAATTTAGGACCTCCAAACAACATCATTCTGTGGGAATACTCTCACAAACGCTTTCATTCTTGTCAAATAATTGTTTATCAAATACTTTTGTAGAATAGACTTATACAGGGTGTTCGGCCACCCCTGGGAAAAATTTTAATGGGATATTCTAGAGGCCAAAGTAAGACGAAAATCAAGAATATTAATTTGTTGATGGAGGCTTCGTTAAGAAGTTATTAACGTTTAAAGTTCCGCCAGTACAGAATTTTTTTCTCGAAAATAGGCAGGATTTCGGGGGTATGTCTGTTCACCAAAAATGATTGCAATTGACTCCCGCAACCGAAAATAATTTTTTTAGAACGATTTGAAATTTTTCTTTTCGTCGAAAAATTTCAGCAGCTACCCCTTGTCGATTTTTCTTAAAAATTTGTTTTTCATTTTTAATTACTTTGGTTGACACTGTACGGAAAAGTCGTTTAATACTTTTTTGTAGATATCTATGAGTTCTACTTCAGAAAAAAATTTCAATAAAATATACTTACTATTGTAAGAGTTATGGCTGTTTGAAAATTGGACCATGTTTATGGAGTTTTTCTCACTTTACGGTGTCAAGGAACAGCTTTTCGGAATTTTTTAGAGTTTCTACATATTCTACACTAAAATACGCGTTATTTGTATTTCGAAACTTTAAAATCCTCCAATCCGTTCAGAAGTTATGATGTTTTAAAGATTCGCATGAAATTTCTGGGGTGCATTTCTGGCCTCACATTAGATTTTCGGTAAGGAATTTTTTTCTAGAAAGTGGATAGGATTTCAGGGCTATGTTTATTGACCACAAATGATTATAATGGGCCCCTGCAACCAAGAATAATTTTTCTCAAACGATTTGAAATTTTTTAATTTCGTCGAAAAATTTCAGCAGCTACCCTGTGTCGATTTTTCTTAAAAAATCGTTTTTGATTTTTAGTAATTTTGTTTGACGCTCTACAGGAAAGTTGTCTAATACTTTTTTTTAGGTACCCATGAGCCCTACTTCGGGAAAAAGTTTCATTGAAATATATTCAGTATTGTAGGAGTTATGGTCGTTTGAAAATTGGACCATTTTTATTGGGTTTTTTCATTTTGCGGGATGAAGGAAGAACTTTTCCAATATTTTTAGAATTTGTACATATTCTTCAATAAATTACGCATTATTTGCCTTTTGAAACATTAAAATCCCCCAATCCGTTCAGAAGTTATGATGTTTTAAAGATTCGCATGAAATTTCTGGGGTGCATTTCTGGCTTCACATTAGATTTTCGGTAAGGAATTTTTTCCCGAAAGTGCGTAGGATTTCGGGGGTATGTATATTCACCAAAAATTAGTGTAATTGACCCCCGCAACCAAGTATAATTTTTCTCAAACGATTTGAAATTTTTTAATTTTGTCGAAAAATTTCAGCAGCTACCCTCTGGCGATTTTTCTTAAAAATTTGTTTTTGATTTTTAGTTATTTTGTTTGACGCTCTACAGGAAAGTTGTCTAATACTTTTTTTTAGGTACTCATGAGCCCTACTTTGGGAATAAGTTTCATTGAAATATATTCAGTATTGTAGGAGTTATGGTCGTTTGAAAATTGGACCATGTTTATGCGGTTTTTCTCACTTTACGAGATCAAGGAACAACCTTTTCAATATTGTTAAAATTTCTACATATTCTTCACTAAAATACGCGTTATTTGCCTCTTGAAACATTAAAATCTCCCAATCCGTTCAGAAGTTATGACGTTTTAAAGATACGCACGAAATTTTGGAGTGACATTTCTGGCCACACATTATATTTTCGATAAAGAATTCTTTTCTTGAAAATGGTTAGGATTTCAGGCGTATATCTATTGACTAAAAATAATTCTAATTGATCCCTGCAACTAAAAATAATTTTTTAAGAATGATTTGATACTTTTCAATTTTCAGGATAACAGACAGTTATGGTCAGATATTATATTTTCAGTAATGAATTTTTTTCTCGAAACTGCGTAGAATTTCTGGGGTGCGTCTATTCACCAAAAATGATTGTAATTGACCCCTGCAATCAAAAATAATTTTTTCAGAATGATTTGAAATTTTTTAATTTAATTTTTTCATAACTTTTTAACGAAGCATCAGTTAAGAAATTGATATTCTTGATTTTCGTCTTATTTTGGCCTCTAGAATCTTCCAATAAAATTTTTCCCAAGGATGGCCGAACACCCTGTATAATAGTGCCTCGTTCGTATTCTAATATGCTGATATATGTTTATATGGATGTTGACCTTGGATCGTTAAGCGTGCAGAGAATTTATAATCCAACACACGATGTCATTCGTTCTTCGATTAATATGTGCCATGCTTCCCTTCAGGCTTCCGTCATATTGAATATTTAATAATTTCATTTTCATTCTTGTTTGCAAACATACCACTACAAACTTGCTTCGAGGTCCTGAATTCGCGATTAAACTTTGTACGTTTATACAAGTGTCGTTCAACGAGTTTAAATACGTTGTTTGATGGATTAATTATCTCGACACATTATCAGTTTCTTCGACAAATATTTGCACTGTTTATTATGTCGACGATTGTTTCCTTCTTTGGAGCATGAATACCTGTCCTCCCTTGTTAACACGTAAAATGATAAAAACCATTTCGTAACTGTTTTCACGTGCAACCAGTTACGGTGTTACGAATGTTGATGAATTTTGATAAACGATTCGTCCATCCTCGTCGTTCGATTATTAATTATCGATTTGTTTTCCTTACCTGTTATCGCGAAGATTCTTTTAACTACAGTTGCATAACGATTTTGACTTTTAATATGACGAGAATTTCCTATCGCATAACCGTGACTATTTTTGTATTTGCTATTGTTACGATGCAATTTGCAAGTATATTGGCTGCTTAACACTTGACATTTCGGTCTAAGTATGATATTTACTTTTTCCATTCTCACGGACGCTTACAAAATACCGTTTCTATGCCGTCGTACGAACCAGACGAATTCAACGAATGTTTTATTCAGTACGTTTCATAGTTGATTTATTTTCGTCTGATGGATTTTCGCGTTGTAATAATTTATCGGTTATCGATAAACTGCATTCGAGGGGGCACCTGCGTCACGATTCTTCCTTTAATTTGATGTGTAATATCTGTGAAAGAAAATCCGTAATATCGGCTGGAAAATATTCCTTTAGAAATGTTGGACAAAGGTAATATTTCTCTTTTAAACGTGTTCTTATCAATTTATCTCTCGGACATATTTCGAAAATCATGACACGTAATTGACTGTGTCACGCTGTCTGGAAGCTAATAAAACTATGCTCTGGATAATTTCGTGCGAGTATCGTTGACTCACTGGTAGATAAACGTAACGTGGTGAGTTTTTTTTTTTAACTCGTTGTATAACGCGGCACGAAAGCAATTCCTTTCCCTCTGTCTTTCGAAAGTGTAACGCACGTTTATGTATGCAACGAAAATTTTATACTTCTGTTGCAACAGAATCGCATTACGTTGCAATTAAATTCTACTGTAATATCAACGTTCCCAGTGATTTTACTCTTGATTCAAATTTTTCAAACAATTTGAAGCAGAATGTTCACATTTAGACAGAAGAATAGTCCCACCATTTGGAAACATTTTCACGTTTTAAAGACTGAAAAACAGAGTTGAAAGTTACTTTTACGTACTCTGGAAAAATTCAAACAATCAGCGATTATCTACGAAGGAAATTCCCAAACTTCAACGATCTTTACGTGAACAAATTATTATTAATTCTCTGTGATTCGAATGCACTTCTTTGTTCCTAAAAAAGTGGTTTTGATACCCAGATGCCCCAATTATTAAACATGCTTTGGTAGTTTACTGGATCAGGTGTTGAAGGGAAGACACTCGACCAATTGTTAAGCTTTTAAAAATGATATTAAATATATTTAAAATAAATTCATACACTGGAAATTCGTTATACAGGATGTTCGGCCTGGGAAATATTTTAATGGGAGATTCTAGAGGCCAAAATAAGACGAAAATCAAGAATATCAATTTTTTGACTGAGGCTTCGTTAAAAAGTAATGAAAAAATTAAATTAAAAACTTACAAATCGTTCTGAAAAAATTATTTTTGATTGCAGGGGTCAATTACAATCATTTTTGGTGAATAGACGCACCCCAGAAATTCTACGCAGTTTCGAGAAAAAAATTCATTACTAAAAATATAATATTCGACCATAACTGTCTGTTATCCTGAAAATTGAAAAGTATCAAATCATTCTTAAAAAATTATTTTTAGTTGCAGGGATCAATTAGAATTATTTTTAGTCAATAGATATACCCCCGAAATCCTAACCATTTTCAAGAAAAGAATTCTTTATCGAAAATATAATGTGTGGCCAGAAATGTCACTCCAAAATTTCGTGCGTATCTTTAAAACGTCATAACTTCTGAACGGATTGGGAGATTTTAATGTTTCAAAAGGCAAATAACGCGTATTTTAGTGAAGAATATGTAGAAATTTTAACAATATTGAAAAGGTTGTTCCTTGATCTCGTAAAGTGAGAAAAACCCCATAAATATGGTCCAATTTTTAAACGACCATAACTCCTACAATACTGAATATATTTCAATGAAACTTTTTCCCGAAGTAGGGCTCATGGGTACCTAAAAAACAGTATTAGACAACTTTCCTATAGAGCGTCAAACAAAATTACAAAAAATCAAAAACGAATTTTTAAGAAAAATCGACAGAGGGTAGTTGTTGAAATTTTTCGACAAAATTAAAAAATTTCAAATCGTTCTGGAAAAATTATTTTCGGTTGCGGGGGTCAATTACAATCATTTTTGGTTATTACATATACCCCTGAAATCCAACGCACTTTCGAGAAAAAAATTCAGGAAAGTGGACAAATTTTTCAACAAAATTAAAAAATTTCAAATCGTTCTAGAATAATTATTTTTAGTTGCAGGGGTCAATTACAATTATTTTTGGTGAATAGACATACCCTCGAAATTCTACGCAGTTTTGAGAAAAAAATTCAGGAAGGTGGACCGATTTTTCGACAAAATTAAAAAACTTCAAATCGTTCTGGAAAAATTATTTTTGGTTGTGGTGGTCAATTACAATAATTTTTGGTGAATAGACATACCCCCGAAATCCTGCGCATTTTCGAGAAAAAAATTCAGTACTGGTGAAACTTTAAACGTTAATAACTTTTTAACGAAGCCTCAATTAACAAATTGGTATTCTTGATTTTCGTCTTATTTTGGCCTCTAGAATCCTCCATTAAAATTTTTCCCATGGGTGGCCGAACATCCTGTATAGGTTCGACTTCTTAGAATTTCTTCTCCCTCATGTTCACACCAAAGGCTCTTTCACCGCTGTTTTGTTTACACTGCGCCTCGACCAAAATGGTAACGAGAATTCCTACCTTACATAAAGATTAAAAAAAAAATTCCTGTCGCTAAATTTGTAATAAAAAAAAAAACCTGAATAAGAATGTGTTGCAAGAGCAGCTTTCTATAATAATTTTCCTGGCGTTGGAAACCGCCACCTTTCGTCTCGATTACTTTAATTATCGTCACTGGAACGACTCAATCGCGGTTCGCGTTAATTTGTCGGCGTCGATTAGCATAGATACGGCCGAACACGTCCTGGAGCGATTATAATTTTCTGGGGCACAGCCACCACGCGTCGATCCACTTTCCCGGGCGTCGGTTTTCAGTGTTTCTGCCGGAGGAGCGAAGGGGGGAAAAAGATTATCTAGCTGGCGCGTATATTTGCATTATTCATTGGTACTCGTAACGTCCACGCGTGGCTTTTACCACGCTCCGGCCGGATGTCCCAGTTCTGCTGCAAGCGTAAGTGCATCGAATGAAACCGGTGCACGCTCGTTGCAGTAACCCGGGACCGTTTAGGGGGTGCATTATTCCCGGCGATTCTCGGTCAGAGATACGAATTTATTTCAAGGCGATCGCCGACGCTACGTTTCTCGTTCGAGCAATTGCATAATAAAAAGGAACTGGACGCACGCCGTCAAGTACCAAATCGCTCCGGGCGTATTTGTTAATTCTGATAAACGTTTCGACCCTGGGGGGTTCGTGTATTTCTCCGGTACAAACGGTCGTTTACGTCGTATAATTTATTCGTTTGCTCTTCGTTATTATGGTATTTATTTTAAATGGATACGAACTTTTTAGGTTCGAGAAATTAAAATATTTTTTTATACTTTTTTTTTGTTTATTATACAGGGTGTTCGGTCACCCCTGGGGAAAATTGTAATGGGAGATTCTGGAGGCCAAAATAGGACGAAAATCAAGAATACCAATTTGTTGATGGAGGCTTCGTTAAAAAGTTATTAACGTTCAAATTTCTGTTCGTACTGACTTTTTTTTCTCGAAACTGCGTAGGATTTCGATGGTATGCCTATTCACCAAAAATGATTGTAATTGACCCCTGCAATCGAAAATAATTTTTTCAGAATGATTAGTAATTTTTTAATTTTGTCGAAAAATTTTTCGACATTCTCGAATTTTTTTCTCTAAAGTGCGTTGGATTTCGAGGATATGTGTATCCACCAAAAATGATTGTAATTGACCCCTGCAATCGAAAATAATTTTTCTAGAATGATTTGAAACTTTTCAATTTCGCCGAAAAATTTCAGCACCTACCCCTTGTCGATTTTTCTTAAAAATTCGTTTTTGATTTTTAGTAATTTTGTTTGACGCTCCACAGAAAAGTTGTTTAGTACTTTTTTGTAGGTATCCATAAGCTCTATTTCCATACTAAATTTCATTAAGATACGTTCATTATTATAGAAGTTTTGGCCGTTTGATAATTGGGTCAATTTTATGGGGGTTTTCTAACTTTACGGTGTTAGGGTGCTACTTTTCCAATATTCTTAGAATTTCTACATATTCTTCACCAAGATACGCGTTGTTTGCATTTTGAAACATTAGAATCGTCCAATCCAGTCAGAAGTTATGATTTTTTAAAGATATACATGAAATTTCGGGGTAACATTTCTGGCCAGAAGTAATATTTTCGAAAAGGAATTTTTTGCTCGAGAATGGTTAGGAATTCAGAGGTATGTCTATTCACCAAAAATGATTGTAATTGACCCCCGTAATCAAAAATAATTTTTCTAGAACGATTTGAAATTTTTTAATTTTGTTGAAAAATTTATCCACTTTCCCGAATTTTTTTCTCGAAACTACGTAGGAGAAATTAAAATATTTTTTTGCCATGTTGATAGTTTTAGATTATGGACTTCAAACTTTTTAGATTGGAGAAATTAAAATTCGAAATTGGGAATTCTTATCTCTTTTCTCTTTTTTTTCTGAATCGTATTTTGTCAGAAATTAAATTATTTTTTTGCCATATTGATAGTTTTAGATTATAGTTTATTATATGCATTGAACTTACGTACCCAACTGTTTATTCCACTCGTTATTCCACATTTCATTATGTATTTTTCACTTAATATTCTTAAGAATATAATAATTATGTGTATCTTCAATGTTTTGAAAAGTATTATGCAACGTTTGTAAAAATTTATAAATATATAATGTTATCGCTCCGAGGAAGTGTAGCTGGTATACATTTAATTATGATTTTCCATTAATTATAACAAGTTACCTAATTGTTTAACTTAAGATATATTTTTCCGTCGTAACTGTAAATTTATTTCAAGGTGTATAATGCTTCATCTTATACATATACTCCCATTCGTATTTGTACAGTATAATGGTGATTCACTATAAACGAAAAAAAGTTGTTTCTTGTGATTTGTCATTTTCTCATACAGTGACGTATTTAAGGATTTAAATTAAAAATAAAATTTGTCAATGATTGTGCCTCGTTGGACACACTTGTTCTCGTGTGATCATCGAGGTGCAGCTGCATTGGGCGCGGTCACTACTAGGATGGGTGACCGCTTGGAGAAAAAAAACTATTATTGATTTTATAATATTTACATTATTACAATCTCTCTATCGGTTTATATTAATTGTGCATTAAATGCACGTTAATATTAAATAAAAAAACAGACCTTCCAAATAAATAACTAAAGACCTAATACGAAGTTTCATATTATTAATAAACTCTCGAGCAAAGAGATATTTCAGATCCGATAAATACAGTAAATTTTCCCCATTCTCGTTCGAACGAATAAAAGGTGTGACTTTCCCGGCTGCAGTTTCCAAGCTTCCCGTCGTTGGAAAAGAATTCTTACCGGGTGGGAAGTTTCCCAGCAGTTTCCAGCCACTCTCGATTGAGCGGCGTCGCGTTATCGGGACACCTTGCGGGGAACAGTTATCTGAAAACTGTCGGTCCCCCATCCATTATCGACAACGAAAGCGCCAACAATAAATCCTTTCGATCCAGAGGACGGACAAAACTCGTCCAGATACAAAATTTCGAGTCACGAATGTACGATAAACTTTCGAATTTAAATAATAATATTCAACAAATGTCAAACTTTGTTTCACCCTGTATTAAAACGACCAAACAAGTTAATTTTATTTACAGAATTTCCTTTGGTACGATTAAGCATAATTATTGCTGATTTGCGTAGTTTCTATTTGTTGTTCGTCGCTCGAACGAAGTTCTGAGAGACTCTAGCTTTTCTAGGGAGAAAACTGTTGCCTAGTTTCCTCGACGAGCGTGATGGAAGGTCTTTCGCGTGCAATGGTGAACGGAGATAAGAAATAGAACATGCATTCACGCCGGGCCAACGTGAGTCATACGCGGTGAAATGAGTGCTAAGGTCCCCTTCTCCACGAAATACATAATTAAAGCTGAGTATCTGAAAGGGAGAGAGTAAGAGCTGTCCTCTGAATCAGCTGGGTGAATAAGGGACTTTCGTGAGCTTCGTGTGTTAGTCATAGTTATTACGGACTCCAATCTCGATCTGGTTAATCAACTTATCAGAATAAAAAATAACAAGTTGAAATCTTAGTAATTATCTACTGAAACGTATCCCTGTTACGATTTTATTTTTAAACTGGATGCACTTAAAAATAGTAACGAAGTTGTAAACATGTCCACAGCTAGAACAGTGTTTCTTGAAATGTTTGTTCAACTGTTCATATTGCAGAACTTATAATAGATGGCCTAGATAACGTTTCTCGAAGTACGCAATAAAAGTCCAGCTTACGTTGCACGTTACGTTTTGATTGTATTTTTTTAATGATATTATTAACCCTCTATAGTTGCATTTTTTTTTCTGTACCACTTGAGATAATATTTTTCCCTCACGTTGTTTAATGACCCTTTTGTGGTCGGATCCAGTTACTCAGACCGTTTGTGTGCTTTCGAGTTAATTGATGATGTCGTTAATATGGAGGGCAAGTGGTAATGCACAGTCTAATAGAATTAACAGTGTTTAAAAGGACAAAAGAAATACCAGTTAATCAAACTCTTCAGAAAAGCGAACAATTAATTGTTCCGATCGAAGCAAACGCGATAAAGGAATTTCTTAATTCTAAAAATTAGTTCGAAGGTACGAAATTAAAAATAGGGAAGACTAGACTGTTTTTTAGTTCGATCGTGCTTCCGAAAAAAGCGTCTCGAAAAGCTTGGACTGTTTTAAAATGGGAGAGGGAAGCTTCTTATCGCTCCCGAAGATCGGTAGACTAAACACGTCGAGCACTCGCGACTCTTTCGGCATGCTTTCAGTTTTTCTGTGAACTCCTCCCATTTCTTCTGCATTTCTCGAAGCTGCTATGCATTAATCACTGTCTCGGTTCAACACTTGACTCTACTTCTTCCCCATTGCGTATGAATAGCTTCTTTTCTAGTTTATTCTGCGATCATTTATTCACCCTTTTAATCCTATTTTTATTTTTGCAATTTAATAACTGATAATATAATATTTTTACTCTGCATAATTTATGTATTCCTAAAGCTACGATTAAAAAATATTTTTCAACAAAATTTTCTTCGAAAAATATTTAAATAGAAATGAAGTACCAAGTACTCGAGTTCCTTCTGTTCATAATTATTTTATTAGATATGATATTTTTACTGTGAATAATTCTTAAAGCTACTATTTAAAAATATTTTTGAACAAAATTTTCCTCGAGAAGAATTTAAACAAAAAATATACATTTCAATACAAATAAATAAATAGTTCCTTCTGTTGTTAATTATTTTATTAGATAGTATAATATTTTTACTCTGCATAATTTATGTATTCCTAAAGCTACGATCAAAAGATATTTTTCAAAAAACTTTCCTTGGAAAAGAATTAAAGAAAAAAAACATATTTAAATAGAAATGAAGTCCTAAGTACTCGAGTTCCTTCTGTTCATAATTATTTTATTAGATATGATATTTTTACTATGAATAATTCTTAAAGCTACTATTTAAAATTATTTTTGAACAAAATTTTCCTCGAGAAGAATTTAAACAAAAAATATACATTTCAATACAAATAAATAAATAGTTCCTTCTGTTGTTAATTATTTTATTAGATAGTATAATATTTTTACTCTGCATAATTTACGTATTCTTAAAGCTACGATCAAAAGATATTTTTCAAAACAATTTTCTTGGAAAAGAATTAAAGAAAAAAAACGTATTTAAATAGAAATGAAGTCCTAAGTACTCGAGTTCTTTCTGTTCATAATTATTTTATTAGATATGATATTTTTACTGTGAATAATTCTTGAAGCTACTATTTAAAAATATTTTTGAACAAAATTTAACTCGAGAAGAATTTAAACAAAAAATATACATTTCAATACAAATAAATAAATAGTTCCTTCTGTTGTTAATTATTTTATTAGATAGTATAATATTTTTACTCTGCATAATTTACGTATTCTTAAAGCTACGATCAAAAAATATTTTTCAAAAAACTTTCCTTGGAAAAGAATTAAAGAAAAAAAACATATTTAAATAGAAATGATATCCTAAGTACACGAGTTCCTTCTGTTCATAATTATTTTATTAGATATGATATTTTTACTGTGAATAATTCTTAAAGCTACTATTTAAAATTATTTTTGAACAAAATTTTCCTCGAGAAGAATTTAAACAAAAAATATACATTTCAATACAAATAAATAAATAGTTCCTTCTGTTGTTAATTATTTTATTAGATAGTATAATATTTTTACTCTGCATAATTTACGTATTCTTAAAGCTACGATCAAAAGATATTTTTCAAAACAATTTTCTTGGAAAAGAATTAAAGAAAAAAAACGTATTTAAATAGAAATGAAGTCCTAAGTACTCGAGTTCTTTCTGTTCATAATTATTTTATTAGATATGATATTTTTACTGTGAATAATTCTTGAAGCTACTATTTAAAAATATTTTTGAACAAAATTTAACTCGAGAAGAATTTAAACAAAAAATATACATTTCAATACAAATAAATAAATAGTTCCTTCTGTTGTTAATTATTTTATTAGATAGTATAATATTTTTACTCTGCATAATTTACGTATTCTTAAAGCTACGATCAAAAAATATTTTTCAAAAAACTTTCCTTGGAAAAGAATTAAAGAAAAAAAACATATTTAAATAGAAATGATATCCTAAGTACACGAGTTCCTTCTGTTCATAATTATTTTATTAGATATGATATTTTTACTGTGAATAATTCTTAAAGCTACTATTTAAAATTATTTTTGAACAAAATTTTCCTCGAGAAGAATTTAAACAAAAAATATACATTTCAATACAAATAAATAAATAGTTCCTTCTGTTGTTAATTATTTTATTAGATAGTATAATATTTTTACTCTGCATAATTTATGTATTTTTAAAGCTACGATTAAAAAATATTTTGCATCCAAATTTTCTTCGAAAAATATTTAAATAGAAATGAAGTACCAAGTACTCGAGTTCCTTCTGTTCATAATTATTTTATTAGATATGATATTTTTACTGTGAATAATTCTTAAAGCTACTATTTAAAATTATTTTTGAACAAAATTTTCCTCGAGAAGAATTTAAATAAAAAATATATATTTAAATACAAATAAATAAATAGTTCCTTCTGTTGATAATTATTTTATTAGATAGTATAATATTTTTACTCTGCATAATTTATGTATTCTTAAAGCTACGATTAAAAAATATTTTGCAACCAAATTTTCTTCGAAAAATATTTAAATAGAAATGAAGTACCAAGTACTCGAGTTCCTTCTGTTTTTAATTATTTTATTAGATAATATGATATTTTTACTGTGAATAATTCTTGAAGCTACTATTTAAAAATATTTTTGAACAAAATTTTCCTCGAGAAGAATTTAAACAAAAAATATACATTTCAATACAAATAAATAAATAGTTCCTTCTGTTGATAATTATTTTATTAGATAGTATAATATTTTTACTCTGCATAATTTATGTATTCTTAAAGCTACGATTAAAAAATATTTTGCAACCAAATTTTCTTCGAAAAATATTTAAATAGAAATGAAGTACCAAGTACTCGAGTTCCTTCTGTTCATAATTATTTTATTCGATAATATGATATTTTTACTGTGAATAATTCTTAAAGCTACTATTTAAAATTATTTTTGAACAAAATTTTCCTCGAAAAGAATTTAAACAAAAAATATACATTTCAATACAAATAAATAAATAGTTCCTTCTGTTGATAATTATTTTATTAGACAGTATAATATTTGTACTCTGCATAATTTATGTATTCCTAAAGCTACGATCAAAAGATATTTTTCAAAAAACTTTCCTTGGAAAAGAATTAAAGAAAAAAAACATATTTAAATAGAAATAAAGTCCCGCGTGCCTGTAGCTCTTTCCATGTACAATGCTTTCCTGTTCTTTCCGTCCTTAATTAGTTCATTATGGCGGGTTATTATTCCCGGAGCAACAACCTCTCCGGTGTCGCGAGCATTGCAACAGCCCGTGCTAAACATTACCTTCGTTTTTCTGTTTCAGGTGAGTGCAAAAACGCAGCACGATCTCTTTGTCCTCGCGAACGACGCACGTGTTTTAACGGTGAAGTACACTTTCCATTCAGTTTTTTTTTCCTCCCCTCTCTGTTGTCGTTTCGACATCGCGGCATTAATAATGCCCGTAATTGACAATTAAGAAATAACAGGTTGGGATTATAATCGTGGACGATTCGGTAGCAGGTCGGGGAATTTAATTGCGAACGCTTCGCTGGAGCGTTGAGGCAACGTACGCGCCGGGTGAAACGAGAAAGTTTTTAATCTTTTTTAAGCGTAAAACGTTCGCGCGTAATTAACATCGCGGGATTAAGTCAGTGGATCAGCGGTTAAACGAACGGAATTCCGAGACGCGAGCTATACGTCCAAGTATTCGTATCGCTGAAATTTTTATTTCGAATTTCGTTTCATACGCAACTTCAAAAAATCAAATTTTTTTATTATTGCAATCGCACAGTATTTCGATACGACACAAAAATTTTTATTTGCACTTTGGGCATAAATAACAAAGTAAATAATATATAAATTTCAATGCTCATATATTTTCTAAATCGGATCAAATTTTTATTTCGAATTTCGTTTCATACGTTACTGAAGAGAATCAAATTTTTTTATTATTGCAATCGTACAGTATTTCGATACGATACAAAAATTTCTGTGTTCATATAGTTTCAAAATTGAATCAAGTTTTTATTTCGAATTTTGTTTCACATGTTACTCCAGAAAATCAAATTTTTTTTATTATTGCAATTGCACAGTATTTCGATACGATACAAAAATGTTTATTTGCATTTTGGGCGTAAATAACAAAGTGAATATAAATTTCTATGTTCATACATTTTCAAAATTGGATCAAATTTTTATTTCGAATTTCGTTTCACATGTTACTCAACAAAATCAAATTTTTTTTATTATTGCAATTGCACAGTATTTCGATACGATACAAAAATGTTTATTTGCACTTTGGGCGTAAATAACAAAGTGAATATAAATTTCTGTGTTCATATATTTTCAAAATTGGATCAAATTTTTATTTCGAATTTCGTTTCACATGTTACTCAACAAAATCAAATTTTTTTTATTATTGCAATTGCACAGTATTTCGATACGATACAAAAACTTTTATTTGCATTTTGGGCGTAAATAACAAAGTGAATAATGTGTAAATTTCTAAAACTAAAGCAGTAAAGTGGTTTTCTACGACGCGGCTCATTTCTCGAGCGCAGCGACGCAGGTGCGTTTCACAGTTGCACGCAATAAATCAAGTCGACGAAAAAATGAGTCGAAAGCACCAGTTAAAAAAAAAATCTCCGTCGTAAATAATTGAACCGACATTAAAACTTTCGCTCAAAGGGACTCCTTCGCGTTTTATATTATTTCCTTTACGAGTTCTTTCTCGCGACCAACAAGTGTTCGCCCTTTGTGCGATTGTTCCATTGTTACGGGGAACAAAAACGTATGTGGAGCACTCTTCGCTGCGCCAAAAGCTGTATATTATCATTCACTATCAAACTAGCGTTTTTATTTCGCGTCCTTCCACGCACCTAGACTTTGGCATTATGATGCATCATGCGATCCTGTTGCCAGTGCGTGGAACGTTCTTTCTGCTCGGAACGAGTTCAAAGATCCCATTCCACGAGTGGTCCATCGTCGTTTCTCGGTGAAACGGATCTCTAAATATGTTTCGTCGTTGGTTTATCGTGCCACCGATATTTTTGTACTCGTAGCGCGATGCTCATTTCCAAATAGAAATAGAATGTTGGAAATTAAATATTGAAATAATTATTAGTAACGGTATAATATTTTTTCGTCGACCGTATTTTATCTTCGGCAATTTTAATCGATACGTTTTCATCGGCACCGTTCATTGCCTTCTATTATCATCGATAGTGTATCTGATAGAGCAAACAAACGGGGAACAAGCACAGTGGTTGCAAATGTATACAAGTACATCGTACAGGGTATTTCTAAAATTTTATATGAATATTTTTATTTCCTTTGTATAATTAATTATTTTATTTCGGGCCTGAAAGTTATACAGTAGTGAAATTTGTGTATTTTATAATTTAATAATAATAATAATACAGTTACACTTGGTATTTGATGAAAAAATATTTTAGTACCTAAAATTATAGAAATTCTGATACTGTCTATAATATTGCGATTTATTCGCTGACCGTGCATGAAACTTCGTGAATCGGGGGTGGATTCGAACGTAGAAAGCGTAAAAGTATTTTTATTGCAGAGAGAGAGATGCTCGCGAGAATATTGCGTGCACGAATCATGCTCGAAAAACTTTTTCCACGAAAGGCGGAACAATGCTTCTAAGATCGCGAGGCAAGAAGTAATATCGAGATTATCTGCATAATTATACACGGGATATCCTAAGATAAATTCCATGATATAATTATTAAATGGTAAAAGATACGAAGGAACGTTAAGTTTCCAAGTTAATATCCACCATTAACCAACCGTTTCCTCGATCATTTTTTATTTAGAATCCGATAGGAAAGAAACTTCCCCTTCGATCTTGTTGTTTATAACATGCTAAAGTCGAGAATAAATTCGTAACGATTTTTATGTTCTTACGGCGTGGTGTTTACGTAATCAAAATTTTCAAGTTATCGTGCGAATCTTTATTCTGGTTTGAATAAATTTTTATATTCTATCTATATTTTCGTTTTGCAATTCGTTTAGAGATAGAGTGCATTCTGGCGCAAATAAATTTTAACGACCGCGGTCCACGGAAAATAGTTGATACACGATACAACTAATAAATGTCCGCACCGACAGAGTCGAGGATATCACGCGAGTCACTGATTATTGCAGTAAAACGATTCGTTTTGTTTGCATTCTATGCGCCGACGAGAACCGTTGTCCGGAAAATAGGTTTGATTGCTCGAAACGGGCAGAAATGGCTACAGTAATTTACTCGGTAATGAGCTCGTTGATTGCGGTATCTTTTGGTACTCGTAGGAATTACCAATCCCCTTTTGCTTTTAATTTCTTCGTGCCGCGGCGCATTGTTGATCCGGGAAAACTTCAGTGTCATAACGATATCGTTTATAGGGGACGATTCATTTTTGGAATCCACTGTACCAAGTAGCTCAAGTAGCTATTCAAAGAAAGAAATTTAATATTATTGCTTGCATCATTTTTTTAATCGTTTGAATAATGGATACATTTTTACAAATTTAAATTCATCTTAAATTAAATAATTTATAGTCTAAGTTTTATCACGCACCAGTCGTACAATCAATAGGAATTGCTGAAACTTCTTTGGCTATATAGCATCAAAGTAAATGTTAAAATAAACATAGAAGACAGCATAAAATATAGTGGCTGTTATAGTCATTGGATAGAGGATGAAATGCCCTTTAAAATGAGCGTTCAAACGAGTCGATAGCTTTATTAGTTCCGAAGATATGAGGATTTTAGTTTCAAGTCGTTACGATAGCTAGTTCCGGAGATTTAAGGCTTTGAAGTTTGTTTACGTTTCAGTGTTTACGTCACTCGGTCATTCACCTCACGTGATCGTAGTACGTCACTCGGTCACGACTCACGTGCGTAGAGAGAGAAAGAGAAAGAAATTACCTTTTACATAAATTACGATATCTCGAAAACAAAAAGTCCGATCGACAAAAACCAAAAGCCACTTTAAAGGGGAAGCTTCACCGCTGCCAACAGCGGTTCAATTTTCGATAAAACACTAGTAGTTTCGGAACTGCACGCGTCCAAAGTTTTGGTATTTTTAATACGCGTTAATAGGCCATTATACGCGAGCCAGACAGTGAGACAGTCGAATTAAAAAAATTACCTTTTACATAAATTACGATATCTCGAAAACAAAAAGTCCGATCGACAAAAACCAAAAGCCACTTTAAAGGGGAAGCTTCACCGCTGCCATCAGCGGTTCAATTTTCGATAAAACACTAGTAGTTTCGGAACTGCATGCGTCCAAAGTTTTGGTATTTTTAATGCGCGTTAATAGCCTTTTCTAAGGCGAAGCGCGGAATTTTAAAAATTACCCCTTCACATAAATTACGATATCTCGAAAACGAAAAGTCCGATCGACAAAACCCAAAAGCCACTTTAAAGGGGAAGCTTCACCGCTGCCAACAGTGGCTCAATTATTAATAAAACACCATTAGTTTCGAAGCTGCACGCGTCTAAAGTTTAACTATTTTTAATACACATTGTTAGACTATTCTAAGACAATGGTAATTGAAGATTCTCTCTTTTTCGCGAAAAATGATAGCGAGGGAACAAAATGGCGAAAGTAACGTTGACAGAAAATATCGTGTCCTCCATTGTCGATTATCTCAACCTCTCACGTTCACCGTGACTTCACAATGACTTACTGCTCAGGCATTTAGAAAAGAAATTACTTTGTTGGAAAATGGGCCCGAAGGAGGGGGGACAGAGAAGGGAAAACTGCAGTTGGCATTGCTTAATTACCAGCGACTCGAAGGTGAACGGGCTCGTGTCGCGGACATGAATTAATTACTATCAACGTGACTGCCGCTCTCTTGACAGATTGGTGTGTTATTGTTACGCTATGATGAACGTCTAATGCGAAAGGGAACATAGTTCTTCTGTTACTCGAGGACTACGTACGATTTGAGAATTTTGTTCGTGAAATCTCATATTTTTAACACTTTGACTATTTTTGTCCAAGACTGCATAAGCAGTTTCATAATTACAATAATTGTAAGTTATATACACTCGTTATTCCACATTTCATTATCTATTTTTTATTTAATATTCTTAAGAATATAATGATTATAGTAATTACGTGTATCCAGTTTTTTGAAACCCATCATGTAACGTTTGGAAAATATTGTAATTATATAATGTTATCGTTACAAGCACTTGTTAGTATTACTTATAACCGGTATACATTTAATTATGACTTTAGATTAATTATTACGAGTTCATAGTATATTAAAACAGTCTGTCGTAAACGTAGAATTAAAAATGCTTGCGTCGACTGTACCCCTGTACAAATTAGCTTCACTAAAGAGTTAGAAGAGATCAACGATTCAATTGCACAGCTGTTCTTATCGGTTTCATAACTCCGTGGACGAGTTGCTGACTCAGAAACAAACTGTCGTTTAATATTTACACGATCCGACCTCCGTACAGTTTTAATATTGGTTTACTACAGTTGTTATTGCATAATTTGCAGCAGATGATCGAGAGTTTCTTCTTTCGTAAGAACACTGGCTTCCATTCGTTGAACGATTGTCTTTCTAGCACATTATTAATTGTTTTCTTTTGTAGTTGATACGAAAACAAATTTTTTTATACAAAGTAACCTTTATGTAATTGTCAACAAACGAAAGATACATTGATAAGACTAGATTAAACTCCGTCCATTACAACATAGATTGTTCTAATTTTCTTTTTACTCGTTCGTTCATGTTTCTCGATTAGCCTACTCGTCTTATTCTTTCGATTTTGCCAGCAGCGAAACAACAAAAAGCAGACGGTAATGTAATGCAAATTAATCTTAGTTCTCCGTCAGCTCTAATGAATATGTACACTTGTAATTTATTATGATTATCTGCTCGTTGCTTTCGTTACTTTGTAAATATTCTATCCTTCATTTTCGACGTTGCCCTCGAGATTATCTTCCTGCTTAAAACCATCAATATACAGGGTGTTCGGCCACTCCTGTGAAAAATTTTAATGGGAGATTCTACAGGCCAAAATAAGATGAAAATCAAGGATACTAATTTGTTGATGGAGTTTTCGTTAAAAAGTTATTAACGTTTAAAATTCCGTCCGTACTGAGTTTTTTTCTAGAAAGTGGATAGGATTTCGGGCGTAGGTATATTCATAAAAAATTATCGTAATTGACCCCTGCAACCGAAAATAATTTTTCCCGAACGATTTGAAATTTTTTAGTTTCGTCGAAAAATTTCAGCACATTCTTGAATTTTTTTCTAGGAAATGAATAGGATTTCGGCGATATGACTCTTCACCAAAAATGATTGTAATTGAGCCCTACAGCCAAAAATATTTTTTTTACAACGATTTAAAATTTTTCTTTTCATCGAAAATTTAGAGCACCCCCCGTCAATTTTTCTTAAAAATTCGTTTTTTATTTTTAGTAATTTTATTTGACGCCCTACAGAAAAGTTGTGTAATACCTTTTTGTAGGTACTCATGAGCTCTATTTCAGAAAAAGGTTTCATTGAAATACATTCACTATTGTAGGAATTATGGCTGTTAGAAAATTGGACCATTTTTATTGGGTTTTTCTCAGTTTACGGGATCAAGGAACAACTTTTTCAATATTGTTAGAATTTCTACATATTCTTCATCTAAATACGTGTCATTTGCGTTTTTGAAAATTAGAATCGTCCAATCCGTTCAGAAGTTATGAAGTCTTAAAGATACACATGAAATTTCGGGGAAACATTTCTGGCCAGAAATTAAATTTTTGGTTATGAATTTTTTTCTCGAAAGTGGGTAGGATTTCAGGGATATGTCTATTCACCAAAAATGCTTATAATTGACCCCTGCAACCAAAAATAATTTTTCTAGAATGATTTGAAAATTTTTTTTTCGCCGAAAAATGTAGGCACCTACTACACCCTGTCGATTTTTCTTAAAAATTCGTTTTTTATTTTTAATTACTTTATTTGACACTGTACAGAAAAGTTGTTTAATACTTTTTTGTAGGTACTCATGAGCTCTATTTCAGAAAAAAGTTTCATTGAAATACATTCACTATTGTAGGAATTATGGCTGTTAGAAAATTGGACCATTTTTATTGGGTTTTTCTCAGTTTACGGGATCAAGGAACAACTTTTTCAATATTGTTAGAATTTCTACATATTCTTCATCTAAATACGTGTCATTTGCGTTTTTGAAAGTTAGAATCGTCCAATCCGTTCAGGAATTATATCTTAAAGATTCGCATGAAAATTCGGGGAACGATGGCCTGAAATTAGATTTTCGGTAAGGAATTTTTTTCTCGAAAATGCGTAGGATTTCGAGGGTATGTCTATTCACCAAAAATGATTGTAATTGACCCCTGCAACCAAAAATAATTTTTTCAGAACGATTTGAAACACATGAAATTTCAGGGGAATCATTCATTCATGATCAGACATTATATTTCCGGTAACGAATTTTTTTCTCGAAACCGGATAGGATTTCGGGGGTATGTCTGTTGACCAAAAACGCTTATAATTGACCCCTGCAACCAAAAATAATTTTTTCAGAACGATTTGAAACACATGAAATTTCAGGGGAATCATTCATTGATGATCAGACATTATATTTCCGGTAACGAATTTTTTTCTCGAAATCGGATAGGATTTCGGGGGTATGTCTGTTGACCAAAAACGCTTATAATTGACCCCTGCAACCAAAAATAATTTTTTCAGGACGATTTGAAACACATGAAATTTCAGGGGAATCATTCATTCATGATCAGACATTATATTTCCGGTAACGAATTTTTTTCTCGAAACCGGATAGGATTTCGGGGGTATGTCTGTTGACCAAAAATGCTTATAATTGACCCCTGCAACCAAAAATAATTTTTCTAGAACGATTTGAAATTTTTGAATTTAATTGTTAATAACTTTTTAACGGAGCCTCCATCAACAAATTAGTATTCTTGATTTTCGTCTTATTTTGGCCTCTAGAAACCCCCATTAAAATTTTTACCAGGGGTAACCAACCACCCTGTATACGTAGAAAAATTTTCAGTTTCTCGTTTATATTTAATATTATCTGTTCCTAGATGGATCTAATAGTGTGTTGGAACGAATGCTTGAAAGGGCAATGATGATGTCAGGCATACGTTACGCGATGGCTGGCGTTAGCTTTGAGTTTTATTTAGTTTTAATATAAAGAACATCGAGAGGTCGAAGGTCCTTTGTCGTTTCAGTTTCAAAGTAAGACTCGTAGAGTGCACGTGACAGTCATTTCATTTTACACGTATCATTATATCACTGAATACACTGCATACTGATATTAACAAAAACTGAGATCAACACACAGCAATTTATTTACAAATGTTTCACGTTCGTTCAACTTTTTGTTCGTTATGAATTTGTAATATCTCCGTTGCGCGATGGAAATTTTTATTTTCGTTTTACGTGGAACGATCGTTCATTTTTTATTCGTTGCGCGAGATTTCGATCCAGATAAGATATTCGTCCATTTACGCTCGACAATGCGTTTCCCAGTGCACGCGTCCACGTTGCAATTGAATGAATTCACGGCGACGGTGCATCGCACGCGTCCGCTGCACGTGCAGCTGCAACACCTGCGAATTAATGGCGTCGTTGCGGCCATCAAGCGACAACGAGTCGTCCATTTATAGCGACGCACAGTGTGTCGCGTAAATGGGAATTCGGAACAAAAATCATAGCTTCTAACTAGACAATTTTCGACCTAAGATCTCTGACATTTCTTTAAAGAGAATAGAAAGATGCATGACGCTTGATGTACAAAAATTATACATTTCTGTTAAAAAAAATTGAACAGACCTTGATTTTTTGTTGAATAAAGATTGTTTTGCTAATTTCTACTGTTGCAATTGCTTATCAAGTGATTGCTGTGTAACTCTTGTTCGAAAAGTTTTTTGATTGGTTCAGAGGAAGTGCCTGAAATATCGTAGCGATCATTTCGAGTATATGTATAGGTGTTCGTGAAGAAAATCATAACTTTGCATCTGTACAATGTTTTTCCTTTATATTTTTTTAATTAAAATATAAAATTGATACAGAAACAATTTCTTATCTTGTAAGTAAATAAAAGAACATTTTTTATTAGGTTAATTCCGATTCTGATTCGGTGCAGTTGTCAGTACTTGCAATAATGATTTTAATGTGCCCTAAATTAATATACAAAAAATCATGGAGGTATTTTTTGGTATTTTTTTTTAAACTCGATTCAAAGTTGATAAATATATAACATAAAAATTGAGACCAATTGTTAATGTTGTAAAAATATTGTTTAGCCTTTTGGGAGGTGCTATAATACTGTATCTAACTTGCAGAAATCAAATTAAAAACACAGACTTTCGGTAAGTGGCACATGTTTAAGAAAATGCGCCGAAAATTGCAATAAATTTCTGGCATAATTTTCAACAACAAATTAGTAAATTCAGTAAAAATTATGGACAGTGTTAAAATCTACATTCCTTTATTAACATTTTGGGATACAAGAATTTATAAAACGTAGACTTTAGTTTTTTGTCTTTTGTCTATTGCTGGAGACACTGTGCGACTGATGGATAACAAAATTTTTTGTTTTTTTTTATTATTATTTTCTTCCCCCTCGATTAGCGTCATGCTGGTTACGCTCTAGAACGATCATTACCAATGATTCCAGACGCTTCGTTGCGCGATTTGCTTTAATTCCAGCGATTAGTTTGATAAAATGTCTGGCATTTAAGTATTCCCCGAGGTATCGTTAACGAAGGAGCTTCGATAGCGGCGTATAGAACGTTTAATCATTTTAGTAACCGTACTTGGTCGCTTTTGATGATGGTCGATTCAATGTGAGACGAAATAAAGTGTTACGAAAATTGTTTTTTTACTGGAAGATTTTCTTTTCGTTTCTTTTTCGAGTGGAATTTAATAAGTTTACTTGAAATAGTTTCTTTTTATTTTGCATCGTTATAGAGATATGAGTGTAGCAAAGATAAATAAATAATGTTTAACTTTGTTCTTGATTTGTAATGTTTTCGGATCGTTCGATCGATCGAATAAATACATAAATGAACATTTTTGCATAGTAGTGTAATTGTCGATTAATTCAGCAGTGAAAATGTTAGTAGCGAATAAATGTTTCATAAAACATTATACAGGGTGTTCGATCATCCCTGGGAAAAATTTTAATGGGAGATTCTAGAGGCCAAAATAAGACCAAAATTAAAAATATCATTTTCTTGATGAGGCTTCGTTAAAAAGTTATTAAAAAATTTCAAATCATTCTGAAAAAATCATTTTTAGCTGCGGGGGTCAATTACAATCACTTTTGGTAAATACACATACCCCCGAAATCCTACCCTACTATCGAGAATAACATTCAAGTAGGTGGAGAAATTTTTTGACGAAAAAAAAAAATTTCAAATTTCAAAAGGTTCTGAAAAAATAATTTTTACCTGTGGGGGTCAATTACAATCATTTTTGGTGAATGGACATACCTCAAAAATCCTACGCACTTTCGAGAAAAAAATTCATTACCAAAAATTTAATTTCTGGTCAGAAATGGTTCCCCGAAATTTCATGTGTATCTTTAAAACATCATAACTCCTGAATGGATTGGAGGATTTTAATGTTTCAAAAAGCAATCAACGCGTATTTTAGTGAAGAATATGTAGAAATTCTAAAAATATTCGAAAAGTTGCTCCTTCACCCCGAAAACTGATAAAAACCTTATAAAAATGGTCCAATTTTTAAAGAGCCATAACTCTTACAATAGTGAATATATTTCAATAAAACTATTTTCTGATATAGAGCTTATACTTACCCACAAAAAAGTATTAAACAACTTTTCTGTAGAGCGCCAAACAAAATTACTAAAAATAAAAAACCAATTTTTAAGAAAAATCGACAGAGGGTAGGTGCTTAAATTTTTCGGCGAAAAAAAAATTTCAAATCGTTCTGGAAAAATTATTTTTAGCTGCGGGGGTCAATTACAATCATTTTTTGTGAATAGACACACTCTCGAAATCATACGCACTTTCGAGAAAAAAATTCATTACCAAAAATTTAATTTCTGGCCAGAAATGGTTCCCCGAAATTTCATGTGTATCTTTAAAACATCATAACTCCTGAATGGATTGGAGGATTTTAATGTTTCAAAAAGCAATCAACGCGTATTTTAGTGAAGAATATGTAGAAATTCTAAAAATATTCGAAAAATTGCACCTTCACCCCGAAAACTGATAAAAACATTATAAAAATGGTCTAATTTTTAAAGAGCCATAACTCTTACAATAGTGAATATATTTCAATAAAACTATTTTCTGATATAGAGCTTATACTTACCTACAAAAAAGTATTAAACAACTTTTCTGTAGAGCGCCAAACAAAATTACTAAAAATAAAAAACGAATTTTTAAGAAAAATCGACAGAGAGTAGGTGCTGAAATTTTTCGACGAAATTAAAAAATTTCAAATCGTTCTGGAAAAATTATTTTTAGCTGCAGAGGTCAATTACAATCATTTTTGATCATTAGACATACCTTAGAAATCCTATCCATTTTCTAGAAAAAAATTCGAAAAGGTGTGAAATTTTTCGACGGAAAAAACAAATTTCAAATCGTTTTGGAAAAATTATTTTCGGTTGCGGGAGTTAATTACAAACATTTTTGGTGAATACACATACCCCCGAAATCCTACCCACTATCGAGGAAAAAATTCGAGAAATGGACAAATTGCCGTTCTACAGGCGGAACTTTGAACGTTAATAACTTTTTAACAAAGCCTCAATCAACAAATTGGTATTCTTGATTTTCGTCTTATTTTGTCATCTAGAATCTCCCATTAAAATTTTTCCCCAGGATGTTCACCCTATATATATTTACTGTTGAACATATGGTAAACGTAATATAAACAGAAAATAAAAATTACTTATAATCTTTGTATTTTTCCTGAAACAAATATTCGAAGGTCCAAAATTTGTGACCGTCGGTTCTGCGTGAACAAAATTTGCTAATCCCTTGTCGCAGCTTATTTTTGAAAAGTGTCAATCTCGGATTTGCATGAAATTTGAATAAAAATCGGTGGCAATTTTCGCGACGCGTCGCGTCGAGCGAAAACTCATTTCGTCGATTGAAACGCGAACAAACACGTGTCGACAGGATGCGCTCGACTGCACCAGATGCACACGCAACTGATTTGTCGTCCGACCGACGAAGCATTCACCCTAAACATGCGAGAACCAGCGACGAAAGAAACGGGAAAAACGCGTGAAACGGGGGGAAAGAAAAAAACAAGCAACCGAGAATGATCTTCCGAAGACCTCGCGCGCTTATCGCGCGAGTAAAGCGAATTATCATTTAAAACCGGTATTACCACTATCCTACCGAGTATATGTATCTCTGTCGAACGCCAGATTTAACGGAATATGATTTATTCATAACGCGTCATCGTTGCATGTTTCGTCACCGTTCGCTAGGAATTTTTGCTATATTCTCGTTGAATAATTGATCGCTCTATCGAATGCATTCTGTGACAGAAATTATAAAATTGTCATTTTTAAAATGGAAGTAAACGTTGTCACTTAACCTTTATTATTTTTTATTTTATCGCAATGTCGAGTAAAGCTGGGATTATTTGAATATTTTATAGGCATTCGAGGGACGATCGAGTGTGACAAAAAAGAATTTTGCCATCGATAATCAAATATAAAATAAACAAAATAAAATTTTGTTTATCTACATAGATTGTTAGAATTAATATTTTCTCAGAGATTTCTTCGAGAGTCCACGATAACACCCATTTAAATAAAAATTTTAAAATTAATTGGAGAATTGTCATTTTTAAGATGGAGTAGAATTCATACGAAACACACTTAAAACTAGGTAAGCGTTGTTACTTCAAATGTATTATTTTTTATTTTATCGCAATGTCGAGTAGAGATGGGATTATTTGAATATTTTATAGGCATTCGAGGAACGATCGAGTGTGATCAAAAAGAATTTTACCATCGATAATCAAATATATAATAATCAAAATAAAATTCCGTTTATCTACATAGATTGTTAGAATTAATATTTTCTGAGAGATTTCTTCAAGATTCCACGGTAACCCTCATTTAAATATAAATTTGAAAATTAATTAGAGAATTGTCATTTTTAAGATTGGGTAGAATTCATACGAAACAAACTTAAAACTAGGTAAACGTTGTCACTTCAAATGTATTATTTTTTATTTTATCGCAATGTCGAGTAGAGATGGGATTATTTGAATATTTTATAGGTATTCGAGAAACGATCGAGTGTGATCAAAAAAAATTTTGCCATCGATAATCAAATATATAATAAACAAAATAAAATTCCGTTTATTTACACAGATTATCAGAATTAATATTTTCTCAGAGATTTCTTCGAGAGTCCACGATAACTCTCATTGAAATAAAAATTAAAAAATCAGTTAGAAAATTAGAAATAAATATTTCACGAAATATTCTCGCGAGTCTCAGTAAAATTTGCACGCGTTGTCATCGATGTTTTGGTGCACAGTACTCAAATCCAAAATAACCAAAAATAAAATTCCGTTTATTTGCACAGATTATCAGAATTAATATTTTCTCAGAGATTTCTTCGAGAGTCCACGATAACTTTCATTGAAATAAAAATTAAAAAATCAGTTAGAAAATTAGAAATAAAGATTCTCGCGAGTCTCAGTAAAATTTGCACGCGTTGTTATCGATGGTTTTGGTGCACAGTACTAAAATCAAATCGTTTTAGCAGAGAATTCTTTATTATCGTTTTACGTCGTCGGTATAGATATCGTAATTTTCTCCGTGGCTATATCCCGAGCAGTTCGGTTCGCTTGGAAGCGCGGAACAAATTTAAAATTGCATCGTAACGCAAGAAGGTAACGCGCATAATCGTTGCCTTGACGATTACACGAATCGTGCTCGTTAAAAGAAAAGGTACTTTGCAAACATTACCCGAGTGCGTACATCTGCATGTGCACGTGCAGCTGCACCTTGGTCGCGTTTCGAGAGAGACTCGCCTCGCATCTGCCTTGGTCATGGGGTCGCGTGCCCGGCTCCGCTCCAATTACCCTTAATTATTATCGCGATAATCATTATTACCGCGGCGGAATGTCGATCGGGGAACCCGATAGCGCCACGGGAGGACGAGTTCGACGACGACTCGCGCTCTCCCTGGACATTTTCGCTTCTCTTTTCTCTCCTCCCCCCTCTCTTGTCACTGGTTTTCACTGGCAACCGTGGCAGATCAGCCTGGCGAGATAACGCGCGCGTGCAAGCGGAGTCAGAAGCGGAAAAACGGCCGCCAACGAGCCTAAGGGAAACTTCCTTTGTGCCTGGAGACCGGTCGAAACGGAAATATAGTGATGATTCTTAAAATGAACACCACACGTGATTCGTAAATTGAATATTCTATCTCCCAAACTGTTGAAAGTCAGTGTTTTCCAATCTTATTCGAAGCCTTCTGGATTTTGACATATAATAGTCAAGTTGGGGGAATTTGTAATATACAGTGATAATTCTTAAAATGAACCTCATACATGATTTTTAAATTGAACGTTTCTGTCCCTTCCAAACGTTTTGACACCCTCTAACATAATAGTTAAGTTGGAAAAATTTGTAGTATAATGATCCTTATTATGAACTTCAGACGTGATTCGTTAATTGAACATTCTAACTCTCCAAATTGTTGGAAGTCAGTGTTTTCCACTCTTGTTCGAAGCCTCGAGGATTTTGATATATAATAATCAAGTTGGGGAAATTTATACAGTTATAATTCGTAAAATGAACCTCAGACGTGATTTGTTTATTGAATATTTATATTCTTTCCAAAGATTTTGACACCCTCTGACAAATATAATAGTAAAGTTGTGAAAATTTGTAACATACGGTTAATGACAATTTGTAACGTACACAATGATTCTTAAAATGAACTTCAAATGTGATTCGTAAATTGAATCTTCTATCTCCCAAATTGTTGAAAGTCAGTGTTTTCCAATCTTATTCGAAGCCTTCTGGATTTTGACATATAATAGTCAAGTTGGGGGAATTTGTAATATACAGTGATAATTCTTAAAATGAACCTCATACATGATTTTTAAATTGAACGTTTCTGTTCCCTCAAAACACTTTGACACCCTCTAACATAATAGTTAAGTTGGGAAAATTTGTAGTATAATGATCCTTATTATGAACTTCAGACGTGATTCGTAAATTGAATACTCTATCTCTCCAAATTGTTGGAAGTCAGTGTTTTCCACTCTTGTTCGAAGCCTCGAGGATTTTGATACATAATAGTCAAGTTGGGGAAATTTGTAATATACAGAGATGATTCGTAGAATGAGTCTCAGACGTGATTTTGTAAATTGAATATTTATATTCTTTCCAAAGATTTTTACAACCCCTAACAAATATAATAGTCAAGTTGTGAAAATTTGTAATATATAATTGATGACAATTTGTAACGTTCACAATGATTCTTAAAGTGAACTTCAAATGCGATTCATAAATTGAATATTCTATCTCTCAAAATTATTGGAAGTCTGTGTTTTCCAATCTTATTCGAAGCCTCGAGGATTTTGATATATAATAGTCAAGTTGGGGAAATTTATACAGTTATGATTCGTAAAATGAACCTAATACATGATTTTTAAATTGAACGTTTCTGTCCCTTCCAAAGATTTTGACACCCTCTAACGTGTAATAGGCAAGTTGATAAAATTTATAGTATAATGATTTTTATTGTGAACTCCAGACGTGATTCGTAAATTGAATATTTTTCTATTTCTCCTAATTGGGGCTCAGTGTTTTCCTATCTTTTCCTAAACTTCAAGAATTTCGACAACCTCTAACGTATATAATAGTGATGTTGAGAAAATTTGTAATATACAATGATGATTCTTAAAATGAACCTCAGACATGATTTGTATATTGAATATTTCTATTCTTCCCAAAGATTTTTACGCCCTTTAACATGTAATAGTAAAGTTGTGAAAATTTGTAACATACAGTTGATGACAATTTGTAACAGAATGATTCTTAAAATGAACTTCAAATGTGATTCGTAAATTGAATAGTCTATCTCTTCAAATTGTTGGAAATCAGTGATTTCCTATCTTATTCGAAGCCTTGAAGATTTTTACATATAATAGTCAAGTTGGGGGAATTTGTAATATACAGTGATGATTCGTAAAATGAACTTCATACATGATTTGTATGTTGAACATTTCTATTCTTCTCAAACATTTTGATACCCTCTGAAAATAGTTAAGTTGAGAAAATTTGTAGTATAATGATCCTTATTACGAACCCCATACGTGATTCGTAAATTGAACATTCTAACTCTCCAAATTGTTGGAAGTCAATGTTTTCCAATCTTGTTCGAAGCCTCGAGGATGTTGTCATATTACAGGCAAGTTGGGGAAATTTGTAATATACAGTGATGATTCCTAAAATGAACCTCATACATGATTTTCAAATTGAACGTTTCTGTCCCTTCCAAAGATTTGTACACCCTCTAACAAATATAATAGTAAAGTTGTGAAAATTTGTAACATACAGTTGATGACAATTTGCAACGTACACAATGATTCTTAAAATGAACTTCAAACATGATTCGTAAATTGATCGTGTCTACCCCTCTCAACCGGGATTATAAATCTCTGCAGATATCAAATTTCCACTGTACGAAAGATGAACGTACCAATCTCAGGGTGATGTTCATTTTAAGAATCATCACCGTACTTCGCGCCAAGACGACGATCATTTAACTAAAATCTTTGAAGACAGCTAATGTGGATCGTCCGGTTGAGAACCCTCGTCCAGCCCCGACGACGACGATTTATCGCGAACTCTGAACGATCGTTAAACTCCTCCAACGCGAGGCGATGGAACAACGAACACGCTTGTACGAGCCGGTTGTTCGCGATTAAGGGTGACCCCACATCGTCGCGCCAGGTTCGCGAGCTCTTCCGACAATATAAATTAACCGTGACCGCTCGCAGTGACCCAATTTCGAAGGAGATTTGTATCGCGAACGAGCCAAATCGTTCGTGCTCGCAGCCATAATTAATCGTTATTTATTAACGCTTAGAAGGCACGTCTCGGGACGAAGGCAATCGTTTCTCGCCGTTATTAATTCGTTTGACAAAGGAGTGGCTGAGAATTGCCAATTGATCAATAACCAATACGACGCTGTTTGCCTTGCTTGTTATTGTTTTTTTTTTAGCGGAGATACCATTGGTGGCGATGATCGAGGCGCTGAGCAATGTTACGAGCAATTGGGACGATTAGTTTGATCGAAGTTAGAGGACTGGAGGAACGTTTCGAGTCGCAAGTTGTCGACACATATTTCTATGAATCGATTTTGTATTTAGATTGTATTCAAATTCTTGAGGAATTAGTTCATTTGAGTTCTCAGGGACTTGCAGATAGTCAAAGTGAGGTGGAAATTGTACTGAAATGAAATATAAGTCACAAAATAAATTAACGATATTCATTTGAGGCCTCAGTGGACTTCTTACAAATGATTAAATGTGTGTAACGAGAAGATCGTACTAAAAAGAAATATAAAAATTAGAATTCTGACCTTTTTGTCTATAGTAAATTTTATAAATAAGGAAGAAATAGTACTAAAGAGAAATATAAATTACTAATAAGTTACCAATATCCAGTTTCAGTGATTTTTTAAAAATAATTAAATATAGTATGTAAGGAGAACATTGTACTAAAAAGAAATATAAAAATTAGAACTCTGACCTTTTTGTCTGTAGTAAATTGTATAAATAAGGAAGAAATAGTACTAAAAAGAAATATAAATTACTAATAAGTTACCAATATCCATTTGAGGCCTCAGTAGACTTCTTACAAATAATCAAATGTGTGTAACGAGAAGATCGTACTAAAAAGAAATATAAAAATTAGAATTCTGACCTCTTTGCGTACAATAAATATTATAAATAAGGAGAAAATTGTACTGAAGAGAAATATAAGTCACCAATATTATTCTAGTTCTCAATGACTTTTCATAAATAATCAAAAGAAGAAATTGTACTAAAAAAAAAATATATAAATTAGAATTCTTATTTTTTTGCCTACGATAAATTTTATAAATAAAGAGAAAATCATACTGAAAAGAAATATAAATTACTAAATATATATCCATTTGAGGACTTAGTGACTTTTTAAAAATAATCAAATATATCTAAGGAGAAGATTGTACCGAAAAGAAATATAAAAATTAGAATTCTGACCTTTTTGTCTATAGTAAATTGTATAAATAAGGAGAAAATTGTACTAAAAAGAAATATCAGTCACCAATATTATTCGAGTTCTCAATGACTTTTCATAAATAATCAAAAGAAGAAATTGTACTAAAAAAAAAATATAAAAATTAGAATTCTTATTTTTTTGTCTACGATAAATTTTATAAATAAAGAGAAAATCATACTGAAAAGAAATATAAATTACTAAATATATATCCATTTGAGGACTTAGTGACTTTTTAAAAATAATCAAATATATCTAAGGAGAAGATTGTACCGAAAAGAGATATAAAAATTAGAATTTTTATTTTTTTTGCCTACAATAAATTGTATAAATAAAGAGAAAATTGGACTGAAAAGAAATATAAATCACCAATATTATTGGAGTTCTCAATGACTTCTCATAAATAATCAAAAGAAGAAATCGTACTAAAAAAAAAATATAAAAATTAGAATTCTTATTTTTTTGCCTACGATAAATTTTATAAATAAAGAGAAAATCATACTGAAAAGAAATATAAATTACTAAATATATATCCATTTGAGGACTTAGTGACTTTTTAAAAATAATCAAATATATCTAAGGAGAAGATTGTACCGAAAAGAGATATAAAAATTAGAATTTTTATTTTTTTTGCCTACAATAAATTGTATAAATAAAGAGAAAATTGGACTGAAAAGAAATATAAGTCACCAATATTATTCTAGTTCTCAATGACTTTTCATAAATAATCAAAAGAAGAAATTGTACTAAAAAAAAAATATAAAAATTAGAATTCTTATTTTTTTGCCTACGATAAATTTTATAAATAAAGAGAAAATCATACTGAAAAGAAATATAAATTACTAAATATATATCCATTTGAGGACTTAGTGACTTTTTAAAAATAATCAAATATATCTAAGGAGAAGATTGTACCGAAAAGAAATATAAAAATTAGAATTCTGACCTTTTTGTCTATAGTAAATTGTATAAATAAGGAGAAAATTGTACTAAAAAGAAATATCAGTCACCAATATTATTCGAGTTCTCAATGACTTTTCATAAATAATCAAAAGAAGAAATTGTACTAAAAAAAAAATATAAAAATTAGAATTCTTATTTTTTTGTCTACGATAAATTTTATAAATAAAGAGAAAATCATACTGAAAAGAAATATAAATTACTAAATATATATCCATTTGAGGACTTAGTGACTTTTTAAAAATAATCAAATATATCTAAGGAGAAGATTGTACCGAAAAGAGATATAAAAATTAGAATTTTTATTTTTTTTGCCTACAATAAATTGTATAAATAAAGAGAAAATTGGACTGAAAAGAAATATAAATCACCAATATTATTGGAGTTCTCAATGACTTCTCATAAATAATCAAAAGAAGAAATCGTACTAAAAAAAAAATATAAAAATTAGAATTCTTATTTTTTTGCCTACGATAAATTTTATAAATAAAGAGAAAATCATACTGAAAAGAAATATAAATTACTAAATATATATCCATTTGAGGACTTAGTGACTTTTTAAAAATAATCAAATATATCTAAGGAGAAGATTGTACCGAAAAGAGATATAAAAATTAGAATTTTTATTTTTTTTGCCTACAATAAATTGTATAAATAAAAAGAAAATTGGACTGAAAAGAAATATAAGTCACCAATATTATTCTAGTTCTCAATGACTTTTCATAAATAATCAAAAGAAGAAATTGTACTAAAAAAAAAATATAAAAATTAGAATTCTTATTTTTTTGCCTACGATAAATTTTATAAATAAAGAGAAAATCATACTGAAAAGAAATATAAATTACTAAATATATATCCATTTGAGGACTTAGTGACTTTTTAAAAATAATCAAATATATCTAAGGAGAAGATTGTACCGAAAAGAAATATAAAAATTAGAATTCTGACCTTTTTGTCTATAGTAAATTGTATAAATAAAGAGAAAATTGTACTGAAAATAAATATAAGTCGCTAATATCCATTTGGGGCCTCAGTGACTTTTCACAAATAATCAAAGGAGGAACAAATACTAAGAAGAAATATAAAACTTAGAATTCAAATTTTTTCTGCCCACAATGAATTTTCTGCAGCATTATAGTAAACGAATAAGGGTGAGGGGGTATTATGCTCGCGCGAAAAACAATTTATTCCCGTTGTTCGATTCGAGCTTAATGGCCCGCGAGCCTCAAAATGTGCAATCGCATTCCTCGAGGGCTCTCGTTTCTTTTACCTCGTTCAGGGATACCGGCCTGAAGATAAGGGCCCTCGCGAAAGGGCCTCGCGCGAAAGGGCGAAGGGAACCCGAGAGTCCTCGAATCGAGCCTGGCAATCGGAAATTCTATGGGGTTTCATGGACACGTAGCTCCTGGAGTGGCGATTGGCCAGCCTTAACGTCGCACTCGAACTGCTCTTTGTGCCACCGAACGATGAAAACTGCCTTTAATCGACGCGATCTTGGACGCATTCAGCCTGTGCGTCGGGGCAAAACGGCGACCAAAGTGGTCGGCGATGGAACGCGAATCGAGTTAACGAGGAACGCGAACGAAAGAAGTCGATTACGCGACAGATTATCACGTTTCGAAAACGTTTTGTCATCGCCTCGAATTGGTCAATTGTTCTTTTCACGCAAAAATTAAATACTTGAAATTTAATTCTATCGTCGACCATTTTCTACCATTGATAGTTGAAACATTTCTGAAGATGTAATATAAGTTTTCTTTCGAGTAGTATTTCTTGAAAAATATCAGGTCCCTTCTCATAGGAACTAATTAAATAAATATAAAAACACATCCACTTCGATTATTCTTTAGGTAGTGCATAGTTGTTGGAAATGTTTCTCATTCTAATGTTGGCAAACATGCACGTGTTGGAGGTATTTCTTTTTCCCTCGTTGGCAGGCGTGCGCGCTGTCTTTTGTTTTAGTATAGCAGTTGAATACCAGCAGTATCATGTATGCAACGATTCGTGACGTATTTATTAGACATAACCTCAAAATATATGTGTCGTTTGTTGTCTAATTCTTGTATAACCTCTGCTACAATAGTTTATTATAAATAAATTACAATAATGCCGACTATACGGCTCGAACAAAAGCCACGGGAATCCCCGCACGATCTTCAACCTTATTATAGGTGTCGCCACTTTGGCCGCGTGCTTATTGCCGCGAGATTTTAAACGGCTCAACAGTATTTCCACCAGGAAAATAAAATTATATTAATATAAAGTGTAGTGGCTTCTAAATTGTATTTAAAGTTGAATTAATTGTAATAATACAAATACTTGGACCACAGATTTAGTACACTTATTTATTCTATATATTCATCGTTTATTTCGATGACCCTCAACTTAAATTCTCATTGCATGTGAAATATTTAATTCCAAGATTACAATTTTTATTTTCATTTTAACGAACGTTTGTTTATACACAGTAGAAATAGCAAAAATAAATTTTTATTGAATCTTTAGAAATCTTCTGCTACCAGACTAATTTAACAATACCATTTAAATGACAGTTAAAGCCTATGTTACAGATGAGATGTTACCTATGATAACCTAGATTATCTATGTTGAATTAATTGTAATAATACAAACATATTAACCAGAGATTTAATACATTTATTTAATCTATAGGGTGTTTGGCCACCCCTGGGAAAAAATTTAATGAGAAATTCTATAGGCCAAAATAAAACGAAAATCAAGAATATCAATTTCTTGACTGAGTCTTCGTTAAAAAGTTATTAAAAAATTATATTAAAAAATTTCAAATCATTCTGAAAAAATTATTTTTGGTTGCAGGGGTCAATTACAATTATTTTTGGTGAATAGACATAATCTCGAAATCCTACGCAATTTCGAGAAAAAAATTCATTACCGAAAATATAATCTGAGGCCTGAAATGGTTCCTCGAAATTTCATGTGAATCTTTGAAACATCATAACTCCTGAACGGATAGGACGATTCTAATTTTCAACAACGCAAACGACACGTATTTAGGTGAAGAATATGTAGAAATTCTAACAATATTGAAAAAGTTGTTCCTTGATCCTGTAAAATGAGAAAACCCCAATAAATATGGTCCAATTTTTAAAGAGCCATAACTCCTGCAATAGTGAATATATTTCAATGCAACTTTTTTCTAAAGTAGGTCTCATGGATACCTAAAAAATAGTATTAGACAACTTTTCTTTAGGGCATGAAACAAAATTACTAAAAATCAAAAACGAATTTTTAAGAAAAATCAACAGGGGGTAGTTGCCCAAATTTTTCGGCGAAAAAAAAAGTTTCAAATCGTTCTAGAAAAATTATTTTTGGTCGCGGGGGTCGATTACAATCATTTTTGGTGAATATACACACCCCCGAAATTCTACACACTTTCGAGAAAAAAATTCGAGTAGGTACTGAAATTTTTAGACGAAATAAAAAAATTTCAAATCATACTAAAAAAATTGTATTTAGTTACAAGGGTCAATTACAAGTATTTTTTATCAATACACATACCCCCGAAATCATGATCAGTTTCGAGAAAAAAATTTCTAAACGAAAATATAATGTATGGCCAGAAATGCTTCCTTGAAATTTCATACGAATCCTTAAAATGTCATAACTCCTGAACGGATTGAAGGATTTTAATTTTTCAAAAAGCAAATAACGCGTATTTTAGTGAAAAGAATGTAAAAATTCCAAAAATATTCGAAAAGTTATTCCTTGACTCCGCAAAATGAGAAAAACCCCCAAAAATGGTTAAATTTTCAAACAGCCACAACTCCTCCAATAGTCAACATATTTCAATGAATCTTTTTTCTGAAGTAGAGTCCATAGGTACCTACAAAAAAGTATTAAACAACTTTTCTGTAGGACGTCAAACGAAATTATTAAAAATCAAAAACAAATTTTTAAGAAAAATCGACAAGGGGTAGCTGCTGAAATTTTTCGGCGAAAAAAAAAATTTCAAATCGTTCAGGAAAAATTATTTTGCATCGCGGGGGTCAATTACAATAATTTTTGGTGAATACATATAACCCCGCAATCTTACGCACTTTCGAGAAAAAAATTCTTTACCGAAAATATGCTGTGTGCTCGGAAATGTTTCTATAACTTTTTAACAAAGCCTCCATCAACAAATTGGTATTCTTAATTTTCGTCCTATTTTGACCTCTAGAATCTCCCATTAAAATTTTTTCCAGAGCTGGTCGAACACCCTGTATATTCAGCGTTTATTTTGATGGCACAATTTCACCTTAAATTCTCATTGCTTGTGAAATATTTCATTCCAAGATTACAATTTTTATTTTCATTTAAACGAACTTTTATTTATACACAGTAGAAATAACAAGAATAAATCTTCATTAAATTTTCTGAAATCATCTGCTACCAGACTAATTTAACATATCATTTAAATAGCATTTAAAGCCTATGTTACAGATGAGAGACTTCACAGAAATTATAGAATATTTAAATAATATAAAAGGAATTTCCTTTCATAATATTATCTAATTCAAAGACATCCGTCATTTTCGACTCAATTTCAATTTATTTTAACACGTCAAGGAACCGTGCTCGTTCAGTTTGGGTCATAAAACTGTCGCATTACGCAACGCTGTCATAGTAATTTCGTAATTCGATTATTCTTCGATTTAAGGGGCGCACCGTTGGGAGACATTCGCTTATGCAAACGCGCGTAAGACCCGAAGATGCGATCGCAGAGGGGACCATATATCACGTAAATGACATCTGCATCGAGGGCCCGTTGCAGAATCTACGTGCGTTAACGTAATGGCAGGAAGTTATTTGTAATACCGGTAAATCGATCGTAATTATTCTTTTGCCCCGCAAGTAATTATTAAAGAGCATCGATGGATCGTCGATGGTTTTAATATCCTCTGACCGGTCGTTGAAAACCGCTGGAATCGCCTACGGAATGGAAAAGTTTCCCCGGATGCGTTGGAAATGTTCATCAAACGCATAGAAGATTGTTAAATAGACGGTTAGGTACGTAAAGTATGAACGACGGTCCTTAAAAGTCGCTAAAATGTATTTCTTGCGTTTTATTAGCAGCCAACAGGATCGTTTCCATTATATTTAACGCGTCCTCCATTTTACTTAACAGGATAGACTTTTTTTAACAGCGAGTAAAGTTAATGAAATCGTCTCGTAAATGGCTGTAATATCGTTCTCCTGTTTTTAGTTCGGAGAAGCACAGTGACGAAGAATAAAATTGTATACAGGGTGTTCGGCCACCCCTGAAAAATTTTAATGGGGGATTCTAGAGGCCAAAAGAAGACGACAATCAAGAATACCAATTTGTTGATGGAGGCTTCGTTAAAAAGTTAACAAAATTAAATTAAAAAATGTTAAATCATTCTGAAAAAATTATTTTTGGTTACGTGTATCAATTACAATCATTTTTGGTCATTACACATACCCCTGAAATCCTACCCACTTTCGAGAAAAAAATTCGAGTAGGTACTGAAATTTTTAGATGAAATTAAAAAATTTCAAATCATACTAAAAAAATTATATGTAGTTACAGGGGTCAATTACAAGCATTTTTGGTGAATACACATATCTGCAAAATCCTACCCTCTTTCGAGAAAAAAATTCGGGTAGGTGGTGAAATTTCTCGGCAAAAAAAAAATTTTTCAAATCGTTCTAAAAAAAATATTTCCGATTGCAAGGGTCGATTATAATCATTTTTGATCAATAAATATATCCTCGAAATCCTAACCATATTCGAGAAAAAAATTCCTTACCGAAAATATAATTTCTGGCCAGAAATGTTTCCCGTAAATTTCATGCGAATCTTTAAAACACCATAACTTCTGAACGGATTGGACGATTTTAATGTTCAAAAAGCCAAACGCCGCGTATTTTAGTGTACAATATGTAGCTATTATAAAAATATTCGAAAGGTTGTTCCTTGAACCCGCAATGTTAGAAAAACCCTATAAAAATGGTCCAGTTTTCAAACAGCCATAACTCCTATAATTGTGAATATATTTCAATGGAACTTTTTTCTGAAGTAGAGCCCATAGGTACCTACAAAAAAGTATTAAACAACTTTCCTGTAGGAAGTCAAACGAAATTATTAAAAACCAAAAACGAATTTTTAAGAAAAATCGACGGGGGGTAGGTGCCTAAATTTTTCGACCAAAAGAAAAATTTTTAATTAATTCTGAAAAAATTATTTTCGGTTACGGGGGTCAATTACAATCATTTTTGATCAACGGACATAACCCCGAAATCCTACTCAGTTACGAGAAAAAAATTCCTTACTGAAAATATAATTTCAGGCCAGAAATGCTTCCCGTAAATTTCATGCGAATCTTTAAAACACCATAACTTCTGAACGGATTGGACGATTTTAATGTTCAAAAAGCCAAACGCCGCGTATTTTAGTGTACAATATGTAGCTATTATAAAAATATTCGAAAGGTTGTTCCTTGAACCCGCAATGTTAGAAAAACCCTATAAAAATGGTCCAGTTTTCAAACAGCCATAACTCCTATAATTGTGAATATATTTCAATGGAACTTTTTTCTGAAGTAGAGCCCATAGGTACCTACAAAAAAGTATTAAACAACTTTTCTGTAGGAAGTCAAACAAAATTATTAAAAATCAAAAACGAATTTTTAAGAAAAATCGACGGGGGGTAGGTGCCTAAATTTTTCGACCAAAAGAAAAATTTTTAATTAATTCTGAAAAAATTATTTTCGGTTGCGGGGGTCAATTACAATCATTTTTGATCAACGGACATAACCCCGAAATCCTACTCAGTTGCGAGAAAAAAATTCCTTACTGAAAATATAATTTCAGGCCAGAAATGCTTCCCGTAAATTTCATACGAATCTTTAAAACACCATAACTTCTGAACGGATTGGACGATTTTAATGTTCAAAAAGCCAAACGCCGCGTATTTTAGTGTACAATATGTAGCTATTATAAAAATATTCGAAAGGTTGTTCCTTGAACCCGTAATGTTAGAAAAACCCTATAAAAATGGTCCAATTTTCAAACAGCCATAACTCCTATAATTGTGAATATATTTCAATGGAACTTTTTTTTGAACTAGAGCTCATGGGTACCTACAAAAAAGTATTAAACAACTTTCCTGTAGGAAGTCAAACGAAATTATTAAAAACCAAAAACGAATTTTTAAGAAAAATCGACGGGGGGTAGGTGCCTAAATTTTTCGGCGAAATTGAAAAGTTTCAAATCGTTCTGGAAAAATTATTTTCGTTTGCGGGGGTTAATTATAATCAATTTTAGTGAATAGACACACCCCCGAAATTCTACGCACTTTCGAGAAAAAAATTCGAGTAGGTACTGAAATTTTTAGTTGAAATTAAAAAATTTCAAATCATACTAAAAAAATTGTAGTTAGTTGCTAGGATCAATTACAAGCATTTTTGATCAATACACATACCCTCGAAATCATGATCAGTTTCGAGAAAAAAATTCCTAAACGAAAATATTATGTATGGCCAAAAATGCTTCCTCGAAATTTCATACGAATCTTTAAAATTTCATAACTCCTGAACGGATTGAAGGATTTTAATTTTTCAAAAAGCAAATAACGCGTATTTTTGTGAAGAGAATGTGGAAATTCCAAAAATATTCGAAAAGTTATTCCTTGACTCCGCAAAATGAGAAAAACCCCCTAAAAATGGTTCAATTTTCAAACAGCCATAACTCCTCCAATAGTCAACATATTTCAATAAAACTTTTTTCTGAAAGAGAGCTTATAGTTACCTACAAAAAAGTATTAGACAACTTTTCTGTAGGACGTCAAACGAAATTATTAAAAATCAGAAACGAAATTTTAAGAAAAATCGACAAGAAGATGCCTATGTATTTTTCGACGGGGGAAAAAAATTTCATATCGTTCTGGAAAAATTATGTTTGGTTGCGGGGGTTAATTATAATCATTTTCGGTGAATAGACATACTCCCGAAATCTTATCCACTTTCGAGAAAAAAATTCATTATCGGCGGAACTTTAAACGTTAATAACTTCTTAACGAAGCCATCAACAAATTGGTATTCTTGATTTTCGTCTTATTTTGGCCTCTAGAATCTCCCGTTAAAATTTTTCCCAGGGGTGGCAGAACACCCTGTACATTATAATCGAAAATAATAAAATGGAAGGATCCAAGTTAACATTGTCAAGTAATTATTCTTCGACCTTGCAGAGTTTCGAAAAAATATCACGTTGTCTCAGGAACGAGTGATTTAAGAATTTTATTTCGTGCATTTATTTCTCATTTTCTCAAAGGCATTATTGATTCAATTAACGAAAATATGAAGATTCGACGTTCCCGCCCGGCAACAATTAACGAGAATCGGTTCGTAATCGGTCGTAATTACCGTCGAACACGTTGCTCGAAGGTAGATCCGTCGTTCATTGAATTATTATCGACTTTATTACCCATATTACCGGGTAATCGCGTCGTAGAAATGAAATTTTTCCCTCTGCTCGGAACAAGAACTAGATCGAAACGAGACGGGGAACGAGAATCTCGTTTTCTCAAGGCTGACCAGCTGACACGTTTAAAGAGAAACGAGAAATCGATTTTGTTCCTTTTTCGATGCGTTAATAGTTACCGAAGAAAGCGAGTATGTAACTGACATTGTAAATTTAATAAACGAGTTGAATTCAGGCTCGGGTTATTTCAAATTACACCATTTAGGTTCATAGTTTTTGAAAAACATAAAGAAATAAAAAAGAATTGATAAACTGATCCGCTCCGGAAATGAATTTGCCTGTTCGACTTGTCAAGCAGACTTGGACTACGATTCTTCGTAAACGTTTCGACAATGCGATATGAAAATATACGCGTTGATAATTTGAATACGCAATAAAAGCAAAGGATGGAAAACTCGCGTGGATGGTCGTTATCGCTAATGGCGGTCGTTTAATGAAAGACACGACGGACTGTGTTCGAAAGTCTTTTAAAAAGATAATACGCCCAGCGAGACAATGTAATGAATATGTATGGAGGGAAATTCTATGAAATTATTATGAAAATTAAATGGCTTTTCGAAGTTCTGAAACCTGGTAATCGTTAAAATTTCACGGAGACGTGTACTTTTGGGACAGAAAAGATTTATTCGAAGCTACGATCTTTTATGAAACTGGGGAGTACAGTAATGATTCGTAAAATAAACGTTGTTTCAGAATTGGTTCACTTTTCGCACAGTGGAGACGAATTTCTTAGCGTATGTTCATACGTAGCGATATATCGTTGAACATCGGATAGAAATGTTCAACTTACGAAACACTTGTTCATTTTGGGAATCATTACTGTACATTACAAATCTTTCCAACTTCATTATTATACATATATTAAAGGGTGTTAAAATACCTGGGTGGAAAAGAAATGTTCAATTTACGAATGATGCCAGAGGTTCATTTTAAGAATCATTACTGAATATTATAAATTTTCCCAACTCGACTATCATACATATATTAGAGGGTGTCAAAATTGTTGGGGAGAATAGAAATGTTCAATTTACGAATCATGCCTGGTGTTCATTTTAAGAATCATCGCTACAAATTTTTCCAACTTAACTGTTATATGTTACAGGGTGTCAGAATCTTTGTAAGGGACAGAAACGTTTAATTAAAAAATCATGTATGAGGTCCATTTTAAGAATCATCACTGTATATTACAAATTTCCCCAACTTGACTATTATATATCAAAATCCTCGAGGCTTCGAACAAGAGTGGAAAACACTGACTTCCAACACTTTTGAGAGATAGAATATTCAATTTACGAATCACATTTGAAGTTCATTTTAAGAATCATTGTGTATGTTACAAATTGTCATTAATTGTATGTTACAAATTTTCACAACTTTACTATTATATTTGTTAGAGGGTATAAAAATCTTTGGGAAGAATATAAATATTCAATTTAAAAATCACGTCTCAGGTTCATTCTACGAATCATCTCTGTATATTACAAATTTCCCCAAATTGACTATTATATATCAAAATCTTCGAGTCTTCGAACAAGAGTGGTAAACACTGACTTCCAACACTTTTGAGAGATAGAATATTCAATTTACGAATCACATTTGAAGTTCATTTTAAGAATCATTGTGTATGTTACAAATTGTCATTAATTGTATGTTACAAATTTTCACAACTTTACTATTATATTTGTTAGAGGGTATAAAAATCTTTGGGAAGAATATAAATATTCAATTTAAAAATCACGTCTCAGGTTCATTCTACGAATCATCTCTGTATATTACAAATTTCCCCAAATTGACTATTATATATCAAAATCTTCGAGTCTTCGAACAAGAGTGGTAAACACTGACTTCCAACACTTTTGAGAGATAGAATATTCAATTTACAAATCACATTTGAAGTTCATTTTAAGAATCATTGTGTATGTTACAAATTTTCACAACTTTACTATTACATGTTAAAGGGTGTAAAAATCTTTGGGAAAAATATAAATATTCAATATGCGAATCACATCTGAAGTTTATTTTACGAATCATCACTGTATATTTCAAATTTCTCCAACTTGACTATTATATGTCAAAATCCTCGAGACTTCGAACAAGCTTGGAAAACACTGACTTCCAACAATTTGGGGAGGTAGAGTATTCAATTTACGAATCACGACTGGAGCTCATAATAAAAATCATTATACTACAAATTTTATCAACTTGCCTATCACACGATAGAGGGTGTCAAAATCTTTGGAAGGGACAGAAACGTTCAATTTAAAAATCATGTATGAGGTTCATTTCAAGAATCATTACTGAATATTATAAATTTTCCCAACTTGACTCTCGTACATATATTAGAGGGTATCAAAATCGTTGGGGGGAATAGAAATGTTCAATTTACGAATCATGCCTGGTGTTCATTTTAAGAATCATCGCTGCAAATTTTTCCAACTTGACTGTTGTATGTTGGAAGGTATAAAAGTTGCTAATAGGAATAGGAATGTTCAATTTACGAATGATGCCAGAGGTTCATTTTAAGAATTATTACTGAATATTATAAATTTTCCCAACTTGACTATCATACATATACTAGAGGGTTTCGAAATCGTTGGGGGGAATAGAAATGTTCAATTTACGAATCACGTCTGAAGTTCATAATAAGGATCATTATACTACAAATTTTCCCAACTTAACTATTATGTGAGATGGTATCAAAATGTTTGAGAGAAATAGAAATGTTCAACATAAAAATCTTGTACAAGATTCATTTTAAGAATCATTACTGAATATTATAAATTTTCCCAACTTGACTATCATATATATACTAGAGGATGTCAAAATCGTTGGGTGGAATAGAAATGTTCAATTTACGAATCACGTCTGAAGTTCATAATAAGGATCATTATACTACAAATTTTCCCAACTTAACTATTATGTGAGATGGTATCAAAATATTTGAGAGGAATAGAAATGTTCAACACACAAATCTTGTACAAGGTTCATTTTAAGAATCATTACTGAATATTATAAATTTTTCCAACTTGGTTATCATATATATACTAGAGGGTGTCAAAATCGTTGGGTGGAATAGAAATGTCCAATTTACGAATCACGTCTGAAGTTCATAATAAGGATCATTATACTACAAATTTTCCCAACTTAACTATTATGTGAGATGGTATCAAAATGTTTGAGAGGAATAGAAATGTTCAACACACAAATCTTGTACAAGGTTCATTTTAAGAATCATTACTGAATATTATAAATTTTTCCAACTTGGCTATCATACATATATTAGAGGGTTTCGAAATCGTTGGAGGGAATAGAAATATTCAATTTACGAATCACGCCTATCGCTACAAATTTTTCCAACTTGACTGTAATATGTTAGAGTATGTAAAAATCAATTTACAAATGAAACCAGAGGTTCATTTTAAGAATCATTACTGTTACAAGAAATTCCGGGGAATTTCAGCGTTAGTTCTCCTGCGAGAGGAAGCAAATTTCCGGATTCAGACCCACTTTTTGGTGAGGAAAAGGAACAATGGCCGAACAAGGAAGCGTTCCGAATGTATTCGAGCTCGTCTAATTGAATCGAAAGCTGGCCTTGTAGCCAGAATCGAGCCGTGGTCTTCGTCCCCGGGGAACACGATCTGGCGATATTTTACGGCGACTTCTCGACAGACGATGCACGCGCAGCCGTGCTCGCGGAACTGGTTCCCCACGAATAATTATTCCCTTCCAGGTAAACAGGCTTTATCTCACGATGTAGGTCCCGCGAGCGGCTACGGGCTCCGAACGTGTCAGCGCGTTCGAGATCCTCCTTTCTATCGCCACGCTTCGTCCTCGTCCTCGAATTTCCTCCATCCAGCGATAGGAAATATCGCAAGAAGCATTATTCTCCTTTGTACTGTGAATTACTTCGAGGCTTGTCTAATAACACCATCTTCGGTCTCTCGTTTATTCCAACAAACTGTAATCTCAAGCATCGTTCTGAGGTGTTTTCTGTGGTTCGAATATAACCACAGCCCTTACGAGGAATGGTCAGGGTCCGTTTTAATGTGCTTGTGTAGAATGATGATCCCTTTTGACGTATACAAAATATTAGGTGCAGATATTCAATAGTTTTTAAGATATAAATAATTAAAGTGGGATAATTAGTTTGTGTATAACTTCGATTCTAATGTGCTTTTGCAGAATGATGATCGAGTAGTCCCTTTTGGTGTATACGAAATATTAGATGTAAATATTCAACAGTTTTTAAGATACAAATAATTAAAATGAGATAATTATTAGTTCACTGTGTATAACTTCGATTCTAATGTGCTTTTGTAGAATGATAGTAGAATGGTCCCTTTTGACGTATACAAAATATTAATATAAATAATTAAAGTGAAATAATTATAAGTTCATTCCATCATTCACAGACTGTCTCCTTAAATTTAATGTTAATTCGGTTCATAAGATTTGTTGTATTTTTGTATTGGAAGAAAATGTGTATCAAGTACTTTTACTAGAGAAATTGAATTGAAAGTGTCGTGCAGTCTACAGACTGCGACACCAATTCACTGCAGTATACGTGTCCTTCTCTTGTTAGTTACGGAATGACTAAGGTATCTAGATTTTACTGGACTTTGCACGGGATAAAATGAAAGTGAAATGACTAACAGTGACTCAGGATCAACGGAAGGACCTTTCTTCCTAAATATTTGCTGATATTAATAAGCTGCAAAATGTACTCAGTAAGGTAAATACAGATTTCTTGGAATTTTTTGTCATGGAAACGTTTCAACTTTTCCCTGGAAACGGAGTTTCCATTGCAACAGGCATACTTCGAAGAAATTTCAGTAATTTTTTTGTTTATAAATAACGAAAATCGTGAAGGATACAGTCGATATTTTGGGAGGCATTTTTTCAGATGTACCATCTTTCAGTAGCCATTGTTTGGATTTTTTAAACGAACGAAACTATTTTGAAAAAATAATTTAACAAGTATCGGGAATATTTAAAATTAAAAAAATGTAGAAATATCGAACGAATTAACTTTTTGATCAATTTTTCATTGGGGAAGACAATTTCTGCATAGGAAGCAATTACGGAACGTCAATGATAATTGCAATTAAGCAAAACAACGAGTACGCCATCGATGTTGCGGATTTGAATTTTAATCGAGTAATTAATATTCATTAGTGGTCCGGAAAGGAGGAGGCCCGACGTAACCTTTTTTTATTAATCACCTTCTGCGACTCAATTATCTAAGAAACATGTGTGTCATGAATTTACTTAATTAATATATTAATAGTCCAATAACCACTGCTTTTCCTTATTCGCAAAATGGCAAACATGAACCTAATGTGTGAACATGCCATGCATGAACAATATATTGGAACAACTAGCGCAATTTTGAATATTTATTATGAAAGTGATTAAATACAGTGTGTTAAAAGAGAAGTTTGCTGTAACTTGAAAACAGAGTTCTATAGACATTTTTTATTGTTTTATCTATGAAACAGACTGTATGAAAAAAATTGTATATCTTTGAATATCAATAAAATACAAGCAAGTTTCAAAATAAAAATAAAATAAATTATTATAGTATTGTCTATAGGGTAAATGTACCAATTAGTGTATATGCAATTTTCCTTCATTTCTTATAAAAAATCAAATCAATATTCTTTCTCCAAAAATAGGATATTTTGTGTATTTAAAAAAATTGTTAACTCTTAAAATCAAACATAACATACAATATTGATAAAACAGAGAAATTTTGTATCAATTACTGTAGGTAAATAATAGTCGAGTTGTGAAAATTTGTAATATACAGTGATGATTCTTAAAATGAACCTCCTACAAGATTTGTATGTTGAACATTTCTATTCCTCTCAAACATTTTGATACCCCCTGACATGTAATAGTTAAGTTGAGAAAATTTGTAGTATAATAATCCTTATTATGAATTTCAGACGTGATTCGTAAATTGAATATTCTATCTCTGAAAAGTGTTGGAAGTCAGTGTTTTCCAATCTGGTTCGAAACTTCGAGGATTTTGATGTATAATAGTCGAGTTGGGGAAATTTGTAATATACAGTGATGATTCGTAAAATCAACTTTATACATGATTTGTATGTTGAACATTTCTATTCCTCTCAAACATTTTGATACCCCCTGACATGTAATAGTTAAGTTGAGAAAATTTGTAGTATAATAATCCTTATTATGAATTTCAGACGTGATTCGTAAATTGAATATTCTATCTCTCAAAAGTGTTGGAAGTCAGTGTTTTCCAATCTTGTTCGAAACCTCGAGGATTTTGATATATAATAGTCAAGTTGAAAGAATTTGTAATATACAATGATTCTTAAAATGAACCTCATACATGATTTTTAAATTGAACATTTTTGTCCCTTCCAAAGATTTTTACACCCTCTAACAAATATAATAGTCAAGTTGTGAAAATTTGTAATATACAGTGATGATTCTTAAAATGAACCTCATACATGATTTGTATGTTGAACATTTCTATTCCTCTCAAACATTTTGATACCCCCTGACATGTAATAGTTAAGTTGAGAAAATTTGTAGTATAATAATCCTTATTATGAATTTCAGACGTGATTCGTAAATTGAATATTCTATCTCTGAAAAGTGTTGGAAGTCAGTGTTTTCCAATCTTGTTCGAAACCTCGAGGATTTTGATATATAATAGTCAAGTTGAAGAAATGTGTAATATACAATGATTCTTAAAATGAACCTCACACATGATTTTTAAATTGAACATTTTTGTCCCTTCCAAAGATTTTTACACCCTCTAACAAATATAATAGTCAAGTTGTGAAAATTTGTAACATACAATTCATGACAATTTGTAACATACACAATGATTCTTAAAATTAACTTCAGACGTGATTCGTAAATTGAATACTCTATCTCTTCAAATTGTTGGAAGTCAGTGTTGTCCAATCTTGTTCGAAGCCTTGAGGATGTTAACATATAATAGTTAAGTTGGGGAAATTTATACAGTTATGATTCGTAAAATGAACCTCAGACGTGATTTGTATATTGATTATTTATATTCTTTCCAAAGATTTTTACACCCTATAACAAATATAATTGTAAAGTTGTGAAAATTTGTAACATACGGTTAATGACAATTTGTAACGTACACAATGATTCTTAGAATGAACTTCAAATGTGATTCGTAAATTGAATACTCTATCTCTCCAAATTGTTGGAAGTCAGTGTTTTCCAATCTTGTTCGAAGCCTCGAGGATGTTAACATATAATAGTTAAGTTGGGGAAATTTATACAGTTATGATTCGTAAAATGAACCTCAGACGTGATTTGTATATTGAATATTTATATTCTTTCCAAAGATTTTTACACCCTCTGACAAATATAATAGTAAAGTTGTGAAAATTTGTAACATACGGTTAATGACAATTTGTAACGTACACAATGATTCTTAGAATGAACTTCAAATGTGATTCGTAAATTGAATACTCTATCTCTCCAAATTGTTGGAAGTCAGTGTTGTCCAATCTTGTTCGAAGCCTCGAGGATGTTAACATATAATAGTTAAGTTGGGGAAATTTATACAGTTATGATTCGTAAAATGAACCTCAGACGTGATTTGTATATTGATTATTTATATTCTTTCCAAAGATTTTTACACCCTATAACAAATATAATTGTAAATGTGTGAAAATTTGTAGTATAATGATTTTTATTATGAACTCCAGACGTGATTCGTAAATTGAATATTCTATCTTTCAAAATTGTTGGAAATCAGTGTTTTCCAATCTTATTCGAAACCTCGAGAATTTTGACATATAATAGTCAAGTTGGAGAAATTTTCAATAAGCAGTGATGATTTTTATAATGAACCTCATACATGATTCTTAAATTGAACGTGTCTATTCCTCCCAAAACAGAAAAATTTTGTATCAATTACTGTAGGTAAATGTATCATTAACTATGACGGAAAGCTGTTTCAGTATTTATTTCTCTCAATGTATCGTTCAAATGTCTAGAACGAAATATTTCACTGTGAATAAATGAAAATTCTGATCGAATATCTCGAACGAATGGACGTTGGTCTTGTCGATTATCCGGTATCAGAATAAAACTGTTACTAACATGTACAGCAACAGAATGCCTTGGCAGTGTAAACGTGCTCTAACGCGGCGCTTAGTGTCGATCCCACGCTCTTTGCATAACGTGACTGACCTACCGTATCGTCAATACTACCCAAGTGTACGATACAGCGTGCTGTTGCACGTGAACTGGGCTTAAGGAAATTGGCATCCATTCCGCGAAAAAAGACCACGACACTACGCACTCGCTGACCTTTCGATGCAGAGGCGATAACTATTGCACTATCCATCGATTTCAAAGGCTCATACGGGTTGACCCATTGACACCCAATGGAATCCCTTGACACTGATAGCGAGGAGGTCCATTAATCGTTGGATCGGGAACCTGGCACGTAACGGTAATCATTATTCATCGACCAGCATTTTTCTAGTATCCATAAATAATGAGAAATAAAATTCAAGCATACGTAACTCGTGTATAAATTATGAAAAAAGTGTTTGAATTGATATAAAATTGCAGATCTTGTCTGTGGTTAAATTATAAAATTTTTTCTCGACATTTTAAAATCGTAATTAAAATTTTCGAATTTCATTTTGCAACACGTGGTTCCACGAGCGATTCCGGAATGTTTCAATTGTAGATTTTTTAAAAATGTAATAGAAAAAATGGAAAAATTAATAAATCGAAAAGGAATGTATGAATGACGTTTATTCGATCGATATGTTTTTAAATAGAAATAATAATTTAATACTGATTAAAAAATAAATAAGGATTGTAACATCAGTAATATACTTGTCTAGTATCCATAAATAATGAAAAATAAAATTCAAGCATACGTAACTCGTGTATAAATTATGAAAAAAGTGTTTGAATTGATATAAAATTGCAGATCTTGTCTGTGGTTAAAATATAAAATTTTTTCTCGACATTTTAAAATCGTAATTAAAATTTTCGAGTTTCATTTTGCAACACGTGTTTCCACGAGTGATTTTTGAAATGTGTAGAGTAGATTTTTCAGAGATGAAAATGAAAATTGTTTTTTGTTGCACCAGGATTACTCTATAAAAAATGGAAAAATTAATAAAATGAAAAGGAATGTATGAATGACGTTTCTTCGATCGATATGTTTTGAAATAGAAATAATAATTTAATAGTGATTAAAAAATAAATAATGATTGTAACATCAGTAATATATTTGTCTAGTATCCATAAATAATGAAAAATAAAATTCAAGCTCGTGTAACACGTGTATAAGTTATGAAAAAAGTGTTTGAATTGATATAAAATTGCAGATCTTGTCTGTGGTTGACTTATAAAATTTTTTTTTCGATATTTTAAAATTACAATTATAATTTTCGAGTTTTATTTTCAACACGTGTTTCCACGAGTAATTTTTGAAATGTGTACAGTAGATTTTTTGGAAATGAAAAAGAGAATTGTTTTTTGTTGCACCAAAATTAATAAAACGTGAAGAAATGCGTGACGTTCATTCGATCGACATGTTTTGAAATAGAAGTGATAATTTAACGAGTTTGTCATTTTTATCCGAATAAAATTATCCGTATCCTGTGAAATAGCTCGTTAAAATTGCGCAAAACTGTCTCGATCGAAATCCAGTTTAACGACGAAACTTGCCTAACCGTTTTCGGCCCCGTGGCATTAAAAAGGTGCAAGAACTTAGTAAATTGGATCAAGTGCCGCGCAATAAACGAGTCGCCGACCAAACGATAAAGAAGATAAGGGAAACATCTGTCGCCAATTAAAAGCTCGGGGGAATTTAACATGCAAATGGGAAACTTTCGCCTAGTCCGAGGGCCCGATGAAACAATAGAATTCGTAAGCAGTCGAGGCGTGCAAGCTGCCAGCCATTAACGAGTGCCATTTTTATATTTCGAAAAGAACGGAAAGGATTTCCGGACGAGCAACCGGTATAGGTATTTCACGGGTATTTGTTATAATCCATATTTCCCCTATAGGGGAGATGGTCGATCGACCGTCATTAATGTCATTAGTATTTCACGGTCGGGCTGAGGGATAAATATCCCATTTGAAATTGGACCGTGATTCCTGCGAGCCAACGATTATTTATGAGGATCGACTACGACAAAAAATACTCATCTGCGCAGGTGTTTCTTACGGGGCGAATCTTGGAGAAAATGTTCCAACGTGCTCCCATTTTTTGCGTCGATTTCGTTGTTCCCTATAACGTCTCGACAATTTCATTTTTTTTATTTGAAAAAAATTTTATGCATACAGGGTGTTCGGCCACCCCTGGGAAAAATTTTAATGGGGGATTCTAGAGGCCAATATAAGACGAAAATCAAAAATACCTTGTTGATTTAATAAAAATAATTTGTTGATTGAGGCTTCGTTAAAAAGTTATTAACAGTTAAATTCTAACATTTCATATCGTTCTAGAAAAATTATTTTTGGTTGTGGGGGTTAATTACAATCAGTTTTGGTGAATAGACTTACCTTCAAAATCCTACGCACTTTCGAGAAAAAAATTCCTTAGCGAAAATCTAATGTGAGGCCAGAAATGGTTCCCCAAAATTTCATACGTATCTTTAAAATGTCATCACTTCTGAAGGGATTGAAGGATTTTAATGTTTCAAGCGGCAATCAACGCGAATTTTAGTGAAGAATATGTAGAAATTCTAAAAATATTGGAAAAGTTGCTCCTTCTCCCCGTGAAATGAGAAAAACCCCATAAAAATGGTCCAATTTTCAAACGGCCATAACTTCTACAATAGTGAACGTATCTCAATGAAATTTAATATGGAAGTAGAGCTCATGGATACCTACGAAAAAGTATTAAACAACTTCTCCGTAAAGCGGCAACCAAATTCATTAAAAATGAAAAACGAATTTTTAAGAAAAATCGACAGGGGGTAGCTGCAGAAATTTTTCAGTGAAAAAAAAAATTCTAAATCGTTCAAGAAACATTATTTTCGGTTGCAGGGATCAATTACAGTCATTTTTGGTCAATACACATACCCTCGAAAATTTACCCACTTTCCAGAAAAAAATTCCTTACCGAAAATATAATGTGAGGCCAGAAATGGTTCCCCAAAATTTCATACGTATCTTTAAAATGTCATAACTTCTGAAGGGATTGAAGGATTTTAATGTTTCAAGCGGCAATCAACGCGAATTTTAGTGAAGAATATGTAGAAATTCTAAAAATATTGGAAAAGTTGCTCCTTCTCTCCGTGAAATGAGAAAAACCCCATAAAAATGGTCCAATTTTCAAACGGCCATAACTTCTACAATAGAGAACGTATCTCAATGAAATTTAACATGGAAGTAGAGCTCATGGATACCTACGAAAAAGTATTAAACAACTTCTCCATAAAACAGCAACCAAATTTATTAAAACTGGAGAGCGAATTTTTAAGAAAAATCTACAGGAAGTAGCTGCAAAAATTTTTCAGTGAAAAAAAAAGTTCCAAATCGTTCGGTAAAAATTATTTTCGGTTGCAGGGGTCAATTACAGTCATTTTTGGTCAATACACATACCCTCGAAAATCTACCCACTTTCCAGAAAAAAATTCCTTACCGAAAATCTAATGTGAGGCCAGAAATGCTACCCTGAAATTTCATGCGAATCTTTAAAACGTCATAACTTCTGATCGGATTGGAGGATTTTAATGTTTCAAAAAGCAATCAACGCGTATTTTAGTGAAGAATATGTAGAAATTCTAACAATACTGAAAAAGTTGTTCCTTGACCCCGTAAAGTTATAAAAACCTCATAAAAATGGTTCAATTTTCAAACGACCATAACTTCCACAATAGTGAACGTATCTCAATGAAATTTAATATGGAACTAGAGCTCGTGGATACTTACAAAAAAGTACTAAACAACTTTTTTGTACAGTGCCAACCATATTTATTAAAAATGAAAAACGAATTTTTAAGAAAAATCGACAGGGGGTAGGTGCAGAAATTTTTTAGTGAAAAAAAAAATTCTAAATCGTTCGAGAAAAAATTATTTCCGGTTGCAGGGGTCAATTACAGTCATTTTTGGTCAATACACATGCCCCCGAAATTCTACCCACTTTCCAGAAAAAAATTCCTTACCGAAAATATAATGTGAGGCCAGAAATGGTTCCCCAAAATTTCATACGTATCATTAAAATGTCATAACTTCTGAACGGATTGAAGGATTTTAATGTTTCAAGCATCAATCAACGCGTATTTTAGTGAAGAATATGTAGAAATTCTGAGAATGTTCGAACAATTGTTCCTTAAACCCATAATGTGAGGAAAGCCCCATAAAAATGGTCCAATTTTCAAACGGCCATAGCTTCTACAATAGTGAACGTATCTCAATGAAATTTAATATGGAAGTAGAGCTCATGGATACCTACGAAAAAGTATTAAACAACTTCTCCGTAAAGCGGCAACCAAATTCATTAAAAATGAAAAACGAATTTTTAAGAAAAATCGACAAGGGGTAGGTGCAGAAATTTTTCAGTGAAAAAAAAAATTCTAAATCGTTCGAGAAAAATTATTTTCGGTTGCAGGGGTCAATTACAGTCATTTTTGGTCAATACACATGCCCCCGAAATTCTACCCACTTTCCAGAAAAAATTCCTTACCGAAAATTTAATGTGAGGCCAGAAATGGTTCCCCAAAATTTCATACGTATCTTTAAAATATCATAACTTCTGAACGGATTGAAGGATTTTAATGTTTCAAGCGTCAATCAACGCGTATTTTAGTCAAGAATATGTAGAAATTCTGAGAATGTTCGAACAATTGTTCCTTAAACCCATAAAGTGAGGAAAGCCCCATAAAAATGGTCCAATTTTCAAACGGCCATAACTTCTACAATAGTGAACGTATCTCAATGAAATTTAATATGGAACTAGAGCTCGTGGATACCTACAAAAAAGTATTAAACAACTTTTTTGTACAGTGCCAACCATATTTATTAAAAATGAAAAACGAATTTTTAAGAAAAATCGACAGGGGGTAGGTGCAGAAATTTTTCAGTGAGAAAAAAAATTCCAAATCGTTCTGAAAAAATTACTTCCGATTGCGGAGGTCAATTTTAATCACTTTTGGTGAAGAAACACATCCCCAAAATCCTACGCACTTTCGAGAAAAAAATTCGAGTAGGTGAACAAATTTTTCAAGAAAATTAAAAACTTTCAAATCGTTCTAGAAAAATTATTTTCGGTTACGGGAGTCAATTACAATCATTTTTGGTCAATAGACATACTCTCGAAATCCTACCCACTTTCGAGAAAAAAATTCGCTTGTGTTCGCAGATTGCTGTTCTACAGACGGAACTTTAAACATTAATAGCTTTTTAACAAAGCCTCCATCAACAAATTGGTATTCTTCATTTTCGTCTTATTTTGGCCTCTAAAATCTCCCATTAAAATATTTCCCAGGGGTGGCGGAACACCCTGTATATCCATGTAACTCTATTGAAAATGAAAGAATTAAATAAATTATTACTGATTGCTACTACTATTTATACAAAATTAAAATTAGCTTGCAGATATGTAAATACAAAAGGCAGCAGTATTATTATTCAATGAATTAAATAATAGCTAATAAATAATAACAGCTACAAGTTGAACAATTTTATACATACAATTCTATAAGCAATATATTTTATATCTAAATATAGAAGAAATGGTTTCCCAAAATATATAATCGTGTCACAAAAGAATTTTAAAATAGCTACGAATTTAAAAACTACATATATAAATATCTAATTGTACATGTACTTCATTTTATATCTAAATGTAGCAGAAATGATTCCTTAAAATAAATAATTATCTCGAAAAAGAATTTTAAAATAGCTACGAGTTTGTTTACTATTCGTTTTAAAGAAATTATAAATGAAACATAACATCTGATTTTTAAAATGGAGTCTCTTAATTACGGGGTCATTGTACGTTCAATTTTAAATAGTTATTTAAAAGGTTTTCAATATAATTTTAGTATCCGAAATGAAACAACAGCTCGTAGAAATTGCTCAACGTTTCCCTAGTTGAGTATTCGCGGAAAAAGGAACGCGAGATCGCGAAATTAGCACGTGCAAAGTCCGCAATAAATTCGAATTAATTTGAACGCTTGGAATTCATGAATTGTCCGGCGAGAATTTAACGAGCCTGGGAATTTAGTTGTTGGAGGTTGACGCGTTTGGTTCTAAAGGGTGCCGTGTTTTTCGTCGGATGGATCATCCTGATGATGTATCATCTGCGTAAAGCACACCGTGCGAAATCGGATCCGGCCAATTTGACGCGGCCATTAATCGACGATAATAATTTATCCGCGACAGACTGTCAAAACGACTCGTGAAAAAGTAACGAAGAGAAAGGGGGCGAGAGGATTAATTCCACTATGCACACCCCATCAAATTTGAGCCAATACAAAATCGAAAACCAACTTGTTAACTGCTCAAGCAGTAAAATAAAGTTTCTTTTCTTCCTTATACAATCTCCATTCTTTTTTTAAATTCTTCGTAATTTATTTTTCGGCAGTAAAGTAAAATTGTTCTGGCTTCTACAATCTCTATTTTTGTTTAAATTATTCGAAATTTATTTTTCAACGTTACAATATTTTATATAACGTCACTACGATATTTTCAACTTCATAATTTTAATTAATATAAAATACACTGTACTACCTTTATTCTCATTATCTTCGTTTTGATTTTAGGTAACTGTACAAATAAAAAAATGTTAAACTGGATATTATAATTTCTAGAGTAGAGATTCTTGAAATTTTGAGTTTTCTGTTGGTCCCCATCTCTATTTCTTTCCACCGAATTTTCGTGGGTTCGTAGGTTTCTTTTCGCCCTTTCTTTCTGTCATCGGAACGGAAACCAGTGACTGGCGTGTCGTAAAAAGGATGGTTTTATTAAAATAGAAACGGCTCGAAGGGGGAGATTCTTGGCGCTGTGAGACAAACGCGGCTTTCGACGCGGAAGAGATTCGCCGAGAAACGAAGGAACATCTGCTCTGGAACGATCCCGCCTCTGTGTTGTCACTTTGAAGACCCGCCTTTGCTCATTTGTATATCGTTCACGGCCCTCGTATTTGCAACGCATACGTTCGCATAACGCGTCGTTCGAGTCACGGTGCATCATACGAATTCCCCGAAAAATAAAGAAACTCGAACCGGATTCGACTGTTCTTCCCAGTAAACAAGATAAAATTAAATAGTATAAAATAAGTATAAAATAAGTATAAAAAGTATAAAATAAAAGTTGCAAGATATAAGTAAATAAGTATAAAAAGTATAAAATAAAAGTTGCAAGATATAAGTAAATAAGTATAAAAAGTATAAACTAAAAGTTGCAAGATAAAATCATGTAACACTAATATAAAATTTATTACCAAAATATTTTCTTTATTTTTTAATAAATTGCAAGATAAAATCATGTAACAGTAATATGAAATTTGATACTAAATATTTTCTTTATTTTTTAATAAATTGCAAAATAAAATCATGTAACACTAATATGAAATTTTTTAGTAAATATTTTCTTTATTTTTTAATAAATTGCAAGATAAAATCGTCTAACAGTAATATAAAATTGTTTACTAAATATTTTCTTGATTCTTTAATAAATTGCAAGATAAAATCGTCTAACAGTAATATAAAATTGTTTACTAAATATTTTCTTGATTCTTTAATAAATTGCAAGATAAAATCATGTAATAATAATATGATATTTGTTACCAAAATATTTCCTTTTTTTTTTAATAAACTGCAAGATAAAATCGTCTAACAGTAATATGAAATTTGTTACTAAATATTTTCTTTATTCTTTAATAAATTGCAAGATAAAATCATGTAACACTAATATAAAATTTATTACCAAAATATTTTCTTTATTTTTTAATAAATTGCAAGATAAAATCATGTAACAGTAATATGAAATTTGTTACTAAATATTTTCTTTATTTTTTAATAAATTGCAAGATAAAATCATGTAATAATAATATGATATTTGTTACCAAAATATTTCCTTTTTTTTTTAATAAACTGCAAGATAAAATCGTCTAACAGTAATATGAAATTTGTTATTAAATATTTTCTTTATTCTTTAATAAATTGCAAGATAAAATCATGTAACACTAATATAAAATTTATTACCAAAATATTTTCTTTATTTTTTAATAAATTGCAAGATAAAATCATGTAACAGTAATATGAAATTTGTTACTAAATATTTACTTTATTTTTTAATAAATTGCAAGATAAAATCATGTAATAATAATATGATATTTGTTACCAAAATATTTCCTTTACTTTTTAATATATTGCAAGATAAAATCGTCTAACAGTAATATGAAATTTGTTACCAAAATATTTCCTTTATTTTGTAATAAACTGCAAGATAAAGTCGTCTAACAGTAATATGAAATTTGTTACTAAATATTTCCTTTATTTTTTAATAAATTGCAAGATAAAATCATGTGACAATAGCATAAAATTTGTAACTAAATATTTTCTTTATTTTTCTGTTTCAGGTGAGTCCCGTGATTCACGCGTTCTGTATGGATTTTTATGGTGAAGTATATTATAATCATCGATAAATACTCGCAATTGTACCGTTGAAAAATGGAAATTGCAACTGCACCTACAACCATAAATCACGAGGGTGTTATTTATGTTTCGAGTTGGTTCGGTCGAAGAAAGTTCCGGGAACACGTTCGCGTTTCTGCGAACGAGTTTTTCCCGTTTCCTCGATTAGAATTCGAAAGTGCATAACGTGCTAATGCGTCGGGTTAATATGCATACGTATGCAACGAACGCCCGTGATCCAGAATCGCGATACGCGACGTATGTAGCCGACGATTGCCGCGGAATGTGCTTATTTCGTCCATGTCGTTAAGAAAACAATCGTATGCGTGCGAAATACATCGTAAGTAATCCATATCTTCTCGACATTTTTCAATCATAATCAAATTCTTAATTTTCAGGATTTAAGTTAAGTTCATATATTTGAAGTGGCTCATATTTTTTATGTTTAAATAAAATGTAATTTTTCTTAGCTTCTGGAAGCATCAGCAAATAATTTAAAACAAATTAAATAGTGTAATAAATTCAAAAATTAGTCAACTTACTTAACATTGATGTCAGTAATGAGACGAGTAACTTGTTGTAAAAATCAGATGAAGCTTTAATTTATTTATCGATAAATATATTTTATATTGCACTTATAATTCGTCCAATTATGGTATGAATTTCCAGAGAATAAAAAAAATTGTATTTTCATTTAGATTAAATAAATTAATTGTCTACTGTTGTCAAAGAACTAGAAAAATATATTTAGCATTTAGTATTAAAGAGTATAAATTCAAGAATTATTCAACTTGAAATTGATGTCAATAACGAGACGAGTAATTTGTCGCGAGAACCAGATAAAACTTTAATTTATTTATCAATGAATATATTTTATATTGCACTATATAATTCGTCCATTTATAGTATCAATTTCCAAAGAATAAAAAAAATTGTATTTTCGTTTAGATTAAATAAATTAATTTTCTACTGTTGTCAGAGAACTAGAAACTTATACATATATTTAGTATTTAATAAGTATTTAGTATTTAGTATTAAATAATATAAATTCAAAAATTATTCAACTAACTTAAAATTGATGTTAATAACGAGACGAGTAATTTGTCGCGGAACCCAGATAAAACTTTAATTCATTTATCAATGAATATATTTTATATTGCACTTATAATTCGTCCAATTATAGTATCAATTTTCAAAGAATAAAAAAAATTGTTTAGATTAAATGAATTAATTTTCTACTGTTGACAGAGAACAATAAAAGTGTATTTAGTATTTAATATCATTCGTTCGATATTATTGCGGTAACCAAACACATTTCGAATTGCATAATGGCGTCGTTGATTTCACGCCGCGTCATTTATTGGGTCGATCATTTCGCAAAAGGCGCTCGGATTTCGATTTCGGGAAAGTTATCGCGTAATTTTGTTTGACGTACGCTTGATAAATGACTTTTGCGTTACGCGTCCCTTCGTTCCGCACACAATCGCGTATGCATCGATATATCTGGAGGAGCGATTTCTAATGGCTTAAACGGATTTGTCGGAAAGAACGGTCGTGAATTTATGGTTCTGCCTCACAATGGTCAGATCCGCGTGACCTGGTTCACGCCTCGCCCAAAGACGACGCAAATATACATACGTTTGTTCGAGAGCAACGTCCAGTTGGTTGAATTCGAGAAAATGCGGAAAAACTGCCCCGAAACCAATCGTTTGCGATCAGCGCAATAAATAGTGGCATATTTTGTTGGGGAAAATAGCGGAACCATTGTGGTGGAAAATTCGTTTCGATCAGAGTGTACACAACACAGTTTTTTCTAGACGATTGTTATTTTATTAGGGTACAAAATGAAACGATATTTCTATACGGTACATTTCTGTTTTGTACCGAGAATAGTTACACTAGTATTAAATTTGTGGAAAATATTGTGGGCGATAATCCAAGTTTAAGGGATGAAACTACCCACCTAGTTAATTATCTGTTGTCATTTTTGAAAATAATGGATATGAGTAGGCTTCTTTTAAAAAAATTATGTTTAATGTTTGATGGAAAATAAGACAGTGTACTATTTATTAAACTCTTAGTTTCATCCCTTCACCCTTTAGTGGACTCTCAATCTCAATTAAATTATTTTACTTAATGTTGATTTTTAGCAAATTAATAAATGGAAATCAGCCTTCCTTTAAAGCGTTTAAAAAATAATAAATAAATAAATAAATTTTCTGTTGTAATTTTTGAAACTAATAGATATGAGTAGGCTTCTTTTAAATAAATTCTGTTTAGTATTTGATGGAAAATAAGACAGTGTACTATTTATTAAACTCTTAGTTTCATCCCTTCACCCTTTAGTGGACTCTCAATCTCAATTGAATTATTTTACTTAATGTTGATTTTTAGCAAATTAATAAATGGAAATCAGCCTTCCTTTAAAGCGTTTAAAAAATAATAAATAAATAAATAAATTTTCTGTTGTCATTTTTGAAACTAATGGATATGTGTAGGCTTCTTTTAAAAAATTCTGTTTAATGTTTGATGGAAAATAAGACAGTGTACTATTTATTAAACTCTTAGTTTCATTCCTTCACCCTTTAGTGGACTCTCAATCTCAATTGAATTATTTTATTTAATGTTGATTTTCAGCAAATTGGTAAATGTAAATCAACCTTTCTTTAAAGCGTTTAAAAAATAATAAATAAATAAATTTTCTGTTGTCATTTTTGAAACTAATGGATATGAGTAGGCTTCTTTTAAAAAATTCTGTTTAATGTTTGATGGAAAATAAGACAGTGTACTATTTATTAAACTCTTAGTTTCATCCCTTCACCCTTTAGTGGACTCTCAATCTCAATTGAATTATTTTACTTAATGTTGATTTTCAGCAAATTGGTAAATAGAAATTAGCCTTCCTTTAAAGCGTTTAAAAAATAATAAATAAATAAATAAATTTTCTGTTGTCATTTTTGAAACTAATGGATATGAGTAGGCTTCTTTTAAATAAATTCTGTTTAGTGTTTGATGGAAAATAAGACAGTGTACTATTTATTAAACTCTTAGTTTCATCCCTTCACCCTTTAGTGGACTCTCAATCTCAATTGAATTATTTTACTTAATGTTGATTTTTAGAAAATTAGTAAATGGAAATCAACTTTCCTTTAAAACATTTAAAAAATAATGAACTAATGGAGGATTACATAAATTTTCAAATAACTACACTGTCAGATATTAAATGATTAATTTCCATTAATCCAATTCCAATAATCCATTTAGGGGTTAAATTATCTCTTAAAATAAAAAAGAAATATATGCACCCTTTATTTTTTGTCAGGTACCATAAAAAATTCTTCATGAGTGTCAAAATTGTACAGATTAGAAACTTGCCCACAACTAAAATAAAATTGTAATATTAGAACTCAGAAAATTTTATATAGTTTTGAGAGGCCTATCATTGTTGTTAGACATGTTATGTTTCTGAACAATATTAAGGATCACATAAATTTTCAAATAACTACATTGCCACATATTAAACAATTATTAGTTTAAACTAGCGGCTCCAGTAATCCACTTAAGGGTTAAATTATCTCTTAAAATAAAAAAAAAATATGTGTACCCTTTATTTTTTGTCAGGTACCATAAAAAATTCTTCATGAGTGTAAAAATTGTACAGATTAGAAACTTATCCATAATTAAAATAAAATTGTAATATTAGAACTCAGAAAATTTTACATAGTTATGAGAAGCCTATCATTGTTGTTAGACGTGTTATGTTTCTGAACGTTTCCATTTAAGTACAATATTAATCAAACATTAATCATACCCAGAGAGGCGGTTACGCACTATCGTATTTTTTCCGGTCAGTTTATGTCACTTCCGTCTACGTGGTCCTGGCCTACCAGCCTGCTTTATTCGCATCAGAGAAAATTACGCAAGATTGCAGACGATCCTCGTACTGTAATTCCCCACGATTACACTCACTGACAAAGATTAACAAACCAAATTGTTTGTTAACCAAATTATAACGTACCGTACGATTCTATTTATTTTTTACTGAAATTCTTTAACAAACATCGGACTATCGATCGTTGATTCTTGGGTTGAAACGGGTTTGTTTGGAATTCCAAACATTTTATATTATAGGATGTGTGAGAAATTAGCCTCATCTGTTCTTGTTATTGTTTTCTAACAACCGTTTATCCAACCGTATGTGTTACATATCGTGTCTCTGACGAACTGTTCTATTTTTATGGCGTTTATTATATCGGGCATTTAATTAATATTCCCTTAATTGCGTTTAATAAGCAATAGGATGCGTCATGTATTTTCAATATTACTTAAATTACTTGATTTGATCATCTGGCAAATGTACCTTTTTTGACAATAGGAACTGCCGTACCCTAAAGCCATTAAGCCATTCAGCATACTTAATTAGTTTCAAGGGGTCATTTGGGCTCATGTACCTGCTCCTGGGGATCGCGGACGCCCACCCTCGTCAGTGGGTAGGATTTGGAGTCTCAGGAGGACTGGCCCACGAAGGATGAGCAAACTTCTGCTTTGCAAATAGAATCACCATCTATTTTTGAATTTAGTATACAGAGTGTTCGGCCATCCCTGGGAAAAATTTTAATGAGAGATTCTAGGGGCCAAAATAAGACGAAAATCAAGAATATAAATTTCTTGACTGAGGCTTTGTTAAAAAGTTATCAACAAATCGATCTGGAAAAATTATTTTCGGTTGCAGGGGTCATTTATAATCATTTTTGGTGAATACACATATCCCCAAAATTTTACGTGCTTTCAAGAAAAAAAATTCGAGATGGTGTGACATTTTTTCGAAAAAATTCAAAAATTTAAAATCGTTCTGAAAAAATTATTTTTAGTTGTAGGGGTCAATTACAATCATTTTTGGTGAATAGATATACCCCCGAAATCCTATCCACTTTCGAGAAAAAAATTCGAGTAGGTACTGAAATTTTTAGATGACGTTAAAAAATTTCAAACCATACTAAAAAAAATTATATTTAGTTACAGAGGTCAATTACAATCATTTTTGGTAATTACAGATACACCAGAAATCCTACACACTTCCGAGAAAAAAATTCCTTACCGAAAATCTAATGTGAGGCCAGAAATGCTCCCCTGAAGTTTCATGCATATCTTTAAAACGTCATAACTTCTGAACGGATTGGACGATTTTAATGTTCAAAAAGCCAAACGCCGCGTAATTTAGTGTGGAATATGTAGCAATTATAAAAATATTCGAAAAGTTGTTCTTTGACCGCGCAAAATGAGAAAAACCACATAAAAATGGTCCAATTTTCAAACAGTCATAACTCCTACAATTGTGAATATATTTCAATGAAACGTTTTTCTGAAGTAGAGCTCATGGGTACCTATAAAAAAGTATTAGACAACTTTTCAATACAACGCGAACCAAATTTATTAAAAATCATAAACGAATTTTTAAGAAAAATCCCAGACCTAACCCAGACCTAAATTTTTCGGTGAAAAAAAAAATTACAAATCGTTTTGAAAAAATTATTTTTAGCTAGAGGGGTCAATTACAATAATTTTTGGTCATTCGACACACCCTCGAAATCCTATCCACTTTCGAAAAAAAAATTCAGGTAGGCGGGCAAATTTTTCGACAAAATTAAAAAAATTCAAATCATTCTAGAAAAATTATATTTGGATGCGGGGGTCAATTACAAACATGTTTGGTTATTACACATACCCCAGAAATCCTACACACTTCCGAGAAAAAAATTCCTTACCGAAAATCTAATGTGAGGCCAGAAATGCGTCCCTGAAGTTTCATGCACATCTTTAAAACGTCATAACTTCTGAACGGATTGGACGATTTTAGTGTTTAAAAAGGCAAACGGCGCGTATTTTAGTGTAGAATATGTGGAAATTCTAAAAATATTCGAAAAGTTGTTCCTTGACCCCGTAAAGTTAGAAAAACCCTATAAAAATGGTCCAATTTTCAAACAGTCATAACTCCTACAATTGTGAATATATTTCAATGAAACTTTTTTCTGAAGTAGAGCTCATGGGTACCTATAAAAAAGTATTTGACAACTTTTCAATACAACGCGAACCAAATTTATTAAAAATCATAAACGAATTTTTAAGAAAAATCCCAGACCTAACCCAGACCTAAATTTTTCGGTGAAAAAAAAAATTACAAATCGTTTTGAAAAAATTATTTTTAGCTAGAGGGGTCAATTACAATAATTTTTGGTCATTCGACATACCCTCGAAATCCTATCCACTTTCGAAAAAAAAATTCAGGTAGGTGGGCAAATTTTTCGACAAAATTAAAAAAATTCAAATCATTCTGGAAAAATTATATTTGGATGCGGGGGTCAATTACAAACATGTTCGGTCATTACACATACCCCAGAAATCCTACGCATTTTCGAGAAAAAAATTCCTTATCGAAAATTTAATTAGGTGCCTAAATTTTTCAACGAAAAAAATAATTTCAAATCTTTCTGGAAAAATTATTTTCGGTTGCGAGGCTCAATTACGATCATTTTTGGTGAATAGACATACCCCCGAAATCCTACGCATTTTCGAGAAAAAAATTCGAGTAGGTAGACAAATTTGCCAACAAAATTTAAAAGTTTCAAATCGTCCTAAAAAAATTATTTTTAGTTGAAGGGGTCAATTATAATCATTTTTGGTGAATAGACATACCCCTGAAATCTTGCGTATTTTCGAGAGAAAAATTCATTATAGGTGGAATTTCAAACGTTAATAACTTTTTAACAAAGCTTCCATCAACAAATTGGTATTCTTGATTTTCGTCTTATTTTGGCTTCTAGAATCCCCCATTAAAATTTTTCCCCGAGGTGGCCAAACACCCTGTATATTCGTTATTAAATAAACGTGTTTGTAAATAGTTATTATAATATCTATTTGCTACATAAATCGGTTCCACGAACATTGTGGGATCCAACAGGGTTCGTTCGCCCGGTTCGGTCCCGGAATTCACGCTTTTCATCCCCGCGAACAACTCTCGTCCGATTGCAGGCGAGAGTTGCCCGGCGAAGGAAGCACGCGCGACGGCGACGACGGACGTTTACGTCGTCCCGCACAATGCAGGCGTCGCCTGTACAGGCTTGTACGTGTTTCGCCGGCATAAATTCTGTTTGGTCATCCTTCGCCTATAAATAATTCCGCGCGCGGACAATGGGACGGACAGCTGGAAACGCCCTTAAAAACCAACCCCGACCGGCTCGCACGAGCTGCCCGTGACGCGATAGCTTTTCGATGGACTCCGTTGACGCGTGCAGAAAAATCGACGCGCGCGACAGGAGGTGGAGAGGGAGGGAGGGTGGCGTCGCTTTGCGAAAATAACCGGTGCAACGACCGATGAAACGTCGAGAAGTCGAATCCAACGACGGGGTTGGGGGAGTGACGGGACAGAAGGGGATGAAAGGACTCGATACTCGGTCACGGGATGCTATTTGCTCGCTTTTCGTCGGCTTCGAATTGTTTAGACGCGTTGACGGCCGCTGTCACGTATACGTGAATTCACTGAATGCCATCGTATTACGTTCGCTGGGGGAGGGGGTTCAAATTTTATTTTGTACGATCATTGTGGTGTTGAATATTTATAATTTTTTATAGTAATGTTTCTGATAAAGTCTGTATTATAAAAAGAAAATTATATATTTGGTACTAAAGCCTACCACGATCGGTCAAATGATCGTTTTTTAAATTTCGTTCAAAATTTCTGATGTACAATGTTATTTTAGTGCCAATTAAGAGGGTCTTCTACTGTAAAACGCGTTTTTTTTATGTTTTCTTTGGTATATTTTTTATAACGAAACTATGCAAATTCTTGCATCGACATTTCGCATGTATATTTATTACTCTTTCAATGATATTCACAAATTTTTAGAACGAGAAATAGTCAAAATTAGTGGCGGTACAAACCTTCGTACGCGATCGCGTACAGAAAAAATGTTCTAATGTAGTGTTAAAAATAATAAAACTTTAGACTCGTGTAGTTCCGAAACTAGTAGTGTTTTATTAATTATTGAGCCATTGTTAGAAGCGGCAAGGCTTCCCCTTTAAAATGGCTTTTGGTTTTTGTCGTTTCGATTTTCCGTTTTCGAGATATTGTAATTTATATAAAAGGCAATTTTAAAAATTCCGCTCTCCGCCTTAGAAAAGTCGATCAACGCGCATTAAAAATACTAAAACTTTAGACGCGTGCAGTTTCAAAACTACTAGTGTTTTATTAATAATTGAGGCACTGTTAGCGGCGGCAAGGCCTCCCCTTTAAAACGGCTTTTTGTTTTTGTCGTTCCGACTTCCCGTTTTCGAGATATCGTAATTTATGTAAATAGGTAATTTAAAAAGAAATTCTCTTATGGCGCTTCCCGTGTTAAAACGGACTACCAACGCGCATTGAAATTACTAAAACTTTAATTACTTGCAGTTTCGAAATTATTAGTATTTTCTTCATTATTGCGACATTGTTAGCGGCGGCAAAGCTTCCTCTTTTAAATGGTTTTTGGTTTTTGTCGATCGGACTTTCCGTTTTCGAGATATCGTAATTTATGTAGAAGGCTATTTTTCTTAAATTTGACTATCTCTGTCTTCGTCTGGCGCGTCGCTTCCGTACCTCTTTGTCGCACGTGAGTCGTGACCGAGTGACCTAGTTTCGGGTGTAGTATTTCCAAGAATTTACTACGCACTGTTTACTATTCTCGCGCGCGCGAGTTCATTGATCTCAATGAAACGTAAACAAACGCTTCGGAGCCTTATATCTCCGTAACTAGCCACCGCATCGACTTGAAACTAAAATCGCTATATCTCTGGAACTAATAAAGCTATCGACTCGTACAAACGCTCATTTTAAAGGGCATTTCATCCTCTATCCAATGAACGTAATTACTTTAATAGTTTATTTTGTCTTCTATGTTTATTTTGATATTTACTTTGACGCAATCGACTTGAAACTAAAATCCTCATATCTTCAGAACTAATAGAGCTATCGACTCGTTTGAACGCTCGTTTTAAAGGGCATTTCATCCTTTATCCAATAAACGTAACTACTTTAACAGTTTATTTTGTCTTCTATGTTTATTTTGATATTTACTTTGACGCAATCGACTTGAAACAAAAATCCTCATATCTCCGGAATTAATTACGCTATCGACTTGTTCGAACGCTCGTTTTAAAGGGCATTTCATCCTCTATCCGATGACTATAACAATTACTATATTTTATGCTGTCCTCTATGTTTATTTTTACATTTACTTTGACGCTATATTTTTGACGCTTTGTCGATTATACGACTGGTGCGTGATAGAACTTAGACTATAAATTATTCATTTAATTGAAGATGAATTTAAATTTGTAAAAATGTATGCATTATTCAAACGATTAAAAAAAAGTTGCAAGCAATAATATTAAATTTCTTTCTTTGAATATTAAATTTAAAATCGCTGGTTTGAAAACCTCGAGTTACTTGGCACAGTGCATTCCAAAAATGAATCACTCCCTATAAACGATATCATTATGACACTGAAGCTTTCCCGGATCAACAATGCGCCGCGGCACGAGGAAATTAAAAGCAGAAGGGGATTGGTAATTTCTACAAGTAGGTTCAGTTTTAATTAACTATTATTTTCAAAATAATTGTTATATAGATAAATATAACAAATACAATAAATATCCACATCTTATGCATGATTGGTTGATCGTGGCTAACAGTGATTAACGCGTTCACTGTCCGGTCTCTCAGTGGCGTATCCAATAGCATGGCGATGTGACCCATATACGGGCCACAGACAGTGAACATGTTAAACATAGAACATAAAATATGTTTTTACTCCCCTATTATATTATGTTCAACTTGCATCTGATCTCGCGAATGGAAACGTTTATCCCGCGCAGTTAATGTTCTCGAACTGTTATACGCATCTAATTAAACGGCCATTTAAATACCAACGTAATTAACGATCGATCCAAACATCGAACGAATCGAGCTCGACATTAATTTCCGCAGTGTAAACATTCGCAGTTCTAACAAGTTTCGATTCGCGTTCTATCGACGCCATTAAATTCCCCGGCGTTTCGCATAAAACTACCCTCGTACCGATTCGCCACGAGATATAAAATCGCTGGTGCGACTCGGCCGGCGTACATTTTGTACGACGCCTTTTGGAACAGTGTTGCGGACAGGACGAATTTAACAATGTTTCACGGTGGATGCAGCTTCGCAGAAAATGAAAGAGGGAGGGGAAAAAAAAGGATTGAGTCCGCGTTTTATTCTCGTCGTTGCTAATGATCCAACGCATTGTGAACGCCCGGTCCAGTATATAATAAAGCGATAAATAAAATGAACCCACCCCGTGCGTCCTTTTTGAACGCGTTAACAGTCATCCGGGGGTTAATGGCGTGTGAATCCCCATAAATCGTACCGGTTAGCGGTCGACTTCAATGAAAACCAGTCAAGTCGGTCGTCAGTGGTTCGCGTTTTTTTTTCATCTTGCTAAATACACTTGTCGTTTTTCGTCGACTCGCTCTAGAATTTCTTACGAATTTTTTCCAAAACTGTTCTCTTTATTTTTTCACTATGAAGCTAACAAAATTAATTCTTAATATTATATGTTAAGAAAAATAAATCTAGCCACTCGTATTTTAACGAATTTCCAATTGTCTAAAAATAGAGTTTTGTGTTTCATCATCATACGCCATTTTATCAAATACACTTGTCGTTTTTCGTCGACTCGGTCCAGACTTTCTTACGAATGTTTTCCAAAACTATTCTCTTTATTTTTTCACTGTGAAGCTAACAAAATTAATTATTAATATTATATGTTAAGAAAAATGAATCTAGACACTCGTATTTTAACGAATTTCCAATTGTCGAAAAATAGAGTTTCGTTTTTCATCATCATACGCCATCTTGCCAAATACACTTGTCTAGATTTTCTTGCGAATTTTTTCCAAAACTATTCTCTTTATTTTTTCACTGAGAAGCCAAAAAAATTATTTCTTAATATTGTATGTTAATGAAAATTTTGAAAATATCATAATTTAAGCTTCTATGCAATAATTTTTATTAAATGTAAAAAATAAATATATTAATTTTAAAATATATACCAATTAATGTTTTAAATCATCCTTTTTCTATTAAAATTTCATATTTATAAATTATATTAAATAAATTCTTATATCTATATTTAAATATAAATGTAGAAAAAAATACTGTTATAATAAAATTTAATGCATTTTTTAATTTAAATATATTATAAAAGTCTAGATTCTCGAATTTTAACGAGTTTCCAATTGTCTAAAAATAGAGTTTTGTTTTTCATCATCATACGCCATCTTGCCAAATACATTTGTCGGTTTCGTCGACTCGCTCTAGAATTTCTTGAGATTTTTTCCCAAAACTATACTTATATTTTTACTGAGAATCCAAAAAAATTAATTATCAATATTATATGTTAAGGAAAATTTTGAAAATATAATTTAAGCTTCTAAACTAAAATTTAATGATCCTATCGTTAATATTTCTTTATTTAAACAATTTATTTATCTTAATATTTTCAATATTATGCTTTTTATGTAAGCTATTATATTATTTAATTATTGTATATAATATTTAATATATAAATTTGAATTTATAGAATTCACAAAAAGAATAATATTATTATAACATAAAATTTTAAAACAACAACAATTTCTATTTTAATATACAATAATTTTTATTAAATTTAAAAAATAAATATATTAATTTTAAAATATATGTACCAATTAATGTTTCAAATCATCCTTTTTCTATTAAAATTTCATATTCATAAATTATATTAAATAAATTTTTATACCCATATTTAAATATAAATGTAAAGAAAAATATTGTTATAATAAACTGTAATGCATTTTTTAATTTAAATATATTATAAAAGTCTAGATTCTCGAATTTTAACGGGCTTCCAATTGTCTAAAAATAAAGTTTCGTTTTTCATCATCATGTGGTGTTTTTATCACCATAGCTCGATATCGTTCCCCACGTATCGTGCCTCTTTCGTTTTCAACGCACTGTTCCAGGCTTCTGTTAGAAATAGCCACGTAATATCGTGTGAAAGGCACGCCATAAAAAAGTCGTGGTTTACAAGCAGTCATCGGACGACTTTGATCCAGATGATCTAGTCGCGTAAAAAAAAGTCCACGAATAACGAAATCTGTGATCTGTGCCGCGGAGGCTCTAATTACGGGGATTTCTGAGCCTTTCAGATTTGCCGCGACGTTTGAAAATGCGCCGCATTGTCTTTCACGATTCAAGGACGCACTTTGGAAACGAAATAACTGACACACTCGTTTCTAGTTTCATTCCATACTTAATTGCTTTGTGTCCACTCTCGTTATTTTCCCGAGCGTGGAACGAAATGTGAAGGATAATTAAATTTGTGCGTGTCGTTTGTTCGATAAAAATTGCATCATACTTTACGAGTAGATGCTTGTCTGGTATAATCTATTCGAATAAATTTCTGACAATGAGTCTGCAAAGGTACTTGCTTACCAGTGATGAAAAATTACTGTTTCTTTTACTAGAGAAGAATAATATTTTTGAAAAGGAAGCCTGTAGTGGTTCTATAGATAACTGAAAATTTACATTTTTGAATATTTCATAATGCAGAATTTTATTTTTATTTTTAGTCTTCCTTTTATGCAATTATATTTGCTCAAATTGTAAATGAATATTCATTAATTTTCCGATGGTATAACACGAATTTAAATTTGCATTTATTGCAAAGAGAATGGTTAAAAATATTGGAAAAATTCTTTTCACGAAATATTGTACGAAGAAACTTTTAGTTTTCGTCTTCCCTTTATGCAATTATATTTGCTCAAATTGTAAATGAATATTCATTAATTTTCCGATGGTATAACACGAATTTAAATTTGCATTTATTGCAAAGAGAATGGTTAAAAATATTGGAAAAATTCTTTTCACGAAATATTGTACGAAGAAACTTTTATTTTTCGTCTTCCTTTTATGCAATTATATTTGCTCAAATTGTAAATGAATATTCATTAATTTTCCGATGGTATAACACGAATTTAAATTTTTATTTATTGCAAGAAAAATAGAAATATTGGAAAAATTCTTTTCATGAAATATTGTACGAAAAAACTTTTATTTTTAGTCTTCCTTTTATGCAATTATATTTGCTCAAATTGTGAATGAATATTCATTAATTTTCCGATGGTATAACACGAATTTAAATTTGCATTTATTGCAAAGAGAATGGTTAAAAATATTGGAAAAATTCTTTTCACGAAGTATTGCAGGAAGAAACTTTTCTCGATGGGCTGTATTCGATATTTTCGTTCGCTCGAAGCGCCCTTTTTTTTCATTATTTTGATACAGAATCTTTTCCATGTAAAACTATATCTTACCCCTGTTATACCCTTACGCGTCGATCAATTTACAGGGCAGTAACCTAACACTGGCCTGGAATGACTTCGCTTCGGTTCAGACCCAAGTATTTCCGTTCGTTGCATAACTCGTTGTTTTTTCTACTGTGGGAACCAGTCACGAGAAAGGGTGGAAGGGTTGTCTTACGGCACGAAGCGATTTGAGAAGTACTCATCTTGTTATACTCTATGTTCTCACAGAAATTTCTTGGCAACTTCATCTTCCACGTCCCACGACGGAAGCTTTCGTGGTGACCGTTACCCCGGAACAGTTAAGCTAAAAATAAATAAACATAGAATTAGATTATTTTATTCTTGGCTACCATTGCATCGTAATAATTCGATAAATATTTTAATTTGTCGAAATCCTTTTCAGTATAATTTAGTGAATTTTAATTATATACAATGAATTAAATTTTTAAAGTTGTACGTTAAAAATTATATCACGCTATTAATTCCTAATTTAATCGTTATTCGAGTAAGTCAAATACGTCATATTTATAGGAGGATTAGAATTCTTTTACTTTGATTAAAAGTTAAATAATTTCTCCATTGCTTAATGAATACAGTAATTTTTTAAATTACGAGGTAAATAATTTTGCAATGAACACGAAATAATACTTGGAATATTATTTAACAAAACTAATCAAATTCAATGATTTTTGCCCTCGAGTGGCTCGTCGCGAAAAATTATATCAGGTCATTAATTTCTAATTTAATCATTATTCGAATAAGTAAAATAATATTTATTGTGGTATTAGAATTCTTTTATTTTTATTAAAAGGTGAATAATTTCTCCATTGCTTAAGGCATACAGTAATTTTTTAAATTACGAGGGAAATAATTTTGCAATGAACACGAAATAATACTTGGAATATTATTTAACAAAACTAATCAAATTCAATGATTTTTGCCCTCGAGTGGCTCGTCGCGAAAAATTATATCAGATCATTGATTCCTAATTTAATCATTATTCGAATAAGTAAAATAATAATTATAGGGTTATTAGAATTTTTTTATTTACAAGTTAAATAATTTCTCCATTGCTTAATCCATACAATAATTTTTTAAATTCCGAGGGAAATAATTTTGAAATGACAACAAAATATAATAATACCTCGAATGTTATTTAACAAAACTAACCAAATTCGATAATTTTTCCCCCGTGTGGCTCGTCGCGAAATGTCAGAATTTTCTTTAATTTCGGTGGACGCAGCCTTTGAATGATCTATTAAAAGAAATTGCGCGAGAGACTGGAGCGTTCCTCTGGTGGTGCATTGTCCCCTGAAGAACTCCCTCATCTAGCGGAGAGAAATTCTTGGACGTTCGCCAAACGCCCCGTGGAATGTGGGAAGGAAAATCTTCCTGCAGGATTTTCAGATTCCGCGAATTAAATTTCGCTTGTTCGGAATAATTTCCCGCCGCTGCTGGCAGTCTTCGCGAATAAAAAGGAGAAAAAAACAGCAAACTCTCGTAGAGTAGAGGGGTTGGAGAAATTTCCAGCGTTCCGCGTCTTTCGTATCGCAGAATTTCATTCTCGTTTATTCTAATAAAAATAAACTCTGTTCTAATTAGTTATCATACGAATTTCTATAGATTCAATAATTTATGCATATAAACACCCCTCACGCATGATTAAATCTTCTCAACGATTTCTTCTTCACTTCCTCATGATATAATTTCTATTTTTTATTCGTTTAATAATTTACAGAAAAGTAACTCTCTGAAATTAGACGAAATTGAAAATGCGTACGATGACGTCAAATTGCTAGTATTGGAATTACGGTGATGGTTTTTGGAAAAGAAAGAATCGTAGAAAGATTCGATGTTTACCAGGTCCTCGATCAACGAAACGCGTCTTTGAGGGCCAGAGTGTAGATTCAATAGCGTACTTTTAAAGGTGCGTCGTTATCAACACGGCCAATCGTGCTTCTAGCACCCAGGAAACGCTTATCTCGACCGTAGTTGACTTTATAATAATGTCGGCTACGCGAAGATGATGATAAAGCACCGATGCTGCGGCCGCTTGTTACTTTGCAACATATGTAGTATCGTTGCTCGCGTCTAAACGCATCGAATCGGTAGGCGTATGATAATGATAGTCGTATTCAGACACGGGATAAGTAAAAAGGGTTTCCACCGTTGCGTATCCGCTTAGAATCTACCTAGGCAAGGATCTAGAATGTGTAACTAAATTATAGTTACAAACTTTAGCGTGAGATTCCTTCAAAGGTACAAGAAAATATTAGTAGGCATCATTTTCGTTTGTCTTAAATTTTGTCAGTGATATAAGTGATTGTCAGAGGCAAAATTATTCAAAATCTATTATTTCTTTTTTTTTTTTATTATTTTATTGTATTGATATATTTCAATTTTAATATGGTTTCTTTAATTTAACAAATTTTTTTTGTATATGTTGTAAATAATATATGAGAAGCATGTGTATTTTATTCTTTTTTGGGGGATTATATCTCTAACGAAATTAAGTTTTTTGTTCGTATTTTATTACATATAAAATTAGAGTCAGCAATTTATGTTATATTTTATATTTCTTTATCAGAATTCAATTATAATCTGATTGGGTATAGTGAAAGTAAGACAGAAAATGAAATTACACAAATTTTATTGTTTTTTCAACAGAATGAAAGCTGTATATACGCGTTGTTTCCATTTTGAAACATTAAAATCCTCCAATCCGTTCAGGAGTTGTGATTCTGTACATATACGCATGAAATTTTCAGTAAAGGATTTTTTTTCTCGAAAATGCGTAGGATTTCGGGGGCATGTCTATTGACCAAAAATGATTCTAAGTGACCTCTGCAACCGAAAATAATTTTTCCAGATAGATTTGAAATTTCTTAATTTTGGCGAAAAATTTGTCCACCTTCCTGAATTTTTTTTCTTGAAAGCACGTAGGATTTTGGAGATATGTGTATTCACCAAAAATGATTATAAATGACCCCTGCAACCGAAAATAATTTTTCCAGATCGATTTGAAATTTTTTGTTTTCGTCAACTTTAGGTACCCCATGTAGATTTTTCTTAAAAACTCGTTTTTGATTTTTAATAAATTCGGTTGCCGCTTTACGGAGAAGTTGTTTAATACTTTTTAGTAGGTATTTATGAGCTCTTCTTCAGAAAAAAGTTTCATTGAAATTCATCGACTATTGTAGAAGTTATGGCCGTTTGAAAATTGGACCATTTTAATGGGGGTTTTCTCAGTTTACGGGGTCAAGGAACAACTTTTCGAATATTTTAAAAATTCCTACATATTCTACACCAAAATACACGTCGTTTGCCGTTGAAACATTAAAATCCTCCAATCTGTTCAGAAGTTATGACGTTTTAAAAATATACATGAAATTTCGGGGTAACATTTCTGCCCAGAAGAAATATTTTCGAAAAGGAATTTTTTTCTCGAAAGTGGGTAGGATTTCAAGGTTATGTATAATGACCAAAAATGATTGTACTTGACCCCTGCAATCAAAAATAATTTTTCCCGAACCATTTGGAATTTTTTGTTTCACTGAAAAATTTCTGCAGCTACCCCCTGTCGATTTTTCTTAAAAATTCGTTTTTCATTTTTAATAAATTTGATTGGCGCTGTACGGAAATGTGGTCTGATACTTTTTCATAGGTATCCATGAGCTCTATTTCCATATTAAATTTCATTGGGATATGTTTACTATTGCAGAAATTATGGACGTTTGAAGATTGGGCTATTTTTATGGGATTTTTCTCACTCCACGGTGTTAAGGAACAACTTTTCGAATATTTTAAAAATTTCTACATATTCTTCGCCAAAATATACGTCGTTTGCATTTTGAAACATTAAAATCCTTCAATCCGTTCAGAAGTTATGGTATTTTAAACATACGCATGAAATTTTGGAGACCCATTTCTGGTCACACATTACATTTTCAGTAAAGAATTTTTTTCTCGAAACTGCTTAGGATTTTGGTGGTATGTCTATTCACCAAAAATGATTATAATTGACCCTTACAACTAAAAATAATTTTTCTAAAACCATTTGAAATTTTTTAATTTTATCAAAAAATTTCACACCTTCTCGAATTTTTTTCTCGAAAGTGGGTCGGATTTCAAGGGGTATGTCTAATGACCAAAAATAATTGTAATTGACTCTTGCAACTAAACCTAATTTTTTTAGAACGATTTAAAAATTTTTGTTTTCTACTCGTATACTTCGTCTGCGATGGTAGTTTTCACCCCTCCAATACGAATATCAGTCGATAAAAAAAGAAAAACAGAAATATTTTCCAGTGCTCCATTTGTGTACCAAATTCTGACAGAAAATGGAGACTATCGAGCTTCGTACGCGTCTTAGATCGCATACAACACTTTCCGTAGGAAATGTTCGTCGAGTTAATGACTGGTTCGTTTACGACGACTGAAATGATCCACACAAGGACGTATCTATCCCGAGATCGCCCATTAGTTGACACATTAAATTTTCGAGATATCATAGCACATTACGCGTAGTCGTACAAGGAATTGGAAACTAAAAATCTGAATAAAGCTGTTAATACATCAGTTTCTCAAGTCTTCTTCTGTTTATATCTCACAATATTTACATTTTACATAAGAAACCGATTTATCTGAACGACTCCTGGACTTTCAGTACATTAATGTTTCACGATATTAATTTATTTCATCAATTCTCATTAAAACGAATCGTTTTAGAAATCGGTGTATGCCTCGTAAGAGATACTAATTCGACTGATTTTATCTTCCAATGTTACTCCACGATTATTCGACCAGTTCCGCGATAGTCGACGCGTGAAAAATACTCGGGAACAAGTTTGAGAGATCCACTTTCGCTGTTATTTGCGTACGAAAGGATCGGGATGCTCTCTACGTTCGCTTCCGTTGTGCGTCGAGCTTAAAGACAGTGGCGGGGAACAACAAGTCGGGCTCGTAAATTCGCGACCGCTGCTTGTCACGGCCGGCCAACCAGCTTTGCATCGTGATCTTATCTGTCAGAGTACACGCAATTGTAGGACCGTCGGTGCGCGAGTATGGTTGCGTTTAAGGGTCAGCTTTGTCGGCTGGGACCGAACAATGTTGCTGTAAACGGTGCATTCTTCCTTGCACCTGCGTAGAATCGCGAAAGCCGACGTAAAAATGTGCCACGAAACACTTTGTGCTATACAGGGTGTTCGGCCACCCCTGGGAAAAATTTTAATGGGGAATTCTAGAGGCCAAAATAAGATGAAAATCAAGAATACCAATTTGTTGATGAAGGCTTCGTTAAACAGTTATTAACGTTTAAAGTTTCACCCGTACTGAATTTTTTTCTCGAAAATGCGCAAGATTTTGGGGATATGTCTATTGACCAAAAATAATTTTTCCAAGACGATTTGAAATTTTTTTTTCCGTCGAAAAATTTCACACTTCGAATTTTTTTCTAGAAAGTGGGTGGGATTTCGGGGGTATGTGTATTCACCAAAAATGATTGTAATTGACCCCCGCAACCGAAAATAATTTTTTCAGAATTAATTAGAAATTTTTTTTTTCGTCGAAAAATTTAGGCACCTACCCCCTGTCGATTTTTCTTAAAAATTCCTTTTTCATTTTTAGCAATTTTGTTTGACGCCTTACAGAAAAGTTGTCTAATACTTTTTTGTGGGTACCCATGAGCTCTACTTCAGAAAAAAGTTTCATTGAAATATATTCACAATTGTAGGAGTTATGGCTGTTTGAAAATTGGACCATTTTTATGGGGTTTTTCTCATTTTGCGGGATCAAGGACTAACTTTTCAAATATTTTTGCGATTTGTACATATTCTCCACCAAAATGCGCGTAGTTTGCTTTTTTAAACATTAAAATCGTCCAATCCGTTCAGAAGTTATGACGTTTTAAAGATTCGCATGAAAATTCTGGCAGACATTTCTGTCCAGAAATTGTATTTTTGGTAAGGAATTTTTTTCTCGAAATTGAGTAGGATTTCGGGGGTATATATAATGACCAAAAATTATTGTAGTTGACCCCCGCAACCGAAAATAATTTTTTTAGAACGATTTGAAATTTTTTTTTTTGCCCGAAAAATTTAGGCACCTACCCTCTGTCGATTTTTCTTAAAAATTCTTTTTTCATTTTTAGTAATTTTGTTTGACGCCCTACAGAAAAGTAGTCTAATACTTTTTTGTGAGTACCCATGAGCTCTACTTCAGAAAAAAGTTTCATTGAAATATATTCACAATTGTAGGAGTTATGGCTGTTTGAAAATTGGACCATTTTTATGGGGTTTTTCTCATTTTGCGGGATCAAGGACTAACTTTTCAAATATTTTTGCAATTTGTACATATTCTCCACCAAAATACGCGTAGTTTGCTTTTTTAAACATTAAAATCGTCCAATCCGTTCAGAAGTTATGACGTTTTAAAGATTCGCATGAAAATTCGGGCAAACATTTCTGGCCAGAAACTATATTTTCGGTAAGGAATTTTTTTCTCGAAACTGAGTAGGATTTCGGGGGTATGTCTGTTGACCAAAAATGCTTGCAATTGACCCCTGCAACTAAAAATAATTTTTCCAAGACGATTCGAAAGTCTTTTTTTTCATCGAAAACTTTCAGCACTTACTCGAATTTTTTTCTCGAAAGTGGGTAGGATTTCGAAAGTATGTGTATTCACCAAAAATGATTGTAATTGACCTCCGCAACTGAAAATAATTTTTCCAGAACGATTTGAAATTTTTGAATGTAATTGTTAATAACTTTTTAACGAAACCTCCATCAACAAATTGGTATTCTTGATTTTCGTCTTATTTTGGCCTCTAGAATCCTCTATTAAAATTTTTCCCAAAGGTGGCCGAACACCCTGTATTTATGAACCACAAATCATACGACAGCATCGTGCGCCACAAAATAGCTTCTGCAATAGTTGTAAACAAATAAAAAATGATAATCCTTCGACTACATTCCAAGATCTGAAATTTAGATCAAGATGATGTTGGTTTATAGTTATTAAAATTTTCTTTCGTACATGTTGTTTGCAATTTTCTTGGTTCGTAACACTAGGTTTACGGTACGCGTTAATTTAACACATTCAGATTCTAAACTTAACGTTATAGGACTCATAAATATTATTTGTTAGCAATTTATGTTGAATTGAATTGATGTAATGATATGGATGTATCTTCTAATTAAAAGAAAAACTGCATTTTAATGCAACTGTCAACGTAGCGAATTATAATAAAAATATACGCAACAAGTGTCCGTAAACCTAGTGTTAAAAATTGTTTTAGACGAGGTCCCTAGGTTTCTGAAATACGAACATGAGTTTATCTCTCTTACATAATTCTATGTTACATAATATATCTCGTAGAGAGTTTAACGAAAACAATTCAAAATTAGCTATAAAAAAATTTTGCAAAATTTGAGCTCGATACTCTGTAGATTTTGTATTCTTTAGTTACAGTATTAATTAATTCGTTTGTCTATAAGTTCTCAATCTATAAATACCTAAAATCTTGAGATAATTATGATAAATTTAATTTATCATAATCTTTAATTATATAAGAATCAAAATTAAAATTGTTTATTCAGTACATTCATATCTTCATTATCATTGATGACCAATAGATTTAATTGTAAAAAAAATAGGATTTCATATTTCATCAATAAAGTATAATGTTTTTAAAGATGGAAATGCAATAATTATTAAAATTATTATAGGTAAAATTGTTCATACAATTTCAATTGTATGATGTTTTAATAAATATCGATTTATAAAAGTATTAATTATAATATCTAATATAATTAATAATGTAAATGAAATAATTATAATTATAAGTGTTCACCAAAATGGAGGTCCGGAGTTGAAGAACGTTTTGGGGCCCAAAAAAAAGAATTCCTCTATTCAACTACATTTTTAAATTTTAATTACAAAAATATCTTTCTTATTTAATTTTATTCTTTCTTATATTCTTTAGTTAAAATATTAATTAATTCGTCTGTCTATAAATTCCCAAACTATAAGTAGCTAAAATTCTTGAGATAAAATGTTTACCAAAATGGAGGTCCGGAGTTGGAGAACGTTTGATGACCCACAAAAATGAATTCTGTCATTGGACCACATTTTTGAATTTGTATTACAAACATATCTTTCTTATTTAATTTTAATCTTTCTTATATTCTTTAGTTACAGTACTAATTAATTCGTCTGTCTATAAATTCCCAATCTATAAATAGCTAAAATTCTTGAGATAAAGTGTTCACCAAAATGGAGGTCCGGAGTTGGAGAACGTTTGATGACCCACGAAAAAGAATTCCTTGATTCGACTAAATTTCTGAATTTTTATTACAAAAATTTCTTTCTTATATTCTTTAGTTGCAGTATTAATTAATTCGTCTGTCTATAAATTCCCAATCTATAAATACCTAAAATTCTTGCGATAAAGTGTTCACCAAAATGGAGGTCCGTAGTTGGAGAACGTTTGATGACCGAAGGAGGTCACAAAAAAGAATTTACCACGTACCAATATTGATCCAGGCCGCGAAAGGACACCGGATATCGCGGAGTAGTACACTTGGGCTTCGTTAATAGAAAATTTTCAAGCGTAAATTAACGGTAAAGCGGTCGCTGTTGCGTGACGAACGCTCTCGGTGCTCGAACAGCCCGAGTCGCGGTAGCCAATTTGTCAAAAACGAATCTCCCGTTGGGTGGTCTATAAACGTTTGAACGAGTGCTCCGATTCTCGAAACCGAAAATCCCAATGGACATCGGTAGCGTCTAGCGGCGGCCATTACGTCATGCAACGGAATGCAAGAGGTCGACCTTGCGACCGGCACAATCGCGCATTGTTGACCGTTGAATGGTCCCCGCGATTCCAATCCGGCCTCTGCTTCGTTCCACGGCCGCCATAGAGAATTAAACTGATCACTGTAATGGCTGGGATCATGCAAAATCACCCTAACGTTGTTCCTGACACCGCGGGTTTTTTAACGAAATTTATATTCTTCGATTAGTCTTCCTTTGCGTGCACCAAAATGGGGGGCTGTTTTGGTTAAATTGTAGCAAATTATTGCATCGATTAAGGGGGGTAGAATAAAACTTTAGCGTTAAGTTTTTTTAAAGGGACAGGAAAATATTAATAGACGCTATTTTTGTTTGTTTTAAATTTAATTTATAACCATTTTTTTTATCTTATTGGGCAGTCCAGTGAACATAGTAGTATATTAGAATTCTAATTTTGTTAATTTTTTTACATATGTTGTAAATAATGTATCAGAAATTGGGTACTTCTTTTTAGAATTATATCTCTAACAAAATGTAAATTTATTTTGTATTTCTTTATAAATATTCAATTATGATCTAATTGAGTATAGTGTGTCTAATTTTCCATTTTCTATCTTAGTTTTTTAATTTAACACATATTTTGAGGACAGTTTTCACCCCTCCAACACGGATATCAGTAAAAAAAGAAAAATAGAAGTATTTTTCAGTGCTCCATTTGTGTACCAAATTCTCGCAGAAAATGGAGACTATCATAAAACGTCCTAACGTTGATCCTGACACCAGAGGATTTTTAACGAAATTTATATTCTTCGATTGGTCTTCCTTTACGTGCACCAAAAAGGGGGACTGTTTTGGTTAAATTGTAGCAAATTATTGCATCGATTTTTATAATCAAATTTCTCTATACTCAATTAATGGGGGTAGAATAAAACTTTAGCGTTAAATTCTTTAAAGGGACAAGAAAATATTGATAGACGCCATTTTTGTTTGTTTTTTTTATCTTATTGGGCAGTCCAGTGAACATGGTAATATATCAGAATTCTAATTTTGTTAATTTTTTTACATATGTTGTAAATAATGTATCAGAAATATGCGTACTTTTTTTTAGAATTATATCTCTAAAATGTAAATTTATTTTGTAGGTGTTTTATGTTACATTTGGTATTTCTTTATAAGTATTCAATTATGATCTAATTGAGTATAGTGTGTCTAATTTTCCATTTTCTATCTTAGTTTTTTAATTTAACACATATTTTGAGGATAGTTTTCACCCCTTCAACACGGATATCAGTCGATAGAAAAAGAAAAATAGAAATATTTTTCAGTGCTCCATTTGTGTACCAAATTCTCGCAGAAAATGGAGACTATCATAAAACGTCCTAACGTTGATCCTGACACCAGAGGATTTTTAACGAAATTTATATTCTTCGATTGGTCTTCCTTTACGTGCACCAAAAAGGGGGACTGTTTTGGTTAAATTGTAGCAAATTATTGCATCGATTTTTATAATCAAATTTCTCTATACTCAATTAATGGGGGTAGAATAAAACTTTAGCGTTAAATTCTTTAAAGGGACAAGAAAATATTGATAGACGCCATTTTTGTTTGTTTTTTTTATCTTATTGGGCAGTCCAGTGAACATGGTAATATATTAGAATTCTAATTTTGTTAATTTTTTTACATATGTTGTAAATAATGTATCAGAAATTGGGTACTTCTTTTTAGAATTATATCTCTAACAAAATGTAAATTTATTTTGTATTTCTTTATAAATATTCAATTATGATCTAATTGAGTATAGTGTGTCTAATTTTCCATTTTCTATCTTAGTTTTTTAATTTAACACATATTTTGAGGACAGTTTTCACCCCTCCAACACGGATATCAGTAAAAAAAGAAAAATAGAAGTATTTTTCAGTGCTCCATTTGTGTACCAAATTCTCGCAGAAAATGGAGACTATCATAAAACGTCCTAACGTTGATCCTGACACCAGAGGATTTTTAACGAAATTTATATTCTTCGATTGGTCTTCCTTTACGTGCACCAAAAAGGGGGACTGTTTTGGTTAAATTGTAGCAAATTATTGCATCGATTTTTATAATCAAATTTCTCTATACTCAATTAATGGGGGTAGAATAAAACTTTAGCGTTAAATTCTTTAAAGGGACAAGAAAATATTGATAGACGCCATTTTTGTTTGTTTTTTTTATCTTATTGGGCAGTCCAGTGAACATGGTAATATATCAGAATTCTAATTTTGTTAATTTTTTTACATATGTTGTAAATAATGTATCAGAAATATGCGTACTTTTTTTTAGAATTATATCTCTAAAATGTAAATTTATTTTGTAGGTGTTTTATGTTACATTTGGTATTTCTTTATAAGTATTCAATTATGATCTAATTGAGTATAGTGTGTCTAATTTTCCATTTTCTATCTTAGTTTTTTAATTTAACACATATTTTGAGGATAGTTTTCACCCCTTCAACACGGATATCAGTCGATAGAAAAAGAAAAATAGAAATATTTTTCAGTGCTCCATTTGTGTACCAAATTCTCGCAGAAAATGGAGACTATCATAAAACGTCCTAACGTTGATCCTGACACCAGAGGATTTTTAACGAAATTTATATTCTTCGATTGGTCTTCCTTTACGTGCACCAAAAAGGGGGACTGTTTTGGTTAAATTGTAGCAAATTATTGCATCGATTTTTATAATCAAATTTCTCTATACTCAATTAATGGGGGTAGAATAAAACTTTAGCGTTAAATTCTTTAAAGGGACAAGAAAATATTGATAGACGCCATTTTTGTTTGTTTTTTTTATCTTATTGGGCAGTCCAGTGAACATGGTAATATATTAGAATTCTAATTTTGTTAATTTTTTTACATATGTTGTAAATAATGTATCAGAAATTGGGTACTTCTTTTTAGAATTATATCTCTAACAAAATGTAAATTTATTTTGTATTTCTTTATAAATATTCAATTATGATCTAATTGAGTATAGTGTGTCTAATTTTCCATTTTCTATCTTAGTTTTTTAATTTAACACATATTTTGAGGATAGTTTTCACCCCTTCAACACGGATATCAGTCGATAAAAAAAGAAAAATAGAAATATTTTTCAGTGCTCCATTTGTTTACCAAATTCTCGCAGAAAATGGAGACTATCATAAAACGTCCTAACGTTGATCCTGACACCAGAGGATTTTTAACGAAATTTATATTCTTCGATTGGTCTTCCTTTACGTGCACCAAAAAGGGGGACTGTTTTGGTTAAATTGTAGCAAATTATTGCATCGATTTTTATAATCAAATTTCTCTATACTCAATTAATGGGGGTAGAATAAAACTTTAGCGTTAAATTCTTTAAAGGGACAAGAAAATATTGATAGACGCCATTTTTGTTTGTTTTTTTTATCTTATTGGGCAGTCCAGTGAACATGGTAATATATCAGAATTCTAATTTTGTTAATTTTTTTACATATGTTGTAAATAATGTATCAGAAATATGCGTACTTTTTTTTAGAATTATATCTCTAAAATGTAAATTTATTTTGTAGGTGTTTTATGTTACATTTGGTATTTCTTTATAAGTATTCAATTATGATCTAATTGAGTATAGTGTGTCTAATTTTCCATTTTCTATCTTAGTTTTTTAATTTAACACATATTTTGAGGATAGTTTTCACCCCTTCAACACGGATATCAGTCGATAGAAAAAGAAAAATAGAAATATTTTTCAGTGCTCCATTTGTGTACCAAATTCTCGCAGAAAATGGAGACTATCATAAAACGTCCTAACGTTGATCCTGACACCAGAGGATTTTTAACGAAATTTATATTCTTCGATTGGTCTTCCTTTACGTGCACCAAAAAGGGGGACTGTTTTGGTTAAATTGTAGCAAATTATTGCATCGATTTTTATAATCAAATTTCTCTATACTCAATTAATGGGGGTAGAATAAAACTTTAGCGTTAAATTCTTTAAAGGGACAAGAAAATATTGATAGACGCCATTTTTGTTTGTTTTTTTTATCTTATTGGGCAGTCCAGTGAACATGGTAATATATTAGAATTCTAATTTTGTTAATTTTTTTACATATGTTGTAAATAATGTATCAGAAATTGGGTACTTCTTTTTAGAATTATATCTCTAACAAAATGTAAATTTATTTTGTATTTCTTTATAAATATTCAATTATGATCTAATTGAGTATAGTGTGTCTAATTTTCCATTTTCTATCTTAGTTTTTTAATTTAACACATATTTTGAGGATAGTTTTCACCCCTTCAACGCGGATATCAGTCGATAAAAAAAGAAAAATAGAAATATTTTTCAGTGCTCCATTTGTTTACCAAATTCTCGCAGAAAATGGAGACTATCATAAAACGTCCTAACGTTGATCCTGACACCAGAGGATTTTTAACGAAATTTATATTCTTCGATTGGTCTTCCTTTACGTGCACCAAAAAGGGGGACTGTTTTGGTTAAATTGTAGCAAATTATTGCATCGATTTTTATAATCAAATTTCTCTATGCTCAATTAATGGGGGTAGAATAAAACTTTAGCGTTAAATTCTTTAAAGGGACAAGAAAATATTGATGGACGCCATTTTTGTTTGTTTTTTTTATCTTATTGGGCAGTCCAGTGAACATGGTAATATATTAGAATTCTAATTCTGTTAATTTTTTTACATATGTTGTAAATAATGCATCAGAAATATGCGTACTTTTTTTTAGAATTATATCTCTAAAATGTAAATTTATTTTGTAGGTGTTTTATGTTACATTTTGTATTTCTTTATAAATATTCAATTATGATCTAATCGGGTATAGTGTATCTAATTTTCCTTTTTCTATCTTAGTTTTTTAATTTAACATATATTTTGAGGACAGTTTTCACCCCTTCAACACGGATATCAGTCGATAAAAAAAGAAAAATAGAAATATTTTTCAGTGCTCCATTTGTGTACCAAATTCTCGCAGAAAATGGAGACTATCATAAAACGTCCTAACGTTGATCCTGACACCAGGGGATTTTTAACGAAATTTATATTCTTCTATTAGTCTTCCTTTGCGTGCACCAAAATGGGGGACTGTTTTGGTTAAATTGTAGCAAATTATTGCATCGATTTTTATAATCAAGTTTCTCTGTGTTCAATTAATGGGGGCAGAATAAAAGTTAGTGATGATTTTGAAATATTTAATATTCGTTGAGTTTAGAGAACCGAAGGCTAACGTGGATGTGTTGGAAAGTGTAATAACCGCGACGTCCCTTGGTATCGACAGTGATCAATTAGGGTCTATGTATATTGTCAAGAATAAAAAGAAATTAATCTTGGTAATCAAAGCCTCCAACAGGATTCAAAAATTATGTATGATTTTTCATTCGATGAATTGTTACATACATATTAGGGAAACCAGTTTTTCTTGATTTATGGCGTCGGGTTTCCGAGGAATTTCCTGATGCACGAAACGGTAAAATTATGTTGTCTAGTATATGCAGACACCATCAGCTAATCCATCCATCCAATCTTCGATAAGCCTCCCCTTTTTCTTTTTCCTTGCATCATTATTTACACTATCATTTTTCTATGTTCCAAGAGTAGACAGTGTAGTATTCCACATGCAGCAATTCTTGGATAACTGCGAGTCATTCTCGATTGGATAGGTAAACGGTAGCCATCCTTACTATTGAGAGGGGGCTCCCTCTGACTTATTCGAAGCTCAACGTCGAGTAGCGTAACCTGATCGGGGCTCGAATACCGGCGAGACAATGCATACATAGTGAAAAAATGAAACTTTTTTATTTTTGTGTTTTCTTAAACGAAACTTTCAGCAATGCATTCGTGAGAGTTTTCCGGTTAAAATGAGACCAAACACGATATACTTAATCTTTAACCTACTTCTAATAGAGTACAAAATCGTGTTAAATACGATAAAATACGCAAATGTGATGCAAGTTATAATCGTGTTTGGTCTCGTTTCGATCAGATAAACCTTATAAACATATTAGTGACGGTTCCATTAACGAAAAATAAATAAGTTTAACATTGTGATACAAAGCCCCAGCTCGGCTAGTCTTTTTGGGGAATTGAAAATTAATACTGGCCTTGCATTTCCAACATTTGCTGTATCTTCTTATTCGATTAGGCCCTAAAACGTGAGCATTGAATTTAATTTCGTCAATTTGCTTGTACCCGAACAGAGACTTTAATAAACCAAACCTAAAATTACGGAAGTACCCGTACGTATATTAATAAAAATAAGCAGCTGGGTCTTAGTAACGGTCGCAAATTGATCCCCTGACCCTCGACAACCCCCGCGACAGAACTATCGTCGACCAAGACGTATCAATCGGCGACCACCAGCCGTTTCGATTTCGTTAAAAATATCGTCGATTGTTCGAGGCTGGTGCACGCCCCGTTAATGGCCCGCCGAGGAATGCCAACAATCGCACCCTTTGCTGGTCCATTGTGCCTGAAACGGAAACGTAACGCTGACGCGGATCGATTTCCGGGGGGGGAGGGTGGGAGTTGACTCGAACTCGCTGTCGCGATCGACGACGATCGAGGATCGTTAATAACTCGTGACTCTCTCGCGTCACGTGGTCGCGTCGTTAAACTAAACGGCTAAAAAAAGGGGTTGAACGTGTAGGGGGTGCTGCGTTTCGTTTCATTTCGTTTCAATTTCAATTCATTTCGACGGCCAGCGGTCCGAGCGAGAGGTCTCATTGTGCACCGGCCTCCGTGCACTCGAGCCACGTACAAAAGATGCGTTTTCTCGCTGCACGGGGCCCGTGTCTGCAGCTGCAGATCCCGTGCATCCATAGCGAGGGAAAAGGTGCCCTTTCTACAGGGCCAATTAGCTATTCATGGCCGATTCGCAACGACGACGATGTGTTTCCTAGCTTCGCGAGGGCGTGGCCGTGTGTGTGTAAGCGCGTGTCTGTCGCTGGACGAGTATCCGCGTGCGTCTTTTCGTCTTCTTTTTCATCAACCCTTGTGTCAATAACCGGGTACTCGAGCTTCCCTCTTCCGCGTTTCGTTTAAAAAAATTCCTTGGTCGTTGAAATAGCGCGAATTTGCCCCCTCGCCCTTTGAACTATTTTTGTTTTTAAAATCGTTACTGTAGAGTCTTTATTATTTGTAGATAGTATCAGGGAGATAGTTGAGAAGATCTGAAGCATTAATTTCAAAATATACGTCTTTTTACGTTGGAGGGGGAAATGGTTTCTAATACGTTGCATCAGTGAAATTTTCTGTGGGGCCTTGGAGAATTATTTTAAAATTATTTTGAACAATTAATTGGAAAATTTGATCATTTCTATAGACAAAAAATATTAAATTATTCCAAACACTTCCAACCACATCTAGGGTTCCTTGCAAAAGTATTTTAAAAATGCAATAAGACTGTGATTATTTTTTTAATTTATTTTATCTGTTCCAAACTTTTTATTTGAATAGTAATATTGGAATTTAGTTTCTGATATTACAACAATATTTAAACGTTATTTTCAACATTCAGAAAATAAAATTTATTCAAAATACTCGATTATTAAATTATTCTACACTTCCAGCCACATCCTTGGCTCCTTGCAAAATTGTTTTAAAAATGCAATAAAACTATGATTATTCTTTTAATTTATTGTATCTGTTCCAAACTTTTTATTTGAATAATAATATTGGAAATTAATTCCTGATATTCCAACGATATTTAAATTTTCAACATTCAGAAAATAAAATTTAAAGTTTATTCAAAATATTTAACCATTAAATTATTCTAAACACTTCCAACCACACCTTCGTCCTTGCAAAATTGTTTTAAAAATGCAATAAAACTATGATTATGTTTTTAATTAATTTTTCTGTCCCAAACTTTTTATTTGAATAATAGTACTGGATATTAATTCCTGATATTCCAACAATATTTAAACGTAATTTTCCACATTCAGAAAGTAAAATTTAAAGTTTATTCAAAATACTCGACCATTAAATTATTCTAAACACTTCCAACCACAGCTTCGTCCTTGCAAAATTGTTTTAAAAATGCAATAAAACTATAATTATTTTTTTAATTTATTTTATCTGTTCTAGACTTTTTATTTGAATAATAATATTGGAAATTAGTTTCTGATATTCCAACAATATTTATACGTTATTCTCAACATTCTGAAAATAAAGTTTATTAAAAATACTCAATTATTAAATTATTCTAATCGCTTCCAACCACATCCAGGGCTCCTTGCAAAATTATTTTAAAAGCCATGCAATAAAAATGCGATTATTTCTTAAATTTGTTTTATCTGTTATAGACTTTTTATTTGAATAATAATACTGGAAATTAATTTCTGATATTGCAACGATATTTAAATTTTCAAAATTCAGAAAATAAAATTTAAAGTTTACTCAAAATACTCGACTATTAAATTATTCTAAACACTTCCAATCACATCGAGGGCGCCTTGCAAAATTGTTTTAAATATGCAATAAAACTATGATTATTTTTTTAATTTATTTTTCTGTTCCAAACTTTTTATTTAGATAATAATACTGGAAATTAATTTCTGATATTGCAACGATATTTAAACGTAATTTTCCACATTCAGAAAGTAAAATTTAAAGTTTATTCAAAATACTCGACCATTAAATTATTCTAAACACTTCCAACCACAGCTTCGTCCTTGCAAAATTGTTTTAAAAATGCAATAAAACTATAATTATTTTTTTAATTTATTTTATCTGTTCTAGACTTTTTATTTGAATAATAATATTGGAAATTAGTTTCTGATATTCCAACAATATTTATACGTTATTCTCAACATTCTGAAAATAAAGTTTATTAAAAATACTCAATTATTAAATTATTCTAATCGCTTCCAACCACATCCAGGGCTCCTTGCAAAATTATTTTAAAAGCCATGCAATAAAAATGCGATTATTTCTTAAATTTGTTTTATCTGTTATAGACTTTTTATTTGAATAATAATATTGGAAATTAATTCCTGATATTTCAACGATATTTAAATTTTCAAAATTCAGAAAATAAAATTTAAAGTTTACTCAAAATACTCGACTATTAAATTATTCTAAACACTTCCAATCACATCGAGGGCGCCTTGCAAAATTGTTTTAAATATGCAATAAAACTATGATTATTTTTTTAATTTATTTTTCTGTTCCAAACTTTTTATTTAGATAATAATACTGGAAATTAATTTCTGATATTGCAACGATATTTAAATTTTCAACATTCTCGAAAATAAAATTGAAAGTTTATTCAAAATACTCGACTATTATATTATTTTATACACTTCCAACCACATCCAGGGCTCCTTGCAAAATTATTTTAAAAATGCAATAAAACTATGATTATTCTTTTAATTTATTGTATCTGTTCCAAACTTTTTATTTCAATAATAATACTGGATATTAATTCCTGATATTCCAACGATATTTAAATTTTCAAAATTCAGAAAATAAAATTTAAAGTTTATTCAAAATACTCGACCATTAAATTATTCTAAACACTTCCAACCACATTCAGAACTACTTTCCTAAAATCCTGATGTAAATCACGGCTTAAAATTTGAAGCCACTGTTGTGTAAACTCCCTGCAAATTGGGTCCTCGGATTTAAAGCGTGCTAAAAGCGTGCAAGCTGAAATTGTCCAATCTTTGACCGCGGATTTACCAAGAAACGTCATCTTTGGTGCTCCCTGGCTCCTTGCTGGCAGTTTCGTGAAGTCGCCCGCGTCTCTTTTGTACACTGTTCCTTTGTCGAACTCCATTGAATTCGTGTCACAGGTCGGCCAGGCAAAGAAAGCGGCCATTCAGTCGCGACACGTGCGTCGTCCTTTCGCCATTCGTGTTTTGTGGTAGACGCGACCAGTTCTGGGACCAGTTTTTCCGTCCCGTTGACGACTGGACTTTCGAGATGCAACCGAGGGCTTTTTTCTTCTGTTTTTTTGCCTCGGAAGTGTTACGTGATTTTACAAAAGCTTCCCAGGTGGCGATCCAGCCGGTTAAATCGCGCGATATCGAGCGAGATAAACAGATTATTGCACTTTAAATTGGCGTGTGCTTTCGATTAAGTCGCGAAGCCAGTGGTTCTCTTACAACGAAATAGACATTTGTTTTTTTTGTTGTTTTTCAAGAAATTTTCCCCCGTGAACAATTTTCAAATATAATGTTTGCAAAAACGAGGGCGATGGAAATTAATTTTGCAGTTGTACGAAATAGTTCAATTGAATCATCATCGAACGCGATAAATTAAAGTAAATTACTGGCTCGCGGGTTTATGGCGATCTTCTCCGCCATTTTTAGCGTCTCATATTTCGAGAACATTCTGACGACTCGTTTCCAAAGGTTGTTTTACGATGTCGCAACTTTACAACGCCGTAAAAATTCAAGATTCGCATGCGAGCAGTGAAACTTTACGATCGCGACGATGGAGTAATCAGGATCGAAGAAACTGCAAAAAGAAGATCATTAAGGGATTCCTCGTGTCTCGGATGAAAATCATAAATTCCTCTTTTACTTAAAGTTTATACGTTCGGAAGTACAGTAAGTTAACATAATAAACTTTCGATGTGTTTTTTTTCAGATTGATATTTGTTAGAAAGTTAATTCGTCTAGTGAAAGGATAAATAAACTGTGTAAAGGTTCGACTTTGTACATTTTACAGATTTTCTTTAAAAAAATGGGGCTTCGGTCATAAATTAACTTCGAACGTTATCAACAAACTATCACTTACGGGAGCACGTAATAAAAGTCGAAGAAAAGAGATTTAGTTGATCGTAAAACGCGTCGTGGTCCTCGTTGATTCCATATAGAGAGTGATACGTCTCATTTTACATTTTTAAGTTGAAATTAAATATCCTTTGATAGTGGCGTTAAATCTCGTATCTACAAAAATTATATCAGACTGGAATATTTTATCAACGCGATATAATTAAACCGAAGGTATTACAATCGTAATATATCGATCCAGCGATTGCTAATTTAATTTGTTATTGGCGCGTATTAATTGCCATCGTCAGGTCAGTTCAATTACGATTCCAATAAAAGCAAAGATTCTCGTGCAACGCCGAAAAGCTTTATTATTAAATTAAACCCGAACCTCTCAGATTTAGAAAAATTCTGTAATTAATGTCGGGTATCATCCACGTGATCGATCGCTTCGGCCATTAGTCGACTTTGTTTCAGGTTGCAATCCGACGAGCGTCGGATGACATTGATATATTATGACCACCCAGTGTACACGGACACCTGTTACGTATTTTGACTCTGCCACGGTCTGTCAATATTATATTACATATTTTGACAGCGGGGACTGGGTCGGATTTCCTCCTATCGATGACCTTTTGGGATCCAGTATCGTCCTGTTATTATGTCCCATTCTGGGATGGCTTTTTCCTTGTTTAGTTGAACTAGTATACTTTGTGAAATGGAAATTCTTTCTAGAATTTTTTCTAAAATTTTATTTGAGTAATTAATATCGAGAAAGTTAACTTATAACAACTTATTTAAACTCTTCTATTCTTTAGTAGAAATTTTTATCTAGATAACAGTTATTCTGGTTGTTTACTTTTCAAAATTGGTATTTATTTGGAGTTAAAAAATATTTTAGTGGACAGTGAAATGTGGTATTTTCAAGGCAATTTTTATTTAACAGTATGCAAGCTTCGATTTTATTTAATTGATAAATTGTGAACTTATTCTGTTATTCATCACTGAAATATGATTATAATATTTTTGGTATCTTATAATATTGTTATCTAGATAACAGTTATCCTGGTTGTTTACTTTTCAAAATTGGTATTTATTTCGAGTTGAAAAATATTTTAGTGGACAGTGAAATGTGGTATTTTCATGATAAATAATTGTTATTTAACAGTATGCAGGCTTTGATTCTATTTGATTGATAAATTGTGAACTCATACTGTTATCCATCACTGTAATATAATTATAATATCTTTGGTATCTTATAATATTGTTATCTAGATAACAGTTATCCTGGTTGTTTACTTTTAAAAATTGGTATTTATTTCGAGTTGAAGAATATTTTAGTGGACAGTAAAATTTGGTATTTTCATGACAAACAATTTTTATTTAACAGTATGCAAGCTTCGATTCTATTTAATTGATAAATTATGAACTCACACTGTTATCCATCACTGTAATATAATTATAATATTTTTGGTACCTTATAATATTTTTATCTAGATAACAGTTATTATCATTGTTTACTTTTCAAAATTGGTATTTATTTCGAGTTAAAAAATATTTTAGTGGACAGTGAAATGTGGTATTTTCATGGCAATTTTTATTTAACAGTATGTAAGCTTCGATTCTATTTAAATGATAAATCGTGAACTCATACTGTTATTCATCACTGTAATATAATTATAATATCTTTGGTATCTTATAATATTGTTATCTAGATATCAGTTATCCACATTGTTTACTTTTCAAAATTGGTATTTATTTGGAGTTGAAAAATATTTTAGTGGACAGTGAAATGTGGTATTTTCATGGAAATTTTTATTTAACAGTATGCAAGCTTCGATTCTATTTAATTGATAAATTGTGAACTCACACTGTTATTCATCACTGTAATATAATTATAATATTTTTGGTATACAGGGTGTTTGGCCGCACCTGGGAAAAATTTTAATAGGAGATTCTAGAGGCCAAAACACGACAAAAATCAAGAATAACAATTTGTTGATGGAGGCTTCGTTAAAAAGTTATTAACAATTAAATTCACAAACTTCAAATCGTTCTGGAAAAATTATTTTCGGTTGCGAGAGTCAATTACAATTACTTTTGGTGAATACACATACCACCGAAATCCTATGCACTGTCGAGAAAAAAATTCCTTACCGAAAATCTAATCATTTTGAAAAAATTATTCTGGTTGTGGGGGTCAAATACAAGCATTTTTGATCATTAAACATATTCCCGAAATCCTACTCAGTTTCGAGAAAAAAATTCGAGTACGCGTTGAAATTTTTCGATGAAATTAAAAAATTTCGAATCGTCTTGGAAAAATTATTTTTTGTTGTAGGGGTCAATTACAAGCATTTTTGATCATTAGATATACCCCCGAAATCCTACGTAGTTTCGAGAAAAAAATTCCTTACCGAAAATATAATTTCTGGCCAGAAATGTCTGCCCGAATTTTCATGCGAATATTTAGAACATCATAACTTCTGAACGGATTGGAGGATTTTAATGTTTCAAACGGCAAACAGCGCATATTTTGATCAAGAATATGTACAAATCGCAAAAATATTTGAAAAGTTAGTCCTTGATCCCGCAAAATGAGAAAAACCCCATAAAAATGGTTCAATTTTCAAACGGCCATAATACCTACAATAGTAAAGGTATCTCATTGAAATTTTTTTCTGAGGCAGAGCCCATGGGTACCTACAAAAAAGTATTAAACAACTTTTCTGTACAGCGTTAAACAAATTTATTAAAAATGAAAAACGAGTTTTTAAGAAAAATCGTCAGGGGGTAGGTGCCTAAATGTTTCGACGAAAAAAAAAATTTCAAATCTTTCTGGAAAAATTATTTTCGGTTGAAGTGGTCAATTACAATCATTTTTGGTGAATGGACATACCCCCGAAATCCTGCGCATTTTCGAGAAAAAAATTCAGTACAGGCGGAAATTTAAACGTTAATAACTTTTTAACGAAGCCTCCATCAACAAATTGGTATTCTTGATTTTCGTTTTATTTTGGCTTCTAGAATCGCCCATTAAAATTTTTCCCAGGGTTGGCCGAACACCCTGTATACCTCATTTCTTACCGTTCTCGTTTCTGTCCCCCCCAAGAAATGCAATAGGGGGGAATCTAGGGCCCCCGAATTGGGAATCCCTGATTTAACTAATCACGGGACCCACGTCGAAATCTATAAACGCAAATAAAATTAAACCGCCGGGGAAACCCCAACGAGCGGATCGTTAGCGGTACGAAACGCACGAAATCTCATTGTCCCGGGCCGGGTCAAAAGTTCTAGGAGGAGGGGGGGAGAAGAAAGGCCCAAGTAACTCGAGACTCTTGTGCGTGGTGAAGTGTTTAAACCGCTGACCGTAAACAGAGAGGCCCCCGAGAGAAAGGTCCGGGCCCCGTTGGGACCCTCGCAAGGGCGTTAATTACAGGGCTGCTTTCGTTCTTCCTCCTCCTTCTTCTCGGTCGATTTCCGTTTCCGGAAACGCGACTGGTGGGAGAGAGAAAGAGAGAGAGGAGTGGAGGTTTCGAGCAGTGGCACTCGTTCGAAGTCGCTCGTGTCGAGTAGTTGGTTCGGATTAAATGGAAAGAATCGCGCCCAAGGTACATACGTCTCGAGAATGGCTTTTAAATTGATCAGAGCTCGCTTTGGAACACTCAGAACTTGACACTTATTGTTTCAACGTCCATTTAGAAATTAAAGCTCCTTTTCGACGCGTTTCACCCCTTCGAATCACGAATTGCCAGTGTTTAAAAGTTTTCTATTGTACTTGGGAGATATTTTGTTGAAGTTAGATAAATTTTGACAAGGCCCACGTATCTTTGGTTTGTAAAAGTATTTGAATACATCATTGATTTTGAGAAATTGAAAAAATCAAGGTGTGTATTACAATTTTGTCGCGGAGTGTATATTCTGTGATAATTATATTTTAATTTCAATTTTATACGGTTTAGACAAAATCTGAAATAGAAAGAGAAAATGAGAAAGAAATCCTTCTGATGAAAAATCATCGAGCAAAATTCTTAAAAATATACCATTTCATATTGATTTGAAAGAATACTTGTTAAATAAAGATCTTAGAGTGATTGGGATAAACCACCAAAAATGAAAAATATAGTATTACTATGTTAAAGTTCAGTTAAGACTTTTTTCTGCAATCTTGGATAAATATTTTCGAAAATCAAAATGTGTAATATTGCTTGCTTTCTGTGGTCCTAGAAAATTCAGTACTCAAGATTAGATGTTAAAAGAAATAAATGTAGATTCTCGAATTTTAATGTAAAAATAAGTCCCATGGTAAATTGTTGGTATTCTTAGTCTCCCAATTGTCTAAAAACAAAGTGTCGTTTTCGTAGACAATTTGAGAGGTTTGCTCTGTGGCAGAGTCAACGTGATAAAATAGAAAATTAATCTATACTCGAATTTTAATATAAAAATAAGTCCTAGATAAATTGTAGATATTGCTAGTTTCCCAATTGTCTAAAAACAAAGTTTCGTTTTCGTGGTTAAGTTAAGGGGTTTGATCTGGGTTACGTTTTAACGTGTTAAAAAAGAAAATTAATCTATATTCTCGAATTTTAATATACAAATAAGTCCCAGATAAATTGTTGGTATTTCTAGTTTTCCAATACTCTAAAAACAAAGTGTCGTTTTCATGGACAATTCAGGGGTTTGGTCTGGGTTAAGTTTTAACGTATTAAAAAAGAAAATTAATCTATACTCTCGAATTTTAATGTAAAAATAAGTCCCAGATAAATTGTGGATATTGCTAGTTTCCCAATTGTCTAAAAACAAAGTGTTGTTTTCGTGGACAATTGAGGGGTTTGGTCTGTAGGAGAGTCAACGTGTTAAAAGAGAAAATTAATCTATATTCTCGAATTTTAATATAAAAATAAGTCCCAGATAAATCGTTGGTATTCCTAGTCTCCCAATTGTCTAAAAACAAAGTGTTGTTTTCATGGACAATTGAGGGGTTTGATCTGGGTTACGTTTTAACGTGTTAAAAAAGAAAATAAATCTACACTTTTGAATTTTAATGTAAAAATAAGTCCCAGATAAATCGTTGGTATTCCTAGTTTCCCAATTCTCTAAAAACAAAGATTGGTTTTCGTATACAATTTGAGGGGTTCTTTCTGTAAAAAAAGGAAAATGTTAAACTAAAATTTCGACTTGCAAAATGTAAGCACAAATTAATTTATTATTTTTCACGAGTACGAATCTCTGTAAACAAGATGGTTATCGATCGACACACACCTGCGAACTATCTAGTCGACGAGGAAGTTGCTCGACAGGATCTCGGCCGCCATTATTCCGGGAAGAGGAAAGCGAACGGTCAGATTTGTACCTGCGATTAAAAAGGACTTCCGTTTTCGCGTGGTTCGAACTCGGTCACAGCGTAGCTCGAGCAACGCTGGAACCTTCTGATTTCAATAACGACGACGAAGCGCCATTGTGCGACGACGGAGGCCCATTCAGGCCCCCCCATAATGCGTTCCAGCGAAAATGGGATGGAAACGTTCACAATAAAGCGGGGAGAGTGCGCTGTGCAGGTAGCGCGACGGTCAGTTTCATTTTACCTCGGTTTATCCGTGAACAGAGGAAGCAATTGTTACGACGAGTGCTCGTAACCCGATACCCGCTGTTACGCGTTCCTGGTGCTTAACAATGATTTGTGATTAAAAAGCAGCAGGTCGAAATCGAAGAAAGAGAACGCTAGAGAAACGTCCACCTACTTTGCTAATTTATTTTTCGTACGTAAATAGCAGATGTGCGATACTTGTGCTATTTAATAATATTTTACAGGTTGCATTTAATACGAAAATTGATGCAAAGTATTGGGAACTATTTTAAACAGCTGAAATGTGTATCGTTAGTTGTTTTTACCAATTATAGAATCAGAGTTGGGTCAGAGGTTTAGTTACAGTATTGATATGATTATTAAAGGTTCTGTGATGAAATGGAAACCAAAAATAAAAGAAACTTAGAAACTTAAAATTGATGCAAAATATTGGGAATTATTTTAAACAGCTGACATGTGTATCATTAATTATTTTTATTAATTATACAAACAGTCAGAGTTTAGTCAAAGGCTTAGTTACATTATTGATATGATTCTTAATATTCTGTGATGAAATGAAAAGCCAAAAATAAAAGAATTTTGGAAACTTGAAATTGATGCAAAATATTGGGAACTATTTTAAACTACTGAAATGTGTATCGTTAATTATTTTTATCAATTATAAAAACAGAGTTGAGTCAGAGGTTTAGTTACATTATTGATATGATTCTTAATATTCTTTGATGTAATGGAAAGCCAAAAATAAAAGAATTTTGGAAACTTGAAATTGATGCAAAATATTGGGAATTATCTTAAACAGCTGACATGTGTATCTTTAATTATTTCTATCGATTATAAAAACATTCAGTGTTTAGTCAGAGGTTTAGTTACATTATTGATATGATTCTTAATATTCTGTGATGTAATGGAAAGCCAAAAATAAAAGAATTTTGGAAACTTGAAATTGATGCAAAATATTGGGAATTATCTTAAACAGCTGAGATGTGTATCGTTAATTATTTTTATCAATCATAAAAACAGAGATGAGTCAGAGGTTTAGTTACATTATTGATATGATTATCAAAGGTTCTGTGATGAAATGGAAACCAAAAATAAAAGAATTTTGGAAACTTGAAATTGATGCAAAATATTGGGAATTATTTTAAATAGCTGACATGTGTATCATTAATTATTTTTATTAATTATAAAAACAGTCAGAGTTTAGTCAAAGGCTTAGTTACATTATAGATATGATTCTTAATATTCTGTGATGTAATGGAAAGCCAAAAATAAAAGAATTTTGGAAACTTGAAATTGATGCAAAATATTGGGAATTATCTTAAACAGCTGAGATGTGTATCGTTAATTATTTTTATCAATCATAAAAACAGAGTTGAGTCAGAGGTTTAGTTACATTATTGATATGATTATCAAAGGTTCTGTGATGAAATGGAAACCAAAAATAAAAGAAACTTAGAAACTTAAAATTGATGCAAAATATTGGGAATTATTTTAAATAGCTGACATGTGTATCATTAATTATTTTTATTAATTATAAAAACAGTCAGAGTTTAGTCAAAGGCTTAGTTACATTATAGATATGATTCTTAATATTCTGTGATGAAATGAAAAGCCAAAAATAAAAGAATTTTGGAAACTTGAAATTGATGCAAAATATTGGGAATTATCTTAAACAGCTGAGATGTGTATCGTTAATTATTTTTATCAATCATAAAAACAGAGATGAGTCAGAGGTTTAGTTACATTATTGATATGATCCTTAAAATTCTCCGATGAAATGGAAAGCCAAGAAAAAAAATGAAACTTAGAATATAGATGTAAGAGCTATAATAACAAATGTACAGTTAAGAAAAAGAGACAAAATAATCCAAAGTAAATCTTTCATTCCCACTTCAAAAAAAGACGATGAAAATATTCGTATAAAAATATTAATTTTCCCCGACATACGATAACTATTATTTTGAGGGGAAGGGGGCTGAAAAATAAAAAATGATATCTAATGAGAGTGTCGGTTTACCTGTTCAGCGGAACGGAATTACCCAGTCGTGCTCGAAACGGAATACAATAATTAGCGTTACCCTTTGCTCCCCCCTCTCTTCAGGGGCGGAAACGCCCACTCGTCGAATTACTCGGCGCTAAATTGCAAACGTTTTTATATGTTTCAGATACGTCCTACGAGAAGGCCTGTCGGAGGGGTAGCGCACCGGCCACCCCTGTCCTCGGAGCACGACCCTTGGACGTCACCCCCAACAGAATCGTCGTAAGTAGATTTCGTTTTGTTCCGATCGAGGCCCTGTAATTTTCATTCACTGTAATTTTCGACCGTTTGATAACCCCGTGCACGACTGCGTTTTGTCCGAGCGAATTCGTCTCGCGGAACGAGGTCGTTGATTTCGATCGGAAGGCGGCGGTGGGTTCCTTTTTTCAGACACAGTTTTAACTGGCGTCGCTTAACCCTTCTATCGTTGTTCGAACGAACCCATGCTGGGCTCTGTACACATAAACTCAACTTAGAATATACAAACGTTGTACGTGGGCTGTAAAAGTGACACAATTATACAAATTTGATTTTTTAGTTATAGCAAAAAAAAAAAAAAAAAAAATAGGATATAGTAGACAATTTTTTTTTTAAATACTCTAAGAAAATTAAGTTGACATCTGAGACAGTCCTGTATATTATAACAAAATTTCAATTTGAAATTATCAAAGTAAAAATTGCAAATAAGTAAATATATATGAGTACACATAAACTTAGTTTAAAACATACACTCGTACGCGGGCCACAAAAGTGAGACAACTACACAAATTTAATTTTTTAAATACGCTAAGAAAATTAAGTGCAAATCTGAGACAGTCCTGTATATTATAAAAATATTTCGATTTGGAATTATCAAAGTGAAAATTCCAAATAAGTAAATATAAATAAGTACTCATAAACTTAGCTTAAAAAATACACACGTTGTACACGGACTATATAAGTGACACAATTATACAAATTTGATTTTTTAATTGTAACAATAAAAAAGATAGGATATAGTAGACAATTTTTTTTTTTAAATACGTTAAGAAAATTAAGCTGAAGTCTGAGACAGCCCTGTATACAGGGTGTTCGGCCACCCTTGGGAAAAATTTTAATAGGGGATTCTAGAGGCCAAAATAAAATGAAAATCAAGAATACCAATTTGTTGATGGAGGCTTCGTTAAAAAGTTATTAACGTTTAAAGTTCCGCCTGTACTGAATTTTTTTCTCGAAAATGCGCAGGATTTCGGGGGTATGTCTATTCACCAAAAATTATTGTAATTGACCCCCGCAACCGAAAATAATTTTTCCAGAACGATTTAAAATTTTTTTTTTTCGTCGAAAATTTTAGGCACCTACCCCCTGTCGATTTTTCTTAAAAATTACTTTTTCATTTTTAGTAATTTTGTTTGACACCCTACAGAAAAGTTCCCTAGTACTCTTTTGTAGATAGCCATAAGCTCTATTTTAGAAAAAAGTTTCAATGAGATACGTTCACTATTGTAAGAGTTATGGCCGTTTGAAAATTGGATCATTTTTATGGGGTTTTTCTCATTTTGCAGGATCAAGGACCAACTTTTCGAATATTTTTGCGATTTATACATATTCTCCATCAAAATACGCGTAGTTTGCTTTTTTAAACATTAAAATCGTCCAATCCGTTTAGAAGTTATGACGTTTTGAAGATTCGCATGAAAATTCGGGCAGACATTTCTGGCCAGAAATGATATTTTCGGTAAGGAACTTTTTCTCGAAACTGAGTAGGATTTCGGGGGTGTGTCTGTTGACCAAAAATGCTTGCAATTGACCCCTGCAACTAAAAATAATTTTTCCAAGACGATTCGAAAGTCTTTTTTTTCACCCAAAACTTTCAGCACTTACACGAATTTCTTTCTCGAAAGTGGATAGGATTTCGGAAGTATGTGTATTCACCAAAAATGATTATAATTGACCCCCGCTGCCGAAAATAATTTTTCCAGAACGATTTGAAATTTTTTAATTTAATTGTTAATAACTTTTTAACGAAGCCTCCATCAACAAATTGGTATTCTTGATTTTCGTCTTATTTTGGCCTCTAGAATCCTCTATTAAAATTTTTCCCAGGGGTGGCCGAACACCCTGTATAATAAAAAAATTCTATCGATCAGGAATTATTGAAATAAAAATTGCAAATAAACAAATGAAATCTAGGACAGCCCTGTATACTATAAAAAAATTGTATCGATCAGGAATTATTTAAATAAAAACTGCAAATAAACAAGCGAAATCTAGGACAGCCCTGTATATCATAAAAAAATTGTATCGATCAGGAATTATTGAAATAAAAATTGCAAAAAAAAGAAATCTAGGACAGCTCTATATACTATAAAAAAAATTCTATCGATCAGGAATTATTGAAATAAAAATTGCAAACAAAAAAATCTAGGACAGCCCTATATACTATAAAAAAAATTCTATCGATTAGGAATTATTGAAATAAAAATAACAAATAAATAAATGAAATTTAGGACAGCCCTGTGTACCATAAAAAAATTCTATCGATCACTATTTATTGAAAAAAATGAATGAAATCTAGGACAGCCCTGTATACCATAAAAATATTCTATCGATTAGTAATTATTAAAATAAAAATTACAAATATCTAAAGATTAAGCTTTAGTGAATTAATAATGATATAGAAATAGCGTCTCGATTAAAATTACGAACTTTAATAACGGATTGTTTTTGGCCTTCGTCGCGCTTAGATTGCGAGAGTAGACGATCGGTTTGTGCTGTGATTTTACGTAACAGGCGACGATTATTATTCTTCGTTGACGTCTTCATTCGCACGCGGCGCGAATCGCTGAGGAATGTCCAGGGGTAGGCGTAAAAAGCGTTAATTGGCGAAATATCTCGGAGTAATTATTTTATCGCGGCGGCCCGAGCTCGCAATTAACGTTAGGCGTCTCCCGTTTGGGCGTTGAAGAAGATCTCCCGGTATGCTGTCCCGTCGTAGATCCTTATCGCGAGAAATACTTTGGGCGAATCTGTCAGCGCTGCGCCAAAGTGCATTAGACTTGCAGATTAGATCTGACTCCGGGAGTCGAGCCGACGATAAAGGAGTCCCCTCAATGGAATTTATCGTTCCTTCGATGGCACGAACCGACTTCCGTTTTCTGAATTTGTAATCGTTCGGTGTGTGTACGGGTTGACTCGTCTCATCTTGCAAACGCGCGAGGATCGAACGAGGGTTTTCGGTTAGAATTTCGTGGACGAGAGAAAGTGGAAGTATCGAGGACATTTCGTGGTTATTTTGTACAGTGGTAATCGTGTTTAAAAATATTTGCAATGTTTAGGTGACACATTTGGGAATAGATTGGGAAATTTAATATACATTCTACGATGTTAGTTTTATTTATGATATGTGTATTAATCGAAATAGAAAAAGGTTTATTAATATTAATGGTTTATTAATGTTATGGGCCATTATGGAACTAGAAAAATTAATACTCAAGTCGAAATACTGAGGGAAATAAATTTGGATAAGATTTATGAATTTTAGCAAAGTTACAAAAGTAAGTAACAATTATTTTCATCCCTCAATAATTTGACTGCCATGTAAACCATATATGGGTCTCTGGATTGTCCATTATAGGACTAGAAAAATTAATTCTCAAGTCGAGACGTTGAGAAAAATAAATTTGGATAAGATTTATGAATTTTAGCAAAGTTACAAAAGTAAGTAACAATTATTTTCAGCCCTCAACACTTTGATTGCCATGACAGCCATATTGAAATGACCGGATTTTTCATTATGGAACTAGAAAAATTAATTCTCAAGTCGAAATACTGAGGGAAATAAATTTGGATAAGATTTATGAATTTTAGCAAAGTTACAAAAGTAAGGAACAATTATTTTCATCCCTTAACACTTTGATTGCCATGTCAGCCATATTGAAATGACCGGATTTTTCATTATGGAACTAGAAAAATTAATTCTCAGGTTGAAATGCTGAGGGAAATAAAGGATAAGATTTATGAATTTTAGCAAAGTTACAAAAGTAAATAACAATTATTTTCATTCCTCAATAGTTTGACTGCCACACGAGCCATATATGGGTCTCTAGATTGTCCATTATAGGACTAGAAAAATTAATTCTCAAATCGAGACGTTGAGAAAAATAAATTTGGATAAGATTTATGAATTTTAGAAAAGTTACAAAAGTAAGTAACAATTATTTTCATCCCTTAACACTTTGATTGCCATGTCAGCCATATTGAAATGACCGGATTTTTCATTATGGAATTAGAAAAATTAGTTCTCAAGTCGAAATGCTGAGGGAAATAAATTTGTATAAGATTTATGAATTTTAGCAAAGTTACAAAAGTAAGTAACAATTATTTTCATCCTTCCATAGTTTGACTGCCATGTGAACCATATATGGGTCTCTGGATTGTCCATTATAGGACTAGAAAAATTAATTCTCAAGTCGAGACGTTGAGAAAAATAAATTTGGATAAGATTTATGAATTTTAACAAAGTTACAAAAGTAAGTAACAATTATTTTCATCCCTCAATAATTTGACTGCCATGTGAACCATATATGGGTCTCTGGATTGTCCATTATAGGACTAGAAAAATTAATTCTCAAGTCGAGACGTTGAGAAAAATAAATTTGGATAAGATTTATGAATTTTAACAAAGTTACAAAAGTAAGTAACAATTATTTTCATCCCTCAATAATTTGACTGCCATGTGAACCATATATGGGTCTCTGGATTGTCCATTATAGGACTAGAAAAATTAATTCTCAAGTCGAGACGTTGAGAAAAATAAATTTGGATAAGATTTATGAATTTTAGCAAAGTTACAAAAGTAAGTAACAATTATTTTCAGCCCTCAACACTTTGATTGCCATGACAGCCATATTGAAATGACCGGATTTTTCATTATGGAACTAGAAAAATTAATTCTCAAGTCGAAATACTGAGGGAAATAAATTTGGATAAGATTTATGAATTTTAGCAAAGTTACAAAAGTAAGGAACAATTATTTTCATCCCTTAACACTTTGATTGCCATGTCAGCCATATTGAAATGACCGGATTTTTCATTATGGAACTAGAAAAATTAATTCTCAGGTTGAAATGCTGAGGGAAATAAAGGATAAGATTTATGAATTTTAGCAAAGTTACAAAAGTAAGTAACAATTATTTTCATCCTTCCATAGTTTGACTGCCACGTGAGTCATATATGGGTCTCTGGATTGTCCATTATAGGACTAGAAAAATTAATTCTCAAGTCGAGACATTGAGGGAAATAAATTTAGATAAGATTTATGAATTTTAGCAAAGTTACAAAAGTAAGTAACAATTATTTTCATCCCTCAATAATTTGATTGCCATGTCAGCCATATTGAAATGACCGGATTTTTCATTATGGAACTAGAAAAATTAGTTCTCAAGTCGAAATGCTGAGGGAAATAAATTTGGATAAGATTTATGAATTTTAGCAAAGTTACAAAAGTAAGTAACAATTATTTTCATCCCTTAACACTTTGATTGCCATGTCAGCCATATTGAAATGACCGGATTTTTCATTATGGAACTAGAAAAATTAATTCTCAAGTCGAAGTACTGAGGGAAATAAATTTGGATAAGATTTATGAATTTTAGAAAAGTTACAAAAGTATTTAACAATTATTTTCATCCCTTAACACTGATTGACGTGTCAGCCATATTGGAGTGACCGGGTTTTCTATTATGGAACTGGAAAAATGAATTCCCAAGTCGAAATGCTGAGAGAAATAAGTTTGGATAAGATTTATGAATTTTAGAAAAGTTACAAAAGTAACAATTATTTTCATCCCTTAACACTTTGATTGCCGTGTCAGCCATATTAGAGTAACCGGATTTTCCATTATGGAACTAGAAAAATTAATTCTCAAGTCGAAATACTGAGGGAAATAAATTTGGATAAGATTTATGAATTTTAGAAAAGTTACAAAAGTAAGTAACAATTATTTTCATTTCTCAATAGTTTGACTGCCACGTGAGCCATATATGGGTCTCTGAATGTTCCATTATAGAACTAGAAAAATTAATTCTCAAGTCAATGCGTTAAGAGAAATAAACTTGGATAAAATTTCTAAATTTTAGCAAGATTACAATAATAAATACTAAAATAAATTTAATATTATGTAGCTTACAATGATCTAAAATTAAAGTTCTTGCCAGGTACGGTTTCGATCTGGTAGTAAATATGTTAAGGGTTGTCGAATGCTTAAAATATGGAGTTAACAATTTTCTTTTCTCTTTTAATTTTCACGATCTGCACCCGCCTCACGTATGCCCGGAGATCTCTAGAACGTCGAAAGATAAATCGTCGTAGACGATTCTTTTGTAGCAGCTTACATCCACTGCTTCCGGTTGAAATCCCGGGCTCCCGGTAACTCCTATCGCGTGCTTCCCTTCGGAGGGAGCATTTCGCTTTCGAGGCACGAAAAACGAGACCTCCGGTTTTCCGATCACGTAACTTCGATCTCTCGAGCCTTTCGTTGTATCGAGTCGTCGCCGATGTACGGTGCGCCTCTCCTTTTATTCAGACAAACAACGAGTACTTTACACGTCACGTCCATTGTGCTTCTCCTTCCTTCGACGAATTCGAACGCCTCGAAATTTTTCACGCTCGGTTTCATCTCGACCATTTCGTGCACCGCTCTGTCTTAAACGATCCTTACTTTTCGTCTCCAATCCTTGGAACTCAATTTTTAGAATTATTCTGTATTCTATGTTTTTTAAAAAAATTTACTGGTCAGTAAATTTGGTGTAAAAAGAGTCCAGGATATCAGGGTCGATTAAATCTATTTCATTTTCATATGTGACTATATTTCAAATCTCAAATAATCGTCTGGAATTTTTGAAGCTCAATTTTTAGAATTATTCTGTATTCTATGTTTTTTGAAAAAATTTACTGGTCAGTTTTGGTGTAAAAAGAGTCCAGGATATCAGGGTTGATTGAATCTATTTAATTTTCATATGTAACTATGTTTCAAATCTCAAATAATCGTTTGGAATTTTTGAAGCTCAATTTTTAGAATTATTCTGTATTCTATGCTTTTTAAAAAAAATTTACTGATCAGTAAATTTAGTGTTAAAACAGTGTAGGATATCAGGGTTCATTAAATCTATTTAATTTTCATATTTGACTATATTTCAAATCTCAAATAACCGTCTCGAATTTTTGAAGCTCAATTTTTAGAATTATTCTGTATTCTGTTTTTTAAAAAAATTGACTTTTTAATAAATCTGGCGTTAAAAGATCGACTAGCATGAATCTATTTAATTTCATATACGACTCTATTTCAAATTTTAAATAATTGCTTTTCGTCTAGAACTTTGGAGCACAATTTTTAATATTATTCCGTATTCTTAAGTTTTTTTTTTTTAAATTTACATTTCAGTAAACCTGGTGTTAAAATAATCCCCGATACAAGGGTCGACGAGCACGAATTTAAATTTCGAAAAAGGTCAAGGCCCCGTAGGGGATTTCGTAAAAGGGCAACTGTTGCATCGGGCTAGCAAATCCAATCGATGCAAGGAGGTCGATCGCGTCATCGAATTCGGTGGATCGATGGGTCGAATTATAGCTCCATGGATGCTGTAACATTTGCGCGACCACTCCTCGCCGCAATTTCTTCCCTCGTTTCATAGGCGACTCTTCTTACGGAGCCTCACCTTTGCCCTTCGTTTCAATTTCGTTGCGTAAACGCGACACCTTTTCCCTCCCCTCCTGCTACATGCAAGAACGGATGAACGACGCAGTGTGGAAAATATCGACCCGGTGTCTTTTCCCTCCGTTGCAGGTGTTCTCAAATCTCACGTGTGTGATTTTCAGGCCGCAAAAATACGCTTTGCTTTTCAATTTTTCTCGTCGATACGTATTTCTCACCATTTTGTATTATTTACTTGGCATTCGACGTCGTTTCTCAATGTTATTTGACGAGTGGACGAAATCGTATTTCAAAATCATCGTCAACACTTTGACGGCCGATGTCACGTATACGTGACTTCACTACGCCAACCGTTGTCGGCCGCTGTCACGAGCACGTGATTTTAGTTATTATTCCACGACAATCTTAAACATGATTAGAACGTTACATATTTATAGTTCCATGGTAAATATATAGTTTTTAAATACTGTAATAACACTTACGAAAATTCAAATTCAATCATGAAAATTCAAATTATTTATCTTCATAATATTGAAGCGTAGAATCAAATTATTTAATTTACTAGAGCGCCGAAGAATTTCGTGTAGAAACAGAGAATGTTCCACTTGAAATTGTCCAAATTTTTTTAACTCCACGTTGAATTAAAAAACCGAGAAATCATTTCTCAATGTTATTTGACGAGTGGACATTATTGTATTTAGAAATCATCGTCAACACTTTGACAGCCGATAGTGGACGAAATCGTATTTGAAAATCATCGTCAACATTTTGGCGGCTGATGTCACGTATACGTGACTTCACTACGCCAACCATTGTCGGCCGCTGTCACGAGCACGTGATTTTAGTTATTCCACGACGATCTTAAACATGATCAGAACGTTACATATTTATAGTTCCACGGTAAATATATAGTTTGTAAATACTGTAATATCACTCATGAAAATTCAAATTCAATCATGAAAATTCAAATTATTTATCTTCATAATATTGAAGCGTAGAATCAAATTATTTAATTTACTAGAGCGTCGAAGAATTTCGTATAGAAACAGAGAATGTTCCACTTGAAATTGTCCAAATTTTTTTAACTCGACGTTGAATTAAAAAACCGAGAAATCGTTTTTCAATGTTATTTGACTAGTGGACGAAATCGTATTTCAAAATCATCGTCAACACTTTGACGGCCGATGTCACGTATACGTGACTTCACTCGCCAACCGTTGTCGGCCACTGTCACGAGCACGTGATTTTAGTTATTCCACGACGATCTTAACCATGATCAGAACGTTACATATTTATAGTTCCACGGTAAATATGTAGTTTTTAAATACTGTAATATCACTCATGAAAATTCAAATTCAATCATGAAAATTCAAATTATTTATCTTCATAATATTGAAGCATAGAATCAAATTATTTAATTTACTAGAGCGTCGAAGAATTTCGTATAGAGACGGAGAATGTTCCATTTGAAATCGTCCAAATTTTTTTAACTTGACGTTGAGTTAAAAAACCGAAAAATCATTTCTCAGTGTTATTTGACGAGTGGATAATATCGTATTTAGAAATCATCGTCAACACTTTGACGGCCGATAGTGGATAATGTCGTATTTCAAAATCATCGTCAACACTTTGGCGGCCGATGTCACGTATACGTGACTTCACTACGCCAACCGTTGTCGGCCGCTGTCACGAGCACGTGATATTACTTATTATTCCACAACAATCTTAAACATGATCAAAATGTTACATATTTATAGTTCCACGGTAAATATGTAGTTTTTAAATACTGTAATATCACTCATGAAAATTCAAATTCAATCACGAAAATTCAAATTATTTATCTTCATAATATTGAAGCATAGAATCAAATTATTTAATTTACTAGAGCGTCGAAGAATTTCGTATAGAAACAGAGAATGTTCCACTTGAAATTGTCCAAGTTTATTTAGCTCGATGTTGAGTTTAAAAACCGAGAAATCGTTTCCAGCGGTTCACCCTGTATGTTTCGATTTCGCTGGCGTATCACGTTGATCGATAAAAGCAACCCAGTGAAACTACAAGTTTCTTCAACAGTTCCCCTAGTACCGTTGTGAATCGTAAATGCCTCCTCGTGACGCAATTCACCGCTATCTCTCTATTACAACATTCTATATTATTTATTTCATAGCGTCTCGTTTTCCTGCATGCGAAAACGATAATGTTTATCAGGCGTGTTCGATTATTATGAAATCGACAGGAGGTAGGAAGTCTGAAATAAGCGTAGGTGAAATTCTGTCTAATAATACAATTAAATTCTTTATAATATTCATCGAATCCATTAAAATTTTCTTTATAACGTTCTTCTTTTATAATCGTGAAAATTTTAGAATCGTCTCCGTGCACAAATTGCAACAATTAAAAGGTGAATTTAAATTTGTTCCTCGCTGTTCGATTACTCCGCGGAATATTTAATGGGTTTCGACGTTTTTTTTATTCTTAATTGGTACTCCATAAAATTCGATTAAACGCGAAATTCCGGTAAGCTCGTTACACGATACTTAATGCAAAACGCGGTGTACGTTAAATCGCACTGAACGTGTCGTACGTTAATCCGCGAAGTGCACAAATTCTCCTAAACGATCGAATAAACGGAAAAATTCTATCGAATATTCTCTCGATCGAAGAATGCCAATTGGATTTAAGGAATTGCAACGAAACGACCGTCTTTTCGTTTCACATTATTCCCTCTGTGAGGTTGCTTTCCAACACTCGATGAAAATAATTATTTAAACGAAATTAAACGAAAGCTTAATTGCAAATATGCAATTATTGCGTTTATCATTATTTAAAACAATGTTCAGAATTTGTAGAAATAACGAAAAACCAAAGAAGTTTAAATAGTAAGTTGAAACGAGAACATAAAACTTATTTGAAGTGTATAAATAAAATGCAGAAAATATTTATTGAATATAAAATTTGAAATTCAATTAGACGCATTCGAAAAACGATCAGAAATTTATTGGACTCTATAAGAATGTCGAATTATCGAATTAGTCGATCGTAACTATATGTATAAGTAGCGAAAAAAGAAAAATTCGCATTGTTTATTGTTGACAAAAGAGAATAATCGCGATCTCGAAACGCTAGAAAAATAATAGCACTTCGTATCCCGGAGATACACTCGGTTTCAGTAATACATTTTCGATAGAATTGCCTCGTCTCCGTAAGTTATTAACGCGCCGGGCAATTAAAAAGTTCTTAATTACGACTGGTTACCGGGTACGATAATAAACGAGGAAAAGGGAGATATTTTCGCGGACGTTTTACGACGCGGTAGCGCCTCGGCGAATAATGTATCAAAGATTTAATGTCGGCCATCGAACGGGTCGAGAAACTCTGGCCGTGGCACAGATAGCCGAACGATACAATTTTTCTGAAAAAATTCTGATTGGCAAAACTCGAAAAAAAAAAGATCGAAGCAAATCTCGATTCAATCTTTTACAAGTTGTAGCTTTTATATTACTGTTATTTAAATTGATTTTCAAGACTAACAAAACGTGTGGTCCTATTGTTGTTTGCTTTCAAAAATTATGAATCCTGTCAGACATGCATCCAAATAAAAAAAAAATTTTTAAATATAATCTGAAAGTTTAAAAAAAGTATTAGCTGGTGATGTTGTGTCTAAGCATGATTGGGCGTTTGTAAAACGGTTTGGAGGTTTGAGGGTTTTACGAAATTGAAGAGAACGTGGATCTTTTTTCGTGGAAACGTTGGAAGGAGTTCTTCAGAAACACCCTCAACGTTCCGAAAGAATATGTAAAATTTGGTGATCCCACTTTGTGTGAATAGTTGCTGACGACAGGGTACCTGAATAGACGGTACTTTTACTCTCTATCGGCGAAGAGTTAGCCGACCCCTTGTAGGGAACAAAGGAAAGAACGAACTGGTTTTCGAGCGGTACACCGACGACTTCACGGATCGATCCGGTTAAAGTGCGTCGCGCTATCACGAATTGTTTACGAAACCCTGGGACCCGCTGGAGAACCAAAAACGCACCAAACTGGCACCTCCATAATTTTTGGAACTTTTGGTAACCGTGTTTTTGATCATTTCTCCCTTTACTTTTCATTTTCTTACTAATTTAGTTGTTCTGCGATACTTAGAATACTCGTAGACTTTTAGAATTTATTCAATTTTCATTCAAAATTCTTAATTTATTTCGAATGCTTACGAGGGTGGGAGAATTCAGTCTTCGTTCAGAATTAATAAAAATTCATACTGAACGTCTTTCGATCTTGTGGAAATATTGGAATATTAGTAGTATTTAATTAAAAATAAATTTTTCTATTATTTAGACATTTTTTCAGATTGAGATTAGGATATTTTACAAACTAAACATTCGTGTATGTATCTCTGTTCTAAAAGAATTTCTAAAGGTTTTTAAGTATTTTTTACCCTATTAACTTGACACAAAAATTCTACCCTTAACCTCTTCAGGGGTGGACTGTCTTATTCGAGATAAATATAAATTTTAATTGACGAATCTTGTGAATATGTTATACTATTGTAAAATATAAATATGAATCTTTATTAAGAAGTATCTTTTACTCTATTAGTCCAAAATAAAAATTCTTCCCTTAATCTCTTCAGGGGTGAACTGTTTCATTCAAGATAAATATAAATTTTAATTGATGAATCTTGTGAATATGTTATACTATTATAAAATATAATTATGAATATTTATTAAGAAGTGTCTTTTACTCTATTAGTCCAAAATAAAAATTCTACCCTTAATATTTTCAGGGGTGGATTGTCTTATTCGAGATAAATATAAATTTTAATTGACAAAAATTGTGCCCATGATATACTATTTAAAAATATAATTATGAATCTTTATTAAGAAGTGTCTTTTACTCAGTCCAAAATAAAAATTCTACCCTTAACCTCTTCAGGGTTGAACTGTCTTATTCGAGATAAATATAAATTCTAATTGACGAAAATCGTGCCCATATTATACTATTTAAAAATATAATTATAAATCTTTATTAAGAAGTGTCTTTTACCTTACTAACCCAAAACAAAAATTCTACCCCTAACCTCTTCAGAGGTGGACTTTCTTATTCGAGATAAATATAAATTTTAATTGATAAAAATTGTGAATATGTTATACTATTGTAAAATATAATTATGAATATTTATTAAGAAGTGTCTTTTACTCTATTAGTCCAAAATAAAAATTCTACCCTTAATATTTTCAGGGGTGGATTGCTTTATTCGAGATAAATATAAATTTTAATTGACGAATCTTGTGAATATGTTATACTATTGTAAAATATAAATATGAATCTTTATTAAGAAGTATCTTTTACTCTATTAGTCCAAAATAAAAATTCTTCCCTTAATCTCTTCAGGGGTGAACTGTTTCATTCAAGATAAATATAAATTTTAATTGATGAATCTTGTGAATATGTTATACTATTATAAAATATAATTATGAATATTTATTAAGAAGTGTCTTTTACTCTATTAGTCCAAAATAAAAATTCTACCCTTAATATTTTCAGGGGTGGATTGCTTTATTCGAGATAAATATAAATTTTAATTGACGAATCTTGTGTATATGTTATACTATTTAAAAATATAAATATGAATCTTTATTAAGAAGTATCTTTTACTCTATTAGTCCAAAATAAAAATTCTTCCCTTAATCTCTTCAGGGGTGAACTGTTTCATTCAAGATAAATATAAATTTTAATTGATGAATCTTGTGAATATGTTATACTATTATAAAATATAATTATGAATATTTATTAAGAAGTGTCTTTTACTCTATTAGTCCAAAATAAAAATTCTACCCTTAATATTTTCAGGGGTGGATTGTCTTATTCGAGATAAATATAAATTCTAATTGACGAAACTTGTGCCCATGTTATACTATTTAAAAATATAATTACGAATCTTTATTAAGAAGTGTCTTTTATCTTATTAACCCAAAACAAAAATTCTACCGTTAACCTCTTCAGGGGTGAACTGTCTTATTAGAGATAAATATAAATTCTAATTGATAAAAATTGTGAATATGTTATACTATTGTAAAATATAATTATGAATATTTATTAAGAAGTGTCTTTTACTCTATTAGTCCAAAATAAAAATTCTTCCCTTAATCTCTTCAGGGGTGAACTGTTTCATTCAAGATAAATATAAATTTTAATTGATGAATCTTATGACCATGTTATAGTATTCAAAAATATAATTATAAATCTTTATTAAGAAGTGTCTTTTATCCTATTAACCCAAAACAAAAATTCTACCCTTAACCTCTTCAGGGTTGAACTGTCTTATTCGAGATAAATATAAATTTTAATTGACAAAAATTGTGCCCATGTTATACTATTCAAAAATATAACTATGAATCTTTATTAGCAAGTGTCTTTTACCTTACTAATCCAAAACAAAAATTCTACCCTTAACCTCTCCAGGGGTGGATTGTCATCTTCTACATAAATAAAAATTCAAATTGACGAATCTTGTGACCACATTATACCATTAAAGAATATAACAATGAACTTTCATTGAAATAACGATTAATTTAATACTTTATTTGTAATTAAAAAAATGTAAACTTGAACCCTACAATTCCCTCTACATTTCCTATAAATCAGCAGTGACAACGTCGCGAATCCCCGTCGACTGACCCAAAATCTTGGGATTCTTGTTCCCCGAAAAACAACGAGCGTTTCTTGCGAAAAGATGTCGGGTTTCCTGAAGTCTCCGCGAAACAGTCGTAACGAGAGCTAACGAGCTCGCGTAACAGCGGGTCTCGTTCGCGATTTCCGCATCCGCGGGCGTCCATTCCTCGCGTGGCGTCTCCTCGCAGCTGCCAGAAGTTTCCACGACGCGGTTTGAGAACCCCTCGAAGACGTTTTTGTCCTTCTTACCGGTGCAACGGCAGACGAGGGGCTGAGCGGCCAAGGGGTGACCCGTTTCGCCTCACCTGAATGCAGGGGCAGGGTTTTTGGTCGCTGCACAAAGGTGCGCCCCAAGGATCCCTTGACTTCGGCTACGCGGATGAGCAACATCTGCGCCAGTCGACGACGAGATTTTGCCGCGAAATCATCTGCTTCCCGCGAATTCTCGTACGAGCGTGCTTTAAAATACCGCCGAACAATCGTAACACGCGAACACCTTAATGAATATTAATATTTTCGCGAAACTGGTTTACAGCTGCTTGGGCGGTACATTCGAACCGCAATACGAGCGTTAGCGATCGTTTGACAGCGGATTATTCAGGTTTCTGACAATTTATCGCGACGCATCGGGTTCCAGAAAATTTCTAAGAAGCCTGGAATCTTGTTTTCAAACAATCGGGCAATTCTACGTGAGCTAGAATTCGTCGTAGTGTTCGTTACGAATTCCACTGGGGATTTATTTAATTTTTTTAAATTGTTCGTTTTGTCAAAAGTGGGTGACATGACAGTCGATGTGTTTGAAGACAGATTTCGGATTGACAAGAGTGAGTTCTTCGAATTCTGTTTAATTTCTAAAAATTGAAATTGAAAGGTAACATTTTTGAATAAAAATTTGTGACAAGAATTTATATCAAAACACTCGGTGATATTTTTAAAAATATTTCTCATTGCAATATTGGCGCCATTTTGTCGTGCAACCCTTACAGAGAATTGCATTTTCAGTCGTGGATTCCGAGTAAGGATCGAATTAAAAAAGACAAGTGCAAATGTCAGGAAGGAATTGCCCCAATGTAGGAGATTCCAAAGGTTAGTTTCAGTGTGTAGGATCACCCTGTGTACTCCCCTCGATTCTCGAACGCGAAGATCGGAGAATGTCGAACATGAATTCGGTCTACGCGAGTGACGGCCGAGCAATAATTCATCGGCGTGTAAATAAGAGACTCGTGGCCAAATAAAGGAACATCAAAGGCGAAGTTCAGACTGACTCGAGGGTCGACGGCCTCCGCGATCAACGAAAAGCGACCAGCAACCGTCGCTGAAAATACCGCGCCGCGTTTTCGCCGCGAAACGCGGAACGTCCGTCGAAGCGGAACGAACTGTCGGTTTCCCGTCGTCCTGCGAGCCGCGAATTTAGAACGGGAAACGACCGATAAACGGCGAAACACGACGAAGATATTCGCGATATTCGTCGGAGAATCTGATATTTCTTCATAAAATTTGAATTCGCGGAAAATAAAATCGTAAAAAGATTGTTTGCACGTCGGTGAATCGAAGAAGTATCTTTGCCTGCGCGCGACGAAAGAAACTAAAATTTAGTCTATATTTAAAAAATGAAGCTTCTAACGTCAAGAATCTTAAAAATCAGAAGTAAATAAAACAGGATCGAATAATGTAATTTAATTCTTTTGGGTCGATTTTAATGGTCAAACTACTATTTACAAAATAAATAATGTTCTAATGTTCTCTAAGAATCTTAAATATCAGAAGTAAATACAAAAGGAATGAAAAATATAATTTAATTCTTTTTGGTCGATTTTAATGATGGTGGCACTATTTACAAAATAAATATATCTTCATAGCAACCAGATGCTATGTTTCTTTATTCGAGAAATTTTAAAGAAGTTCTTTTAAATGGGAAGATATACAGGGTGTTCGGCCATCCCGGGGAAAAATTTTAATGGGAGATTCTAGAGGCCAAAATAAGACGAAAATCAAAGATACTAATTTGTTGATTGAGGCTTCGTTAAAATGTTATAGAAATATTTCCCGCCACAAAGTATATTTCCGGTAAAGGATTTTTTTCTCGAAAGTGCGTAGGAATTCGAGGGTATGTCTATTCACCAAAAATAATTGTAATTGACCCCTGCAACCAAAAATAATTTTTCCAGAACGATTTGAGATTTTTTAATTCTATCGAAAAATTTGTTCACCTTCCTGAATTTTTTTCTCGATAATGCGTAGGATTTCGGGGGTATGTCTATTCACCAAAAATAATTGTAACTGACACCTGCAACTAAAAATAATTTTTCTAGAACGATTTGAAATTTTTTTTTCACCGATAAATTTCAGCCAGCTACCCCCTTGTCGATTTTTCTTAAAAATTCGTTATTTATTTTTAATAAATTTATTTGACGTTGTACGGAAATTTTGTTTAGTATTTTTTTGTAGGTATTCATGAGCTCTACTTCCATACTAAATTTCATTGAGATACGATCACTATTATAGAAGTTACGGACGTTTGAAAATTTGACCATTTTTTATGGGATTTTTCTCACTTCACGGAATTAACGAACAACTTTTCGAATATTCTGGAATTTCTGTCTATTCTTCACTAAAATACTCGTTGTTTGCCTTTTGAAACATTAAAATCCTCCAATCCGTTCGAAAGTTACGTTATTTTAAACATTTGCATGAAATTTCAAGGATGCCTTTCTGGCCAGAAATTATATTTGCAGTAAAGAATTTTTTTCTCGAAAGTGTGTATGATTTCGAGGATATGTGTATTGACCAAAAATGATTGCGATAGACCCCTGCAACCAAAAATAATTTTTTTAGAACGATCTAAAATTTTTTAATTTCGCCGAAAAAATTAAGCACCTACTCGAATTTTTATCTCGAAAGTGTGTAGGATTTCGAGGGTATGTCTAATGACCAAAAATGATTGTAATTGACCCTTGCAATAAAAAATAATTTTTCCAAAATGATTTGAAATTTTGTAATTTAATTTTGTTAATAACTTTTTAACGAAGCCTCAATCAAGAAATAGATATTCTTGATTTTCGTCTTTTTTGGCCTCTTAGAATCTCCCATTAAAATTTTTCCCAGGGGTGGCCGAACACCCTGTATATTTCTCGCCCTCGGGAGCTCTTAAAAGCCGAGAAGCGTAATAAGGTGGATATATTTGGGAATATATAATTGTGGTCGCAGAAGCGAGACTTAAAGTAAAAAAATAACGAATATTCACGAAACGCGGATCGTAAAAGGACCACCAACTGCCTGGAATCGGAGAAGCGTAAATCTCGCAACGACGCAAAATTGGCGGGAGACCGTTTAAAGAGCTTGTCGATTTAAATCCCCCGGCTCAGCGGAGCCTGAAGCGAGCAGAAGCCTGGAAGAACTACCTGGCCATGCCTGGAAGAGCGGATCCCGTTTTCGGGGGGCCTTGAAACGATACCTGAGCCCAGGGCCTGCTGGAATTCCTGGCTCGTGCTTCCGCGTGTGAATAGAAATCCCTCGAAGGCCATTGTCTGGGGGCACAAAACTCGAAACGATTCGAGAACGAGGAACGACCAGATTTTCTAGCCGTTCCATTATATTCACCATTTTGTCCCTACGAAAGATTTTACAAATTATTTCGAATCAACTTTCGTTAAATTTAGATGTATAGTCCGGGCCACGATATAGCGAGGTCGTAAACTCGAGTAGGTGGCAAAATTTACACGTTTCAGCTCTCAAAACAAGTGAATTGACAGAAATACGAGTAGCTGAGGGCCTTAGACCATAGTCAGGGCCGTAAGAAGAAATGTTTTATCTAGTGTCGTCATTTTTAGAAAGCCATTTATTAGAAATAAATTCTATATTTTAAATTCACCGCGTACACTCAACAGTCTGCGCGACCTCTTTCTATTCTATTCTTTTGTACCATCTATCATTTTTTTTTCTTCTCTGTATCAAATCTCGACACGTGCGTCTTTATTAATAAAGAGTGCAATATTTAACTACAAGTCTGTGTTAGCTTTAATAAGACTGTTTCTGATTCTGGCTGAATATCCTGAACCACTGATTCTAACGCCATTTTTAGAGGTATCGTAACAGCTAAAGGTCTTACTCGAGTCTTTAATATCTTAATTTACCTGCTTATAATATATGCATCTAGAAAATGGAAAAAAGGTTGTGCAGTTACGGATACAGAAAAACATTCAGAAAGGCACCCTCGAGCAAGATGTCATGTACGGCCCTAAGTGTCGCAGCAGTAGTCGGTCCCACCCCTCAAGAGTTTAATTTACGATCTCGCTATATCGTGGCCTGGACTATACGTCTTTACGAATTTCCACAGGGTTGTTATTTGGTCGAAAAATATTTACGTATTAAATTGCATAAATTTTTACACGTGATGGAATTTTAATAATAAATTCTGTGGTTGCTTGCTCGAGCAAAATGGAAGTTTGAAGAAGTTTCAAAGACCAGACTTTCTAGGCGTTCTGTTATATTCACCATTTTGTTCCTACGAAAGATTCTACGAATTTCCACAGGGTTGTTATTTGGTCGAAAAATATTTATGTATTAAATTTCATAAATTTGTACACGTGATGGAATTTTAATAATAAATTCTGTGGTTGCTTGCTCGAGCAAAATAGAAGTTTGAAGAAGTTTCAAGAACCAGACTTTCTAGGTGTCTGTTATATTCACCATTTTGTTCCTACAAAAGATTCTACGAATTTCTACAGGGTTATTATTTGGTTGAAAAATATTTACGTACTAAATTTCATAAATTTTTACACGTGATAGAATTTTAATAATAAATTCTGTGGTTGATTGTTCGAGCAAATTAAAAGTTTGAAGAAGTTTCATAGAACAGACTTTCTAGGTGTCTGTAATATTCACCATTTTGTTCCTACGAAAGATTCTACGAATTTCTACAGGGTTGTAATTTGGTCGAAAAATATTTACGTACTAAATTTCTTAAATTTCTACAGGTGATAGAATTTTAATAATAAATTCTGTGGTTGCTTACTCGAGCAAATTACAAGTTTGAAGAAATTTCAAAGACCAGACTTTCTAGGCGTTCTGTTATATTCACCATTTTGTTCCTACGAAAGATTCTACGAATTTCTACAGGGTTGTAATTTGGTCGAAAAATATTTACGTACTAAATTTCTTAACTTTTTACACGTGATAGAATTTTAATAATAAATACTGTGGTTGATTGCTCGAGTAAAATAGAAGTTTGAAGAAGTTTCATAGACCAGATTTTCTAGGTGTCTGTTATATTCACCATTTTGTTCCTACGAAAGATTCTACGAATTTCTACAGGGTTGTAATTTGGTCGAAAAATATTTACGTACTAAATTTCTTAACTTTTTACACGTGATAGAATTTTAATAATAAATTCTGTGGTTGCTTGCTCGAGCAAAATCGAAGTTTGAAAAAGTTTATTTCAATTTGTGAACAGGTGTGTCATTGAAACGAAGATATACAGGGTGTTCGGCAAACCTTGGGAAAAATTTTAATGGGGGATTCTAGAGGCCAAAATAAGACAAAAATCAAGAATACCAATTTGTTCATGGAGGCTCCGTTAAAAAGTTATTAATAATTAAATCCAAAAATTTCAAATCGTTCTGGAAAAATTATTTTTGGTTGCAGGGGTTAATTATAAGCATTTTTGGTGAATAGATATATCCCTGAAATCCTACCCACTTTCGAGAAAAAAAATTGGGTAGGTGTTGAAATTTTTTGGCAGAAAAAAAAATTTTTCAAATCGTTTTAAAAAAATTTTTTTCGTTTACAAAAGTCGATCGAAATCATTTTTGGTCATTACATATACCCCCGAAATCCTACGCATTTTCGAGAAAAAAATTCCTTATCGAAAATCTAATTTCAGGCCTGAAATCGTTCCCCGCAATTTCTAGCGAATCTTTAAGACATCATAACTCCTGAACGGATTGGACGATTTTAATTTTCAAAAACGCAAACGACGCGTATTTTGGCGGAGAATACGTAGAAATTCTAAAAATATTCGAAAAGTTGATCCTTGACCCCGTAAACTGAGAAAAACCCAATAAAAATGGTCCAATTTTCAAACAGCCATAACTCCTACAATAGTGAATATATTTCAATGAAACTTTTTTCTGAAGTAGAGCTCATGAGTACCTACAAAAAAGTATTACACAACTTTTCTGTAGGGCGTCAAATAAAATTACTAAAAATTAAAAACGAATTTTTAAGAAAAATTGACGGGGGATAGATGTCTAAATTTTTCGACGAAAAAAGAATTTCAAATCTTTCTAAAAAAAATATTTTTGGCTGTAGGGGTCAATTACAATCATTTTTGGTGAAGAGTCATATCGCCGAAATCCTACTCATTTCCTAGAAAAAAATTCGAGAAGGTGTGAAATATTTCGACAAAATTAAAAAATTTGAAATCATACTAAAAAAATTGTAGTTAGTTGCTAGGATCAATTACAAGCATTTTTGATCAATACACATACCCTTGAAATCATGATCAGTTTCGAGAAAAAAATTCCTAAACGAAAATATTATGTATGGCCAAAAATGCTTCCTCGAAATTTCATACGAATCTTTAAAATTTCATAACTCCTGAACGGATTGAAGGATTTTAATTTTTCAAAAAGCAAATAACGCGTATTTTAGTGAAGGGAATGTGAAAATTCCAAAAATATTCGAAAAGTTATTCCTTGACTCCACAAAATGAGAAAAACCCCCAAAAATGGTTCAATTTCCCCCGAAATCCTACCCACTTTCGAGAAAAAAATTCAGTACGGGCGGAACTTTAAACGTTAATAACTTTTTAACAAAATCTTCATCAACAAATTAGCATTCTTGATTTTCATCTTATTTTGGCCTCTAGAATCTCCCATTAAAATTTTTCCCAGAGGTAGCCGAACACCCTGTATATTTCGATCGAAAATATCGAGTGTAATCGTACAGTCAACAATTGTGGAAACAGATCCCCACCAGCTGGGAATCCTCACCTACTCTATCGAAGTATGCTTTGCTGTCGATTACGCTGCATCCTGACATTGGGGAAGCTTATCTTCCTTTCACATGCACGATAACGTCTGTGTCGCGTTTAGTAGCGAGTAACAATTTTTAACGCCGACAGTGCCAACTAAAAGTACCTAAACTTGTCAGTATCGAGGTGCAATCAATCACTCGATAATTCAATTGAACGAAATCTTAATGAAGGGGAACGAGAAAATTATAAGTGAAAATAAAACGAATATAAATACCGAGTGAAGTACAGTCAGCTATTTCTAAGAATCTAGAAGTAATCTATTCCCAATAAACTAGTTCGTTAGTCATCTGGTGATCGAAATTGTGACAACAGAAAGTGATGAAATCATAAAATTTAGAAGGAGAAATTAATATAAATATCGGGTGTAAATATAAAACGATATCGACTAACCTTCTGCTAGAGAAGAAAGTGGAATAGTATTAATTGTAAATTCTCAAGAATCTTGGAAAAACATAACAAATTAGATTACTCGAGAAAGATCAATGCTGGGTGGGAAAAACTAAAATCAAATCTATCATTAGACAAGTAAAAACTAATTCGATTCTATGATTGTTGAACAAACTAATCAGAAATTGTTATCTAGATAAGAAATCCGACTAACGCAACAGTGAAACTAGTGTCTGGTGAAACCGTTGAACTGTTAAACGGTGAAAACTGATTAATATCGTCGTTCGCGACCGGGTCCTTTTGCAAGAGAAATCGTCGAATCCCCGGGTTGGTGTGAATTACGATCGCCAGCAATCTGCATCGAAACTTTTACGTCACGCGGAACATTGTAAACCGGCGGTGTATCGATGACTCGAACGCGATAAAGTCGTTGTTTATACGCGCCAATGTCTCGTTCGTAGAAATCGTGGCGTCGTCGAAGGTGATATCGTTACAACGCCGCGTCGTTGCGTGAGGTTTGACGCGTGTCAAAGGAGGAAGAACAGAAAGAATAATGAATCGTCGAGGAATGTGTTACGAGTTTGCATCCACCACGAGGACATTAGAGATTGTTAAGTGACGGTTGATCTTTTTCCGTCGCGGAATTCGCGAACCGAGAACATCTGTTGTGCTTTCTCACGCGTCACGGTTCGCATGACCAGAAGAAAAATGTGCGTGAAACCGATGGAGGAGAACGAGGAGGACAAGGTTGTCAGCATGATCATCAACTACTTCACCGCCAGGGTAAATATAAGTAGGGAGACGAAGTTGGGGGGCTTCGCGAATAAACAACGAGGGGAATGGCGGACGTTCTTATTTTTAATACATATTTTGAATGACTGAGAAAATACAGGGTGTTCCACACAAGCTGTAGTTACAATTTTTCAGGATGATTCCATGTAAAAGAAATAATAACAGATAAATTTAAAGTGTGTAATGAAATTTTTCCATAGGAGAGGTTGTTTCCAAATTTAATTATTTTAAATGACTCAGAAAATACAGGGTGTCCCACACAACTGTGGTTACAATTTTTCAGGATGATTCCACGTAAAAGAAATAATAAAAGATAAATTTAAAATGTGTAATACAATTTTTTCATAGGAGGGGTTGGTTTTAAATTTAATTATTTTAAATGACTCAGAAAATACAGGATATTCCACACAAGCTGTGGTTACAATTTTTCAGGATGATTCCACGTGAAAGAAATGATAAAAGATAAATTTAAAGTGTGTAATACAATTTTTTCATAGGAGGGGTTGGTTTTAAATTTAATTATTTTAAATGACTCAGAAAATACAGGGTATCCCACACAAGCTGTGGTTACAATTTTTCAGGATGATTCCATGTAAAAGAAATAATAACAGATAAATTTAAAGTGTGTAATGAAATTTTTCCATAGGAGGGATTGTTTTCAAATTCAGTTATTTTGAATGAATGAGAAAATACAGAGTGTCCCACACAAACTGTGGTTACAATTTTTCAGGATGATTCCACGTGACAGAAATGATAAAAGATAAATTTAAAGTGTGTAATAAAATTTTTCCATAGGAGGGGTTGCTTTCAAATTTAATTATTTTAAATGACTCAGAAAATACAGGATATTCCACACAAGCTGTGGTTACAATTTTTCAGGATGATTCCACGTGAAAGAAATGATAAAAGATAAATTTAAAGTGTGTAATACAATTTTTTCATAGCAAGGGTTGTTTTCAATTTTATTTATTTTTCTTTACTTAAATTTAACTATTTGTTATTACCGGGATACTCTGTATAAAAATACACTCGCATTTTGTGTTCAGATATTGTCTATAAAAGGAACTGTAAGACTTAGTAACTTTATACAGATTGAATCTAGAATTGGTGGGGAAATTTAGTACGAAATAATTCACGATAGAAAAAAATAGTATTGGTGGATATAATTCGTATTTAAGATCGTATTATTTGTAAATTTTATCCCCAAGAACAATTGTTTTTCTCTTTTTATTATTTGGCGGGAAGTTTTCCCGCCAATTCTGCATTCGAATCCACTCGAGTTTCCAGATCCTATCGTCGCTGATATATCGTACAATAAACGCGTTAAAAGGAACATTTATAGCGGTTACTTGAATTTATATACTTATTCATGCGTTCGTTACAAAGTCCAATCTTCTTCGAATGTTTACAAATACGCTCTGTAGGTACACGAGTCGTTCGCAGAGAAATAAATGCAGCCGTAAGCCATTTGCAGATAAATTAACGCAGCTGTAGGTCGTTTGCAGATAAATTAATACAGCTGTAGGTGTGCTACGTGGTAGAAGCTGTTGATGTAACTTGATAGTTGCACGTGGAGTAATTGATATAACGTGCGCGATCATGCGGTTTGGCGCAAGCAGTACCGAGCAGTTGACTGAATATAAAATTATTAATATGCAGCACGAGAAGTCGGAATCGATGCTATATTTTAGACTGGATTTTATATTTAAAAACGAGTTTCACGATTTATAATAGAAAGTGATATACGCGAGGGATATACAGGGTGTTCGGCCACTCCTGGGACAAATTTTAATGGTAGATTCTAGAGGCCAAAATAAGACGAAAATCAAAAATATCAATTTGTTGATAGAGGCCTCGTTAAAAAGTTACTAACGTTCAAAGTTCCGCCTGTACTGAATTTTTTTCTCGAAAATGCGCAGGATTTCGGGGGTATGCTTATTGATCAAAAATGATTGTAATTGACCTCCGCAACCGAAAATAATTTTTCCAAAACGATTTGAAATTTTTAATTCTATCGAAAAATTTGTCCACCTTCCTGAATTTTTATCTGGACAGTGAGTAGGATTTCGGGGAATGCGTATTGACCAAAAATGATTATATTTGACCCCCGTAACCGACAATAATTTTTCCAGAACGATTTGAAAATTTTTTTTTTCGCCGAAAAATTTAGGCACCTGTCGATTTTTCTTAAAATTTCATTTTTCATTTTTGATAATTTTATTTGACGCTCTACAGAAAAGTTGTCTAATACTTTTTTATAGGTACCCATGAGTTCTACTTCAGAAAAAAGTTTCATTGAAATATATTCACTATTGTAGGAGTTACGAACGTTTGAAAATTGGCCCATTTTTATGGGGTTTTTCTAATTTTAGGGGGTCAAGGAACAACTTTTCGAATATTTTTAGAATTTCTACGTATTCTCCGCCAAAATACGCGTAGTTTGCTTTTTTAAACATTAAAATCGTCCAATCCGTTCAAAAGTTATGATGTTCTAAAGATTTGCATGAAAATTCAGGCAGACATTTCTGGCCAGAAATTATATTTTCGATAAGGAATTTTTTTCTCGAAACTGCGTAAGATTTCGTGGGTATGTCTAATGATCAAAAATGCTTGTAATTGACCCCTGCAATCGACAATAATTTTTCCAAGACGATTCGAAATTTTTGAATTTCACCGAAAAATTTCAACACGTACTCGAATTTTTTTCTCGAAACTGAGTAGGATTTCGGGGATATGTCTAATGATTAAAAATGCTTGTATTTGACCCCCACAACCAGTAGTAATTTTTTCAAAATGATTTGAAATTTTTTAATTTAATTTTTTAATAACTTTTTAATGAAGCCTCAAGCAAGAAATTGATATTCTTTATTTTTGTCTTATTTTGATTTCTAGAATCTCCCATTAAAATTTTTCCCTGGGGTGGCTGAGCACCCTGTATACATACTCTGTGCATTGTTTGAAAAACTCCACTTCGTCAGTGGGAACTATGTAAGACCATTTTATATAACACTTTTTTGCTTTCAACTTTAGCAAACTTTCTCTACCTACATTTTTCGATAATGTTAATTTCGTCTAACGATCGACGACGTTATTCTACTAATTAATTAAAAATTGGAATGAAAATTCTCATTACTAACAGAATTTTAAATATTTCTCCAAATTGTAGTTCCAATTACATTGCTATATTCTGCACTTTGTCAGATATAATATTTCAGAAAATATTTAAATGATATCAATTAAAATAAATAAACCTCCATACATAATTTTCGATATTCCTGATTTCCAAAAAAGATCACCAAACACAGAATATTCATTTAAGAAGCGGAAGAGATATTTTATATCGTCGAATAGATTTAATAAATTTGTTCACGTAGAATTATACTTTGCACGTGCAACAATTATTAGCACGAGCTGCTACAATTTTTATTTAACTCTGGAAAAATAACTGTATAATAGAAGAAGATTTCAAAAAGAATCATTACTTGTTTGGAGGTAAATATTATGAAATTGGTCGTGCCACCCTGTATATTAAAAAACGATTATCGATCGAAAGAGTATACTTGTAGGTTACTCGGGTAAAAAATTAGCCGTAACTGCGGATCGTTCGCCGAAGAGCGAACGGAATCTAGTCACTCGTAAAGAAACTGCTGCAACTATGAAACGTTCCACAAAGCAGTTGCAACTTGTAGTTACGACTTATCTTATGGTTGGTGCAGTCGCAAGGAGGAAATATGCTATACATACTACTGTTTATATTCTCACCACTTATTGGTGCCTCCACTTATCTTTCAAAACAAGAAACGCTGCGAAACGAACGATCGTTGCACGTGTCTGTTGTTTCGCTACTACCTTGTAATTTCCATAAATTATAACTTCTTATTAAAAGGCACGATTGCACCACTGTCGTCTGGAGGTGAAATTGAAATGGCCTACGAGAGAAAGGACAAAGGCACTTTGCGCGAATACGAGGAAACGAAAGGAGGCTTGAAAACATATTTGTTTGCTCGCGACTGATCGCTTTGAAGTTACAGTTACCAGCTTTCAGCATTCTTTGAGTTGGAAAGAAACGGTTTCATCTATTCTTATTTTATTTTTATCTGGTCGATAAAATTGCTTGTCGCTTTAGATACTCGAAGAATTATTTCATACATTTTTATTTTGTCAAGAAAATTGTTAGTTATTTTAAATAATATTGGTGGGCATTTGGCCGCACAAATGAGGCTCGATAATTATTTGAAAATTGATGTATTAAAAATTTGAAGAAATTGCTTGCTACTTGAAGATTTTTATTAATTTTTATTTTGTCAAGAAAATTGATAGTTATTTTAAATAACCTTTGTGGGCATTTGAGTGCACAAATGGGGCTCGATAATTATTTGAAAATTGATGTACTAACAATTAGAAGAAATTGCTTGCTACTTGAAGAATTTTATTAATTTTTTATTTTCTCAAGAAAATTGATAGTAATTTTAATCAATCTTTGTGGGCATTTGAGTGCACAAATGGGGCTCGATAATTATTTGAAAATTGATGTACTAACAATTAGAAGAAATTGCTTGCTACTTGAAGAATTTTATTAATTTTTTATTTTCTCAAGAAAATTGATAGTTATTTTAAATAATCTTTGTGGGCATTTGGGCGCACACATGAGGCTCGATAATTATTTGAAAACTGATGTACTAAAAATTTGAAGAAATTGCTTGCTACTTGAAAAATTTTATTAATTTTCATTTTGTCAAAAGAATTGATAGTTATTTTAAATAATCTTTGTGGGCATTTGAGTGCACAAATGAGGGTCGATAATTATTGGAAAATTGATGTATTAGAAGTTTGAAGAAATTGCTTTCTACTTGAAGAATTGCTTTTATTAACTTTTATTTTGTCAAAAGAATTGATAGTTATTTTACATAATCTTTGTGGGCATTTCAGTGCAAAAATGGGGCTCAATAATTATTTGAAAATTGATGTACTAAAAATTTGAAGAAATGGCTTACTACTTGAAGAATTTTATTAATTTTTATTTTCTCAAGAAAATTGATAATTATTTTAAATATACTTTGTGGGCATTTGAGTGCACAAATGGGGCTTAATAATTATTTGAAAATTGATGTATTAAAAATTAGAAGAAATTGCTTGCTACTTGAAGACTTTTATTAATTTTTATTTTGCCAAGAAAATTGATAGTTATTTTAAATAATCTTTGTAGGCATTTGAGTGCACAAATGGGGCTCAATAATTATTTGAAAATTGATGTACTAACAATTAGAAGAAATTGCTTGCTACTTGAAGAATTTTATTAATTTTTATTTTCTCAAGAAAATTGATAGTTATTTTAAATAATCTTTGTGGGCATTTGAGTGCACAAATGGGGCTCAATAATTATTTGAAAATTGATGTACTAACAATTAGAAGAAATTGCTTGCTACTTGAAGAATTTTATTAATTTGTATTTTCTCAAGAAAATTGATAGTTATTTTAAATAATCTTTGTGGGCATTTGAGTGCACAAATGGGGCTCAATAATTATTTGAAAATTGATGTACTAAAAATTAGAAGAAATGGCTTGCTACTTGCAGAATTTTATTAATTTTTATTTTGTCAAGAAAATTGATAGTTATTTTAAATATACTTTGTGGGCATTTGAGTGCACAAATGGGGCTCAACAATTATTTGAAAATTGATGTATTAAAAATTTGAAGAAATGGCTTGCTACTTGAGGAATTTTATTAATTTTTATTTTCTCAAGGAAAATTGATAGTTATTTTAAATAATCTTTGTGGGCATTTGAGTGCACAAATGGGGCTCGATAATTATTTGAAAATTGATGTACTAACAATTAGAAGAAATTGCTTGCTACTTGAAGAATTAGTTTTATTAACTTTTATTTTGTCAAAAGAATTGATAATATCTTTGTGGGCATTCGAAGAGGATCCAAGTCTTGGAGGTGGAAAATGTTGGTTGCATCGCAGAAAGTTTCGCGATCCGTTGCATTGGCGAACACGTTTCCGAAGATATGCAAAACACTTGAATTCTTTCCGAGTTTTGCTGGCATTTGGCCAAGTTGTTATCCGATGACCCGACAGAATCATGAAACGCGTTCAAAAGCTGAGGAAAGTAGAACGAACGACTTAACGTTCGAGAACCACTTCAGCAATCTTGTTGAAAAATCTGTGGTAAACAAAAGGAGAAACGGGCTCTGCCCCATCAGGAGCGTAAGAATCGTTGGGATCAACGCAGAGACGAAGAAATGAAAAAATCTATTTATATTTTTAGATTTAAGAATCTCTATTTACTATAAAAACCTCTATTTATATTTTTAGAATTCTCTATAATTCCAAAAATGACCCAAATTAGACGATTCAAGGTTCCAATAAAAATTGGATAACAATATGAATATCTACAGTCGCCGCGGAATGTATGTTGACATGTTTCGGAAGTATGTATTTCTGATGAAAGGCCAAGTGTTTACATTTTTTTCCAGGCTCTGAACTTATGTATCACTTATTGTTTACTTCTACTAGCTTACTGTTCAGTTTAGTTGAGGAAACTGTAAATAACAGACGTATAGTTTTAAGTTTGCATAAAAGGCTCACGCGGAAAGTAAGTTGACACGCAATTTTGAGCTTATTTTGTTATAATATATTTGTACAATAAGTGTTAATTAATAATTCATTTGTTGTTTTCTCAATGTTGAACAATATCCTACATATAATACCACTTTAAATTATAAACATTGCTTTATAGTGCCGAAAACTAGAGAACTCACACCTGCAGAAAGATCACAAATATTTAGCAGAAGAATAAGAGGAGATTCTTTAAGAAAAATTGCTGTTGATTTCAACATTTCTGCGGAAGGTGTAAGGAAAATAGTACATAGATTACAACAGAATGGAACTACAGAAAATCAAACAAAATCTGGACGTCCTCGGAAGACAACTCGTAAACAGAATCGGGTGATTGTTTCGGCCAAACAGTTGAAACTTGATTTAAATCTACCGATTCAAGAAACACAAATTCGTGCACGCATAAAAGAAACAGGATTCGCAGGACGAATATCAAGAAACGACCATTCATATCTAAAATTAATGCTAAGAAACGTTTAGCGTTCGCGAAACAGTTTAAAAATAAATCATCCGATTTCTGGAAGAAGGTTATATTCAGTGACGAATCAAAATTTGAACTTCGATGTTGTAGTAGAAGGAAATATGTGTGGAGAAAGCAAGGTGAATGCTTTAAATCAACAGTGATAACGCCTACAGTAAACACGGTGGGGGATCAGTATGCATTTGGGGTTGTTTTTCTGCAAATGGTGTTGGCAATTTACACTTTATAGACGGGATATTAACAGGAGCAGGATATGTAAATATTTTGCAACAGAATTTACAAGATAACGATCCTAAATACAAATGTAAACTAGCGAGGAGATATTTCAATGAAAATGATATTCAATTGTTACCATGGCCTGCTCAAAGTCCCGATTTGAATTTAATTGAACATCTGTGGGATCGCTTAGATCGAAATGTAAGTGAGAAATTTCGGAATAATAAATCAGTTTTTAAACAAGCACTACTGAGTGCTTGAAATAGTATTGATGAAAATGTTATAAATAAATTGTTTGAAAGTATGCCTAGAAGACTTGAAGAGGTCATAAGAAACAAAGGGTATCAAACTTCATATTAATTATGTTGTTTTATTGTTAAGTATACACTCAATTACGAACTTTCAATGCTGTCAACATACTTTCCGCAATCGATAAAAAAGTTATTTAATTTTTTCTGTCATTATTATAAACTTTATGTCCTCTTTGGTGCTACACATACTAGTTTGTATTATATTAAATAACATACTTAATATATATTTTCGATTAATTCTTAAATTATTGATTTGAAATAGAAAATATGCACTTTTGAGATGTGTCAACATACATTCCGCGGCGACTGTATACGGACCTCATCAATAACGGCAAATAAATAACCCTAACACAGTCGCTAAAGAAGCAACAGCACTTCGGATAACATCGACAGACAAGTCCCACACCAAGACATCATCGTTGCATTACGCCATATCGAACAACAAACATGGAATAAAATATGGACCACATCTAAGAAAATAAAAACACACGACGTTACCCAAGACTTCTTTCAAATAATGCCTAGCAACAATATAAGGAAAGACAGGATAATCATGGCCAGGCTTAGAACTGGTTACTGCAAACTCACGCATGAATACCTAATTAAGAAAACAGACCTACCAATGTGCACTGTCTGCATGAAAATCATTACAACCAATCACCTACTTTTCGAATGCAGAAAATGCAACGTTCAAAGACAGAAATATAAAATAACATCGACAGGAGTTCTGACGACAAAGACACACGCAGAAAATACCCTAAACTACCTAAAGGACATCGACATTTACCACTGCATATGACCGGACAGAAAGGAAGAAAACAGGTCCAAATCGTTGCTATTAACCCCTTAACGCTCATATTTTTCGGGTTATCCAAGAATGATCAGTTTTCTTTATTGGATTTGTTTTTAAGAATGCGGTTTTTGTTACTTACAATGTTGTATCCAACGTATAATTTGAAAGAAAACAAATATTATCATCCCTTAAACCATTAGATTAAACAAATATCGTTTTTCAAAGCAGTTAGACTCGGGCATGAACGTTAAGGGAGTATTGCTGTCTAGGCTGTCATTTCTTCGGCCTTTTTTTGTAATTTTTCTTTTAACGACAGGTAAGTTGTTTTGTAGTGACATTTTGCAGATATATTTATTCGTCTTATAGGTATGTACAGTATTTTTTTCATCAAAAAATATTAAACATTGCGGGAGTTATAGCTTCTTGTTAAAAAAAACGCATTTAAACTGACTTACATGATATTTCAAGATCTAGCAAACCGATTGACTTCAAATTTGGAGAGAATATTCAGCAGACGCGCCTTTATAGCTGGAACTAGAGATTTAAAACAATATTGAGTTTTACTATTTTTTTTGACACGCTAAAGACAAAAGAACGATTAACAAATAGAAATTCGAAACTTGAAGCGTCGCCATTTCTTTATTTATCAGGATTTTGACTTCTCCCTAGTTCCTGCTGTAACTACAACCTTCTTTATGAAGATACTTTAACCCCCTCTGTTTCAAATTATCTGGAATCCTGGAAGCCATTGGAGCACCTTTTCCAAAAGAGCCATTAAATAAGATGTTATAATTCCCACGATTTTTAATATTTTTCCATGAAAAAAATATTGTGCATGCTTATAAGATGAATAAATATGTTTACAAAGTCTCAGTACAAAACAGCCTATCTATCGTTAAAAAAAAAATCACAAAAAGGGCCGTGAAATTGACAGTCTAGACAGCAATACCTCCTTAAGGGGTTAAACCGTAGGTCGACGCGACGTAAATCCCGAAAAAAAAAGAATTGAATAAGAATCCCAATTTAAATAAACTGTGAAATAAATAGAATCAAAGCAATGTTTTGATGGGTACTTGTGACTACGAATTGTCCACCAAGTAATTCGAAATATTATTAATTTGAACAATTTGATATTCCTCGACCCTTTTGATGCTAAAATTACTAAAAGCTCTCATATTCGTCAGCATATTTGTACGTGTATGGCACTAAAAGGGTTAATATTAAATGCTGAGGTCGATAGAAATTCTTACGTGTAATTTAATTTGTAAATGGCGGTTGGGTCTCGCGTTTACTAGATACAACGTTGATCCGGATACACGTGGTGAAGCCTTCCCAGTATCAAACACAGCCAAATACCTTTCACCTGAGCAATGTCACGAGAGATTCTCGTTGTCGCTTCTGGAGTCAGTCGATGATTTTCACTCGCGGGCGACTTTTGCCATCGAAACGGTTTCTTCGTTGCCTCGTTCCGTACAATAATTTATGCCCGCCTCGTTCCCAATGTCGAACGAAAGAATCTGAACTCTCATACGTACGAACACAGTGAAATACATTTCATACCAGTGAATAACAGTGTTGGTTTTACATCGAAGAAAATCAATTTCTATATATTGTACTGTTTGTGTATTTTATTTACAAATTGTGTATTTCTCGTGTGAGATGCGTGGGTGAATATAGCGACGATCTCGTGGAACAATTTTTAAAACTCTTTAAAGAAGTTTTAGAAAATTGTTTTCGGTCACGTTGGTGTTTTAATCAGCATCAAATTCCGTGGTTTAGAATGTTCTCAATTTATAGGTAATTGTACAAAGATCCTTACTTCGTAACTGTGTTCGGAAATGTGAATTTAAAGTTTTCGCCAGGGAGCTCTCGAAAAACATTCACGTAGCTTCAACCGTTTCCTGTTTTTCTTTCGAGCCGCAATTTTCTTACGCCGTGCAGTTTTCTTTACTTTCTTGCGAGAGGAAACTTCGAAATCGATTTCCACGACTACGCGACTCGAAAAACTCCATTCCGGAGGAAACCGAGGCTTCAGACGTACCCGGAAATTGAATAGCTCTTACAATTTATATTTCTACAAACGCTTCCGGAACTGTTTCCCCGCGATCAATAGCAAACGAGACTCGTAGAGTTAGCAAAAGTTCGAAACAATATTTATTTAACAAAAGTACTGCAATCGAAATAAAATATAAACTCTTTCGAAACTTCGAAATTGGTTTCTTTAGTTTAATATTGTTCTTCGATGATTCGTAGACTTAGCAAAAGTTCGAAACAATATTTAACAAAAGTATTGGACTCGAAATAAAATGTAAACTCTTTTGAAACTTTGAAATTAGTTTCTTTAGTTTAATATTGCTCTTCGATGATTCGTAGACTTGGCAAAAGTTCGAAACAATATTTAACAAAAGTATTGGACTCGAAATAAAATATAAACTCTTTCGAAACTTTGAAATTAGTTTGTTTAGTTTAATATTGTTCTTCGATGATTTGTAGACTTAGCAAAAGTTCGAAACAATATTTATTAACAAAAGTACTGCACTCAAAATAAAATATAAACTCTTTCAAAACTTCGAAACAATACTTATTTAACAAAAGTACTGCACTCGAAATAAAATATAAACTCTTTTGAAACTTCGAAATTAGTTTCTTTAGTTTAATATTATTCTTCGATGATTCGTAGACTTAGCAAAAGTTCGAAACAATATTTATTTAATAAAAATACTGCACTCGAAATAAAATATAAAGACTCCTTCGAAACTTCAAAATTGGTTTCTTTAGTTTAATATTGTTCTTCGATGATTTGTAGACTTAGCAAAAGTTCGAAACGATATTTAACAAAAGTACTGCACTCGAAATAAAATATAAACTCTTTCAAAACTTCGAAACAATACTTATTTAACAAAAGTACTGCACTCAAAATAAAATATAAACTCTTTCAAAACTTCGAAACAATACTTATTTAACAAAAGTATTGCACTCGAATTAAAATGTAAACTCCTCCGTAATTTCAAAATTAGTTTCTTTAGTTTAATATTATTCTTCGATGATTCGTAGACTTAGCAAAAGTTCGAAACAATATTTATTTAACAAAAGTACTGCACTCGAAATAAAATATAAATTCTTTCGAAACTTTGAAATTAGTTTCTTTAGTTTAATATTATTCTTCGATGATTTGTAGACTTAGCAAAAGTTCGAAACAATATTTATTTAATAAAACTACTGCACTCGAAATAAAATATAAAGACTCCTTCGAAACTTCAAAATTAGTTTCTTTAGTTTAATATTATTCTTCGATGATTCGTAGACTTAGCAAAAGTTCGAAACAATATTTATTAACAAAAGTACTGCAATCGAAATAAAATATAAAGACTCTTTCGAAATTTTAAAATTAGTTTCCTTAGTTTAATATTGTTCTTCGATGATTCGTAGACTTAGCAGAAATTCGAAACAATAATTATTTAACAAAAGTACTGCACTCGAAATAAAATATAAACTCTTTTGAAACTTCGAAATTAGTTTCTTTAGTTTAATGTTATTCTTCTATGATTTGTAGACTTAGCAAAAGTTCGAAACAATATTTAACAAAAGTACTGCACTCGAAATAAAATATAAACTCTTTCAAAACTTCGAAACAATACTTATTTAACAAAAGTACTGCACTCAAAATAAAATATAAACTCTTTCAAAACTTCGAAACAATACTTATTTAACAAAAGTATTGCACTCGAATTAAAATGTAAACTCCTCCGTAATTTCAAAATTAGTTTCTTTAGTTTAATATTATTCTTCGATGATTCGTAGACTTAGCAAAAGTTCGAAACAATATTTATTTAACAAAAGTACTGCACTCGAAATAAAATATAAATTCTTTCGAAACTTTGAAATTAGTTTCTTTAGTTTAATATTATTCTTCGATGATTTGTAGACTTAGCAAAAGTTCGAAACAATATTTATTTAATAAAACTACTGCACTCGAAATAAAATATAAAGACTCCTTCGAAACTTCAAAATTAGTTTCTTTAGTTTAATATTATTCTTCGATGATTCGTAGACTTAGCAAAAGTTCGAAACAATATTTATTAACAAAAGTACTGCAATCGAAATAAAATATAAAGACTCTTTCGAAATTTTAAAATTAGTTTCCTTAGTTTAATATTGTTCTTCGATGATTCGTAGACTTAGCAGAAATTCGAAACAATAATTATTTAACAAAAGTACTGCACTCGAAATAAAATATAAACTCTTTTGAAACTTCGAAATTAGTTTCTTTAGTTTAATGTTATTCTTCTATGATTTGTAGACTTAGCAAAAGTTCGAAACAATATTTAACAAAAGTACTGCACTCGAAATAAAATATAAACTCTTTCAAAAGTTCGAAACAATATTTATTTAACAAAAGTACTGGACTCGAAATAAAATATAAACTCTTTCGAAATATAAACTTCGATACTTCAAAATTAGTTTCTTTAGTTTAACATTATTCTTCGATGAATAATTAATTACAGAATATTTTTGAATGATTTTATTTATTCGCACAATAGATATGACGAATAAAATAAGCATATTCAAATATAAAAAAACAACATTTTTTATAATTAAATGGATGCATGAAAGTGTAAAAGTTTGTTTAGAATTTGAATTAGTTTTTCTTTCATTTTCATTTAGAAATTTGAAAGTCTGATAATTCTGTAAAATTTGTAAGTCTCGTTCAAAGGAATAAAAAATTATTTTTATAGTTTATATAGTTACTGGAGATGAAGTTTTCTTTCAGGAAGATTTTGCTCAACGTAGAAGAATGCGTTTTCACTAAAATTTCACTGCGTTCTGCTTGGCCAGTCGATTGATCCGCTCGAACGACCACTCGAGCCATACAATATTTAACGTTTTAATCACTTTTGTTAGCGGATAGGCCGGTTCATTACATTGAAGCCGCCGCGCCTTGATTTCTCCTGCGCTCAGCTGTTCGAGAATCTGTCACGACTGCTGTACACCTGCGCCATTGCGAAAACTATCGCGCGTACAATTTATCGTTGCTCCATTTAAATTAATTTGCATAATTTTCTACATGTCCAGCGATATTTCGTTAATCCTATATTCGGATCATTTCGCGCAGGTGCAGTGGACATAATTAATCGCTCAACATTCAACGTGCATTAATCTAAACTTTTTTTCGAACCATGCTGCAACGTTATGTTTAACAAATCCCCTCCTCCCCCGTGAATAAAATTAACTTATTTGAAGTTTGTGCAACGGATAAAATAGTCGAGGTCAGTACTGTCTCAAAGAAAAATACAAGCAGTAATAAATGTTCAAATTATTTGAGAAATGAAGCTAGGATCTCCAATGAATTATTGGAGAAATTTTGCCCTTAATTTTCGATTCATTTTCTGATCTGGAATCATCCCCTTTATTGATGCATCCTATATAATTATATTAACGATTAAAAACAAGAAACATATAATATAGCAAATATCTGCCAAAGGAAGAAAACAAAATTTGTTGATATGCTTATAAAGAATAAAATAATAGACTGCAATTGTACGTACGAGAAGAGATGAAGACAAGGATAAAATACAGTCAATAACGTCCCAAAAAAAAAAATACAATAAGTGACAAATTTTCAATTTCAATTATTTAAAAAATTGAGCCTCGAATGGGGAAATTCTATCCTCCATTTTCGATTGGGGTTTTCATCTGGAATCACCCCCCTCATCGATATATCCTATATAATTATATTAACGATTAAAAACGAAAATTCGATATACCAAATACGTGCTAAACCAAAAAAAGTAATGGGGGATTCTAGAGGCCAAAATAAGACGAAAATCAAGAATACCAATTAGTTGATGGAGGCTTCGTTCAAAAGTTATTAACGTTTAAAGTTTCGTCCATACTGAATTTTCTTTTCGAAAATGTGCAGGAATTTGGGGGTAAGTCTATTCACCAAAAATGATTGTACTTGATCCCTGCAATCGAAAATAATTTTTCCAGAACGATTTGAAATCTTTTTTTTTTTGCCGAAAAATTTAGGCACCCACTAGAATTTTTTTCTCGAAAATGCATAGGATTCTGGGGATATGTCTATTCACCACAAATGAATGAAATTGATCCCTGTAACTGAAAATAATTTTTTCAAGACGATTTGAAATTTTTTTTTTTCGTCGAAAAATTTAGGCACCCACCTGTCGATTTTTCTTAAAAATTCGTTTGACGCCCTACAGAAAAATTGTCTAATACTTTTTTGTAGATATTCATGAGCTCTACGACAGAAAAAAGTTTCACTGAAATATATTCACTATTGCAGGAGTTATGGCTCTTTGAGTATTGGACCATTTTTATGGGGTTTATCTAACTTTCAACCTTTCAAACGTCCATAACTTCTACAACAGTGAACGTATCTCAATGAAATTTAGTATGGAAGTAGAGCTCATGAATACCTACAAAAAAATACAAAACAAAATTTCCGTAGGACGTCAAACAAATTTATTAAAAATGAAAAACGAATTTTTAATAAAAATCGACAAGAGGGTAGCTGCTGAAATTTTTCGGCGAAAAAAGAAATTTTAAATCATTTTGGAAAAATTATTTTTGATTGCAGGGGTCAATTACAATAATTTTTAGTGAATAGACATATCCCCGAAATCCAACGCACTATCGAAAAAAAAATTCAGGAAGGTGAACAAATTTTTCGACAAAAATAAAAAATATCAAATCGTTCTGGAAAAATTATTTTTGGTTGCGGGAGTTAATTACAATCATTTTTGGTAAATACACATACCCTCGAAATCCTACATACTTTCGAGAAAAAAATCCATTACCGAAAATATACTGTGTGGCCGGAAATGTTTCTATAACATTTTAACGAAGCCTCAATCAACAAATTAGTATCTTTGATTTTCGTCTTATTTTGGCCTCTAGAATCTCCCATTAAAATTTTTCCCAGGATTGGCCGAACAGCCTGTATATTTATAAAAAATAAAATAACAGACTCTTTTGTAATGAATTATAATTACACGAAGAAGGGATAAAAGCAAGAATAAAATACAGTCAATATCGTCTTAAAGAAAAATACACGAGTGACAATTTAAAAAATTCAATTATTTAAATAATGAAGCTTTGATTGGAAATAGTCTATTTTTCATTTTCGATTTGTTTTCTCATCTGAAATCACCTCCTTCATCGATACATCCTGTATAGTTATATGGAAGATTAAAAACGAACATATATCAAATACATGCCAAATCAAAAAAAGTTGTTGATGAGTACCATATATATATTTATAAAAAATAAAATAATAGACTCTTGTGTAATGAATTATTAATTGTACGAAGTAGGGATGGAAACAAGAATAAAATACAGTCAATATCGTCTTAAAGAAGAATACACGAGTGACAATTTAAAAAATTCAATTATTTAAATAATGAAGCTTTGATTGAAAATAGTCTATTCTTCATATTCGATTTAATTTTTCATCTGGAATCACCCCCTTCGTCGAAACATTCTGCATAGTTATACAGAAGATTAAAAACGAACATACACCAAATACATGGCCAAATCAAAACAATTTGTTGACAAGTACCATATATATATTTATAAAAAATAAAATAATAGACTCTTGTGTAAAGAATTATAATTGTACAAAGAAGGGATGAAAGCAAGGATAAAGCGCAGTCTGGTGCATCGTTTTCACTATTATTTGCGACCCGTTAATGGCAAAAAACCCGTCGAGTCACTGACCGAGGTCATTTTCGTTGGGCAGAATTTCTTCTCGAAGAGGTCGTTCCGCTCGAACCCGCTGAAGAGGACGAAAAGCGTGACGAAGCTCGAGCGACAGAAGCAACGCGGCGCCGGTCTTCGGGGTTGTCGTTCACACGAGTCCCTCCTCTGCGGACAGGCGGTGACCTCGATGGACCTCGCGGCCGTGACACCGCTGCATCCGAGCCTGCTTGGCAGACCTCACTGCTTTCAGGTCACGCCCAGCACCGGTGGGCCCAAGTATTTCAGTTGCAGGACCGCTCACGAACGGGACCAGTGGTTACACAGGTTGGTACCGTTCCATCTTCTTTTTCTTCCTCGAACGAATCGTCCGCGAGGGGGTCGAGTGCTCGACGAATCTCCACGAGACGCCGAGTGCCAAGTCATCCCGGTATTGTGTTCCAGAGAATAGCCTTTTTGACCTACATCCACGGTTATTTTAACTTTACGCGACAGGGGGGACGCGCAGGGTCGTTCGATAAGCCAACAGACCTCTATTTTAGTACCATTCCTCCTATAAATGCCGCCATTTTCTATAACTATACGGGGAACGTTCACCTAAATGCTCTTCGACGCAGAAATTAAATATCTAAAAAAATAAAGTTTCGTTTTCGTGGACAATTAGAGGGGTTTGGTATGGCAAACCAGTTTATTAAATCTTTTCTTTGGCATCCGCCATCTTTAATTTGTAAATCCTTCTCAGATTAATTCTGTTAACTCCCCAGTGTCTCTCACGCGCAAAATAAAAGAATTTTCGTGAGTTTCTATTGTATTCCAACGACCTCCCTCTCTCTTTTTATATTTGCTCCTCGTTAACGCGACACGATGAATTTTTTCTTTTAACTGTGGTTTGTCGTTCGAAGGAGCAGGGATTTTAATTACGTTGCACGTTGTTGAACCCAGTTTAAGGAAATCGGTTCAACCCGACGCAGAGCAGACGCGACGAACGGACAACTCCCTGCAGATTTGGTTGTTGGAGGCGAAGGGCGTGCCAGCGAAGAAGAGATATTTTTGCGAGGTTTGTCTAGACAGCACCCTGTACGCGAGAACCACCGCGAAATTGAAGGCGGATCTGTGCTTCTGGGGCGAGCACTTCGACTTCCACCATCTGCCCTCCGTCAACACCATCCAAGTCAATCTGTACAGGGAGGCGGACCGCAAAAAGAAGAGAGACAAGAATGTTTTAATCGGTAAGACGCGTAGAAACGTACACATGTCTTCGTGAATGTCCATCAGTTACTTGCATTTAGTTGCACGTGCCCCTTAAATACAGTTTTGACGAGAAGAGAAAATGGAAGCTGTTAGACCTCGGAAAAGTAGAACGAAGTTGTTGAGAATTACCCACACCGTATGTTGTGTGTTCATTAGATGATTTTCTAGCAATTTTGTGCAACTTTTCAACGAATTACTGTGGCTTAGAAAAGCCTTCCTTTGACAGTAACAAATCTCACACGATCAGTATTCTAATAAAATAAGATGGAAGAAAGCTAGAGCATCTAGTAAGTAATTTCCACTTTGAAACTCAAGGAAAAACCTACATGTACACTATTATCTTCATTACTTAGAAATGTAATGTAAAAATCAGTGGTTGCTATGAAAAGAAAAATATGCTGAATAATTTCTGAGCTAAAGTATTTGTGTTTATTAAGAGGGAACATGTGTCATGAACTACTTGTGAATATCAGGAATATTTATGGTAATATACAGGATGTTCAGCCACCACTGGAAAAAGTTTTAAGGGAAAGTTTTTTCCATTCCGGAAAAATTATTTTTAGGCGCAGGGGTCAATTACAATCATTTTTGGTAAATAGATATATCCCCGAAATTCTACGCACTTTCGAGAAAAAAATTCGAGAAGGTGTGAAATTTTTCGAAGGGAAAAAAAAATTTCAAATTGTTTTGGAAAAATTATTTTTAGTTGCTGGGTTCAGTTACAAATATTTTTGATGAATAGACATACCCCCGAAATCCTATCCACTTTCGAGAAAAAAATTCATTACTGAGCGTATAATGTCTGATCATAACTGTCTGGTTACCCTGAAAAAAAAAAATTACAAATCGTTCTAAAAAAATTATTTTCTGTTACGGGGGTCAATTACAATCATTTTTGGTGAATACACATACCCCCGAAATCCTATATATTTTCAAGGAAAAAATTAAATATTGTATATATTGAGAGGAAACATATATCTTGAACTATTTGCGAATATGAAGAATATTTGTAGTAGTATATAATGTAATTATAATAGTAATATAGTATAATGTAAATATTCTGATCAGTGGTTACTACGAAAAGAAAGATATGCTGAATAATTTCTGGGCTAAAGTATTTGTATTTATTGAGAGGGAACACGTGTCACGACCAACTTGTGAATGCCAGGAACATTTGTGCTAGCATTTGTTCCAGAATGCACCTTAACAAATTCATCTATAATTTAACGACGTGCCCTAAATTGTATGCAGGTTCCGTCAGCATACCCGTGCACATCGTGACGTCGCGATACCTGACGGAGAAGTGGTACCCCGTGGTGGGAGACAAAGGTCCTTTGAAGGAGCCCCCAGCGTTGAGGGTGAAATGCCGCTTCCAGTCCGTGGACATACTACCAGTTCAGGTGTACCAGGAGTTCCTGGAATACCTGAAGACCGACTACAAGCCTCTGTGCGAGAAATTGGAGCCCGCGATCGGCGTGAAAGCGAAAGAGGACATCGCCACTGCTTTGGTAGCAGTCATGCAACGGGAAAAGAAAGCGCCTCAGTTTCTTGCTGACTTGGTCATGATGGACATACACAGAATAGGTAATTTCCAGCGTTCGAAGATTCAGAGAAAAAGTTTTTAGATAGCTCGTTTACCAGAGGTGTTCGACGAAACCAGCTTCCAATCCTGGAAGACCACTTTGTCTAATCGATTCTGACTCTTGTCATAGTTACGGGTCTCCAAAAGATTTTAGTCTATGCAGCAGGTGATTCTGGACCAAAAATGTATAATACACTGTGGGTCTATTTCCATCGGTCGTTGAGATAAATATTAATTGACTAATGTGTTCCTAGGTTTCAGCTTCACACGATACTTACTTAGAAAAGAAGAGTATGTCGTGCAACAGCTCTCAAATTAAGATAGTAATTAAAGTCTTCTTTGTGTCACTCAGTGACTGGTCAGAAGATCTCTAGATTACGTTTAAAAGTAGCTCATGAAATTTTTATAGCTTAGTTCTTTAGTTTTGATATTAAATGTGACCCTAGTCGATGCTAGTTTTAAGGACACAGACCTTGTATATAAGATTCAATCCACTTAGAAATACACTATACTCGCTCTAATATAAAATTCATCTAGTAAATAATAATACTAGATATCTGCAAGATTTTCTAGGACCAAGTGCTTCTTCGTATCAAATTTTCACCGTCGAACATCTCTGTAAATATCAAGCATCGACGAAACAGGTTCACCCGAGAAAGTTCGAAGTTGGCTTTGATGTTGAGCAAATACGTTTACTCAGAATTTTTTTTTTCTGTTCGTGGAGAGTCGTTCTCCTCCACTCATCGATGGCAAATATTGAATTTCAGACGACGAGAGGCTCACCTTTCGAGGAAATTCCTTAGCCACGAAGGCGATGGAGGCCTACCTGAAGTTGACGGGCGATAGGTACCTGCAGGAGACCTTGGGGGCGGTGGTGAGGGGCGCGGTGGAGGGTGGCGACTGCGAAGTGGACCCGTTGAAGGTAGCCTCGGTGGCAGCCCTTCACAAACAACAACAGAATCTAAGGAACGCGGTGGAGCTCGCCTGGAGCAGGATACTGGCCAGCCACGCTCACTTTCCTCTCGAGTTACGCGAATGCTTCCGTATATTCCGCGAACGGTTGGCAGACATGGGCAGGGAGGACATTGCTGACAATCTGATCTCCGCGTCCATATTCCTCAGATTCCTCTGCCCCGCCATACTCAGCCCGTCTCTGTTCAACATTACTCACGGTGAGTCGAAATCTCAGGATTAATAAGTTTAGTTTACTACAATGTGTTAGGAAATGATAGGTTCACTCACATTTATTATCGTAACTTATAGAGAAATGTATCAATTGCTCTCAAACTTTCAAGATATAATGACCTTGTATTAACAAATCTGATTGCTAAATTTCGTTTTGGAGTAATATTTCAAAATGATGTAACATAAGAATATCATAATTTTAATATATTTCAACCGTTAATAAATGATAGGTTCACTTTAAAAAACATATTTATACATAGTCATTAAATAATTCTTAACAAAGTAAAAATTAAAATTAATATTTAATAGGTTTTCCACCGTTTTTAATTAATAAATTGATTCGCTTCGGCATAGATTCGACAAGATTTGTAAGTTGCCGAGTAGTAATGCAATCCTAAGCGTTCGTAATTGCCGTTTTGAGCTCTTTTACACTATTGAATTGGCGATAATCATCGTAAACATCGCGTACTAGTTGTCCTCATAAATTCTCAATCGGGTTAAGATCAGGAGACCTTGATGGCCATATTAATGTGTCTATATTTTTAGTTTTTAACCATTGTTTAGTGCTTGATGAAGCGTGCACTGTTGCGTTATCATGCATGAATGTTAATTTTGCAGACGAAAAACGGCGAATATAGGGCAAAAGGTGTTCTTCTAAAACAGCTTGATATTTTTTTGAATCGAGTCGTGTATCAAGGAAGGCTAATGTCGTCTTGCCAAATCCAGAGAACGCCGCCCAAATCATCACAGAACCTCCACCAAAGTTACGTTTTGAAAAGTAACGCGGTTCTGTACATAGATTGTGCCAATAGGTCGCCAACCCATCTGGTCCATCTAAGTTGAATTTCTTTTCATCAGACCAAATAATCTAAAAATTTAAAAATATGTAAATTGCAACGTCCTCGCTAAAAAATGTGCACATACCGAATGCCACTGATGGGTCCACGTTTGATGCAAATCTGCAAATGTTACACGTGTTTTGCAATGCTCCTTTTTAAGCGTTGGGGCAGATTTCATTTTCTTGTGTACAAGATTAGAAGATTCTTTTAAAACATTCCATACTGCCACATGTGAAACATTTGGCGCGAATTCGTTGCGTAATCGTTGACTTTCTATTGTTGAATTTGATGCACTCGCGATAATTGCTCTTTTATTGCGTGGTGTTAATTTTGCTGGTCTTCCAGGTGATTTTTTCACACCATATTCATCCCCATTTTTTATAAACTGTTTCACCTATGCGACGACCAATTTCTCGATGAGACGTTCCAGAGTCTTTATACGCCAATATCTGTCCTTTCTCTTTTTCATTCAAAACTTTACCCCTGCTCATTTTTAAAAAAATGCTTTAACACCTTAATAACTCGATACTTCGATACTTTAATACATATCTTTTACACTGTAAATGCATGGGAAGATTCATGAGAAATTGTTTACTGTTTGTTTCCTTTGTAACCAGGATACGTAACAAACGACACGCAAACAAAATGATGGTGTTAAGCAGCCAAATTCACAATGAATGCATTATAACGAAAGAATATTGCAATGTATTAAATTTTGGTACATTAACAAATCGTTTAATCGTCCTTTTAGCAAGTGAACCTATCATTTATTAACGGTTAAAAGCTGGTTACATTCAGTAAAAGATTTCTAGTTTCTTTTTGAACCGTTATTTCCATATAATGTTTAGCAGAACAGTTTGTTAATATAAAAGCTAAAAATTCTGAAAATTTGAAACTGATTCATGCACTTCTTTCTAAATTATTATCATAAGTATGACTGAACCTATCATTTCCTAACACACTGTAATAATTGTTCAAAGGTGTAGTTAATTTTGTTCAAATTTGAATGCAATGGCCACAGAAAAAGATTTGTTTAACGAGTACCTCGCGAATTTGTATTGATTATAATATGTTAGAGATCTCTTAAATAGGAATAATTCATTGTAAAAATTATATAGTAAGTATTGATCTTGGAGAAAGTAAAAAGAATATAAACGTTGGTTCATGGCCTTCTTTAGTATACAAGGTTAACAGCAAAAGTAAATTTTAAAGAACTAACAACTGTATAAAAATTATTAATGCAAGAAGAGCTGTATGGATATGTGTATGTTAATCAGAAGAAATTCTTCCTTATTCGAAAGGTGATAAATTTGTACTCTTGCATTTACATTTCTGAGTTATATAATTTCTAGATAACTAATTTCTAGTTGTACGCAATTACGAGAATTGATAAACGAGCTGTGCATTGTTATACAATATGAGTTTTGAAAGATAAGATAAACAGTGGTGTCTTATGCAATTTGCATCAGGCCAGAAATAGAATTTATCGTTTCTGGTATTTTATTTTTCCCCTATTATCGATAGAATGATGCAGCTACGTTGACAACAAATTATAGTTGGTTTACAGTAAGTGGAAGAATGTAAATGAAAAGATTAACGATGAAAGGGGAAAGAAGAAAAAGATTCGAAGTTAAAATTGAAAAGCATGGAAATATGGAGAGTTCCGTTTCTTTCCAGAATACCCGAACGAAAAGGCAGCGAGAAACCTCACCCTCGTGGCCAAAACTCTCCAAACGCTCGCGAACTTCACGAGATTCCAAGGAAAAGAGAACTTTATGGAATTCATGAACGACCTCTTGGAGCGAGAAGCTCCGTCCATGAAAAACTTTCTTCAACTTATCAGCGTACGTGTGATTACTCTTTTATCATCCTAAATGCAGTCGAGTTCCAGAAGATAGACAAAGTATTCTTGATATAGTAGAACCTCGATTATTGCGGAATATCTAGGCTAAAAGCTTCTGCAATAGTTGACCAGTAAGATATAGCTTCACACAGCATATCTGACTATACCTCTTCAGTAGTGTCTTCAACCATACTTGTTTCTTAGCAATCATCCCCTCCACTTGTCAACGTAATGTCATCCAGTAAACTAGTCTTTGATGCAATAATCGAGGTTCTACTGTGCAACCACTACTCGTATAATCTTTCTATTTAAAAAAAGATGACCAACTGCAATAGATAGAAAATGAACAATGTCATCTTCCTTACTAAGTCTCGACCAAATTAAAAATTAGTTATTAAAAAAAATGTCTTCCACAGAGCCCACTACCAAAGGACGCTCCGGCCAACAATTCCCTAGAATTCGACGGCTACATAGACCTGGGAAAGCAGTTGTCTCTGTTGCACGCGTTATTGCGTGAAAGTTTAGTCACGATAACTTCGTCGTCGTCGCCACTGCCACCGCCTAGGCTGCCAGAGATCTTGGAAAGGATCTCACTGGCCCTGGATCAGCCGGGCCCCAGTCCAGTGCCAGCGTCCCACCGCTACCCGAATTTGCAGAACAACATCTTCCGTTACAACGATCCCACGATCGCCAACAGCAACACGAATCTCTCTGTGTCGGCGACGTCGACGCTGAGCAACCACAGCACGCTGAACGGTACAATCAGAGACAGCAACGAGGTGTTGCAGTCGAACACTCTTGGCCACAACAGTTCCCGCAGTCCAAACGTCGCCAGGGCCGCCACTCTTCCCAGGAACGCTTACATGCCCAACAACGGAAAGCTTCAGCTGCAGATCACTACGGACGACTACCCTCTGGAGCCACCAGCCTTCGTGTCGCGTTCGCCAACGCCTATCGTGAGACAGCACAGGGCGATAGGGACGAACAGAACCGGCGCTGGGTACAGACTAACAGCTAGCGCTAGTTTAGCGAACGTGAATCACTGTCAAACGCATCCCACCAGCCCCACAAGGTCGGAAAGTCACAGCAATCTGAAGGATTCCAACTACAACATCACAACGCCGCAGAACAATCAGTCGAACATCTGCACGATCGTCGCCCAGCAGCAGCAACAGCAACAGAACCACCGACACAACATCGCGCGGCTCCAGAACATGGACATCCACGACAGGGAGGACAACTACAACCACAACAACTACAACGTCTCGAGATCGACCAGCAGAAATCACTGTAACAAGGAGGAGAACGCGAACCAGACGCAGCACCAGAACTACAACAACGTCTCGAAGACTACCGTGAACGCGAACGTCGTGGTGAACCCGTCCTCGAATCTCACGCTCTCTATCAATCATCAACCGAACAACAATTACAACAATAGCAAAACTAGCAATACTGCCAATGGTAATCTGGACGAGCTGTCCGACCTGCTCAGGTACGCCGACGACGAGGTCTCGGAGTCCAAGTCGCAGAAGGGATCGCAGATCTCGATCTCCCAATTGAGCAACGTCGCCTCGTCCGGCTACCAAAGTTTCGCTGCTTACAGTCAGAGCTCCAGCCCCGTTGATCTGAGTAGCAACAACGCGAACGCTCACATACTCAGCGCCGCGCCGCTCGCGTTCGCGAACCCCGTCTACCACATGGAGCCAAATCACGGGAGGAACGGTAGGAGGGGTAGCACCAGCTCCGAGGAGAGAGAAGGAAGCGGTGGAGGCGTCGAGGGCGTCAGAGGCGTCGATCTGAGCCCGTCCCCGCCGCCGCAGAACAACGTCAGGAACCTGCAGAGGAACACCCAGAACCAGTGGAGACAAACCAACCAGGCGCACAGGAACAACTCCGAACAGAACCAAAGCGGCTGCTGCACCAAACTCAGGAGGAGGCTCTCGCTGGACTCCACGCGGGATCTGTCCGACACCAGCGAAGAAGAAAGCTGCACGACCAGGAGGAGCAAGTCACGCAGTCACCGTAGCATCGATCAGGTAGTCATATATGTACATGGTTGTTTTCATGGATACTCGGTTTCCTCGATGACGAATATGGATAACTTTGTCTGGGTTCTTGACCTGGAGAATAATCTTAAGAAGGTTAAGATTTTCTAGATGATTGAATTGGGGATAGATTGCAGTAATGAAAGCTGCTTGAAACGTTTGTTTTCTTGTATTAATTAGTCAAGGTTGTTTTGAGTTTTTGAGAAGGTTGACAAATCTTGATATTTAATAGATATCTCCAACAAGAATTATTTGATTTGACTTGACAAACAAGTATCAACCTCCTAATATCTGAACAATAACCTGAGAATAACCTCTCCTTGTGCACTTGTGTCGAAAGTATACTATAATCGACACATATTGAAAGAAAAAATATATTTTGATGTATTTGGAGAATACAACTAGAGCTTTGTTGTAACAATCCAAATATTAATATATAAAAAGAGTAAAAAATTAATTGACTATTTTACGACTATTTTACGAAGTAAAACATTGAAAATATTGAAGTAGGGCCTTGTCGCAACAATTCAAATATTAATATGCAGGGTGTTCGACCACCCTTGTAAAAAATTTAAATGGAAGATTTCGGAGGCCAAAATAAGACGAAAATCATGAATATCAATTTGTTGATTGAAGCTTCGTTAAAAAGATATTAAAAAATTTCAAGCCATTCTGGAAAAATTATTTTCTATTGCAAGAGTCAATTACAATCATTTTTGGTCAATAGACATATCTCCAAAATCCTACGCACTTTCGAGACAAAAATTCCTCACCAAAAATCTGATGTCTGACCATATATGACATTTTTCCCTGAAATTTCATACGTATGTTTAAAACATCATAACTTCTGACAGGATTTAAGGATTTTAATGATTCAAAATTCAAACAGTGTGTATTAATGGAGCTCTAGAGCCCCAGAAGAGGGGGTCAAAAAGGTACACTGAATGTAAGGTCTACACGTATAATAACTTTTTAATGAAGCTTCAATCAATAAATTAGTATTCTTGATTTTCGTCTTATTTTGGCCTCAGAAATTTTTCCCAAGGGTGGTCGAACACCCTGTATATTTCCACCGAGTTTACCATGTTGTCCAAGTTCTTATGTTCCACATGGATCAACAAAACATCAAATGATGATCTTTATTCGTCATCCCGGAGACCAAGTCGCCCAAAAATTCCTCCGCAGCCAAATTCTAGCCGCAGTAAAAGCGAGACGCCGATGGAAGCCGCAAAAACCAAAGAGGAACTTCTAATTCTCGCATCTTAACTCTGTCTGTACATATAATACTACGCCCGTAACGTGATCGTTGTGAATAACAAGTTCCTCTTTCTATGTCTCTTCCGATCTATCGTCTAACGGAACGTCCGCCAGCGGAGATCTGTTCGCGGCCTATTCTGTCGTATCTGTCTTGTAACTAACATCGCCACGTCTCTTCGTTTCCAGTACGAAGTGGAAATCGAGAGGCTGCAGAGTAGCGTAGATCGACTGAGGGCACGGTTAGACGCAACCGAGGATACCGATATTGACGGGATTGCACCGGATACCAAGATGAAGAGCATCATCTCCAGGTACTTAATCCTCATTAACGCGCCAGCTAACCCACTCGAAAACTGATTCTCTGCCTGAGTGTGACCCATTCCCCCCGCCACCAGCCCCAGATGATAACCACTTTTATCCGCGTTTCACTTTCGAGGCCTTCCGTCATACTCAGTCACTTCAGATTTCCATCCTCTCCTCGCCAATTCGCCGCCAGTCATTCGACGCGATAAACGAGAAAAAAAAGCGTCAGACATCGACGCGATTCGCGGAGGACAGAGCTGGCTACCATGACGCTTGCAAGAGGAGACCACGATCTGGACTTGGGAATCTTGAACGGGGACCAAACGGGTCTGAAGAAACTGTAGAACGTCAGCCATTTTTGGTCAAATATACGGGGGTTAAATATCGAAAGATCAAAAAGGAATGCTTCTATTTGATTAATAAATATTGTCAAGAAATTCAGTGACTCTTGATGCAATTCTTTATAAAAATAGTGGCTGCTGTTCTACAGTCTCTACAGTTCAAGCTTGGCCCTGTCCAGTAAACCTATACTCGTCCGAATCGTTTGCTCCTCTTGTTAGACCACGAAAATAATGAAATTGATCGAAAGACAGTAACGATAATATACTGTTTTCAATAGCGAGGATTGTACCGTATTCGGCTCTGTCTGCTCGGGACTAATCGTTAAGAGATAAGGTGTAAATATAGTTAGCAATCTGGGAACGAGACGCCTTTTGTATAAAAGAGAAAAAAAAATATATAGTTAAACGGATTAGAAAGAACGTCCACCCGTAATCTCGCAAAAAAAAACGGTTACTGTTCTCGAAATAATATGTATGTTTAATTGATTGTGTGTTCCTGTGCATTCTATCCGCTGCATTTGGTATACTCTGGCTTGATCTGGACCTTGGTGTAAGAGTCAATTATATTTCTAAGCTTCTTACGTTTTTACGTCACATTGTTTAGCGTATAATGTTCTCCATACGTTCTCTCTTGTTTTCGTTAAACGACGAACACGCGCGAACATTTGTCCGCGCGATACGTCGCCGTCCGATGCGAGTTTAGAATTATTATATATATTATTCAGCTCACCCAACTATACTCTGAACCACCGACGAAAGCATTCTCACCCTACGTGCATACTTACATCACCGTCCAATAACATTCTGTCGATCGTGCTCACATATATCACTGTTACTTCACTCGAGTTTTGCTCACCGACAACCTCGTCACACGCGTGCACGGATCAGAGTTGGCCAAACTTTATTCGCGAATAACGAATAAAAATGCTAAGTTTATTCGTAAATCAGAATCCACTAACGGAGTTTTTAAACCGGAATCTAGACGAACAGAATTTTAGGTAGAAGTTGATTTACGAATGAATCTAAAATTTTTATTCGTTATTCGCGAATAAAGTTTCTTCGACTCCGGGCACGAATCACTATGCAACTCCACAGATTTTAGCGCGTCAGGTCTGTGCAGCGGGTCGCAGCGCCGGAAATGTTCAGGATACAGCGCACGATGTATTCGATAGTCATTTTACTGTTAATACACTGTGATTCAAGTATTTCTGACGATGTTGAAAATTTATAATTTTATTTTTTAGTGCAACGGTTTTATAAAATGTAATTTTATTCGACATAATTTTAATAGTTTTGATATATCATATATTTTCACATATAGTTTACTTTATTCCATTACAGTACATATTTTTTTACGAATATTTTTGTACTTATACAAGTATAAATATTTTCATTTTTGCACAAAATATAACTTGATGTCAATAAACATATGGACAGTTGCAAACCTAGTATTTCTTTAATTCTCATACATATTGAAAAAGGTATTTAAGAATCTAAGTTCAAAATAAATTATTATTACCTATTATTTTCCTCCTCGTACTTTGCTTCTAATTAAAGCTTCTCAATAAAAACTTACAACCTCCCAACAACGTCGGAAATACTTGAATCGCCCTGCAATTAGTTCGATCTCTTCGTTTGAATAAATTTTTGATTTTTTAATCGTCTCTCATATTAAATTATCGCTGATAAAAATATGCTGCTAAAAATATCGTAGTTGGCATCCTGAAATGGTTTATTTATACTTCCGCTTAGTAACTTATAAACGATACAAAAATAACAATTTCCACACGTCGAATTTGATTCGTTGAAATAAATTTTTCCTTGAAATAAAACTCGAACGATGATCAATGTTGGATATACAGGGTGTTCGGCCACCCCTGGGAAAAATTTTAATAGGGGATTCTAGAGGCCAAAATAAGACGAAAATCAAGAATATCAATTCGTTGATGGAGGCTTCGTTGAAAAGATATTAGCGTTTAAAGTTCCGCCCATTTTGAATTTTTTTCTCGAAAATGCGCAAGATTTCAAAGGTATGTCTATTCACCAAAAATGATTGTAATTGACTCCTGCAACTAAAAATAATTTTTCCAAAAAGATTTGAAATTTTTTTTTTCCGTCGAAAAATTTCAGCAGCTACTCCCTGTCGATTTTTCTTAGAAATTAGTTTCTGATTTTTAATACATTTGTTTGCCGCTCTACAGAAAAGTTGTCCAATACTTTTTTATAGGTATCCTCGAGCTCTACTTCAGAAAAAAGTTTCATTGAAATATATTCACTACTGTAGGAGTTGTAGTCGTTTGAAAATTGAACCATTTTTATGGGGTTTTTCTCATTTTGCAGGGTCAAAGATTAATTTTTCAATTATTTTTGGGTTTTCTACATATTCCCTACTAAAATACGCATCCTTTGCATTTTGAAACATTGAAATCTTTCAATCCGTTCGAAAGTTATGACGTTTCAAAGATACGAACGAAATTTTGGAGTGACATTTCTGGCCTGAAATTATATTTTCGTTTAGCAATTCTTTTCTCGAAAGTGCGCAGGATTTCGAGGGTGTGTCTATTGACCAAAAATGATTGTAATTGTCCCCCGAAACCGAAAATAATTTTTCCAGAACGATTTAAAATTTTTTTTTTTCGTTGAAAAATTTAGGCACGTAATTAAATTTCCAGTAAAAAATTTTTTTCTCGAAAGTGCGTAGGATTTCGGGGGTATGTGTAATGGCCAAAAATGATTGTAATTGACCCCCGCAGCCGAAAATAATTTTTCTAGAACGATTTGAAATTTTTGAATTTAATTGTTAATAACTTGTTAACGAAGCTTCCATCAACAAATTGGTATTCTTAATTTTCGTCTTATTTTGGCCTTTAGAATCCCTCATTAAAATTTTTCCCAGGGGTGGCCGAACACCCTGTATACAAATTATTAAATATCTTCGTCAAATTAATTTCGTCCGCATGATACGATAGACGAAATGTGCGTTCGAGAAACTTGGCTAAAAGACTATTATACTACAGTATAGTTAGTCCACTAATTCCAACAATTTTAATCAATTCTAACAACTTCCCTAACACCTGCTCTGTCCACCAATTTTTGTCCTTTTAGCAATTGGCGGTCGGCTTAAAAAAATGATATAACATTAAAATGACTGTAAAAGAAAAAAAAAGGGCAATCACAAAAATATTTCCAGGTATTAAATGTGCATGAATGTGATGTTTTTTAGTTACGACACTAGCAGGAACAAAAAAAAATCGTTATTTGCGACAAGAAGAAAATAGCAACGCACTGACTGCAACAAACTTACTTTTTGCACGAACTAATTTTCCATTTATTTTCAACGCTGCTCTGTCGAGTGTATAATCCTGAACGTTTCTTCTGTGCCCATTCACTCACACACTGCGTCACAAATTTTCACTGCGACGAATCGCAGAGGCCACGCTTCTGTGATCGAAGAACCGCCGCCCCCCCTCCCCTTCGTACCCATGCACTACTCTTGAACGTTCTTTTTGGTTGTCCGAGCGTATGATATTTTGCACCAGACACTGCTGCTTCCTTTGAATTTTATTTCCGAGTACATTGGTGTTCTTTTCTTAAATATATGCATCGTGGTGCGCTTGGATCCTCTCCAGCTTCCCTGTGAAATCTCTCTGAAATCGGGAAATGGCCGACTCTGGCGAGAAACATCGGTCTCGTGCCCTTTGAAATACATTTGTGAATTTTGTAGTATTCTTTCAGTCTTGAAAGCAGATTATTTGGAGATTTGAACTATCTTCTTTCGACATTATAAAATCATACACTTATGCGGGTATTAATCGCGTTATAATTTCTCTTTTGATTTGCAACTTACATGTGGTTGTCAGCAACCATATTGAGAGACTTTGAGTCTCCTAACTGACCCGTCAGATGGAGCTGTAGTCGTGGTATCTCCCGAGTTACTGGTACACATTCGAGATCGTTAATTTCGTCTATACGCTTCCTGAATACTATATTAAAAAGAACACAACGGTGTATGTACAAAATTAAAGATAGAAGACTTATAAAGAATGATTGTAATCATATTCTTCACGATAAAAAAAGGTTTTATCCGTTCACTAGTAACTAAAATAATAGCTCATATTAAAACAATTCAAAAAGAATTTTCTCAATACCGAATATTTGAAAAGTGTTTCTCCTCAGAGTCCATCGATCACGGTTTAAATAATTCTCAGCTGCAAAATGAAAGACTAAAAGATCGTCGTGACTTTAGAGAGACTTAACAGGCGACGCTCAGTACCATGTGTATCGAGAACCGTTCGAGTAGTCTCCGTTTCTCCAAAGAATCTGTTCGATTAATGATCCTAGGTCCCGAGGATCCCGCGAACGGAGAAGCAGAGATTACTCGGTCGGCGAACTCGTGACCTGGATCTCCGGGTGACAAGAGCAAAGTCTCCAACGACTAGGCTCGTCCAGGACCCTCTAAACCGTACGTTCGTTTTGCTAATTGTAGGTTAATCTCTGTGGAGGAGGAGCTGCGGCGCGAACAGCAGAAGATGTCGGCCGCGTTGTCGTACAAGCAGCGCGTGATCGACGCGCAGGAGCAGCAAATAGCCGCCCTGGACGCCGCGAATTCGCGTCTGATGACGTCAAACACAAGACTGTTGTCCGCATTGAGCACACTGAAGCAACGCTACAACGCGAAGACCCAGTCGAGCAACGAGGCAGCCGCGTTGCTGCAGAACATCGCAGACATCGGTGAACTGAAGAGCTCGTCCTGTTGAGGACCAGTCCAGACCACGCACCGGTGAACCAACGGACATGGAAGGGACTAACGAAGAACGGGTTACGGTCGTTAGATTCGTACCTCGTACTAAATGAAACGATCTTCGTCTCGATGACGATCGATTCGTCGCGATATCAGTTTATTGGGAATCCCCCAGCGCGAGGTTAACGCGGAGTCTAGCTCGGTTGCTTGAGGAGGATGCGCGCGCAACTCTGGGTCCTCCCTCGTTCGAATCGCGCGTCACGATTGGACAGTACTGGCTCGACAGACTCGACAAAATCCCTGCATGGACCAAAGTTTTGGGAACGGAGGATAAACGTTTTGAATTTCGATACTAGAAAAAGAAAAAACGGAGTATTTCGAATAATGTTCGGACGTGGAAGTATTTTCAACATAAGGTTTGTTGGGGTACCTAGATTATACATCCAATTTATAATGCTTTAGAATGAAACGACTAGATTGGTGATAATTAAATTTGTTTTTTTTTGTGGGGGGAGGGATCTTCTGATTTCAACGTTTTTTGAACTTACGCAGTACCTTATGTGAAATATTGAAGCGCCAAACGATGTCAAAGGTTAAATTGGCACTTCTAAATACCGAATATAATGGAAACCTCTGTTTACCAAAGTTTGTTCTATGTAGTAGCCTCAGCATAGAGTGGTAGAGACGAGACCAGGTCCTTGGTCTATCATCTAGACATGGACAACTGGACTGCCAGTGAGCATTTGGCTTTTTAGCAAGAAATGACTGGTGTGGATCACGCACACACACATACACACATGCTGCAGTAGTAAAAGTATTAAGTCTACGATGTCACGTGCCTACTACTGCAGTTAATCCTCATCCATAGTTTCCTATTGCGACATCAAATGCTCAAGTCAAACTTTACCCTTGCAGGTACAGGCTCAACAAAACCTGATCTAGGCCTATACCTCCTAAGTAAAAAAGGCGTATCTCGAGTACTTGTTTTTTGTTTTTTTAGATCCGTGCTGATCGTCGTAATTTTCCTTTAATTTTTTTTATATACGTCTAACTTCATTAACACTTTAACGTTCTTTGTGTTTAAGATAAGTTTATTTCGTTATGGAAGTATGTAAAGTATAGTTCCAGTTGTCCTGGGGGGTACGCAAAAGTGAAATGCCTTTTTGGTTTAGGACGGTAGCATAGCCTAACTAATTAGTATCGTCCGATACCGTTGAAAATAAGAGTCTGACAAGGATTTTATTTAACTTGTCGAGCTATACCTTCCGATCGTCGTGTGCAGAGACATTGAAAGCCCGTAAACTCGCGAGTACGTTAGGTTTGACGAACCTAGGTAACGAGAAACTCGTTCGAGATTTATAGAGAAAAGAAGGGGGGAGAGCGAGAGGCGTGTGCGAAAATAGAGGCTACCTAGTGAATAGGCAAACGGTTTAAATAGATAATTTACGTCGAATTTCATGTGACATAGCGTTAGAATTAATTAGAACCGGGTAATCCGCTAGCCTCGTGTCGTTTGCAATCGAGAACAGTGATGAGAGAGCCGTTTGATCGACGCCCGGTCGCTGATTTCTTGTTTTTTTTTTTTGCGAATTCGTCTCCCGGCGGCTTTCCACCGTTCGACGTGAACGAGCCTGAAAGTCGAAGCATCGAAGGGACACGGTTTCGTTCGATATTAAAGGCTTAGCCCTTTCGGTGCTGAAATTCGAAAACTGGGCGCCGCGTCGCGTGCGGAATCGTAGCGGTTGTATTTGTTAAGCACGGTGGTTCGACGCCTATGGGCGTTCGACGCACGGGCTGAATTGGTTCGTAAGCGTCCCCCAAGCACCGAAAAGGTTAGGAGCGTTCGAAATATATTTATCAGCGAGGTCGATCGATTCATCTGGCCGGTGGTCGAAGCACCGACGCAGAGACGAGTCTCTCAATTCCGTTCTGTCACATCCGTTTCTTTTTTTTATTTTTTCTCATTTTTATTTAGCATCGTATGTACCTTGACGCACAGCCGCATGCACCGTAACCGCCTAGCATGACGTACGAAGATTGTAACGTGTATATTGCACCGACGTGCAAACCGCGCCCTTGAGCACCGAGTCGTACTTCGGGGACACCCTGTATATGCGTGTACATTTTTTTCTAGTTTCCGTTTCGAGCGCCGCCCGGTCACCGCGAACCGAGGACCATCCGTTTGAGCGCGGCGGTCATTTTCACGGGACGCTCAGCGCCGCCTGTCGCGCGCGAAACGAAACGATCGAAATTTGGCGCGAGAACCCCAATCTTCGAGCGTGCGTTCGATCCAAAACACCGATTCTTACTTTAAGCGACGATATTTATTTAGTAGTTTCTACCAAAGATGAGTGTTTTCGTTGTAAAGAAAAAAAAAACAAAAAAAAATGGAAAAACGAAGGGAGAGCGGATTTATGTAAGATATTTCGTTGTGTACCGCGACCGAGGTACCGGTGCGCGGCGCGAAAATTCGAATTCGAATTTCTCCGAATTGAGAATCGATTTTTTTTTCTATTTTTTTTTTTTTTTTTAATTAGTTTTGCACAATTGATGCGTTCATGCATGACAATTAGACGCTTGACGGTCTCGTTTGTTCGCAAGCGTTAGCGCGAGTTAATGTTTTTACATCACAAACAACAAATTCTTATTGTAGCCGTTTGTAGAGCGAGATGCACGCGTGCGAGATCGAAAGACTGGAGAGAATGGAGAAACGAGAGCGAGAGTGAATGCGCGGACGAACGTGTCGAGAGAAAATAAAAGCGAATGTGTTCGAGCGTGTGTGGTGAATGCATGTACGAATGGGAAGAAAACGCGTGCGAAGCGAAGTGAAAGAAGATTGCGATTCAGTCTAATATCATTTAAAAAAAAAAAAATAAGTATTATCTCGTCGACTTGTACCATAGCTTATTGTCGGGCGTTTTGTGAGAGCGTTTTATTTTCTCGCCTTTCGCCGATTATTTTTGTATAGAGATATCTATCTTCCCTGTTTCTTTCACTCTGTTCCCGATCCACCTTTCCCCGCACTCGATCCCCTCACACCTTTTGTACTTTCTTTGACGCGAGCTGAAGCTGTTTTCAATCGTCGTGTGTTGACACTATGAAATTAATATATTTAACGGTATTCCCCTTCCTCCCTTTCCCCTCTTGTTGGACGATGTAATCGATAAACGATAAAGTAATCTATTTAAAATGACTTGGATAGCGTGTACATTGCTAAGTTTTTTGGTATATTCGTTTCTGCAATACATCATCTGTATTTAAGCGTATAGCATCTATTAGTAACAGTACATGAACAAATAAATATGATTAGACATATTACGTCGAGCGTTAAGAAACTGCGTGTCATCCTAAATATTCCCCTTATTTACAGACCGAAATTTGATCAAATTTCAGGCTACGAGACGTTAAATAAATACGTAAATTATAATATGCAGCACGATTGGAGCTGCTTCCAGGTAAGTTCGATAGATGTCGCCACGGAGCTATGGATAACCTCAAAAATATCTCGTCTACGGTGTAAGGTCTACTCGAATACCATGTTTTTAATTTAATTAATTCTCCTGACACGGTTTAACAACACATTTTACACTCTATCAATTTTTCTCGATGTTTGAATATATTTCATTCTAAAAGACAAATTACCCTCTGTGCATACAAGTTGCGAGCTACCTACGAACGGTACCGTGGTCGTACCCAACTTTGTTTACACGAATTATTCGATATCGCGTAACGATCGTAATAAAATAGTCCGAAATATTCGAATCGAATTCGTACACTCGCGATTGAAATGAACTCACCAACAGACGAAATATCGAATGTTCGTGGCTGAACGTTGGAAAGGATGGTTTCTCACGGGATGCATGATCCACCTAGGGACAGAAAAAATTGCGCGTATCGCGAACAGGGTAATCACGTTAGCCATAATTTACGAACGCTTATCGTCGGTGGTTGAATATTGCCGTGTAAACACGAGTTTAAGTGCGATCATCGTCGGGGTAATCAATCTAATCGAGACGCGCCACGATGACGAAGCTCATCGGAAAATCAATAACACGCGACGCAACACGCACGAAGCAGCACAAGTGCCGTGACTGTACGTGCGGGGATTTGTTTCGATTAATATCGATATATCGGGGGGATGATCGCGCGTAAATTCGAAAAACTTTCGACCAATCGAACGTCGCGCGACCGCCCGATACGACTATCGATTGCAATCTGATAACGGGAGACTATTAATTGGCTAATCGGTAGATAAGAGCAAAATAGTCGTGAAAAACATTTCGAAGGTCGAGAAATTTAAATTCGAAGCTGATGCGACTATGTTGCGAAACTTTGGAAAGTTTGAAGTCTTTTACGCCCGTTCGCCTTCTATTTTCTTTCAAATTAAAAATGTCTATTGATTTTAATGCTAATTTCATTTTTAAATATATGGGGTGTTCGGTTACGACTGCGAAAAATTTTAATAGGAGATTCTAGAAGCCAAAATAAGAGGAAAATCAAGAATACCAGTTTGTTGATGGAGGCATCGTTAAGAAGTTATTAACGTTTAAAGTTCTGTTCATACTGAATTTTTGTGTCGAAACTGCGTAGGATTTCGGGGGTATGTCTATCCACCAAAAATGATTGTAATAGACCCCTCTAAATAAAAATAATTTTTCCAGAATGATTTGAAATTTTTTTTTTCGCCGAAAAATTTCAGCAGCTACAACCTGTCGACTTTTCTTAGAAATTCGTTTTTGATTTTTAATACATTTGTTTGACGCTCTACAGAAAAGTTGTCTAATACTTTTTATAGGTATCTATGAGCTCTACTTTAGAAAAAAGTTTCATTTAAATATATTCACTATTGTAGGAGTTGTGGTCGTTTGAAAATTGAACCATTTTTATAGGGTTTTTCTCATTTTGCAGGGTCAAAGATTAATTTTTCAATTATTTTTGGATTTTCTACATATTCCCCACTAAAATACGCGTCCTTTGCATTTTGAAACATTGAAATCCTTCAATCCGTTCGAAAGTTATGACGTTTCAAAGATACGAACGAAATTTTGGAGTGACATTTCTGGCCTGAAATTATATTTTCGTTTAGGAATTTTTTTCTCGAAAGTGCGCAGGATTTCGAGGTTATGTTTCTCCATCAAAAATGATTGTGATTGACCCCTGTAACCAAAAATAATTTTTTTAGAACGATTTGGAATACGTGAAATTTCAGGGGAATCATTCATTCATGATCAGACATTATATTTTCGGTAATGAATTTTTTTCTCGAAAGTGTGTAGGCTTTCGGGGATATGTGTCTTCATCAAAAATGATTGTGATTGACCCCTGCAACCAAAAATAATTTTTTTGAGTTGATTTGAAATTTTTTAATTTTATCATAAAATTTCACACTTTCTCGAATTTTTTTCTAGAAAATAGGTAGGATTTCAGGGGTTTGTCTATGGCCAAAAATGATTATAATTGACCCCCGCAACCAAAAATAATTTTTCCAGCACGATTTGAAATTTGTTTTTTCACTGAAAAATTTCAGAAGCTACCCCCTGACGATTTCTCTTAAAAACTCGTTTTTAATTTTTAATAAATTTGTTTGACGCTTTATAGGAAATTTGTCTAATACTTTTCTATAGGTATTCATGAGCTCAATTTCAGAAAAAAGTTTCATTTAAATATTTTCACTATTATAGGAGTTATGGTCGATTGAAAATTGAACTATTTTTATAGGGTTTTTCACATTTTGCAGGGTCAAAGATTAACTTTTCGAACAGTTTTATAATTTTCACATATTCTTCACCAAAATACGCGTTGTTTGCATTTTGAAACATTAAAATCGCCCGATCCGTTCAGGAGTTATGACATTTTAAAGATTAGCATGAAATTTCAGGGATGTATTTCTGGCCTCACATCATATTTTCAGTAAATAATTTTTTTCTTGAAAGTGCGCAAGAATTCGGTAGTATGTCTATCCACCAAAAATTATTGTAATCGATTCCTGCAACTAAAAATAATTTTTTTAGAATGATTTGGAACACGTGAAATTTCAGGGGAATCGTTCATTGATGATCAGACATTATATTTTCGGTATCGAATTTTTTTTTCGAAAATGCATAGGATTTCGGGGGTATGTGTATTCATAAAAAATGATTGTAATTGAACTCCATAACCAAAAATAATTTTTTCAGGATGATTCAAAATTATTTAATTTAATTTTTTAATAACTTTTTAACGAAGCCTCAATCAACAAATTAGTATCCTTGATTTTCGTCTTATTTTAGGCTCTAGAATCTCCCGTTAAAATTTTTCCCAGGGTTGGCCGAATACCCTGTATAACAAAGTAAATCGAAGTAATTTTTGTAAAAATATTTTCTTTAATCGTTTGAATTGATACCAAGATTGATGCGTAAACACGAGTGTCGAATGAAGTAGTTCGAAGAATTTGATAGTATGATACGTTGCGACATTCTGAGGGGGGGTATAATGATCAATGCGGTAAGTATTTTCTATTTCTCGAGTATTTTATCGATGGTGCTCTATTCACGCTAGAACGGCAATTAATGAAAGCGGCGTTGTTGCAGCAATATATGGGATTGAAAAAAATGGTAATTTTCAATTCACTGTTGCAATGAATGGATGAATCAGATAACGTGTATCTCTCGACGTCATCGTCTTCTCGCTACGGACGCATAAATTCGCAGTAAAGAACGCGTAAATCGTAACGCATTTCATCGATTCATGCATGCGCGGTATTACACGACGGTTAACAAGGAGATACGATCAGTAGCCGTCAATATTTATCGAAGATTTGTTTCAAGGCGACGCTGCATATTAATGATCGGGCAGGACGCATAAACTTATCGTTCCACGATACCGGGGGAATATCAATTTGTAGTTTATGAAGTGTGAAAAATGCAACCATTTAATATACGTAAAAAGATATACCGGCGATTTGTGATTCAGGTCAACTATCTAATAACGTCCCAGCAAAAAATGTTTGAAATACGATTTCCACGAATCGGTTGTTCGATAAAAAGTTATTTATTACGAGTTTAGGGAGAGTAGGAATTTGTATTCGGTTGAATTACTGTCGTCGATGGATATATCTCAACCCTTTGCAAATAATTGGCAATACCTTCTGAAGTGGCGACACCTCCTGCGCTCGCCAGCAGAGGGCTACGCTCTCTCACAAGCGGTCGACCGACTCTCCTATTTCTATACACGGTGTTCTATTCGGCTACCACTGGGAAAAATTTTAATGGGGGATTCTAGAGGCCAAAATAAGACGAAAATCAAGAATACCAATTTGTTGACTTCGTTAAAAAGTTATTAACGTTTAAAGTTCCGACCGTACTGAATTTTTTTCTCGAAACTGAGTAGGATTTCGGGGCTATGTCTGTTGACCAAAAATAATTGTAATTGATCCCCGCAACCGAAAATAATTTTTTTAGAACGATTTGAAAAATTTTTTTTTCGTCGAAAAATTTATACACCTACCCCCTGTCGATTTTTCTTAAAAATTCGTTTTTGATCTTTAGCAATTTCATTTGACGTCCTACAGAAAAGTTGTGTAATACTTTTTTGTAGGTGCTCATGAGCTCTACTTCAGAAAAAAGTTTCATTGAAATATATTCACAATTGTAGGAGTTATGTCTGTTTGAAAATTGGACCATTTTTATGGGGGTTTTCTCATTTTGCGGGCTCAAGGACCAATTTTTCGAATATTCTTGCGATTTGTACATATTCTCCATCAAATTACGTGTAGTTTGCTTTTTTAAACGTTAAAATCGTCCAATCCGTTCAGAAGTTATGACGTTTTAAAGATTCGCATGAAAATTCGAGCAGACATTTCTGGCCAGAAATTATCTTTTCGATAAGGAATCTTTTTCTCGAAACTGAGTAGGATTTCGGGGGTATGTCTATTGACCAAAAATGCTTGCAATTGACCCCTGCAACTAAAAATAATTTTTCCAAGACGATTCGAAAGTCTTTTTTTTCACCCAAAACTTTCAGCACTTACTCAAATTTTTTTCTCGAAAGTGCGTAGGATTTCGGAAGTATGTGTATTCACCAAAAATGATTGTAATTAACCCCCGAAACCGAAAATAATTTTTTCAGAATGATTTGAAATTTTTGAATTTAATTGTTAATAACTTTTTAACGAAGCCTCCATCAACAAATTGGTATTCCTGATTTTCGTCTTGTTTTGGCCTCTAGAATTCCCGATTAAAATTTTTCCCAAGGGTGGCCGAACACCCTGTATACGTTTCTAAATCGATTATTAAATGCCTGGGGGTCTGAGCAGACCCAGGACGAAATGGACCCCTCTCCTTTTCTTTCAAAGAAATATTTACGTTAAATATATTAATTACTTAGGGTGTTGAGTTATTGAATCTTTTCTGTATCCAGGGAAAATTCTCTAGGACTCGTTTGAAACATTCTTTAGAATGTTCTCAAACAAGAAAAGTCCCTGATCCCCCCAGTACCAATTAAAACATAAATTCCCAGGTATGACAGTATAGTATCGTCGTAGAATACTTTCTGAGGACACATTTCGCCCAGGGTTCGCCTAGAGAAAAATGAGAAAGGGGATAAAGAGAGGAATGAGTGATCGACAGGATTAATTCAACGCGTACGGGGAACGATGGCGGCAGTCACGTGGTCGTAAATCTGTCAGAAGTCTTTAAGCGTTTACGATAACTGGCTCCCGATGGTTCTTTCTTACGTTTCCTCCGTCTCTTTGACTCCCGGGCTTCTCCGGTGTTACCCTTTCGTTTAGAACGCCTGGATACTCTTTCTCTTGCCGTTTTTATTACTCTCTTTCTATTTCCCTCCCCCCTGTGGTCGGCCACGCTTGACGGTCGTGCTCTCTTTTTTTCTTCACGGCCGCGATTGTGCTTACTTTCTCCGCCGTTTGAACCTCGACGACCCTCGCTCGGGAATATTATCGACACTGCCAAGTTCACTTCTGTTTACATTCGGCACGCCCGACGACCCCGACGACGGGAGACCAAGCTAGTTCTCACGAATCCGAACGGACGATCGATCCGGGTGCTCCAAATCGAAGCTACGTGCAGGAATCGGGGTACAGGAGACTCGTGAAGCGATCAGCGAGGTCCTAATATTTTCTGTTGCTTGCAAACCGAGGTTATTACTCGTATACATAGGCTTTTAGAATAGCCACTGGTACGGTAAAATGGCGACCTTAAATGGACCAGGGAAACCTAACTTGCAATATAAAATTCAGAGACATATGTGTTTATTCTATGATAGAAGATGTTAGAGAATAGATGATGGCCGTTAGCGATCCGACAGCGATCAATATTGAGAGGCGTCTCGATGCAGCTTTTATTGTTTTGTTCTTCTTTTGTTCAGTCCGAATATGTCTCCTGGTGTGTACGCATCGCCTCTGTATGTACACGTATTTCTTTAATTTTCTTCTAAATATACATTTATATCGAATGTGTCAGCTTATTACAAAACCCAACAGAAGGAATCAATGAAAGCTATATATATATAATTGTGATACGATCAATTTTTGAAACATTTTTAAAATTTTTAATGCACGAAGCTTTATATTTAAATAATATAAATTAGACAGAATATTGTTCCTACCTTGTACATGTGCTTAATTAATAGAGACATTTATGTTTATTCTATGATAGAATGAATCAATGAAAGCTATACATATACATATATAATTGTGATAGTGGGATCAATTTTTTAAACTTTTTTACCATTTTTAATGCACGATGCCCCATATTTAAATAATATAAATTAATCAGAATAATGTTCCTACCTTGTACACGTGCTTAATTAATACTTGACAATAATTAATAGAGACATTTATGTTTATTATATGATAGAATGAATCAATGAAAGCTATGTGTATACAGGGTGTTCGGCCACCCCTGGGGGAAATGGTAATGGTAGATTCTAGATGCCAAAATAAGACGAAAATCAAGAATACCAATTTGTTGACTTCGTTAAAAAGTTATTAACGTTTAAAGTTCCGCCCGTACTGAATTTTTTTCTCAAAAATGGGTAGGATTACAGAAGTATGTCTATTGACCAAAAATGATTACAATTGACTCCTGCAACCAAAAATAATTGATTTAGAACGATTTGAAATTTTTTAATTTTGTCGAAAAATTTAAGCACCTACCCCCTGTCGATTTTTCTTAAAAATTCGTTTTTGATTTTTAATAAATTTGTTTGACGCTCTACAGGAAAGTTGTCTAATACTTTTTTGTAGGTATCCATTAGCTCTACTACAGAAAAAAGTTTCATTGAAATATATTCACTATTGTAGGAATTATGGCTGTTTGAAAATTCGACCATTTTTATGGGGTTTTTCTCATTTTGCGAGGTCAAGGATCAACTTTTCAATTATATCTGGATTTTCTACATATTCCCCACTAAAATACACGTCCTTTGCATTTTGAAACATTGAAATCCTTGAATCCGTTTGAAAGTTATAGCGTTTCAAAGATACGAACGAAATTTTGAAATGACATTTCTGGCCTGAAATTATATTATCGTTTAGGAATTTTTTTCTCGAAAGTGTGCAGGATTTTGGAGGTGTGTCTATTGAGCAAAAATGATTGTAATCGATCCCTGCAACTAAAAATAATTTTTTTGAAACGATTTGAAACACGTGAAATTTCAGGAGAATCATTCATTCATGATCAGACATTATATTTTCAGTAACGAATTGTTTTCTCGAAAGTGGGTAGGATTTCGGGGGTATGTGTATTCACCAAAAATGATTGTAATTGACCCCCTCAACCGAAAACAATTTTTTCAGAATGATTTGAAATTTTTTAATTAAATTTTTATTAACTTTTTAACAAAGCCTTAGTGAAGAAATTGATATTCTTGATTTTCGTCTTATTTTGGCCTCTAGAATCTCCCATTAAAATTTTTCCCAGGGATGGCCGAACACCCTGTATAATTGTGATAGTGGGATCAATTTTTTTAAACATTTTTAAAATTTTTAATGCACGAGGCTCCATATTTAAATAATATAAATTAGTCAGAATATTGTTCCTACTTTGCACACGTGCTTAATTAATATTTGCATCAATTTTTAGACATCGAGAGATTGTTTGTTCCGGTCAGTTGGTGCATTTAGGTTATGGAATCTGAAACTCGTTAAAATGGCGGGAAAATGATAGAAAGGACTGCGTTCGTTGCTGTTCTCCCCTGGTACCTGTTGCAAAAATTACCGAACGATCGCGAAACCGAGAGTTGACTGGCTTTCGCGACCTTGCATCGTAATTAATCATTCGCGATGGCGGCGTGGCGCGATAATGACATCCTGGCCCCGATAGCGGAGCATCTCCATCGGATCCGTTTCTTCCGTGAAGATGTAAGCAGAGAAGGAAGAGATTATGAGGAGACGCTGAGGACAGTGTCGAGGTGAGGGCAACGAATCCTACGTTTATCTTCGTCTGTCTACTCGCGACGTTATCAAATACAGCAGTACCTCCGTTATACCGATGATTCTCCATTATCTGAACACACTAAGAGTTTGTGGAATAATCCTTCCGTCAAAACTATGTATCGCATTACGATAGAAACTCTGACAAGGGTTCAAAACTATTTTATTTTTAATTTATTTAACGACTTTGAAATTACACATTCTATAATCGATTCTACTTGTTGCTGGTACGTTTTACTACAAAATTGAAATGTTTTACAAAATACCTAAAATTTTTAGTTGTAGTGGAGCAATCGTAAGAATGAAGAGAACCAGAGTTTCCCTCTCTTCTTCTCTATTAAATATTTCGGGTCTTGGAAGACCACGAACCCTAGACATGATTTATTTCGACTCCGTTAACGCGATTGGCCCCCTGTTTCGAGTGTAGGGGATCCCAGGGATCGCAGAAGCTGCCCGTCGATCGGTGTCAAGGTTTATTAACCGATCTTTCGCGTTGCAGCGAACAGCTTCGCGGTTCACCGATCGAACGAGCGTTCGTGCATGTTTATTAATAACAGTCCGCAAGGGCCACCTGCCTCGCTATGATAAGCCTATTGAAGTTCGATTTATAATTAGAAGCGTTGTTACTGCGGCGTTTAGCACTCGACGGTCGGTTCGACAAGGCTCGCAGATTACGTGATAATTTTACGCCTGTTTCGCGCGAAACCGGCACCGTAATCAATTAAATTAACTTTTGCCTCGATAGACATCGGCCTGCGACAGAAGGCGGCCGCGCCAGATATAAAAGCGCCGCGTTTGTGCAAACAACAATGTTGCCTTGGCGGTAATAGTTGAACCGTTGATACGATCGACGGTAATTACCGATGCTCATAGATAAAAAAAATTATGAAACGGTCGACGTTGGTGGAATAATTCACTCAGATAGCAACGGGCGGTTGGTTGCGAAACGCTCTCGGGCATTATGTCACGTTGATATCGTTCGAATTGTTGCGAATATTTAGCGCTGGTACATAAAGGAACAACATTCTTGCCTCGTTCCGTTATGAGGTCAATTACACTGAAAATCGTTCGTTGCACTCTAAAGCTGTTCTTCCACAGGGATGGTAGAAAATATCACTTGGATAATAGCCTATCCAAGTATTAAAGCCGTTTTTCCACCTACTGGATGGTATAAAATATTATCAAACGTACAAGGCCATTCTTCCATTTAATAACGCTATAAAAATGTTATCGTCTAATTGTAAGTATGAATAGTACAGCGAACTAAAGTTTAAGCCCTTCTTCCACCTAATTTATTTTCTCAGTTTTCTATGAACTGGATGGTATCAAACATTCTCAAATATATAAGCTGTTCCTTCATCTAACGATACTAATCAAAATATTATCCCTCGATTATAAACAGTACATTGAACCTTTAAGCCCTTCCACTTAAATAATCTGTTTCGTGTTTTTCTACCAACTGGATGGTATCAAACATTCTCAAATATATAAGCTGTTTCTTCATCTAACGATACTAATCAAAATATTATCCCCCGATTATAAACAGTACATTGAACCTTTAAACCCTTCTTCCACTTAAATAATATGTTTCCTGTTTTTCTATCAACTGGATGGTCTCAAATATATAAGCTGTTCATCTAATGATTCTAATCAAAATATTATTTCTCGATTATAAACAGTACATTGAACCTTTAAGCCCCTCTTCCACTTAAATAATCTGTTTCGTGTTTTTCTACCAACTGGATGGTATCAAACATTCTCAAGCATATAAAATGATGATGAGATCAGAGTGCGCCACAGTCAAAGCGTTAAGCCGTTCTTCCACTTGAAAATCGCTTTTTCAAACACTTAAGCCACTTTCTCGCTTAAATAATAATATCAAAAATTTATCACGTCCTTTCGGTTATTTTTCTGGTAATAATTTAACAGTCACCCGTAAATTTAACTCTTAAGTCGTAATTTCACCTAAATAACGTGACCCTGACAACAGGCAAAACTCGTCACTTTTTAAATATTGTTCGACCCTAGTTAAATTTTAATAACGGAACTATCAGTTAGTACATAACTCATTCATAACTAAATCTGTAGCTTCCAGTTATATTCATACACCTAATCACATTTACTATCGAGTTTGCAGAAGTCAGCATCCAGTTACCCGATACTCAGCATTTAGTATCAATTACTTTAAACCGTGCTGTAATCCCGTGCTATATCAAGAACCGATACCGAAATATACTACGCGCATTGTCAAGACATAATTTCACATTCCATTCGGTTGAATTCCAGCAACATGGAATTTCAATAATTCCCAAGTGTCCGAACAATTGATATACATACGTGTTCAGAATTTCTTTATTCTTTATTTAGCTTAATAACGACGTTCTAGCTGCACCTTGTTTCTTTGTATTTTTTCTTTTATTTCATTTCGCGCTTCTCTTTAGTTTTTGTATATACAAAGACATGATATACAGTGTGACGTATCGTTAAAAAAGTTATTTTATACCCGGAGACCAAACAGAAAAATTTTATTCCTTATCCTCGATTTGTTTCTGCACGAAACTCCCGGACTTATTTTCACTATAATTGACATGCTCTATAAATATCGTGCACGTGCTTCTTGTTGCCAGGGTGGAATAAAAAGTTAATACCTTCTCTATTATTAAACTCGTTACACAATTTTTGCAGCGGTTCGCTCGGGTCTCGTCTACGTGCAATGACGATTTCACGAGAAAGTGACTTAAGGAGGCGGCAGAGAGATAAGGTACAGCGAAACAAGTGCGATAAACCGAAATGAGATAGCGTCGTCGCAGCCAGCCGACGATATCTCAAAGTCAATGTCCTATGAAGGACTGCTGGCTAACACTCGAACCACCGTACGTACGGTTTTCTGATTACGGCCACATCGCGGACGGAGAAACTGCTTTCTCGTTGCTCTTGCTTCGCTGCACGTGCCTCCATCTTCGCGGGGACATCGATGCCTAAAGAACCTGCCCTTGCCATTTACCATCTCCATTTTTCTAGATTCCTATTTAATTTCTCTTTTCAGTTAATCCCAAAAATGAAACTCTCTATTTCCTGATTTTTTTTATTGATATTAGAGGCGATCGGTAATGTTCCTCACCATTCATCGAATGCTAGATTTATTTTTAAAATTCGAATACATAAATCGTTGAAAAATAATATTTGAAATTTTTGTAACTGGTACGAAATTTGCAATTCGTTGAAAAAATATCTGAGAATCTATCCTTGCCATTTACCATCTCCATTTTTCTAGATTCCTATTTAATTTCTCTTTTCAGTTAATCCCAACAATAAAACTCCCCTTTCCTGATTTTTTTTATTAATATTAGAGGCGATCGGTAATGTTCCTCACCATTCATCGAATGCTAGATTTATTTTTTAAATTCGAATATATAATTTGTTAAAAAATAATATTTACAATTTTTGTAACTGGTACGAAATTTGCAATTCGTTGAAAAAATATTTGAGAACCTGCCCTTGCCATTTACCATCTCCATTTTTCTAGACTCCTATTTAATTTCCCTTTTTCTTTCAATCTCAACAATGAAACTCTCCTTTTCTGATTTTTTTTATTAATATTAGAGGCGATCGGTAATGTTCCTCACCATTCATCGAATGCTAGATTTATTTTTTAAATTCGAATATAGAATTTGTTGAAAAATAATATTTACAATTTTTGTAACTGGTACGAAATTTGCAATTCGTCAAAAAAGTACCTGAGAATCTATCCTTGCCATTTACCTTCTCCATTTTTCTAGATTCCTATTTAATTTCTCTTTTCAGTTAATCCCAACAATAAAACTCCCCTTTCCTGATTTTTTTTATTAATATTAGAGGCGATCGGTAATGTTCCTCACCATTCATCGAATGCTAGATTTATTTTTAAAATTCGAATATATAAATCGTTGAAAAATAATGTTTACAATTTTTGTAACTGGTACGAAATTTGCAATTCGTTGAAAAAATATCTGAGAATCTACCCTTGCCATTTACCATCTCCATTTTTCTAAATTCCTATTTAATTTCCCTTTTTCTTTCAATCCCAACAATGAAACTCCCCATTTTTGATTTTTTTTATTAATATTAGCGATCGGTAATATTCCTCACCATTCATCGAATGCTAGATTTATTTTTTAAATTCGAATATAGTTGCCATTTACCATCTCCATTTTTCTAGATTCCTATTTAACTTCCCTTTTCCTTTCAATCCCAACAATGAAACTCCCCATTTCTGATTTTTTTTATTAATATTAAAAGGTGATCGGTAATGTTCCTCACCACTCATCGAATGCTAGATTTATTTTTTAAATTCGAATATATAAATCGTTGAAAAATAATATTTACAATTTTTGTAACTGGTACGAAATTTGCAATTCGTCGAAAAATATCTGAGAATCTATCCTTGCCATTTAGTAGTTTTATTTTTTCTGAATACCATTCAATTTCCCTTTTCTTTCAATCCCAACATTGAAACTCCCCATTTCTGATTTTTTTTATTAATATTAGTTGGTGATCAGTAATGTTCCTTTTCTCACCATTCATCGTATGCTAGATTTATTTTTAAAATTCGAATATATAATTTGTTGCAAAATAATATTTACAATTTTTGTAACTGGTACGAAATTTGCAATTCGTCGAAAAATATCTGAGAATCTATCCTTGCCATTTAGTAGTTTTATTTTTTTTGAATACCATTCAATTTTCCTTTTCTTTCAATCTCAACAATGAAACTCCCCTTTTCTGATTTTTTTTATTAATATTAGTGGCGATCAGAAACATTCCTCTTCTCATCATCCATTGAATGCTAGATTTGTATAATTATTTTTGTTTTAAATTCGAAAAATAATATTTACGATTTCAATGATTGCAATTTTTGAGCTCCAGCCGAGTGAGAAACGGGGATTAATAAATTGCAAATATCATTCGAGATGCAGCCCATTCGAATCTGAAAGTAAATTCGCCTGTAGTTTTCGATTCGTAGCCACAGACGGTCGTAGAATATTTTCATTGCGCAAACACATAAGTTTTCGGTAGGCTTCGGGGCCGTGCTTACATTAACACGAAACTCGGCCACGATAAAACACGATTATCTAGAGACACGATAAGAACATCGAAATCTGACTCTGACCTTAAACTTCAGGCGACGCATGGCTCTTGAGGAAAGCGTTGTTCGTCGCGTTTTTCTCTCTTCGCTTGTCCAAGAACTATTAACCGACAAATATTTATATTATTAACATTTCTCCTGCTTTATATTTTTTTTTTGCCAAAGTGACACGTTGAGAAACTTGCATTTGGTCGTAATGAAAATTTATAATTTACTAGGTTAATTGTGGGAGTCGATTATAATATTAATAATAATTGTACTGCCAATAACTACTGATTTTAGTAGTAATGGAAATAATAATAACAGTGGTAATGGCAATGATAATTCCAATGTCAATAGTAATGTCAATGGTAAAATCAATTTCAATGACAATGACAATGGCAATGGCTGAGCCTTACACTGCCCAAAGATAAAAAGTATAATAGTGAGCATGATTATTTCAAGTATAATCTCCTTTCGATAGTCCCACCTTCCCCAATCCATAAGTAGATTGTACCATAACCAATCAGACCATTCTACTTCTCATCTCTACGTGATTTCTAATGATCAAAATCCTCAAATATAATTAAAACAACGGAATATTCCATAAATCTAACTTTGAATTTGATTAATAGTTTAATTTTTATCAAACATACGCGTAAATAAAGACTATTTCCTTGTAAGGAAGAAAGTTTTAGCTCGAAGGTGCCACCATCTTGTTAATTTTCAACCAAGCGTCGAAACGCTACAGGCGCCACATTTGTTTCCAAAGCAATTTAAGCAATTGCAATGTGTCGAAAAGAATTCTTATGATACTTGTGGAATTACAAAATCTACTTGGATAAAATATTTAGAATAAACGCCTATCGAGTTCTTCGAAAAATACGATTAAATTTCACACCGTTGTATATAGAAAAAGATAACTATACAATATTAAATGTTTACAGAAGAGAACAGCGATATTATTTTCGATTCGTGCATTAATTCCTGTATTTAGATGGCCAGATAAATGAACATACTCGAGATTATAATCGCCGAATATCGAATATCTTCTCCGACACCTAATCGAGTCTCCGATATTTCGTTTGGTTCTACTTAAGATTCTACTTCTTAGGCACTCGACGCGCAAATAAACCTACTACAATCTTAGAACAGTTAAATTGATATGTAATGTTTAATTCTATAACTAAGATCGTTATTTTCAGTCAACGAGCAACGAACAAATCTTTCATTCGATATTTGAAATTTGCATCTAGATGAGAATTTCGCTCATCTTTGACTCTGAATTATACAGTGACCGGTCTCGGGAATTTGCAACGCTTTAGAACAGACGCAGTCGCGAAATATCAAGAGTACGACTACATAGATAATACCACTTTGACCTAAAAATACGTCTTAACTCAGATTACGTGACGCGAGTTTTTCGAGTTCGAATAAGCAAAATACTATCCGTGATAACGATTTACTTGACGAGTTCTTTGGACAACTATACTAATTATAGTAAACCAAGTTGTTGACTAGCTAGATAAAGCGCAGTTGAACATTTATTTTTACAATGCTCGATATTCTTTAAGTTAAACGAATTTCGTATATTCGTATATTTCCAAATTTGTATACTGTTTTCTTTCCATTCTTCGTTGACTAGGTGTTCCGAGGAGATAAAAAAAAACCGGTACTTAACGACAAGAAATTCGTTAAAATCGACGAACAGAACGGAAGGGGGTTAATCACCAAATACTCGAACGTTTCTATTTGCATGTCACGTTAGAACGTGAAAGGCGCGTGAAGTCGTTACGCCCATCGCATAATACGCGAACGATCGATAAGAGGACTTCCTGCGTGGGTCCCTCGTGACCTTGAACGATCGAAAACTGGACGACAAGATCGAGAGATCGTTCGATGATTAATTGCCGCTCGCAATTTCTCGAACCCCGACGTACATGTGGCTCGAACAAGGCGACACACGGTCCGATCGAATGAATAGAGGGGCCGCCGTTGACTTTTCGACGGCCATATTTCGTCGATCTAATCGACGATCTGCGATCGAAACGACGCGATATCGAACGCTTAGGAAACTTACGAGCTAGCTGTGTCGCGAGCAAAGGTCTATCGGAGGAGTTGGTTGCCGATAACGGGGAACTAACGAGAGTTAATCTATCAAGGACGCTCGACAGTGAAAATTTGACCTTGAAACAAGAAGCTGGAACGACGTTTGAAATTGTAGAAATTTTCGAGGGTGGCAGTTTTGAGACGTTGGCAGCCATATCTGTGTGACGAGACATTCCAATAACAGGTTCACTGCCAGATCAAAACCGTATAATATTCTGCAAAAGTAAAATTTTGATTTTAGATCATTCTGTAAGCTACATAACTTAAAATTTGTTTCGCTACTTATTTTTGTAACCTTGTTAAAATTCACAAATTCTATCCAAATTTATTTCCCTCGACGTCTTAACTTGAGAATTAATTTTTGTAGTATCATAGTGGTAAATCCTGTCGCCCATATACGGGTCGACGTGGCAGTCAAGGTGTTAAGGAAGTAACAAAGGTGTTAAGAGTTTCAGAAATAAGTACTAAGGCAAATGGAAGAACGAGTAATTTTATTTCATAACATTCGATAGTTTTGTAAGTTTTTCTTCTCATCTTTGTGATTTTCGAATTCGTGATGCACGAATCTCGTTCTAAGGTTGCAAAATTGGGGGTGCGAATATGTGTACCGCGGTGTATTACGTAGTCAAACACCCGTTGCATCGACGAGCGTGACACCCATTCGGGGAACGGTTCGAAGACAAGCGCGAGAGCCCACCCCCTCGTTTCCACGCACACCGAATCTGACCCTGGATCGTATCCCATTACCGCCGGAATCGGTTATCACTGACCCTCCTCCTTCTTCGGGTGCGCTCGGCCGCAATACGCGTCGATCTCCTCAATGCGGTCCGTGGGGGGGGAGTACGGATTAGAAGCGGAATCAGGAAGAGAGAGCGTTGCACCGTTCGAGAGGGTACACTGTACCAGTGAACCCGGTGTACGGTAGTCGACGAGCGGAGGTGAGCGTCCCCAACCTCGATCGGATCGACAGGGGGAGCGAGAGAGACAGAAAGCCAGAGAGGGAGAGAAAACGACAGAAGGGGTGCAACGACAGTGAGAAAGAGACGGTCGCGACGGGAGAAAGAAAACAACGCTAGTAGCAAAGGTTTCCACCCCTCTCCCCACCATTGGACCCTTTCTCTCGAGAGGAGCGACGATGCTCTCCCCCACTGCCGGTGCCAGCCCTTCCTCTCGCGCGACCACCCCTCTAACCCTTTCGAAAGTCACCCCTCAGCGGCGTAAAAACGCGTCGGGCGAAACGTCGTTGCGCCTCCGGACTGACGGTCGCGTCGCTTCTCTACGTCGACGTGCTGGCTCGAAGTGCACACGGGAAACGACGGTGGGGGCCGAACGGCCGCGGAGTGGGAGATCGTACGCGGGTGGGGAGATCGTCGGAGTGGTGGGGACCGAGCGGTGGGGAGCAGAGCGGCGTAGTGGGGGCGCAGAACGCAAGCGGAGGAGAGCTCGACGACGGGCAAGGAGAGGTCATTGACCCGAGCGGCAGGCTGCCGGCTGCTAGAGAGCTACGTCGCTCGCGCGCTACCCTGGCCTCTCCTCGTCTGTTCCGCGTTTGTCCGTAACCTCGTGTGTGCTGTGCGCGCGCGAGACAGAGAGAGAAAACCCGCACGCTATCTCCTCTCTCACGCTCCGTCCCTCTCCGTCTCGAACCCTCGGTGTGTTCGGTCCCTCTCACGCTGCCTCTCCGTACCGTGTCCCTACGCCACCTTCTCTCGCCTCTGTTCGTCGCCGCGATTCCGGGCAGGGCGCAACGCGAGAAACAGAGAGAGAGACAGAGAGTGCGTGTTTCCCTACGACGGTTGCGTTACAACGTCGAGATCGCGCCGACCGCGGTGAGGCGCGTGTTCCGCGTTTACGGGCCGCGGCCGTTCTCTCTGTTTTCCTTTTTTTCCCCCTGTCCGTACGCGCGCGCGGGCGAACACGCGGGCCGGCTACGGCTCCCGGAGGAGCCTTCACTCGCGAGAAGACTCGCCGTCAACGGGCGCGCGTTTTTCGTCCCTCGTTTATCGCGAGAAGAATTCTCTCCCTCGTTAGTGCCGCGTCGTCCGTCCCCGTCGCCGCGACGATCTCTCTCTCTCTCTCTCTCTTTCTCTTTTTCTGTCTCTCCGCTAGCGTCTTTCCCGTCTCGCTCTCACAGTCCCTGGCTCCGTCTTCGTCACTCAGCTTCTCCGTCCCCCGGTGCTCTCCGTCTCTCTCGCTCCGCGTGTCTTTTTCCCCGGCTTTTCTGACCGCGCGCGTCCGTTCCCTTCTCCACGAGGGAGGAGAGACGTCTGTCGCGCTTCGAGGCTCCACGCGTGCACGCGCGGAGAGTCGGCTTATCGCGGACGAGCGTGCCTGAACGGTTTTACCACGGAGTGTGTTTCTCTGCGTCCTTCTGCGTCGATTCCTGGCCGTGGTTGACCCGCGGCGCACGGTCGACGAGACGGTGTCGGTGCCGCGTTTGGATTTCGAGTACGGTTTTTGTTTATTTCGCAAGTGATCGCGATCGCGCGCGATCCTACGCGCACGCGAGGAGCACCGCCGATGACTGTGGTTCGCGCCTCGTGACGTTTTCGTAGTGACAGCCGGCAAGGATTACTCGATACTGAAGCAGTCGAGGAAGAGGAACAGGAGGAGGAGGAGGACTCGAAGGAGAAGGAGAAGGAAGAAGCACGGAAAGGAACAGGAGTAGGAGGCGGAGGTGGAAGAAGAGAGCCGCGAGTGCGACGACCGGGCCACAATAGTGAACGGCGTTTGTTGTGTTTCGTTGGCCAGGTTTTTCGTACGTCCGTCGTCCGAGCGAGAAAAAAAAAAGAATCAAAAGGAAGGAAAGGATCGAGCGGAGAGAGAGAGGCGCAAGAGGGAGTAAAATACGAGGAATATATATGTACACGCAATAAGTAGAGTTACGCGAGTGGTGCCGTACCCCGTGTGTGTGTGCCTGTTTCTGCTACATATGTATTCGTAGGCTCGATGTAATATATACATGCAACGTAATCTTACGTAGTCTTCTACCGTACGTCGTCGCGCGATATCGCGGGTGGAGGGCCCCCGGACCGAGGCGAATAAAATATCAGTGGAGGAATCAGTGAAATCACCTGTGGTGGTGTGCGGTATAAACGGGCAAAGGGGGAAAACAGGCGGATGAAACGACGTAGAGAGAATAGCGAGATGATCGAATAATAAAAAAAAAAAATAAAGAAAATTTAAACGAAAGGAAAGATAAAGAGGAACAGGAAGAGATATCTGTCACGTCCGTGATCAGCCCGGAGAGCGAGAGAGACTCCCGGATTTTCATCGTGCATGCACACGCGCGCACGCATATATATCGCAATATAAATAGATGCCATAACACGTTCGTCGCGATATATATCGAGCACGTCGACGTTACTCCAGTTCCGATCTTCACCTTTCTATTTCATTTGTTTTTCTTTTTAACACGTTTTCGCTTCCGAAATCTTTGCGTGGCTCGTACCCCGTTCGGCTTCCGTGTCCATCGTGCGAGTCTCGATCGAACGCGCTCGTACGTCTCGCGATTTTCGCGCTTCTTTGTCGCGGGCCACCCTTCGGTCACTCTCTCTTTCGTTCGCGTTCCACGCGTCACTCGCTCTCGTCGGGGCAGCGACGCACACACCACGCTTATTCCCATCGTCTCCGTCGCGATCTTTCGCTGTTCGTCGGTGTGCACGTGTCCCGTACACGCGCATAATTGTGTACATTATCCGCGTTGTATCGCCATATTCTTTCTCTCTCCGTGTCCCTCGGCGCGTTTCCGTTCGCGCGTGTCTCTTTCAATTTTTCTCCTCTCCCTACCCCCTCACCAACCCCACACCGCCCCCCCCCCCACGACCCCTCTATCTCGCGGTGCGTTCACGATCCAGTCGCGTCCGTCCCGAGGTCGTCGATCGTTTGGGAACCTCCTCGACGTCGCGGGACGATCGGATCTACGAAATTTAAGTATCAAAAGAAGAAAAAAAAAAAACATAACAAACACGCCGCCGCCGCCGTGTCGACGCGTGTTTCTCGTGTCCAGTTCGCGCGCACGTTTCGAATTCCACACGGTCGCCGTTTCCTCTTTCCCCTAGAGAGAGAGAGACAAAGAGAGGCAGAGAGAGGGAACGGAACCGTACTGTCTGTCCCGTGTTCGGGATAATCGTATCGCGAAGAGGATCTGTCGCGACGGAACGAAACGCTGGAAATTGATAGGCCACGGGGAAATAAAGTGTTCCTTTCCGATTCACCGGCCGGTCGAACCCTGAAACGATCGAGGATCGTCTACGCGCTCGTGTCGATCTATCGGACCGTGGCTGATACGAGACGATTCTTATCGCGTGACGCGCGAACGAATAGATTAGAAGGCTGGGGACTCGAGGAACACGAAACACGACCGTGTCGCCGTTGTCCTATTTTCCGTCTCTCGCGAATTCATAAATTCCCTCGACTCCCTCGAAAATAAGAATCACAGATTTCTTGACCATTCCGGACGTTCTCGAATATAGATTTCCGCGTTTCGTTGTTTCGAGGAACGTCGAGCAAATTCTGTTTCCCCGTTTCGAAGGCGGGCTTCCTCGAGATCTTTTTCCATCTCGTAACACCTTTTTCGAGTCGGTGCTGGGGCCGCGTGTGTGCACGCGGATAGGACGCAGCACGCGTGCGTAATATTCGACACGCGCGTCACGGCGGAGGCCGTTTCTGACCGACGCAGGTTATAAATAAAACGCGCGTCGTGGCCGCGGCACCGCATTACGTTCGAGCCTCCTTCGTGCCGGTGTAACAACGTGTCAATGAAAATAGAGACAGCCTGTCTACCCCCGGTGGTAACTGAATTCGATGCACGATCCTCGACTTACGATCGCACGACAGTCTTACGTGTTCGGTCTCCCCATTGATTGCAGATTCCCTCGACCAGGGTTCGTTATTCTCCGTGACCCAGAGAGCCAACAATTTGTCGAGCGTTGGCCACAGTTTTAGACGTTGCTCGTCGAGGAGGGGCTAGGAAACCGTCTTTTACGCTCGCCTTTCGGATACTTTTCGTCGGCTCGTAAAACAGCTATATCGTAGAATTTCTATACTGGAATTTAGAGGCCATTGTACGAGGGACCAAGAAACTCTCCATTGTGATTTTCCTTGACGAGGGTTGATTATTCTTTGCGATCTCGAGGATCCCGGAGTGAAAAATTGTGTCGATGTTGGGCAGAGGTTTTTTTTTTTAGAAATTCAAATCATTGGAATTTTTACAGTTAGATTTTCTTAGTTTCTCGTGACGTGATTATATTGTATAATTTCTATAGTGGAGTTTGGAAGCCATTGTGGACGAAGTAACTCTCCTTTGTGTACCTCGAGAATCAGAGTGAAAAGTTGTAAATTTTTGCTGTTACATTTCCTTCGTTTTTTGCCTACTTGTGACGTGATTATATTTTATAATTTCTACGGTGGAATTTGTAGACCATTGTGTGGTGATTGAACCTTCCTTTGTGATTCCCATAGCCTGACGAGGGTTGATTATTTCTTTGTGTCCTACAGAACGGGAGTACAAAGATTCTTTCTGGAAGGAAATTTAAATTTTATAGTTCCGTGTAAATTTTTAATCGAACACTACTGTTTTGTGGTATTTCTACAATGGAAGTTATAGTATGCTGAAAGAATTGTCCCTGGAAAACTGGATAGAAGTTTCTTGATTGATCTCTTGCCACTTTCGTTTTTGTAAATTCGTTGGGCAGCTATTTCGAGGAATTCCAGTAAAAAGATTAGAAAGCAGCCGCTCCAGGAATTTCTGACACTTATTTATCGTTGTACATTTTTGCCATTTAATTCTCCTTTTACTAGGAACAATTTATATAGTGTAAATTAAAGAGTATTTCGTTGAAGAAATACTTCCTTGTAATTACCGTATCCCGTTTTGGAAATTTTTACTGTACTCCAGTCTAACGATAGTCCCCCATTGATTTCTGATAGCTTCCGGAGTTGATTACTCTTGGTGACCTAGAGAACAGGGAATGGACAATTTCCTGTTTGAACGTTCGGTAGACGTTCAGAGGTTTCTCTTTTAGAAGGAAAAGGAAATCATTGTCTATCGTCGAAGGAATTTCGTGCAATTATTTACAGTTAGTTTTTTGTGCATTTTTCATCAACTTGTAATGCAATTATTTCGTGGAACCTCTGTGGAGTAAATTAGAGAGCACCGTGTGGTCGTTGAAGAAACTTTTCGTTGTAATTTTCATAGCCTATTGTGGACACTTTTACTGCACTTCGGTTTCACGATTATCTCCATTGATTTCCAATAGCTTGGAGGGTTCATTATCCTTGGCGACTTATAGAACAGAAATCAAACATTTGTCGTTTCAACGGTGACTAAATACTCGGAGATTTCTCTTTTAGAAACAAAAGAAGGCATCGTGGTTCGCTGGAGAAACAATCTTTTACGATAGACCTCGTCTACGAAACTTTTACTTTATTATAATTAAAATTTATTAAAAACTCGTGTTTACTATCAATTCCACTGCATTGTACTCCATTGTATCCGTGAAACGTGTTAGATATTTTTCATCGATTTTTCGTGACCAGTTCCCTCGAAATTTGATATTACATTCGATATAATTGATATGTTGAATGTTCACCAAAGATCGAACTCTGTACCTCCTAACGAGTTCGTGATTACACTAATTAGATTAATAATTCGTAATGGTAATTACGGACGTTAATATCATAAACGGTTTAATAGAATTCGCCGTAGATTTTGACAATACGCTGCAAATTAGTTCGATTCCTCGTTATTCGAAGCGAATAATTCATCAAAAATTCAATACAACAAACATTTCGACCTATCCTGTAGATATTATAACTATTATTATCATATGATACAGTAAATTTCTTCTATTTGGAGATCTTTAAAAAGGTTTTGGTATTTGTTTATATATCTTGGAAGCAATTTCAAAGTGAATTTCAAAATTAATTAACGAACCTTCTCCGTTCGAATTGTTCTCTTGGCCAATGCGTACTCGTTTCAACTTCTAGTAGTTCGAAAACGACGGCCTAATTCGACAAGCCGATTCATCGTCGCTATCAATCATAGATACAGGGATTTCCTGCGAATGCGTCGAACGAATCGACCTTTGAAATCCGATCTAAACTAGCTCACCTAACGGCGATTAAACGAATTGATCTCGTCATCCAACAATAATTCGAAGCTGTCGCATATAGTTGGCGGTCCTGTCCGGCCGAACACGGATTGTAATCGATAACGAGTCAATTATCGATTGAACCTTATCGTACTAACGCCCCCTGACGCTCGACGAAGCCCCGCAGAAGAAAATAGAATCGATAATTCGTGGAATTTTCAGCGACCAGGATGCTCAGGAAATCGAAATGAAAATCTCTTTCGAAACGGTCCGATAGACGAAGGTGGACAAAATATATAGACGAATTTTTAAAGTTACAATTTCAGTTACGAAATTAAATTATATTTTATGGTTATCTATTTATTAAAACAGCAAAGATTTTAAGTCATAGTTTGTACAGTTACTCGTTATCTATAATTTTGTCCTCCACTGCTAATAAAGCAACGACGATCCGCGAATATTCGAATTCCGTTCTCGACGAGTTAACTAATTGGCTTCGGAACGATCATCGCGACCGATCTTCGACAGAAAGGGCTGATCTTGCTTCGTCTGCTTAAAACGGGCCTCTGGGCAAAGTACGCGCGCACGATCGACAAAATTGAAGAAAGAACGTGGAAAATCGTAGAAATAAATAAAGAACTGTTGCAAATCGAATGGGAATTCGGATTAAGGTAGTACAATTTACACGCAGTTCCTTCTAAATTCGCTTAGCTTAAGTTGACCACACAAACATTAGTGGTTCGATATACTTATATATGAGGAACGTTTAAAAACTTTAATCACACAAGTTTTATCCATTTCGATAACTCTGGTGAAATTTAATTTAAAGTTAATTCAATTATTCGTTTGTCTTTCATTTTTATCAATCTCGTCTTCGAAAGAAAGAAAACTCGAGAGCAGATATATCTGATCTACGATAAAAATATTCCCGCGTATTCGATATGCAATTTTCTTTCATTTATTCGTCGTGTAAGAAGAACGCGAGGCAAAAATAAAATCCATCCGGGGGTTGGAAAATTGGTCCAAGTAACGAATAGGGGGTTTCGATGGATCGTGCTCGCGTCGCTTGCGCCCACTAGTGAGGGGATCCGTGACACGAACCTCTTTCGCTTTCCGTGCAGCGAACGTAACAAGGAAGAATCTCCGCGCGCCGCGATTCCAGGATTTCCAGGAGCCCCCCGAGAGCCTCGCGACCCCCGAAGATAAAGCTCTGCGCCCGATGTTGAACTGTGACGAGCTCGCGCCATCGGCGAAAAGTGCTGGAAATCGCCAGGGAACCGAGTGTTCGCGCAGTGAACGGACCGGACTGACGAGCGACTGAGAGAGAAGGGAAAGAAAAACCGCCCCCGGTATCGTATCCATTGTCTTGGCGCAACGCAGGCCGAACCATTAACCCAGAGAACCATGAAGCACGAGCCGGGAGGCAGTCGGTGCGCGCGGGGCGACGTCTAGCGTCGATTCGCGGCGCTGGATCTGTTTCTCTCCGCGAGAGGACAAAACAACTTCGACCTTCGCGAAGAGAGGAGTAAAACGAACGAAAAAAACAGTGTGCGTTCCGGGATACGGTTTCGTCGTGAAAAAGAGATCGAGGAAGAAGAGTCTAGTGCACGTTCGACCTTCGAAGACCGCGGAGCGAGAACAGGGCAGAGAGTAACGGGAATAATAATAATAAAAAAAAAAAAAGATTGCGCGTGTCGGACCGTTGGGTCGCGGTAACTCGACTCGATAAGAGATAGGAGAGGGTCGACGTCTCGCGAGCGGAACGACGCAGCTGCGGGTCTCGTTTCGAGGCATCCGTGTGATCCCGAAGTTCGTCGAGCCGCGAGGCAGCCAGCGGACAAGGCAGGAAGAACATCGGCCGAGGAGCGGTCTATGACGTTGCCGTGGGCCGTGCTACGTCACGTTAACGGTAACGGTAACCCCCGTACACAACACGCACGCGACCTAGTCGGCGCAGCGGTGCGGAGCGGAGCAAGTGGAGAGCGGCTAGCGAGCAGAGCGCCTCGAGGAATTTAAAAGTGAAACTGTGACGATCCACCGGCACTCCACGCGTTTCCCCCTTCTCCTATTTGCTACCGTTCCTACTGCCACGACGTCATCGTCTTCTCTCGCTTCTCGCTTCTTTCCCCGCGCACCCACTCTCCCCTTTTGCGTTCTCTCTTTTCTTTCCTCGTTTCGCTTTCCCCCCTTTCCCCCCTCACACACACACACACTCACACACACGTACACACACAGAACGCACACACACCATCGTACCCGTGCCCCTCGTTTCGCTTCTTCGTCCCTTTTCCTATTCTCGTGCCCCGCACCCCTCGCGTCTCGGTCGTTGTCGCCGTGATCGTGACAAGGAAACGAACGCGCGCCGCGCAGTGAAAGTGATCGACGTTACCGATTTCCTGGTGCCCCCGAAGGATCCTCGCGGGCTCGATCGACGACGACAGGTCCGACGGCGGATCGTCCGCGAGAATGACACGCAGGTGCGTGGCGGGGAGCAGCTGAAAGCGACCGCAATCAGCCCAGCCCGGTGTCGTCCAGGCACTTCCGGAACAGGCGGTGGGGAACAGAGAGGCTACGCTAACAGCTGGCGCTCACGTTGATGGCCGATCATCGACGAACCAAAAATGTAAGTTTCATGATATACGCGCGTACGCCATATTGCCCCCGGAGGCGAGGAACCGTCAAACTTTTCTCTAACCATTCGACACTTTCGTAGGTTAACTCTTTGAGGCACAGGATTTCAGATAATAAAATAGACCCAGGTTGCATAGAAATTTTATTGCGTTTTAAATTAAACAAAATTGGTATATTTTTATTAATAAAGGTATCACATAATGTAAAAACATAAAAAACATAAAAAAAGATTGTCGCAATAAACCTTCCGCTTGTTACAATTGATGAACCTGTATTGGCATGTTGAATGTTGCCAACACAAGTGAATACATTTGTAACATTTGTTGAAGATATTACCAACTGCTTTATCTGAATAAGACGAAATATAAACCTATGCGCATGTAGATATTGCAATATTTCGAGGTGGGACTAAAAATGTCCCATTATGTATTACGGTGCATTAAAAAAGTGGGACACTTTTAATCCCAGCGTGCCCCAAAGAGTTAAGGGGGCAGTCTCATGTGAATGATAGAAAATTGAACCATTATTCTTAATTTTTTTTTAAGGAAACGTTACATCCGACTTTATGATTCATTTTCGCAGTTTACTTAGCTATCCCTCGGGAATACAAAATAATTTTTTTATTAATTTTTATTAACTTTTAATGTTGTTATCACGTGTTGTCAAATAAAAAAAATCAAAGATTTTTATTCGGTAGGTTTACAGTTAACGCCCGTACCAATATAATTAATTTATGTTGCAAATTGACAAAATGGCGAAAGCTTAAATTAAAAATTTCAAAATTTTGTCTTTTTTTACGCCAACTTTTTAATCAAAGTATATGATATACTCATAAAAATATAATTTTGATACAGGCGAGAGCTATTGTGAAACAACGTGAAACAACGTGTAAAATAAATAGTTAAGTAAATTGCAAAAATAAATTATAGCGTTAGATGTAACACTTAGTTAAAAAAACTTAATAAAGATGGTTCAATTTTCCTAATTTGGAAGCGATTAGAACACTTTTTCGGTACGCGATTACGTACGAGGTTCTGTACTGCCATTAATTTTGACTATTTCTCGTTGCAAAAAACCCATGGGAAAAATATTAATGGGAGATTCAAGAGGCCAAAATAAGATGAAAATCAAGAATATGAATTTCTTGATTGAGGCTTCGTTAAAAAGTTACTACAAAATTAAATTAAAAAATTTCAAATCATTCTTAAAAAATTATTTTCGTTTGCGGGGGTCAATTACAATCATGTTTGGTGAATACACATACCTCCGAATTCCTACCCACTTTCGAGAAAAAAATTCGGGTAGGTGCTGAAATTTATCGGCGGAAAACAAATTTTTCAAATCGTTCTAAAAAAATTATTTCCGTTTGCAAGAGTCAATTACAATGATTTTTGGTCATTACACACACCCTCGAAATCCTACGTACTTTCAAGAAAAAAATTCATTACCGATGTAATGTGTGGCCAGAAATGTTGCCCCGAAATTTCATGCGTATGTTTAAAACATCATAATTTTTAAACGGATTGGACGATTTTAATGTTCAAAAAGCCAAACGCCGCGTATTTTAGTGTAGAATATGTAGCAATTATAAAAATATCCGAAAAGTTGTTCCTTGACCACGTAACGTTAGAAAAACCCCATAAAAATGGTCCAATTTTCAAACAGCCATAACTCCTACAATAGTGAATATATTTCAATGAAACATTTTTCTGAAGTAGAGTTCATAAATATCTACAAAAAAGAATTAGACAACTTTTCTGTAGAGCGTCAAACGAAATTATTAAAAATCAAAAACGACTTTTTAAGAAAAATCGGCAGGTAGGTAGGTGCCTAAATTTTTCAGCGAAAAACAAAAATTTCGAATCGTTCTGAAAAAATTATTTTTAGTTGCGGGGAACAATTACAAACATTTTTAGTGAATAGGCATACACCCGAAATCCTACGCACTTTCGAGAAAAAAATTCCTTACCGAAAATATACTGTGTGGTCAGAAATGTTTACCCAAAATTTATACCTCGCTTGTGGTGAGAACTACTATCGCTTGCACGCAGTTATTCGCAAATTGTCGTTCTACGGGTGGAACTTTAAACGTTAATAACTTTTTAGTGAAGCTTCCATCAAGGAATTGATATTCTTGATTTTCGTCTTATTTTCGTCTCTAGAATCTCTCATTAAAATTTTCCCCAAGAATTGCCGAACACCCTGTATATGCAAAACGCCAATGCAAAAACTTGTAGTTTCTTTATAACAAAAATACCACAGAGAACATAAAAAAACTATTATTTAACTTCGTTAGTCAAAATTTTATTATATGCATTTCTTTGCTGGAATATAATTCATTTGTCCTAATATTCTTTGTTAAATTTGTTTATGAGTAGCATCGTAACGTTTTCTTATTATTTTTAATCTGTCACGACCATTTGGACGCGACATATATGATCAATCATTTCTCGTTAGAGCATTATTTAAATCAGCGTTTTTCTTGCACCCTCTGAGGATTCCATTGCAATCCAAGATGGTGCGAAAGAAAATACACGTATCATCAGAAATTTGTATCGTTTCAAATATTACCATTATTCCAAAATTTTTATTCGAGATAATTTTGTAAATACAGATTTGCAATTTTCTATCACTAAATATCGAATAAAATAAGCACCTCATTATTTTAAACCTTCTTCGATATTTATAACGTTTTGTTTTGAATATTTGCTTGCTTGCGTTCTTGAAATTAATTAATACAGGTTGGGTCATCAAAAATTCGTATCGTTTCAAATATTACCAATCACTATTCCAAAATTTTTGATCAAGATAATTACGTAAATACATTTTTGCAATTTTTTATCGCTCGATATCGAACAAAATAAGCACTCCATTATTTTAAACCTTCTTCGATATTTATAACGTTTTGTTTTGAATATTTGCTTGCTTGCGTTCTTGAAATTAATTAATACAGGTTGGGTCATCAAAAATTTGTATCGTTTCAAATATTACCATTCACTATTCCAAAATTTTTATACAAGATAATTTTGTAAATACAATTTTGCAATTTCGTATCACTGAATATCCACCAAAATAAGCGCGTTATTATTTTAAACCTCCTTCGGTATTTATAACGTTTTGTCTTGAATATTTGCTTGCTTGCGTTCTTGAAATTAATTAATACAGGTTGGGTCATCAAAAATTCGTATCGTTTCAAATATTACTATTCACTATTCCAAAATTTTTGGTCAAGATAATTACGTAAATACAGTTTTGCAATTTCGTATCACTGAATATTAGTATTATCAAGTATTATCAAAATAAGCGCGTTATTATTTTAAACCTCCTTCGGTATTTATAACGTCTTGTCTTGAATATTTGCTCGCTTGCGTTCTTGAAATTAATTAATACGGGTTGGCCAACTGCTTGGGAGCAGTGCATACGTAGTTTTGCGAAAATTGCGAGCGCGGTGCAATAATTTTGATCCGCCGGTGCTCGGAGCACAAGGGGTTGATGATCCATGAGTTCAGTACGGTCACGTAACGACATCGTTACCTAAGAGCGACGAGAAAAAGGTGGAGAGCGCTCGCGATTCTAATGTACCGTTGCGAGTCGCAGAAAAGTGCAGAAAGGAACTTTACTCTCGCGGTAGAAAGGAAAGGAAGCGGATAGAAACGGGCTCTAGGCAGCGGCTCGTACCGCTGGATCGAGTTTCACTTCTTCACTGTCTCTTTCCACGACTCGTTTTCGCCTGCTTGAGAAGGAAGCGTTTCTCTTCCCTTGAAAAGAGAATTCGTGGCCTCTTCCACCGCGGGACGATTGTCGGCTCGCGGGTAAACCCGAGATGCTCGTTCTTCGACTTCTGTCGTCCATTTTCTAATTGATAAATTCGTAATTGCTATAATTTTCGTTATCGAGTGGGAAAATCGGGGCCAGGCGGACTGCTGGAAAATAGAAGTAACTATTTTTAAACTGGAGGTGCATGTAACGAGGGTGAGAAATTGGATGCGTAAAAATTTTGTAAATTTCTGTTATTTCTCTGTGAAAGTATTATCAATATATTGGCGAAGTTTGGGTTAGGAAAATCGGGGCCAGGCGGACTGCTCGAAAGCAGAAGTAGCTATTTTTAAACTGGAGGTGCATGTAACGAGGGTGAGAAATTGGATACGTAAAAATTTTATAAATTTCTATTATTTCTTTGTGAAAGTATTATCAATATATTAGCGAGGTTCCCCCGATGAAAATGAGTCCAAACACGACCTCATTCGGAGACACACATATCTGCGTAACTTAAAAGCGACGAGTTTCACGCGTAATTAAAAATCTTCGAAATATGGTCGTGTTTGGACTCATTCTTATCGGGAAAACCTCGCCAATTGATTGATAACACTCCCATGAAAATACAATGAAAAATATTAAAAATTTTGAATTCACGTATCATACAAATATAAACAGTGGGACTAGGTGATTCCGTTCTCGAATTCAGGGTAAAAATTGTCATCCGAAAAGAGAAGTTGCTGTATTAAAATTAATGTCTCTCAGTTTTAAATCGAGAACGGTCGCGATTAAATTTGAAAAGACGATAAAAGCAACGTTCTGCGGTTCAGAGGGGGGTGGCGAGTCGAACAGAGGCGCACAGTGGAATTTGGAAATGTAGGGCGAACAGGGGGGGCCACTGAGAGGAAACGTAATTCCGGATGAAGTCGACCGATTTCCTCGAAATCCGATGCTGGGTAGAAAAGCGAGTGGACTTGACCGGATTGGAGGGTGGAATATATGCTTGGCCGAGATTCTTGAATAAAACGTCGCAGACGCACTCGACGTTCGTCTGGTTACAGTTCAATGCGACTCGTTTCGTCTCGAATACGCGTGGCGCAAAATGGGACCGCGCGGAACGAAAGAATTGGAACGTTCATCAGCGTTATTCATTACAGAGTGGAACTTCTCGATAGGTAGGCGAGGGTAGTCACATTTTTCTGTGAAAATTTTCAACGGTATCCCCGTGAACAGTAATTTCGAAAGCTTTAAAAAAAAGTCACAGGTTCTGTCGATTATTTTCTAATTAAATTTTTTGTCCAGATAAAAATTTTAATCATAGAATGAAATATTTCGCAACGAACGAATAAAAAATTTTACAATCAAACTGAGAAAGGTACTGCGAGTAAATTGTACAGAGTGTTCGGCCACCTCTGGGAAAAATTTTAATGGGAGATTCTAGAAGCCAAAATAAGACGAAAATTAAGAATACCAATTTGTTGACAGAGGCTTCGTTAAAAAATTATTAACGTTTAAAGTTCCGCCCTTACTAAATTTTTTTCTTGAAAATGCGCAAGATTTCGGGAGTATGTCTATTCACCATAAATGATTGTAATTGACCCCTGCAACCGAAAATAATTTTTTCAAAATGATTTGAAATTTTTTTTCCCCGTCGAAAAATTTCATACATTCTTGAATTTTTTTCTAGAAAGTGGGTAGGATTTCGGGGGTATGCCTATTCACTAAAAATGATTGTAATTGACCCCCGCAACCGAATATAATTTTTTTTAGAACGATTTGAAAAATTTTTTTTTTCGTCGAAAAATTTCTGCATCTACCTGATTTTTTTTCTCGAAAGTGGATAGGATTTCGGAGGTATGTGTATTCACCAAAAATGGTTGTAATTGACCCCCGCAACCGAAAATAATTTTTCCAAAACGATTTGAAATTTTTGAATTTAATTGTCAATTTAAAATTATTAAATTGCTTAATTTAATAACTTTTTAACGAAGCCTCCATCAACAAATTGGTATTCTTCATTTTCGTCTTATTTTAGCATTTAGAATCCCTCATTAAAATTTTTCCCAGTATGGTACAGAATTAGGAATATTAAAATTACCTTTTTTTTAAATGTCTTCAGACGTTTGAAAGATGTAATACAGCCCAGTGAATTGTAATCTGCGAATCACAATTAATACGATTTACTGACCATTCTATTATAACGAACGGTATTACTCGTTTACGTTGAATTCCTATTATCTTCCAAGCTGCGAAGCGCTCGAGTGTCCTTAATTAGTTATAAAGAGGAAGAAAGTCGGGGATACGTCGAATCGATAAAATACGGTAGATGCAGAAATGGAATCACACTTCCGGTATAAACGCTTCGTTAATAATCATTGAGAGTTGGTTTCTACTCGGTACGTCTTCACGCCTCTATTCGTTTTCGACATTTCTAGTATCCACAATCATATAAAAATTATTCCCCTTCTTTAAATAGTAAATTCATAATTGACGCGGATCAATAATTCAGAGCTAACAACAACGAGGATATATTTGAAACGTTAGCAAGTTAAAACTTGTTGAACCTACTTTCGATCGAGAGTCAGAATTTTTTAATAATTTATTTGATAACGTATTTGCAAGAGGATTGAATTTTATATTTTATACTATTTCCAGTGAACTCCATTTGCGATGAAAATTAAGTTCGCTTTTAAACGTGTAGAATTCGCTTCTGTTTTAAACTTAACAGTGGAAAATTCGCTTCGATTATTCTTACTTTGTTTTTATTAAAGCAAATTAACTCGATAAATTTGAATTCCATAAATATAGTTATTAGCATTTGTTGAAAAATAGCAAATTAGTCGCTAGATTTATTTCAGAACCATAGCTCATTCTTTTTCTATTATGAATTTTTATTTTTGTAGAAAAATAATTAACAGAATTGGGACATTTTTTTAAACTGTTTACATAAAGTTGCATAGTTGTAGTCTTTTTATGAAAATAACGGCCAGTCAATAGGGTGATTTCCTTTGCCATAGAAAAGTACAGAGTAAGGGTTATGATAGGGTTCACTGACCACCCCAGAAATGAAAATAAAGGAAGTGCATTCCTCCAAGTCAAACAATTTTATTTAAACGTTTCAACCGCCTGTTTAATATAATTTTCATGCAACGTTTCCCACGTTACTAACACATATTAAAGATGCGAATTCTGTTATTACACCTTCCGAAATGTTAAAATTCCATGCTATTTCTGTACGTCCACTTTCCACGCGGCGGTTTAGTATTTTATAATTAAAATTTTATAATTCACGAATGAATGTTTTGTTCTAGATTGAATAGACAAATTTGTAAGTACTCCTCATATGTATTTGTTTAAAACTTATTATAGAGTTTCTGGGGATATTACCTAGTAGTTATAGAAATTTTAACTAAATTTTTAAACATGACTAGGAATTTAAGTTCTAAAGGTTGGAGTCGGTCATCTTCTTCCGGGCAGGGGCCAGTGACCCCTGTCAGTAAGTGGATGTCGGGCTACATCCATTTATAGTTAATAAATGAAGGTAGTAATAACCACTGCTTTTACATTATCTCTATGAGTCTTCATTACATTAAACAAACCATTCATAGAGTTATTGTATACCAATAACAAAAAATAACAGCAATAAACTGCTCTTTTACTTTTCCTTTTGGATTTATCATTTTTTAAATAGAGCTTCAATTTTTACGATTCTTATATTCATAGAGCAGAACGTTTGCACCTAGTCGATTTTAATTTAATTTCGATAATAAGATTGCTGTACATGGTATTGTTTTCGAGAAAATCGGATTTGAGTTACGCGCCCGTTTTACTAAAACTCGGTCTAATGGATGTGGTTTTACGTGTCTATCGTGTTTGTACACAATACGTACGCTTTGCGTGCAAACACGATAGAAACGTTAAGTCGAAGCAAACAAACCTAACGCGAGCGCATATTAAAAATCGATTAGGGTGAAATCTCCACAATTCGAACCCGTATATTCTTATCGGTTTATAAAAATTTAAATATGAATAGTTACGAACTTTCGCCACTATTATATCGACCAATTAAACTCCGTCAGTTTTTAAAGAATTTAACTAAATATTTATCCGCAACGTAGAGGGGCGGAAACCACCCCCCGAACACGACTATCGACCAATAGAAATAAATGCGCGCGTACAAAGTATAGCAAAGTTCCGGTTTGCATGCAAAATTTTACAGAAATCAGTGTCACGGTTGGGGGATGTTCAAAAATTGATTTACTTTTGGAAACCGGAAGCTACTGTTCCCCTCCAGTTCACCATTGTGTAATATGATCGCCAAAATCGTGTTCGTTTCGAAATACGCGCGTACAAAGTATAGTAAAGCTCCGGTTTACGTGCAAAATTTTACAGAAATCAGTATCACGGTTGGGGGATGTTCAAAAATTGATTTACTTTTGCAAACCGGAAGCTACTGTTCCCCTCCCGTTCACCATTGTGTAATATGATCGCCAAAATCGTGTTCGTTTCGAAATACGCGCGTACAAAGTATAGTAAAGCTTCGGTTTACGTGCAAAATTTTACAAAAATCAATGTCATGGTTGGGGGATGTTCAAAAATTGATTTACTTTTGGAAACCGGAAGCTACTGTTCCCCTCCCGTTCACCATTGTGTAATATGATCGCCAAAATCGTGTTCGTTTCGAAATACGCGCGTATAAAGTATAGCAAAGCTCCGGTTTACGTGCAAAATTTTACAAAAATCAGTATCATGGTTGGGGGATGTTCAAAAATTGATTTATTCTTGCAAACCGGAAGCTACCGTTCCCCTCCCGTTCATCATTGTGTAATATGATCGCCAAAATCGTGTTCGTTTCGAAATACGCGCATATAAAGTATAGCAAAGCTTCGGTTTGCGTGCAAAATTTTACAAAAATCAGTGTCACGGTTGGGGGATGTTCAAAAATTGATTTATTTTTGGAAACCGGAAGCTACTGTTTCCCTCCCGTTCACCATTGTGTAATATGATCACCAAAATCGTGTTCGTTTCGAAATACGCGCGTATAAAGTATAGCAAAGCACCGGTTTGCATGCAAAATTTTACAAAAATCAGTATCATGGTTGGGGGATGTTCAAAAATTGATTTACTTTTGCAAACCGGAAGCTACTGTTCCCCTCCCGTTCATCATTGTGTAATATGATCGCTCAAATCGTGTTCGTTTCGAAATGCGCGCGTACAAAATATAGCAAAGCTCCGGTTTGCGTGCAAAATTTTACAAAAATCAGTATCATGGTTGGGGGATGTTCAAAAATTGATTTACTTTTGCAAACCGGAAGCTACTGTTCCCCTCCAGTTCACCATTGTGTAATATGATCGGTTAAATCGTGTTCGTTTCGAAATACGCGCGTACAAGGTATAGCAAAGCACCGGTTTGCGTGGAAAATTTTACAAAAATCAGTGTCACGGTTGGGGGATGTTCAAAAATTGATTTATTCTTGTAAACCGGAAGCTACTGTTTCTGTCCCGTTCACCACCGTGTAATATGATCGTTAAAATGGCGTTGGTTTCGACGATTACCCTTACCATTACCAGAATGTGACGAAAAAAAAACTTGCAATTTCATCACCGATTCCAATTACGAAGAAGCGGTGGCGCGATCAACGGCGGTCGAAAGTTCGCGCGAGCGAATATATGTTCATAATGCGGTTCTATTATTCATTCGCGCGCAGGGAGAGGGTGTCGCGAGGGCGAGGGTGGAAAAAGGTCGTGCAGATTCCACGGGGAGGGTTGCGTATCGACTGGAACGTTCGCCGCGGCCGTAGGGTGAGGGCTGGTTAATTTTGTATCGACGAGCACCTACGCGTCGTGTGCCGGCGACCCCGCAGAAATGCCCCGCGCGTATGTAGGTTAATCCGCGCTCGATGGGAATCGACCTGCGGAGGAATCGCGACACGGGTCAGGTTAACGAATGGGGTAGGTTAGGAACGTGCCAATCTCGGCGCACGTGGCGGCGCCGTACCTGCCGCCATTTCTCTCTTTCTTTTCCTACGCGACGACGCGACTCCTTTCAACCCTTTCACGTACAACGGAAACTCTACGCGACGATAAACAAACACAACGAACACGAGCCATTGTCACCGTCATCTCGTGCAAAGCAAATTGTCTTCAAACTACCCACTTCTTGTATTTCCTTCTACGATTGTTTATGTTTTCAAGGAAATGTCGCGAAACTGTTCCTAGTACTCATACTTGAGATACGATACTCGTTTTCAAGATATAAGTTTAGTATTGGGGGCTTCAAAAATGGTCAAACGCTTAGTGAATAAATTTATGTCCAGTTTTATATTTTCTTTGATAATTATTCTTAGTGAAAATATCGCGAAACTGTTCATGACCCCTAATTATTTGGATACGATTTTCATTTTCAAAATATAAGTTTAATATTGGAGCTTCAAACTTGTTCAAACGCTTATTCAATAACTTTATGTCCACTTTTATATTTTTTTTACAATTGTTCTTACTGAAAATATCACGAAACTGTTCATGACCCTTATTCTTAGGATACGATTTTCATTTTCAAAATATAAGTTTAATATTGGAGCTTCAAACTTGGGCAAACGCTTGTTGAATAACCACGTGTTTAGTTTTATATTTTTTTTAACAATTGTTCATGTTCGTAATGAAATTGTAGTCTGCCCTGGGTCTTTACTCT